>NC_136758.1:18600200-19993325 GCF_936440315.1 Barbus barbus
TCTGGCCCTCCCCCTTCACTTCCACTCCTCTTTCACTCAGTCCCACCCCTCACTTCCCTTCGCTCTGTCTCTTTTCACTCTATCAGTCAATCATTCGGTACCTTTCTTCCCCCTTCACCTCTCTCTTTCTATCACACACACAGTACATAAATTTGACAATAACAAGCAGAAAGTTATGGCATCCTTGCTGGATTGTCCTTGAGCTAGTCTTGACAAATAATATTAGTGAGAAGTGGGCAACTGTATAGTAATGGTATTAGATTATGATAGCATAAATATATTTATATATACATACATATTATATAAGTACTATACTCATATACCATGGTATTATGTACAAAATTATTAAATGGTTTATCCCAGCTCACCTGTTTTGTTAGATGATTTCTAGTTGCTCTCTCAGGTCAGTTCACTGCCTTGCTTTTCTGTGCTTTGAAAAAAATATTTACAGGCAAATAAAGCACACAAATCTTAAATATTATATAATAAATACTAAAATATCGTAAGATATGCAAACAGATCAGTGGACAGTAAATATCGATTTCGTTTTCAATTACAATGTATAAAACTATCGACATAGGAACAAGACCAACACAGTGACAATACAACAGCTTACTTTTCGAACTATCAATCAACATGCCTGCTCATGTGAAAGTTTCACCACTTGTTTTGCGCTACCTCCTGACATCATTTACTTGACCAATGGCGTTAGCTGTGGGCGTGGTTATCTGTTTATTCGCCCAATGGCTGACGGGGCGTATTTCTGGTAATTATGTTTATATTTTCTGTCCCATTCAGTGGCGGTAATCGAACAGAAATCAAACACTAAAGCTTTAAAAGTTCTGTGAAGTAATTTTTCATACAATAAGCGGTATGAAAGTACTCTCGTCTTCGATACAGCGTTGTACAATACAGCATAGCATTCCAGAGAACAGTACAATAATAAGTCATTATAGCCGTTTTGACATTAAAGCCGTTAGTTAAGTTTTCTCATTGAGAAACAATTGATGTGAATCATAAATCACCTGACTTCTCAACATAAGATCATGGCTCAAGATAAACAGGTGAGACAAAGGAAATTATTTCTATGGAACCTTGGAACAGAACAATTTCCTGTAAATCTACTGTAGGCTATTTATGTCAAACTATTTGATTTCTATTATTTAAGGTGATGTAATGTTATTCGGTGGTGTGTCAGATTCCATCCATTGTATTAAACATTGTTTATTATTTCTGTCTGCGACAGACAACCCATTTTTGGTCACAACCCAGTTGAGGAGCACCCATATTTAATGTAGACAAGACAACACAGCATAGATAAATGTGTATAAACATCACCATCTCTGATTTATTTCAAGACTTTTAATACATTATATGGATATTCAGAAGATATTTATTCATGTACAAATTACAAATACATAGTTTTTAATCAACTCTTCAGTTTAAATGTACAAAAAACAAAACAAAAAAAACAGAAAGAGAGTTAAAAAAAAATCCCACGGCTGTTTAATAGCAGCTTTGCAACCTGGCAAGACATTTCGCCAACTCTATCAAATGCAGTAAAAGATTTCTGTTAAAAAACATTTGAAAAAAAACGAATAAAATATATAAAGGCACTTAATTTTTATTATTTTCTTTTCAAAGAAACAATTTCTAGAAGAAAGGTGAGGTTAAAGGTCATGCCTGCTCCACAGGGCAGACATCTGCAGTGGACAAATGTCCCAGACACAGAAAATTAGCTGGTGTCTGTCATTAATCCAAAGCAGCTCATATAAAAAGCTTATTTTAAAGACTTGACACTGAAAACATGTTGTGCTGTGTATGTTTCCTATGAATCTATGTACTGAAGGTTTGTGTGTTTGTGGTGTGGTCTGCCTCGCTAAGACCTTAAGAAAAAAAAAGTGAAAAATGAATGGAAAAGAAAAGGAAGAGATCAAGAAAAATCAGCCAATAAATGAATTCAAAACAGAAAGAAGGGAAAAGACACTAAATAAATTCAAAAGAAGAGATAAAAGAAAAGAAAATTGGAAAGAGAGAGTCTGGCTTTTGCATTAGTAAAATATCCACACGCTCGGTGTCTTTGACTGGGTTAAAATAAAGCAGTCCCCCAGCTTAAGGTCATAGGGTTTGTCAGTTTGCTGAAATATCACCTCTGCTATGTTCACACCTAAAAAAATCTTTCTACTTCCTAATACAGTAAAAATAATAAACTTACATAGACCAATAAAACAAATATTTTATACAGTTCTCTCATAGACACCATAAGATAGCACATTAAACTCTTCATCTCAAGTAGGACTTTTTTTTTCTAGGTTCAATTTGGGGGTTTGTTTTATACAGTGCAGAGTATATGGGCCTTGATTAAATAAGAGTGTTTTTATTGTATCTTGCGCCCCCTGCTGGTCACTCCGTGCTCGTGCTGGTTGCATTCTGTCTTTGGGGCACACAGTAGTTGTGCTGGGCGGAGTGGACAAATCCTGGCAGACACACACACTTATATGAGCCTTGCGTGTTGATGCACTTGCCGTTCTTGCAAAGAGACATCTTTGTATTCAGCTCTGAGCATTCATTGATATCTGGAACACAAAACACATGGTGTCAGAGAAGTAGATGTCATGTTTGGAAAGCAGCTTCACCCTCTTCTGAAAGAATTGAATAATGATTCTTTGTCATTTCTTTGTGCATTTCAAAATGTGCATTTTAAGTGTCAATTTAATTGTTGATTTAGTTCTTAGCATCTTTTTGGGCATAAAAGTGCAATCCAATAAAATGTGGTATCATATTTCATTCATTTATTTTTATAAAATGCCACTGACGAACTGTTTAATTACAGATTGTTATATAAACCCGTCAGAAACTACAGTACACTGATTTAAGCCTCACGGTTTTTATAAAAGTCATTTATTTAGGAATCAGACTAAACTGGTCGAGCGGTATGTTTTTGATTCACTAAAACAAAGAAAGATTCATAAGAGCTCAAGGAAGATTCATTCACTTGGGAACTGTTTTGTTTCCGATTGACTAACAGATTCATAAGAGTCATTCATACAGAAACGGACTACCGTATGTTTTGTATTCACTTAAAAGAACCGAGTTAATTCGGGAATCACAATGCTCTGGTTGTACGATATGTTTTTAATTCACTAAAAATAACCGACTCTTATGATTGGGAAATCATACTACTCTGGTTTCACGGAATGTTTTTGATTCACTAAAAACTTAAAGAACCATCCAAAAAAGTTATTAGTTTGAACATTGGACTACACTGCTTGCACAGTATGTTTTTGATTGACTAAAAATAACTAATTTATAGAGTCATTCGTTTGGGAATAGGACTACACTAGCTTTTTTTGATGTGTGACACACACACACACACTAAAAAATCATGACTCATAATAGTAATTGGTTTGAGAATCAGACTACTCAGGCTGCGCAGTACGTCATTTGTTTGTAAATTGGACTATGCTGATTGCTAGGTTTGTTTTTGATTTACTAAATTAACTGACTAAATGTGTAATTTGTTCGAGAATAGGACTACACTGGTGTCAGCGTGTGCTTTGCCCTGTAGACTCTGTAACAGTGTTGCGGTGTCACTGAATAAATACCGCAAGTAACTCTATAAAAGTATTTTAGTATGGTACGTTGGAGGAGAAATACATATGCAAGAACCATTAACGCAACCGAATGTCATTCTATTATTTAAAAAGAAAAATTGTTACTGGTTCTGAAGAATAAGAACCACTTCTCATTCCCAACCCTAACAGCCACTCTGTGCCTGGGCGTATATCATCTGCTCAGTCATGCCTCATTTCAGGAGATGAGTCATGATAATCACAATCCGTGACAATGTAAGAAAAACACACCCTTCTCTAGTAATGAGAATTTTAAAGTTACATTACAGCAAGGTTTTGAATCACTTCCAACCTTCAGAGGTTTAAGCTCTAATAACATACACAAAATAAACCGGATCACATATAAAATAACTACATACTATTGATAATTATTAATACCAAACAAACCGAAATGTAAACCTGAGCTAATCCCACCCACATGCTGATCCCCTCATCATGTGACACGTGATCATGTGCTGTTGCTCACCCACGCAGGCCATGTGGGACATGTCGAGTGTGTATCCATCGAAGCAGTCACAGGTATATCCCTCCTGCACCCGCACACACCGTCCATTCTCACATCCGTTCAGTACACCGCACTCCTCTGCTCGCAGCCCTTCAAATGCATCATATGGATCTGAGAGACAGGTTCAGAAAATGTGAATGAGTAAATGATGACAATCAATCAATCAAAAAAATAATTTCAACTATTTCTTTAAGGAGTATATTTGTACTCACTTCTTGGTTCTTCATAATCTTCATACAGGAGCAGCGTGCCGTCGGGGTTCAGAGGTCGAGAGTCATATTCAGGGCCGTATTCAGTGACTGGGCCAGCAACCAATGCATCCTGACCATACGGCCGACGGGGGCCACCAAACTGACGGATATTACACATAGTGGCATAGGCCTCTGGATGGGAATAAAAAAGAGTTTTGTTTTGATTTGGTTTCTTTGTTTTTTTTGTGTTTGCAGGTTCTTTGTGTCTGCAATAATTTTAAGAAAGAGCACACGTCTTGAGATATCATATTTACAAATGAACTCCAAAAAAACAAAGCTGCACCAGATTTTTGTCTGTGTTTTGCTGTGTAGTTGTGTATTTATACCTGTATTTTTCTGGGGGCAGAGAGCACAATCCATGCCCCAGGCATCTCCGTGTAAACAGCAGCATTCTGTGAACGTGGTCTGTAGATTGGCAATGGGCTTTGTGCAGGTCAGCCTTTCCGTTACGGTCTCCCAACAAATACCTGGGTACACATCAGTTTCTCTTTGCCCTGTAAATACACAAACACAGTAAATAGCATTTTAAGCGGTGCCAACCAAATGAAACTAACAGAATACTGAAATACACTTAAAATGAGCAGAAAAACATGTCCTTGCAGAAAACTAGCAGTAAGTTTTCAGTTAAGTTTACAGACATTTCCTTCAACCTTAAAACACAAAACAATGTATAATTCAAAATGTGCAAAGCACCTGTGAAAAATCAATAAAACATTCACGTGTCTTATTCTGACCACCCTCTAGATGGCAGTATGACACTATTGTGATTAGTTTTGAGCTAGGTTTAGATGAAAGGATTTAGAGCATTGTGTCTCAATCCAGCTCTTTGTGGAACCCAAACAATGCAGATTTTAGGTGTTTTACTAATCTGACACACTGTATTCAGGTCATGGAGAACTTCACTAATGATCTTATGAGATGAATAAGGAGGAGACCTCCAATATGTGCAGTTCTGGGGGCCTCCAGGAATGGGAAACACTGATTTAGACAGTGGGATTTAAAGTATAGGGTGTTAGATTTAAAGTGTGATTTTAGTGGCTTTAAGGTGAGGGTTTTTGGAGTGAAGGGCTTTAGAGAACAGGGATTTTGCAGTGTGTTGTAGGGTTTTCAGGTGCATAGTACTTTGTTACAGTTGATGTAAGTCTTTACCTGCCAAGGCGGGTAAAATGCAGCGAGCGCTGTCCGGTGCAAGAACCATGGGCGGAGTGCAGAAACACTGATACGACCCATATGTGTTCATACATTTACCATCTATACAGTTTGATTCATCCGCACATTCATCAGTGTCTGCAGAGATGGAGAGAGAAACAGAAAATAAACAGACTCCATGAGCAAGTTCAATATGTACAATAGAGATGCAAAAAGAACAACAGTTTCACCAACATTCAGCAATTTGCAATATAACAAAAATGTATTATTTCAGAATGAATGAATGATTATAATATCAATATTTTGAATTTACTTTTATTTTTAGGTTTGCAGTTTTTATTTTAATCCTACTTTGTTAGTCATTTTATTATATGCTAGTTATTATTAGTTATTTGTTTTTTATTTTTCTATAGATTTATTATTTTGTTTTTTATTTCAGTTTTAGTTTTAGTAATATTTGTACTTCAACTTATTTCACTTAGTTGGTGATGCTTCTCATTTTCATTGAAGTTTTTCTTCTAATATGAATATTTTATGTTATTTCAGCTTTATTTAATGAAAATTATTTTTAATAGTTTTATTTTAATTTCAGCTTTAGTTAACAAAAACAACTCTGACAGGGAGACCACTATGGAGGACCAAACCTGCAAAAACAATAAATGAATAAATACGCAAATAAATAAATAAATACATAAATAAATAAATCCACAAAATAATACATAAATAGATAAATAAATAAATAAATGTGCAAATAAATACATAAATAAATATATAAATCCACATATTCCTGTATAAATAAATATATAAATAATTAAATGTGCGAGAAAATAAATAATTAAATAAATTAAACCAATGTTGGGGGAAATAAGTTTTTTTTCCCCCTCCATCAAATGTTTATTCATTTTTGAATGTAGTTCCGTATTTATTTTTCCTCAGCTCAACATGCTAATGAGAGGGTGTCTATCAAGCATCAGAGAAGGCGGTCTTTATGCCACCATTGGTTGATTGTTATAAAAGTTCTGCATTCGATTGTTTGCCTGCGCAATGCCCGTTAACGTAAAGGCAACTGACAAGCATGGATTCAGCATTGTGTTTTAGAGAGATGGTTGAAGTCATCATGCTAACAGTTGCCAGAGACTTGCGAAGGCTAGCTGACACTGTTCAAATTAGTGTATGCTATCTGCTGATTATATTCTCTTCAGAGTAGATTCCTCTATACACTCTTTAGGTCAGTTAGCAGCTACATTTGATGTGGCTGTAGATCCTTTTGTCCTCGAAAAGCTGGAACAGGTTACTCTCATTTTAAGACATACGGGTGTCAACAGAAATGTAACTGGACGTCCTTTACTCCCTATTCCAGCAAGTGCAATTGAGTCTTATTTATTATCAGGCTTAAGCAGGGTGCGAACTACGGGGGAACTGACTCGCCGTCTCCTCATTAGACGCGCCTTTAGAGAGAAATGCATCTTTATTGATTATGATTAAAATTATAATAAAATAATTTTTGTTTTCAATTTTTTTTATTTCGTTAAGTGATAATTTAAAGCTTTCTATAGATATATTTATAATGTCTGTGAGGCATGTATTCGCTCAGCTTCGGTTCATTTTTGTGAAGTGCACCTGTTCAAGACCAGAGGGCAGAAAGCGCATCATGTTTGTTTTATTTGTTTTATAAAAGAACTAGGCTACCTTTTGTTGGTATTGTGAGTGCACACAAATACAAGTAGGCCCTTTACAGGTCCGAATGATGTATTACTCTTACCTTTATCAAAAAAAAAGGCTATTTTAAGTTGTTTCCACTAAAAAAATGCAAGTGTTTGCGCTGGTGCCTCCATGTCCTGCAGAGCGCGCTTTAGCTTCCACTCTCCGCACAAACTTACATATATATAGGCTAGCGCACATTATTATTATAGCGCAGGTTTAACGTTTAAACATTATTATATGCTTGAACTGTTTTAGTATATCTCTAGATTTTATTTTAGGCAAGTCGTGATTGATATGAGAAGGCTAAATTGATCAAACATAGGCTATGATCAGCTCATGCAGCTGGCGCTTGGTCGTTACTTTAAAAAAAAAAACTTATAGGCTATTTAACGAACAAAAATGCTCCAAATGTCTTTCTAAATTAACTTAATAAAAAAACAAAACGAAATATAAGAATTTTCCCATTACACACAAAACTGAACTCCACGCGCAAGTGCACGATCCCATAGACCCCAAAAGGTAGGCTCCCCCAAAGTCCACGGTATAGTTCGAACACGGGCTTAAGAGCACGTGAAATTGCAGAGCTATTTTGAGTTTGCGAGAGGACAATTCGTTATAGAATGGCACAAAATGATTTAAGGTAGGTTGAGGCTCTTTACGGTACTTGATATTACAAATGTAGTTCTGTGCAAACAATCGAATGCAGAACTTTTATAACAATCAACCAATGGTGGCATAAAGACCGCCTTCTCTGATGCTTGATAGACACCCTCTCATTAGCATGTTGAGCTGAGGAAAAATAAATACGGAACTACATTCAAAAATGAATAAACATTTGATGGGGGAAAAAAAAAAAAAAAAAAACTTATTTCCCCCAACATTCGTTTAATTTATTTAATTATTTTCTCGCACATTTAATTATTTATATATTTATTTATACAGGAATATGTGGATTTATATATTTATTTATGTATTTATTTGCACATTTATTTATTTATCTATTTATGTATTATTTTGTGGATTTATTTATGTATTTATTTATTTATTTGCGTATTTATTTATTTATTGTTTTTGCAGGTTTAGTCCTCCATAGTGACAAATTGCTTTAATCCAACTAAAGTGCATTTAAACACACTTAGTGTGTGTGTTTGTTTATATAAAACCAGATGAGCTCACAGTGTGTATGTAAAGTTTGCGGCCTCCTCCAGAATCTGCACCCACAGACTTGGTGTCAAAAAGACTGACATGTATAGAAACGAGAGAGACATATTTGTGTGTGTGTGTGTGAGGAGTGAGCGGGTGCTCATATGTGTCAGTGTGGGTGTAGTAAGTCAAATGACTGTGGCTACACTGAATATGTGTGTGTAAGGCAGTCGGGTGTGGCAGCTTTAAGGCAGTGCGGCAGGGCATGAATCCATTGCCGTGGGTCTGTGGTTTGTGTGAGTGTGTGCATGTGTGTTTAGGCAGACAGACAGCCTGCGGTGCACCATAGAGCTGCGGCCTGGATCATAACGGCTGTGCTGCCCTGACCGGTCACAAGATGTAGCCCTTTGACCCAAGCTTACACACACATATAACCTGCTATCATGCTGCATGCATAATGTGGCCGCAAGCCACAAGCCGGCAGCAGCAGCAGGTTTAAAACTTAAATTTAAATCCAATTTAAATGTGTTGGCGTTACGGTAAGCCAAACTAGGACAACATTTACACCCATACACACTATCTATTCAGCATGTAAACTCGCATGCACCCACGCAAAAACACACAAGCCTGTCATTCCAAACCGACAAAAGAACACAGTGACAATTCAAGGCCAAACATCTAACATCAGGCAATAAACAGCTAAAGCAGGATGTTATAAATAACAAACCCTTCTAAGATTACTATCTAACCTTTCTAAGAATACTTAGGCTAAAATAAAACACTTTCATGTACCTTTTTATGTTTCTGAATACGGTCTTCTAAAATATTTCATTAATGCATCAAGCTGCTTTAATCTGTGTACATCTGAGAAAGGAGAAATGTCTGGAAGCCCGTTTCCGCCAATGAATAAAAAATAAAACAAGGTAATTACGACTTTTTATCTCACAATTCAGACTTTTGTCTTGCTTGATGTCTTGCTTGGTCGATATCTTACAACATTAAATACAGGAGATAAGATAATTCTATAGCAAGAATAGAATTCTTTTTTCCTTGTCTCAACAGGAAAAAACATGAATAAAATCCAAAACACCTTTTTACATGGTTTGAAATTCCATGAAAATCGATTTTTGTTAATGTGTCTTTCTGTGTGATGGGTTTGGTGAACGGACAGTTCACCATAAAAATTTAAATTCTGTCATAATTTAGACACCCTCATGTTGTTTCAAATCTGTAACAACATGAGGTTATCACCATGAACTCTCCCTTTACAAAAAAAAAAAGACAGATAAAACAGAGTAATCCACAGTTGCTCATAGATTACATGCAGATTGTGATTTTGGACCTTACCAACACACTGCAGTTTGCTCTCATCATAGTAGAGTCCAGCCTTGCAGTAACACTCATACCCACCGGGGGTATTGAGACAAAAGCCGTCTTTGCAGATCTCATTTTCAAAAAGCTTGCATTCATCTGCGTCTGCAAATCACACACATCAACACATTTTCATTATTTCATCATTTAACAAACAGACAGGTCAGTATAAACCTGAAACCTTGGACCACACCTACAGACCAGCATGCATCTGGACGTGTTGCTCTGGTTAGTGTTCTTATTTGGGGATCTGCTACATGCAGAAATGTAATTTGACTGGAGACTGACAGGGAGGAAATGTCCTTACCATCCATAAGCATTCCATTCAAGCGTACGCCGACACACACACATCCCGACCACATCGCATTCACTCGTGCTGCCACCAGCTAAACCACACTCTCACTGCATTCATAAATTAAATCAGTGCATTAGACTGGCCCTGCGACTGAGGTTTCCCCACACTGGGAAGCAGGCTGCTGAGTGTGTGCGTTTCAGCATATGTAGGTCAGATGCTAAGCGATGTCTGCGGCTGCTTCCACACATTACAAAGTCAAAAATATGTGCATAAAACAGGGGTTAAAGTGCAAGACACATCAGAGCTTAAACATAAAACCAGATAAGCACAAAAGCACACGTAAACAACCAGATATTGAAGGGACTGTTCATCCAAAAATGAAATCAATGTTATTTTTTTGTCCTTACAATGAATGTCACTGGGATTCGGTGTTGTTTTGGTGTTCCGTATAGTCAGTCATACAGGTTTTTTGAACAATGTGAGGATGAGTAAATGATGATGACATATTTTTCATTTCTGGGTGAAATATCCCTTTAAAAATATGTAGACACAGATACCTTTGAAGTTTCCTGCTAAGCTGGTTGTAGGAATCATAGGATCTCCAGGAGGAATGTAACCCCGGCCTGCCGGACACATCTGGGAGAACTGATCTGCATAGAAGAGTGTCAGCAGTTAATAAAGTAAACTGTCTGCTGTATTTACTTAAAGAATGGCCATTGTTGGATACACGTTGAAGATTGATTTTTAGTTATGAGCTGGTAAAGCAAAATATATTTGAGGGTGATTGTTTCTATTTATATGAGGTCCAGACATGATTTACTAATGTAATTGGCTTGTCTGTGAAGATTCTCAGTCATTTAGGTCATCATAGGACAGACAAGCTTTTACATGTATTGAACACCTTTCATCAGGCAGCATCTGCAGAAAGGTGGATATTGTTTTGCATTGAACCTTATCACAATTTTCAGTCCTATCTGATCTGCCTGTCTGAAATTAAGAAATGAGCAGAGACAGATTTATAAGCACTAATGTGCAATACTTCCCTTCAGGACACGTCCTCTTAAACTAATTTGTAGGAAGATTTGAAGTAAAAAATGTTGTAGGAATCATTACAGTCTTAAATGATAATGGCTTTAAACCTTTTCTGTGTCTCTTTAATTACTTTTTCCTACTTTGAGATGAATTTCTGTAATTTGGGCTTCCCCACCATAGAAGCTGTAAAATAAGCAAAACTATGTTCTACTCCTAGTTTAAAATGAATAGTTTACCTTAAATGAACCAGTCACTGCATAGAATCACTTCAAAAGAATGAATAATTGACTATCCTCAAGTTTAACTCACTGATGCATGCTGCCTAAATAGTTCCTACTTGAAGTTGTAAATTTGGCCTCATCTTTTAATCTTTTTAAGTTCACCACCATCATATATTTTTCAAAAAGTGTTAAAATGGCGAAAATACAATTCTGCTTAAAGTTTCAAAGTATTAGTTTACCTAAAATGAACCAGGTCAACTGATTCACTGCAAAGAATCGTCTCAAAAGAATGATTCATTCACTATCCTGTACTTTTTAGATTTGTCATTGTGCGTGATGCAACTGAGTACCTGTTCCCGGTATGGGGCAGGGATGGACTTCGCAGTTGTCCCCCCAGCCGGCTCCTAGCGTACAGCAGCACTCCTCTTTAGTCATGCTGCTGGCCAGCACCTTATCACACAGGTTCTCATCATTCAAGTTGAAATAACACTCTTTCCTCTCCACTGGTGTGACTTTGGGAACAAGACAACAACACAACACAGATAACTCAGAACGGATGTTTTGTCCTTTTAAAATATTCAGATATGAAGTTTCAATCACAATTTGTCACAAAGCACAGAAAAATTAACGGGAGGAAAAAAAAAAAAATCAATGAATAACTAATATTTGACTGCAATACGGTAATCCAGAAATGAAGAACACCTAAAGAACCAAGGTCAAGAACACAGCAGAAACTGTGCATGACATCAGAGAGCAGTTTTGCAGTTCAACCTTGGCTTTTCAGTCACTGAGTGCTCCTTTTTATTATTTCCACATAATTCATATTCCAAACTATTGTGATTGTAGTTTTATGGTGTCCTACCAGTGTCCTTATATGTAAAAAGCATGATTTACACCTCCGGTAAGACATACCAGGGTACTTCTTGTAAAAACAAAAAAATAATGTTTAAACTCAGGAGACAGTGCGGTTTTATGACGGGAGGAGGATTAGGCGGGTGGATTTGAGCAAAAGTCCTTAACTAAAACACTTGGCTAAGATCTAAGAAAATGCTTCCTGTTACTTGATCTTCCAGGCACAGCTGGTGTGTAGCCGCTCACACACACATATCCAATCAACATTGTTCTTTTATTTTCCAGTTCCACTATGTTTTTCACCACTAGAGGAACAAATTGATTCCAATCTAGCCAGCGCCAACCCTTAAACTATTTTCAATTGTTTTTTTTTTTTACATCTACCACACCTGATCTTTAGTTGTAAACAAAACCTGTCCCAGATCACTTAACTTAAAAAAAAAAAGCAACTGCAAGACTCTGAATTGGAGTATGTAAATTGCAGTTGGTGCTAATTTTTTGTCGTATTTCATTGTTACTTCCTGATTGGCACAATTTATTTAATAAACATGTTGCTAAAACAACATTAACCATATGAAAATTAATACTAAGAGCGGACAGAATTATTTTATAGTGAAAACAGGGTCAAACTTTATTTTAAGGCCCAATTCTCACTTTTAACAAATCATTAACTATGACTTTTGTCTCAACAAACTCTTAATTTGCTGCTTATTAATAGTTAGTAGGTAGTTGTACTAATAAACAGCCAATATATTAATAATAGGCACACTAATAAGCAACTAGTTAATAGTGAGAATTGGTCCCTACACTAAAGTGTTACAAAAGAGTAATAGCAATAGGTTATTTTAATAGCCCACTTCAGACTAAACTGTAAGTAACTTTGCAACTATTAGTAGACTGTCTGCTTAATATCTGCAAAAACTTCATTTTTGATGGCCCTCCAACACACACTGACTAAAGTATTAAGTACATGTCATCTTATTCTATTAACCCTAACAGTCCACTAATACTTTGAGTTAGTTGACTTATAGATAGTAGAATGTCTAAAGTGGACTACTGAAAACATATCACAATCCCAATCAGGAAATCTTTAAGAGTTGTCTAGACTTTCAAGAGCAGTTATCTCATTCTGATGGGTCTTCTTGTATATCTCTCCGTACTGGTCTTTTTTATCTTAGCATGGGAGCTTCTTTTTGGCTCTTACGTGTTTTGGGCCCCATGGTGCTTTGGTCCCTCTGTAATCCTCAGACTGAATCTCATTTCTCTCCTGCCAGATCGTTTACAGCCCCCATTCATCACGCCTTGCCTCCCTCTATTCTACTCAGATCTGGCCCCTGATGATATGAAGTTAATGTCCTGTTGCACTAGAGGATCTCCATGGTTGAGATTAAAACGTGAAAAGCTTCAGAACCATTTCAAGTATGCAGTGAAGATGAGACATTTCGTTGGAGGAGGACAGGGGTCATCTGTCCAGATGAAAGGCAATCTGTGGCCACTTGTAGGTTTGGGTTAGGTCACTGTTTGTGGGATTTCTATAGGATAATGAATTGGTCGATCACACTGTGGTGGTGGTTTACAGTAGGCTACAACTTTACCTGGTGGTGTAGAGAAGCATTTGGCCGACATCGGATCAAATTCTTGCATCTCATCAGGACACAAACACAGGAAGGTGCCTTCACGATTCTCACAGGTGGCCTCACCACACACATTACCGAGCAGCTCACACTCGTTCACATCTGCAGGCAAGAAAATGTGTTTTTTTTTTTTTTGAACTGAAGATACAATCTGAACTGCAGGAGTTTGTTTTGTTCTAGATGAAATCATTTGCTGTTCTACCAAGTCAAGTCACCTTTATTTATATAGCACTTTATACAATACAAATTGTTTCAAGGCAGCTTTACAGGGATAAACAGGAGAATAATGATTCAATGATGCAAAGATGAATTCTGATGTAAAGCAGCTCTAAAAAAACAAGTGTTATTGTTTAGCAGAGGTCAGTTCAGTGTTGATTCAGTTCAGCATTTATGAAAGTAGTTCAGTTTAAGCTGTAAAGCAGCCCTGTAAATAACATGATGCCAGTTCAGTTCTCATCAAATAGTGTCAGTACAGTCAGTTCAATATTGCTGAATACCATTAACAGGCTTCTGGTTTAATTAAAAAGAATATCAATTCAAAAGAATGATTCATTCAATTTTCTTGAGTTCAATTCACTCACTCAATCTGGTCGCAAGTGGTTCTTGAGATAACAGCTCACTGGAGTGGAAGATCAGTGAATAACTTTTGATCTGTTGCTCACATATTATATGATGTATTTTTAAAGATTTGAAAAATATAGCACACAAGTTATATGGACTACAAGTATGATACTTCTTAAATGTATTAATAACAACCAGATTTCTGCCCAGACGTTCTACAACCACAAACTTATGTGAACTCTAAAGCTTGTGAAACACTGGTCATTATCAAGTCATAGTTTATCATTTCTATAGCTTTGTCCTGATTGGCTCAGAACCTTCTGCAGAGCTTTCATTAATTTTCCTTATCTAAATGGTGGCTTTTGGGAACCTCATAAAGCAATGACAAGCAATGTGCGCAACTGACTTCAGTAAATAAAACAGCCCCATTTTTCTGCCGACTGTCTCTGACAGCATGAATTTATGACGACCAAAGTAGCACTATAATGCAAGTGTCTACTTCCTGCAACAAGGCTCTCTCCTCCTTTCTACTCTGTTCTCTCTCTCTTTTCTTCTCAATGCTTCACACATCTGTGACTCTCATTCTCTTGGTTTTATCAATCATCTCAGAGCACCACATACAAAAGGATGCAATAAATCAACTTGTGTGGAGAGCCTTTATGTGCAATAGACTCTGAATGCTCTAATGGAGCCATCCTGCCAGACGCACACACGTACACACTCCAGACCCGCTCAGTGATGGTGGGCCAGCTCGTCAATGAGCCTGGAAGTGTTAAATGGTCGTCTGGAGTCGGCAACAGCGTGGGTGCTGCACCACTGGGGAATGATACAAAGTTGGAAATGGACATCAGTGCCAGATGAAAAATGTAAAAGACAGATACGACCTCATAAGAACTGATATACTAGCGTTTTTTTTTTCATGCACTCCAGATTAGAGTATGGTTCGAAGGGATCATTTTCTACACACAAGAGAGTTTGGGTGCTTTCTGCACCGTTGCTTAATATACAGCATAACGACAAAAGAAATTATACTTTAACTGTGATTTTCTCAAAAAGGCAAAACATACAGAACGTGTATTTTTGATTCACAATCAAAGGGCTTTTATGAGCTGGATCTACAAATGATTCACTTAGAAAGACTCACAAACACACAGATTACCAGTTTGAATAAGTCTGACAAATCCTTCACTGAATCTTGTCAGAGCGGCTACAGAATTAACATGTGACACATTACTAAACTGCAATCCTTTACTACTCCTTGAAATGAATCAGTTTCATGTACTTTGAATCTTGCACTCCTGTAGGCTCATAGTGCTTCAATAAGCTTCCCCAGGGGACGTAGGTTTTCTCTGAATTTCTTTGACTGGTTGTTTATACAGTATGCAGATATATATATATTTTGTCATCAGTTTATTTAACCAAATTTGTAAATCATCAAAACATCTAGGTGCTAAGTAAATTTATTTATAGGTGGCTGTGTATGGGGGAAAGAAAAACACTGTTAAGTTTATTTAAATTTTAATTTACTTTTTGAAAGCAACAAATGGAACCAAGAAATTGATTCAGAATAGGTTTTCCATAATGTTTTAGTTTTTTGTTTTTTTCTAGTATACAAGGAGTTAAGATGTTCAGTCTCTGGAAAGGAATTAGCTGTTATCCTTTTGCTTTATTAAAACGTAGTTCAAGACACACAGGGAAGCTGGCTTGTACAGAAGGGCTAAAAATGATCTTTAGAAATGTCTATAGATCATATAGTATCTGATCTGTGATTTGTTTTTGTTTGTCGAATGCATGGGGCAAGGAAAGCTGACCTAGAGGATTTACAAGACACATTAAATTTAGGTGCTCACAAGGGTGATGCAGGTTCGAATTTTGCTTGTTTTTCAACTATTTCTGTCACTAATGGGACAGGAAAGTAAAGAACACTGTTGTGATTTTGTTGCGATACACAATTTTCGCTTTTACTATAAAAAAAAGTTCTTGTTGCTGGAATCTTGTCACGTAGCATTTTATTAGGCCTGAGATCTCTGTCTTTCTAGGTAATTGGAGGACAAAGGGATCGGAGAGGAAGAGAAAGAGTAAAGGATGTGGTAAGGAGAGAAACTGAGGAGGGAGATGGAAGAATGGATAGAGAAGAGAGAGAAGTGGGAGGAAAAGAGGAATGCATGTCCTGTGTGTATTAGAGCTTGTGTGTGTTAGTGTGTGTTATTGCCGTGGGAAACCAGAAACGATGGAGGCTGTTTGTGGCCAGTTACATAAGCGGCAAGACAAACAACCTCTGTTCAGAGACTGAAGAGAATGTGTGTGTTTTTAAGAGTGAGTGTGTGTTTGTTTGCTAGTATATGTATGAAAAATTCTCTCCTCAAACTAATCACAAACTGAGAAAAAAACAGAAGAACAACATACTGTATATGGGGGTATAAATCTAATAATTTAATATCATGGTAGATTTTCTTTTAGAAAGAAATTAACTATTTTATTCAGAATGGATAATTAAATTGAGCAAAAGTGATAGTTAAGACATTTGTAATGAAACATTTAAAACTTCTATATATACATTCTATATATATAGAGAGAGAGAGAGAGAGAGTGAAATATATATATATATATATATATATATATATATATATATATATATAAATAATATATAATAAATCATTAAATTATATATATAAATATATATTATACATGTATATATATATATATATATATATATATATATATATATATATATATATATATATATATAAAAATATAAAATGTATAATTTAATAATTTAAAATAATCCATCTTTTCATCTCATTCAATGATCATCTAATTATGATTATTCATAAATTAATTTTGCACATACCACCCATCCCTACTCACATAATAAAAGTGAAACTTCCTCTGTCTCTGCTCTTACTCTCTTTCAGAAGGTGGGCTGCATAAGAACACTGTGTTATTTTAAAACAGCCACCAACTCCAGACCTCTAAACACCAGGCCACATAAATACATGTGGCTCCATCACTTTAATAGGACTTGACTCTGTGTCAATGCATTAATGTGTCTATGTGAGTATGTGGGGGCCACTGATGTGTTTCACCCTGTGTTGTGTTTTAAACATTACCGGGGTCTGTGCCGTCCACCCTCAGACTGGAAGAAACTAAACACTCACATCAATCATGGCTCTAGCAAAGCGTCTGCCATCTTTTTTATGTTGTCTGAGAGGAAGTGGCAAAAAATCTCAGAGAGTGCTTGCCTCGGTTTTAA
Organism: Barbus barbus; assembly: GCF_936440315.1. Classification (NCBI taxonomy): domain Eukaryota; kingdom Metazoa; phylum Chordata; class Actinopteri; order Cypriniformes; family Cyprinidae; genus Barbus; species Barbus barbus. The sequence continues at coordinate 18,617,804 of NC_136758.1, forward strand.
ATCCAGCTCTGGTTTACATGTCTGTCAGGACAAGAGCTTTACAAACAGACCATACCACACATCTATCAGTTAAATTATTGTCTCCAAGTGGACAAGATAGACAAGATTTAGACAACTAAATACGTTTTTTTTTTTTTTTTGCCAGTCAAAAAAACTTTACACCTAAAGAATTGAATAGTATTTTGACATATATGTTTAAAATGACATACCCTTGACTGAGATGAAGACTCCAGTCTAATCCATGGTCTAAAAAAAGCAGTTTTATTCTACATTGTTGGTCGAATCACCAAAAAGGACAAAAATGTGCTCCACATAACTTGTGCGCTATTGTTTATCAGTCTTTTAAAGTCACACATTAGCATTCTGTGAGGAATAGACCACATTATTATGCATTATTATTGCCTGAAAATCATTCCTTCCTCTGCAACACTTGCATATCATTCAGACTTGCACACATTTAACTTAAAGATATACTGCATCAGGATTGACTGCCAAAAGTTTGAGTATGTGGAAATGTAAAATATTTTCATTTGTGGTTGACGGGAAAAAGAAAGTCATGCAGGTTTTAAACTACAAGAAGGTGAGTAAATAATGATAGAATTTTCATTTTTGGATGAACTATCCCTTTAACAAGAAGCAATGACAACACCTTAGCTGTCAAGTTCCAGTAAGCTTTCTAATAGTGATAATTCATTGAATACTGTAAATTTTGAGTCTATTTTTAAACTATGGAATGAAAATAACAGAAACTAGGAAGGAAAAAAAAAAACTTACCCACACACCCCTGCCCATCGTGAAAGTCCTTGAATCCTGGGTCGCACTGGCAGCTAAAGGAGCCTATTGTATTCTGACAAACACCATGACTTCCACAGGTATTCTCATTCAGAGAACACTCATCCACGTCTAGAACGAGAGAGGGAGAGACAATAAGACAGAAAGCGGGAGATGTTAGAGCTCTTTGTGTGCTGATCTGGGCAGAGATGAATGGATGAGAGAAAGAACATAACTAGAAATCAAAAATTACATACACGACTATCTAAAAGTTTGGGATCAGTAAGATTTTTTAAAAGTTCTTGAAGTCTCTAATGCTCACCAATGCTGCATTTATTTAATCGAAAATACAGTAAAAACAGTAATACTGTGAAATATTGTGAAATATTACTACAAATGAAAATATCTGTTTTCTATTTGAATATATTTTAAAATGTAATTTATTGCTGTGATTGCAAAGCTGAATGTTAAGAAGCCATTACTCCAGTCTTCAGTGTCACACAATCCTTCAAAAATCTATCTAATATGCTGATTTGCTGCTCAAGAAACATTTCTTATTATAATCAGTGTTGAAAACAGTTGTGCTGCTTTTGTGGAAACCATGATACAGTTTTTTCCAGGCTTACTTTGATGAACAGAAAGTTCAATAGAACTGCATTTCCTTTACAACATTAAACTGTCTTTACTGTCACTTTTGTGCAATTAAATGCATTCTTTCTGATTAAAAGTATTAATTCCTTTCCTGACCCCTAACTTACAAACAGTAGTGTATATGAACAAAAACAATACTTGAATGGAGATGGAATGAGTATGAGTATGTCTGATCGGAAACATAATTGCAGTCTGCATTGTTAATTAGCAAATGATTAAGCCACAAGAGACAAACAAACAGCTCTGATCGGAACCAGAATATGGAGATGTGCAGGACAACAATGCGAGCTGGGTAGAGCTAAGGCGGTGACATCACGGCAGAAGATGGTGCCCGTGGGCGCTCACCGATGCAGACGCCGTGTTCGCCTCGGGAAAGGCCAGGTGGGCAAGGCACCTCACATCGGTAAGAGCCTGGTGTGTTCTGACAGGCCCAAACCCCACAAATAGACGTCCCCATGTCAGCACACTCATCAATATCTGACAGACAGCACAACCAACCAATCAGCACACTAATAAACCAATCAAAAAAGAGCTTGTGGGTGGAGGATGATACAAAAAGCAAATTGTTTTGGATTCTAGATTTTTACCCTGGCACGTCTGATTGGTTGGCTCCAGACGGTAGCCTGCATCACAATGGCAGAGATACGAACCCTCCGTGTTTGAACAGGTACCATTTACACATCTGCTGCCATCCACACATTCATCTACATCTAAAAAAAGCCCGCACACACACATATGTTTTGAGTAGGTCATTTTATTTAATATATTTCGCTTTGTCTAGACATTCAGTTCAAACACTTCTTTCTCCCCATTTTATTGCTGGACGTGGCATTTAAAACAACTCTGGCACCTCACTGGGCCCCGGGAGCACATACACACGTCCCACCAGAGGAAAAATAACCTTGGCTCATATGCGAAACCCATTAGACATACAATCCCTTTCTTTCTCTCACTCTCTCTTGTGCTGCCAAACACTGGGGCTTTTCAACAAAGCAACAGATTAATTTTGCCTAAACATAAGATAAATATCAACACAGCACTGCTGAGAATCAGGACAAACCACAGCAGGATGCTGAGAGAATGTGTGTGTACGTACCCTCGCAGCCTGGTGAATCCCTGGTGGACACAAAGCCGGCATCACAAACACAGAGGAACGAACCCTCTGTGTTCAAACACTCTCCGTTGGGGACGCACAGCTGTGTCTCGTCCTCACACTCATCAACATCTACAAGAATTGAGGGATGAAATCAGTGAAATCAGTAACAGTATTCCAAGCAGTGGCTTAAACCAGTCTAAGTTGGTTTTCTGGTATTAACTGGTTTAAGATGATCACCCAGAATGACCAAGCTGGTTTCCTGTCTTTATCAGCTAAAAAGTCCCCAAAATCTTGTAAAACCAATCAAGAGACCAGCTAAGTGCTGGGTTTCTTTCAGAAGGACTCTTCAATTGGATCAAATCGCTCATCCAGGTGCTTTAAACACACAGAACATTTACAAGATGCCTTTTATATACATACTGTACAAACTGTAAGAGTAGCAAGATAATACTATTCTAGAATACATCCTCTGTATATGCGGGTTTGTATGATGGATTCTCACCTTGGCAGCTGGTGCCGTTAACTTGTCTATATCCCTGTGGGCAGTTGCACTGGTAAGATCCCAAGATATTGACGCACTGCCCCACACCATCACAGGTCTGAGGTAACTCCAAACACTCGTCCACATCTGTAAACATCAGAATATTTCAACATTGCACACAGAATCAATCCCAGATGCCCTTAACATGAATACATGATTAAGTATCACACACACATGCACTCTCGTACCGTTACATTGGTCTCCTGTGGATGACAATATAAAGCCGGGCTCACAGTTGCAGATAAACGACCCCTCTGTGTTCTGACAGTGACCTTGAATGCACACGCTCTCATCTTGGCATTCGTCAATGTCTGTGACACACACAAAGTTGCAGTTTGCTCACTTGCATTTTATCTGTTTTTGTCTAACTTTATTGTATAACAATCACAATAATGAAATTCACAATGCTGTCATAACGCACATTAAAAGCCATGCTTTATTAATGGCTGCGCAACATGCAAACAAAATTAAATTAATCATAAAAACAAAAGAAAACAAAATACAACACAAAAACAAAACAAAAGCGACAAACAAAACCAAAACAAAACACACAAAACGAAACGAAAAGAACAAAAAAAATATATACATCAAACAAGACAAAACAAAACAAAATAAGAAAATCGCTTGAAAGTTGGATAGGCTTATCTGTCATTTGTTAGACAAGCTAAAGACAAACAAAATCTTTGAAAAATACTAAAAGCTGCTGAACTGTGGATAGATAGTACCTATGCAGGCCTTGCCATCAGGAGTGAGGGAGAATCCTTCATCACACGTGCAAATGAAATAGCCCTCCCGATTGAAGCACTGACCATGAGCGCATACTTTTTCATCCAGACACTCATTTATATCTGCACAGAGAAGGTCACGCACACAATACATCTGAAGAAAGACACTTCTGTGGGTCACATTTATAAAGGCCCCCTCATTTGTCAAAAAGTAGCTGTGCTAAACACATATCATTGTATAAAAGCAAACAAAAAAAGGGCTTCTTACCAACACATTGGCCATTTCTCCCTTCAAACCCATCTGGACAAGGAGAACACATGAAAGAGCCCAGAGTGTTATAGCAGAGACCGGACGGACACATTCTCCCATCCTGACATTCATCGATATCTACATAGACAAAAGCAGAAATGAACAGACTGATTCAAAATCTCATACGAGGTTATGATATCCATCCAGCCAGTGGAGAGTCTGCATGTGCCAGCTGTGAAGGTTTGATAGGAGGTTCTGTTGTTACGGATGGGTGCTATTGCTGTCCTGCTGTGAGGAGAACAGGAAACCATCGACTTGCAGGAAAGCTCATTTTGTTCTCCATCTCTCTGCTACACCTTTATTAATGAAGCTACTCAAAGAAAAACTTTTAACTGTGAAACTGTGATGTACTACGGCACCATGCCTTCTTCCTTCTACATGCTCAACCATCCATTCGCCTTTATTACTGCTTCCAGCGGCTGCCAAAGATACTTCATCTCTACACTGAATGGATGTGTGACATTAAAGCAGTTAGAGTGTGAAAACACATCACCTAATCACCACCACAACAGATTTTTAAAGAGCTTCACATTAAAGCAGACAGCTGTATTTATGAGAACACATTTTCAACACTTAAAACAATGTTTTTCAATGTTCTTTGAATCGAAAGGTTACATATTGCGGTATAAAATCCCATAACATATCTCAAACCTACCTAGAACTCTAATTCAGTAACCCCAAATTTACAAAGAATGCTGGAGCTTTGGTTTAGCAGTGTTATGAGCACAATAAAGTGCACAAATGGAAGATGTAGATGTGAAGAAAATTCCATTATAATGCATAATCAAAGAGTAAAATCAAACTCCCAGATCAAAAATGAAATAATTTCTGTCTCATAGACTGGGCTTGAGCAAACAAACAAGTGCATTAAAGAGCTGACGCTCCCCATTCCGTAGCAGTTTCGAAAATTCCAGATTGCGGAATAAAGGTGGGACACATTCCTAAATGTGTAACTGCTATGAAACTGAAAGAGGATATTACTGGAACATTTAAACCAGTTAACCAGAGAAACCAATGTGCTGGCCATATCAGTTTAAATGGATGTAATGAGTAACTCTGGGCAGAAGTTTCCAGATGTCTTGTTCTCTGGATTTCCTAACATGAGGAGAAGATGTGTTTTCCAAGTTCTGTGAACATTTCCTCATCTGCAGTAGTGTTGAGGTATTTGGGTGACTCCGTTGAGGGTACGATAATACCTCTCTTCTTCCTCCACAAACCTCAAAGTGTGTCACAGGGAGGTGGTTTCTACCTCGTCTGCAAACCCTGAAATCCAGCTAATGACACACACACACAGGATGTATTTGGAGTTGAGAAAGAGACAGAGCTGTGCCTGTATTTAGGCGACCACACTGCGGTTCAAGACCAAAAGCAGACTTCATATGAGTGCTGATCTGTCTGGATCAAAATAAAGGCCAAGAAAGTGGAAGGAGAGGACTGCTAATGGCTCACGAGGAAAACTACAGACCTTCAAACTTCCAAACGGTACATGTTTCTTCTCTTCTAACGTCCACAAAATAAATAATTGATAAAAAAGATTCTTAAAAGGAGCAGAAGAAATTAAACAGTAAATCTATGTACCAGTCAAAGATTGTGAAGCCTACTCTGAGTTTGTGTACATGGGTGAGTTTATATGGGACAGTCTCGTAATTACCGGAGCAGCTGGTGCCCTTCTCGTTAGGCATGAAGCCAGGCTCACACGCACACAGGAATCCGCCTGGAGTGTTCTGACAGCGACCATTAGCACACAAACTTGGGCTCTCTGCACACTCGTCGACATCTGCCAAAAATAATCATCAGGTAATTGATAGATCTATGATTGAATCATAGAGTGTTTTCATAGCATATAACCTACTGAGATGCCATCACCTAGATTTAGAAGCATAGACGTCTTATAAAGTAAGGCATATACTAAAAATGAAGTGAAAATTAGTAAAATTATATATAAATGGTCATTTTTACAAATCATTAGACATTATGGAGAATAAGATGTTTTCTTAAATGGAAATTTCACCCAAAAAGATCATTCTGCATTCTTTGGAGGAACACCAAATAAAACACCAATACAATTTTTGTTATTGTTATTTCATTTTGTTTTGGACCCCATTGACTTTCAATGTGTGGACAAAAATATTTTCAAAACACTTTTTTGTGTTCCACAGAAAATAGAAAGTTAGAAAATAATACATGTTTGGAACTAAATGTGGGTTTTCATTTTAGAGTGAACTATACTTTTAAGAGGTTCCTTGACACAGAAACACTGCCCGTTTAATCAATGACTGACTATATCAAATGGATGTATGGATGAATTACATACACAAACGAACCACTGTACTGAATGAATTAGAGAGCCAGTTCTTGGAAATGGTAATGGACTTTGAGATCAGTAGTTTAACCTTTGATCTCTCACCTACACATGTGGTGCCCTCACTGTCTATTCTATAGCCATCATCACAGATGCACTTGTAGCTGTCAGCAGTGTTATAACAGATTCCTGCACCACAGATATCAGGTCTCACATGACACTCGTCAATCTCTGTGAAGAGAGAGAGAGAGAGAAAAAAAAGAACAAGGTCATCTTTTGCATTTTCACAGTAAAGGCAATGCATTAAATAAATATCAGAGACTAATAAATGAAGGGCTACATGAACTTTTGAATCAACAAACAAGTCATGCATTCCATCGCTTATTGGAAGCAGACATTGGCTTTGGTATGAATTTTTCTTTCCCTGAGGGAAGGAAAGAATGGCTTAAGATGTATCTGGAGAATGTGAATTGCATAAGTTGGCTTATTAACCCTGTGCCAACAGTTATGCAGAAAAGATGCTAAGTTGACTTGGTGTTAACAAAAAATCATGAAATACATAAATGTTAGGGTTTGTGATAGGTATCTGCTCGGAAACAAAGAACAAAATGTCTTTGCAATTTCCTAATTAATCCCTTGCTTGTTGTGGTCTGTTCTGACCAATGAAAGTGGAACATTCTGCTTACCACTCCCTGGATTAATAATAAAAAATAAAGTTAAGAAGAAGAATCAAACAAGAGGTGAAAGAGCACAAAAGATCTAATTAGGTTTCATTGAGCAGTCGGTTCAGTTTTTAATTCCGTGTTTGTTACATGTTTTAAAAGAAAGTGTTTGGAGCCTCCTTCCTTTAAAAACATGATCTTGAAATATGCCCATAGGAAAACAAGCAGAGAGAGTGGAATAGAGATGGATGGAGAGAAAAGTTTCTAGCATTTAAATGTCTGATTCTAACTTTTGGTGTATCAATATTACAGTATTTATACAAAAAAGTAATTTTCTGGCCAAAACATGAATCAGTACTATTGTGCATCCCAAATATTCATTACATAGATGGATGGACTCACCCGCCAGCTGTGTTGGGGAGATGTCCTGACTTTCTATGGAGGGCGGAAGTGGTACAGGAGCGGGTGGTGACACCTTCTCCACCACCTCTGGAGAGTGACAGGAATGGAGCAACATAGGAGGAGAACGAAAAGAGATTCAGGACATTCAACAGTATGCTAAGAAGTCCTCCTAAATGCCATGGACAAGATTTTTTACAAAACAAATAATGAAGATTGCATGATCACTCTCAATATGACAAACAAAAACTAAATATGTCCAATATCCGCCACCACAGTGGCAGATAATAGATCAACCCATGTCACCATCTGGATGTGTTTGTTTAGGCCACTTATACACATCTGAAATGAATTGCTTTATTCCAATTTAAACAGCATCAATCCAGTCGCAAAGACTTCAGAAATCTTTGCATAAACCAGTGGGTCACGTATAAACGTAAAAGAGGTGAAGAGGTTATCATGGGGATATGCAAGTACAAGTGGGACTGAGACCTGGGAGGGCAGGCTCCATCCTGATTGTAGACACCCCGGGTGACAGCTGGGCCTGTCCGGGCTGTACTACTGACCTATCAACACTCATGTGGATATAAAGCTCCTTCAAACAGATAAGAAACAAATGACACACATAGTAATCGACTGATCCACAAAGAGATACAGCAAATTTATTAGCAACTAAAGCAAAGGAATAAGCAATTCAGTCTGCTTCTGCTCTGACTGCATGGGGTGTTAAAGTGCGCGGAGCTGTAAATATTTTGGGCCCTGTCCCAAATGGCACATTTGATGCATACTTGCGGTCTTGCAAAGTTCATGGTACTCTTTATCACTTTAGGTTTCAGAAAGAAGAACGCCCCTGAGACAAGGTGGCACTGATGCAGCATACTATCTGAAAGCCTATGCAGAATTACGTCAACAAAGTGTGGAAGTAGACCACAAGGGCTAAAGGTGGCAACTGGGACAGAGTCTTTAAAGTTGTGTGGAAGAAAGCGAGATGCAATCTCTCCAACCCTGCCCACTTCTCTCTCTCTCTCTCTCTCTCACACACACACTAAAACGTACTAAACAATGCATACCCTCTTGATTTACAGTAGCTTTGGGACGAGAGGGTTAAACCATAAAAATATAAATAATTATGAAACAAACTGGGGTTCCTCAGATTGCTACACTGGCAGAATCCTTCAGAGGAACTTCTAGGCAACTTTTGACGGTCCCTCAAATATCCTTCAGTATATATTTTTAAGTGAATCAAAACCTCACGGAGTTACTGGAGGAACATGAAAGTACTTATGGACTACACTTTGTACATTCATTGGAGAACTGAAAGGGTGCCTAGAAGTTCTTCATAGGGTTCCACCAGTGTGACAATCTGAGGAACCAAACATTTAAAAAAATGTCGTTGAAGGGTGAAATCAAATCCATTTTGTTCCACAGAGAGACCAGAAACACTTGAATAAGCCTCCTTATCTCACTTGAAAGTCAAGCTTTCCTAAACTAAGCTGTTAAAGAGTCTCAAAGAGCTGATCACAGAAACATCTTCCCTAATTACATTATTTGAGAGTGCTCTTGAAATAATATAGTGTCTATTATTCTCTATCCTTCATAGAGACATTTTGCTGCAAACCCACTAAACACTGCATGTCTAGACCTGAGTGTAACAAGTTTGTACCATTTTATACAACCAACGCTTAAATCTTAAAAACTGCCATTTAAAACTGCTATTTGGGAATGTTAATATAGGCTGATTAGAAACACATACAATCATTCACAAAGCAAAGGACACACACTGACACACACACACACACACACACACGCATCTGTAGAGCAGAATGCTGAGCGCACAGAGCGGTCATGCAGTAGTGATGACATGATGATGTCATGCTTTGAATGTCTGCAGTTCCTGCACGCATGTCTGCTGCTATTTTGCAGTGCTGCATTGACGTGTGCGTGAAAGCATCAGCTGTGCTGCATATTTAGCAGATCTTTACTGCTGAATCAAATCCAACCTACCTGCCGGGGGACTGTGGGCACTACAGCAGGTCATTATGTCATATAAAAACACAAAAATTAATTGCGTCACACAAAACTAGGAAACGAATATTCACACATTTGTAAATTCAGTAAAATAGTGCTTTCAGCTATGCATCTGAATTTAAATAAAAATAAAATAAAATAAAAATGCACTGTCCACATACTTTTGGTCATGTAATGTATTAAAGGGTGAACTTCAGTGGACCAATTTTAGTTCCAGAGCAACTTTGAAACACGGTCTCCCAGCAACAGGACAAAACTTATTAAAGCCCAAGGACAAATACTTTCTCTCGGGAACCTGGCCCACCTCCACCACACTTTTCAGCTGTGCAATGCTTTTATGGGCTGCTTTTGCAGAGAGGCTATAAAAATCTGTGCAGTTCATTTTGTGTGAGAGTAGTGAAAGGAGAAAATATGATGCGATGCACTGATCTTCTGGAATCCTTCATCAGCTTTGACATTGGTTTTGCAAGGTGGAAGCAATACTAATGACTCTCTGTCTCTGCCAAAGAGAGAAGAGTCCTGTGTTCACTTTCTATAGAAACAACAGAAGCTCGGCTAAATTTTGGATCTCAGTCTTCTCCAGACCGGTGCCAAGTCTCATTCCATTGCCTGGTGCCAAGCATGCATGTGATGACATTTAAAAGCGAAGGAAAGAAGGACAGGGAAGTGGGTGAAAGAGTTCTTGCTGGTGTAGTTATTGTGTGTATGTGTCTCTCCTCCATAAAATGCATCCAGGCAGACCATCATGTAAATAAACTTTGCATCCCAAACCCAAATCTGGCAGGTTTTCTTATCACATGTTTGTAATGTCCAGCATGAGGCAAATAAAACAAACAAAACACAATGTCTGTATATTCACAGAGGTAATTCAGACTGTTGGATAAATAGAGCAGCTTCAAGCCATTCACAGTTTCTGTCCTGTGTGACTCACCAGGTAGCTGCCTCTCTGTGATGCTGAGAGCTTCCACGGGCTGCTGTAGGGTGGGGAAGGGCATAGGAGGATCCACAGGCGCTTGGTGTCTGATGGTGGGCTTGCTCTGCCCATGACCGTCTGTCTGGCTGTGTCCAGGAGGTTTGGGCTTGTAAATGTATGGTGTGGTGACATGATAACCCATTCCTCCAGGACAGATTTCTTTAAACGCAGCTATGAGAGAAGGAAAAAATTCTCAACAACATATTCACACACATAAACCTACCTGCCTACCTACCTATCTATCTATCTGTCCGTCCGTCCGTCCCTCTATCCACCCATCCATCCATCCATCCATCCACCCATCCATCCATCTATCCGTCTGTCTCTCTATCCATCCATCCGTTTGTCCATCCATCCATCCATCCATCCATCCATCTATCTGTCCGTCAGTCTGTCGATCTAATCTATCTTTCTATCCATCTATCCATTATCTATCTATCTGACGGTCTGTTTTAATTTAATTGATTAAAATCCCTAACAAAATCACTAACAAAAGAGCACAAAAGGCAACAATCAACAAATTTTGCAGGCCTCACGGGAAGGCAAATACAAATGTAAGGAAAGAAGTGTGTATGAATATGCAAAATTCTACAGCAGAACTAACAAAAACAGAGTGATGGCGTGTAAAAGCATCTAAATAGCCGAGCTGTGGAACACACATGCAAACCACATTGAAGTGGAGGACAGGGAATGATACCAATAGAACAGGTGGGTCCGACAGGGGGTGTCTCAGGTAGCTTACCTGTCCCAGGTAGGGGGCAGCGGTCACAATGAGGACCCCAGGCCTTGCCCACACTACAACAGCATAACTGTTTACTCAGCTGTGTGGACACAGGGTGCAAGCACTGCTTCCCCGAACTGACCAATCGGAAGCAAGCACCTTTCTCCTCGCGAAGAGCAGGTGTTTCGGCTGGTTACCATGGAGATGGAAGGAAGGATGGAGGGGAGGAGTGTGCACGGTGTATGACACAAACATGGAAGAGAAAGAAAGAACAACAGAAGAGAAAAGAGATTCCCTTCACCTTGTGTTCCATCTATGCATGACTACAATGCCATAACAAAAGAACAACTGCCTCTATAACCACATTAAAACAGAGTGTAGGGAAAAGCATGACAGAGACTGTGCATGAAAAAAGTGATATTGTTTTCAACGCAAGATAGACAAGAACACGGGACAAGAATACAACTAAGTGCAAAGAGGTCAGTTAAGCAGAAAGCATGTGAGAAAGGGATATAAACGATGTTAGTACTTATTGTCAGATACCTTATTAAATATATATATGTATACTGTATATAAATATGACTGTTCAGAAGTGTGGGGTCAGTAAGATTAATTTTTTTTTGTACAGCAAAAACAGATTAATTTGATCAAAAGTGACTTTTTGATTGAGATTTTTACATTACTACAAAAAATATTTTTGAAATATATCTTTTGAACATTCTATTCAGCAATAGTCATGAAAAATTGTATCATGGATTTCACAAATATTAAGACACATTAAGTGGCACAACTGTTTTTAACATTCATGTTAATATAATTTTTTTTCTTGAGCACCAAATTAGCATATTAGAATGATTTCTGAAGAATGATATGACACTTTAGACTGGAGTAATAGCTGCTGAAAAATTTGCTTGCCATCACAGAAATAAAATACACTTTAGGATACATTAACATGGAAAACAATTATTTAAAATAGTAAATTACAGTTTTACCATATTTCTGATTAAATACAGTAAATGTAGCCTTGGTGAGCATAAACATTTAAAAATCTTACAGACCCCAAATGTTTGAATGATAATATACATATATTTCTATATATCTTTTTCTATATGTGACCCTGGACCACAAAACCAGTCTTAAGTAGCACAGGTATATTTGTAGCAATAGCCAAAAATACATTGTTTGGGTCAAAATTATCGATTTTTCTTTTATGCCAAAAGTCATTAGGATATTAAGTAAAGATCATGTTCCATGAAGATATTTTGGAAATTTCCTACCATACTGTAAATATATTAAAACTTAACTTTTGATTAGCAACATGCATTGCTAAGAATTTAATTTGGACAGTTTTAAAGGCGATTTTTGTCAATATTTTGAATGTATGTACTTTCTCAATATTTTTTTGCATCCTCAAATTCCAGATTTTCAAATAGTTGTATCTCGGCCAAATCATGTCCTATCCTAACAAACCATACATCAATGGAAAGCTTATTTATTCAGCTTTCGGAACATGTATAAATCTCGATTTCGAAAAATTTACCTTTATATGACTGTGGTCCAGGGTCACATATAGGATTTGGATGTTGTTATATGTTTACTTATTAGTGAATGAGACCCAATGTTAAATCATTCAAATACAGTAAGACACTTTCTTTTTTGACACTTTGTCTAATGTGACAATATGGATCAGTGCCTTCAGGTAAATATGTTGATATACAGCATTAAAGAACTGTCAATGTGCTTTCTCGCATATTAACTTCTCACTTTAATAAAGAGCCAATTCCAAGCCAAGTTTTTTTTTTTCTATAGAGATGTACAGTTCAACATTTTCATATAGTAGATAACAGCAGATTTGTGTTGACAGACCTTATACTGCCAGCCAAAACAAACTGTATACATGAGCAAAAAACTGAAGGCTAAAAAGAGGATTAAAAGAACTCTCAGATCTTCTCTGAACAAAAGGACATGACGGCGTTCCAGAGGTGTAATTTGGCAAGCGCTGGTTTCCAGGAGAAGGATCAGCCACCATATTTATCACAATAACACAGACAGCACACTTAGGTTACCTCATTAAATCATAGAGAAAGCTTGAGTGTATTTGTGCCCCATTGACCGATTGCACGAATGATGCCAGCACATTTCAGCCTTACTGTTACATGTTCATGCCTGAACAGCAGAGAACCCTCCGCTCACGTGACAGCCTCGGTTAGTGTTAGAAGCCATGTTAAATCATGCTGCTAGCTAGATTAATCTGCAAGTCTTACTGCTATAAGCTGAAGTGATTAGCTGCACTGAATCCATTTACATTTGTAGATATATCTGAGTAGGTAAACATGGTGACAGCATGGACATGCCAAAGACATCAGCCACCCAAGGTACACTGGATTTGAGAAGAGAAGAGAAGAGAAGAGAAGAGAAGAGAAGAGAAGAGAAGAGAAGAGAAGAGAAGAGAAGAGAAGAGAAGAGAAGAGAAGAGAAGAGAAGAGAAGAGAAGAGAAGAGAAGAGAAGAGAAGAGAAGAGAAGAGAAGAGAACTTACGGAAGCAGGTGGTCAGGGAGGGATCAGGAACAAAGCCTGGGTTGCAGATACATCTGTAGCTTCCCATGGTGTTTATGCAGTTTCCATTGGGACAAACTCCTTGAATCTGGCACTCATCAATATCTGAGGATAATAACAGGCATAAGGAACTCTCATATTTATTTTGTGGAACACAAAATTAGATATTTTGAAGGAATATTCAAGTCAAAACAAGAATTAAAAAAAAAAATTAAATTAATTTAAAATTAATAAATAAAATCACTTTTAGCAGTATATGTGCATGCACAGGCACAAAGAATGCATGTGATTTTTTCCACAGATAATGCAAACCCATATGGTGTGGTCCACCATCTCTATAAGAATCTGTCAGAAAAGGAATACACACACACACAGAGAGAGAGAGAGAGAGAGAGAGCACACTAATATCCCTCCAAGAGGCCATTGAGTGCAAGTTAAGGGCGTGGGCAGTCATCATTCCCAGTTACTTAGAGTGGGACACAGATCCAACACATTTCCTAATGCAATGCTAATGTGTTCATGATGACAGTGATGCTCATGGAGAGAGGGCATACACTCAATCCCTCAAGCATCCAAACATCTGCACCAGAACACAGACGGGCCCAGAGGAGCTGTCACTCAAAGCCATGACATCATAATGTCACCATTAAAACCCCACATCTCTATACAAAATACAAGTAAAGAATCTGCATGGCAGCATATTCTTAAAGATCTCCTAAGAGGTGAATTTACAACATCTAAACCACTTTTGCACACATTATTTCAGCGACCTGCATCTTATTCACTAACTACCCACAAACCAGGTTAACAAGGCACTACATGTGCTGATATAGTGCTACACAATGAGTATAATTTTTTCTCATTTCTATGTAAATTATGCTTATTTAGATTATGCTTATTAAGATATGTTTATTGTGGCAACACTAAATAATGTTCCATTTGTCAATATTAACAACAACAACATAAGCATGAGCTAACAATGAATAATACTTCTAAAGCATTTATTATAATTAATGTTAATTTACACAATTACTAACAGATTTTAGCATGTATTATATAACATATTATTTAATGTACCATGAACTAACAATGAACAGCTGTATTTTTATTAACTAAGATGAACAAATACTGTAAAAAATGTATTGCTCATTGTTAGTTAACACATTAATGTTAACTAACGGGACCTTATTGTAAAGATTGCTAAACTATTTTCGCTTAGTTGCAAAAAGTGACACAATGATTACACTTACGAAACATAATATACAAAAAATATATGCAAAATAATTTATACAGAAAAAAGTAAAAAAAATTATAAGTGAAAACAATAAGAAACAGTTAAAGTATCTTGAACATAAGTTTAATGATTAAAAAGTAAGGAGACAAGGCTGATTATTCTCTGTCAGACATGTTTATGAAAGCATAAACCTGCCAATGAGGACAGCAAAATGACTAATGACAGGAAGAGAGAAGTGGGAGCATCAGAGCCTGGCAGAACACCCAAACCACAGGAGACACGTCCACTTACGCAGTAAAACTCTGGCCTGACGCAGGAAAGCGTCAAAGGTTTAGTGGGACCCTCAGGCCGTGTTATCAGGACAGTGATTAAGTTCAAACTTAACGGCACTCTGAGTGCTAAGAAGTGCTGTAAACTAGCCTCAGAGAACAGCCCATGCTGAAATATTTATTAAGATATGGAGGTAAAGTAACCCCCTTAGTGCTTTGAGGCATGTTTATTAAATCTAAGATACATTTTAATCATCAAAACGGGGTATGTTCTACATGCCTCCTCACGCCTCATGCTAATGCTGTGAAGAAATTAAAGGAGCACTAAACCTTCAAAATTCAATAGTACTTTTGAGAAATAGGTAGAGAGGGCTACTACTACTTTTGCAGACCATAAACAAAAATAACTTTTAAGCTTTATTAATAATGACAACCACTAACATAAAAGCTATTTTTGGCTTATTTCATAGTTTACTGGAGATTAAATAACTTCTTATTGCTAGTATTTTTTATGCATTTCTATGTATGTCTCAATTTTGCCCAGATCTACCAGCCTCCAAACGCCTGTCTCTCCTAACCCAGAGTGCCTGCGGCCAGGACACACGCTGGGCACTTCCCCTTAACACAGCCTGCTTCACTTTTAGCTGTAGTTCAGCTCTGGGTTTGGCAGACTGAGGTGGCTGTTGGTGGCTGCTAACAGCAGATGTGTTTGGCTGGAGGTGTGTGGAGAAATAGAGACAGAAAGACAAATAGGTACCAAAGGTTGCAAAGCCTTGATAGAATAATATGGATGCATAGACCGCAATAAAAACACACACAAAAAACAATAATGCTCAAAAGCTTGGTTTCATAGAGACTGATCAAAGGTGTCAGAAAGGATTTTTATAATGTTATAAGTAAATTCTGTTTCAAATAAATGCTGTTTTTTAAGCTTTATATTCAACGAATCCTATTTTGGATTCCACAAAAATACTTAGCAGCACAACTCTTTTCAACATTGATAATAATATATCTTTCTTGAGCAAAGAATTAGCATATTAGAATGATTTCTGAAGGATCATGTGACAGTGAAGACTGAAAATTTAGCATTGCCATTACAGAAAAAAAAATTACATTTTAAAATATACATTTTAAAACAAAGCTGTCTTATTAGCATGCTAAACAAGAGAGTTTACATTGCCAAGGCATACATTAACAGTACGTGACAGCATGAGCGTTACTTAATTTTTACTCAGGCTGAGGAAAAGCCCTGAAGTCTTTCTGGTTGCTGGCCCTGATGTGTTGGATCTCTTGCTATTACATCAAGCTTCAACATAGATTAAAAAGATCTATCAAAGATGCCACCTGTCTCTCCTCGTAACGGTGAAAGAAAGTCTTCTCTGTGATAGATCTGGGACACTGTTTTAAAATGGCAATGTAATAAAAGGAACAGTATATGTTGCATGTGGCCAGTTGTGACATGCAAAGGCCAGTGGGGGGTGAACTGAATTATAAGTAAATATGTGACAATGACACATTTACTCATGCATCTGATCAAAAATCATCACAATCGATGCATAACTACACAAACACGCAAAAATGTAGCACAAAAAACATACACACGTCCACTACAAGAACAAATAAAAACTAGATAAACATATGCATGTATGAGAAATAAAGAAATATAAGCAGAAACAAGCCGTGGTTCTTACCGATACAGCGAGTGCCATTCAGCCTCTTATAGCCTTGAGGACATTCAATCAAAGGAATCGCTATGGAGAAAAGAGAGAGAAGGAGGACAAAAAAAACAGCACATTTAGATACAGCTCTAAAGACAAGAATTCTCCAACAGCAAATTTAAGAAAACCCTTGGTGTAGCTAGAACACAAAAAATCTAGACTTACCAAAATGTTAAGCTTTAAGTGCTATTTTAAGTCCACTGCAACTATTACAATCATTTGTAATGATACATACATAGATACATATACATATACATATATATATATATATATATATATATACACACACACAGTGCCCTCCAAAAGTATTGGAACTGTAAAGACAAAATTGCTCTGTTGGCTGTGGAGTCAAGACATTTACAAACATGATTAAAAGATGAATATGAGACAAAACTACAGAAGGTCACATTTTATTATTGGGTGATTCAACACATAGATGTTTTACCAGCTAAGAAGTTCAGCACTTTTAGAGTTTCATCCCCATTCATTTATGGACCGATGAGACAAAGATGAACCTTTATCTAAGTGATGGGAAAGCAAAAATGTGGAGAAAAAAAGGGAACTGCAATGATCTCAAGCATACAGCCTCATCTGTAAAGCATGGTGGAGGTGGTGTCATGGCATGGGCATGCATGGCTGCCTCTGGACCAGGCCCTCTCAACTTTACTGATGACTTAATGTATGATGGCACTAGCAGAATGAATTTGGAAGGGTACAAAACCATCTTGCCTACCAATATTCAAGAAAATGCCACCAGATTCATTGGGAAGTGATAGCATATGTCATGTGTTATTTTTTTGGATGCTGGTCCAATTTGTATCTGATTTGTCTGTATAAAATAATATAAAATAATTAATATTAAATTACCTAAGATTGGGACGGGTAATATTTTTTTTGTTTCTCAAAGAAGTCTCTTATGCTCACCATGGTTGCATTTATTTACAGTAATATTGTGAAATATTGTAAAAATTAAAAAAACCGTTTTCTATTTTAATACATTTTTTTAAAAAAATCACTCTATATATTGTGTTGTGAAACACACCATTGTCTCTGAGCTCATAGATTAAAAAAAGATAAGAAGGCTGTACACAGTTCTGTAGAGGTGTTTCTTGTTTCAGGGGAGGCCTTGCAACTGGGAACTCGTAACAGGAACAGGGTTTACTTCCCTCTCATTCTCATGGGTAATGACTGTAATAAATTACATAAATAGAACATAGAGTGAGTGAGACAGAATGACTCATTTGGAAGAGAACAGAATGGCATCTGCACTTCCAGGGGTCATATTTTGAGCCTGCTTCAGAAATAACGGGGGCTGAACTCCAGACTTGTTTACATCTTCATTACCCCAGCACTTGTGTTCAGTTACTGCCGTGTTACTTCTATTTCCGTTTGGTGCCAGCTGATGTCCTCGTAAGTGCTTGCCTACAGCTGCTGCGAACAGAGCTCAGAGACAACGGTAATATAACATCAACTTCACACTTCTCATGGCTATATTGAATCTTTGTGCCTTCAAAATGGACTAAACATCTACATGAAAATGAAATGACAAAGTGTCAGATGAAAAAAAAAACACACTTTTCAAGAAATGGAATAACATTTTAATTGACATTTGAAGATTGAAACAACAATCCTTAAATATTTTAGAAACTCATGAATGTTTGTTTTGGTGACGTCCATAAGATTTAAATCAGTGTTATGTCTGAGAATGCACAGAATGCAGTGATGCCCATATATGGGCAGAGAATTTCAGAAACATTTACAGACATAGTGCAAAGAGAAAGAGAGCGAGAGGGGTGGTACGCTAACAGTTTTCTGTAGGGACTGACTTCAGAGATGTGACTAAGCATGGAGGAATCACGACTGCATGAGTAAATATGTGTGTGTGTGTGTGTGTGTGTGTATATATGTGAGGGACCATTACTAAGGCTGGAGTGTGTGCCAGGTGAGTCAGCATGTCAGTAAGTTCAACATAGCACGTGTAACCAAATACTTTACAGCTTTCTCTCTCCTTTGCCCACTCATTACGCACTTGCCTTTTCTCTATGGAATGCATCCCTTCCCTCTCGTTCTCGCTGTGATGTTAGGACCATGTGTCTGTTGAGTCACAGCAACTTGGAGGTTTGACATCAAATGGTTTTCAAAAGAACTCCTCGTAGTCTCTTTTAGTTAGTGAGAAATCAAGGCTAGGCCTCTTGATGAATCATTGCTTTCCCGCTCTTTTCAGACCGCACTACCGTGGAATACTGTGAACAATCATTCTGCAAGTGTTTCATCTCAAAAAAGGCCCAGACATACTAATTTTTAACGTGTGTCTCACTCTGATCCTACAATAGTTTGTTTCATTCGTTCTGGTTTTTCAATTAACAGACTAAAAGTGAAAATTTAAGACATATGCTTGTGTTTGTGTGTGAGGGAGAGACAGATGTTTGTGTGGTAAGGTAAAACAGATGTTTGAAAGAAAGAGAGGGTATGAAGGTGAGACAGGTGTTTTTACTCATGAAAATGAGGTAGATGTCCTATTTCCTTTCGCTCCAGCCCGCCAGAGGCAGTGCTGACAGCATTAGTGGAAAACTTCTCTCGTATCCACGGTTGACCGAGAATCGAATGGCAAAGTTGTCACCTCGTGACTCGTGACATCCCTTGAACTATAATAACCCCTAAGCACGACATTTCGATCTCTTTCTCATTCTCGCTTGTTAATTTGAACGTATCGTGGCGATATTTTGTGCAGCTTGCTGCTGAAGAGATCTTCAGGACATATCACAAGCTGTTTTGTTTTGTCTTGTTTACATCGCTAATTATACGGATTGTTGGATTTACACGCATCACAGCGATCGTGTGCATTACATCACGCAAGAGGCCTCATTCTGCTGGATGCCGGCAAGTTTGAATGCCTCTGTGACGACACACACGGAAGCCCTGGTTGCCTCGACTGAGAGCGTATATGCGCCTGATCACGGTGTGAATCATTAACGTGTGCCGGATTTATCGACTTTAGGATGAGTATCGATTTAACATGGATGACCTTCAATGTTCTACGTGACCTAATGCAATGGATTTCATGGATGGACATCGCCAATGTCCTGCTTGGCTTGGTATGGATCATCTTAGAGAGGCACTGACTGACCCGTGCCCAGAATGCTCCATTATGCCACTCGCCGTGCATCACGCTCATCTGCCGGGTTTGGAATCTGCTTCGGATAGTTTGTTAATTTCATACAATATCACCATAGCTGATCATAAGCGCAAACAAGCATCTCAAGGTGAAAAGAAGACTAAGAAAACTAAATCTTCTGATTTAGCACGTAAAGTTGATCAGCTGTCATCTGCAGTAGAGTTGTTATTGCCACTTCTGGCTAAAGCTCAGCCTAAAGCAGATGTACGAGAGAATGTTCAGCCTGAGTTATGTATGACATCCTCACCAACAATACATACAGGACAGGATTTGGATGTGATGTCAGTGGCTGCCACTGACTCACTTTTTGAAACCATTCCAGGTGTTACTTCGGGTGCTGAGGAAAACCTGCCTGCAGATCCATCACAGCACTCTGGCAGTGAGACCATGTCTGAAAAGTCAGGTGGGTCATCTTCAGTTGTTGCATCCCTGGAAGGAACGTTAAAATCTATGCTTGTACGCATCAATCTAGATCCCCCTCAACCAGCGGTGGGCTCCAAGAATATTTTTCTACATTGTGCACAGAGAACATCAATTACAATGCCTCAGTGCAATGACTTTACATCTGTATTGGTGTCTGCATTACAAAATTCAACAAAGGCTACACGTCCAGATCAGTTAGCCCACACACTGGCTGTAATGCAAGACCCAGAGACCATAGGACTTGGTAGCATGCCACCTATAGAATCTAGTGTGGCAGCGCTTATTGTATCTCCCGATGAGGCGCTTTGTAAGAATGTACGCTGCCCCAATGTTGAGTGTAGACGCACTGATGAGTTACTGTCTCATGCATACATTGCTACAGCGAGCCTTGGCCGTGTTTCTAATTCTTTGGCACACATGCTTGTGGGGCTTTACACTCCTTTCTGAGAGAAACTTCATCTGACCCATTAGTGGCAGACTTATCTGAACTTACATTGCAGACCATGGGTGTCATTGCCAATCACTGTGGAACAGCTTTAGGTACCTCTTGTACAAGCTCGACGGCAAGTTTGGTTGGCCTAGTCCTCCTTGCCGGAGGCATGTAGGAACAATTCGCGGAGATTGCTGTTAGTACCTGGTCAAATTTTTGGAGCAGCTGCACAGGAAGCCTTGGACCAGCGTGTGTCAGCCTCTGAAACTCACTCCCATCATGTGGGGATTGCCTCAGGACCCAGACCTCCTCTAGCAGCCTCTGGTACTCGTTTTCACAATGTTGGTGTAAGACCCACTTATAGATCTTCTCAACATTTCCACCACCGGAACTCTCGGACAACTCCACCACCACCTCCTCCACCTCCCAGTCGTGGAGGGAATCAACCGCGTGGACATCAGTCTCACATCCGACCCCCAGGTCCCCAGCGCCCCCCCCACCCCCCACCTCTACAGAAAAGCGTTTACGGGAGCGTTGACGCACACATGTCGACAGTGGGCTGTTTCACGGAAAGCCAATTGAATCATTGGAGATCAATAACAACAAATCAGTGGCTCTTGACTATCCTTTCAAGGATACCGTATACAGTTTCTCTGTCGACCTCCTGTTCACACCGGCGTGAGACAGACAATAGTTCACGATCCACGTCAGGCACAGGCACTTACACACGAAGTTCAGGTGTTGTTGCGCAAAGGTGCGATAGAACAGGTCGATCCCCAAGTTCATCCGGGGGGATTTTTTTCAATTTATTTTCTGGTCACAAAGAAAGACGGCGGGTATCTTTCACCCTATCATTTTCTCAAGTTTCTGTCGCTCAGAATGTTATGCACAACAGATGTGTTGCAGGCCATCATGCCGCAAGATTGTTTTGTGACAATAGACTTAAAGGACACCTATTTTCATATTCCGATTGCACCAGAGCACAGGCAGTTCTTTCGATTTGCCATAGGGGGTCAAATATTTCAGTTCAAGGTTTTTCCTTTTTGCCTGGCTTTGGCACTTTCTTTGGCCTTTCTGGCTTTTGGAGTTTTTTCAAAGTTCATTCAGGCAGCACTGGAACCACTCCAGAGGACTGGCATGAGGGTGTTACCGTACCTGGACGACTGGCTTGTCTGTGCAGCATCACCCCAGCAAGTAATGGATCAAGCTCGTCACCTGCTGGAATACATCACAGCTTTGGGGATCACTGTGAACTGGGACAAATGCAAGCTTGTTCCGACACAGTCAACCAGTTACATAGGCCTCGCTCTAAACTCTGTCACAATGTCGGTTTGTCCGACTTCAGAGAGAATAGGGTCAATTCTGGGAGCTATGAAGAGGCTTTGGGTGGATCACGCTCAGCGTTATGTGGCTCTCTTGAGACTTTTGGGGAAGCTCACAGCAGCAACAGCAGTAGTACCACTTGGGCTAATGTGGCTCAGGCCATTCCAGCGCTGGCTCATCCAAAACGCCTGTGTCTGATACAAGACAAACACACAAAGATCAGAGTCACACGTCGCTGCATGCAAGCCCTAGCACCTTGGTCACCGCAGCAGTTTCTCCCCACAGGAGTTCTATTAGGACCTCCACCTGCACGCTGGGAGGTCATAAGGATGGATGGCAGTCTTCTCGGCTGGGGGGGGGTGGTTTTATGGCGCAGGAGGGGAGTGAATGACACCTGGAGAGAGGCTCTGCGCACAGCGCACATAAATATTTTGGAACTGACAGTGGTGTTCCTTACCTTTTTGCATTTTCAGACTGTTCTCAGGGGAAAACATGTCTTGGTGCGCACGGACAACAGAGTGGCCGTTTTTTATATCAATCATCAGGGAGGCACAAGGTCACAGAAAGCGCTTCGGGTAGCTCACAATCTACTCATTTGGGTGCAGACTAATCTGCTTTCCATCCAGGCAGCATACTTACCAAGACGACTCAATCATGCTGCAGATGCTCTCTCTCTTGGCAGGGTGTCACAGGGAGATTGGAGTCTACATTCAGACGTCGTGCAGATGATACGGAGAACATATGGGACCGCTGCGGTGGATGTGTTTGCAGAGAGTCACACGTCTCACTGTCCTTGTTGGTTTTCCCTGATGGACGAACCAGTATCTCCGGGTCTGGACGCGTTAGCCCACGACTGGCCGGATGTGATTTTATATGCTTTTCCCCCGTTACCACTGATTTGGAAGACTCTGTGTCGGGTGCGTGATTGCAGGCACTGTCTGCTGTTAGTGGCTCCTCATTGGCCTTCAAGGCCGTGGTTTCAGACCCTTCTTTCAGTGTTAATAGGGCCACCTTGTCATCTGCCGAACAGACCAGACCTATTGAGTCAGTTAGAAGGGAGAGTTTGGCACCCACAGCCAGACCGGTTGAAACTGTGGGTGTGGCCTCTGGGCCCACCGGGCCTCTCTTGGAGTGTTCACAGAGGGCCAGGGACACTGTTTTGAATGCACGTGCTGCGTCTACACGCAAGTTGTATTCATGTAAATGGAAGGTATTCTGTGATTGGTGTTCTAGCCGTGATATTGATCCATTACAGTTTTCAGTGGGATGCATTTTGGATTTCTTGCAACATCTTTTGGAACTTGACGTTCTGCATCTACACTTAAGGTGTATGTGGCGGCCTTGTCAGCTCACCGGTACGAGTTTGGTGCTTCTTCACTTGGGTCCGACCAGCTGATTGTTGCTTTCTTGAAAGGAGCTAATCGTCTTTGTCCTCCGGTCCGGAGTCCGACATGGGATTTGAGTATGGTGCTCAGTTCCCTGTGTCAGCCCCCATTCGAGCCAATTTTGGAGTCAGACATTAAGTGGCTGTCATTCAAGACTGCATTTCTCTTGGCAATTACAACAGCAAAGCATGTAAGTGAACTCCATGCATTGTCTGTGAGTGCCCAATGTTTGCGCTGGAGTGCTGACTTTAGTAGTGTCTCATCGTGGCCTAATCCGGCGTTTCTACCCAAGATCTTGTCTCCACATTTTATGAACACACCTATTGTGTTGGCTGTATTGCCACCAGATCAAGATGACATACGGTTGGAGCTATGTCCAGTTAGGTCCTTGAGGGCTTACATCGATAAGACAGAAGCCTGGCGTAAAACGGACCAATTGTTTGTTTGTTTTAGTGATATGCGCAGAGGTGCTGCTCTTTCTAAACAGAGACTGGCAAACTGGGTGACACAGGTTATTTTACATGCGTACGAGTCTGCAGGAAAGTCTGCTCCCTCATCTTCATTGTCACTCTACACGTGCCTTGGCAACATCTTGGGCAGCATTCAAAAGGGTGTCGCTCTCTGAAATTTGTGCAGCAGCAACCTGGGCCTCATCATGTACATTTTCACATTTTTACAGATTGAATGTGACTCCTTTGCCAGCAGTGTGTGCTGCAGTGCTTTCTGCCTGCCCGGATGCTTTGCAGGGGGATCCCTCGTGACTGCGTAGGTATTTGTCTTCCACTAGTGCTTTCAGCACTGCCTCTGGCGGTCTGGAGCAAAAGTAAATAGAACGCTGATTACGAATGTAACTGTGGTTCTATGACTAAGTGGAAGACCGCCAGAGTCTCTGGTCACTCGGTATTGCGAGAATGATCTTAGAGATCGAAATGACGTGCTTAGGGGTTATTATAGTTCAAGGCACATCACGAGTCACGAGGTGACAACCTTGTCATTCGATTCTCGGTTGTGTGAGTACGAGGAGTTTTCCAATAGTGCTTTCAGCACTGCCTCTGGCGGTCTTCCACTTAGTCATAGAACCACAGTTACGTTCGTAACCAGCGATTTTCTACATGATGAAGAGACTGCTGTTGTTTTTGTTGGTAGAAATGGGTATTTTTCTTTGTGAAAACGTGACAAATGTTTGGCTGTGTGAGAAAGATCCTTTTATGTGTGAGAGTGAGACATGTATTTTTGGTCATGAAAATGAGACAGATGTTTGTCTGTGTTAAAGTGGAAAGTGTACTTCTATTGTCCACATTCTGCTTTGGTTCAAGGATGTCGGCGCACAACACGATTTTTGTATGCGCATATGCGAGTTATTTGAGCACTCAAAAACAAAGATCCAAAAACAGGTAGTGCACACATGCAGAGCATGCCCATCCTCGCTCAGGTTCAGTAAAGTATATTTGAACGTGTATGCTCAATTAACCATTCACAAAAAAGTTCCACCCCCTTCGTTACTGTTGCTATGTCTGACAAGCCATCCTCTCTTATGGCATGCATCGTTCTCACGCAGTGAAAAGTCTAAAGCCTTCGAAATTTTTAATTACAACAATAAATACCATTTTGTGGCTCTATAATGTGTTGTGACAGATTGCTGTAGTGCCTCAGTTGAAGTGGCATGTTAAATGATAATTTCTTCCTCTTTACTAGTTATAGCATGAAATAAACGTGAATGCACATCAGTAGGTATCTTGTTACTGGTGAAAGATGTTAAAACACACCATTTTTCAAGTTCACCCACGTTAATCTACTCTCCTGTCTTATTCGTCAGACAAAAATGTCAGATTCTGTAAAGGTTCTAACGAAGGCTCTCAGGAAACAAGAAAATTGTAGCATACTCTTTGTGTGTGTGAGATGAGTGTTTAGGTTTGTGAAAGCTAGGTAGATGATTGTTTAACGGGTGTTTTTGTTTGTAAAAATGAGCCAGATAATTGTGTGAGACTGAAGCTTTTGTTTGTGTGAGCGAGGCAGTAGCTTACATGTTTTCTTGGGGCATTTTTGGCATTTGTGGAATCCCCATGATGTGCCCACCGTCCCACAACAGGCATCTTGTTTAGA
This sequence comes from Barbus barbus, assembly GCF_936440315.1. Classification (NCBI taxonomy): domain Eukaryota; kingdom Metazoa; phylum Chordata; class Actinopteri; order Cypriniformes; family Cyprinidae; genus Barbus; species Barbus barbus. The sequence goes on from NC_136758.1 coordinate 18,643,599, forward strand.
CAGGCCAGGCAGAGCTTTCCCACACTACAACAAAAAACACAATCAAATCCAGTAAGTTAAAAGATTTAAAGAATAAGAGAGAACTACAGAGATACTCATCTAGACCATTTACCACACACACATACATAATTCTGCTCACACACAGCTCTTGATCCCTGTTCTTTCTGATCAACACTCTGATATCTCTCCCCTGACTCAATCTAATCTGCTGAACCAGGCATGAAAAGAACAACAATCTGAGAGACGCCAGTGATACACAACTCAAACAACCTGATAACACCCTCCTCTCTGCTGACATGAAAAGACAAAGTCGCAAATTAAGTCTGAATGGTTGCAAAAACAGTCACGGCACTTTACGATTAGAGTAAACAAACAAGACTGAGGTGAACTTGATGATAATAACTTGATAGACTAACTACTATAGGAGTAGAAAACAACTGGATGTTCTTTTAAGCTGGAAGCAGGTACTCTTTTGAGAATCATTCTTTTGTATTTCATCTGCAGTGCTCTTCTTAAAGAGACAGAGCACCACAATGTTCTGGTGAGAGTCTAATCTCACTATTCATTTTGTCTTTCGCTCTACTTCTTGATCATCTGATGATAGCTGAAAATGAGTTAGTTTAAAAGACATTAAAAGAGAGAGACAGAGACTAATAGAGGATGATTCACAGCTCACAGCAAAATAACACTGGAAGCCTTTGGCTTTCATTGTATGGACCAAAACACAGAGACATATTTCAAAGAATCTCCTTTTGAAGAAATAATAATGAAGAGTCATAGAGGTTTGGAACGACATGCGGGTGAGCAAATGATGACAGAAATTTTATTTTTGGGTGAAATATCTACACGTAGTGTGAATATCGCATTTCCTCACATAAAAGCTTTATACATGAGTTTACAAACAAACACTCTTTGTTTCTCTGACCTGCATTCCAGCAGTCTCCTGGAAGCAGCGTCCCAGCTGGTTCTTGGAAGTCCCTGGCTGGTATTGGGGGTACGTTTGCTGGTTGGGGTAAATTCCACTGCTGTGAGTATGTCCGTGTTGGATGCTCTGGCTGCTGCTGTGGTAGGTGAAGGTGTGGCTGGACTGTGTGTTTTTGACCTGCCCGTTACTATCCACCGGAGACACCTGATGGATCTGAACAGAGGCTTCTGGAGGATGTTTCACATGGACATTCACCAAACCTACAGAAAAGTTACACTTTAAAGGGATTCATATGGTTTCAATAGAAAGTTAAACTCAGTCAGCAGCATTGGTGGTATAATGTTAATTACCAGAAAAAAAATATTTTGACTCGTCCCTTGTTTTCTCTAAAAAAGGAGCAAAAATTGAGATAAACATAATTGTGATCAAGTGATCGGGGACAATTGCTGGCAGACTTAAATGCCGTAAAATGTGATAATTTTATTAAAGCTCTTGCATTAGTTATTCTATCAAAAATTGTGCATTACTTGTTTAATTATTTTTATAATCATTTTAGAGTTTTAGGGTTTATGGTGTTGTGGTGTATTGGCAATCAAGGTGTAAAATTGGATATTATTTTACAAGGAATCAGTTAATAAGAAATTCTTCACACTAAATTCATGTTTTGATTGAGTATAGATGTTGTAGCTATACTGAGTATTTAAATGTTTATGGCTCAGCCCAATTGACTTCCATAATAAGTGTCTCAATGTAACCTAGACTTTTATTATTAATATTATTTTTTATGTTTTGTTAAGAAAAGAAAGGACAGATGAAAATAATTTTTTTTGTGGTAATTCTGAACCCTGATTATTCCTTTAATAACAGCAAAGCCATGTATTTCTGAATAACAAGTTTCAGCCCGATTTTCTACAGGTAAAAACAGAAATAAAAGTGTTTACCCTGGTTTTGTCCAGTGCCGTAGGTGAGGGGTAACGTGTGTGTTGAGTGGACATGTGTCTTCTGTCCGTTTACGACAGCATGTTGACCCTGGTGACCATTAGGATTTGCCATTTGGCAGAATTTTCCTGTAAAGTTTGGTGGGCACTGGCACTTGTCCCGAGCGCTGCATTTTCCTCCATTCATGCAGGGCAAATGGCAAACAACTAAAACACACACACAAACAGAGCAAAGTGTGGTTAATCACAGCCATATCGGGTGACATTTTTCTATGTTTAGTTTAGTGACAACATCACATTTAAGAGACTGACAAGCATATACACAGATGAACCAACAAAATTATCATCAAACTTTAGTTTTGTCCTGTGTCTGAGCAAGTGTTTGCTTGTGGGCTGTTGTGTGCGTGTGTGTAAGTGCTTAAACGCTTCACACAAAAGCTATTTAGAAACTTTTGTGGTGGCGTGTAATGAGAGTTCTACGTGACACATTTCCACTGAAACATGCCATTATGGTGACGGACCATTCTGCCGTGAAACATCTTCGACTTTCTCTCTACCTTGCTCGCTTTTCGCCATCTCACTTGAGCTTTTAGATCACATTCAGCTCAGTAATAATACTAGCAAAATGATAAATGGATTTAATTATCCCACAGCTGAAGTAAATAAACCTTTTGGTATTGATTTTTTACGGCAATATGTTTGTGCTGTGGTATAGGACATTATTTCGAACATTTAAATGAGGTGAACCTCATTCTCCTGTCGTGATATTCTTTAAAAACGTTCCCAAACCAAAAGCCACATAATATAATTAACCATCATGAACTCATCATGCTAAATGCTCATTAAAACAGCACGGCTGTCCTTACCACCACTCCCACACAGCACAACATGATGTAATTTCCTCTCAAACTGCATAGACCTCCTGTGGCCAGAGTTCACTGACTACAGATACCAAAATTTAAGATTAAAGGGAGGGTAAGTTAGACGGCTTACTTGGCTATCTAAATGATGCCATATCACGGTCTTCTATTTTTATATACATTTTAACACTCTTTTTTTATTCATGAAGCATTATTTCATTCATTTTTCCAAATGAGGGTAACCCCAAATGTCCCCAAAGAGAGGTTTTGTCATATTTATTTAATTGTCTTCCAGAGACAATTTCGTCCCCAAGGTATAGCTGAACAACCCCACACTCACACACAAACTAATACACAGATTTTCTCCAATACATTGGTGTATTTATATAAATATTTACATTCACTCTGACAAAGCATGATTTATACACAACACGCACACACAAACTTTCATTATTTCTGCTCTAGTGGGAAATCTAGGACTATTCCACAGTGCCAACAGTGAACCTCAGGCAATAACTTGACACACTCATGTATCAACACTGAATCATGCACACACACACACACATACACATTCTGCCCAACTAGTGAACTACACAGCACCACTATCTCCGGAAACAGAGCTGTATGATAATAAACACATTTAATGTGGCAGAAATGGCAAGACAACTAGCAGGAGCAGAATTACAGACCACACAATCACTAACTTTCACTCTTTCACACATTAATGACTATAACATGGTTTATTATATAAAAGAGGTGTATATATATTTATGAGATATACACATTACTGATGTGGTTGGATTATTTTTTTTTATTGTCAAAGCTGGCTTTATCTATAGCAACATGACAACTACAGAGGTTCTCACACATACACATAAACAAACACACTGACTTTCAGATGAGCTGACAGCCAGGAGCAGCTCTAATGAGAGGCCTGGCACGGGACAGACTCGACTAGAGCAGACCGTAGTGGTTTTCTGTGGTTTACTGTCACTTTAGATCAACTTAATGCACCCTTGCTGAATAAAAGTATTCATTCTTTTAAAAAATGTAGTGATCTAATACTTTTGAATGGTAGTGTATGGTGTTCAGCTGTTAAGACTCAGACAACACCATTCTGAACCACAAATTAAAACAAAACACACACACACATCTCACAGAGTGTTCAGGGACACACACACCCATTAAAATCATTTCAAAACTGGCAAATGAGTTTCACATAAGTGAGAACAGAAAAGCAAATCATCAGAGCTTTTTGTAATTGTGATGTCATTAGCCCACCTGGAATAGCATTTCAATTGGAAAAAAAGAGCAGCCACCCACGGCCCTTAAACAGACGGAGTAACATTTTCCTGTAAACCCCAACGCCTCTGCTAGTACAGACAGGTTCAGTGGCAGCTCCATGGGGATGACGGTGAAAACACCCAACACAACGGTGTCCAACAACGCGTTTAGGTGAGACATATACACATACACAGTCACTCAGGATGAACATTCAGCTCCAGTTGGAGCAGTCTGGACATCACTGATGATTTTCAGAAGTACAGTAATACATTCCTATCTCCAGTGCTATCATAATAAAGGAGCATTTAGCTACATATCGATCAGTTGTGATAATGCTTGAGTATTTCTGTGAGATGGTCTATTGATCAATGTGGCAGTCAAAACCTAGAGTTGATCAATACTTCACAGGTCTGTATGACAGTCTCTATGTGTGCATGGAGTACTGATAAAAAAAATTACCATGACACAATGTCATTTTGCCCATTTTGATACTTGACCCGTTATATATGTTATACAGTATGTGCATAGTTTTAAGGTTCATGTACTATTATATGAAGCATAAATGTTTATGCAATGATGTGTAAGACTCAATGTTTTTTAATGCATTTAACAAATTTGACATTAAAAAAAGTGTAATTTATAGAAAAATCAATATTTACAAAATGAAAAAGTCTTAATGTAATAAAAATATCAAGTAGCACAACTGTTTTCAACATTGATAATAATAAGAAGAAATGTTTCTTGAGCACCAAACCACTTTATTAGTGTGATTTCTGAAGGATCATTTGGCATCAAAAATCTTACCTTCCTTAACTTTTGAAGGGTGATGTATGGGGAAAGGTATATTTAATTATTGCACATTTGCTCTGAGATGAGTCAAATTACTGAATCTACTGACAGCTCCAGTTTCATTTATCATTTGCCTGAGGTTGTTTATTTGTTGTTTAAGGTATCGATTTAGCATCAACACTGAGGTAAGAGAGGTTGGTCCAGAGTACTGAAGCCAAAATCTTGGTATTGATCCAACTCTAATGTGTGTGTGTGTCTCCATTCTCCACAGTGCTGGAGCTGGGCCTGGGATCTCTCCTCCCAGCTGCGTCTGGATCAGAGCTGACAGAACGCTCTGTGTTCCTTATAAGGCCGCACACACTCACCCACTCCAGACGCTCACCTCATTCAGACAAACAACTTACCGGGGAGAGAGAGAGAGAGAATGACATCTTAGCACCATGCACAAACTCCATGCTTATTCTGAGAGTATCTGTCCGAACACTTACTCCTCTAAGCTTTCTTGACCCTCTTATATGGAATACAATTTCAGCTGCTCAACCTGCCTGGTGCTGATTACAAAATCCACTGGTGAAAATAACCCCTAGATGAATGCTACCCTTGTGTCCACAAAGTAATTGGATTGGAAAGTAAACCTTATATAACAACGTGTATAATTTGTGTCTATTGCTTCATTCTTGACCCTAATGCAAGTCACAAAGTAACTACTTGCAATCCCCCAATACAGAACCTTAAGGAGCAGTGGAGCAAGAAGTGAATGTACTTTTTGACTTTACTTAGAAAGTGTGTTTACTTAGTGTGGTTCTAAATCTTTTTTGTCTTGTACTCCCAAAACCCCATTGACTAGAAATGTGCTCCTACAAATTCATATTATTTAGCATTCATATTCATATAAAAAATATATTTCCAAAATCACTTTACTGAGTGGGTAAAAAAAAGGCTGACCAAGTAGCTTCCACTGTCTATAATAAGACGCCCGAGTTTGTCTTTCATAACTTTTGACAGTTCTGGGGCAATAACCCTTTCTCTGAGAGAAATGCCGAATTTACTTATACATGAAATCCAAATGGAATGTTTAACAGCAGTAATTTGCATATTCTATATTAGAATTCAAATATGATGCTCAAGAAGTAAAAAACATCATCCATGAGCAAATACATCATAATTTGGGCAAATATTAATGAGAAGTTAACAAAAAAGTAACAAAGACTCTACCACAGCCAAAACTAATTCTTTCCAAATGCCCTGATTGGGACCCACCAGATTCTGCAACTAAGAAGTGTGTGAAGAACCCAGACTGCTCTGTCTCTATTCAGGAGGCTGAGCTGGGCAGTAAATGAACATGAACCGGCTGAGCCGGAGGGCAGAAGACATTCTGCTATGTCATAACCACATGTTCTCGAACCATTCTCAGCCCTCATTGTGAAATATCACTGCTGGAAACAAACCTAGAAGAACTGAGGCCCAATTATGTAGGTTTTTCAGACACAGTCTAAAGCATCTTAAACTTTTCCACACTATCTGCCAGGCAAGTGAAAACTCCCCTCTGCAACTAGAAACACATCCAAACATCAGCCATAATTATAGACCTGTCTAAGGATGGACATGATGTAACAGGCCCGCGGCCAGCTGTTCACCGCTCAGTATACAGCTAACGCAAGCATACACGCATACATTCAATAAAGTCCAGTTGCCAACAAAGGAATCAGATGTTCTACAAAGACATGGATGAATGAAAATTCCCACTTTTCCCACAATACATTGAGAAGATGCCACTCACCGACTCTGAAGTTGGGGGCGGTGAGCGTGTCCGTAGCGTGCCCATTCTCACTGATGATAGTGGTGGTGTTGCCCTGCTGACAGCTGTTCTGACAGCGGCCGTTGGTGCAGGTCATCTTGCAGATAGTCGGGGTGAAGACCACCTTGATCCGGCCTGTGTGATTCCCTACTGCAGCCCAGCAAAGCAGAGACATCAACAGAGAGAAAAGAGAAAAATCCATCAGTCTGGACGGCATGGCTTTCATAAACCACTCAGAACGACTCTCTCTCACTTTTGTAGGCAGTGTCTGGCAGAACAGCTCAGGAGTTCAGCTTTAAGAAAGTGAAACGAGAGAGGGAGCGAGAGGGAGAGAGGCTGGAGAAAGGAAAAAAGTCTTTCTATTGTCTTGTCTTTTCTTAGTCTCCTGTACGTGTTCCCCTGTGACTGTCTGATTCCTTTTTCGTCCATTCCCTCCTTTTCTCTGTCCTTGATCCAATATCTCAGTCTCTGGAACATGAGGAGGTGACTGTGGGGGGGGAAGCAAAAGAGCGAGAGAGAAAAAGAGAGACTAGCAAACAACTCTGGGACCAGACCCAGTTCTTCTTGCAGGATTCGGACAAAGTGACCACAACTCCAAGCCTTATACAGCGATGAAAAGAGGGAATGTCAGATTTTCCCAACTAACTCTCATTTCTAACTACAGCTATGACTACTAATCAAGCATAATATTGTTAACTAGGAAAAGTGTATAGTTTTATTTATGTTAATCAGGTTTGGCTAGATGTAAAACATCAAATTTAAGAAAAAAATAATAATTGTCAGATTAATTGATTATACAATTGCTGTTAGTTGAAGTCCAGTTCCAACCTCTTTGTCTCTCTTAAGCAGCTTCATCTCTTACCAGCATAAATAGACTTTCACACCTCCATATGAAAAATGCAGGGAAAACACATTTCCTAATAGTCTGTCCTGAATCCTTTAATTGAAGTGATGTCATTTCCACCTGAAAAACTATGTGGAAAAGAATGTACCCACATTCTCCTCTCTGTGTCTAGTTAATTAATTCCTTGTATTAGTGAACATGCTATTTAAATTGCATTCTGATACACTCTTGGCATCACCGTCTCACTAAATATTTTCCAGTCAGACATCTGTAGATATTCCTGGCCTGTTTTCTGCTCGATTATCTGCCTGTTTTTCTGTCTGCTTCCTGTTTCTTATGTTTCTTTGTCTCTATTCCTGACCCTTACACTATCATTCATCCTCCTTCGATCCATTTAAAACAAATCTCGTTAAAGAATTATTTCACCAAAAAAATATTATGAATTACAAAAAAAGAACAATTAAACGTCATGACTTTCCCATGACTTTCTTCTGTGTGACATAAAAAAAGGTTTATACCGTAAAACGTTTTTTTTAAAGTAGTCCATACGGTTTGTGCAGACCATCCATACAGTTTGTGTGTCACATCATAGCTTTGTGTGAGGAACAGAGCGAAATTGGCATGCTAATTTGCATTAGTGTGATTGTGGTTTTTAAGATTTTTTTCACCAAGTCACCAACATCTGTATTATGCTTATAAGACTAAGCCTTATAATGCTTAGTCTCCTTCCCTCTCGCTGTTATGTAAAGCAAATCAACTAGAATCTAACACGTAACCTTTCCTCAAAGATCAAACAATGTCTCCACAGACATAAGAGAAATCAGTTTGCTACTGATGACGCTAACACACACATCTACAGCAGCTGTTATGAAGTGAGAAAGGAAAGTAAATTGAGGAAGACACACTGAGAGTGTATAGCAACAGACGACAAGAGATGAATGGCTTACCAGATCGCCACCCACACACACACACACACACAGAGGGCTGCTGACAGGCTGTCTCTCGTGTTCAACAGACCTCACTGGGTGCCAGACATTGAGAGACTAGTCTGCTCTAACTACCATTAACCACAAATACACTTTTAGTTGGAAAATCTAAATTACCATAGGAAATACCACAGTCTTGTTTTGTTTTTATATAAAACTAATCATAAAACATAACCTCAGATTTGATGCTAGGATTTCAGTCCCCTACCTGGACATGAGCTAATGTGGCTTAGAGGGATATTTCTTCCCTTTCAAGCAAGAGATGGCACATCTTGCTCAAAGTTTTCTTTTTTTTTTCTTTAAATAAATTAATATTAATACAATGTCTGTATTTCATCATTTATATCAGGATATGACAAACTGATTTAAATGTTAACTTAGTCTTTTTGAATGATTCATCACAAGAAATGTATCAAGAGAATCATTTGGTCAAATCAAATAACACTGGTTGCTTATTTTTCTATTCAATAAAAATATTAATTTCTTAAGAGTAATTTGTTTGTGAATTAGACCCATTAATAGAAAAGTGTGTTTTCTTGTCCTTATTTTGCAGTAAACACCCTTTTTATCGTTTTACTTTGAATTCGGTCCACTTCACCTGAAGCTATAGATTCAGCAGTAATAATAGAAAAGATTTTCAGAATTGAGATCATTCAAATCAAGACTATGATTAACAGGACAATTAATATTTTTACACTGCTCTCCCTTTATGTCTATTACTAACCAATTAGGCTATTAGACTACCTTGGAAGACATACCCAAATGTTTAAGTCAGATTTAGCAGGAATCGAATGTAATGAGATAAAATAGCATTCTCCAACAAGTTTCTTTTTTAGAGAGTCAGAAACATGTAGCACAATCTTTGTAGTCTGATTTGTGAACAAATTACTTTTTTTAAAGTGTTCCTTGTCCCCAAAATATCAGGATTTCTGTTCAAACTGTAGATCTAACCCAATCCCCCTTCTTTCCATCAATCCATAAATCCAATCAAAACTACAAATGTAACATGAGGTCAACAGGAAGTCAGTCAGATGCTTGTCTCTTATGGCCTACAGACTAACGTAATGTAATATGTAAAGGTCTGTCTCCCTCTGAGTGAACCCGGTCACTTCTGTACGATCCGACATCCAGTCAGAGTGCGGTTTGGCTGAGTTTCAAAGCAGCGAGAAACGGCATGTCAGACCACAACACCGTGCAAAAACAGTTACCCAATACCCCACGGGCTCCTCCTTGCATTAGTATTACAGCAGAGCTCTGGCTGTATTCGGCAGAGTTGTGTAACGCTGCCAGTCTGCAGGGCAGGAAGAGGGATAATAGATGTCATGCTACACATTAGTTCTGCCGCCCCACTGTCCCCTCATTCACATGCAGAACTACTGTATCTAATCCTCTCACCTGCCTCCTAAGAGCACTTCCCTCAATGACCGTTTATCGTAATGCTCTGTCATTTAATTTCCCCCCTCTCTCTTTCTCTTTTCTCCAATTCTTGCCTTCCCTCATGGCCAGACTTTTATCTAAAATTACCCAGAGAAAATGAGGCTAATAACTCACTTTAGACAGTGCAGAGCACAAGGCAATGTTTAAGTCTTTATACGATTTCAACCAGAGGATCCGCTTGGAAAAAAACAACAATGGGGCCATAACTTAAGGGCCGACCTGCAGCAATACAAAATTACAATAAATGAGACGACAACAGACAAGCAATAGAGAGAGGGGAAGCGAGAATATAGGGTCTAAAACACACATGCCTGTGGTTGTGAACCATCTAACCACTAATTTGTACTGTGGATTCCCACACCTTTTGATCAATGAATTTCCTTACTTTTCCATGACATTCTGATGGCTTGTGATAGATAATGATGTTTAAAAAAACATTTTATAGCTATTGTACTCTAGTATGATTAGTTTGGGGGGAGGTACTTTTTATAGAAATTTCCAATGACTTTTCAATATTTCATACATTTCCATATCTCTTCTAGGCTTGGAAGTTTTAATATTCACCTTTAATATTGATGACTGTGGGAACCCTGTTTTATCATCATCTTCAACTTCATACTACAGCTGTATAACAAAATCATACTGTCATCTCACAGCGTTGCAGACACGGAGCTAAACGTTTCTAAGTGAGCCAGACATGCTGTCACTCTGCTCACGGAATGTTTCACAGTGTGTGTGATCTGTCATTCCGTCAAACACCCAGGGCTTCATGCGGAGTCAGTGAGACTTGTTGAAATATAAAAACTGCTACTTTAAATAACATTATGAGATGCTGATGTCACTATTTCTCAGATTTCTTTAACAGGAGGAGATGCTTTGGGATTACATCAATGTGTCAGAATTATAGAGAATGGAAGCCAAGACATACACTACTGTGAAAGAGCTTGGAATGGGTAAGATTTTAATTTTTTTCACCAAGGATGCATTGATTTGATTGAAAATGCAATACAAAAACAGTAATAATGTGAAACATTATTACAATTTGAAATAACTGTTTTCTATTTGAATATATAATTTATTTGTGTGATGGTAAAGCAAAATTTTCAGCAGCCACTACTCCAGTCTTCAGTGTCACATGAACAAGTCTTCCGTCAAGTGCAGGTTAAACAATGCCAAACATAATTAGTTTTTTAAATTTCTTGCGATTTAAATTTCAATGTGTTTCTCACACATATCATATGACTTCGAATTATAGTGCAAAAGTCTTTTGAACAACTTTACAGTGGTTTTTAGGTATTTTAATTGACATGCTCATGTGCTGTGAAAGACAACACAAAAAACCCACTGAATTCAAAGAGATCCAACGCTTGATGGATTGTACTTACCATTTATTGGATTGTGTCCCACTGAAAGAGGGATGGCCCGGTTCAGGGTGGGTCCGACTCCGTGCACCTGTGTGTGAGTGTGGTAGTTTTTCTGTTGAAGCATGAATTTCTGGGTTTTGCTTTGGTGCATCGTCATTGAAACTGGGTTTTGTACTCTGCAAGATACAAACATTAAAAAAAAGTAAACACCCTACTTTTTCAAGTGTTTTTTACTGTTACAATGATTTATGTCCATATTGAAAATTCATATATTTATATTTATGTATTCATATTTTAATTTATGTGGTTTTCATTTTGATTAATTACCTGCTCAAGGCCAAATGGAAAACCATAGTACCTTGAACATGCAGACATGTTTCTGGTCACATGTAAATGAAACCAATCACTTGCAACATATAAAACACATCAGCATTTCACATGATTCATATTTGTTTTGCATTATATTGATCACACACATCCGGCTGAATGCCAGCACATAAGACAAATATCAATCATAGCACATTACACTCTCTTTCTGTTATTACCATATTCATTTTTCTGTAAAATCCTTTTTCTTTCTTTTAGTATATCATTATAGAGTTTACTGGCCAAGTCACCTCAATTATGAATGAGTGAAATACTTCTGCTTCAGTTTGTTGCAGTGCAGTCTGGGATTGCCTTCATCGCAAGTGATAACTTAATTTTGGTAACTGAAATAAAGCTGAAATAAAATCAAATATAAATATTGCATGATAAACTTCAGTATGTTACCTTGGCAGCTAACTGAAATAAAAGTTGAAGTACTAAATAGGCACTAAAATTAACACACAAAATTAAAGCTATACAGAAATATAAAAAATTTGCAAAAATGATGAAAGCACATAATATCCACTACAACTAAAATGAAAACTTAAAAAAAGCCAATTCCAAATATTAATAAATATAACAGTATAAATAATACTAAAATAAGGACACAATGTCGCTGTAGAATTTGGCCAAAATGAGCCATCTCATAAGACAGCATCATGTTGCTGTCTACCGTTTGGAAAGGCCCTTAAAATGCTCTTTAGATAGTCAGCTCACTAACTTTTGGTACAGAGTACAGAACACAATGTAAAAACCAAATACAGCCAAATTCCCCACAAGAAATCTGTAAGGGGATTATGGGTACTGATAATTATCAGCTACGTCTGTGTGAAAGTATCAAACATCTTGCTAATAAGGAGACAAAACACAGCACACAGCTGTGAGGAAACGGATGTGAAATGTAATTTGTCTTTCATACATCTATTAGGATGAAGAAAACAGGGATGTGGTTGCTGAGAATCACAGCTGGGAAGCTTTCTAAGATGATGACGCACAGGTCTAAATCAGGGTCGCCAACTTAGAATAACAGCACAGACCTCAGGTCTGTCTGAATGGTGTCTGTACCCTTAGGAATAGTCCACCCTAAAATGCATTCACCATCATGTTGTTCCAAACCAGTATCTGACTATTCTTTCAAATAGTTTCGGTCCCATGGACTTTCATTGTATGGACAAAAATACGATGTAATTCAATGGGAATGGAAACTATTTGATTACCAACATTCATACAGGTTTGGAATGAATGTTGACAGAATTTAAATTTGTAGGTGAACTACACCTTTAAGGGCCATTCTAACTGAAATCGACTTGCAATTAAAAAGTGACCAGGCATCAATAATGTGACATCAATACTTACCAGTACTGCAGTTTGACTTTATGCAAATGAGCAGTTACACGATGCCACAACCACCAATGGGAGTGCAGGCAGCGATCGCAGCCTTTCAGTGCAAGCAAGGCTTTAGACATAACAACATGCTTTTTATCCACAACAAAGCGAGAATGTGAGGACAAAGTGTATAAACAGCATCTGATTTCTGATCAAATTTAGCAACGGAAGGAGCAGATACACAAAATCGAGCAAACAAAATGAGAATATTTACAGGGAAAGTGTAAACAGAGGTTCCTTTTCTCCACTGATCTCTCATCTTGTCTTTCACACTATTCAGCTTTGTTGCTCCATCTGTCTTTCATCTCTCGTTTGATGTTTCCAAAGAGGTCTCATTTTGAAATGTTTGTACTGCTCTTAATGTCATGCAAGGTGTTGAAGGGCATAGTCTCTCACCCTTTCTCACAGTCTTTATAGTTTACTTCTGTGTCATGCATATGTACCAACAGATCAAACGATTTAAAGACCAGTCAATTGGCTCTGTTTACAACTCTGGGGTTAGAAAACAGAGGCAAACATATATAAAAAAAGGTTTTAGCAACTATTTTCTATTCTAGTTATGAGAGGGTGAATGCCAACTCGTTTAGACACACAAGTCAAGCCTTGAGCAAGGACTAATTGAATTTGTCTGGGAACAACATATAATAGAGTGATTAGCCTCTAAGAGCTGAGTTTGGGCCTGCACTCCAGAGCAGCAAACACAAAACCAACTTGACAAATATACTGTATGGTTATGGGCTTTGCTGTCAAGAAACATTCTTGTTCACCAGCAAGACCATCGTAAACCACCCTGAACCAGCATGAAAATTCAAGTTGGTCTTTTCAGAAGTAAAACCAGTTACACCCTACAAATACAGAACATTACAGTTTACAAAAAGCAGACCACACACATAAAAAGAGTTTAAAATGTCTCTTCCTGAACAGGTGAAAAGCAATGAGCTGTGTAAGTGCTTATAAACTCTCTCACACACACACACACACACACACCATCACATGTCCTGGACAGTGGAAGCTGATATGTGGTGAGAACTAGTGGAAGACAGTGTTTCAAGCATTTCCAAATGCATCTCTCCATTTTCCCGCTATCACACATGCTATCACACTTGCATATATACTGACAATGGGGGTTATGCACAACAGACTTCCGCATTCTGTAAAACAGCTCTCCTCACTTCCGTCTCAAGTGTTTTGTATGTGCTTAGTTAAACATGGAGCAGTTTTACTCAAGATTTCTTCAAAGGAGATACCAAAGATGATCATAACCTATGTCCATCACATATGTGGATTGATATCGAAAAGTTTAATTTTATTCTCTTTTTTTCACAAACATTTAGATATTGAAATTGAATAAAACAGCAACAATAAAAACAACTAGCTAGGTTAGCTCCTACCCACCTAAGTCCATAGATATCACCATTAATTCATACAGCTGTTAACACATTCTCCGACAAGCGAATGCAATGACACCAGTTTTCTGGGTTTGGTCAGGTGACGTTTGACATATACCCCATTCATTCTACCTCTAACATAGAATCAGTGTCCCATATAAAAACACACACACATACTCTCAAGCAAGTGACCATCTTTAGAAAGTTTAACGATGCATTTGCAGAGAGTGATGAATTCCTACACAGGAGAGCTGGTACGAAAATCCCTTATATGGAGATTCATTGGGCATGTATTATGCTAATTCGTAACTACAGGTACGTGCTCTACATTCAAAATAATCCAGATTTATAAACATTAAAACGAGGGAATGAATAAATTTAATGCATGAGAATTTTGCGTGAGAACTGTGTCTGCCAATCTAAGTAAGAACACTTGTGCGCAATTACTAATGAATGCAGCCCAAAGCGGTGAAGCTGGGTGTTTGGGTGATTGTTTGGGCGTTGCCTAAGCAAGCACTATTACTAATAAAGCCAAGAGCATTAAAAGACAGAATGGGTTTATAATTCTAAAGCCAGCACTCATGAACTTCCTAATAAGCTGCGTTACCAGACCTGGTGTGGAAAGAGCTGTGAGTTTCCTGCACATGTAGACAGGAAAACTGAATTTTGTGTCTGTGTTTGTGAAGGAGGCCAGCTGGCTTGCTCTAATCTCCTCCAAGAGGACTATACTACACCATGACTGTCTCTCATGTTCTTATGCCAGCGGGCATCTCGTAGCTCTTCCTCAACAGGTACTCGAGCTGGTGGCCACAGCGACGGGGAGGACATGTGTCTCTTTTATTGTCTCTCTTTCTCGCACATTGCTCCCCAGCTTCTCGTCTGACAGGTGTCTGGACAGGTCTACCACACTAAACCTGAGATGCTCCATGAATCCAGATTCTGGTTCACTGCCAGGCTGCATTTCAGCTTGAAACCAAACAACACAAGAAACCTGACCATCCCAGCACCTGTGGATCGCTTTAAATACACACAAACACACTACACCAACCACACAGACGCTCTCTAAATACATACACATACACACACCCACGCACACAAACCACACACATACACTTTTTGTAAATGCCTACACGCTAACCACACACCCAGACACACACAGTCTGTAAATACATTTAAACCCACACACAAACACGGTCCATACACACAGATCCTCCCTAAAACACCAGACCTAGTTGAAACCCTCTCATACAGGCTACACACACATGCACATATAAATGAGGACAACATTTATAAAAAATATCAGTCCTTAAGACACTTAGGACTGTGACGTAAAGCCCAAACACCCACAACCGCAGACTGCGTAAGACTATCCCTGATGAAAACCCTCCCTGAAGGGCTGACTAGACGCTTTCAACGCCACATAACACACGCGTGTAAGATGTACGCAGCACATTTGATGTATGCATGTGAAATACAGCATTCTCTTACACTTGTTATTGAATGTTCAGCAGACGGTAACATAAATCCGTGAATACACGTGTGCCGTAATGTAAATTATTGTAAGGAAACCATTGGGTTTGTGCCCAGATGTGCTCTGTGGCCCAGACCATTTTTTCAGTATGTTTAGCACAGACAACTAAGCACTGTTCAAGTTATAATTGTCTTCCTGTGGACCGTGGAAAGGGATGGAGATGGATGTACTGAAGTACTTTTCAGCATCAACTCTAGAACAAATATCTCATTGTACCATTAGAGTTGTGCACTTTCATGTCACTTTCACTAGGGGTCAAAACTACATGTTTTAAAAATCAGTCAGTCTAGTCTATGTCTAGTTGACTAAGCAGTCTTAAAGGGATACTTCACGCAAAAGTTTTGCCTTTATTATTCACCCTATTTTGTTTCAAAACTGACTTTTTTATACTGTGGCACACAAAATAATGCATTTTGAAAAAAGTTTATTATATTCACCAAAGTTGCATTTATTTGACAAAAATACAGTTTTCTTTAAATATATTTATAAAATGTCATTTATTTCTCTATTGGCAAAGCTACATTTTCAGCATCCATTACTTCAGTGTTCAGTATGACACGATCCTTCAGAAATTATTCTAATTTGATGCTTAAGAACCATTTCTTATTAATATCAAGGTTGAAAAGTGTTGTGCTGTTGAATATTTTTGTATAAACCATGCTACTATTTTCAGGAATCTTTGATGAATAGAAAGTTCAAAAGAACATCATGAACATTTTTAACATTATGAATGTCTTTACTGCCACTTTTGATCAATTTAATGTGCTCTTGCTGAATAAAAGTATTAATTTTTTGCCCCTAATTGACCTGAAAATTTTGAATGGAAGTATAGTTCAATTTCATGCTTTAAAGGGCACTATAAAAATAGAGCACAGAGTGCACACCCAATATTTCTGAATAACCTTTGCCTAAACTGCAAATTAAAGTGATGGAGCAGCAATATTAACATTTTTAAACTAAGAAAGAAAAAGATACTCAACAGGGAACACAGTTCCTGTGAGAAATGAGTTTAATATTTTAGTATGAAGCTACTTTAATAGTATCATAATATGAAATGGGGTTTGCAGACGAGCAGTTAGTTGAACAAACTGTGTGGTCTGCATTCAAATATCTCAATAAAAGCACAACAAAAGAACAGCAGGATCTTTTATGGCATACACACATCACCACAGCAGGCCAGTAAGAGAAGAAGTTTACAGAGCACAAATCCAGATCCATTTAGGTTCTGTGATCGCAGCTGATTTCTGCCCACAGTGACTCTTCTGGTAGACAGGTTAGATCAGCTGGGACAGCTGTTTACATATGTCGTCTCTGATGAAGAGTAACTTGTCTGAGACTGGAACTGAACCCACTCGCTTCTGGATTCAGAACGCGCTCTAGAGAGCCAGTCAGCACTCAGTGCTGCTCCTGTGGCCATGAAGCCACATATTTTTCTTTTTTTTTTTTAAATTCACTAATGTTTATTTGCCCTAAGATTATTCTGCGCAAGGGGAGCAGGAGTATAATGAGCTGTTTAAATTGAATTTTACGACACTGGGCTGAGATTCAGAGTAAATCCTGGTAATATGAATTGTAATTATGGTTTTTGGAGCATAGCGGTTGAACACATGTGATGCGGCTCCGCTCACTTCTTCTAATGTGTCTATTGCAGCCCAGCAATATAATAACTTGGAATGTGCAAAATGACATATTTTCAAAATCAAACAGCCAATGGGTTGCCTGAATGATCTGAAAGAGCATGGTAATTAAAGGCACCACATGGAGAAGGAAAAAAAAAAAAACATATACAGTCTACATTACCAGGTCGCGACTGGTAAGATGAATGTTTTTGAAAAGTCTTTTATGCTTAACATGGTTGCATTTTTTAATCAAAATTTCAGTTAATCAGTATTATTGTGAAGTAATACTGTGAATAACTCTTTTCTATTTGATCATTTTTTTAAATGTGTTCCTGTGATGGCAAAACTTAATTTTCAGCAGTCATTACTCCAGTCTTCAGTGTCACATGATCCTTAAAAAATCATTCTAATATGTTAATTTGGTGCTCAAGAAACATTTCTTATTATTATCAATGTTGAAAACAGTTGTGCTGCTTAATATGCATGTTAGCTAACCAATTTTATAAGAGCAATAGGAGCAATTTTGCTCTTTGAGTAGTATTTGAGTAGTGAGCAACGTTTGCTTTTACAGTTCACTAAATTGGAATAGCTAGCTTAGAATGTGATGTATATGGAGATAAAGCCATATCAAGCTTTGTTCTCAAATTTCACTTGTGGATAAACATTTAACATGAAATCAATACCTATAGATCATCCAGCTACTGCTGTTGAAGTCCACAGCTCCATCAGAGAGAAGATGAGAGTGAGAGGGGGATGTCAGAGAGGCCGAGAGGGAGAGAGCGTGAGAGAGAAAAGTTATAAACATAAGCTCCAATTCCAGTCTCAACAAAATAGCTGGCGGGACCTCGTATGCTGGCAGACGTGCTGTAATTAAATCGAAAAAAAGATGCAGGGAGTTATTTTTTTACTCTCTCACTCTCCCTCTCAATCAAAACCGAACAGCTACACAGGTCTGAACTCCAGTGATCTCCAGATTATGCTTATTTTCACATAAACAACTTAATTTTTCACATGTCCATTTCTCTCTCTACCTCTTTCTTTTCTCTGACCCTTCTCCATTTCTTTCTGTACCTCTCTGCCCATCCTCCTTCTTTAATAATATCAGTACTTCGTCCATCTCGGTTTTCCATTTCCTTCTCCCACTTTTTTGACCACTTTGTCTATTCTTCTCCTTCCGCTCTTATCCTCTTGTTATTCCCAGAATCTGGCGGAATCCGCTTCAGTTCCTCCCTCGTGCTCTGCGAGATACTACACAGCTCTCTCTTCTAATGAATCCAGTGACCCACATCAGGATGCTTTAGCTCTCTTCAACACCTATTGTCTGCAGATGGATATTTGTTTCCTAAACACCAGCAGACCCAATTTCATCACTGACGATAACACCTAGACTACATGCCAATGCTGTTTGATACATTATAATGCAGATGATCTCTTAATCGCTACAGCTGTCAAGAGCTTATTGTGATTACTTCATTAAACAGTCGCTCCAAGATTTTGTGATTCAGTGATTACAGAATTTAAACGGAAATCAAGCATGCTTGCACATTTTTTGTGCCAGCTTGTATTTTTGAATACAAGTGAATGCCATTACAAATTGAGCAGAGAACAGAGAACTAGGACATCTGGTTATATACAAGTGTTTGAAAAGGACTGAAAATGTCCGATATGAAGCCCATTTGAGGGCCTGGAGAGGTTTTATTTTTTATTTCCAAATCATTCATTCATGACTTGGCTATTTTCTTTTCAACCGGTTTACTTCCAAGCCGAGACACATGCGGTGAAAAACAATATTACAACAATAGCCAATATAATTGTTCAATTAACATTAAATAATATTTTTTTTTAATTTTAAGTATACAGTACATAAGCTTCACTGTTGACATACTGATTCACTGACAGTCTGCAAGCTATTGTGTCCTACACAATTCCAATACAATTCAAGCAGAACTATGAGTATTTCTATGCTCGTGAAACCATTGCCTTGTGCATGGGGGACCAGGATCACAATTTTAGTAATGTGCAAACATATTTAGGTAATTGTATTATCACCAGTTACATAAATACATCATGGTTACTGGAATATTTGCACACACATTTCAAGAAAGCTAAATTCAGTCATTTTTACGTTACAATAAATAAATACATAATCAGAAAAAAGTCCTACGAAACCTTGATGGGACTGATTAAATGTCAGCAAATGTCATTTTAGGTATATATTATTTATAATAATAAAAATGTATTACATTTTTATTAAATTATTATTTGATCATTTTTGCTCAATATATTACTAAGAATCATTGTCCATGTTACAATTACATTTTGGCAAAATGTTGACCGTATCAATAATTTTCCTAAAATGCTAAGGATGCTGAGTTTAGCTAACAGTCACTATCATGATTTTAAAGAAACCAGGAACCTATCCCTTGTTTCTTATTACCCATCAGCAGGACAGTTCACACTTCAGAGTAGGGTGGCACCTTACTGCACGGGTGTAACCTGGATGTGACTGACACTTCAAAGTCCTGCCAGACATGAGAGAAGCAGCACCGACAAACTCCAGACCTCCTGATTGACTGGAGTTACAGAGCCAGGTGTGTGTTAACAGCACTGCTCTATTATGGGTGGGTTTTTAATCGCTGGAGGCTAGCAGTTACATCATGCTGTGGTGGAGTCAGTATGTGTTCCTCACAGGGTGATTACATACGCTCTAAGAAAAGTCCGTAAAATTAGGCCAGTGTGCCATGTTAATATAAAGGAATTTTCACTGCATAGTTGAATTACACTGCATAGTGCTGTGCTTTAGGGTCGAAGGAAATGTCCGTAAAATTAATGGAAAGCATACTGGTCCTTACCAAGCACGGGGTGTCATTTCATTTCTATGCTGATGACACCCAAATCTATCTGCCCTTGAGGAAAAATGATCAAAGAGGCTTGGGATCACTGAATGTGTGTTTGTATGATATTAAGTCTTGGTTCTCTTCAAACTTTTTAGATCTTAATGAGAGCAAAACGGAGGTCATTGTGTTTGGGTCTTCGGGGGCCCCTGATTGTGATTTGGGAGATCTTGATTCCTGCAAAAAACTGTCTGTGAGAAATCTGGGTGTTACCTTTGATTCTGCACTCAGATTCGATAAACAGATAAATTCTGTAGTCAGATCCAGTTTCTTCCAATTAAGATTGCTATCAAAAGCCAAGAGTTTTTTGTCGTTTAAAGAGAGTTATTCATGTTTTTGTGTCATCAAGGCTTGTTTATTGTAATTCCCTTTATATGGGAATAAGTCAATCAAATATAAATCGACTCCAGATGGTTCAAAATGCGACTGGCACCTGCAGATTTGATCATATCTCTCCTGTATTATGCTCTTTGCACTGGTTGCCAATCTGTTACAGAATCGAGTTTAAAATTTTATGGTTTGTTTTTAAAGCTCTGAGTGGAACGGCTCCTGAATATCTCAGTGATCTTTTAAATCCAAATACATCTTCTAGACCACTGAGGTCTTCGGAGAAAAGAGTGTTGATGGTCCCTAGATCTAGATTGAAGTTGAGGGGTGACCGTGCCTTTTCAATTGCTGGGCCAAAATTATGGAATAGTCTCCCTTCGATTAGTTTCTTCTGAATCTGAATTTAAATCCAAGTTAAAAACCTACCTTTTTTCAAGGGCTTATAATTGTCCTTAGAGGTTTCTTTTTTTGTGTGTGTGTGTGTGTATTGCGGTCAAAAACTGTTCATATTTATTTGTCTTTTATATAAGGTTGTACAGCACAGTGGTCAACTGCTGTTGTTTTTATTGTGCCCTAAACCATGCAGCCATGTCAGTTACAACTTATGGTTTTATATAAGTATTTAAAAGGACCAGTGACTCAGTGTTCAACTCACCTGAAGGTCACCTAAACTGCCAGCAAAGGATTCATGAGTTTACTTGAGATCTGGATAAGTCAACACAAAAAAATCCTCAGAGCACAAACACTACAAGACTTAATCATAACCTCCAACATTAAACACTTCAAATCACTTTAGTCAAACAATAGGTTTATAGTAAATACAGTGCGCCACACAGCTTGAGCATAATGCTCGGCGTTGATCCAGGCTCGGAAAATAAAGCATCAACAGAAAACACTGTATAAAATCTCTCCTAAAGCATTTCAATCCTTTCCATGACCAGCAGTGTTCCTTTGGATGGATCAGGTTTTCTTGACACAAATCCACAAACTCATTCAACTATAAATCTAAAGGTTTTTCTCACTATAATATTAATACAAGCTAGGCCTCTGCAAATTTAACTCTGTAAATTTAACTCCGAAAATTATCATCGCAGAGAGACGTTTTTTCAGTATAACTGTTGCACACATGTAAAATCATGCCACACGAAACCTGCCTGAAAGTTAGAGTTCATTGAGACTTCAAAAAGATTTGTTACACGGCTCATACTTGATTCAAATTGGTCAAATGTTTTTTACATTTCTTCATTCCTAGATGCTTGTCCACAATTAGCCAAAATGTTTAGGTTCCCCAAGTGTTTGAATAACCATTTCACTGACCTGTTTCTGCGGTGATGACACCCAACCACAGCTTCACTAAACTAAACCCACACTGATGACTCACAGTTTCCTGTCACACTCACACCAACAAATCATTCAATCTGTGCTTCAATAAACCTTTCACTCATTCAGTTGGTTTTGGAGGGAAATGTGGCCTAATAACTGTCATATTTTGACAGTTGCAAATATCCCATTTGAAGAGTAAAATAACAGGTGAATGAACACGATGAGAAATGTTTTTGCATGTAAAATTTATGAATACGTAACTCACTGCTTCCATGTGTTACCCTGGCAACCCTGAGACTGTAAAAAGCGGTCTAAGAGAACAAGCATAGTGACATAGTGGCATAATCTTGGTACTTTAGTTAAAAAAATTAAATAAAAAAAAATTAAAAAAAATTAAATGAATTAAAATGAATAAAATAAAATATTTTAAATATAAAATTAAATTATCAACGGATGATTGATTATAGATGATTATTATGATTATAGACTGATTATCAGTTTATCTGTATTCTTTACAGATTTTAACACCTTTATACAACATATTTGGTTCTCAAATATCAGGTTAACCATGAAATAACTGGTATAATTCTTCAAAAATGTCAACCAAAAATGTCATTTTTAGTACACCATTGCACCTTCAATGTAAAATATAAAATTTAAAAAATAATTAAAGAAGAAATAAAATAAAATAAATAATGCACAGTTACCTAAGGGCTGCTTGACTGACGGTTGCAATAAAGCCTTTGTGTACTTCGTCAAAACATTTGTCTTTTCAAGATATTAATATAAACAGAAAATGTAATGTAAATTCTGATATCGTGACAGCCCTACCTTGTAACACTCAGAGTCTTGTCTTTTTGACTTTTGAAACCCAAATATTATCCTAATAATATAATTAAATATTGATTATATATACTGATAATTCAAAATGATCCAAATATCTAAAATGCAGGAAATTCCTCTCAAATGTTGAGCAAGTTTGTCTGCAGCTGAGAGGAAGGGGAGTTCTGGAGAGAGGCCTACCTCCTCCGCACACAATAAACCCTGTGGAAACCCACAGAAGCTTTCGAGGACAGGTCTGGTAGCAATTACCAAGCAGATATGTCCAAACTCTGACTGAAAATGCACGTCAGTCCCAGCACATAAACTGCTTTCATTAATATTTTAAGTAGAATTCATCAATATCCTGCCCTGTCACAGTCTAACAGCTTTTCCTGGAACCAACATGGGGGCAATTCTGTGGCTTTCCCCCACATCTCAAAATTTTGACTCAGCGTATGCAGTCAGTCCGATTCGCTCTGTTAGAAAGAAATAAAGAAAGCTTCACATCCGATATGATTGTGAACTTTCCAGTCGTCTATATTTGTGGCAGTCAAAACAATCCCAAAGCCAGACCCCGCAGAACCCTCTCAGAAAAAACAGGTCACTAAAGAGACTGCAGGGGTTTTAGTCAGTCACGGTAAAGGATTCTCATAAAAACTGTGTTTTGAGGGCAAACAAAAATTAAGGCGAAAACTAGGCTGACATCAGGAGTTCGGGAGTCACAATTTGGTAAAAGCCCAAGTGTAAGTCATGCAAAAAGATTCCAGTGAGTCAGGCTAAAGAACAGTAGGTATTTCTGTAAAACAGACCCAGACTGAGAGAGTAGTAGGGGGGCATGAAAGGGGCAGAGACTGTTAACATCTGTGGGTCTGATGTCTGGAATTAATGCAGAGCTATGGAGTTCATTCCAAAATAATAAAATGACAAGTTTGGTGAACTAAGGGCCAGAGGAATCCAAAGTCCAAAATACATTTACACAACTACTCACAGGCCTTTGCTATGTGCTAAACTAGAACATATATTCATATATGATTATATGTTTGTTAGTATTCTCTACCAATATTCAAACTTTTTAGGTTATATAATTCATTCTCAAATATCAGTTTCACCAATAAATTCTGCCATCTGGTAAGTTTTTAAAAATAGCATCCTACAATGCCATTACACCACTGTGCATTCAGCTGGAAGTGCATATTATTTGATTATTCAACTATGATTGGACGATTTTTTGCTATTCTAAGCTGAAATAATTTATGGCATGAACCAGGCTTCATGCTGAAAGTCAAAAATCTGGTCGTAGGAATTCTGCACTGTCCTTTTATTAATAAGTATAATCAATTAGGAATGTTTTAGCCTGTTTGAAATGTATTTGCTGACCTAAAAGGCCAAATACTAAAAAGTACAAAGCCAAACAACCATTATGACTGAAAATTCACTCAAATCTTGAACCATGACACAGTATTAAGATGCTATAAATGACTGAATCCAGACGTCATACTCACTGTGGTTGATAAGGAATGGGTCCGTTAGATGATGGCTTCATGGACAGAGTCAGATGTCCCATGTTGGTGCCGGGCAACGGTAACGGCACTTGACCTTGGCCTTGGGGGAAGATCTGCTGAGGAATGGGACGCTGGGGAATTACATTATGACCGTTGGGATATCCATTCGTATGACCTCCGTTTGGAAGTCCACCATTGGTGTGTCCATTTAATGGTCCAGTTGGATGAGAGGATGGGGGCAGAGTTGTCTGTTCACAGGACTTGCCTTTAGAGTCTGGCTTACACACACAAATGTGGGGACGCAAGCACATCCCTCCATTTTTGCATGGGGGCGTACAGTTAGCTGTAACAAAGAAGAAATTTCATACAGTTAAAAGTCATATAATATATTATTTTAATTTTTTTTTTTTTTTAAGTCTACCAGGGGGTGGGGTGTTGTTTGTTTTATACTACTGTTCCCAGAAGAATATTCAATAAACAGTTGTTAAGAACAACAACAAAAGTCATATAATATAATTAACATAATATAACTTACAACAAAATATCATATGCTAAAGTTTAATTACTTCTATAGCGCTATTAGAGTTTATAGAAAATAGTTTTCTAGGCTGGTCTGGTTATGTAAATACAAGAGGTTTAAATGAATATGCTGGGTTAAGATGCTCGGTTGGCATGCTGTTGAGTAAAACATAATAATTTGATATATTATTAAAAGCAAAGCAAAAATAAAACAAAAGCAAAAAACCAAACCAAGCAAAATAAAAAACAGAGGAAGTGTGGAATGGAAGGGTCTATGGGATCCATAGCCTTCTATTATACATGCATTTCTGTACACACTTCCACTTTGTTAATTTTTACATGAACTCACTTATTTTCATTTTATAGTTGATGTTTTTATTTTGTTTATTGAAAATTATTATTTGTGGTAATATTCAACAGCATGTCGAGCTTTACATGGAATACACCTTTAAAAGCAGATATTTCTACAATATTCTCAGCATAGTTAATACAGCAGAAAGTCCGTAAGGTCATATATTTTGTATTTTTTATATGATGTGGAACAAAACATAAAAATGAAGATCAGAATTGTTATCTGCACAGATCATGACAGAAAGAGCAAAGAGAATGCAAGAGAGAAGCAGACTAACAGAAAGAGGGAAAATGAGTGGATAACTGGGTGTTAACTTGTGGTCTGTAATTACATCGAGGAGCAGGAACAAAGCTGTCATTCAACTACAAAGAGCTTAGCGGCCTCTGTGGCCAACCTACACAGACTCTCTCGCTCTCTCGCACACACACACACACACACACAATCAGGGCAGCTTGCTGCTCACCAGAAAATGTATAGTTAGTCATATTAAGCGATTGAATGCTGTGGAGATTCCTAAATAGGAAATGGATCAGTGCCCAGTACTCAAGGCAGATGTTAGGAAGGATGATCTCATCGACAGTTTATATGGCATCACACTGAACAGCAGCTGCTTTACACAAACTACCACAGACAGGAATCTTATCATCTTCATATATACCTGTTACAGACCTTGTGGTCCAGACTTTAGAGTACAGTGAATTTTATGCTATATTCAAAATCACACACATTGTACTTGTATACAAATAAACATTACATAGATTTAAATCAATATTTATATCAATTTAATTAGCATTTAATTAAGTTATAAACTATATAACAAAATATAACTTCATTTTCATAATAAAAATAATGTGCTCAATTGATAAATTATTTTTCCTGATGCTTCATGATGGAGGTTTTATTAAATTTAGCTTACTTTTGAAGACAAACAATACTCAAGCACATACAGACACACACACACTTGTCAGATATATTTTTTTCCATTCGAGCAGGATTAAAATGAGCATTTATTGACCACAAATTATTATGCACATGCCTTGTGACAGAGGTGAGAGTGATTACATCAAATATGACATCATATAAACCACTCCTCCTGGTTTGGAGTTCTTCATTTCAGTTGACATGACCCACAGCAGGGGATTTCTGTTTTCTTTTCCACCCTCACTAGGTTTCCCTCCTTTTCCAATGTACCTCATTGGTCCTCTGGGGCTCAGTGCTACAAAGTGAGATGGCCCTTAGAAACGCAGTACACACACAAACACTGTTCTTGTGCATATCATGCCCCTGTACACCTCTCCCACATACACACACAAAATGAACACACAAGTGACCACAAATGTACACAGAATATCATTATTTCAACTCAAGAACTCACACCACATACACATTTACATACAGAAAAACTGCTATATGAGTTAAAGGAGATATAGCCTAAATACTAAGAAACACAACTGTTCTGAACACTGATAACAGTAAGAAATGTTTATGCAAAATCAGCACATTAGAATGACTTCTAAAGAATCACATAACACACATAATGTCACATAATGAGTTATCCCTATACTAGCCCCAGAAAACAATAATTTCTACCACACATAAAAGTGTCCTGTCTCTCTATATAAACTTATATTGTAACTTGCTTGTACACTTTGAATCTGTAAGTCAGTATATCACAAGTTTTAGATTGTGCTGACATCCTGCCGACATTAAAAATGGGTAAGATCGTCTCACTAACCCTCACGACTAATGCTGTGGGAAACTGTACAATGTGGAGGTTAAACGCTCTGCTTAACACCTCTTCAAACAAACTTTCCTACTAACTAAACTTCACAGCACCAAAAAAAGAAATTGAGAGATAAAGTTAGGCCTCACAAAGACAGAGCAGGAAGGAAAGAAAGACTGATAAACAGAGGGCGATGTTGCTGACTCAGATGACCGGGCTATGAGGAGCAGTGCTGGGTAATTCCAACATGTCCAACTTCTTATTAGTTTTATCCCTCAAGTCAATATTGAAATTGGTGTTAAATGTGTTGCATTGTACCCTCAATGTGCTCAGCTGTGTAAGAGCTCACGCACAGCTGAATGCGGCAGACAGAATGGTCGATAAGCCCATTTCAGTCTGCTAGTATTTCACAGTAGACATAGAACCAATTAAAGGTGGCTGCGGTCGGGCCATTTCTCTGCTGATCTTTATACGTGTAACACATCTAAGTGCTCATTCAAGAGGATCTATATGCTGCAGAGCTCTGCCACAGCTCTAACGTCTTCAGACGCGTTGAATCTGAAAGGTACAAGTTGGCTTTGCTTGGACAAGAAAGTAACATGTGGTTAAGCATGCTAAGCTACTGCCTGAGGACTGAAAGACTGCAGTGTGAGCAGAGAGGAGAGGCATTTCACAAGTTGTTATGGAGATACTGACACAGCAAACTCTTCTCAAATGAGCCATGCTTTAATTAACCTGTAAAAATAAGCATTTATGTTAACATTAAAGGGAAAGTTCCCTCAAAAAAAAATATATTTCTGTCATCATTTACTCCCTTCATGTCGTTTTAAACCTGTACGACTTTTAATTATACAACTTTGTTGAATGCTAGATTCAAATGGTTTGAATGGCATTCCAACGTGACCTTAAAGCAACCATATGTCCTCTTATTCCCAGAAATGTCCTGGCCAAGATTTCTAAATTGTCTAAAATGTCCGGGTTTTGGATTTGTTTTTCTATTGTTTTCATACCCGCTGAAGGCAATGATTGACTAATAGTGTGCAGGCATTGGACACGATCTACCAATGTTGGTGTGCAAGAAGGCGGAATCTACAGAGAAAGGTCAAAGCCATGGAAATATGTTACATATAATGTATGAGGACTGTTGAGAGCATGCCAATAGGAAAACAAAGTCATCTGACATTTCAAGCAATTTAGAAATCACGGCTAGGACATGTACACTCAAAAATGTGGACGTATGGACATTCGAAATAAAACTTGCCCAACCCTGTCAATCTGAAAACTAAAAATTCTTAATAATTTGATCTGGTCCACTGTCTTACAAACTATAATACGATAAGCCTAATCTAAAAATGATTGTTTTTGCTGGTTAAACTGCATTGCAGGTGGTTACCACACGTGAAAGTGGTGCAACCAATTCAGAATTGAGCTCTTGTCTTTAGTTCAGGATCATCCCAGCAGGTTCCTTAACCTAGTCACCTGTTCCTGCAGATCTAGGACACTTTTTCAGCACGGACGGCCAGGAAAAACGTATCAGTCTCCCTGCCGTGCTGTGGAGCCCAGGTGAAATATTTTCTTGTTGTGTTTTATCTGGCGAGGGACTTGAACGCTTGGGCCATGTTCAGTTGAGGGACAAAATAGACTGAGCAGTTTTTCAGCGTGCACGCATGCCTGAGCTCAGGAAAAACATTCAAACACTTCAGATGAGCAATATAAGAAATCCAGGCTCAGATGGAAGACATGAGCATTCATTGCATTTTGCATGTTGTAAAACTTGTAAAACAGACTGTAAATAAGATGCAAATTATGTAATGGCATTAAATCGAAGCAGTCATCAATGCAAAAGTTGCTCCCTGGTCCTAAATTTTTACACTCCGCAAGCTCTTCGGTGCTACACAGTCTTCCATTGTGCAGACAAATTAAATCACCCATCAACCCACCACTGTCTGAGAAACACAAAAATGCTCTAAATGCTTCCTGATGATTTCAATCCAATAAAAGAACTCAGGGAAAGTCTGAGAAGCTTCTGAATGCATATCACATGGCGAATGCAAGCACGAAAACTCTTCAGGGAAGAGAGGACAACAAGGCGGCAGTCATTCTGCAGACTGAACCTAGGCTCACTTTTAAACATGTCTGCTGTTTTTTTAAATAAGCTGCCTTCACATTTGTAAAAAGAAATTAAATTAAAATTCCCTATTGAAATGACACAAAATGATCAAATAATTAGTCAATTAAATGAATTAAATATATTTATTAATTAAGTATATCAATTATCTAAAAAAACGAATACAGCAATCCAGAAATTGTAATATTTATTTTCTTTTAAGAAACGCTGGCATCCACAAATGACAGGCACACTGGAAATTTCACTGTTAAGATCGTTTTCATGTCAGAGAGCTGCTAAGAACTAATTTATTCACAAAGTTCACTCTCTAAAAATATAAACAAGTGTAAATGTCAACATCATTAATCTGTCATTTAAAACATGAGCTCATTGATGCAATCTAATCGGTCTTCCAGTTTATTCCAACTATTACTCCTAGTTGAAGGCTTCAGTAAATATTGAGTTTATACGTAGGGTTATGTTTCAACTAAGTTTAATGGCGCAATGCTCAAACATTTAGTAGTGCAAGTAAGTTGGTGCTGGAGTTGGTGCAACTGGCCCCTGGTCTACATTGTCATTTATTTATAGGACATGATGGGCCAAAAATGAACCAGGATTAACACTCTTCCTGTTCTGTTAGAGATAAAGAATTGGAGTGCAATATCCTGGTGGTAAAATAGAAAGGCTAATATCCCAGCATCCCTCTGCACTGTACAATAATAGGACGCTTCACCTATGAAGTTCCTTACAGCTCGATGGAACGAGCCAGGAAAAACAAAAGGCATTTCTATTTAGACGATTCTCTTTGTTTGGACTTTCTGAGTGAGGTGAGTGTTAAAACCTGAAAAATCGAACCCCATTAAACATTTAGCAGGAAAATTTCCAATCGGGTCTATCTTCCGTGGTGAGTGGAGACATAGTGATCCTAAAACACAAATGGAAAGGAAGATATATAGAGACAGTCAGATATATACTGACTACAACCTGGACTTTCTCATTTTTCCCCTATATCGAAAAATATACGAGCAATGAAAAATGGTTGACCCATGATTAATCCCTTGCCACTATGTCCCAGTCACCATAAATTACAACATCTAA
This sequence comes from Barbus barbus, assembly GCF_936440315.1. Taxonomy (NCBI): domain Eukaryota; kingdom Metazoa; phylum Chordata; class Actinopteri; order Cypriniformes; family Cyprinidae; genus Barbus; species Barbus barbus. Next base: position 18,673,781 of record NC_136758.1, read on the forward strand.
TGCTGCTGTCAGATGAACGAAAAAGGTCATATTTCATTCTTAATTTACTTGAAAGCATGTGTACAGAGTGGTGACCCCATCATAAGACACATGTTTATGGGTTTACGCCAGTGATCTTGTAGAAAAACTGCATTCTGTACGTTTATGAGAATAGCCTTTCACGCAAGTGCACCAAGGCTGGCAAAACATAAAAACAAATGGCTTAATGACACCACAGTGACACTGTATAACAAAATAAAAACAATATAAACCCAAGATTTCCTGAGTCAGCAGAAAAATGGTTATAGAGACATAATACAAGGTATTAAAGAGGCTTCCCTTTTCCACACTCAATTTTCCTGCAAGGTCTTCCATTAAAAACGTTCTGTTACATTTCAGCTCAAATTTAAGAGCTCTCAGGCCACTCGCTGTGCGGCTGACATCAAACTATAGATGCTTCCATTGAAAATAAAAGGGATGGCTGAAGGTGGAATGTGCTCTGGGTTTGCTCCAGATGGCCTGCAAAGTGATTCCTCTGCCCATGTAAACAGGGAAACAGGGCCTCTTTCTGTAAACAGGGAGTTTTCTTTTTTCTTTTTCTCCCTCTTTCTCTCTCTATTATATATATATATATATATATATATATATATATATATATATATATATATTTATTAATTGATTAAAATCTCAAACATACATGATGCGTTCCATTCCAGGCAGACTATATATACTGTGCATAGTGGTGGCGATTTTTCAGTGACTGGTGTAGTTTTTAGCGCTCTGCCAGTAGGTGGTGACAAGTAGCTGTTTTGAATTCAACCAATTTGCTCAAAAATGTCATGAGTCCGAGTCCGGCACTTCTCCCTGTCGCCACAGGAGGCCGCCATCTCCCGTCCTCCCGGACTAATTTCCCATAACCAAATACACCTGCCACATCACTCACACCTGCCGCATCATTATTACACTCATGACACCCGCAGCTGTTCCCCATTGCCACAGACTATTTAGTCTCCCCTCTCCCACCACTCTGCCTGGTTGCGTTATATGATAATTGTTATTTGTCATTGTAGTATTTCTAGTGTTTGGCTCTGGTCTGGGATACATGCACTTTGTTGCCGTTTGTATCCCAGTCCTTTTCTGTTTTGCTTTTTTGTGCCGTGTTGGCCTTTTTGTTTATTATTAAAAGCACCTTACCTGCATCTGGACCCTGACTCCGTCTTTTTCGCGGCGCTTCTTCGCCGTTCCGTGACAGAACGCAACCAGCAATCATGGGTCCAGCAGGGAGGTTGCTCAACATCCGCCAGGGCGATCCGGGGGGCGGCGGAGGCGTCGGCGGCCACACCCAGTGCCCCGCGCCCGCTTCCGGAGCATCCTGGGCTGATGTGCAGCGTGCAGGAACCCCCGCTGATGTCGGTGCGAGCGGCGTTGACCGCTCACGTTCCTCCTGAGAGAGCGGTGTTCGCTCACGAAGCTCCCGAGACAGCCGAGCTCGCTCACGTTCCTCCCGAGAGAGCAATGTTCGCCCACGAAGCTCCCGAGACAGCCGTGCTCGCTCACATTCCACCCGAGACAGCGGTGCCTGCTCACGAAGCTCCCGAGAGCGCGGTGTTCGCTCACATTCCTCCCGAGAGCGCGGTGTTCGCTCACATTCCTCCCGAGAGCGCGGTGTTCGCTCACGAAGCTCCCGAGACAGCTGTGCTCGCTCACGTTTCTCCCGAGACAGCTGTGCTAGCTCACGAAGCTCCCGAGGCGATGGTGCTCGCTCACGAAGCTCCTGAGACAGCTGTGTTCGCTCACGAAGCTCCTGAGACAGCTGTGCTTGCTCTCGAAGCTCCTGAGACAGCTGTGCTCGCTCATGAAGCTCCCGAGGCGATGGTGACCGCTCACGTTCCTCTCGAGACAGCTGTGCTCGCTCACGTTCCTCCCGAGACCGCTGTGTTCGCTCACGAAGCTCCCGAGACAGCTATGCTCGCTCATGTTCCTCCCGAGACAGCTGTGCTCGTTCACGATGTTCCCGAGATGGCAGCGGTGTCTGCTGATGTTCCCCACCCTGATGTGCCCCCCGAAGCGGTGGAGCCCACCATTGCCCACTGCAGGGTGGCAGCTCCACACACACCGATGTGGTGGCCGCTGGTTCTGCCCTGGGTCTCCATCCCGCCGGCGCTGCCTCAGGCCTCAGGTCCCCCTCCGCTACATGGGCCTGGCCCGCCATCCCTCCCCCTGTTCCACCTCCCTCCGGACTTTTGGGGTTTTTGGTGGAACGTCTGGAAGCCGTTCCTTAAGGGAGGGGTCATGTCATGAGTCCGGGTCCGTCATGAGTCCGGGTCCGGCACTTCTCCCTGTCGCCACAGGAGGCCGCCATCTCCCGTCCTCATTTCCCATAACCAAATACACCTGCCACATCACTCACACCTGCCGCATCATTATTACACTCACGACACCCGCAGCTGTTCCCCATTGCCACAGACTATTTAGTCTCCCCTCTCCCACCACTCTGCCTGGTTGCGTTATATGATAATTGTTATTTGTCATTGTAGCATTTCTAGTGTTTGGCTCTGGTCTGGGATACATGCACTTTGTTGCCGTTTGAATCCCAGTCCTTTTCTATTTTGCTTTTTTGTGCCGTGTTGGCCTTTTGTTTATTATTAAAAGCACCTTACCTGCATCTGGACCCTGACTCCGTCTTTTTCGCGGCGCTTCTTCTCCGTTCCATGACAAAAAAAGCTAAATTATTCAGGAACGAAAAAAGCTACCACTTTTGTCATTAAATAATTCACTCAAAATTAATTCCTTTCCAATGAATTAAATAATTCATTCAAAAACAATGATTCATTCAGAAACTAAACAGGTCACAATCATTTACTGAACTAATTTGTTTAAAATCAATGATTCATGCAAGAACAAAGCTGTGTTCGCTTGGAGAACTGTTACAAAATTTTTCTGTAACTTTGTTCAGAAATGTTTCTTTTGCATTTTCACTTGCTGGAAAATAAGAAATACACTAAGCAGCTGGCAATATTGTTACTTGAAAGGTTTTAGACTGCATCACTGTGATTGCTGTCAAAACGTCACCCTGTTTGTTTGAGTAAATAGCCCCACCCCCAAACTCAAGCCATTGATTTAATGAGAGATCCTACTGCGTTCAAACAAATATAGCATGTTTTTTTAATTGTGTCCAAATGTTTACATTTTTTAAAGGACTTAACCTCACTGAATGATTTACATACAGTTGTCACTGTATTAAGCTTTAAAAGTATCTCAGTTAATTTAGAATAGAAAATGTAAGAAGCATTCTTAGCTATACAAGAAGCACTACAACAACTTAGATTCTCTATGGTTTAGTAGTTTGCACACAAGCCCCTGAGAAACAAACCCATATCTATCAAATACAGTTATCCAGAACCAAGACTGACTTTAATGTATGAGAAAGATCACTTGGATGAAATTGCCTGCATAATCACTGTACACTAGTAAAACGTACACCTGATGTTCAACACAAGGCTCCAAGACAAAACACTTTGTCAAAATGCAGCAGACATCCAAGACACAATCTTGGAGGCACCATAGACCCTACACACAAAAAAAGTCAATTTGTCATTCCTGAAAAACAAGGGGAAGGAAGGAGGAATGTCACTGGAGACAGGGGATGTAGACACAATATTGATTGTCTAGGATATGTGTAAAAGGTGGGAAAGTGAATGTGTGCTGGAGGTAAGACTCAGACAGCGGGTGGAGGTGCAACTCCTGCTTTTCCCCCGTGGCCTCCACGTACTTCCACACATACAGTGGCGGGTTCTTATATAACCTACTGGCAGAAACACACAGGATGAGGAGAAACTGATCCAGCTCTTCCACTGGGTTATCATACTCTATGTAGCCTCAAAATTCCTCACCTTTTACCCCCTTATCACTGTGTCCTTCTCTTTCTGTTTTCTAAAATTATGAAGTTTTTTTTCCTGTGTACTTTCTGTCCATTGCATTAACTGAAACATTTCTGTCATGTCTTGCATTTCCTTTCTTTACAAACCCCATGTTGGTGCTCTGGGTTTTGTGTGCAATAACTTGCAGATTAGATTTGCTTGTAACTTGAGCATGCTGTGATATACTGAGTGTTTGCTAATATATGCCATCATGAACCTTCCGCCGCCACCCACTCGAAATCGACACCTATGATAACAAAACACACCCTAATTACAACCACCCCCATTCCTCCGCTTCAGATCTCACTGAGACCGTTTTTACTCTGATCACAGGTGGGTACCGCAGCTGTCTGTCTGGTTGTTTATGAAGGACACCATAAAATGTTTTAACCAAAGCAGATGCTCATGGCATTAAAGGACAGTTCACTCGAAATGAAAATTCCGTTGTTCCAAACATGTATAACTTTATTTCTTCGTTTGAACACAGATTAAGAAAATAGTTTCAACTGTTTTTGTCCATTTAATGAAAGTCATTGGGGTCCAAAACAACGCTTGAACCCTCTGATCTGTTTTGTGCATTTTACAGAAGAATTAACGCCAAAAGAGACTAAATATTGACATTTCCTCTCACTTATATTTAGCTTCTAGACACCATTTTATACCAAGGGGACTATGGAGCAAGACATGGATGAATGAGGGTTTGAAGCCAAAGAGGCATAAGTGTAAATCCAAACCCTCGGTCTGTGATCAGTAAATGAAGCTGGGCAGGACTGTTAACTCCTAGATGATCCCTAAATATGATTGAACCTGCAGCTTTTGTGTTAGCAGCCTAAACCCTTTCTAATAAGACAAACTCTATCCCCTTTTCTACACCAATGGGTTTTAAAGACTGGTTAGTTAATTTTGTTGACATACTTAGGAGAAATTATTTCATGTGAAATCCTCAGTCTTTTGCAAATCAGCAATAAATTTAAGCAAAGAAACCATTCTGAACTAGACTTTCAGAGTGATTATATGACTTCCCTTGTTCAAGCAAGATTTTAGGTTTTGGTTCAAGTGTGGTGTAGTGCAGAAGAAAGACCTGAGAGAACCCAAGCACATGCATGATTCAAAAGAATCGTCATAACTCACGTTTAGTGCAGCGCTGAGATCCCGGGGTCTTGCTCCAACCAATACAGCACTGCCCTCCACAGACGTTCACTCTGCAATGACATCAAGAGTCATATTCACACACAAACTGAATGGACCTACTAACCTTACTCTAACCCCCCCGGTCAATCTCCTCGCCCACCCAGAGAGGTTTCTGACGCAAGTCTGCTCTCACTGAAGTGACATGAAAGCCCGGAGGCCAAAGCTGGATGAGGCTCCAATATAATTAGTCCTCTTATTCCCACTGTGGTATTTCATACTGTACATTCGAGCAAAGCAAGAGGAACCGATCCAAAGCACAGGAAATATGAAGAAATACAGGGCTGGGATATACTCAGTACTCTTTGTGATTGTAGGGAATGTGGAAAAATCTTTGTGAATGGCCTGATGAAACTTTCTAAGGGGCATCGGGTTCATTGGTAGGGGAGCCAGTAGCCTACATTTAATCTGGCTTGCATGGTTTCTTGAAACAACAGATGTTACTTTGCTTTTTAGAACATTATGATCACTGTCGACTGGTTGCTTTATCAAATTTATCGCTCCTTAGTGGCATCTGGCTGCTAACATCATTGGCAATCAAATGCAAGTTTGAAACTCTAATGGAACTACAACACTCACATTCTTTATTGCCTCAGTTCAACAGTATTACACTGACACAATTTACATTAGAAATTTGCGTAATACAAGTAGCACATTACAATGGAAGCATCACTAAACTTTTATTTTTTGGAACTGTCATATAATTATTTCTTCTTATGGCAAATTTTTATATTTATTTTTTATCAAACTGTGAATTACAGCAAGCTCAATAATCAGTTTGACTTACCGATATTCATTATCAGCACCATTTGGTGGGACTCTAAAGAAAATCATTCAATATCAGTATTCACTTATAAAGTTACTTTATAATGTTAATTTATTTTGAATTAATTTGTGTTTAGTTTGGATAATGAACTTTGTGACCTTTTAGACTGCAAAACAACTTTGCATAAAAAGTAAAAACATCAATTATCAGTATCAGAATATTCATAATGAATAGGCCTATAATAATAATGAATACTCATAATCCATATTTAGCTTCCTAAAGGCAACTTTAGATATTATTTTGTCTAATATGATACATACAAATAATTTGAATTCTATTAAAAAACTCAGTAGGTTACTGGTCGAAATGTAATGTTATGCACATGAATACGCTTGGCTCTGCTCTTACCCTGACATTTTCATATGATGGCTGGTTGTGTGTCGGCCAGGCGGCGCGTCCTGGCGGATCGGAATGCTCGGGTTCGACTGGTGACCCATTCTGCGGGTCCGGACCTGGCCGCCGAAGCTGGCTTTGAGCTCCACGTTGTAGGAGTGCGGGTGTCCCGACGCTCCCGAGAGCGATGAAATAGAGCTCACGTGAACCCCGTCCGTACCGCTCGGTCCCGGCTGAAGCACGTATAGTTTCCTGAAGCCGCTCTTACCCGCTGAGAGCGAAGCCGGAGAAATCAATAACGTTAAAGAAACAATGATGTCCCACATAAGCACAGCCATATCCACTGGAAGTGAAAGTGTTGGGAAAGTTTGAAAGAACTACTCTGTGCTATATAAACACACTATAGATAGAAAGACACAAAAAGAACTATAGAAGTGCAGCTCCACTCTGTCGCGTGTGAAGCAGTTGTAAACCCTCGCGCGCTGTCATCTATTCGCTATAAGAAAACACTTAGGCAAACATAACTTAAAAGAGGGGAAAAATGCTTGGAGTGAAAGAAAGTTTCAAAGCACGAAACGGAAATCGGGGAAAACGGGAGTCAAGTCGGCGAGAGAGCTCGCGTGCGGGCGATTTGAGCTCGAGCAGAAGTTTGAAAACTCTCTGAAAAGTTTGAGCGCGTGTGTGTGCAAGGGCAGGAGTTTGTGCTCGAGCTCCATATAGCCAATCTCCTGCAGACATGACGTCAGGGATGGAGCTCTTATTGGAACACACATGTGGGGCTGAACCCTTAAACCAAAGGCAAAAACGGAAGAACTGCGATCAGACGTATGAATTTGATGGTGGGGGTCGTCTGTAAACATGTCAGATAAGATATCCATCATAAGCCAAGCCTGTCATGTAGAGCACAGGCATCAGTTCCACTGCTCTATTCCACTACAGGGCTCTCAGGATATTAGATTGGGCATCAACTGGGGACTGAATATTAATATTGCCTACAAAAGTAACCAGAAATTCCATTTTAGCTATGCCTATGCACCCTAAGCCAGTGCTGGAATTAAAGCTGAAGCTCATGCTCATGTAAACAGAATACCCTAATTATGCACATAATTAGAGTAACCTTAATCACCGTATACAACCATATCTCTTCCACTCAGATCAAAGTGCGCATATGCCAAAGAGAAGAAGCCACACTTTGGGGGTATACTAGGAAACAGGGTTACTTACATTTAATTGAAATCTAACAAAAACTGTTACCATTTAAGATGTATTTGGCTCAGTTCTTACTCTGACACTTTCATATGGTTGTTGCTTTACAAAAGACATACTGATGGAATAATTTTAGTGGCTTATGTAATTAAGATGGTTGGGTATCCTAGAACTGGCCAACATTTCATATTTGAAGGCGGCAAAACAACAACAGCAACAAAATGGCAGTAAAAACACATGGCATTAGTAAGTAGCATATAAACAATTTGAATATATTACTGAATATAAATAATTCCTTACTCAGGTTATTGGCAGTTATCTGACTATCAACATGCATTGTATAGATACAGCCTTTGAAATCTATTTAGATTCTGTTTTTTGAGGATAACCTTCCCATATTTCCATCTAATCTGACTTACTCGTATAGAATTTCCCCTAAAATACCATAGGATTTGATATTAGCTATAATAGAAAATAGCTTGAAAGCTAGTCTAAGCCTCGACTAATCTATTGGATGGATTTAGAAAAACCTTGGGCCCTTTCAAGCAGATCGGGACACCAGAATGAGACCCTGATGAGGGGGGGGGGGGGGGGGGGGGGGGGGGGCTTAAACCAGTTTAGGCTGCCCTTGTTTTGAAGGGAGACTAACCAGCTTCACTCTTAAAAATAAAAGTTCTTTATTGGCAGATAGTCCATGAAGAATCTTTTAACAACCATGAAAACGTCCCATTGCACAAAATGTATAAAAAGGGTCAATGTATTATTCAAATGTTTACCACATAAGCAAAATTGTACTTTTAGAACTGTTAACTGAAATGTTCCTTAGGAAATTCAAATCGGTTCTGTCATCACCGTGAAAACCCCATTTGGAGAGCCTTATTTTTAAGTGTTGACTAGGCTGTGAGACCAACTTAAACCAACAAAGACCGTTTTTAAGATGTCTTCAGACCTCCCTACCATTCACAACATGGTAACAGACTTGCAAAGCCATCAGAATCATTCATTTATTCGGCTGATTTACTTAAGTGAATTATTGAGTACCATTCAGAAACACTTAAAGCATCCATTATGTTCTATGCAGTTATGTGATCCAAATGACTTTCTCCCTACAGCATACCTGACTGCTTACCAGCTCTAAATCTGACTTTGAGAGCCTTCTGCCCATGAACGGGGACCCTATGGCCTCCCTACACGTCAAAAACCGGATCCTATTAATACATTCAGCATCCGCACACACCCTCCTGTTTCAACACACAAATAGATGAACATGCCTCCATTCTTTCACACGCTCACAATTCCCTAAACTTAGCCGAAAGTCGCTGTCCTCCTACAGATGCTTGTTATCTGGATTACCAGAACGTCTTTACAGCATTACTGAAAGGTGACTCAGATACTTCCTTGGATCAAGACCATTTTAGGCCTAGACTGAGCTCAGCCCACTCTAGGATATGCGTGGGTGAGACGGCCAGAGAGACAGATAGAGAGACATGGAATACCATTCCTCATAAGCTTTGGAGTATTTGGAAGGAGATTTCAGACTGATTTATTGATTGCATTAGATCATCCTTGAGGAGAACCAAATGTCTTTAAAGAGCTTGTTCTGTTTCTACACAACCTAACAGGTGTTTTTAACAGTCCATTCTTATAATGTACATGCACAAACACTCTATTCTCTGAAGAATATTGCCAAATTAAAGTCATGTATTCATCAATTGATGATCTCTAATTGAATAAAAAGACAGTTCCTGCTACATCTGCCAAATCTAATGGCTAGAGTTAACCTAAGGAACAGAGAGAGACAGTGCTGTCATAAAGCTATTCTTGGGTGACAGCTATTTTTAGTTTAAATATAATGACCATCATAACTAAGAGAAGAGCAGAAGAGAGAGAGAATACAATATTAATGGCAAGACTTCAGTATGCTTTAAAATAGTTTACACCACACACTCAAATTCAATGGGGACATTTTTTAAACATGATTTATGGTATCATTCATATTTGTATTACAAACTTAAAAGTATTTAAAAGATCAATTGTGTCAAATCAACTTTTACAGCTATATAAACTGTTAAAGAACATAACGCAGCGGCATCGGGTTCTTAAGTTGTTCATTTGTGCGTGAGACGGCAGGGACACAATTAAATGATACAACAGTCACATATGCAGCCCACAGAGGGAGGACAGGAACTTCACACTGTATCAGTGGCATCACCACAACCCTGCGGGAGGAAGGAGAGCTGTGCTGGGGAATTAACAGTTTATGTAGCTAAAAATGTGCTTTACGAGTGTTGTCACAGTCAGCAGGACAGCCCTGGTGGGAGGGACGCAGATATCTTCTGTCAGCAACTCTCTACTGTAATACATGGTTTTCAAACACAACGTTTTGGATTTAGATGCTACCTGAGCTAAAGCATTTAACATTTAGACAACCTTTAGGACGGCTGAGGAGAGCTTGATATTTATTTTAGGCACATCTTGATTAGCTTCCAACAGCAGTGCTGCAGAGATGAGGCATTTTTGTAGGAAACGAGTTAGCATTTCCGCTTCTATCGTCCCAAGGTCAGGCATTCAGTTAAATGCCTGAAATAAAGTCTGTGGTTAAAACAAGATCAGGATATTTTCATATTTTATTCTACAACATAAAATATTAATAACACCTTGTGATTTTCTTGTAAAAGGCAAGTGGAAAAATGGGACTACAGAGGTTGTTGACAAAAACATTACAATGGCAAACAGGTACTCACTGGTGTTCTCAGAATGAAAGTTAATTACTTACAGAGATTCTGTAATGCTCAAATACCATGCTGAAAAATTACTGGCATGATGTAATGTCTCTGAGGACAGATGCAGAGAGATGTGCGAGCAAGACAGGAAGAGAGTCCAGATTTGTGAGAAATCAGATGGGTAAATATAAAACTCAGAAAGGCCCAACTCTGCAAACTCTCAATGACATATGCAGAGATATGCTTATCGGATACATACTTTATATACACTAATATTCAAAAGTTTGTGCTTAGTAAGATTTTTGTTTTTTAATATAATACTTTTATTCAGCAAGGGCACGTTTATTGACCAAAAGTGAAATGACTGTCTCTGTTTTCAACATCTGTTCTGTTGAGCACCAAATCAACATATTAGAATGATTTCTGAAGGGTCATGTGACACTGAAGCCTGGAGTAACGGCTGCTGAAAATTCAGCTTTGCCATCACATGAATAAACTACATTTTAAAATATAAAATGGAAAACAGTCATTTTGTAATAATATTTCACAATATTAGTTTTATTGTATTTTTTAACAAATAAAAAAAATGCAACCTTGGTGAACATAAGGGACTCATTTCAAAAACATAAAAAAAAACAGAACAAACATTTTAATGGTAATTTGTACATGTGATATTCTTATAAATCAAATATGGGGTGTTAAAACTTCAAGCTGTTAAACCACCGTTATAACCACCATTTTAATTTCAAAGGGCAAATTGCTGGTTAACCCCAGTTTGAAAGTTGCCCTAAATACATTAACCTAGGGCTAAGTTTAGTGTGGATAAAAAATATTGCTCAAGGAATTTATAGCAAACATTGTCAGTGTTTACATTTTGTGTAAAGTCTTTTAAATGAACTAAAACAACAGGCCCATCCAGAGGTAAAGGCCTATGGTCTATGAGGAGATATGCTTAATATGACAGCTGTAGGAAAGTCTTCCAGTTACAATTATAATACACAATGCTGCGAGTCTGTCCTGAGTCCAAGACTTTTTCATAATCTTGGTCACAGTCTCGGGAGCCTTCAAACTCCATCTTGACTCGACCCTTTTCTTGTCTTGCCTCTGACTCAACCTACTCAAGTCTAGGCCTAGACTCAAACTCACATGAGCTTGTCTCGACTACAGAACTGATGCAACGCATTTGATTTTGTGTGAACCTAGCTGTCAGTTGTCTCACATTTTAATCTACTCTCTGTGAATCCTTTAATATTAACTAAATCAACATGCACACAAGTTCAAAAAAACAAGCACAAAGATTAAATATGTAAGAAAGAGGCTGTGTATTATTTATTGGAATGAGACACTGTTGAACATAGCAAGCCGCAGGGACCTTAAAATCACATTGTGTGATCACAGGAGCCCGATTAGGGCAAAGACAGCTGGCCCTGGATCAGGTCATGATGACAAACAGCTTTAACTCAGTCACTAAGTCTTTCTTTTAGGTTTTTTCCTGTTGATTGAACAAGCGACAGAGGTCCTGAGGATTTCCAGATGGAAGTTTTGTTCGTTTAAAACTTAACTTTAAAAGTGCACTGCACTGTAAAAAAAAAAAAAAAAAAAGTTGAGCCAACTTAAAAGTTTAAGGCAACCAGCTTCAGCAGATTCTCAACTTCTTGTTTTAAGTTTATACAACAAAAAGTTGAGAAATTTCCTAAAAAATAAGTTGAGAAAACTAAAAAATCTGATGAAGCTGGTTGCCTTAAACTTAAGTTGGCTCAACTTTTCTTTTTTTTTTTTTTTTTTTTTACACATTGCGTTTAAACCAATCAAAGGGAGGAAGAAATCAGTGCTATGGCTTCTCATTGGCTGCGTAGCTGGGCACTCAGGTCCTGCAGCTCTGTGATGAGCTGCTCGAGCTTGGTGACATCTCCTCTGAGGTCATCATGGAGTTCACCTGTGGCAACATCGGTGTACAGTTGCTGAGAAGAGACAACAAAACAAAAAGTGAGAAATATAAATGGCAGCTGACAGATAATTTATAAAAAAAAAAAACTTAACATTACAACATATTTACAGATAACATGAAATCAAAACTGACACCATTCACTTAAAACATTAGAATGTCGGTCTTATTGTAAATACTAAGTCATTATTGATTGATTACACAGTAATTCAATATTAAAAAAAATTTCCGTTTGAGCTGACATCAATCTGACCTGCCATATATAAAGAACTTTTTATCCAATTAATTCCTGATAAACACTTCCATTCAAATGGTTGGGATCAATAAGATATTTTTAATGTATTTGAAAGAAGTTTCTTATTCTCACCATGGCTGCATTTATTTGATCAAAACACAGTAAAAATGGCAATTTTGTGAAACATTATTATAAAATAACTTTTCTACTTTAAAATATAATTTATTTTGGAGATGACAAAGCTGAATTTTCAGCAGCCTTTACTACAAGTCTACAGTTTCAAGTGATCCTTCAGAAATTATTCTATAATTATTCTAGAAAATGCTGATTTGTTTCTAATATCTTATTGTTACTGTATAAATGCTAAAAACCATTGAGCTGCTTAATATATTTGTAAAAACCCTAATATTTGGACTCCATATGTCCAAATTATTCAGGGCTTACTGTGTCCAAAAATACCCCCAAACGTCTGAACAGTATTGTATAAAATGTCCTATTTTCCATTCTAAATTTTCTCATGTCCTGTTTTGTTGGATTTGCGAGATTTGAGCACTATTTTATATTGACTTTATATTAAGATCCAATTCTCGTAATTAAACCAGTGACTACGACTTTTGCCTCAAACTCCTAATTTGCTGCTTACTAATAGTTAGTGAGGTAGTTGTTAAGTTTAAGTATTGGGTAAGGTTAGGGATGTAGAATATGGTCATGCAGAATGTGCGCTTTATAAGTACTAAAAAAAGCCAATATTTTTTATGATGCTAATAATAAAAAATATACACTTTAGTAAAGTCCCTATACTAAAGTGTTACCATGTGTGTAATAGCATTGAATAGACAGAAATTGCCAGAAAATGCTAACTTTTACAAAACAAATAAAAAGGTGTTTTATTGATAGCTTTAAAAGACTTAAGCAAAACCCTTAAAGCTAAAGACTTTAAGAGCTGAGTGTGTGTGAAACTCACTTTGGCTTTGGTGACCAGGCTCTTCAAACTGAGTCGAGCTGAAGACAGCAACTGTAGAGCCTCTTGAGGATTGCGCTTAGACCTGCTACAGCTGATAGAGACTGAGAGACAGAGAGACACAGACAGGAATTACTGAGGAGTTTCATCTCCAGTAGAGTCACGGCAGCGTTGGAACATTAAGCATCTGGATGCTGCACAGCCAGCGAGAGGAGACAGCGAGTGTCAGCCTGTTAAAGGTCACTAGAGGTCAGGTGATGCAATATCAAGGTCTGTAGCCTAATACAAAGAGTTGGTCATTATTTTTTGTGTCGCAGTTTTGTGTGCGTGTAGTACTGTTCACATTATGTGATGGATCACGACCTCTGAGCGACTCATGTTTAATCACTACAGCAACATCAAACACCATTAAAACTGTCATTCCACACACACACACACACACACACACAGTCACTGTCATCTATTCTTCACTTTTTTTTTCACAATGAAACTCATAATTAGCAGAGTCTCTAGCATCTCTAGCAGAAAATGATCATCAAACAGGGCTAACAGAACTCTAAAAATAACACACATTGTGTGTGCGCAGGTACTTTCATTTTCCTGAGAAGTTGCATTCCCAGCATGCATTTGTGTGCTGTTTACCTGCTATGTTTATCCTGCTCACAAATATGGAGGAAAGCAACAGATTCATGAGTATGCATATCTACCTCAGTGTCAAAGGCCACTCTTTTGCTTTTTTCGATTCTCAGTTTACCCTCGCTTTCGCATCTCCGCACACCTGTTTTTTCTTCCTTTCATTCCACATCATTTCCACTTTTGTGATTTACTTTTCAATTCCTTCTTCCCTATTTTTCTCTCCTTCTCCTCTACTCTTCTTTTATTCTTCCTAAAATCCCTTCTTTCATAAATTCTAAAATCTTTCATTCTTTCTAAATGATCATTTTCTTTCTAAAGCTTCTTAAATAACTACTTTTTTCTAAATTCTTAGAAAAGTTTCCCTTTCTTTAAAAATGTTTTTCAGAATTTTTTCTTTCTACATTCTTGCTGCAATTCCTTAATTCTTAAAGTCCCCCTGTAGTGAAAATCAAGTTTTTTTTTATCTTGTTTATTTGTCTATGTGGTGTTTTTAATATGCTTTTAGACAAACTATGTGCCAGTCCATTAATCAACACCATTGCTGAGTATTTTCTCCTTAAAACTGTAGTTTCTTAATGGCTGACCCAGAAATGCGGCTTGAAACAGCCCTCGGGTTGCTACGTCACAAACCAATAACCAATCACGCAACAGCAGAAAACCAAACATAAATTAGAGCAAAAACCCATGAAGCCGTGGTTTAATGTGAATTTAGAACCGCTTAACTTGCATTATAACCCGCGGCAATAGTGTAAAAGTAGGCCGGAGTCAGACCCACCTCTCCTGCATCGGCGTCTGCACTTCACACGCGTACGCTCGCGAGTATATAACGTCTGCATTCAGCCTTAAAGGCATTTTGAGGACACAACATCGTCAAGTAAGTAACTTTAACGAATCTTACAGTATTCACTGCAGTTGTCCGCTAGTAAAAACATAGTTTTATCAGTCATTATCCGTGTATGCCATTGTTTTGCGTTTACAACAGTTCAGTGGATGCTGCGACTGAGTGGAGGCGGGGCTAATTTACATATTCATAGATCCACTTATAGTAAATGAGGCAAGGGTGTTGAATTACATTCAAGCTATTTTAAGGCATGAGAAAATTATTTTCACAAGAAAAAACATTTAAATGTCATTTTGATGATCAAAGATAAGTTTTAAGGGACAAAATATTTGACTTTAATTTCTAAATTCTTTCATACTTTCTAAATTATAATTTTCATTCTAAAGCTCCTTAATTTTAATTATTTTCTAAATTCTTATTTAAATTCTTTCTTTCTAAATTGGTATTTTTCTGAATTATTTTTCTTTCTAAGTTCTTGCTGCAATTCTTTCTAAATTATTTATTTCTAAATTCTTAATTCTTGCTTTCTTCCTAAATTCTTGCCTTTTTCCTTTATAAATACTCATTCTTATTCATTTTTTTTTTCAAAATCTTTTTCTAAATTTCTGTTTCTTCCCTTTCTACATGCTTTTTAAATCATCTTTTTATTTATTTTTTCTCTTGCTTTCTTTGTAAATTCTCTCAATTTGTGTTTTTTGCTTTCCCCCAAAGTTTTTCTTGCTAAATTCAAGTCAATCCATCTATCCAGTTCTTCATTCTTGCTATCTCCATCTCTCTCTTTACCCATCTCATCCTCATGTTTCCGCCTGTTTCCAACAGCAGGAAAAGTGGTGTGATTAACAAGTGTGGAGCTCATTCACAACACACACACAGCTTTAATGCATAGCAACACATACATGAATACAAGATCTAGACAAATGCATGAGGTATACAACCCAGTGAAGAATGATTTTACATATGCTCACACACTTACCTCACCCTAATATCGATCGATCAATCCTCCCCAAACACACACACACACACACACACACACACAGGAAGCAGACCAGACTAAGTGGGAAGGGATGGAGGCGTGTGAAGGGTTCTGCTACATTTGCAGAGCCGCCCCCTTTATAAATCATTAAGATCAACAACAAACAGCCTGCATACTCAAGGACAAGCTGATGGAGAGAGTGTGTGAAATGAAAAAAAAAAAAAAAAAAAAGAGGACAGATGCTAAAAAGATGGCAAACGAACATTCGAGCGGGATCATGATTCGGTTGGACAAGTTTGTCCATATTCAATGCCAGCTGAGAATAAAATGATGTGACAGTTTGATTTTTAAGATTTGTTAGAAACAGAGAAGTAATTGCTATTCAACCCAAAACCTGTGCTCTGTCCCAACTGATGTTTAATTCAACACACGCCTAATGAGACACACACAGACAAAAGCAAACCCATCTGGTAAACACACACAGGCACGAGCCCACACACACAAACAGAAATCTGTCTCTGGTGGAGGTCAGAGGGGTAAAAGGCTTGTTTGTCGTTCTTGCTCCTGCTCCTTGTTCTCAATCCATCAGCCCTTTCAGACTCTCTCTACGTTCACGCACTGCCACATTAGCCATGATAGAGTGACTCTCTGAATGAGTGCAGGACCATGATTCTGTATGTTCCTCTCAAATGGCCTTGTGAAAGAGAAAGGGAAAGCATGGCCGTGTCTGTGTGCATGTGTGTGTGAAGTCTCACCATTAGCCATATCTCTGGCACCCTTCACCACAGATCTGAAGTTGCCCATGTCTTTCTCCCAGCCAGCTGCCTGCGTCTCACACCGATGTGCTTTACTCAGAAACTGCAGTGCCTACAAACACACACAAATGCAGTTAGACTACAAGACCAAACCAGATGTAAAGTAATAAAACGACAACCAATAAAAGCTACTGCATGTCTTCCATGTAAAATTGAGTCTAGATTATTTTGAGTTTGTAAATTGATATATTTTCTATAGGTGCAGCACAATGCTAGGAAGTCCACTGCAAAATGTTAATGGTGAAAGTTTGTACTCTTTAAGCTAAATCGACATTCATGCGTTCTATCCAAAAAGACTTACAGAGCATTCAAGATATACATTTCACCAGATGCATGTTCCCTGGGGATTGAAAAACTTACTCTATTAAACCATTTTATTTAAAAAAAAAAAAAAAAAACTTAAAATCAAATTTATTAATGACAAAATAGATTAGGGAACACTCTTTGCTTGAAAACCTTGGTGTACTGTAGAAAATAACAGATGCTTTTTTGTTTGGGTTAAGTTACTGAATATAGAAATAACAGTTCAAGGCAATTCTTGGAAAAATAAATATAGCTGATAGCCTTGTGGGCAGCGTGCTGACATATAGCGCCATTGCGCTACGGGCGTCCAGAGTTCGAATCCTGGCTCGAGGACCTTTCCCAATCCCAGCCCCCTCTCTCTTTCCCACTTTGCTTCCTGTCATTTCTACACTATCCTATACTAATAAAGTAAAAAAACACCCAAAATAAATCTTTAAAAAAATATATAAAAAACACCTTTTCGTTGTCGTCTACATTGTTGCTATTGCCATCGCCATAGAGACGAGCGTACTGCTTCCATATTTGGGCGTCTGTGCTGCAGCGGGCAGAGACTCGACCAAAGAGTTCCTGCAGTTTGGCTTTATGATTGGAGGCCTGTTCGCCACGGTGATCTGTCAAATTTTCCACTACCGAACGCACCAGGATTTCCAGCACCTGATGGGGAAAAAAAGAAAAAGGGTAACATTTTATTTTAAGGTTTCCTTATTAATAAACATGCTACATGCATTTACTTTTATAATAACAATAAATTATGCACAATTACATGCAAGTAACCCTAAACCAAACCCTAATCCTAACCATATAGTAAGTACATGTAGTTCATTAATATTACTCAGTAATTAAATGTATAATTACACTGTAACAAGGACACCTTAAAATAAAGTGAAACCAAAGAGAAATGTACTAAATGCCAGAAAAAAACCTTACTTTTCAGTAGTGTAAAACTGGCTGCTGTTTAAACTCAAAAACCAAACATGAATATCTAATCTGAAAACTAATCTAGGGTTGACATTCACCTTCTACTGTGCCTGATCCAACCTCACCTGACCTAACCTTAGCTATGAGGTCAAAACACAAATCTCTTCACCTCTGCATTCTTTGATGTTCCTGGCTTGTACTTCGCTTTATTTTTTAACTTTCTTACATTTACACTCTAACAACCGTGTTGATGTTGCTTTTCTCTCTTTCCACCCTCTGTTCCCTAACATTTATTCTGTCCTGACCATGTGACAGCCTAACACTACTTAGATTTCGGCTCACACAGTTTCTGAAGCATGTCTCTCTGTTTGCCTGCCTCTACTCGGACTGACAATTTTAATAAAAATGAGGCACACACTTACCTGTGAGTGTGTTACAGTTTAGTTTGAACAGGCAAATTGCAAATATATGATTAGTAAAGTAAACAATGAAACTTTAAGCCAAATCATACCCTTATAACATAAGAAAGAGAAAGAAAACAAAAGAAAGAAAGAAAAAAGAGAGAGAAAGAAAGAGAAAGAGAGAGAGAAAGAACACTATTTTTACAGCCTTCTGAATTATGGGGACACCGAAAGTGTCCTCATAAACCACCTTCAGATTGTAATACCCATGTCATTATACAAATTTGTGTCCTTATAAACCACACAACGACACACACACACACACACACACACTACATACCACCAACAGAGCTGGTAGATTATAGGCGCTGTTCTCACTCAACCACACAAACAAATGCAGACACACTCCAGAGTCTGTACATGTGCCAGAGAAACCAGGAAGAGCCAAAAAGTTCAGACTTGACCTTCCTGAGGAGAGACCCCCTCATATGATTGTGAAGCGCTTTGGGTGCACAGCAATACACAACGAAATCGCTATATAAACGCCTCAAACCCTTATTCATTCATTGTCTGGAGAAGTGTTTTTATGTCTCTCTCTCATACACTTACTCAGAAATTGCAGTTTATACCTGGATGATATATAATTGCATTTTGATCAACTTTGAGCTTTTTAATTAAAATAAAATGAATAAAATATTTAAAATAAAACTTGGTTACAAGTGTTGTTCTAATGTGTTCGAGTCTGTTTGCACTTGCATGTAGTGCAGTCTAATTCGGATCACTAGAAACTGATGTTAATAGCAGGGTCTAAGAAGCCTTCAGTGAAGTGTGACTAGTCTGAAGTGTCTGATTCCCAGGAGTAAAGCTGTTAAGAGTGAGTGAGTGAGTGAGTATGTACATGTGTGTGTGTGTGTGTGTGTCACAGAGACAGAGAAGGCTTTCTCCTCAAACTCCAAAATCTAAACTAAGCACACCACACCCTTAAACTTCACTAAACTACCAGAATACTTGACCTGAATGCTGGGTTCCACATTCGTGTGTGTACGTGCGCGCATGTGTGTGTGTGAGAGAGTGAGTGAGAGAGAGAGAGAGAGAGACAGACATTAATCACTGCCCTCACACAGTGTTCCACATGTGTTTGTGTGACTGCATGCTCTGTAACTAACAAGCTCCAAACTACACTGTAATTACTAAAGCAGAACCAGAATTTGTGGTCATTAACTTTTTGTGTGTGTGAAAAGGAGAGGGGTGTTTTTGCTTATGCACAAGTTTGCCTAGTTCCATTAAGTAGTAACATGATCATAAATATAATAAATAATAATAAAGAGGGTCATATGATTTATATTTATACTGTTTTAAATGTGGGGTCAATTTTTTTTTGATCAATGCTTTATTTATTGATTAAAAGTACTGTAAAAACAGTAATATTCCAAATTATTATTACAATTTAATCCGTTTCCTATTTTAATATTTAATATGCAATTTATTCCTTTGATGGCAAAGTTATTGTACTTATTTTATCAATAGGTTTTTGAGAAAGTAACTAATTACAGCAGCTTTCATCAGCCATTATTCCAGTCTTCAGTGTCACATGACCCTTCAGAAATCATTCTAATATGCGGATTTGCTGCTCAAGAAACTTTCAGTACTACCAGTGTTGAAAACAGATGTGATGTTGCGCTTAATATTTTTGTGATGACTGATACATTTTTTAGGATTCTTTGATGAACAAAGTTCAAAAGAAAAACATTTATTTGAAATTAGTGCTGTCAAACGATTAATCGCATACAAAATAAACGTTTGTTTACATAATAAATATACATAATATATGTACTGTATGTGTGCTGTGTATATATATATAAATGCACACACATGCATGCATATATTTCAGAAAAATAGGTTAATATAATAAATATATTTATTTATAATATAAATTATATGAATATAAATAGACATGTAAATACATGTAAATATTTTCAAAATATATACTTTACGTGTGTATATGTATACATAATAAATATACACAGAACACACATATGCAAACAAAAACTTTTGTATGCGATTAATCGTTTGACAGCACTATTTGAAATACAAATAATTTGTAACAAATGTCTTTACTGTCACTTTTGATCAATTTAATACATCCTTGCTAAACAAAAGTATGAATTTCTTATATATTTTTTTCAATTCTACATTAATTTTTTATAGTTTTGTTATGTACTCATTCCATTATCAGGAATAACGAGGTGGGCAAAGTTCTTGATGCCATTATTTACAAAACTGGTTACTTCTATTAATATGATTTGTATGCTTTACTGTGAATTGTTTACTAAGACCATAAAAGTAATACAAATACTATATGATGGTGTGTTATGATTGACAGCTTCACCAAAGATGACTTATGATGTCACACTCTAAGCATTGCAGAGCACTTCAGTTCACTTCAGAAGCAGTGTTGTTTCACAAGATGAAAGAGGGAAAACTGACCTCAATTTACTTTACATTTGTGTGTGCTTGTGTGCAGCAATGACAACGACGGCACTTGAACAGACAGAGAGAGAACGCGAGAGACATGCAGCGATGTGTGTGTGTGTGTGTGTGTGTGTGTGTAAGTACACTCAGTCAAGACTAATGTTCACACTTTAACTGCAAAGACTGACAGAAAGCAACTTCATCCGAGCAAACAGCCTCCTCACAGACCAGTCTGTGTTTTATGCGGACCACATGTTCTCATGACAGTGTATCTGTGTGGTCACATCGTTCACGAAAACATGAAAATATACAGCACACATTCCTGAAGTAAAAGTTCATCCGTCATCGCCTTTCTATTTCCTTACAGCTATCACTTTTTCATCTTCATAATACCATCTCTCCTGATTCTTTCATTCACCTCTGAACCCCTTCAGGCTGTTCAGCAGATGTGCGGAGATCTTTGTCACCCAAGTCAGTGGTGTAATATCTGGAAACTCTCCTCAGACTTTTCCTCCAAAGGCTTAGCCTCTGAAATCTCATTTTTCACCCTAGAGATCCTGATAACCACATTTCTACCTCAAACTATTTGGTCATCAGCCATCATCTCAACACCACATGATAAAAAAAGCTCATATACTGATGAAAATTTAAAAAGTAAAATATCTTTGTTTTTTTTATAAATAGGGGTATATGATTATACTAATCTATATACACTCTACATTTAAAAAATATTGGGTCATTTCTTTTTTAAAGAAATTCAGATTTTTGTTCAGCCAGTATTAACATGGCATTAAACTGATGAAAAGTGACAGTAAAAGGCATTTATGTTACAAAAGATTTCTATTGAAAATACTGTTCTTTTGAACTTTTATTCATCAAAGAACCATTCTAGAGAATTAGAATGATTTCTGATGGATCATGCTGAAAATTCAGCTTTGCCATCAGAGGAATGCATACATTTTTAAAATATATAAAAACAGAAATAGTTCTTTTGAACTGCAATAATATTTCACAGTATAAATGTTTTAACTATTTTTGATCAAATAAATGTAGCCTTACAGTAGTAAGCAAGAGAGACCAAGGTAGCATTTTATTTATTAATTAATGCATTTCAGGGCAGGCAAAGTTTTGTTTTATTGCTTACATTTAGATAAAATGCGTTACACACACACACACACACACACATAAAAACATTATAAAAAAAATACTAAAACTCATTTTTGCACCCATTAATCCATCCATTTTAAAATTCATCTATACACACAAAATTATAAAAATAATAAAAAAGTCTGGTATGGTATCTGTGGCCGTCTGCTGCTGCTGATGTGGAACATGTGAAATGACTAAACGGGCTAACTGCATAAGACTCCGCCCCCTCGTGAAGGGGGAAGTGATACGTTACAGTGGAAATTGAATGGGTGTCTGGGTGTAACTCCTGCACGATCCCCTTACATCATGAAATTAAGGAGAGAGGTAATACTCTCCTGGGAGAAACGAGGGAATGAAGAATGGTACTGAGAGAGATGGAGGGAGAGAGAGATAAGAGGATACTCGATCCATCTTTTTTTAGCTCGGGATGAGGGAGGATGGTCTCTCTTTTCTCCGTCTCTGAGGAATGTGAATTAATGGGTGGGATCAATGACAGAGACTGGTCTTATGACTGTATACCAAGATGTTCGTACACATGCACAGCATTTTCTCATCTAATTTCCCACTCTGAAGGGTTTCTGTATGGAGAGAGAGATGATGAAGGGAGTAAAATGAACAGTAGAGAGTGAGTGATGATTTTGAGTCCAGCCAAGCGTGCAGATCCCAATTACCGTCTGAAACTCTCACAGGGGATTGAGGCGAACGCTAGCGATGACCTTTTCAACTTTTGTGCTTTCACATCACAACTTTTAATTGATGAGCTACTAGCCGGCTGAAGGGGGAAAACGGGGAATGAAGTTGAAAGTGACTATGTAAGTAGGGATAATGTTTAAGTGTACAGCCTACTAATTTAAAACATACTTAGAAGGCAATCAAATCATTTCAAAACATGGTTGTGTGTGAAAACAGCTGTGGGATGCCATCCGGAAATGGGATTGTTCCCCTGTGACCGTAAACCCCAACACTTCCAACATCTGAACATTTAGAGCATCAGTTTTTTTGTTTTTTTAATGGATGTCTGTTTCCGCATCCAAGTTAAAAAAATAAAATAAAAAGTAATTGTAAAATGAAGTTTAAAATTAGAATGAAATTGCTAGAATTGTTCGCAATGACGTGAAATCAAGTCAAACTGCAAAAAATAAGATGTAACATGACAAGATGGAATAAAAAGTAAAATGAAAAATATTTACTTTTTGCAACAAATTATTTGAGAAATTATAATTGATGTTCTTTTGAACTCTCTTCATTAAGAATAAAAAAATGTATCACTGTTTCCACAAAAACAAATCAGCAATGCTTAACATTGATAAGAAATGTTTCTTAAGCACCAAATCAGCATATTAGAATGATTTCTAAAAGATCAGTATGTAATTCTAGCAAAATTGCATACTGTATAATATAGACCGTTTGCAATTTTGCAAGAAATAATTTGAAAAATAGCTTTTTGTATATACACTACCGTTCAAAAATCTGCTTCCACAGGATGTCTCCTTTCAACATAATTGCTCCGAATTAGAGACTTCCTTGAAAAAGATTAATAAGCAGTTTCCTAGTGGATGCTTGCACTAATTTTTCATTTTTTGGCTAAAAATAAATAGAGCACAAACAAATTTGCCACTTGCACATACACAGCTAGAGTTTTCAGATATTTTGCACTGTTCACAAAGTAGGAGGTGGGTGTTTAAAAATTAGAGATGCATGAAACAGTTTCTTTTTTTGGGGTGCAGCCATAATTTCTGTGAAAATAAAACATAATTTACTGCCACCTTGGTGACCCCGGAGCTGCTGTAAAGTGAAGGAGGTAAACAACTACCAGGCAATTTGACTACCAAATGATAAAACAAACGACGCATTTAATAGGATGTAGCAGCTGGTGCATCAACCAGCCACAGCACAAACGTGTCTAATGGCGTAAAGCTTTAAGACGCGTGTTATGACAGCACCGCTATTAGATTCACAGCTGACGGAGGAGAGGTGTGATGGGGCCATGGATGCAGAGACATACGGGTGGGTGTTGAAAACAGAGCTGTTTGGATGAAAGTGAGCAGACAGAAGCCCATCTGGGCTAAGAATTACTTTGTGCATATGTATATAGGATACATATTTGGGCAGATCAGGGTGAAATCATCGCTCTTCACTCACAAAAACATTCACTCAGTCACCCATCAAATCTCACTTACACACACACACAAACACAACCTCTCATATGACTGTTTCATCTGTGCATGCAGTCGGGCAGCTGTTAGTGTGGTCGGAGCAGTGATGACAGCAGCACATGAGACACAAATGAGACTCCAGCTGCTTTACACTGGTTACACAAGCCAGAAAAAAACGTTCAAGCTTATGTTATGAATTTTATCTGATGAAAACTTTTTGGAAATGTATGCAAAAAGAAAGAGTTTGGGGTTAAACTGAGAAAAACTGAGGCTGACTCACCTCCACGTCCTTGTATTTGTCCTTGAGGTCCATGAGCCGATGGTAGGCTCTGATAGCCTCACTGAACTCGCCCAGGTCTATACACACAGCGATGAAATTCTCCCAGATCTGCCATCGCTCATAATTACACTTGAGCGCTTCTTGAAGGGTGCGGAACGCCTTCTCCCTACCACACACACACAAAAGAGAAAGATCAGTGTGTTTAGCAGAACTACTTTTAATAAAAGTTGCTTGTGTATGTACTGTAGTATTAAACAGTGTATGGTTAAACAAAAAGTAGTTTTATGTTCTCCCAAAAACTAATTTGGCAAACTTGTAGTTAGAATGTGGCAATGTGTAATAGTTGTCTTCCAAAAACCTAGTGAGCTGTCTACAAAGAGAGTGGTTTAGGTACAAAGGCCGTTCTAAAAGGTACAGGTAGTCAACATACAAAAGTGTGAAAAAGTGCTGGCCCCCTTCCTGATTTTTTATTTTATTGCATGTTTGTCACACTTTAACGTTTCAGATCAAACTAATTTAAATATTAATAAAAAATAACACAAGTAAACACAACATGCAGTTTTTGAATGAAGGGGTTTTTTATGAAGGGAAAACAAAATCCAAACCCACATGGCCCTGTGTGAAAAAGTGTTTGCCCTGGTTTTTCCCAAAAAAGTGGTTTATCACACCTGTGTTCAGTTTCTTTAGCAACACCCAGGCCTGATTACTGCCACAACTGTTCGCAATCAAGAAATCACTTAAATAGGACCTGCATGACAAAGTGAAGTAGACCAAATGATCCTCAAAAGCTACACGTTGAGATCCAAAGAAATTCAGGAACAAATGAGAAAGTAATTGAGATCTATCAGTCTGGAAAAGGTTATAAAGCCATTTCTAAAGCTTTGGGACTCCAGCGAGCCACAGTGAGAGCCATTATTCAGAAATGGTGAAAACATGGAACAGTGGTGAACCTTCCCAGGAGTGGCCGGCCGATCAAAATTACCCCAAGATCGCAGCGACGACTCATCCAGAGGTCACAAAAGACCCCACAACAACATCTAAAGAACTGCAGGCCTCACTTGCCTCAGTTAAGGTCAGTGTTCATGACTCCACCATAAGAAAGAGACTGGGCAAAAATGGCCTGCAATCCACCTCTGAATGGCTGAAGAAAAACAAAATGAAGACTTTGGAGTGGCCTAGTCAAAGTCCTGACCTGAATCCTATTGAGATGCTGTGGCATGACCTTAAAAAGGCAGTTCATGCTCAAACCCTCCAGTGTGGTTGAATTACAACAATTCTGCCAAGATGAGTGGGCCAAAATTCCTCCACAGCGCTGTAACAGACTCATTGAAAGTTATCACAAACACTTGATTGCAGTTGTTGCTGCTAAGGGTGGCCCAACCAGTTATTAGGTTTAGGGTGCAAGCACTTTTTCACGCAGGGCCATGTGGGTTTGGATTTTGTTTTCCCTTCATAATAAAAAACTTCATGTGTTTACTTGTTATCTTTGATTAATATTTAAATTTGATGATCTGAAACATTAAAGTGTGACAAACATGCAAAAAAAAAAAAAAAATCAGGAAGGGGGCCAACACTTTTTCACACCACTAATTACTGTACACTACCTCACCGTTGATTCCAGAGTCTGATGTTGGTTTCTGAGCTAGTGGTGCAACACTTCAAGCATAAAAGAGAGCTCACAGCACACATGCACTTCGGTCGAATTGTCAATATTTAATTAGACTGAACTATTTCAAATAAGGCCGAATTATTTATCAACATGAATAAAATATTTTTTATAATCAACACACATCCTACACTGATCCTACACAAATAAAAGGATGGGGAGGACTTGAGAAAATAAAAGAAATGTTAACACAATTTTAATGAATATGTGAAAGAAAGTGTGAAATAGCAAAAGGAAAGAAAGTTAAAGAATGAAAGAGCAGAAGACAGAAAAATTGTAATAAATTGAAAGAGCTAAAGGGTGAAATAATGAAAAGAAAAAAAAAATGTTTAGCCAAAGAATGAAATAGCAAAACAGCAAAACAAAGAGGGGAGGGTGAAAAAGATCAAAATAACAGAGCAAAAGAAAAAAATTAGGAAAAGCAAATGAGCAACAAAAAAACAAATCAGAGCAAAAGAATGAGAGAAAGACCAAAAAAAGCGCCAAAGAGAATGAAAAACTGAAAGAGATCAAAACATGGAAAGAGTGCACTTAGTGCAGGAAAAGAATGAGCTAAAGAAAGAGAGAGCAAAAGAAAGAAACAGTGATGGTGACGAAGCGAAATAGCTAATGTCAAAAAAAGCGAAAGAAAGAGAAATAAGTGAAAGAGCCAAAGAAAGAAAATGAAACCGAAAGATATCAACAAAGCAAAACAGAAAGAAAGAGTGAAAAACTCAAAGAAAGTGATAAAAAAATGGGTGAAAGAAAGCAAAAGAAAAAAGCTGAGTGAAAAAGTAAAAGAAATAGTCAAATAATAAAGAGTGAACAACGAGCAAATGAAAGCAAGAGTGTGTATTGAAGTACATTTGACAAAACAAATCAACTTCAAAATTTCAGGTTAATTTAGCAAGATGCTAAAATCAAACTACATGGAATCCACGGTGACTTGAGTCTTGTGAGAAACGCTGTGTGTGACTGCTATCAGAGCATTCCAAATCACTCACTTGCTTACAGTATGAGGTCTCAATTAGCACACTGCTGGTATAGACTGCAGACAGCAACACAGATCACTAGGTTTTGGAACAGAGCTGATTTTTTGTAAGCGCTGTCAACAAAAGGCTGTGATACAGGGGTCGACATGGGTTTTTCACTATAACATCTAAAGCCTAGTTTCCTTTGATCACATGCAGGTGCGTCCACTTCCTCTGTTCTGGATGGTCCCTGGGAGCGTTAATCAGGTTTTAATAGAAGATTCCAAAGACTCATCTCAGGGATGAGTGCACAGGGCTAATTGGACAAGGGGCAGAAGAGAAGAGCGAAATCATTCCCAGAATCCCTCAGGTACATGCCGTTACAGTGGTGCTCCGGTACTCGCAGGAAAACAGCAAAAACCTCCAATCATGTCAAGCAATAAATGACCTAACTGGCATTTAGCTTCCAAATGTGGTTAATATTGGCCAGGTGGTAGTGGTGGCGAAGAGCTGGCTCCTGGGGTAGACACAGCAAGAGCCCAGAGGAGATTTATCTTTGCAATTACAGCTGCCAAAGTCATTCCTGCAGTAATTGAAAAGCAAGGAGGCCTCTGAGGGTCCCCAGCGGATGCAGGATGAAGGAAACACAGAAAAGCAGCATAAATCAGGTCAACTGGAACCTGAAAAGGGGCTTATCTACAGTTTGTACATGGTGGCGTTTTCACAGAAAGATAAGTGTGTGAGCAATGCTAGCTATTATTTAGAAATTCATACATACGTCTAGTAGTCCATCACACTTCATGATGGGATGGGAAAAAGATCAATAGAAGCAGTACTAATCTATCTATTGTGGTGGGAAGAGCAAACGACAGACACAGTGGGTGTGGCGTCAGGCCTTGGAGAGGCTTTTATTGAACAGAAATAATAAAATAAAGTGTCCATAGGGGATAACGTGTCCAACACAAACAGGGGATCTGGTGTCCTAGTTGTGCTGCAGGGGTTGTGATGGAGGAGCAGTGTTCTGGAAGGAAGGGTCCAGGTAAGGGGCGGAGTCCGGCGGCCGCACGCGCTCCCCTCTGAGGTCCAGGGTGCGAGGGGCAGTGGCTTCTCCGGCAGCTTCGTCTACCTCTTGGCCCACGGTGCTCGACGGGACTGGTCGGCCCAGCATCCTGGCCCGACGGCCGTATCACGGATGCGGTTTTGTCCGGACAACGGGTCTGGCGGCTCACGTCTCTGTTGGCACGGAAGTCCCTCTACGCTCCCTTCTTTGACCCACGAGGACACCAGCGTGCATGCACGGGGAAGAGACCGGTCTCTCGAGGAGAGGCGTACACAGCATTTGAACAGCGGCGGTGATGAGGCTCCATTCGGTTCAGGTGCACCTCATCACACGCCGCCAGCCCTGGCTATTTTCAGCGCCCCTCCTCTCACACACCCACTACCGTCGGGAGCCTGGTGAAGGGCGGCGAATAAAGGACGGGGTGGTGATGATAATAAGGGGGAGGCAGCCAACTCGTCACACTATATACACTACCGTTAAAAAGTTTGGGGCTATTTTAAAATATTTTAAAAAGAAGTTTCTTAAGCTCACCAAGGCTGCATTTATTTGATCAAAAATAAAGAACAGTAAAATTGTGAAATATTAGAATCCTAATATCCTTAAAATCATTCTGTCACAGTACGTTGATTTGGTGTTCAAGAGAAAGTAGCAAGCATTTATTTCAGATAGGTATCTTTTGTAATGCAAGCGGTCTTTACTGTCACTTTTGATCAATTTAAATGCATCCTTATGGACTTAATTTCCTTCCAAAAATAAAAATAAAATTTTATTGACCCTAAGCTTTTGAACAGCATTGTATGTATAAAAAAAATAATACAAAATCTGACATGGCCAGCAAAAGACTATTCAAAAATAGCCATGTATTCTGACAAAATACTGACATGCCATTTGTTTCATCAGTGCCTGGCTTTTTGTAGGACATCAAAAATATTGAAGGAAAGCTTAACTGGCTGCTTATTAGTGCCTTACCGCAAATAACACTGCCGAACAAAAAAATAAATGCTCTTATTGGATTAAAACACCAGCAAAACAAAGCTTCTTTATTCTCAGCGCTTACACTCATACTCACTTCATTCTCAGTTTGATGTAGGCCGTGGAGAGGTTGTTCCATGCTTCTGAATTCTGAATGGAGGAGAGTAATGAGTCAGGTCCATGGGTGAAAGCCATTTGTCAAAATAAACCATTATAAATAAATAAGAAATCAGACATATACAGAATATTTCCTAACAGCTTGTTTACTTGTTTCCTGGATGGAGTATTAAGCCTGCCGCTTGACTACATTTGAATTTTAAGTACACCATTAGGAGCATAAGAGGTTCCTGTACTACATAAAAGCAAGCAGAAGCCTGAAAGAACAAAAACAGGGAGGCGTGCGCAGACACAATCAATTAATTATAATAGACATAAACCAGATATGACAGCACAATTAATGAATAACTAAGCACAAGCCCTTTCTTTATGGTCACATGACACTGATCTCCTTACAAGGACCGTGTGACTTACATCTGGTTCCAGTCCGATGCATCTCTGAAAAGCTTTGGCGGCCCCTTCGTAGCCTTCCAGTGCAAAATACGCACAGCCCAGGGAGAACCACACACCCAACTGAGGAGATGAAAGACGGAGAAGAGAGCGTGAGAACGATGAAGTATTACTGACGAGTGCAAAAAGAAATTGATGAGAGACTTCAAGTGCTTCATTCGTCTTTTAAAGGTGTTATTCGGCCCCTAAAAACTAATGATGTCTTTTGAACCCATGAACCTCAAGGAGTCTATCTCTTTCATATGTTTTAACTAATCGGTTTCTTCTTCAGAGTACTCATCTTTCCATCTCTCTGGCCCTCATTCCATCCTTACTTTCAGTACTAGGCCTGAAGGCAGTATTATCTCCACCAGGCACTGCAGCAGCACTGCGAGGCGGAGTTAAAGATCACACAAGGGTCATCAATGAGTCCCTCGGGAAAATAAGACTGTCTTATTGCTGCCTGTGCTTCTGCATTATGGATGAAGGGAGGAATGAAGAATGAGTAAGGGAAGGAAAAAAAAAAGGAAAGAGCTGTGCACTTTTTTGGTTCTGTGGTGGATGAACCTGATGCCACTCATCCACACACTGCTGTCTCTCTTTTTTTCTACTTCAGTGTTTCTCATGTTCTCTATCAGCACTCTTCTCTTCTGCCAATCTTCTCTATACGGTACATTCATCCTTTTGATCTTCTAGAGCTTGTGTATGTGTGGTCAACATGAAGTTCACAAACACTGTGTTCGTAGAGACTAAGAGGTCGTTCACACTGAACGGGTTACTGCATTCCACTGTCTTGCTTTTCCATTATTTTTCAACATAAAAATGATTGATATGTTTGACTGTTGTGGACGTGTCCTGTTCCAATTACACCATTTACAACTGCACTCTTGTTTCTATATAAAAGTATATTGCGTTTAACAGCAGCTCCAGCAACTTTTATTGCCCTGTTCATATAAAATGAAATTTTATTTACAGATATCATGTGAATTTCATAGCTATTTATTGTATTAAATAACAGCTGACCATTATTGTAGAAGCACCATAAAAATACTGAATCAAATTACTATGAATGTTAAAATGTTTGTTAATACTCAAACTACAGCCATTTTATTACCTTTGTCTATTTAAAATAAAAAGCTAGGCTATTATTTACAAATATGTCATGTGAACTGATTGTGAAGAATTTTATTGTAAGTTTTTGCATGAAAAGTAGGCTGAGACTATAATTGGACATTTAAATAATATTGGACGTAAAATGTTTTGTAAACTTGAATGATTAGTAAAAGCTATTTTTATTCATGTTGTAACAGTTATGCCATCATTCGGCTCTCAAGTAAAAGGACACACTGGCCAGTACTAATAAAAAGTTTGCACCCAGCATAAACCTGAATCGTTTCAGTAAAAAAAAGGGGTATGGGTGGTTAACGTCTACCAGCATTTACAGGACACTTGTGTAAGGACTATAAAGCTATGCACAAGTGCACGTCATACCTGCATGGCATTGATTTGCAGTGAGCGTTCAAAACATTCCACACACTGTTGGAATTCTTTGTGGCGCAGGTGATGCAGAGCTTTGGACCTTTGAGCACGTGCACTGCGGTGTTTGGAAAGCTCCCATGCTCGGTCATAATACTGTGGATCTTTCAGCACGTCACCTAACAGACAGTAAAGCGATGGCATCTCCTTTTTCTCCAGCTCACGCCTCAAGATCTCCTCCGCCTGTGAGAAAAAAAATACAAATAAAATACCGCCAGATTAAAACAAATTTTGACAGATTTAATCCTCATGTTGGAAAATATCCACATAGCCTGAAGTATGTGGATACCTCTAATTATTGGGTTTGTCTAGGCCCCTTAACTCCAGTTAAAGGATTAGTTCACTTTTAAAAAAACTTTTGCTGATAATTTACTCACCCCCATGTCATCCAAGATGTCCATGTCTTTCTTTCTTCAGTCGAAAAGAAATGAAGGTTTTTGATGAAAACATTTCTCCATAAAATGGACTTCATTGGGACCCAAACGGTTCAAGGTCCAAATGACAGTTTCAGTGCAGCTTCAAAGGGCTTTAAACGATACCAGATGATGAATAAGGGTCTTATCTAGCGAAACGATCGGTCATTTCAAAAATAAATAAAAAAGTTTACGTTTTATAAGCACAAATGCTCGCCTTGCTCTGTTCTGTGATGCGCGTTCATGACGTCACGTAATGTGCAATGACGTTGAAAGGTAGGCGGAAGTACCGAGTCAGTAGGCTTTTTAATATTAAAACACCCAGGATACACACACGAAATGGGCATTTTAAACGATAAACTGACACAAAGACATTTGAATATGTGTATATGGTCCTCCTTCCGCACATTTGTAAACACTGACTCGGTACTTCCGCCTAAGTCAACCGTGACCTTTTCCACGTAATTGCGTATTACGTGACGTCACGAACGCGCATCACAGAACAGAGCAAGGCGAGCATTTGTGCTTATAAAACTTAAACTTTTTTATTTATTTTTTAAATGACCGATCGTTTTGCTAGATAAGACCCTTATTCATCGTCTGGTATCGTTTAAAGCTGCACTGAAACTGTCATTTGGACCTTGAACCGTTTGGGTCCCAATGAAGTCCATTTATATTGAGAAATGTTTTCATCAAAAACCTTAATTTCTTTTCGACTGAAGAAAGAAAGACATGGACATCTTGGATGACATGGGGGTGAGTAAATTATCAGCAAAAGTTTTTTTAAAAGTGAACAAATCCTTTAATATGTCACTTCATATAAAAACATTATGTGCTGAAACTTCGTTTCGGAAGGGTCTTTAATCCAGAATGACATGCAAAGAAGTTTTTACTCAATCTTTGCTTGAAAGAACTGGACTGTCCTGCACAAAGCTAGACCTGAACACCACTGAACATCATGGGATTAATTGGATCATTCAGATAATTGTGTGTCCTAATAGGAGCAACTTTATCTACTTTACAGAAGAATGAAAGCTGTTACAGAGGACCAACTCTTGATTAATGCCAATGCTTTTGAAATTGGGTGTGGTGTTTGGATGTTCACATATTTTTGGCCATATAATGCGTAGTAGGGATAATTAATGACAAACAGTAAGTATGTTGTTGCATTCTTTTTATAGGATTAAAAACCACATTACTAAAATAATTCCTAAAGAAAAAAGGGTTAAGGGTCCAAAATCAATGAAACCAAAATAAAAATAACCACATAAAAAAATAAAGAAAATTTACAAAAGAAAACAAAAAGAAGATTAGTGGATTTTTATTAGTCATTTTTTGCTAAATCTGAAATATTTAAGTTATGTATAAATATAGATTTCACAAGCGAGTAGGTGTTTTCTAGCAATAAAAAGTTAATGGACATCAAAATTTAGTAGATGAAAAAAGATCCCAAATAAAATATTTTGGTTTTTGGTACAGAACAGAGAAGACAGGAAACAATTTTGGGAGAGGGGTTGAAAACAGGACTGTGTCAGATAGACTTAAACCTGAATCTCCAAAATGTGAAACAAGGATCAACATATCTTCAGTGTGCATGGCCACAAACCATTACGAACATGAGAACTTGACATGGTAGGACTCACCAGTTCTATGCTACAGCCATCAACAGCTTCTACAAATGTATAAGCCATGAACTCTTTTTCTAAATCTAGCTGGGGAAAATTCAGCTACCATTAACACATACCCTTACAGTCGCTGTGAATCTGGCTTCACTCTGAAATCCGTTGGACGCTGGGCTATATTACAGTGCATCTCTCATCGCCTCCTGCCCTTCCACCCCTGCTGGTACTCATGGGGACGGATGGATAAAGGGCTTTTTGCAAACGCTCAGAACTGAAGCCGTAGTGGGAGAGAGGGGGTGGGCGGCAATAAAATCCACAGTGCTTGGCCAGCACTTCTATTTGGGTGTTTATTTATTTATTTTCGTGGGTACACATAATTTGAGAAGTGGGAACAATATCTCTTCGTGTTCACACAATAGTTCGATGAAAAAGAAAGCTCAAAACCTGACGGCCCAGACAGAGGATGAATAAGCTATTTACTTGAGTAAAAAGGCTCATATTTCTGTTCTATAAGAACAACACTGATAAGACGAGCTAACACTGGAGAGAAAGAGAACCCCATGGTCTGACAGCACCTGAATGCTCCTTTGTTCCACGTGGCCGTTAAAAGCTACACATTTCACATTCCCCACAAACAACAAGGTGCTATTGGAGCCAGCAAATGTTTGTGTAGCCGTCAGGCACAGTGAGGCTGCAGTTTCCTCTGATGGATCGCATGACTGCCAATAACACAAATACATGCTAATCAGGGGCAAGGTCATCAGTGTCACTGATAATAACAGGTTGGAAATGTCAGAAAGGAAACTGAAAAATTCTGATGCCAGAAAGTATGTTTACCATGGTAAATTATCTGGGCTTAACTGCAAGAAACCCCTAATCCTCTACTTGAAATAGAAAACCTTTAGTTCTAATATAAAATGTTTTATCACCAACTGTTTTCTTATACACGGGGCAACTTTAATTAACGTTGCCGTCAACGGGCAACCAGGTAAGACACAGGGCCCATGACAGATCTAAAGTATCCTGATAGAAATGTATTACCATTTTCAGTGGGATAGTGCCCAAGCAACATTGCTTGGAAAAATTGCTCAAAAAAAGTTCCCCCGTGTTGAATGACAAATGTTTTTAGGCACTTTCTATAAATAGGGAAAAACAAAGTTGTTGTTGTTGGTGGTGGGGGTTCAACAAAAGGTCATGAAAACATGCTTCAAGAAAATATTCATATTCAACCTCAGGAGATCAAGCTAAATATTATATGTGCTGCTTTGTCTTTTATTAATTTCATATGAGATGTGGAATTTTTACATCCCATTATCAAAATGTGGGATGTATCCAAAAACAGTTGTGACTCTGATTTGAGTGACTGTTGTTTTCTAGCAAAATAACTGAACAGACAACTTATAAAATAATTAAAAACTACAAACTTGTTGGCCCCAATAGCCTAGTGGGCAGTGTGCCAACATATAACACCGTTGCATTGTGGGTGTCCCAAGTTCGAAAACCCCAGCTTGAGGACCTTTCTCAATCCCAACCCCCCTCTCTCTCTCTCTCCCACTTTGCTTCCGGTTTACTCTACACTATTTGGATTTACTGTAGATACATTAATGGTATTGAAAAATAAAGTGACACTATTTTTACTTTATATTATTATAATTATTGCTTTACAAAGTATTCATGGAAAGAGCCTCCAAACAGTAAATTCCAACAGCTACAACTACTCATGCAAGCTCTTGTGGGACAATAAATTTAACCCAAATCAAATAAACATCAGTACACATCCCTCGTGCTCTGAAGATGTTCCCTCATTAAACGAACACAGAATCTCACGGATTAAACCACCAGCAAAACTGGAAGAAAAGCAAAGCACTTCTCCCCACATCAGTCTTGCTGATTTTTATATGCACCTTCTTCTCACCTCACTTTCTGTCTGCTTCACACATTTCACTGATTTTCTCATTTCTTTCCTTTCATATGAAGCATCACTCCCTTTCACCCGAGACGGTGAATTCTGTCTTTTACTTTATTTTTTTACACATACCTGCAGTTTATGGCTTTAAACTTTAATATGAGTGCAGGGAAAGATAGGTACTACAGTGGAGTGGATGTCAGTACATTTTTATAATATTACAGCTCAGATTGGGGGTGATTGGCTGGTTTTATTGACCTCAGATGTACCCTATAATCTGATTGGTACACAAAGTGGATGGTAACTTAATAAAGCTGTGAAATGGCTCCCAGAAATCTGCACTAACACTCAGAGCGAGACGTGTTGTTAGAGCATGCTGACAGGAGCTCATATAGAAAGGAAAGAAGAAGAAGGGAGCAGGAGACATAGAAAGGACAAAGGGAAGAGATGGATGTGGCAAGAGGAAAAAGCAGCAATTAATCCCTCTTGAAGATCTTTAACAGAAGTCACTTTCTCTTATCCCAGCTTAATATTTAGAGACAACTATAAGCATGTCATTTGTAGGTTGATTTCCCTGAAGAGTAAATACTGCGAGACTATCAATATGATATTTGAACATACTGACCAGCCCAACACAGCAACACTGGCTCAATCTAAAGAAGGACTATTCGTTTAAACTGATACTAAACTAGTTTGAAGTATTCTTTAACAAAACACATGCGAGTAGCATACCTTGCCATGCTGTCCCATCCTCTCCAGGCAGACAACTGCATCCTCCCAGAGTTCCAGTCGTTCGTAGATTAGCAGCGCAGAACTTGTCAGGCCCAAATCAGTCAACAGACTCGCCAACTGCCTCTAAACACACACAGACACACAAACAGCTAGCCAAGATCTGTCAACATACAGCCCACCTGCCTCTAAATACACACAGCTTGTGGGAGGCACTCAAAAATATATATATTTAGCATGTGGACACAGCCAAAAATATTAAAAATAAACAATGAATGAGTTTATTGATTTTCATTTCACTTTGTTTTATTTTGGCAAAAATATATATATTTTTTTTCTAAATTTAATTCAACAGTGGCAATTACCCCTCCTGGCTTTTATTTTTTTTACATTATACTTATACACTATATTTATTTACCTTAAATGGGGTTCAAATCACGACACTGGATACATTAGAGATACATTTTACATATACAATTATGCCATTTTGTTTCACCCCCCCAAAAAAAAATGCAACAAGTTTGGAGTGAAATTTTGGGTGGGTACATATTTTCATTTAAAGTTATGACATTATTGGACAGTGTTTTAGACAAAACACCTTCAAACAATAAAATAAAGTAATTATAAAAAATAAATAAAATTAAAAGGTCACCTACACTTCTCTACACCTTCCCAAGGATACACATTCCCTCTCTCCCTCTCACACGCACCATCTTCTCTCTCATTTTCGGTCTTTTTTCCCTCTCACCCTCTTTCTGAAAGGACGCATTTCGCGGATGACCATCGATCACCCCTATGTCATGCTTCACAGGCAGCAGCTATATATACACATCTGTGCTATTAATGACCCTCGTCTGTCTCTGATGAATGCTACTGGTTAAACGTGCGTTTACACTCTTTCAACTCTTTCTGTCATTCACAGGTCATTTGAGAACGGATGGATGAAGCGCCAAAAAGGATGAAGAGTCGTAGGCTGAGTCCACTGCAAGTCCATGTATTTCTGATAATAAACATACTGAGATGTGCACCGCCCCCACTGGAGATCATCTACTGAAGTTTATGAAGGCGATGTATAAAACTGCTGTATTTGTGGAGAGTAAACACACACTGAACCGACATCACCCTCGACCTCGGATATCAGCGAGATATCACAGACACGTAGCTGCGAGCGGTTCAGCGCCAGGAAATGCTCAATTCCTGCTCAATTTCTCCTTCACCTTTCGGGCCTATAACAGCCCCCCCCTCCTCCTTACCCGCTTTCAGTGGCATATCACGTCCCACAGGCATTATGGGTACCTATAAATCTAGATATACACACCGGTGGGGCTACCGGTGATCATGTGACCTATCAGCCAGGAGACAAAACGTGATGCTACTAACTAATACAGAGAAAGAGAAACACAGCGCAGAGAGAGAGAGAGAGAGAGAGAGAGAGAGCTCTGATCAATATAAATACTTTGTCTTATTTAAATTGTACTACTATTTCTTTATATACCCACATTAATTAAGCACCTTTACTTAAAACTACAGAATAAACTAAGAAATCTATACACACACACATAAATTCTATCATTTTATATTTTATTTACATTTTCTTAAATTATTAAAATGATTAAATTTACATTCTTTAATCTACTGTTATTTTATTCACAGTTAATTTAATTTACATTGTACAATTTCAAATTTTACGACAGCAAATGTTTTAGCAATAAAAAAAAAAAATCAGTTTTTGTCATGCCAATAAAACACACTAAATCTGAAAAACTGACAGAGACAGAATAAAAGTAAAAGTGAGAGAAAGAAAAGCCCATCTGTGCAACTTTGTCTTTTCATTTCCTCATTCATTTCATCTCCAACAAAACTGCCACAGTGAATGCTTTCCTGATTCATACACATGCCAAAATGATTCCGTCTGAAAGCAAATCCAACAATTTCTTAAATCTGTTCCCAAAAAAACAAACAAAAAACCTTTATGCCCTCCAATGCTCTGCCGTCTCTTTACCCCGGACACACACACTTTTCTCTGGCTGCATGCTGCTCTCGTCTTTCTCTCTCGCTTGCAGTTTGCAGCATTCTATTCCCCTGCCAGCAACAGAAGCGACTTCAATTCCAGCTTTATTGCTGTTCACTGTTATTACACAGAGCGCGAGCAATGTCATCCACAGGACTGATCACATCAGCCCTCCCTTCTTTTCATCTATCCATCTCTCCCCTCCACCCACTCACTCTCTTTTCCTATTCAGTCATTTCATTACTTTTCTTTCGAAAGCCTTCATCCACGCTGGCCTGTTACAATTTGCTATTCTCCTCCATACATCGTTTTGTTTCTCTCTGATTTATTCACTTGTTTAACAACCTCTCTCTTTAGAAAACATTTGTTTGCTTTTCATTAGTTGCATTATTGCCCAATCAGGCAGGAACGGAGAGTTACAGGTTGCTCTATTAACTGACACACACTGTCAAAATGAACTCGTCGTCTCATATCCCTGGATGCCCTCGCCGTGTAGGGGAAATTAATTTCATATTCTATCTGCCAAAGCTCTTATTGACACGACACTGGCTGTATAACCCAGCTGTTGTGTTTACTGAAATAGGTTTCAGAGAAGTAGATAGATAAATAACGGCTGCCCACGCTCATTTGAGGTGATTAGCTCAATGCACTTGTGCGTCCGGTAATGAGAGAAAATATGCAAGCAAATCAATTAAGGCACCAGCAAATGAGTCAATCATTTCCATTTCAAATTAACTCAGGTACTCTGGCTTTATAATATGTGAATTATTCCCTACATGGGAATAAACTCAGACATAATAAAGATGAGAAAATGAGGGGGGGGCTCAATCAAGGGTAAAATGGGTTCTCAGACCAAAATTATCTTATGCACTTTTAAGCACACACACACACACACACAAACCATCAACTACACACAGTTTTGTTTAATCATTCACAGTCTTTTTATTAAACTCTCCAGACCTCAGAAAGTATATCTACCTATTTTAGCACTGGAAATTTAGTATTATTTATTATTTTGAGAGACTGATTATACATATTTTGTATGTTCATCACAGGAACCTCCATCTTGTTCGGCATTTAATACATAATTGTATTTTAACTGACTTTTGTGTCATCCTCAAAAAGAACAGTCTCAAATAAATGTAAATCTAAAAACATACATGATTTATAAAAATATATAAATCGAACAATTCCTGTAACATAAATTTTTGCATTTAAAGGAGGTTTATGGAAAGCCCCCATTCAGATAAACTGTGCAGTGTGTAAATGTGTGTTATATATATATATATATATATATATATATATATATATATATATATGCTATAAAACGTGCTATAAAAGGGTATTAAAAACATAATGAGCATTTCTAAAGCACGATCATTTGGAAAAACAAACAGGAATTTAGTTCACCTGTAGATCCCAAAGAGGAGGTGCCCGGCAGGTGTAGAACATCTTGAGTCTCTCAGTGACGGGACAGTTCTTCTCACTAAAGAAATCCACCAAGGTCTGAAAGAGAACAACATGACGTTTAGAGCACTTCCAGTCTCATTTTCAACCATTGCTGCTTTTACTAATGACATTTTTCTCTTCCATGTTGAAATAACACAGATTTTCCTTGGAGTTTGCAACAAGAAAACAAGTTCGTTCATAGAACTGAGCAGTCATGAGCAAAGATTTCAAATCTTGAACTTCCAGAGGGTCCCGCAACAACCTGCCTTCAAGACAAATATTTACAGATATCTCTCTCCAGGTATTACAGACATCATTTGAACACAAAGACATTAATATAAAGAGCATTTTTAACGTGCTCAAGGTTTAGTGTGATATGTGAGAATGTTAAAAACACCCCTAAGCAATTAAGACGCATTATGGGGAAAACAATTTAAACACTATTCCAGTGACTCATTAAGCTTTGATTAACTGCTCACCAAAGACCTAAATATATTTTCCGATCAGTAACAAGATGGCATAAAGTGATCCAGAAGAACAAAGAGAAATCAAACCACAAATTCCAAGAATGATGGCAATAACAAATAGATCTGCCAGCACATGCCAAAATGACAGCATCTTGATTCAAATTTTTTGAAAGAGATGCCTCTCTGCTCTCCACAGAGAAACGCTACAGGGTTTGACTGCTGCGTAAACTCCGTTAAAGCATGCGGGCCTGCTGTTTGAGACTCTAGTGAGAAGATCAACATTCATTCTGTTCACAAACCATATTTCAATATTTCAAAAAGCAATAAGACAAAACACAATAACACAACACAGCTGTGTACAACATCCAAAAAAGACTGCAACGCAAATTAGAAGCATCCTTGTCTGCAGAATAAAAGACTGAAAATGATCGTACACAGAATGCTGTCTCTGGTTATTACCCTACAAATCTTTGATTGACACCCCCAGCTGTCAATCATTATGAACATATGGACTGCAACCAACACCAATACGAAGCGAAGACAGGAAAAATGTCCCATTCTGTGCCAGCTTCGATCTCTCCCCCCAAGATGCTGTAAATAACTTCATGTGGAACTGATGTCTGAAACATTTGAGTTCCAGAACATGTCACAATCAAGCAAAAGTAAAGAAATGTTACATATTCCAGAAAATGCATTTCATAACCTGACGACAAAATGCAATAAAGATGCAATTTTCCAGCTCCAGTTGGGGGTTCACTTAAGAAGAAACTCATCTGGAAATAAAACTTCCAACTGAGTGGAGAATGGCAAAGCTTGTCTGCGGGTAGCAGATAACTAATTACTTATTTAGCATTTCCAGGGTTGGAAAATGCTTCAAATATATAAATGCTAATGTACCGATCAGGAAGGGTTGAGGGAGCAGTTGAAAAATTAATTCTGATGTGGAAGGACACCACGGCTGCCCAGTAAATACGTCTATTAGAAAGTGCATCACAATCTACTTTTTACAATTTAT
This sequence comes from Barbus barbus, assembly GCF_936440315.1. NCBI lineage: Eukaryota > Metazoa > Chordata > Actinopteri > Cypriniformes > Cyprinidae > Barbus > Barbus barbus. The sequence goes on from NC_136758.1 coordinate 18,714,383, forward strand.
ATCTTTGAAAATTCTAATATGTTAAATAAATCTTTCTCTCAAAAATTAAATAATGGTTATTTCTTTTATTCTACCGTTGTAGGCCAATGAGCTTTGATATACAAGATATAAAAACATTAATAAAATATATAGGTTACTTATAAAATTATAACATTTCAATCTAAAAATCACAGATTGTGCTTTTAAGGTGTACCCATTATACACATTCCTTTTATTAAAGAAAGAAAAAAACAACTAAAAACATCTTAGAGGAGCTTTAAGACCTTTAATCAGTTGTCAGTGGGTGCTTGCATGGAAAGGTAAAGGAAAAAAAACTAAATAAGTAATACACTGCACTCAAACAGTGCCCAAAAACTGAAGCACGCCAGTTAAATTTAACAACAGTTAAATAGACTGGAACAAGCCACTGAAACTGTGGATGTAAGTATAGATATCTATATCTAATAGGTTTAAAATTGATTTTAAATGACAGAAAACTCAAAAATGACTAAGCGATGACTAAAAAAAAAAAAAAAAAAAAAAAAAAAAAAAGGTCCACTTTTTTGACAAAATGGGGCAAAGCAAACACCCTCACAGTTAACAGTTTGGCCATTTAGTTTGAATTACACGTAAACCTTTCCATGGAGAAACTACAAGAGCCAAATACAGTGGTGGGAGGAAATGACATCACTGAGCATGCTTCATGACTCAGCATACTTGAAGAGAGGAGGGAAAGAAAAACCCCTATGGAAAGTCCAAATCTATTCACAGCAATTCAAATGCAATCTAGCATTTAAGTAGAACAACAATAACTGCTTTAGCACATCATATTAGTAAAACTAGTCTAGTAGTACTTTTTAAAGACCTAATTAAAAATCCAAATTAGAGTTATGAGGCTTTTTGGTCCATGTCTGGGTAGCTCTTAGACCATCAATATGCTAGTGAATATAATATAATATAATTTAATATAATATATGCTGGTACAAACAACATCATATAATATTATAACTGTCAATTACGTTTTTGGGGTAGACAACATACACTGGACAATTTCTGATCATAACCAAACTAAAAACATAATTTTAGCTCAAATTAAGCTTTGTGTTTAGTCAGAGCCACTTGTCATACAATCACTGCAGAGTGCAACTGTTGTAAATTTAAAAAAATAATAATAATAATTCTCTCCAGTGAATTGCTTCAAAACAAAACTGTGTTTCTTCTCCAAAAAATACCTCAAGTCACATGTGCTGGAGTCTCTTTTTTTTTTTTTTTTTTCCCCAAAGTTGCCATGAGAAGACTAAATCCATATCAAAGACCCAAGCTGCCAACTTCTATTTCAGGGATATTATTGATTAAGCACTGAGATTGAATTTTACATTCAGAGAAATCTACTTCATCCAGGACATGATCGGAGTCCTAAATGAAAAATAAGAAGTCGGCAGTCGATGGCGTGTGATGTAAGCCCCGCACACGCAAATTGTGCAGTCACAAAGAGCGCCTCTAACCCAACAACGCACCAGACTCTGCCATTCTGAATATACAAAGGGAATAAAAAGTTTTCTAAAGTCCTGGCCCACTCTGTGGCCTAGATACCAGCTGCTCTAAACTGTGAGAAAAATGCCAAGCACATAGGCAAAGTGCCTCTCTGCCATTTCTGAATACATACTCTGCGCTCTTGATCTCAGAAGAAAGGCCAGAGGAGGCAGAGGAAATTAAGTTTGTCAAGTACTGCTGTGAAACTCGAACCGCAGCGAGACAGAGGAGATAACAGTCTGTGTGTGAGATATTCACAAAATGTCACGGACTGTTCTGGATGGAAAGAGAATAATATTAAAGACAAAAAAAAATCTTTCTAAATTGATTACATCAAATGTGAAGTTGATGAGTATTTATGAATGATTGTGTAAAAATGTTCAGTATGTTCCTGGAAATCCCCCAATCAAGAACTAGAACTTCTGCCATTAAAGGAGGCTTGTGTCTGCAGACAATAAGTGATTCATGTCATTAAAGTGATAGGTTCATCCAAAAATGAAAATTCTCTCACCCTCCCTTCATGTCATTCCAAACCTGTAAGACCTTTGTTTATCTTCAGAACACAAATTAAGATATTTTTGAAATCCGAGAGCTTTCTGACCTTGCATAGACAGCAACATAACTGACACGTTCAAGGCCCAGAAAGGAAGTAGGAACATTGTTAAAATAGGCAGTGGTTCAACTGTAATGTTATAAGCTCTGAAAATACTTTGAGCACAAAGAAAGCAAAATAATTCAAATTCTTTATTTTCAAATTCTGGTGAAGCACTGATGTCATATGGACTATTTAAACGATCTCCTTTGTCTGGGCCTTAAATGTGTTGGTTGCATTGCTCTATATGGAGGGTCAGAAAGCTCTTGGATTTCACCAAAAATATCTTATTTTGTTTTCTGAAGATGAAGGTCTTGCAGGTTTGGAACAACATGAGAGTGAATGAGTAATGACAGAATTTTCATTTTTGGGTGAACTATCCCTTTAAAAGGAATCAGGAAAAGAAAGCCACAAAATAATTTATTTCCAACTACTAACAAATTACATAGTAATATATTTTATATTAGTTATTAAATTAGAAAACTATAGACATCAAAATCTTAGCTTGACTCAAGTTTGATGACCTGGTAAGAAAATGAACAAATACAAATAAAATAACGCAAAACAATTTATTTTTCCAGTTAGTTGGCCTTAAGTCTTGGTCTCAATTCTCTATTTCAAAACTTTTCTAAGGGCAGCCATATTGCCTGTCCACCACTTTCAGTTTTTACAGAATCTAAAATGACTGCAAACAGTTGCTTTTGCTTAAGGCAACACACAATAATAAGAAGAAAAGATATGTAAAAAAGAACTTTTGTAGAAGGCAATTTGTACAAATCAAGTTATTATTTTGTCTTGTAGAAGATATGCATCTGTTACATAGCTTCTTCAGGGCAGTACTGAAACAACTTTATGATCTTATTTTTAAAATTTAAATCATTCTTAAAAAAGTGCTAAACATATTTCATATTTGGCTAAAGGGCATGCAAACGTTTGAGAAAAGAGGGGTATATAAACTATATGTGTGGGTTTGTACTTCAAATTGCTACCTGACTTTCCATCTATATCCTTTTCCTCTCTCTCCCTCACATCTTTTTAACTTTGTTAGCGTTTCGTCCTTCTACACTCATCTGAGAGTGTGCGCTGTCACTCTCTCGTCATCGCTCTGGGGCTCTGCTCAGCCGGGATCACTCTCAGGGTGACTGAACTCACCGGTGTCAGCAGTGGAATTTGCTGGGCGCTTCATGTTTCTCTAACTCTGTGATGGACAGGTGTTTGTGTGACTTGCTGTGATCTCCTGTCGGACTCAAACTTGCCCCTCAGGGTGGCCTAGAGTCAGGCTCCCCCAACGATCTGTCACATTGAGTTTTGGGAGGTCAGAGAGCAGCTCCACTGGGCAAACACTTAAAACTTAAAGGAAGGAAGAAAGCAATCAAAAAAAAAAAAAAAAAGTAGAGTCTAGAAAAAAAAGTGTAGCAATGTGTCACAGCAAACTCTGCTCGATAATGACCTTCCATCAGTCGTATGTTCATACGGCGAGTGTCTGATCTCACCCTTCAGCTCTATAGGCTCTTAACTGATGATCACCTTCAGCACTCACGGCCATGTCTATGGGCGTCACTTGAGCTCAAAAAGAGGCAAGTCATCAGCCACAGCAAATGGACAAAATTTAACTACTGCAACACTCCTTTATCTATGATTGTTAGCAGCAGACAGTGACAACAATAAAAAGAAAAAAAGAAAAAATTAAAATTGTGTTTCTCACTTGACTACATTCATATTTTTACTCCCACTACTAGTACTACAAACAACAACAATGGATTGAAAAACATATAATAATTAATATAATTTGGTGTTTCCTACTAGAGTTGTTAATAATAATAATAATAATAATAATAATAATAATAATAATAAATAGTAATTAAAATAATGGATAAATGTATAGTAATAATTATATTATATTTGGGTGTTTAATGATCAATTTAAAAATAAATAGCAAAATAATGTATAATTACATTTTAGTAAATTTTACTATAAATATATAAAATAATATAAAATAAATAGTAATGGATAAATGTATAATAATAATTATATTTTGGTGTTTAATGATAATAAATGGATAAATAAATGAATAATGTATTATAATTTAATAATAATAATAATAATAATAATAATAATAATAATAATGTCTCTCACTACACTAGATTTTTCACTGGACTATTTTAATTTCTGACCATTCAAGAAGCCTTGCCATTCAAATATGACTGATGACTCTATAACTTAAACCATAACCTTAGCAGTAAACCACTTTCTGAGCAGAACAGCCACATAACATCTGTGGGGCGAGATGGATTTATATTCACAGTCCTACAATCAACAAATTACAGCACATTAAAAACAAAAAAAACTGTATTAAATGGACATATTAACCAGTTTCTGTTAAAAAAAAGTCTTTCTGCTCCTCAGAAAAACATTGGAAGCCTTTAAATTAAATTGGATCAGAAGGGCAGGAAGAGCCAAGGCTGTTGCCCCCCCCCCCCCCCCCCCCACACACACACACCCACCCACCCACCAACGCACAAAAACACACACCGAACATATCAGCACTTCTCTGGTTTTACTGTTCCGGCTTTTCCCAGTAAAACATGGCCACAAACTGTCATGACAAATGACAGAGGAAACGAGAAGAAGCCAAAGGGAAGCTAAAGCATCCTCCTCCCTCGGGCTTATCTGTCCATTTCTCTTGCACACACACAAATGCAACAAAAACAACAGGAGGGAATCTGGGATCTCATTTCTCTGAGTGCTGTAAAATTTTGGACTCATTACACTGAAGCCAGTAAGTGTATGAATCAACATACTGAGTGAAGCGATCGCTACCTTTGCAGCTCATATTCAAGAGAAGAATGTACACTCCTTACTGCCTCAGAATAAAACAATGACTACTGAGTCCCTGGCTCCTAGAACTGGCTCCTTTACACTACCATTCAGAAGTGGTTGGTAACATTTATTCATGTTTTAAGGCTGCATTTATTTGCATATTGTGTGAATATTGTAAACTATTTTAAAATGTTTTCAAATGTAATTTATTCCTGTGAATTTTCAGAAGCATTACTACTTAAACGAGTCACATAATCATTCAAAAAATCATTCTAACATGCTGATTTGGTGCCAAGGAAACATTTATTATTATAAATGCTGAAAACAGTTAGGCTGTGTAATATTTTTGTGAAAATTGATACTTTTTTTTCAGCATTTTAGATTAATAGAACATTCAAAAGAAAAGCATTTATCTGAAATAGACTTTTTTTCTTTAGAAATATTATAAATGTTTGTACTGTCACTTTTGACCAACGTGTGTGTTCTGAACTGTACCTGTGTTTGCATCATGGCACGTTCAACTCTCCGTGAGCTTCCTCTCTCCAGCTTAGTCCTCAGGCACAGTGATGTCACTTCCACTCCCCAGAACTTTGGCTGAGACAGCAAACACTGAGGAAGAGAGAGAGGGAGATGAAGATATCACTCATGGTAACAAACAGATTTTTCACATCCCACTTTCATGAATATGAAATCATATGTGCAACTATATCATAAACCAACAAGAGAAATTCCTGTCACATTCTCAACCACAGTGACAGCAATCATACAAATAATACCACCAAACATTTTAAAAGGCGTCTACTACAACACACCACTCCCGGCATACAGAGACACGCGAGCGTTCACTGGCCTGTATCACATCAGCAGAGCAGCAGGTAAGTGAGGGTGAGAGGACTAAGATGGAAATACTTTCCGATACATGTTACTGGAAAAGGATCCTGTCTTAACTGGAGCAAGACCGACACGTCAATACTGAATTAAAACATATGAGGTGTCTGTTTAAAACAGCACAATTTATTCAAGAAATCAAGATATATATATACACATCTGCGCCTGGGAAAAGGATTTTAAGTGGTAAATACTGTTGAGCAAACCTTTACACATTTACATTTATGCATTTGGCAGAAAGTGACTTTTAACCAGCTCTTTGCAAGTGCCATGCTGCTGTTTGACCAAGAGGAATTAAAGTAGCGCAACTGTAAACCCAATTGTAGCCATTTTTTGTTTGCTTGTTTGTTTAATGGGTTCTTGATTCTCCTAGGAATCGAACCTAAGACTTTGTCATTGCTCTACAGTTTGCGCTATAGGAATAAAATTAAAACGACATTATAAACCAAAATCTCAATGGTTAAAAAAGGACCATGTTGTTTGCTGATTAACTAGTACTAAGGATGCATGAAAAATAAACTAATTATATAATTATAATATTATATCATACAGTTATATCATGGCCAATACCTAATAAATTGGCAATAAAAAAAAAAAAAAAAAAAAAAAAAAAAAAAAAAAAAAAGAGACAAATATAAAAATAAATACACTAAAATAAATGCTACAGGTGAATTCAGGGCACTGCGACACAATATAATTTTTTTTTATTCATTTAGAGATTTGCTTAGGATTATATTTAATACAGGCACTGGAAGCACCTGAAATGCCAAAAATATTCCTTACATGGATGAAATCAAATGCTTAAAACAAGAGAATTTGCTATTGGATATTGAATTTGCTATTTGGTTTGTAAAGGAGGCTCTGAGATGTGCAGAGGAATTAGTGGCAGCAGCAGAGATCAGATCATGGTATCACAGCGCCAATGATAAGAGAGTCGACCAGAAGTACAGTAAGTCAGTAAGAGATATTGAACCATCAGACAGTCAACCATTGTCAGACCTGTGATCTGTTTTTGTAGCCAACTGGGGAGAGATATAAGAAGAGAAAGGGAGAGGAAGGGTTGATACTTGTCTTCTTGGAAATCAAGAAAGTGTATGAGTAATGGAGTATTTGTAGTCAATGAACAAAAGGTCAGTTCCTGAGTATGACTGCAGTGTGTGTACACACACATATATATGTCTCATGATTTCAAGCACTATGTCTGGCCTCCTCCCCTCGAAGCATTTATTACAGGAAAGGGTAACAGCACTTCGGTACCCTGACCTACAAAGGGGAAGAAAGGAAAAGGAAAATAGCACCGGAGTGTTTACATGTGATTTATGAGGACTTCAAGCCTGACTCAAACTCCTGCTCTTAAACACGACATTCACTTCAAAGTCTTGCCATCTCCCGTTTTAACTTCAAAGATCTGATATGCTGTGAAACACTGCTCACCCTCATCCTCCCTGCTTTTACAGCAATTTAATATGTGTAAGACAATTTACTACAACATCAACACATGAAATATGCTTTTTTTTAAATATTCTTCTTAGGAAAAAGTCTGTTGAAAATGCACACAGAAATGTGCTGTACCAATTAGTCGTTCGAATTCAGTTTTTAACTGACTATTTGAATCGAAAGCATTTCACATCAATAAAAAAAAAATAGTGTTATTTTAGACAATATTGCCTGTTTTGCTAAATTTTGCCAACGAAAATATAAAAGAAAGCAGAACTGTTAGTCTCCGAGCAACACACAGCTGCATTTCATTTCTTAATCCACGTTTGAAACAAATTGGGTGAACCATAAAATTTTATGTTGAGTCAAACTAAATATTTCTTGCTGAAGCTACTTTTTGCAATGCCTATTTGATGCTTTACGGTACACAACAATGACTTTTAAATGATCTTCTGGGAGTAATTTCTCAGCCAAATTTGATGTGCAATTAATTTGTGATTAATCAATCACCACATCAAGTAATTAATTAGATTAAAAATATTAATCACTTTAAAGCCCTAATGTAAATAAATAAAATTAATTAATTTGATTTTTTTGTGGCATTTGTGCCTTTATTGTGATATAATAGTTTAGAGCTGACAGTAAGCGAAGTGGGACAGAGAGCGGGGGGTGGAATCCAGCCGGTATATTCATGGTATATTTTAAATCATATTTATAGACAATGAAACACAAACTCAATGAACTAAGAGGTCTGACATTTAAATATGCTGCTAACGTTGATAAATTTGTCTTACAAGACCAGCAAAATGGCATCGGATTTATTTTTAGGAGGAAAATGGGCCCTGCTGAGGAATAATGTTTCTGTAAGAAACACACCAGTCTCATGTGGTCCATTTTCTCACTGTGTGTTAGCCTACTGTACGATGGGGGTCTATATTTATCTGCATGGAAACGTCTATATTTAAAATTCACCCATACTGTAACGGGCCTCACCCCAACTCGGTCTACAGACACAAGGCCTCCAGAAAGACTACAGAGCAAGAGTGTGTCACTAGTTGAACTGCCTACCCAGACAGCATTTTTAGGCATCTTTGGCAAGCTCACAATGCAAAGGTTGTTCCAAACAGTAGGCAGAAAAGTTATGCTGCCTCATAAGACACTTGATCTATGGCATGTATCATCACAGATGAGGCAGCCTCAATGCACTGTGTCTAGGTCTAGGTCATCATTAAAAATTTTTTTTTAATAGAATTGATAGAATACAATCTGGCTGAATTGTATTGATAGAAAACAGATTTTTCTAATTACAAAGGAACAATGGTTCTCAGACAAAATAAGTACAAATACGAAGTGTTTATGTTAGCCCAAGTCACTTTTCAGTATTCATATTTTCATATTAGAAAATATCTTCTAGACACTAGAGAGCAAAACGTTCATGGTTTGGTACAGAGCCAGAAAGATCTAATTTTTCAGTTTTGCACTATCCTTCAATAAAATAAACCTGGCTATGTCTCTGAATTGCTGATGAACAATGAATAACAGACACTTCGGCTGTCTCCAAACGGGCCGAACCGATCAGATAGAAGGGCAGAAATTGCTAGTGACATAAGCATTTTGGCAGTCTATCTTTTGGAAACTCTTGGAAATTATTTTGTCTTTTTCCCCAGCAAACCTTCCTGAGTTCCCTCATAGTGTGTGCTATCTATCTTTTAGAGGAGCATAATCCAGGGTGCATATCTGAGGTCTGAACCTGATAACACAAGATCCCCGAGGGGGGCGAAGAAGGAGCAGCGCCGCCTGAGGTCACACAAAACCCAAACTCACTCGGACCATAACTAAATTGGGATTCACAAAATTGAATACAATTACAGAAACACCGTCAAAACTAGCAGATTTACAAAATCAGAAACAGTCAGGAAGAGAGGAAAATCCCCCAAATGTTGGTGTGTAGAAAAGGCAGTGGGTTTCCAAAGATAAGTCAGCATTCTCATTTGGTTTGAAGATGGATATCTTGAAGATGGTGTGAGATACCAGAGCCAGGATACCAGGTTCTCAGCACAACAGTGGGTGACACTTAGTCCTGTTCTGTGAATACACACACACACACGAAACGAGGGAGAAATGCAACATTATAAAGTATATATATATACACATACATATGCACACACACACTTATATTGTGTGTGTGTGTGTACTTTGGGGTTGCACAAAAATTCCTACCCCAAGAGATCTCGCTGCTCACTGCAATGCCAAGTTGACAAGATGATTATCACAAAGCTACTTCCTTCCCCGGGGAAGAACAACCACCAAGAAACAACTTCTCAAGCTGCTGACCCCTCCCACTCCATCCAGAATGGCACCTCTGTTCCTCTCCGCACACTTCTGAAAAGCCCGTGTTGCTATGGTAACAGTATCAGGGCTCGGAAATGGGAGGGAAAGCATTTTAATCACCAGATCAACCCAAGACTGTGATAATGTATGGTTAGTTTTTTTGCAGAAAAAAAAATAAATTAAAGTCTATATTGGGTGACTTAGCTTTAAAGGAGACCGATCATGTGCCTTTTTACAGTATGTAATATAAGTCTCAGATGTCCCCAGAATACCCAACAGATCAAATATTATATCCTTTTGAAAATGCCCATTTTGAGTGGAAGTAGAAACACGCTTGTGTGCATGTCTCTTTAAATGCAAATGAGCTGTTGTTCCCTGCCCAATTTTCAAGAATAGGGCTGTGCCTTTACAGCTCGTACCTCTGATACTCTGATAAAACACATCTGTTTGGTTTTGATTATCATGCCTAAAGCGCTGAAATCATACGTTATAAACCATATTCGTTTAATCTTCTGATATGATTTTCTGAGTGTATACATCCAAAGCACACACCCTAAAGCAGCTGTCACACGGCATGTGAGTAACTAAACTAAGCTTTCTTTCATCTCTTATTGTGCTTAAACGGTCAAATTGTTATCTGATTGTGCTTAAACTGTCTCACAAGTTTGTTTAAAACACACAAGCTACAAAAACAGTCGGTTATGTCTGTGAGGGTAAACAACTGGGAAAGAAATTGCATGTTTATATTAGATGTGTGTGGCACAAGCATACAGTAAATAAATTAATAAATCCACTTCTTTCGTCTCCATTGAGGCTGGGACTCTAAATAGTGTTGTGTGCTTGTCAGTAGAGCCAATGACAGAGAAAGAACAGTTTGCATGCTTTGCTCAAACTTTCGCCATGGCATTAGAACTGGTACAGCGTTATTGCTTGCGAAAATACAATGGCGTTGCCATGGGTGGAAACTTGCATATGGTGCCAAAAATATAATGAGTTGTGACACTGATTAAAATTAAAAATTAAATTATTCATATAGGAATCATTCACAATAAAATCAATAACATGCATTTAGAAAATAGAACAGTTTTTTTTTTTTTTTCTTCATGTACATTTACATTTACATTTTACATTTAGCTGACGTTTTTATCCAAAGCGACTTACAATTGCTATATATGTCAGAGGTCGCACGCCTCTGGAGCAACTAGGGGTTAAGTGTCTTGCTCAGGGACACATTGGTGTCTCACAGTGGATTCGAACCCGTGTCTCTCACACCAAAGGCATGTGTCTTATCCACTGCGCCATCACCACCAATTGATTTTAATGTTGACCTCTCATTCATCATGACTGGCTCAAAACACAGGTACCCTTGATCATTCACCAATTTCATGTTTCACCAATCACAATAAGCTTTCTTGGCAAATGATTTTGTATTCACAATTGTTATCTGTTGTACTATAAGATGTATGCAATAATTTGGTGATTTTAATCCTTCAAGAAGCTTCCAGACCAGATGAAAGACACTGATTCTTGAGGAACTCTGTGTACCTTCACTCCAGACCCAACTTCAAAGAGGACCTCATTGAGTCCGTCTCTCTTAGCACCGTGAGAACATACACAAGTAATATTTTGACTTGTGCAGGGTCTACCATCAGCATCCCAGGGGAAGTCGATGTCGCTTTCCATTTTTTATGACTATGCACATGGACTCTGATATATGAAAATACAAATTAGTGGATGAAATCGGTCTAGTGTTTCAACTTCAACTGAAGGAATAACTATTTATGGGGGGTCTTAACCAATAGCAAAAAAATAATCACCATTCCAAAGTATTTTTCATCTGATGAACTCCAAACTCTAGAGCATCATTTTAAGTTTAAAACTTTCAAACAAACCAAATGAACCAATTTTTGGACTTGGGTCAACAAAACCGTCACACCCTTAATTATAACAAAGTACAACTGAAACAAACAAATAAAACTGAATAGCCAGTCTTCTGGATACTCATGTATAAGACTATAAAAAGAAGGATGACTCTGTGAGCGACTCAGAGCAGCTTGACATCACTAATAAAAGCACAGCTGGAATAATAAATGAGCTAAAGCTTCAGCAGGCTGCCTGTAGAGACACCCGTCCAAAGACGATGCACAGAACGGTAGATGTGAGCAGTAGCAGCACAGATCTGAGAGAGAGAGAGGGAGAGAGAGAGAGAGGGAGAGAGGGAGAGAGGGAGAGAGGGAGAGGGAGAGGGAGAGAGAGAGGGAGAGAAGGAGGGAGAGAGAGACCAAGAAAGGTGGAGGGAGAGGGAAATTTAAGTGCTGCCTTAATGAGGTGCTCAGTGGTCCGAGCCTTTACCTTTATTACTTTAATCACATGAAGAAAGAGTAAAATGTCCTCATTTCTGGGAATAAAAACACTTTAGGCTCTTTCTATAGAAGGTGAAGGCATGACAGACTCTGAAACGCTATTGTGAAATTCCTTGAACATCAGTCTTTGCTTTTTACCAATTAATTACAACAAAACCACCAGCAATATAATACAAAGTTCCTTATTCACTGAGGGCTGCATACTTCATATTACTACTGCTGAAGTGGCGCAAGGCAAGAGCGGACAGCAGGAGACTCCAAGATGTCATTGAATTGAGCAATAGAGGGAATATTAGATCATTTTGTGTGACAATTAACATCAACAATGAATTTCTCTTGGGGCACAAAAGCACAATGATTACACAACCTGGTAAATGTTGTGTTAAAGTCCTTTTGCAATAAGTATGCTGTGTATACGTAGGATTAAAATCTTGACAACTTCACAAATTCCAAGAAAAAAGCAGTTATAAGTACCATGTGACATAGTTGACCACATGGTTTACTTAAAAGCAGAGCCAGTTATTTAGTTTTACAGATGTATTTCTAAAAAAAATTTAATCATACTAGTACCAGTATAAACAGTAAAAAAACAGTATAAAAAGTACAAGTAACTGGTTCCCAATTAACAAGTATTTCTTAGCCCACCAGAATGAAACAATCACTACAAAATCCTGCATCAGAGTCACTGATCAGGCAGTATTTTGACTTAAGGTGGTCTACCAAACAGATGATGTGAGGACTATCATCTGTTGAAAAGGATATCCTACTATTTCATCTTTAACCAACTGGCACACTACACTGCCAAGGCTGGTCTGTGAGCCTGTGTAAATAGTCCTTCACTGTCAGATCACCAATGTGTATCTGCACAATATCTATTACGAAAGACATGGAAAAAGAGACAGTCACCATTAGCAGAGCTGCTATTGTAACAACCTTGCTGCCACAAAATATTTATATGTAGGTTACTTTAATATGTGAGGTGTGTGGGCAAAAACCTCAAAAAGAGGGCTACAAATGCAATACAGAAGCGTTACGGTACTCTGAATAACAGTGTCAGACATGATCTCATAGCGTCAACATCTTTATCTTCAGTTCAAATGTAATTTAATTCTAAAGCAGGTGGCCCAAGTATGATGCCATGCACAGGCTGAAAAATGATTATTTTTTGGATTATATCATTTAAACCTGTCGATGACAGCTAAATAAAATACAGCTGTAATGCATCACCATGACTTCATGGGGAACGGGGCGTCACTAAACTGTTGAAAGAAGAAAAAAATAAAACTGTTTATTATCCGTGGCTACATTATTGGTTCTGATGCAATACCTCTTCAATAGCAGGCTTAGAAATAGGGGATTGCTGGTATTTAAAAATCCATTATTTCTCAATTTAAACTGACTTTGAATTGAGGATTAAAAGAGAAAAAAAATTGAATTCAGAAACACAACTCAAATTTCAATTTAGAAAATTAGAATTACTTTGATTTCTAAAAATAAAATGAAGTAAAATTTAAATAAACTCAAACAGTAACTAAAATAAGTGTCATTTCTGACTAGAAAATGAAGGTATGTCAAGAGAAATTTTGAATGATTCCTCTGTCTGACAGTTTCAAGTTCAGAAATGTCTTGAACCTCTAGGCCTTACAGACAAATAAAAAGATATGTTTTGAAATGTCACCAATAGAATTTATTATACCATATTTTTATTTAATTTATATATTTATTTATTTATTTATTTATTTATTTATTTATTTATTTATTTATTTATTTATTTATTTATATATATATATATATATACACATATACACACACATATACATATATACACACACACACACATAATATATATATTTATCAAAAATAAAATAATAATTATGCCTATATTATAAATATTATTTTAATAAAATAATAAAATAAATATTTGTTTTACATTTAAATGAATACATTTATAAAGCAGGGCCAAAATGAAATTACCTGTTGAATTTCTCTGACTGCAATCGAGCAAATTCCAATTCTGTTCATAACAATTCAAGTTCCTGCATTTTGTAATTCAATTCTAATCCAAACAGAAAAGGAGCCAAATCTTCAATTTGACCCAGTCACTGAAACCACTTGAATGCTGACCTCCAAACACATCTGAATACATCTGCTCAAGGCATCATTCACTGAAAATGCTGAAGACATCTGACCGTTGAAACGGTCCCAAAATTCTGCATTGTTTAAAGAAGCTTCCCCATAGTCCTCTTGCGTCTGAATGAATCTATCATGTCACAATCGCTTTAGCTCATTTGTAAGACACATACTATCCTTTTTTGACCTAAATGCAGTTTATTAAAGTGTCAAAGCATCCCTGTGTCAATGGTTGTATAATCGGCCATGAAATTCTCAATTTTCAAAATTCATTCTGGTGAACAATGTTGACAAAGCCCCATGACTAAAACTAAAGGTGGACGGCAGACGTCCTGTGAGGTTACCATCCAATATCCAATGTCGGTGTCTCTGAGCTGACTATGAAAACATGAATAACCAGCTTTGAAGGTGCACCAGCTTTGCTATGACTCAAGAACCTCAAGGTGTTTGGATATGGCAAGGGTCCCTAACAGTGAACAGCAACTCTAATTCAGCAAGACAGAAATCCCAGACACGCCAGGTTCTACATGTGCACAAGCCTAGAGTTGGCAATAGGGTGGTGTGATATGTCTTCAGTCCTAGTTGTACCCCTGAGCGAAAGAACAGAGTCGGGAAAGAGAAGGTCTTGGCTTAGGAAGGATAATTTGTTGTGAGGTCTTGAAGTTGCTGATCAGAGTTGAGTAGACATAAGAGGAAAGAAGTCCTACCCACTATGGAACATGCTGACTGGTGAGCAATGAACCATGTAAAAGCCTTCAACAGTGACAGGACAACTCAGGTAGACGGGAAGGATGATGTCCTTCTCTATTTTCTTAGTAGCTGGATGAAAGGTGTGCCCCATTTCTTGTTATTTTGGTCAATCTTTCAAGTGAAGCCCTGAAGGTCCTAAAGGAAAATTCAACAGTGAGGATACAAACCGAACAAAAATAATTAACAGACAATGACTTAATCTCATAATAAAATTTGTAAAGACCTAATTCCACATGTATTTATTTAGAGATATACATGAAAAGCAAGGGCTCTGGTAAAGTCATTAGGCTCTTGTGGAACTAGAAGATTTATGGCGAGACGGCCACATGGCTATAAATTAACCCCAGCGACCGACCCGCTTTCAATCAGAACGGTTGCACTTTCCAAACAGATTTGAGAGCTCAAGTTCAGCCTGAAATGACCAGTCCTTCCTGGAAACCATTCAGTAAGACGACTTGAGCCAGCGCAGAATGATATCATTCTGATTACAGCAGGTGCTTCAGACACATAAACCTTTCAGTGCATGAAGAGCCACACGAAGATCCCAAATGACCAACAAAATGAGAGACAGACCTTTGGTTCAAATATTATTTTAATCACCCTATAAACAGAAACTCAAAATGGCAGGTAACATTGTTGTGTTATACAGATTCAGTACAGATCCAAATCCAGTCCATCCAAGCACAATAACTGCAGAAGCTCCAAGAAATGGTTCAATCCTGCTACAAAAACTACATTTTGATTATATTATTTATTTTAATTCTAATATCATTTAAATAATACAGATTATAAAAATAATAAACAGAAACCAATTAAATATAAATCAAATTGTACAAGTTATTTTAAATTAGTTATGCAAAGAACAAACTGTAAATAATTATTTAAAAATATATTACAATTTAGCACACATTCCCTTAAAAATGACAACCTGGTTATTCAATTCTTTGCTGGCAAAGTGTATTACAAATCTCTTAACTCCAAACTAAGTGAAGTGACATACTGTCAAGTATGGTGACCCATACTCGGAATTCGTGCTCTGCATTTAACCCATCCAACGAGCACACACACAGCAGTGAACACACACACACTGTGAACACACACCCGGAGCAGTGGGCAGCCATTTATGCTGCAGCGCCCGGGGAACAGTTGGACATTCAGAGCGCTGGACATTCACTCCCCCCACCTACAATCCCTGCCGGCCCGAGACTCAAACCCGCAACCTTTGGATTACTAGTCCGACTCTCTAACCATTAGGTCTAGAGGGATGCTCTGCACTTTGTTAAAAAACAAAATTGACATTTATGATCTTCTGGATAGTTTCAGCTTTACAAATATTTGAAATTGCTTGTCAGGTGACATAATACAGATGACACACCCAACAAGCAAAGAGCTGGGGAGCGAAAGTCAATTCTCTGGGATTCATCAAACAAATCAATGTCAGATCACTGTTGAGAGCGTGCGTGTATAAAATGAAATTTTAGCACATGACTTCTAACAAAAGCGTCTTTGGTAGTTCTTCAATGTCACAATGTGGATTGTATTTGAATCTGCTCACTTTCTTTTACATTTACAGTAGAAATTACATGATTATGTAACACTTTTTGGGGTTGAATTTGCAACAAAAACAATTACTGCAACATACACTGATAGATTGTAGACATACCACGCCCCAAAAAGAAAAAAAAAAACTGCATAAAATAAAACATGATTAAAAAAAATTGATAAAAATATCTATTTTTGTAGCTCAAACAGCAGATCACGACACTATCAATTCATGGGTTCGATTCCCAGGAAATGCATGAACTGATAAAATGTTTACCATTAATGCAACGCTTGTCGCTTTTGATAAAACCATCTGCCAAATGTAAATGTACTTCAATTCATGTAATATCACTAAATTCTTAAAGATAAAAAGCAGACAATACAACTCTGTGATGTTTGCTGGGTACGTGACAACCATCTAACCAGCCTGCAGACTCCTGGATCCACATGTAGACTGGAAAGATGCCTGCACACACAACCAGCCAGTGGAGACCAGAAACAGCAGACTGCAGATCAGCAGAAGATGGAAAGACTGGTGGCAAACCACCTCAATGAACTGATGGTAACATCTATTTTGTTGTCTAAGAGAAAAACAAAGGCTATAGGAACACAGTGTGAAATCAAACTGAGCTTCGGGTGCAATCAATCAGTCACAGAGAATAAAGTAAATCTCTAAAGTGGAAGGAAAGGGCTTGTTTGTTCTCTCACTATATCGTCATGACTGGTCTTTTGACCTTCAGGAAGACACCAGGACAAGCCCAGATCACATGGACTGTACTTTTTGGAAAATTAAAAAAAAAAGGGACTGTCGGGGGGAAAAACAAACATCACTTCCCTAACAACACAGCCCCGTTTTCTCATAAATAAACTCACCGCACAGAGATATGACGAGGGAGGGAAAACAAATTAGATCTGAGTCAGGTGTATATTTCAACAGTGAATGAGGAAATCTCATTAATGTCTAATCCTCAAACACTTAAATCTGAAAGGTCAGTAGAGGAAAGTCACCCATAGATCTAGGTAATATTTTTCATATTACTTCAGTTTCTATCAACTACTGGCACTTTTAACGCTGTAAATGTTCAGAGAAAAAAATCTGAAAAATTACTCCAGTCTTCAGTGTCAAATAATCCTTCCGAAATCATTCTTGTATGCTGATTTGATGCAAGAAACATTTCTTATTATCAAGTTGAAAAACAGTTTTGTGAAAACCTGATATAATTAAGGATTCTTTGATTAAAAGTAAAAAAAAGAAAGAAAAGCAGCATTTATTAGATTTTTTTTTTCTTGTAAAAAAAAGTCAAATCTAATGTAACTTTTGATCAGTTTAATGCTTCCTTGCTGGATTAAAAAAAAAAAAAAAAAAAAAAAAAACTCCACCAGTGTCATTTCTTTTACATCTTTAAATTTTTAATTACGTTTTAATAAAATGTTCTACAGGACTATTTTAATGCCAATTTCATACCTAACATTTTATGCGTCCTAAACACACACAATTAAACATTTTCAATATTTTGTTGTATACTTTCACAAAATGCCAGCTAGACTGCTTTGAAATTATTAACAGCAAATATATGCTCAAAAGTAATATCTACAGATTTCGGTTTTCTTTACATGCCCAGTGATGTTTAATATTTCATAATATTTTGTCTTTTGTAAACAAGTACACCAACTTTAGAGAAGAATTTATTAGGGTAAATAAAAGAAACTGAAATATAAAAATTTTGTATATAAATATTAAAATCAACCATGTTCACACAAACATTGAAATCATTTAATATTATTCACATTAAGAAATATGAGACTGGGACAAGACTTAAAGGGGTCATCGGATGCCCATTTTCCACAAGTTGATATGATTCTTTAGAGTCTTAATGAAAAGTCTATAACATACTTTGGTTAAAATTTCTTTCTGGTAGTGTAAAAAAAAAAAAAAAAATTTCTGCCACTCTAGTCCATGTTGCTTTAAATGCTAATGAGCTCTGAATGACCCCGCCCCTCTCTTCCATGGGGTGATGAGCAGCACACTGTTTACTTTAGCTGCGAAACTGGCTAACTAGCACATTATTAGAAAAGGCTATTTGCAAAGATTCATTAAAAAACCCTTATACTCACTTCTTCTGTAGATGAGGCTGGATCATGAATGATTCGCGCCAACATAGATGCACTTAGGCAGATCGGGGATCGGCGCATTCACTTCAGAGCGAAAGTAACGTTAATACTCTGCGTCTTCAGTGGCTCAGATGTAGGGAGTAAATGACGACTATATTCATTCATTCATTACATCCAACAACAAAACACCTCAATCGCTTAATCTGAGACATCTTGTCTTCCCCTGCACCGGAGTCGACACACAATAGTGGACAGTTCTCAGCTCACTCAGGGAGGGTTTAAGGTAAGACGGCCTTGTCAAATCAACTATCATGGGAGAGGCCTGTACAGAACTACGTCATTCTGACAGGAATCTCAGAACAGCCTGATTTGAGAGAAGGGATTTTAAAACAGGGATTTTACAAAAAACACTGTGGATTTTTATCATTAAAGGATGGATGTATACACACACTTCCAACACACATTTATGTTCAAACAACTTGAAAAGTGAATTTTGCATCCGATGACCCCTTTAAAATGTATACCCATTTGTATAGTACCAAAACTGAATGAAGGCATGGTTTAAACAAAAAAAAAAAAAAAAAAGAAGAGGTCATCCCATTACAAAAAAGCTGAACCTGTTGCTTTTACTAAAAATCAACCCCTGAGACATAAGTGCCCAAAGTTTAAGAAACACCCACAAAAAATGACATCATGAACAGCAGGCGACACGACCTTTCCATATCCAAGCTCAAATTAGCCCCCGTTGACAGAAATACTCCCAAGATTTGCAGACCTACCATTTCCCAACGAAGACGCCCATCTCAGTGAACAAAAGATTTATGAGTTAAACTGCAGGTGTTCACCTTATATCTGACAGGACACACTGCCATGGAAGAGGCAATACGTTCACACTCGGCTGCACTGGATTTAGGCACACAATGCAGCCAATAGTGCACTGCCCTTGGCCAGAGATCATTGGTGAGATCAACACAAGCATCGGCCTCATGGGTAACAGCAAGGAAACGACCCAATCCAACCAAACAAACACAAGCTCACATTACATCCATAACGCCATCTCTACATTGACCTGTTGTAGGAGGGGTCGAGATCCCTAATGGGGGTTCAATGATCATTGGAAACTAAACAGCTAACAAGCTCAAACGCCACACCCTGGAGGTGACCACATGTGGCCCGGTGGCCAAAGCAGCGGGAAAGCGCTGACAGATAGAGGAAGAACAAACCGCCCAGGTGGTTTTTGGAGTGTGTAACAGTATCTCAACAACCTCATCATCTAAAGAGCTAGTTTCCCTGGACATACTGTCAACTAAACAAGGTTTTTCAAACCTGATTTGCCAATTAACAGTGTAATCCTACACTGGGCTTAATATGCATTTGGGAACGCAGCCAAACGTGGTATTGGATTGATTTCTAGGAGCACTAGAGTCAGTGTATGATGCAGCAAATGCCTATTGATGTCCAACAGATCCTGGTAATGCGAATATGCAATGATAAATAAGTCCTAAATGATTTACCACTTCACGTGACAATGATAGGAATGTTTCATTCAATACAATCATTATCGGGGGTATGTGCAACAGTATTTGAGGTCATTCGATGACTCTTGATCACTAAAACCAGAGGAATTCACCACCAGAAGTCATCCACTGGGTGACAGGACATTTGTGAGATGAGTTATAGCAATAAGCTCTCTGAAATACACACACACACATAACCACAAACACAAAAAGAACACATCCCCATCCTTTGAGGGCATGTACGTCAATGTATTTTTTCTGACAGCACACATTTTTATCATCCTTCCACCCTTCATGAGAAATGATTAAATGAGAGGAAAGAGTGTTTGCAGCGTTAAACGCCTGGGCTAAGAAAGTATTCCCTGCTGTTCCTACAGAAGTGCTAACTCAGCCACGAACACGGCCCTTTCCCTGCCTTCCCTGAAAAGACTTAATTTTGAGGATGAAGAAAATAAATAATTCTGACATATAAATGATAGTCTCCACCCCTCGTTACGCTCCATCTCACTGGTTATTCTTGGATGGCTCGAGTGCTATAAGGCAGGTTAAATAGGAAACACTGTATAGCTCATGCATTTTAAAATGAAGCTCAGTAAAACGAAACATCCAGAAACGACATTCAGGAGAGAGTTTAACAGCACAGAATATGGAAAAGAAAGAGCCTGGCACACACCAGACTACTAATGAACAAGGTTATTATAGCTCTGAAAATCACATTACTTTTAACTTAACCAATCTAATTAATATTCATGAGCTAAACCTAAATCACAATCAGGTCTGTAAACCCATCTATCATTCCCATGAAAGTGACACTTACAGTTTAAATATCAGTTTTAGTCTTCATACGCTGTAACAGCACCACACATAGTTCCAACTTCCTATGATGACACAAACAATTGGGAAAATATGCAACAAATTAACTGTGATTTGTTTGTTTTGCATGTAAATTAGATGACTGCTTCTTGTCTAAATGGACAATTTGTTTTGATAGAACTATAAAAGGAAAGAAAAAAAAAAAATTCAGGCTTTGGAAAATAAATTCAAACCATCTAAGACTAACCAAAATTGTGAAAAAGAAATGACAAATTATTTTCTCTGAGACTTTCGTTTTGTATTTTAGACAAATATAATACAAATGTTATAGTTTATCATCAATATTTATATAAATTCAAAAAAAAAAGTATATATAAAATTTATATAGTGTTTATTTAAGGATTTATACAAGTAATTTTTTATGGTGATTTTTATTTTTTTTTGTCTTCATAATAGTTTTTCATTAATGCTAGCCTTTCTGATGAGGCAAGTATTACGTACGGCATTGAAATGATTAAATTTTCCCAACCATACTGAAAAACCACCCAAATAATCATCATTTCATCTCTTTCTAGTGTTTATGAGCACAAATTCATCAACTACAGTGACTACAGTGATTTCTATTGAATTATGTCCAGAGTCAGAGGATGTCCTCATCCCAAACTGACTCATAGGCCTATTCTACCCCATTAATTTTGTTTCCAACCTGCTTAAAATATGGACTCTAGAGTTCATGCAGAAAGCAGAGCTCCACCAGGCACAGGAAACTGCTGTTTGAACTCTTTGCTCGAAGTGTAGATTATTTTTCCAGAGGGACCTGCCTCTAACAGCTTTTGCCGAATATGATGCAAACCTCTAGGTCAGACTCTGGAGACACATTTTTCATTCCCTTTCCCTTTTTGCTGCTCATTTCCAATCCATTACACTGCTTCGCCCTGTCCGTCAGAGCCTCGTACCTTAAGCAAACCTGAGATTGGCATATCTGATGACTTGTGGTGACGTCTCTGGGGTGGGTGTTGACACATTCGAGTTGGCTTTGAATTGTTTGCCAAAAGCTGTCAGACAGTCAAACCTTCCACGGATTTAAAGCAATATTTCACAGTACCACACCTAATTGGTCTCCTCAACAATCTGTGATCTTAAAAGGTGTTGATTAGGAGGGATTAATTTCAAGGAGAGACCACCAACATCTCAGCGCTACAGCCATGAGAACAGGTGCGGGTATTTGTCAAAGCGTCGGAACATGTCCTCTCAAGGTTAAAGTTGTCTGGGAAAGTCACTTAATACTTTAGGGAAAATTGCAATTGGCCATAACACAGAAACACTTGAAAAGAACTGACCTCATTCCAAGACGTGGGAGAGTTTTAGAGAGAAGTACACACAGCCGTACGTACAAGGGCAGAGGACTCACTTCATTGCTCGTACAAATAAAGATATCAAGCTTTGAACAGCGAGGCAAGGCGGAGCAGCCGAGGTCCTCCGAGAGCCAGAGAAAGGCAACTTCTAATGAATGCAAATAGATTCGGAGTCTGTGAAGACGGGTAGGGCAGTAAACCAAGTATAAATTAGAAAAGAAGAAAACAACTTAGGAGGAGGACAAGCTGAAACATCACCCCTGAAAATTAGCTAAAGAACTGTTAAACAGCATCAGCCACAGTTACACAAGCAGCTGAAAGATCAGGAGAATTCAGATTCAACCAGTGTGTGTGTGTACGTGTATGCTTGTTTGTGAGTAAATACAGCATGTAAGGTACCAAGAAAAAAAAAAAAAAAAAAAAAAAAAAAAAAAAAAAAAAGTGTAAGAAAAAAAGAGGTGAAATATAGATACAGTGGTTTACAGATAACCTACCATGGTAATGAAATGACTACACACATTAAATATAATAATAATAATAAATTGTGATTAAATACATTTAATTATAATAATTATGAATAATTTTCTCTTGTTGTTTTGGTAATTATATAAACATTTATATTCAGTTGTTTTAATATTAATTGTAATTTTTATATAAATGTTAAAATGCACATGAAACATACAAATTTATATTAAAATTATATTCAGAGTATAGGATTTACATAAAACTAGTTTTTATATAAGCATTCATGTGCAGGAAATGCTATTACAAATGGAATTTAAATAGTTGAAATAATTTCACTGCAAGTCTGAATATTAAACATTTTCCGGGCCAGTAAAGGAAAATGCAAAAATGTTCAGTAAAATAAGACTGGGGAATGGAAAAAATGCATTAGTGAATAGTTGTTTCTCATTCATGTTCATATTTAACTTGAAAAATGTACATTTTCACATATTAAGCACTGACTTAGCTCACCCATTGAAAAGGCACAACTTTTTTTTTAGCTACAGAAATAAGACAGAATGTGAGTTTAGAATAAAAGCGCTTTAACATGGCATCTCCAAAATACAGCGAGAGGCAACTGTGATTGTGAAGTGGTTGACTTTGCTGTCAGAGACATTTGTAAATGGATATAAATCACACACAACTGTCCTCAGCAATAACAGACTATAAATAATTGAGGCTGTTGGTGGGCACAGGTTGCTGATTTAGAAACTCTTTGTATGCTAATTTGCTGCTGGTTAAAAATGATGTTCACAGCAGATGTAGACAGTGTCGCGTTGAGCACATGACTGTTCTTACAAGCACGTCTCCACCGCAGGGTTTCATTTGCAGTACACCGGTACACAGATTAAGCAGAACATATGCAGTGCTTGAGTTGAGGGTGTTTCTAATAAGAATAACCACATCGTTGTTTCCACATCTTAATGGTGGGATGCTTATTACATATTAAAAGAAGTGACCCTCAGGGTAACTTTCCAAATTGTTTGTCTGTGGCTGTAACATTGAACTAATTAAATTAACAGGAAGTGGCTTAAAGATTATCGAGGAAGACAATATGGCCTGCTGGCAGAGAAGCGTCTTCATTAGCTCAGTTTCAGTAAGTGAGTTTTGCGCTCCTCGTAACTGACCAGACGTTTAGGTTTCCAATGGTTTTTCACTCTTCTGTAATGCGAGTTTTGAGTGAATGAGCTGAAAGGAAATGGGCAGTTTTCAATCTGTCTATCATTCTCACCCAAGCTGTCAAAAACTGCTACATGTAAAAATATAAAGACGTGTCAAAATAACAAATCTCATTCTTTCTGACATTACAAAGTCTGGAAGTCAAATCTTCAACAGCATACAGATGTCAAAAAGACTTATACGACTGAGCTCATACGTTTACATATCCCTGCAGAATGTGTTTGGCATTTTTGTTTTCTTTTTTGCCTAAATAATAATATGGTTTTTATATATATTCTACAATATAATAACTTAAATTTGGGCCTTTGGTTAAACTTTGGCTCTTGGTTCTTAATATTGTGTGTTGTCTCTTCACAAATCAATGACTCTCACAGCTTTGTACGGGTCCCTCAATTTTCCAAATTGTTCAAACTTTTCAAAAGTCTGGGGACTATTTCAAATGTGCAGAGAATGCTGGGAAATTACAGGACTTGGAGCAAACCAGAGACTCATGCAAAATTATTGCGAAAGACTACAAACACTTTCAAGAATGTTTATGCATGTTTGTTTCCACTATATATAGTTTTTATGCACATTATGGATCATTTATTTGCATTTTTTTTTTTGCAATATCCCAAATTCTACATAAATTCCTTTTAAACCGGATAGTATACATGTAAATTTATTTATAGTTGTTATGTGTAATATACGTAAATATCTGTCAAATACGTCAGAGTTTAACTATTTGTAACTTATGGTTTTATTTAAAAATCTTTTTATATTACCTGTGTTGACGTAAACTTATGAAACTATATTCATCAGAGGTATGTAAACTTAT
Organism: Barbus barbus; assembly: GCF_936440315.1. Lineage (NCBI taxonomy): Eukaryota > Metazoa > Chordata > Actinopteri > Cypriniformes > Cyprinidae > Barbus > Barbus barbus. The sequence continues at coordinate 18,739,045 of NC_136758.1, forward strand.
ATGCTAGATTTGACCAGTGCAGCTTAAATGACAAGGTCATGACACCTCGTTAATTTTATACGTTCCTAGCAGAGCAACAGAAGCGACAGACCATTTCATTGGTTTGTGTTTGTTTGTGTAAACAGACACATTCTAGGCGAAAAACTGTCACCAAATGAGAGAGACCTGTTTACATGCACCCCGTCTGTCAGGCTGAAAATACAACTGCGTGTACTGATAAGAGATGTGTCAACTGCACGGTGGCAGTGAGAGAAAGACAGAAAAACGTGCGTCTTACCGTCGTGAAGGCCAGGAGCTCCTCATCATTTAGCTTGTGAACTGGATTATTCTTCTGAAAGTCTATGCTGCAAAACAACAAACCATGGTCAATCAAAAAAAAAAAATCAGCACATAAATGAAGCATAGGTTTCTTTTAGTTCACAAGTCAAGGAAACAAAAATTGATAATTGAAAAAAAAATCCCAGTGCATGCAAGAGCTTGTGCCTCGTCCAATCTTTCAGCTTTTTAAACATTTAAGAATTGAGACATATTTCATAAATAAAAACTACAAAATAATCCTTCCATTATGACACATTAGTGTAATGCATAAGTCTCACTTTGAAGATTCTCTCAGTAATTTGTGCTTCATTTATTAAAAGAAATTAATGAAAACGAAGTTCAACTAAGTACCAAGAGAGAAAGATACAACTTAAACATAGGCTTCCTTTTCTCTATGCGTTTTTTTTTTGTATTTGGGTTGAAATACGACCCCTGCATTTCATGAAATTCACCAGAACTATTGCAGTAGAGGCATTAAAACAAAGTTGTCACAGACAGTCAAAAGGATGAAATATGTGCTTGCACATCTCAACCCTCACTCAGCAGTTCAATTATTTAATCCTATTACTATTGCCATAACTCAATATTCTAGGTAACTTCAGCTACTTTCCTCAAGTTGTAACTGAATTTCTCATTTGAGTCAGAGTTCTTTACGTTAGCCTGGGATAATAAATATATGGCGGGCTGCTCGCATTCCAACAGAATGCCATTAAACCGTATGTGAGGTTTTGCTCGACTGCACCAATGACGGCCCATAATTCACCTTCAACCATCACGCAGCCCAATTAAGGTCCCTGGCCTGCATAATTACGCCCTGCTAATTATTCCACGCCTGCAATTTGTCTCCTAGCAGCCAGTCGGGCAGGATGACAACCTTTCTACAACAAACAGGGCACACAGACTGGTACAAAGCTAATTAGAGAGCAGTGTAGGAGAACCCCGCACCTCCTCCTGGGGCTAAGATGGGGGTGGATGAAGTCCATTTTTTTTTTTCAGTATGGAGAAGACCGCTATCAATGTGCACTTGGGCACAAAAAAAAACACTCTGCAAGACGAAGGCCTGACGCAGCACTTCAAAGTTACTAAGATAAAACAAGTCTCTCAGCAATAATAATGATTTACACATCCCTGACATGAACTAAAATACTACAGCTACTAAAACTAATCTCAAGGATGAGGCGGCAAAGAGGAGACAATTTTTCCATGGGTTTGTGTGTCTATGAATTTAAGCACATTTCAGCCAGAGGACCTATTGAAGTCATACTCGTAAAACGGTTTGGCTTGGGCTTTCACAACCTGATTTTCAGAAGTATGTTCAATCTCACATGCACAAGGTAAACTCTTAAAACTGTCTATAATAAAGTGTCACAAACCAAGAGACATACACACACGCAAAAATGCGTGTTTCGTTTAACTATTGACAGCGGCAGTATATGCAATTCCTCTGCAAGACTTAAAACGTCTCTTAAAGTGAAACTTTTACCTTCACAGCAACATCCTTGCTACTCACAAATTAATGTGGATTCAATTAAAAATAAACGTAAAATACTGTTTTAATAAAACTGAACTGAAGGAATGGTGATTTAAATAATAGTAAAGTTCAGCACACAGTTACTGTTTTGCAGTTACTAGTTTAGTTTATTAATGTCTACTTGAGTAATTGGGGGTTGGCAATCCACACACCATAGTTAGTCTATGTACACATCTATTGGATGGAGATATTTGGCCATTGCATCAGGTCTCACAGCTTTTGCATTGTTGCACAACATTAGCATTGCATTTTAAGATGAGCCCAAGTAAAATAATAAATAAAGAAAATAAAGACTTTACTCAAATATCAAAACCTAAATATTATATTATATTGATGTTACATATTAATATTTTTAATTTATTTAAAATAAAATATTATAAATAAATGTATTATTTTAAAAAAAAAAAAGTAGTTTTAATTTAAAAACTAATTTGAAAAGAAAAATGTCTTTGTATTGAGCGCTGATGATGACACATCCGAGCGAAAGTCACCATGAACAATATTGATACAAATTGCTGTCTGGCGAATTGGGCTGTAGCATACAGCCAGAAATGCAGTGGCAAGGAATCACAAATAGAAAAGAGAGGCCACTTTTGTGTATCTGTGTGTAGTCATTACTGCTTTTCGATCTGTATGAAATGTTCTGAAGCCAACAAAAGAGTCAATTACTGCTCTTCATGATCGATCACTGTTGTTACTTCAGAGTACCTAGATACTGGTGCCCATCCTGTTACTACAGCCACCACTGAAACAGGACATATCCATACTGACTGAGACACTAACCATGTGGCCAGTATAAGGGTCTGTTCCTCAGCGCTGAGGTCCGGAAGTTCATGTTCAGATGGTTCTGCCAGGTTAATCTGGTTCAGGACTGTATCATCACTCAACTGATGATCCTATAAACACACACACACACACACACACACACACACACGTATGAGAACCACAGCAGATCCCAAAAAGACCTTAAAAAAAAAAAAAATGTATGACAAACACAGATCACAGGTTTGATAAGAGAAAAAGGAGAGCAAGAGTAAACAATTTAAACAATTTTTTCAGTTATGGCAACATGACATTTATTATTGTATTACGAACAGCATTTATAAAGTCGCCCATCCTCTTGTCGAACTTTACATTATTAAAAGTGTCATAAAACAAGCATTTAGCTCTTTAATCCCTTTTGAAGGGTTATTTCCTGAAATATTACCACAAATGAGAAAATGCTAGCTCATGCATCAAGAAATCAATTATAGCCAGCATTGATACTTATTAGCTGAGGCAGGGCAGATGCAAATGAACATGTTCCTCTGCTTTAGCCCATTTAAAATCTAATTTGTTGACATTCAAATTCAATTCCCATGAAATTAAGTCTGACAGCTCTCACACACGAACTCTCTACCTGAAAAGCCTTCACATGCAGACAAACGACAACCAAGACCAACTGGAGTGCTATCAGCTCATAGTTTGTAAGCAATACTGATCTTATCACGTTTAATCCAAAAACTCAAGTCATCCTGGAAAAAATTATTTAATGCACTTTTTAGGGCCACAACACATAAAACGAGGCCAGCTAAGGGAAAACAGAGATAAGGTCCGAGAATTTTCCGTAAAATCTTTGTCTGTCCCCAATTTGTCATATTTGCAGCCAAAGCAGATAACACCAGACAGAGCAATGCCACTGCACAGATCAGCCAAACACCAGATAAAACTCAACCGCCGTCCAAACATGTGCAATAAAAGTAAAGCACTGCCCCAGGGTAAGAGGAGAGAGACAGCGTGACGAAGACGGGAAAGAATGGGACAGATGGAAATCTGCATAAAATTTATTTTTCACGACCTTCACTGCAGCTCAATGTCACGTCTCCTGTCAGCACAAGAATAAATGTTGCCCCCTGATGGATGGGATAAGTACTGCACCGTCCTTGCCCCTACAGGGACTGTGACGGGTATTCATCTACCCAGGGGCCAAAATGATTACTCAAGAGCCAAATGAGAGTAAAAATTGTATAAAATGTAAAAATAACCCTCTCTCATGTAAGTGATTCAAATGACATATGAAAAGTAAAATAAAGAAAAGAATTATACTCCTATTACACATACTCATCTTGCATATGATGCTCTAGTGACAACAGCTAAGTAATTTTATTGCAACAGAATAAAGACAATTAAACAAAACACAAATAAACTATTAAATAATACAATAAAATGAAAAATACTAACATTACAAATAAAATAAATAGTCTATAATTTCTCTTAATTCACCTGCCATTAAAATGACATTAAGAAAATTTTAGACCCTTTATGTACCTTTGGTAAGAGTTCTTTAGGTGTTGGTGTGAGGGAGGGACTCTCAGAACTGGGAACAGGTGAACTATCCTTCCGTTTCACATCTAAGATGAGCTGAGCCAGAAAGTTCTCCTGAAAATTAGTTCTCTTTCCTAAAGCACCTGAGAGAGACAAACTATTATTTAATAATTCATGCATTCCATCAATACTGCTGGGTCACATATTATCTTTCATTCTTTCATTTCATCTTCCATTTACTTCAGTCACACACTGCCGTTTATCCCTCCTTCAATCACCTGCACAGAACAATAATTTTTCTTGACATTACATTATATTTCTTACCTGTCATGTTAACATCGATTCCTGACAGATCGCGGGCTGTTTGCAGGTGTTCTTTGGCCCTGCGATACTCATAGTAGGTCAGGCAGGTATAACTGCACTCCAGGTGGAACTGAATGGCCAGGTTCCTGTGTGTGTTGTTGGTGAAGAGCTCCTCACATTTATACGCTACAGAAAGAGAGGAAGGACCAGTTCATGAGAGACGCCATTTATATTTATACACATTCTTCTATATATTCAGCACTTATTATATTGCCATATACAGTACCTCCAGAGGACAATGCTAAATGGTTGTATAATGCATTGCACATTTATAGATGTAAAATAAAATCATTATGATTATCATAAATACAGTATGAGGTTGCACTGCAAGAGAACAAACCTATTGCCTATAGGGTAAGGATATGGCTGGATACCCACAGGGACACCAAACAGTGCTTCAGCAGAAGAAATGAAGAATGAATGATGAAAACAAGAGGGGAAAAAAGGAAAGATAGAAGATAAACGGAAGAAAAAGAAGAATAAAGGAAGGAATGGAGAAGAGAGGAAGGAATATAGTAGTAGAAAGGAAGAACAAGGAGGAAGGATGAAAGAAAAAAAAAGGAAGAAAGAATGAAGGTAGAAAAAATTGAGGAAGGAAGGAAGAACAAATGAAGGAATAAAGAAAAAAAGAAATGAGGAAGAAAGAAAAGCAAAGGAAGGAATAAAAAAAGGAAAGGAGGATGAAAAATGGAAGAAAGAATGAAAAATGAAGAACAAATGAGGGAGAAATGTAGAATAAAGAAACAGGAAAGAAAATAAGAAGGGAAGGGGGAGAAGAGAGTAGAAACAAGGATGGGAAGAAGAAAGAATGAACAAATGAAGGAAGAAAGGAAGGACAAAGGAGGAAGATATTAAAAAGGAAGGAAGGACGAAAAATGGAAGAAAGAATGAAAGAAAGGAAGAACAAATGACAGAGAAAGGTAGGGTAAAAAAAGAAACAGGAAAGAAAGAAGGAAAATGAAGAACAAAGGCAGAAGAAACAGAAAGAAATATGAAGAAAAAGCAGGAAGAATTAAGGAAGGAAGGACAAAAAGAGATAGGAAGGAAGGAAGGAAAGAAACCCAACTGAATAAATACAGTGTCATTAAAAAAAATGTTCTCTGTCCACAGCTGTACATCCACTTTCACCAGTATTATAGTATGTATGAAAATGTGAACACTATGGTTCTTCATAAAGCTGAGCTGTGACCTTCAGCGTGATCTGCGTGAGGATCTGAGTGTTTTAAAGTCCCCTCATTGCAGATTAAAGCTCACTTAGCAAGGGAAAGCAGCACCTTTCTTCACATATACTAACAGCTCCAGATCATTGATGGGCCAGTCACGCACATGTATCTGTGTGTGCAGAACAAAGAGAAGCGCTCATTTCTTACCCTTCACAAAGAGATGACACAAACAATGATTACCTCTCATGTTAACAAAAGAAATCAGCAAGAAAAGCAGTCATAAAAATATCACAAAGAGCCTCAAGTGTGCGCTGACTAAAATAGCTGAAATTCTAATTTTGAATTCATCATGCATGCAGCCAACTTTCAATGTCACATCTTCAAATGTCATCAAATGTTATGAAAACACAAAATATCTCTGCCTGGGGGCTAAGAGGGAGAAAAAAAATTATATAACAGTATTTGAGGTATTTATTCTGGAAAGGGAAAGCAATTTGTAGTAGGGGCTTAACTTCTTAATTCTTTAACAATGTTTAATGAATACAACTGAATACATATTTTATTTAATATTAGAAGCAGTACTAGTGTTAGTATTAGAATTAATAATAATTATAATAACAGCAACAATAACATTTACAATTAATATTATAAAAAATGATGATAATATACAATTAATTGCACATAAGTACAATTAATTACAGTATTAATATTAATTTAATGTTTTTAAGTATTAAACTGACAGCTCTTGTTCTCAGAATGAAGCTCTGGATAACTTTATTTTAAGGTGTCCTTGTTACAGTGTAATTATACATTTATGTACTGAGCATAATTAATTAACTACATGTACTTACTATATGGTTATGGTTACTTGCATGCAATTATGCAAATTGAATTGTTACTATAATAGTAAGTACATGTAACACTTTAAAATTAAGTGTTACCTTTAAGTCATTAAAATCAACACATCATGCAACTAAATTTTTAATTGATTGACAGCCCTTCTGAATACTCCTAAACCATTGCTACCCTGAATATTAAAAACACCCCCACAAATCAGTTTCCTACAGATGCCCTCTTGAAAGCTGTCACCTACAAACCTGCGTTAACATCTTCAGTGGACCAGTGAAATCCCAGTACAGTCTTGACATTTACTAACCACAATGATGAAAGACCTGGACCAATATCCACTCACCCATGTAACTCACCGAATGTAAACGCGGATTAAAAAAATAATTCACCTTTACTATTTACCAACTCATAAAATGCCCCATTGACTTCAAAGTCAGTGATAAATAAGAAAAAAACTGCTCAGACAAATTTGCTCGAAACATAAACCCTATTGAAATCTCATCTTGTGGTTATGCTCGAGCACAGCTCTTGAAGTGAAATACGACCTTACTGTTCTGAGAAATCCTTTCTGTGTTTCTGATCATTTTCACTTTTTGAAATCCAAAAGTACTCAGTGTCCTGTGGGTGCACGAGTATCGACAGCTAGGGTAAACATATCACAGTGTACTTTTATTCAGATTGTGTAGAACATCAGCTTTTCGTATTCACAGTGGTTAAAGCATGTGGAGAAGCAGTCTGAATAACTTTGGTTTAATGTAGGCTCGTACAATTTTCTTCCAGTCTTCAGAAATCAGCATGTGAGGTTAACATTGATTCACTCATGTCTGCATCTCAGATCATAAGACTTTCTAGCTGGAATATAAAACCATGTTTAGGTTCAAATGTATTTGGGCTTTTCAGCTGCAACAGATCTTTCAGTAACAGATTCTGTTTGTGGGAGTCTCAATTCCTGCCATTAGGAGCTCTATAATGACATCTGGTCAGCAAGGATGGATTATGTTCCTGTGAGGCCCTCAGTGGGAGACGTATTAATAAAATTAGATAGCAAATATGACGAATAAACTTGTAATTGCAAGATATAAAGTTGCATTAGAGTTTTGCATTGCAAAAGAGAGAACAACATACCACGACTAGTACAACTACAAAACTGCAATAATGCTGAAAAGGGGGTTATGAACACATATCACTGTTTATTTCACATGTGGCAACATCCACATGCATTCAAGCAAAAAAAAAAACAAATTTTACATTCTGGTAGCAAGAGGTCCCAGGGCACTGGTGCCACTGTACACAAAACACCCAAGCTGGTCAGACTTGGAAAGCAATCGCAAAAGCATTTCAGACATTCCCTTCCACACAGCTCAGCCAGCTAGATTAAGGACAAAGCAAACCTGTATAGCTGTATAGCTGTTTGGGTAATGAATTTAACAGTCTAGAGGATCTGAGAGGCAGGTGTGTTGATTGTTTAGATGTAGCCATTCCTGCTGCAAATTGATGCCTGAAGGACAAAAGGGGTGGGTGTGTGTGTGTGTGCGACTGTGCGCACGCATAAAGGACACAACTGGCATGTAAAGGTGGGTTTACTAATCAACAAAACAGTTAAAGAATTACTATGTACAACTGTTTCTTTTTCCTAGAACATGCCACAAATATGAATGTGAAGTTAACCAAGCAGACCTCGTCAGAAATTTAAGGGATAGTTCACACAAAAAAAAAAAAAAAAAAAAAAAAAAAAATTCTCATTACTCAAAGTTGTTCCAATACAAATAAAACTTGGATTAATCTTCAAAACACAAATTCAGGTATTTTTAATGAAACCTGAGCAGTTTCTGTCTCTCTATCGGAAATCCAAGTAACCAAGATCCAAAAAGATCATGAAGTTGAATAATGAATAAATGCCTCTCATGCTTAACACATGCACATTTGACATTCTGCATTTATTTCATGTGATGTGCTCCAAGTATGTGTGCGCACCATTGTTTAGATGTAAATAAAAGCCTAGATTAAATCGGTTCATCATATAAAGTGATTAAATCTCTTGACAAGACTTGAATTAAACTGTTTGATTCAATAGGACTGCACGAAGCCAAGCAAGGCACACGTTACCGGTCACGTTCCAGCAGTTGGAGAGGAATTCATCTCGTTTGTGAGACTGCTGTTATTTGTGAAGTGAATATTAGATATTGTTTGTTCCTGCTGGTCGATACACTCTGCTTCACAGTGTTGGCAATCCATGAACAACTAGCAGTTAGTCAATGCTAATTTTACAACTCTGCAGGCATTCAGGTTTAGAGAGATGCTCTGTCAAAACACAAAAATACATTTGCCCCTGACTTTTAGCTGATTGGTTCCACACAAGGCAGTGGTTTTAGATTTTTTTTTACTTTTTCAAGCCCTCTTTAAGACTACAAAATAATACCCCTTTTTATGAATGCTAATCAATACTTTTGTCAGATTTTGCAACCTGAACATTCTGAATAATGGATCAAATTGTTGCAAAAAGTTTTCCCAAAGTATAATGAGCTTTTTGCCATTTACTTTCAACTTTGTCAATGCTTCTGGTAAATAATGAAAAAAAAAACTCTATTTAAAAAGACTGGCTGTGTAGGCAAATTAAACTTTAATTGACATTACAAAAATCCATAACAGAGAAAATGGCTTTAAAAATGATAAATATATTAATTACTCTGATAATGAAAGAGCAATTCCCCTAAAAATTACACTTTTGCAACCTACTCACCCTCACGTTAATTTTGTCTTCCTGCTGAGCACAAAAAAGCTGAATAAGAGGTTTAAATACTAGTTTGTCTAAAATAGGTACAGTGAAATTGTCCATACAACTTGCTAAAGTTATACGACATGTCAGGAACAGTTTGAAAGAATCATTACTCATAAAATCTTGCATTCAGTCACCAAAATATAGCAAATCTATACATATGCAAGAACATCTTTGTATGCAAAAAGCTCATCACACTCCAAGTCAAATATAGAGAGCAAACTGAACAGAAACTTCATAGGCTCCAGAATGTATTGTCTAAATGCCAGGTTTGATTTGGCAGACATGCGATTTCAATTCCCTCAAAAATATGGGTTCTCATAACTTGAAAAGCACAGACCTAACTAAACTTGAAATTAAAGAATGAACGAAGATATGGAAACCTTAAAAAGCATTAGTCCTACACTCCATTGTGTATGTTTTAAGGTCCACATCCAGATATTCAATTGCATGTTATTTCCACTTAAAACGGTATAAAATACCTCAGAGACCCAGCATTGAGAGTGTCTGCTGAAGTGAATCTCTGGCAATCCCCTAAATTCCCCACAAGCCTTTGTGAAGGACAGTGAATGCTTTTGGCAGTCAATACTGGAACTGACAACACACCTCAGCAAGGTGTTATTCCAGCTTTGAAAGCTTCACAAATATAAGATAATTCTGCAAATTCAGCCTTGCATGCCATGAGAGACAGGCATGATGTTGGGGTCTTCTGAAGCAGATCCACTCACCAACACAAGACAGAATTATCGCCTGTATCCTCTTGTAAATATCGCATCTTAACATCTCCGCTGATTATCTATATTGGGGTGTAGCTGATGCGTGTCTGATTAAAAGGCAGCACAGGAAACTCATTCCGAAGGCACAGGAACCCAATTAAGATGCTGCTTTGCTGCAGAGCTCATCATTTGGTCTGTGATTCCCTGGTGAATCCACATTAACATCCAAAACTCTTCAGAGGAACGGGTCTATATCCTGCCACTTTAGCAATGCAATCTTTGACTCCCTTTTTTCCCCTCAGACACCATTTCAAGGGCATCTACAACAAATGCTTCAGTTCACACAAAGTATTAAAGGAAAGTGCTGCCTCATGTTTGATGCTGAGACCTTCTAATTTCATCAGGATGTTGAATAGTTTGATTCATTTGCAATTCATAGCATTTTCAATCTTGAATGAATAAATATAAACTAAGCAGCCTAACGGCAACATAAAAATGCCCACGCTTTTTTATTATCTGAGCAGCCGAATGACTTCCAATCAATTCTTTGAGATAGAGGCTATGTGTGTCAATTCAGTGTCATGTGATCCTTCAAAAATCATTCTAATATGCTGATTTAGTGCTCAAGAAACATTTCTTATATCAAGGTATGCTGGTTAATATGTTTGTGGAAACTTGTACATTTTTTCAGGATTCAAAAAACAAGCAAACCTAAAAATATTACTGACCCGAGTTTTTTTGAACACAGTTTTCATAAACACATCCATATGGAGTAATTAAATTCAGTCATTAAACCTGACTGTGTGTGAAGTTTGAAGGAGGGCCGTCTGACACAAGGGTGTCATGTTATGTTAAGTCAGAGGTGACAATCCTGATGAGTGTGAAATCCTGTTCCTAAAAATCCAAATCTTTCTGAAACGACAACAAATGAACAGAAGTAATGAATTACCCAAAGGGAAATGCACACTTAATGAGATTTGTAATGGCATGCTGAAATATCCCAAAATTGCCCCCCCCCCCCCAAATCTGGTTTCTTCTATGCTTATTTTTTGTTATGTTTAGGTTCATAAGGTCAACCTATAGAACTCTACTGCCGTTTTTAAGTGGTTATCATGTGGACCCGTTGGGAGGGTCCTATAATGGACATTCACTTTTTCACAAGGTTCACAATTCACGATCATTGGGAGTAGGTTTGGTCTGCAGAAAGCAAAATCTGATCCAATACAGCCGACAAAAACACTCAGATCACAAGCATTGTGAAACCTCAAAGTTACTCCACCTTTGGTGTGTCACTGCGTCTCTATTTCACACACAAACATGAAGTGCTGACATCATCAGCTCATACTAACGCTGTCACTGTCTCTGCAGAGAAACTCCAAAACACACACACAAAGCCTGAATCTCCACATCACCCCCGCATTGACATCAGCTTCCTTAAAAATGACCCACTTAATAAGAGCTGACAGCTGTGTCATCTCTCTGCTAAAGAGCATCTCACGTTGCTGACATGTGCCTTCAGCAGCTGAAGTGATGTCAGGATCTGAGCTGTGAAGAAATCTGAAATCCTGTTAAACACTTCTGATTCCTACCCCCCCAGCCCCCCGCCCCCTTCCAATAAAAAGCCCACACCCCAGTCTGAAGTCAGTTTAAAAATTAAACAAAAGATATCAGGACCAAAAAAAAACCTAAGAAAGCTATCTTTTTTCTTAAAATTTAACTGCCACAAATGAAAATATGGATGCTGACTGCTTTGCCATGCTAAGCAATTACACCTTTGTATTTCAAGATTGTACTGAAATCACACATTTTTTTATTCCTACACATGCTTTTTGATAATTTCTTCAGCTTCAACAGTAAAGACAGTTTTTGTCAAAATATTAATATTTTTATTAAAACTTCTTGGCATATAGCACAACAATAAGCATTCACTTTTTCCAGCACCCTGGGTTCAGGAAGTATTTTTCTCCACATGCATTTAAAACCAAAAAAAATTATTAAGACTTAAATCAAACTGACCTGAGATTAATCACAATATTTGGTTTGATGCAAAAACATATTTGAATATTAGAGAGAAAGACTGCAAATTCATTGATTGGTGGATCTTACTTCGAGATTATTAGTAGGGTCTATTATTTTTGGATATTTAAATCACTGTCTTTAGGCTTCTACAGAAGCATAATCTTTGTATTTCTCTCTTAAAAATAAAGGTGCTTCACGATACCATAGAAGAACCTTTTTTTGTCTAAATGGTTGCATAAAGAACCTTTAACATCTGAAAAACCTTCTTTGTGGTTCTTTGTGGCGAAAGAAGGTTATTCAGACTATAAAAAGGTAAAAAAACAGATGGTTCTTTAAAGAACCTTTGACTGAATGGTTCTTTGTGAAACCAAAAATGGTTCTTCTATAGCATCGCTGTGAAGAACCTTTTAAGCACCTTTATTTTGAAGTGTTCTTGACTGGTATATCTTAAAAGAGTTACATTATCTCTAAAAATCAGCTTCTTTTTGAAGAATAGGGAATTATTTAGTTTTACCTCCAGGACTATATTTGGTACTGCACTACAATCTCAGGTAACAAGAACTCTGTAACAGTGTGTGCATGTTTTCTTGCCTTTCTCGATGCAGCTGAGCACGAGGTTGAAGAGCTGTGGGGATCTCTCCTCTAGTATCTGCTGATGCAGACTGACATATCGCAGTGTCCACCAGGGCAGCAGCTATTTGCAAGCACGCAAGCAGAGAGACAAGAACCCAAGTTACATATACACTAAAGAACTTACAAAAGTTTGTGGTTGGTAATACTTAGGTTTTTGGAAGTTCTCTTTTGAATTGAAAATAACATTTTAAAAATGTTAATTTATTCCTATGATGGCAAAGCTGAATTTTCAGCAGCCATTACTCCAGTCTTCAGTGTCACATGATCCTTCTAATATGCTGATTTGCTGCTCAAGCAAAGGTTTCCTGCTTAATATTTGTGGAAACCATTATTTTTTTTTTTTCCAGGATCCTTTAATGAAAAGTTAAAGTAAAATAAAGTCTTTTGTAACATTCTAAATGCCTTAACTTTCTCTTTTGGTCAATAATAAAATTATTTTTCAACAGCAACAAAAACCGCACTGACCCCAAACTTGAACATTAGTGTACAGTACACACATTCACGTTGATCAAGATATTCCCAATAAATTTAAGTTTGATGAAGAAATGAACTGTAAAAGAACTAATTTCCTAACAACATACTGTTAGTTCATCTGTTCTAGACAAGCAACATTTATGCGTTATGACTGGAGAGTAAATGCGGTCCACATTCACTCAGAGTTACACAGTCAAGGACAAAAGGATCCACATTGTAACACTTCTGTCTATAAAAAGAAACAAAACAGGAGAACCTGGCTTCATTCGGTGTATGCAAACAAACTCACAGAGCTGTAATGTTCAGAGAGAAGCATTTACTAACTTATTTCCACACAACACACAAACAGTCAATCTGTATGCTGGTGTATCTGCACTGTAAATGACCAGAATCAGAGTTTGTGTTTGTTTGTTCTTGCACTAATGAAATAACGTTCTGGAACATGAAGCAGTGGGGAGTGTGTGACATGCTGCGCCTCTCCCTCTCGCTCAACTGATCTCAGCAGAAATATTTTCATCCCTGTGCTTGTAGTCATACAAGGAGGAGAAATAATAAATATATAAATGCATTAGTAACGCCTGTCTTACCACATAAATATTCACAGAAAGAAAAAAAAAGACATGGTACAGCATGTATAATGGCTTCATAATAGTTATAATACTGTAAGAGAGTGCAAGCCATGCTGGGAAAATAAACAGTTTAATATTTACAATTTAATAAATCCAAATAACTGCAAGAGACTGAGGCTATACTATACTGCATTGAGAGAGAGAACAGTGAGACTCATGATTTTGAATGCATGAGAGCCACATCTATCTTACACAGAAATAATTCTATTCTGACTGACAACATGAAACAGAAACCTTCACCTTCAGTTCTGCTAATGGTGATTTTTAAGGTTTCTGAGAAAGTGGGAAGCACATGTAATGTATAATGAATCAATCGCTGACGTTATCGACAGGCTGCTCCTGTGGAGGTGGGCTGCATAACTCCTGTGACTTTACAATTAGCACAATTGATGTCTACACTATGCATGGCAATGAAATGGTATCTGGGATGTTACTTTTTTAGCTGCAATGAGCCATAAGCAGTTTTAGAACAGAATTTAATCATTGATTGCCACATGGTAGGTGACATCTGAGAATAACATTTTTAAAAGCAGTTGGTTCTTCACACAAAACAACTGTGGGGGTTATGAAGAATGTAAATTATGTTGTATGGATGATTTTTGCTGTTTTATGACTTTTGTGTCATGCATGGAGCTTGATAGCTTTATTACTATACATTTACTGATCTAAACTGCCATTCAAAAGTTGGAGGTCAGTAAGAACTTTATTGTTTTAAAGGATGAAAGATGAAATTAATCAAAGGTGACAGTAAAGACATTAATAATGTTGCAAAAATATATATATTTCAAATAAACGCTGTGCTTTCAAACTTAATTTATAAATGCTAAAAAAAACTTCACAATTTCCACAAATATATTAAGCAGCACATTTCTTGATAATACTGACAATATTAAGCAGAATGTTTCTTTAGCTTAATATCAGCATATCAGAATGATTTCTGAAGGATCGTGTGACACTGAAATTAAAATATAACTCAATTTTTTTCAGGTCCACCTGAAGAAGTTACACTGTACTTTTATTGTTTGTGTTTTCATGAGACAGACAGTGGACTTTTTCCCATGTGAATATAAGAATTGGTAAACGACAATACAAACAAATGCTCCTCCTGCTGATGGTGGATCATGTAACAAATAAGGGATTGAGTATCACAAACAGTCTAATGATCCACTGCTGTGTTATGGATTAGGCCTTGACACACAGAGCCAAAAGAACCCTTGGTCATAATTTAACTTATTTCTGACAGCATCATAATTCTTCATCGTCTCTCTCAGTAAAGCACACAGGAACGTAGAATAACAACCTCAAACATATGAGAGAGAAATTAAAAAGTGACAGTTCCTTATTACCAACACACACAGTGCCATATTGCAGGGGTGCCCAACCCTGTTCCTAGCGATTGACTGTCCTGCAAAGTTTAGCTCCAACTCTACTCAAACACACATGAAGCAACTAATTAAGGTCTTCAGGACTGCGTGAAAATTAAAGGCATGTGTGTTTGATTAAGTTGGAGCTAAACTTTGCAGGACAGTGGATCACCAGGAACAGGGTTGGGCACCCCTGCCATATTGAGTAACTGTTCAAGTAAACCGCAGAACACACCTTGCCCCTAACACTAGTTTCCCACCCATATTCAGTTTCCCATATCTTGTTTTGATATTAACTCCAGTCAATATATATTATCTACTTTGTACATCAAGTGACACTCTATTGCTGTTGCAGTGCACTGGTGTGTCATCTTGTGTTCCAAACCTAGGTGAATTCTACTGCATTCCTGCAGTGGTGCAAAAAGATACTGTGTATCTCACCTGAAGGGTCTCCAGTTTGGGACCGCAGTTGACGAATATGACTCTGGTCAGCAGCAGCAGGAGGGGGTTGGAGACTAGACTGTAGACGGACTCTCCATCCAGCTGAAGACTGGACAACACAGCCGTGTTCAGGGCTGCAGGCTGTGTGTGTGTGTGTGTGAGAGAGTGTGTGTGTGCGAGTGAGTGAGTGAGTGAGTGAGAGAGAGCGAGAGAGAGAGAGATAGATAAATGAGGAAAGGCAGAGAAAGAGCGAGAGAAAAATTAAACAAGATTAGAGAAAATTACAACTTCTCTCAGAATTAGGGACATCTAATACTAATTTATCATGGTTTTACAATAATAATGAAAACTGCAACAACCATGTTATGGAGTTAAACTGGAAATAAATTACTAATTAAACCTGAACTTAAACCACAAACTTCATTCTAGTTTTCTCATCTACCGTATGACAAAACAAATTGCATAGTTTAAGACAAATTGCTGGTTTGTAGTTTTTAATAAACACTTTTCCTAAAAATTTAAGAAAAAGTATTAAATTCATAAACTCTCTCAATTTATGGAAAATATAAGTATAAGTTGCAAAATTAGGCAGTCTCAAACTGGACCACGGGAACCAGATGTGTCCTCTGCACAATCTAACTTTGCTGCAGTATGAAACAACCTGCTGATACTCTTTTCTCCATTCTGTCATCGATGGACTTTTGGTTCCTTGCTGCTGTCGCCTAATTTTGACACAGCAATATTGCACCGATACTATTTAAACTGAACTGAGCTGGATGATGACATCACTGAACTCAACGATGAACTGCCTTTAACTGAACAGCGAGTGTTTACTATTGTCCTTTTGCATTGACACACCATTTTCCTATTTGATACTGTAAAGCTGCTTTGACACAATCTGTATTGTTAAAAGTGCTATATAAATAAAGGTGACTTTTAGTTTCCACAAAGTGGCCGTTAATTTACTGCATTACTTCGCAAATTATTTGCAAACTATTTACAAATTCTGTAGTTTTTTCTTTACTCTAAATTTGTATATTAAATTAATATATTTAAAAGACCTGTGCACATTGAAACAGATAACGCAATAAGACACATTGGTGTCAAGTGTTTCCTCATTGTTTGTAATATCAAATTGTTTTTATAATATAATACATTTTTTTGTAATTTTTTTCCATTTTGGAATTCGTTTTTATTTAAGATTATTTATTATTATTTATTTATTAGTTCTGTGAGGTGGGTTGTGAGAAAGGGGAAAAATTGTACAAATCAAGAGTAGCATTGTTAACTATGTAATACGTCTCTTCTTCCATCAGTACACATTAATAAAAAAATACCATATTTAAGTTTAGCACTATAAAATAAACTGCATTAAATCATGGCAAATTTTGGTAATAGGGTCAAAAATACATATCAAATTCTTAAATTCATATTAAACTAATTCAACAGAACAAAATGACTTCATTTAAAGAGTTTCAGGCCCTATTTTTGTTATATTTATTGAATTGATTTTATGAGGCTTACATTCAGGCCCTACTGATGTTAAGTACCTTCAGTCCATCCATCTCTCTCCATGTGTTCTGCTCTCAGTCTAATTTAGAAGGCCTGTGCTCTCTAGGACAAGGCTGATAAATCAGCAGCTTTAGAAAGGTGTGAGACAGCAGAAAGTGTTACACGCAGACACACATACAGTGCCTCTCCAGGAATCTACGAGGCCTCCGTGGGGCATTAGGGAGAAGAATCTCTTCACCTCTGCATAATTAGGAGCCCTAAGAGGTTTCATTAGCAACCCTGCAGCCCTCGACACACTCATTATCCAGAGCACTGATCTGCCCAGAGTCGCCATCTCCTTCCGTTCCATCCATCACACACACATACATCCCACACACATATCACATGAGCATTTACCCCTTTTTCCTCACTCATTAAAAAATGTGGTGATATTAACAAAATACTGCTTAACCCAAAAAAACACACACTTAGACAAAATGATGCTTGAGGTCAATTAGATAATAAAAAAATAAAACAAATCTAGAAAATATCGGCATGAAAGAATATTTATACAGCAGTTCTTTTTGTCCTCGAATCTGATTGGCTGATGGGGTGCAATATTCTAGTGATAACAGAGTGAGTATTTATGATTGAGTCAGCAGTAAAGACTTTTATATTGAAAGAGACTGAAACAGGATTGCTAACAAGGAAGTTGGTTTTACACAGCCAACAAATTCCCAGCGCTGAGCAGCTTTCCTCAGCGGACATTCAAACTAATGTTTTATTGTGAATATGAGATTGATCTGAAGAATGAATGCTGTATCAGATGCAGGTAATCACACTCAGTCCATTTCTCTCATAATACAATGAGCTTTAAACAAATTAATACAATAAGCTTTCAATGAAGCTACTCCTTTGTTCTTTCGTTACTAGTTCTAAAGTGACGTTTTCGAATTAGTAACGGGGGCTTGGGCTCAGCTGTTAAACTGTCAAATTGAGATTTGAATCCTGAAGGAAGTAGTTTGGACAAAAGAGGGTTTTTAAAGACACTCCTTTGTTGTTTCTTATATATTTACACACTCGTGCCATCAAACTGTTGTATAAATGCAATAATCACACTCCTAGCTGTGCAATATGACTATCGGCACGCTCATGGTACTGTACCTGTGAGAATTTCTGGAGCAAGGCTTCAGGCAGAAAATCAGAGACGTGGAGCTCAACTGGCGGCCCGGTCCAATTACTCTGAGCGAAAAGGTTCAGGCACCCCACTGCCAACGCCAACAGAGCAGTTTCTCTACAGCAGACAAGAGATCAGGTTCAGAAACATGCATGTTTGAGAGCTAATGTCATTACAGCCACTGGATTTATTCATCTGAAATACACAGATGTTAACTACCACCACAATATCCATCAGGTAAATGTTGTTAATTTCTGAAAACATCTCCACACTTTTGTGACTTCGGACTACACGACTCAAATGCAAATGTACAAACCTGAAGGCATGAATCGGTTGGCAGCAATGTGCTGCTCGCTGAAATCAAAGACCTGAGATTATAAATCTGCTCTACGGTGGAGTCAGTCCCCAGATGCCATTGAGAAAGGACATATTTACATGCACACACACATCCACGCATTCACGTTTCAACAGCGCTGATGTATTCTCACAGGAGAGAAATGGCTGCAAGTCATGAATCTCATTGTACATTTTAGTCCCTTTAAAATAATACATGATGGATAAATGAGAATGCACAAGAACACAACAGAAAGAGAAGGTGACGAGTAAGAAAAGGGGGGAAAAAAACAAATGACATGCATCTCTCTGAATTCAACAGCACACAAACATCAATCTACCTGCATCTAATCTCTCACCAGAAAGCATCACTCATTATTCAAGCCACTCCACCCATCTACAACTACTTTCTGCCTCACTAACAGAAGCCACAATGAGAGAGGCTGTATAGAAAGAAAAATAAAGCGAGAGGGAGTGTGATCAAGCCGAGGAGAGATAAGAAGAGAGGCAGCGCTGAGGAGCACAGCGCAACCCCCATTTCCTCAACTCGTTCTTTTTCTGGAGAGAAAGGATGTTAAAGTGGGCTTATCGAAAATTAATAATTTATGCCTGAAAGGAGGGGGACAGTGTTTGAACTCTTCTATATGGTTTTATTCATTCTCAACACAATAAAATTCTCCAGTCAGCTGAAGCCACCATCAACCCGCTAAAAGTCCTTACGTGGCGCAACACAACGCACTTGCAGTGCAGTCAGCTTCCTTGATTATAATGGAAGCATTCTAGTTTTGTGTTTCTCGCTCAGTCTGAATATGCGAATGTGTGAATGAACAATCTGTCATCATTTACTGCATGTCTTTCTTCTGAAGAATACAAAAGAAGATATTTTTAAAAATGTCAGTGGGGTTTTTTTTGGGGCAAACTCAGTCGGGTCCAATGGTGTGACTGTGTGTGCATGTGTGGTGTGTATATATGTATATTAATGTCCTCATCTGTAAGTCGCTTTGGATAAAAGCATCTGCTAAATGACTAAATGTAAATGGGTATACGTATGTGGGATGGGAGCTAAACTCCTGTTAAATAATTCATAGCCAATTATATTAGACAGTACAAATAAAAACCATTAAATCACAATAAATAAGACATTTCACTCCGCAGAACAGAACTCATTTAAATAGCGCTATTTAACTGTAAATCTACTGCAATAAAAGACCAAACCTCCGGTAATTTAACAGGCACAATGAGTGAATCTAATTGAGGACATCTTTAGGCAGTAGTGTAATTTAAATGAATAGTATTACAGTTTCCCTAATTAAATTAGTCCTCATTTGCATTTAGATTCTAATGAGCTTAATTAACTCGCATAAATTTAACGTTTAAAACACAGAACATGTATGTGCCTTCAACATTTAAGAGTACAATGCATATTTCTCATTATGGTGAAGATCATGGAGTTTGATAGTGCTAAACAACACAGTTAAACGTTCTCTGTTCTTTATACAAGCACAGTTAAAAACAGAAAGCCAGCCGTCAAATGTTCTGAATCCTTACCGGCCACTCCTCTGGTCTTCAGTGGCATTGCTCAGGTAAGACAGCACCTGTCTCTCCAGATAGGCCTCAATGCTGTCATCTTCTTCAGGAGCACCTCCCAGAAGCCCCTGCACCGCAGAGCTGAAGAGCACGGCCTCAAAATCTCCCTCACACACCAACTGCAGCAACGGCCCTCCATCTGAATACACACACACACACACACACAAGGAGAGAGTAGCTAAAGTCAGTCATTCAAACAAATCAATGCGTTTATGGTTTGTTCCAGAAAGCCACTTTTTAGCACAAATTTCTCAAGTGCCAGAGCCTCAGACAGAGAGGAACACAATTCTCATCTCACAGTCATTTTAAAACTGAAACGAGAGCAGAACACTCTGTTCTCAAGCTCTTAAATAAGAACTCAACTATGAGCATTAGGTCTACAGTATGTGTGTGAAGAGGTTTAAATTATGATACTGGCTTCTAGACTGCAGGGAAAAGCCTCAGATGAAGTTACAAAAACACAGTTGTAAGATAAGATTGGACTTTTTCAGGTTGAAGCTCTAGCAACTTTACACAAATGTGTCACAAAGGATCCCAATTTTTAATGTTGCGATTGGTTATGGTGTCACTTTTGATGACACTCTGCAGTCTTTAGTGTTTTTGTTTTAGACACATTATTAAAAATTATTTAACTTGAAATGTTTGGAATTTTTACAGAAAAAAGTCAAAACACTACAGTAAAAACTTTACTACGTTTAATTACCATATACGTTAAAGTGAAAACTATGTAATTTCACTGTAAATCACTGTCAAATGTATGGTCTTTACAAGTAAAAACTATTAATTACTGTAGAATATACAGTGAATACCAGTAAAAGGACACTGTAAGAAAAACAAATCCTTTGTGCTGGGAATTTTCAGCTGGGTCATAAATGTGTTTAGTTGACAATTCCTTTAACCCTAAATCACAACACAATGCAATGCATCATTCAAAATATGGGTAACACCCTTATGAATTCCATACGTAAATTCCTTCACATTAACAAACTATTTTTATTAAGTTTTCTCAGAGTGGACTAGGGCTGAAACGATTCCTCGAGTAACCAGAGTAATTCGAAAACAAAAAATCATCGAGGCAAATTATGTGCTTCAAAGAATCGTGTACTCCATTCCTAGGAATGCACTGAATTTTCAGCCGCCTTCATTTGAGAACCAGATACACAACACAGAATTTCTGAGGAAAATTTTCTTTAAATAAAAGTGTGGTTATTTTATTGGCTTGTGTTTTTTAAATTCCGTGCCATTAAAATTGAGTTAAATTAAAAAGTCTTACAAAATTACTTTGTATTATTTAATCAAATAAATAATTATTACAAAGCATTTTCGGTTTTAGACCAAGCACATTCAGAATTCTCAGTTTCGGCCCAGAATTTTCATTTCGGTGCATCCCTACCATTTACTGTAACTGCATACAGTGTTTGCAACTACATGCTCCTTTAAAGGATTACACACACACACACACACACACACACACACACACCAGTATGCAGAGAGACATTTAAGAGGGTTCATTCTCCACATAACTTTAAATTCATGTTGCTGAAAAATGTGTTAAGAAATTTTGTGCATGGCCTCTTGTTTTTGTTCCACGTTAGCTTCCTGCCCACTAATTTTTGCCTCTTACAAAAGCCACAAAGCCTTCTAAGAAGACAGTAAAGGCTTATGTCATGCCTGACCAGTAGTTAGGCTGAAACTTGAAAGTTAAGTTGCACATTGTTTAGGTTTTATTATTATTATTTTATTACTATTATTTTGATTTATGTCGAGTTTTAGGTTGTACTATGCTTACCTTTTTTAAAGTAATTTGAAATTTATTTTTATATATTTGTATTTTCATTTTGAATGTAATATGGCAAGTAACTGCACTAAATGGGTTTAGTTTTCACAGTTATTAATATATGCAATTTCAGCAATAAAAATGGTAAATTTTCTAAAAAGGAAACAAATTACTTGTTCATTTAAAGAGACCCGTCTTATTATTAGTATTGCTCTTTAGTAAAGAAAAAGTACTTCTTATCCGATTACTCGATGGAATTTTCGGTAGAATACTCGATTACTATAATATTCGATAGCTACAGCCCTAGAGTGGACGTTCCCATAAATCCTTGTATTAAACATGATATTTTACAGAATTAATGTGTTACATCATAGTACAAACAAAGATGTCCATTTACTCACAAATGAGCAAACGAACACCCATGTCTACTACAAATAAAACAGAAATTCAATTCCAACCATCAACTCCTCAGGATCAAAGTCAAATTCAGTTTCAGCCATTTACTCCAAGACTTGCATACTAGAGGAAAAAAAAAAGGAAAACCATAAACAAAAAGGAGAGGAGCAGCAGTACGCCTCCATGAAATGTGCGAACCGTGAAATTAAATCGTTCATTGTACACAAAGCACCGGCCTGAAAAAGCATAACAAAATGACTCTCCCTCAGAGAAACTGTTTATTTATACCAAACGTGCAGTTACTTCATGGCATATTTGCAGAAACATTCACCAGAAAAAGTCTGAGCTATAAAAGGTCAAAAGCAAATACTTATTTTAGTTTTATCCAACACTACAATAAACCCATGAGTACATTATATATGGACAGCTACACCGAATTAACGGGAATCTAATTTGATTACAGAATTATGAATAGCCTTGAATTCAATTTAGGGATCAAATCTTGGATTACATGCATCACTTTGCAGATACAAAATGGTGCCACCTCTGATATGAGTGAAGAAAGCTGCACTATTTCTAGAAAAACACTCGCTTCCAGCCACTTCTTCAGTCGTTGATCTCTTCTGAGGAGAAACTGGCGTGAATAAATGTGACTGAATGAGGACGGACTGAAATAGCTTTACTGAAGATCAGATCGATACATCTCAGACACTATCCTGTGAATTACACATTAATCACTCCTGAGGTTGATGTTCATGAGAGAGAGGGACAGACACACATGGGAGGAATGAAATATACAATGTAGGATGCATACAAATTAACAGTTACAATATTCATAATGCACAGCTATTTGTCACACCACTAACAGCACATTAAACTGACAGAAAGATGGGGGAGATGGATAATGTATGAAATAAGAGGCAAGCAATAAAGAAATAACGTAATCCTATAATTTAGCCTAATGGGGGCGTTCACACAAGGACGCTTTCCCTCTGTGTTCATTCACATGTGTGACTTTGCTCGAAGTGTTGCACTATCAGTGTTTTAAGACGCGTGTACTCAAAAGTAGCAGCTCACTTTAAATACTTTACAATCCAACAACAAGTTCGAGTTTCGAGTCAGACATCATGAATAACTTGCGGTTCAAGCGAGTATGATTAATCTAATAAGTGAGTCAGATAAATTCCGTAACAATCGCTCTGTGTAGTTCATTCGAGTCTTTGGTTCAGATGAGGCTCTCGTCGCGTTGTGTTTGTGGTCAACTTAAAATAATCGTTTTATAGAAGTAATCTGTTCGAGAATCGGACTACCTTGACCGTGATGAATTTTGATTCCCTAAAAAACAAAAAAAGCTTATAAACATCCTCTGTTCGGAAACTCAACTAGAATGTATTTGCTTTTTAGGTATCGCGCTGTATTCGATTCACTAAAAAGAACCGGATAAAAGAATCATTGGTTCGGAATCTACATGGATTCACTAAAAGAATCGGCTCTCAAGATTCTTTTTTTTGTTCAGGAATCGGACTATTTGTCACGCTGTGTTTTTTGTTTTGTTTTTGGCATTCAGAACCAACTATGAGCTATCCATTCGTAGTCGAACTACACCAACATGATTTTGAAACAATAAAAGCAGCCAGTCATTCGTTAGAGAATCGAACTAACAGTTACATGCTTGCTATGTTTCGCGCCGTGGAGCCTGTAGCGGTGCTAAGCAAGAAACACTGACAGTGTGTTTAATACGGTGTTCCGTGACCGTCCACATCAGCAACTTCGAGAACCGTTAAAAATCACTTAATAATGAAACCTTCAATCACGACAACAATTCAGTTAAGGTATTATAACATCATAAATAATAACGTCTTAAATTGCGCTCTTTCTAGTTGTCCTGTGTGAACGCCCACTAAAAATAACACACGCACAGGAGTGTGCATGCAAGGTAAGGCTTTGTTCTAAAGCTGAGAGCTAAATAACAGCGTATCATCTCTCACCTCAACATAAACAGGGTACACACGCGTCTGTCCTCGATGCGCTAAAGCTGCCCACACTGTCCCTCCATGCAGTCAATACACAAATACAGAAGAAGTCATGCTAAGAACGCGGTCAAACGCCGCTCAGTTCACACTCACGCCTGTCTGGACACAGTCCCGTGCGTCGGTGCGGCGCGGAGATTTCAACACACATGCGGCACATTTAAACCACGTGAGAGTGCGTCCAGCACACCAACCAGCACGCAACACATCCTCAACAATAACCGAACAGATCCAAACACGGTTGGATGAAATCATCAACATCATCATTACAAAAGCACATCAGCTCAGATGTGCCGCTGTCTCTTACCTGCGGTGCTGAAGCCGCTCTGTTTCCAATCCGGACTCAGTCCGCCCAGAACCGCCGCCTCGAGCTGCAGCATCGTCATCCTCCTCAATCCTCAGCGGAGAAATAAAACACGCGTCACGACGCTCAAGACTTGCTCTGGCTGTGAACGTGAGGTGTGAAGGGTTCGTGTGCTCACTGTGATGTGTTTGATTTCTGCCCATGTGCTGCAAGTGTCATCAGTGAGCAGCCATGACAGCGACGTGGTGCATTATGGGATACTTAATAAGGCAACGCCGCTAAGGGAACGTCGAGATTTGACCAGACGCTCAAATGGACGCAAAATAAAATCAGTATTGGATTACTGCATTACATGATTGAAATAACATAACAGATAACAATAACATGCAGATTCGAAGTATAATTAACCATTCTATTGTCTTGTGTTTTTGTTAAAGAATAGAATAGGATATAAGTAAGGAACCTTTTGGTATCTATCTATCTATCTATCTATCTATCTATCTATCTATCTATCTATCTATCTATCTATCTATCTATCTATCTATCTATCTATCTATCTATCTATCTATCTATCTATCTAATATTCAAATTCAACCCAAATGAGGCTTAGGGACATTGTTCAGAATATCTAAACAAACACAATTAAAGCTCACTTTTATCATCAAATTTTCATGAACTTCACTTCTGGCCTTTCATTGTTTGTTTGTTTGTTAATCTAATTCTCAAACTGAGCCCAAAATGTGTTTTATATACTAGGCTATTATATAATATTATTTCATATTAATTATATAATTAGTACAATGGCTTTAGTTATTAAAATAATAGAATTTCCTCAAAGCTCGCTTTTGTATTTTTAATGGAGTTAAAATGTAGTTTGAAACTTTTTAGCTTGTGTTTGTGCTAACCATAAAGCTCTAAAGCAATTCAAAGAAGGTGAAAAATTAGCATATCAAAAAGAAGAAAAATATGCATAGTTTCCAGTAATGCTGAAAAAGTGAGTCAGAGATGATTCCTTTCTTTTTTAAAGAAACTTTTATTCACTG
Organism: Barbus barbus; assembly: GCF_936440315.1. NCBI lineage: Eukaryota > Metazoa > Chordata > Actinopteri > Cypriniformes > Cyprinidae > Barbus > Barbus barbus. The sequence goes on from NC_136758.1 coordinate 18,764,763, forward strand.
GGCCCTTTTCCTCTCATCATTCTAACTTCGAGATATTACTTATATCTGTCCCTTTTTCCCAATAAAGCTTTTGATTATTTTAAGCAGGCACAGAGCTGTGAATACAAAGCTTCCTGTGCAGATGAACACTATATCTGTACCAAATGACTGACTGTTAGCATAAGGGAACCTGAGGGGGCCGTTGACTTCTGGAACCCTCCTGTTCTATCTCTCTCATGCCTCTGATGCTTCTGGCGGTAGTAGAAGGTCATTCTCGTTACAAAAAATCAAGCAGATGATTCGTCTTGATTACACGGAGTGGCAGAGGACCGCTGGAGTCCGGAAGGTTTGGCAGTGTGTAACTCGTGTTTGTGTGAGTGTGTGTCAGATATAAGGAGAGACCCCTAAGGTCAGGTCAAAAATACATTCACACACTCAAATGCAGAATGATGTGTTGTATTAGACGTGAAATGACCGCGATAGAAACCATGACCCATTACATCAAATGTGACATTAAAGGTCAAATGCATTTGTGATCACATATTCACTTTGTACAGGAAATGTAGTTGCTGTATGTTTGTTGTTTTGGTGTAAGCTGTTTTTGTGCTGATTCGAACACTGGGCACTTCAATTTGTCAGTTCCACTTAATTACATTCTATAGCTGTTTTCAATCGTTCTTCCTCTCTCTTGAGCAGCGAGGTAAGGTAATTACAGAGGCAAGATATGGCTGTATTGTAACACTCATTAGCCTAGAGAAACGTCTGGCTATAGGACCAGAACCAGAATGCAATGTGTGAACTATGGGGTTCTTTATGCTTCATTTTACTGTGACAGCTAATTACTATAGCTAAATGTGTTTGATGAAAGATAAAGATAAACATAGCAAAATGTGTATGTGTGTGTGTGTGTGTGTGTATATAAACAAAACATTAAATATTGCTTATTTTTTTCTTTATTAAACACTGCATTACTGGCATTATTACAACACTGGCTGTGTCGTTAAATAAAAAGTCTATCAGTATTGCTGCAACAAACCCTTCATGCTGCAGTTTATGGTGCTGCTGTAAATGGCAGAAGATTTTTAACATGCTTACATTTTTTTAACCGTTTAGCTGCCCCACCAAGAAAAAGGCAATGGAAAAATTTTTGTTTGCATTTCTTATCTCCTTATGTCACTAGTTACCACACTCAATCTATTTTTTTTCCAACACATCCCATCATTTTTTAAAATATCGGCCTCTACCAAATGATTGATGTGTCACTTAATTGTAAAATTACTGGAATTCATAGACATACTATGAAAATCAGAAAATATGAAATATAATACTAATTTATTAAAAAAAAAAATCTAAATAAAATATTTTTGTTTAGTGAATCTTGTTGATAAAATCTTGTAACTATCTAATCAATCAGCTAATCTGAAGTTACTGATAACTCTTTTTTCTTCTATTTTCCACCTTTTATCATGCAGGTTCTTATGATTGATTGATAAATAATTATTTTGCACTGTCACTGCAGGTCTGGACTCTGGAGAGCATCATAACTTGTTTGTTCATCAGCATACAGATGAGAGCACCACACTCCTAACTAATTCAGGTAAGTTTTAAGATTTGATTTAATTGTGAGAGATTCCTTTCTTTTTCCTGTTGTACTGCACTCTCCATAGGTCTAATAAATGTTTCTCTGACTTGTATTCCCCATCTTAGGATGTCAAGCCTTATCATCGCAAGGCGAGTTAGCATCAAAATGGATGCGTCACTGACCAATAACACAGAGGTGCCAGAAGTATCTGTTTGCTGTCTACTTTTTCTTCAGTATGGAGCATCCAAAAGCCATCACTCAGTTAATTTAAATCAGCACTTAGCCCTTCCCAGTGCTGAAATGGTCATGGGTCCTTTGTTTTTATTGTTTAAATGCTGAATCTGAATGTAAAATTTATATTTAATGCTTATAAATTTAAAAACAATACTATAGTTAGTCTTTTAGCTCAATTTTCAGAAACACGTGGTTGACCATCTTTCATTGGTTACAGAATTGAGGAAAGTTGCAGCATACATTTATTTAAGGTAAAGGGTAGTGACCTGGTGGTGAGGTGCAAAATAAGAGTGTCATTAATATACCAGTACTATTTGATGACAAACTTTTCACATTCTAACTTTACTTATGTATTTATTTAAAAAAAAAAAATAATAATTTTTTTGCAAGTTAACATTCCATTCAGTGGTTGTTGTTTTTTGTTTTTGTTTTTTTGTGGTTTCTTAGCAATTATCATATATTTGTGACTGACATGTTGGATGGGTGAGTAAGGTGGAGGGGGTAGAAAAAAACTATATTTCTAAAACGGAGAGTGCTATTTTAGACATCAAAAATGATTTTAAAAAGTATGAATAAATAAAGAAACATGGATTTATGTTAATCTCTGTAACTGTTGCACTATGAATTGGTGTGTTATATATTGCTTGTCAAAGTAAATGCTAATAAATCCTCTGGCTCCTTCAAGGAAACTGTTTATAGAGAGTGTTTTCCTTTTCTTCTTTTACATGGAAGCTTTTCGTCTGGTCAGAGAAGAACTGGCCCTGAACTGAGCCTGGTTTCTCCCAAGGTTTTTTTCTCTATTCTGTCACCGATGGAGTTTTGGCTCCTTGCCGCTGTCGCCTCTGGCTTGCTTAGTTGGGGATGCTTCATTTCCAGCGATATCGTCGACCTGATTGCACAGACACTATTTAAACTGAACTGAGCTGGACAATGACATCACTGAATTCAATAATGAAATGTCTTTAACTGAAAATTGAGTGTTTAATCTTGTCATTTTACATTATTGACACACTATTTTCCTATTTTGATATTGTGAAGTTGCTTTGACACAATTTGTATTGTTAAAAGCGCTATATAAATAAAGGTGACGACTTGACGACTTTGTAGAGTATGTGCTTGTTGGAGGAGCATCATCTTCATCTAGGGACTCAAAAGAACTGTCACCAGCTACCTCTTCTCGGACGGGGTGATAATCAGGATCCTCTAGGGTCATCAACATCACTGAGATCAGCATCAGAGTCTTGGGGGTTTTCTGATACATAGGCCTGAAGTGTGCACATTCTTGTACCATAGAAATTGTTGACATCCATCTAGTAATTGTAAAAAAACAACAACCAACATTTAAATAACAATCTCTTACAATTTTAGTAATGTTAATACACCAGCATTTGTCATTTAAGAAGTAATTGCCTCTGATAATTATGATTTCCACACATATGAATTCATTATATTTACTTCAAAAAATATCCAAAAGTGGCAACAAAAAAAAATTAAGAAATTATCTCAGTATATTCATGAAGAAAAAACAATAGCTGTGTCATATTCATAGCTACGAATGATCAGAAGTTTATATTTCTGAGCAAATAGTCCATTCTGACTGCAGAAATGAAAAAAACATTAGCTTATAGCTTTTCTACTTTTACCATAAAGTGACAAATCAGCCATTTCTTTGAGCATGTTTTTGAAAAATTATTAAACACATACTAAAGTTTTTTCATGGCACCAAATAACATAATTTTGTAAAGTTAGGGCTCTTACAGTGTAATATGTAAAAAAAAATGCTTACCTTGCAAAATTTCACCAAGAACAGTTCACATGGCAGGAGTGATTTCTTTGTTTCTGACATCCATGTTAGAGGAAGCATTGTGACAAGTGCTGTTGATTGACTTTGTGACATCTAGTGAATTTTTTTGGCATAACATACTTAAACTAGATGGTAGAGATGGCTCAATCAGCTTGAGTTAAGTTAGGTACTCCTCTCAATAAAATATAGTGACTCAAAATGTGCTCAACCATTTGGTCGAACAGGCAAAATATTTGAGCAAAATGTTTATTTTAGTCAGAATTACTTGCATGACTTTGTAACACTTACAGATAAGGACACAATGTGATGTAAGCTATGTGCTCACATTAACAATTTACTGTGAGATTTCTAATTATATTCAACAAAACATGGTAAATGGTAAAAATAATGGTAAAACATTGTTAAATGTTAAAAAATACGAGGCTATATCATTTTCGGAAGCCCCTGTGCGATTCATCACAATTATATATTATTTATATTTTACAATCTGTCTTCCTTTTCTGTTGTAAATTATGGATTAAGTTTATACGGTACGTTTTATCTTATTTACTTTTATTGTGATATTGTGTATATTGATGTTGTTTTGTGCCTATATGGTAACGCTTTCCATTACTTACATGATTATGGAAAGCCAATTTTTATGGCTTTTTTCTTTAATTCTACGTGTCCTATTTTTTCTACCTGTTTTATTATGAATGGTTATAAATAACTTTTGAAAGCACAAAACAGATTTTCATTGTATAGTGTGCTAACTGCTAGGCCAATAAAAGTTAATTTACTTGGTCTACAGTTAAAGGCAACATGAAATGATTTGAACTACACCATGTCCACTGAGGAAAAACTACAAAACTAGGTAAAAATATCAGCAGTGTCTCATATCACTCATAATAAAGGTCAGCGGTGTGGAGCTCCTTCATATTAACTTGCGAAGAGTTCTGTGTAGCCTTTACAGCTCCTGGAGACTGTCAGTGAAGCCTCATATTAAACACAAGAGAAAACAGCACTGAAATTATTCAACAACCTCATGAAAGCACAGTACACATGGGTAACTCTCACAGCCTATTATTTTTGGAGAACAGAGGACATAGTTCTTTCTTTCTGCCTACATCTCCCTTTTTCCCTTCCAATTTGCATTATTTAAATCTTAAGCACTGTGTGGATTTCTACACCAGCGAACGATGGGCTTAGACCTCCGAGTAGCTGCTGGAGTCATGAAAAAGTATTCAAAAGGACGTCTTTAGTCCCTCACAGTGATTTATCTTGGTGGCCACTGGAGTCTAATTTACCGTACTGTCAACTGCACACCGGCTCTCAAATGATTGAAGCCATTTTTCAAGGTCTTGAATCAGTGACTTCGACTGTTGTGGCTTGTTTGGGGAACAAAGGGAAGCGTGTCACTGGTCTGACACAACAGAGGCAACACCTGCAGGGAACAAAGAGCCATACTCCAACACAAACACAGCACCCTAGGGAGGAGAGGGGGGAAATAGCTTCTAACGGACAGAAAAATAAAGCCAGAGAGAAGATCTTTCTGCAGAAAAATGCTGAAAGAAAACATCCGTGCACTCAATAAAAAAAATGCAGCTTTATTGATCCCTTATAAAAGATTATACAAAATCCTCTCAGCTATTCCATCAGATCTGAAGCTTATATTTTAAAACCCGAATTCTGAAAATGTTTTTTAAATTGAAATAAAATTAAAACTAAAAGACTTTCAAATCACATGAGCCAATATTTTATTCACAATAGAACATAGAGAGCATAACAAAAGTTTAAATGGAGAAATTTTACACTTTTACCCACTAAATGAGCTCATTTGAAAATTTATGCCTGCTACAGGTCTCCAAAAAGTTGGCACGGGGGCAACAAAGGGATGAAAAAGCAATACATTTTGAAAAGATTCAGCTGGGAGAACATCTAGCAACTAATTAAGTTAATTGACATCAGGTCTGTAACATGATTAGCTACAAAAGGGATGTCTTAGAGAGGCAGAGGTTCTCAGAAGTAAAGATGGGCAGAGGCTCTCCAATCTGTGAAAGAGTGCATAAAAAGATTGTGGAATACATTAAAAACAACGTTCCTCAATGTCAGATTGCAAAGGCTTTGCAAATCTCATCATCTGCAGTGCATAATATCATCAAAAGATTCAGAGAAACTGGAGAAATCTCTGTGTGTAAAGGACAAGGCTGAAGACCTTTGTTGGATACCCATCGTCTTCGGGCCCTCAGATGACATTGCATCACTCATCGGCATGATTCTGTCATTGGCATTACTAAATGGGCCCAGGAATACTTCCAGAAACCACTGTTGGTAAACACAATCTGCCGTACCATCTGCAGATTGGATTGGATTCAATTTATTGTCATTGCACATGTAGGTACAAGGCAACGAAATGCAATAAAGAAGAAGAAATACAGCATAACATGAGGAAAGAGAGGAGAAAAAAAAAGGAGAAAGATGCCAACTAAAGCTCTATCATGCAAAAAGGAAGCCATATGTGAACATGGTCCAGAAGTGCCGTCGTGTCCTGTGAGCCAAGGCTAATTTAAAATGGAGTGTTTCAAAGTGTTCTATGGTCAGACGAGTCCAAATTTGACATTCTTGTTGGAAATCACTGGCGCCGTGTCCTCCGGGCTAAAGAGGAGTGAGACCTTCCAGCATGTTATCAGCGTTCAGTTCAAAAGCCAGCATCTCTGATGGTATGGGGGTGCATAAGTGCATACGGTATGGGCAGCTTGCATGTTTTGGAAGGCACTATGAATGCTGAAAGGTATATAAAGGTTTTAGAGCAACATATGCTCCCCTGCAGATGACATCTATTTCAGCAGGACAATGCAAAACCACATACTGCCGCTATTATAACAGCATGGCTTTGTAGTAGAAGAGTCCGGGTGCTGAATTAGCCTGCAGTCCAGATATTTCACCTATAGAGAACATTTGGCACATCATTAAATTAAAAAGATGTCAAAGACAACCACAATCGCTTCAGCAGCTGGAAACCTATATCAGGCAAGAATGGGACCAAATTCCAACACCAAAACTCCAGGGTCCGCATTCCTAAAGATTCTAAGAATCCTTTTAGAGAGCTACTAATTTAGCTTAAAATTTCATATTTCTAACTATGATTCTTAGCTTAAAAGTGATTCAGGACCAATCTGAGATCAACTCTGAGGGAGGAAAAGACAAAAACTTAAACTTAAAATCTTAGCGAGAAGGCGGGGCTGACCCCGTTGCTAGCTATGACACAGTCTTTTGAAGACTGCGATTGGTTGGTTGTTCAAGAAGGAAATAAATGAGCGCTTTTAAGAGTAGAGTTTATTATTAGCCTTCACTTTGAAGTTACAGGCATAATTTTTCCGTACTCTCTCTCACTCTCTCTCACACGAACACATTAATAATATTGTGGCGGGAGGAGCAAACGACAGACAGTGGGTGTGGCGTCAGGCCTCGGAGAGGCTTTTATTAAACAAAATAATAAAATAAAGTGTCCAAAAATAAACCGGGGGGGGGGGGGGGGGGGGGGTCTGGTGTCCTCGTCGTGCTACTGGGTTTGTGAAGGAGGGCAGCGCTCTGGAAGGAAGGGTCCAGGTAAGGGTCCTCTCGGGACCGGGGCGCGAGTGGCAGCGGCTTCTTTTAGCGGCTTCGTCCTTCTTTGGTCTGCGGTGCTTCCGGGGGTTACACGGCCCGGCATCCTGGCCCCATCAGCCGTCTCACGGGTGCGGAACTCGATCCGATCCATTCTCGACGCTCCCTTCCTGGACCCACGAGGACACCAGCGTGCATGAACGGGGAAGAGACTGGTCTCTCGAGGAGAGGCGCGCTCGGCATTTGAACTGCGGCGGTGATGAGGCTCTATTCAGATCAGGTGCGCCTCATCACACGCCGCCAGCCCTGGCTGTTTCAGCGCCCCTCCTCTCTCACACACCCACTCCCGTCGGGAGCCTGGTGAAGGGCGGCGAATACGGGACGGGGTGGTGATGATAATAAGGGGGGAGGCAGCCGACTCGTCACAATATTCTTTATTTTTTATTTACCATGCTGTCATACTTAACGTATTTTATAGGAAATGAACAGCGACATAATATGTGCTGTAACAGACCCAAATCATCACTGCTGCATAGTTGCATTTTTCCAGTTGCCAAATATGTTAATGTAGTGATTGCATCCATTTCTGGCGCTATGGCATTTCAGTTTGGCATTTCAATTTTAATTTTAAGAGGAAAACACCCACATTTCTAAGATTTTTCTTAGAATTTTGTTACAAGGAGCAACTCAGCACTAAGATTTTTTTATGAATATGGGCCCAGAAACTCATGACCTTGATGCCCAGACGTCTTCAAACTGTTTTGAAAAGAAGAGGAAAAGCTACACCATGGTAAACATGTCCCCGTCCCAACTATTTTGAGACCTGTAGCAGGCATCAAATTTGAAATGAGCTAATTTTGTGCATAACATTTTAAACTTTCTCAGTTTAAACATGTTCTCTATGTTCTATTGTGAATACAATATTGGCTCATGTGATTTGAAAGTCTTTTAGTTTTCATTTTATTCAAATTTGAATCCAACATTTCCGGAATTCAGGTAGTACTCTTTGTCTTTTTTAATGGTGTTTGCTGAGGCAAGCATCACTATTACAGTTGCACATATTTATGGTTGGGGAAATGAACAACCCCCTAGTCCTATGGGTTAAACTTTGGGATGCAAGCTCCTGTTTGTGATAGAAATACGAATAATACCTCAAACCAATGCAGCTTATTAAGGTGTGCTGATACTTTAATAAGCAGTTGGGCTTTTTTGCCTGATGGACGATAAAACATTGAACATACTGAAGGAGGGGCCCAAGCCATATCTAAGGATAAGAATCATAAGACTCTTTTGGCTTGGGCCAGTAAGTAGGCTAACTGTCTAGCAATGCTCTCGCAACCGATCAAAATAGCCTAGAAACCCCCAGCGTCTAACCAGGGGCCAGTTGTTAAGACTGTCTTAAGAGCTACTTTGACTACCTAGCAGTTAACCAAGGGGTAATCGGTCTTACTTTTCAGATTCAAATTAGACCAATATACCATTTTACGTAACTTAATTCAAAACGTTACAGCCAGACTTTAAGAAAAAATGTTGATGACAAACTTATAAGACTAGTCTAAGCAACTGGCCAGAGAACACCCTAAAAACACCATAGCAACACTCTAGAAAATAAATAACAATGCTGTAGAAACGCCATAGCAATGCCTTATAACAACCACTTAGAACATCCTATAAATTCCATATCAATGCCCTAGCAAAAAAACCATACGAGATATCCAATGGAAACACCCTAGCAACCCCAGAGCAAACTGGAAAACCCATAGTAACACCTTAGGCTGATGATACACAGGGGAACTTTTTTTGAGCAATGTTGCTTGGGCACTTTCCCATTGAGAATAGGTAACAAATTTCTATCTTTAGATCGGTCGTGGGTCTTGTGTCTCACCTGGTTGTCCACTGACGGCAACATTGCTTAAAAAGTTGCCCCGTGTATAATCAGCCTTAGAAATGCCATGCCAAAGGCCTGTCAACAAGCCAGGCAGACGAAACTAGATATTCCATAGAAGTACCCTAGCAACAACCTAGACCACAATAAGAAAACCCATAGCAACGCACAGCAAAACCTTAACAACTCAGAACAACCTAGAAACCTCACAGTAACAATTGCCAACAACCTACAACATCACTATGAGTGTGATTTCTGCATTTTCTACAAAACTACACCACAATATTACAAAATAAATCAAATAAAACACCCCAAAAGAGCTCCTTTTTTTAAGCATAAAAAATGACGTAAAAATAAAAAGCTTTTATTCTTTAAATTCGTAGAACCCGGCTTCAAAATCTCTGTTCACTGGTCTTTTTTTAACTCACCTTACTTTTTATTACCATGCTGGTCTAAAATAAAATCAAGCACGCTAAAGGACAAGCCTAATTAGAGAAAATGTCACAGCGCCGTTACATTACCAGTGAACCCGCACACTAAACACAGAAACAGGACACTGTGTTAGTTTAAAAGATGGATACTAGCCCTGAGAACAACAGCTCTTGTTTTATCTACATTTTGACGATCAAATCTTCAATGCAGGCTGCAGGAAAACGCTGAAGCGCGGCTGTGCGTTCCACGTCCTCATGATAAATCAGAAGAGAGAGGACAGATACAGCCCCTCTGCTCACGTAGGGCTCCCAGAAAAACATCATGACCTTGCAATTACAGCCAACTGGGGAGGATCCATCTAACATCTCTGAGCATGAACACACGTGCGTATACACGCTCATGTCATGGTACGGCTGCTCTGCTCGCCGGATCACAGTCAAGCTCTGGGTTTAAATACACTCGATCAATAATGGATGGGCTGCTACGCTCGCACACCTTCATTCCTTTGTGTTTCTCAGTGGGATTCCTACATATCTGCCACTCTGAAGGCGAGAACCGCTCAAAGATTGATCGATATCTCTTCTAAAATGCTGAGATTTACACCAAAAGGACCAGCATGCATCTCGGTTTTGTTTTGCTTTTTCCTTTCTAAAGCTTGAGAGAGAGCCAAACTACATAGATTTTATGAAAAATTGAAGATGGTTCAATTTTAGATTATCTCTCAAGACCAAAATGTGATGTCAGTCTGAACAGTGATTTCATTTTCTTTCATTCTAAAACAGAACTAAATACCAATGGATCTAATTTGCAGTAGTTCTGAAATCTCTTCACTTTATTGGCACTACTTCTCTCGAAATAGGGTCTGAATTTTCGAACATTTCCCCTGGCAATTCAATAAATCACCTACATTTAAACCCTGAACAAAAACAGATATAAAGTAGATAAAAGTATCTTAAATCTAAACAACAGATTAAAATTGAAAAATCAAATGGAAAATGAAAAATTAGACTAATTGAAAGGGTTCAACTGATGTTATTGCCTGTAAAGTTTTGGGCCAGTATTTTAATGTATTTTTTAAATGTATCTTTTATGTTCACCAATGCTGTATTTATTTGACCAAAATACAGTGAAAACAGTAATACTATTACAATTTACAGTAACTTTTAATATCGCCTATTTTAAAATGTATTTTTTTCCAGTGATGGCAAAGCTGATTTTTCAGCATCATTACTCGTCTTCAGTGTCACATGACCATTCAGAAATCATTCTAATATGCTGATTTGGTGCTCAAGAAATAGATCTTATTATACGTTGACAACAGTTGTGCTGCTTAATATTTCTGGAAATCACGACGTTTATTTCAAGACTATTTGATAAATAGAAAAACATGAACAGCATTGCAATAGAAATCTTTTGTAACATTATAAAAGCATGATCTATTTAATGCATACTTGCTGAATGAAAGTATTAATTAAAAAAAAGAATATTTCTGGTAGTGTACATTTTACATCCAAGCAAAACTTTGGGGCAACTAAATATTGCACTTCTTTGGTATTTAAAATGACTTAACAGTAATTTTACTAAAATACATTAAATATCAATTAAACAAAGTTTAAAATATAAAATTATACTATGATTCGAACTATTGGATCCATTTGAGATGGTCAAGATTTCCATATTGATGGAATGTGCCACATGCATTGTATGCATACATCCAATGTTTCATTCATCTCATTATTTCGCACATTTTTTAGGAACTTGTGAAAAGATAAAAGTAAACCCTGCTTACGCACGCTCACACACTCACCACAATCTGCCATCTACAAACCCACATTAATTAGTATTTCCAAGCAAAGTAAAACAGGTTGCATTTATTAAACTTGAACTTAAAAGCAGAGAGAGGGCAAAAATAAAACGTGCTATTGATCAGCCTGAACAAGAGCATCCAGTCATCAGAGTACTTCTGAACGTCCGTTTCAGGCTTTATTAATGAAGTGTACACAAATCTGTAGAAACCAAAAGCACTGTCAGAGGGTCACCAGAGGATCGGAGGAACTCAAGGGTTTGCATGGGCACATGTTCGTTACGTTCTTCTTTTAAATAGTTTGCTTAAAGAATGACCAGTATATTCTCACTTACAAACTGTCCTTGCACTAAGAGTCCAAAATAAAAGAAAAAAAATTAACAAAAAAGAGAAATTAACATTTGGTAAACATTCTCCACTAAAGGCAGTTCCCTTATATATACTGTGATTTCATATTTCATTTTGTTTTACATAAACAAGTTTAATAACATATCAATCAGTGGTTATTTAACAATTTGGGAAAATAAAGGGAAAAAAGCACAAAAAAAAACTTTATACTCTTGTACAAGTAAATAAAAAGATTTTTTTCTTGTCGTCTTTGTTTTCTTCAGGGCGCAGCATAGAGTTCAGCGGTTCGTCTTGTGTGTCGGTGGGTGTAAGCAGATTCGTTTCCTTGTATTTTTTTTGTTTTGACTGTCCTCTCTTTTTATGCTATTACATAATTAGATTCTTACATACAAATATTGACAAAAAGATGGCTTAATCACCAAAGCCATCCAGTCTTTTTTCAATATCAATGGATAGTCAAAGGCGGTGGGCGGGGCTTCAGGGGTGAGGGGATCATAGCTGGCCGTCGCTACAGTGGGCGTCTGGGCTGTCCGCCTGCTTCTCTGCATCTTGACTGGGCAGCTCTTTCACCATGAGCGAGGTGCTTTTCTCGGAAAACTCCTCCCCGTCCGGCTCCAGGCCTTCAGGACAGGGAAGCTTCATCAACTCTTCTCTGAGCTGAGCCGTGTGCCTCTGCAAAAATACACATGGAATGGCTTTCAAAAACACAACAAACGGCACAATTTTCGGTCTTATGACAGTGAACACACGGTGTTGTACCTTTAGTGCAGCTGCGTGATGAGACATGGTTCGGCCGACTCTCTTATCGCTGCTGTACTGCTGAATATCACAGATCCAGCCCTCGCACTGGGCCATGATCTCCGCTCGCTTCAGATAGAAGTGCCGATGGATCACCTGCACACACACACAAATACACACACACGGTTAGTGCACACCCCTCAGTGTTCAACACACACCCCTGAGTGTTCTTGGAAAAGCAATTGTGTATCAGTTCCTGCATAGCTCATAAATCAAACAAACCTCATATCCTATTTTAGCAGCACAAGAAAACATTCTGCTGATCTTCGGATTGAGACACCAGTGACCTATTTGATTCATAAAGACCGATTGCACTGCACAGATAACCAGCAGTCATGGCCTGTCCGCGCATGTTAATATGAATAAACTAAGTGACCTTTTCGGTAACAAAGACCATAGGCAGGAAAGAAAAGAACTCAAAGCTCACACAGACACACATTTCCTAGTAGTACTAGGAACTCTGTCCGAAGGCGAGAGCTGAATCACTCGTTCATTCTGGATTTGGATCAGTCTCCGAGATATTCTTTCTCTCCATCTCAATGTGTTTTCCAAACACGTCATGCAGTGTACTAACCAGCAGATGTGAGGAGTTGATAATAGCTGTCACACCACCCAGAATCTTTTCTCCAGATTCTTATGTGTGCTTAATATAGTAAAAAAAAAATGCTTGAAATGGACAAAAACTGAAAAATACGACATGGCATGCTTTTTAAATGGTTAAATGTGGGCTAGTTTGACTATATGGACATAGATTGGCCACAGACTTGGGAAAGCTTTACTTCTGAAGCACTTTAAGTCATTACACGGTTGTCCATTGTATCAACTGCGTTATGATCGTGGTTATTAGTAGGTTTTAAAGTAGTTTACAAAATACTAATTTTATAATGCCACTTTAGTGCCATTTCAAAAATAAAGTCATAATATTCCATTAAAGCAAGATTGTCAAATTTGCAAGCCAAAATGGCAAGAATAAAGTCATAGGATTGAGGTTAAAATCATGGTTTGAGAAAAATATAATGTTATGAAAATAAATAAATGTAAAGTTTTGAGGATAAAGTCGTAATGTTTCAAGAACCCATGTTTTCTGTGAATCTGAGAATTCATGTTTTGCACAAAAGGATGTTTTAATAAAGTAATGTTTTAATAAAAAATGTTTAATAAGAGAACAAGTAGGTCATGTTTTGAGAATGTTCTAATGCTACAATAATAAATATGCAATGTTCGCTGAACAAAGTCGTAATGTTACGGGAATAAATCCATAATGTTTTGAGAATAAAGATGTAATATTTTTTCCAATAACTGATGTTCTGTTTGTTTATTCTTAAAACTTTACGACATTGAAATTTTTTAAATGATTTGAAATTTGTAAAAATTTAATTTGTAATTTTCCCAACAACAGCTGCCATTTGGGGGGAAAAAACTAAATAACAAAAAACAACAACAACAGATTAAGTACCAACTAAATAGATGCAGAATCCTCTTGAAGCTCTGGTAGGAAAACACTCTTTCAAACAGCTTCTGGAAAATCCACCTGTTATGTCTTCACTAACACACAAGCTCTCCCAGGATTAAGATGTGCACTTTAGCCTGCTTGTAAAAGCAAGATGCTGCACGGCTCAAACTTCTGTGGGGAAAAGACCGAGCGCAGACGAGAGGGATTCAGGAGTGAGTGCGTGTGATCGATGGTCTTGCCAGTGTTGCCATGGAAACCCCGGCGGCCACTACACATCACTCGCTGGCTCAGAGCTCAGCCTCACCGGCCTTATATCTCTCTCTTTTGCGGTCTCGCTTCATCCATCCTTCATAAATCTATCTTTCTCTTTAAACATACAAAGGTCACCAGCCACGTGACTGTTACAGCCTCTCCCATTACGCCGCATTTGCTTCATATTCATTCAGTTCCCAAAGGAACATCTGTAATGATATTGGAAAGCCAGAGAGGTAGAGAGAAATGCTGTTTGTGCAGAAGCAAGTGTGTGTGTGTTTCCTTTCTCTTGTGACATCAACAGCCCACCATATATTACCCTGCGTGAACCTGTGTGTGTGTGTGTGTGAGAGTGAGTGAGTGAGTGAGTGAGTGAGTGTGTGTGTGAGAGAGAAAGAGAGAGAGAGAGAGAGAGAGAGAGAGAGAAAGTGAGATAACTTGTCCTGCTGTTTATTACATCGCATGTGTGAACCTGTGTGGATGTACTACGCTCAAAAATATAAATGGTGGATGAAGAAAGACAAACGTTGACTTTAAATACTTAAAAATCAGTTGACTTAAAAAACATTGATTTAACGACCGCATGAGTGGGACTTCATTGGAAACTTCCAGTAATATATATTCTTACTTTTGATATGAAACAAATTCTCATCTTCCAAATTATGCCCATTTTTGTATCAATAAATTCAAATAAATGCCATTTTGGTGCTCTTTGATGAGGTGCGACAGATTGCAGAATAAACACCTCAGTTTAAACGGCAACACAGAGTGTGAGTGAGCGTGATCATCCCTTCCTCTTTACTACTAGTTTTAACACAAAATAAACATGAATGAACATCTCATGCCTCATGTAATCGCTCAGTGTTTTCAGTAAACCATATATTTACATTTGTGCTGGTAAGCGATTAAAAATTTTAATCGAATTAATTACGATGTGGCGATTAATTAAGTGCAAATTAATGGCACAAATTTGGCAGAGAAATTACTCCCAAAAGATAATTTAAAGTCATTGTTGCGTAAAGCATCAAACAGACATTATAAAAATCAGCAAGAAATATTAAAGTTTTCATTTTTGGGTGGGTGAACTATACATTTAATAATTTCTATTATTATTATTACTATCAATTCAAGTCACCTTTATTTATATAGCGCTTTCAACAATACAGATTGTGTCAAAGCAGCTTTACAGTATTAAAAAGGAAAATATTCATATGGAAATATGCTTTTTTCTTCTTTGTTTTCCTCCAATTAATGTTTGTGTTTTGTTGTTTGGTGTTGTTTATGGATGTAATGTTAATTTGTTTTTTTTTTTGTTACCATGTCACGATTGTGATACATTGTGGGACCCCCTCGAAAATGAGATTGTACATTTCAAGGGGTTAATCCTAATAAATTAAATTAATAAAATAAATTATTTCTTTAATGAAATGATACTCTAAATAAGAAGCTAAAACTGCCAGTAGGTGGTGGTAAATGTCATAATGATTAAGTCATCAAGTCATTTCATTTATTTGATTCGTTCAAATGGCTGATTCATTCAGGAGTGAAGTAAACGGTTCTCTTTATGAACGGTCCATTGAATCATTAGGCTTGTTCGACTTGAAGCGGATCATCACCATCAGACCGATCGGTGTGAGACATCAAAGTACCGCAAGAGCTATAGAGAGCAGACAGTTCCTTATGCTTTTGAATCGCTCTCACAGTACTTTGATGTCATACACCGATCGGTCTGTGCAGCCCCGCTTCAAATCCAACGAGCCTAATGGTTCACCCGATTCGTTCAAAACAGATTAAGAAAGGAAATGCCGCTGTGTGTTGCTTGGAGACGAACAGTTCTGCTTTGTCTTTATATTTTCGTTGCCCTTCATCATATTTGTTATGAATCAACTGTATGAAATGTCAGATGAACCATGTAGGTCTGGGGCGGGGCAAGTGTGTTAAATACGTTAAAAATTCTCATGCGTTATTTTTCACCATAATTAATCTAATTGACATGTTAAATGGACAACCCTAATGTATATAAATAAATTACCAAAACTAATAAAATAAAATAGTAAAATTAATATTTTCAGTTAACTAAAAAAGGCTGTTTAATATTCTGCTGCATTTGCTTCTGACAAAACCAGCTTCCACCTCCTGTAGATGACGTCACAGGTCTCTCCTACAGCAGCTGAACGCTAATATCTGAGGGGATGAGAGAGAGTCTATACACAGCGTCCACACATTTTATACGTCCTTGACTCCTTGCATGTTCATTTGGACTAGTTTCATTATATATTCAGCAAATAATACTAGAATTCTGCATTATTATGTGGATTCCATCTGCGTCAATACATAATTCATCAGCGAGAGTCCTGTACGAGCTGGTCGATGCTGGGCCTGGCTCGGTTCTGCCCAAACTACAGCCCTGTGAACAATGCTTAGGTTGCCATGGCAACAGCCAGTTTAGTGTCCACTGTGGGATACAGAGGTAATGTACCAGCCTCATGACTGCCTGAGGTGGCGAGGCAGCCGTTAGGCATTACATCAAACTCATGAATACCAGCTGAAATGCCCATACTAGACCTAAGATGACATGGAGTGACGATACCAGTGTGACATCAGGTGGTCTGATCTGGTTTCTTCTAAATGAAAAGCTCCTGATGTGTGACCGTCTGCGAGAGTCATCAGAGATTACGAGGTGAACAACACTCACAAATACACATGCATGACCCAGAGTTTAATGCATGTTTTTAGTTTGATCGTGGAATCCCGAGTAAGTTTGGTAATTAGATGATTGCACATATTTGGATCATTTCAGCACATTCATGATTTGTATGCCTCATTCAATATAATTCAATATAACTCAATATAATTTATATTCCGATTCAGGCCACCCATCCTCCCCCTCCTCTCTCTCTCTTTTCAAAGAGTGTATGGATGATTGTTATCTGCTGGTGGGGGCCATATCAAGGACAAAAGGAAATCAAAAACAAAGACGGGAGAAGATGAGGGGGTGGAGAGGAACATTATCTATCTGAAAATGATAAAATAGCGCATGTAAAATAGGACAACTTAGAATGTGCTGCTAACACAGAGGGCAAAAATAGCCATAGGGGCATATGTATATAAAATTAATAATATTTATAAATATATATACTGGCTTTCAAAAGTCTGGGGTCAGTAAAAACGTCTCTGAAAAAATGTGTAGAAAAAAATCAGCAGAAATGCCTGGTGTTGGAGTCTTTTATGCTCACCGAGGCTATATTTACTTGATCAAAAATGCAGTAAAAATAGCAATATTTTGAAATAAAATTACAATTTAAAATAACAGTTTTCTATTTTAATATATTTTAGAATATAGTTTATTCTTGCTGAATTTTCCTTTACAAATCGTTCTAATATGCTGATTTGGTGCTCAAGAAATATTCCTTATAATTACCATTATTACACTGAAAAAAATTGAGCTGCCTAGTATTTTTGTGAAAGCTGTAATATTTTATTCAGATTTTTTCTTCTTCTCTAAATACTTTTTGGGGTCACTGCATATGTGTGAACACATGAACCTCTGAAACTTTTCATGAGCCAATAAGAGTGTGTATTTGTGACGGGTGATATCAAACCTCTTTAAAGCAGGGTGAAGGGTTGCGGATCTGTTCTAGCATGGCCCACTTGACAGTGGCCTGCCGGATGTTTCCGTCGTACTCTCTGGAGCTCTGCGTTCCACTCGGCGTGCCTCGAGAACGCTCGTAACCTGGTTCGTTGAAGTATGGCTCAGCTACCAGGATCAGAGACTGGATTGACACCAGCACCTAAAACACACATACACACACACGTTTTAGAAAGCCTAGGAGGAATGACAAACGGATCAAGTAGAAGAGGTAAAGAGCACATCGGCGCTCACTGACCACAGCACTACTGTCCCTGTGCCTAATTTCCATTTATTGATCGGCTGGACACTAACTGTAGCACTAATCAATGGAGACATTTCTATGAACTGCTGGCAGCAGTGCATGAGCACGAGCTTGAGGAGAGAGAGGAGCAGAGCCTGTTCAGATCAATATTACAGGGGGAAACAGCTCCCCTGCCTATTATTCAGAGAGGTATGATGGAGAGAGGGAGGGAAAGGGGTTGAGATGTGGGGAGATAATTACTGTAAGGAAACCAGGATGAGAATGTTGTAAATGCTCAGCGGTCGATGTGCAGGTGACGGTGATATGACTAAATATTCTCTGAAAGTGTTGAAATGAGACTAGGTCTTTTCTGGCATTCCACTGCTTCGGATATACCGGAAAGAACCATCTGCATTTGTGCAATCGGAATCAAAAGCCAAATCCTTCCTAATGAGCGTGAGAAGGATAGAGGATTATACAAGAACGAGAAACTACAAACAGATGGGATTTGGCTCACCTGTAGAAAGCTAGAGGTATGAGGGTTCCATTTCTCCTCGGGACGCCCGTGCCAGGTGTTCAGGATACTTAAACACACCTGGTTGTTACAGAATGAATGAGAGAGAGTACAAAGAGATCAGGATATAGAGAAACAAAAAAACAGAGAACATTTGTTGAATGAGCACTGTGCTATATGTCCGAACTGACTGCAATTAATTTTATGTATAATCATTTTCTTTAAATTTATTTTAAATCAATTTCTATATCATTTTAAAAATCCTTGTTTTTATTATTTTTATTTCCATGTTTTGATTGATTTTTAATGTCTATTTCACTTTCTTTTATGTAAAGCACTTTGAATTACCACTGTGTATGAAATGTGCTATATAAATAAACTTGCCTTGCCAAGTCATATGAAAATATAAATAAAAAAACATTATTAAAAAAGGGGTATTTTACAAATATGTTTATTGTATTATATTAATTATTTCTAAATTCTTTATTGTATGCATGTATATATATATAACATTTTTTGTAAAAATACCCTTTTTATGAATTGAAGAATAACAAATTAAATTTTTTTTTTTTTCAAATTTCTAATCTACGGTCTAATTTTCAGTATTTGCATCAGCCACTGAAAACAAAAAAAAAACAGTATTGGTCCAAATATTTCCTGAATAATTTCCCAAAAACAGGAATCGACACTAACCTTGCCATCATTGTAGAGGTTTGGATTGAAGCGGACGCTGTGGCCACCAGTGGTCTCCAGATTAACCAGAGGAGGGGAGTTTGGGTAATCTTGAGGAAAGTAGACATCAAATTCGAAACAGCCATTGGCATACGGTGTGTCTGCGGGCCCTGTTATCAACACCTGAGACAAAAACCAAGAAAACCTCCATTCATCCAAAGGCGACAAACATTAAAATAGAAAACATCGTGTTGAACATCACTGCAATGATTGTATATGTCTAAACCAGGTCTATAGAGGAAGTTTTACTGATACAGTCAAAGAGATGTATCCCGCTTCCCAAAGAAGGAGTGAGAAAGCGACTAAGATTGGAGGACTGTAATGCCATCCAGTGAATCTCTCTCTACTGCAGGCAGCAGAGCTGCACTCAGGCGTTAAGACTGTTTTGACATGACCATTCAAATGCAACACTAAACACACACACAAAGCTGTGCTCACACACTCTGTGTAAGTTAAAATGGGAAAGCTCAGTTTACTATTAATGTTCATTAAGATTGCATGAAGAGTGGAGGAAGATAAAAAGGCCTGGCTCTGTGTTAAGGGTCAGTGTATGCAGATGGAGCAGCGAGTGACCAGTCTGACTGGGGCTCCGCCTGTGGTCTGGCCTGCCCGAGACAAAGCTCAAGCCAGACACACTGACATTTACATACTAAGAGACAAGCCCGGGTCAAAAGCACATCTCAAATGTCATTAGGAAGAGTGTGCGCACTCGTGTGTGTGTTAGAAACCACAAGACAGCAAGACAAGCAAGTGACTCCTGGGATTCGCTGTGGTTGTTTTGTCATGCAGCAGAGATCGAAAGATTTATGGTGACCCACAGTAAACAGCAAGGCTTGAGACAGTCACGGTCTGCTTTCATATTCAGCACTGAGATATCAGATTCTCGTTGATTGATTCATGTTATTAGTCAATTCACATGATTTGATTCTGTAATAATAAATGTAATTTACACATTTAATAAATGAATATTAACTGGTTTCAACTGCCACTCAAGTACAAAAATGTAAATAATTTCTTTATTTAAATGCAATTAATCATGCTCATCCATCTACATTTTGCATTTATTTTTGCGTCATAATTCCACTTTAGAATTTTAGTGATTTACAAATGCTCTGTGAATCAGTTTAAGCGAATCATCAGAAAGAATCGGTTTAAAAGCAAGATTTGTTTACATTTTTTAGTTCATTGCAGAGGTATATTATATACATTAATATGGTAAATTTGTGTTCTTACCCCGATTACTAATAATCAATAAGCTCTTATAAATAAAGAGTGGAGGGGTCAGAGGTATCGAATCATACCTTCATGATGTCAAGACGTTCTTCATCGCAGCGGACGAACACGCTAGATGATGACGAGAGAGGGAGGGAGGTGGAGAGTGTGACGGCCTCCTGTGCTAATCGTCGAGCACGAGCGGCACTGTTGGCGTCGCTGGCGTTCTTCACCTGAGACAGGTAATGGTAGTTCATCTTAAACACCAGCTTAGAGTCCTCATCCTCACACACCATCTCAAACGTGTCTGTGAAAGAGAAGACACACAGACAGTTAGTTTTTAGCAGTCACATTGAAATATAAACATCAGACTCACTTAAAAATAAACATTTCATCATGTTTCCTCCAGAAAAAGCCATACTGTGTATTCTGAAGGATCTGTTCTGTGTGGACCAGTGCAAACCTGTTTACAGTCACGTCAGTTGAGATTACCTCATTCGTCTGAGGTCGGGCTAAATCATTTTTGGCAGAACAAAACTCTTGTCATCAATCAGAGCAAAGACAGATGAGAAATGACAACCAGAAGAGCTATTCTTCCAGCAAGATAACACAATCTTCCCCATTTCACTTCATTGTGCTCCTTCAAATTTTTGGTGCACTTAAAGAAAACAAAATCAGCCGAAAGGAAAAACAGCAATTACTATCCATTCATTCAACTATGTATGCGGCACAAAAGCTGAATAAAAGAGAAGAATAGGTTTAGACCAGGCTTTACAAACCTGGGGTTCGCAATCCCCTAGGGTTCACGAGTTAATGAAAAGCTAATAATCATTTAAATAACATAAATGCAAATTTAGAATAAACATTACAAATTTTAATTTATTTCAGAATTTTAGATTCCCCTGCATGCCATGTGACCAACATAAAAAAACAAAACAAACATAATAAATATGTTGTTAAATACCAACTTAACATCTGAGGGAAAACAATAATATATCAAATGGGTTTGGCTGACAAAAAAAGAAAAAAGAAGGTGAACACTTGGTTTAAATAAACCAATGGAAAGTACTGAATGCACTAATACTAAAATAAAAATGAGATAATTCTGGCCAGTGATTAAATAGATTTTCACGTTATGGCCAAAAACCAACAAACGGCTGATGTAAAAATGCTGTATTAACTATTATTAACAGTGTTACTAAATTATTATTACTGTTTTAAAGGACAATTTAAGAGAGACAGAGGCAATCTTAATAAAAAAGCAGAGGAAATTAGCATGTACAGCTGAATATATTCAATATCGTCCGATACGATAAATAAATAGATCTAATATCGGTCGGTAACCAATGTATTATGCATTCCTAAAATGTTCAAAATTTTGTGAAATATATTGTTTAAAATATTCAATAAAATGTTTAAAATCATTGAACTCGGGTCAAATTTCATTTTAATGTTTAAATTATATAATATTCTCTCTTATCATCCAGTAAAAACTTAAATGGGTCAAGCACTTTCACAGAAATGTAGTTCAGGACTCACCAAACTGTAGTTTTTTCATGGCTGCTGTATATTTCTCCTCCATTGAGCGCAAGATGGACAGCGGTTTGGGCCTTGCTGCTGCCTTCTTAGAACTTTCAGCCATCTTCCTCTCTAAAAAAAGCAGAAGACAGACACGTCAAAAAAAACCTTCAAGAGTGTGTGCATGTGTGTTTCACAGTAGCCTGAGGGTGTTTGAGTAGTTCACATCTTCAATCCTCTCATCCCTACGAGACGCAAAAGTAACCTGAATGCCTATATGTAGCTCTGCTATCAGTAAACAAAACATACAGCTACGAAAGAGCTCAAACGGCGCATTTTTGTGACTTGATAATTAAAGATGTTCATTGAGATGTGTTTGACTGCAAATTTGTTACTTTGATAAATGAGACGAAGCGCAAAAAGTCGTGTTGTTACACAAATGAGTTGCTGCATTTCTGTTCTCTCAATTCAGATTGTTATCGAGAGAGCGTCAGACTAATGACAATGACACCAGCAGACCGTCACCACTCCAATGAGACATCTCAGACCTACGGATGGAGGCCGTTAGAGCTACAACACAATTAAACTCCCTATATTTAGGAGCTTTATGGCATTTCCGCCCATTCTGCACTGGTTGCAGACAAATGTCCCTCCCTGCACACCCATGTTCCATGTCAGCCAATCAAATTACCTTTGTGCTTAACAGGGTTGATAACGGCTACACTTTGGATCCGAGCCACATAAAATCCCACCGGCATCGATAGCTCCATTTATTCTCACCTCGACACATTAGTGCACGATATTGATGCCAATATCGATATTGAACTACAGGACACAACTTTCGACCAATCAGACACCCTGACTGCGCTGTCTCTGGCACTTTTTAAGAAAAGATGGAGTACTAATTAAGCAGTTAAATGGGGTAATGTCTTACTGCTCTTATCATATGGATTTTACTTATGAATAGAGACCGCTGCATCGATCAGCTTCACCACATTTAACGCCCCTTTCATTCACTCATCACGGAGAGAGAATGAGAGCATGAGACACCCAAGGGAGGGTTGGGTATCCTTCAAAAATTTCCGATATCGATACCTTGTAGTTCGATACCGGTTCCTGAACGATACTTTTTTCGATACCAATTTTATGAAATCAGTTTTAACAAGATTGCATTATTTCAAAAAAACTATTTTTTCAGCTTGTTGACATTTATACAGACTCAAAGCAAAATATATACAACACAATAAATCAGTGCAACTAATTTTAAGAAAGTTCAAATAGTTTTCAGTTTACACATCTGTTAGGCTACACTAGTGCATGTTCGTTTTAAAACGCATAACTCAGACAAAATCATAATTTATATTCATTTATTCTAAGTTGTTAAAGAAATTTAAAATCTTTACCCACCCCATAAGTAGGTGTTTTATTTTCTTTCACCATGTTTTAATGTTATTAAATTATGGTGTATTATGTCTAATTATTTGAATGCATAAAAAACTTAGTTTATTCAAATTTATTCTAAAAATAGCCTTATGAAATGTTTTATTTTTCCTCAGAAATTCTGTATCTGGTTTTCAAATGAAGGCATAGAAAATTAACTTAATCTTAAAATGATTGAAAATCAAAGTTTATGTATTTATTTTGGCAAACAAAGGGGGTTTACTATTACAAATAAATAGAAGAAATGTGGGATCATTACTAAAAAATTTTTATAGTAGGCTATAGTAGCAGTATGTACTGTCTGCTGAACAATATTAATATATTTCTGCCGCAGTGTCTTCCAAATTAAACCAAACTTTTATTTTGACAGGTTGCCGTAAATACCTTTACAGTTCTGTGCGTAGAATAGATGATATGATGCTAGTTTTACTCAAATGAAATGTTAAAATGCAGGTCTGGAGATGTTGTTCATGTGTTGATATCCTCATTTTGTGAGACGCAGATGCTGAAACACTGATCACTGATCAATCTGCGCAAACACACCTAGTGCTGCAGGCTTATTGGCTCACTGACGTTGATGAGATTAACTCCTTAGGTATCGAAATTTGGTACCGAACGACAAGACGTTTTTCAATGGTATTCGGTCGGTGCCTAAAAAGTTTCGCACTCGATACCCAGCCCTAGTCTAGGAACAAGCACACCCTTAGCTTTGCTCTAGAGGATCTCTGAGGAACATTTTTTAAAATGTTAATAAATGGATGCGACTTATCTCAAGAGCTCTGAATCCCAGGATTAGGAATTGCCATGGTCACATCAGGACTAAGCTATGGCTATGACTAAGCGACGCTGGTTCAAATTAAAGATCTTAGCATGACATAGATTAAGTCTAGTCTGACAAACGAAAGTGCCCGGTAAAGCTGACTCTCCGTTTAAAAACCCCTTGAGAAAACGATCAGGCTTCAGAGAGCCTGCCACCTCTGGTGCGGCTGTGCGCTGAAGAGCTGTTTCTCTTTGGCTTATTTTGTCAGAGCAAACAGTCACTCCATGTCCCCTGTGGCCCTCAGACAAGCAGGGAGTGTCTTCAGCCTGTGAAATACACACTATCCTTCTCCTGACTGACCACTATACATCCAGCACTGTCCTGCTTTTGCTTCTGTTCTGTTTCAAGTCTCAAGAAATATTGCCCTCCAGAGACACAGGGCATTAAGAGCAAGGGGATTTAGTGTGAAATGTGCTTCAAATGGTGCAGAAACATCCATGGGTCAGATCATTTCAATATCTATAAACATTATGAAATGACTAGTTAAATGTACAAAAGTCAAAAGTTTGGACACACTTGATTCATGATTAAAAAAACTTTACTATATATACTGCTCGTTAAATGTGTCGTAGACCCATCGAGGCTGCATTTATTTAATCGAAAATACAGTAGAAATAATATTAAGATATATTATCACAGTTAAATATAACTTCTATTTTTCTCATTTTAAAATGTAATTTATTCCTGTGGTGAAAAAGTTGAAATCATTTTAATATGCTGATTTGGTGCTCAAGAAAAATAGCTTATCAATGTTATAAAAAGAAGCTTTTTATGAAGTTGGTTTATGAAGTTACTCTAAAACTTAATACTGAAGAATTTGAGAGGTAATGTGTCCAAATGAGAAATTCATTAAATAATTTGTTAAGCATTTTAATTAAAGTTAGTAAAAATGTAATTTTCCATTTATTATTTAATAAACAGTTCCTACAAAAAGCATTTTTTGTTTGGGAAAAGCAGATTGTTAAGATGGATGTTCTCACCGTGGTTGGCCTGCCGTAGGTTGGTGGTGGCAGCATAAACAATCTCTGCAGTCTTCTGGATGTCAGGAACTAGCAGCGTGAGGCCTTCTGGCTCAGGATCAGATGCCTCGGTCTTCATCACCCCTTTACTTTTGTCTTTCTTCGACCTAAGGTGGACACAGAAACATCAGAAATCACATTTCTGTAGACATGAACAAATTAATTATGGGTCTGCATGTGGTATGCATGTGAACATGTGAAAGGTTTCATTTTTCAGTGACCACAACAATGGCAGAGAAAAAACAAGTGCATGTCCTCAAGAACTTCTCAATCTCTCATGTCCCAACCCTGAAACAAACACAAACACGCTCTCATCCTGAGAGGTGCTAGTACACACTGGATGCATCAAATGAGCAGCAGATTGTGACTTGCCCCAAAGTAAACCATTAAAAACAACATCCAGCTGTCTTGTGGCTAAGCACACGCCCTCACAACATGCATCTTTCATTAAGCAGGAGGAGAGAAAATGAAAGAGACAGACAAATGAAAAAGGGGGCATGTCAAAAACGTCCTTTACCTGTAGTTGACGCACAGGACAATAATTAAGATGTTCCATCAGTCAAGGATACACGCATTCTCAGAGACACTCAGACAGAGCCAACCTTGTGACTTATAGTCCAATGCCATAAACATCTCGTTACACATGAAGACTAAGCCATTATTAAACACAGACAGCTGATAACAAATCACTGTCTCACTACTCTACATATCAACCTGTGCTAATACTCGAAGCAATCAGACTTGCAATCTTTACCTAGAGGAAGATAAAAAAGGTGAAAAAAATCCATAGGCTTATACTGAAGGGACATAAAACATGCTATATAATCTTAAAAAAGAAAATGAATGTATCAATTTATAAATATGTATTTTTAATTAATATTTATATAAATAAGTTTTTTTATTCATTTTTAAAACATTAATACAAAAATTAAAATAAAAATAATAAACAAATTATATAAAGAATTTAAAAAGTACATTTGTAAATTAAAAAACTTTTCTGTAAGAAAGAAAGAAAGAAAGAAAGAAAGAAAGAAAGAAAAATATTTCTGATACACAATATATTGCTAAAAATCAAATTCATGATTTATTTTTTGTGGTGGGTTCAGCGAAATTTCTGGCAAAAACATATATACTGAAAAAGCCAAAGCTAAATTATGGACTAGCGTGGGACGGCAAAAGCTCAGGACAGTTTAAAGGCCACTGGGGATTAGAGGCTTTTCAGGGGCAGCTGAGGAGCACTGACTGATCTAGTAGTCATTTATCACTGTGTGTTACTCCTCTGGTGAAACACTGGCTTTGACTTGTGGCTATAGCATCAGGTTACATCTTGTGGGTATAAGTCAGATTTTTCCATGGAGGTCAGAGACAGTGAGTGTCACAGGGTGGGCACTCATCCATCAGCAGTCACTCTGTCTGTCCTCCGTCCATTAGTGTGATCGACCGGTGGACTGAATGTGTGGACGCGTGTGTGTGTCTAAAAGAAAGAGCTCACCTGAGGCGGTTGGTGTAGGTGTCCACACAGGTCTTCATTTTGGCCAGTAACATGCCGACAGAGGTCTGACACTCTGTGCGTTCCTCATCCTCCTCTTCGTCTGCAGCGTCTCCTGATAGCGGCAAGAGCAGAGGAACCAGGCTGGTGCAGGTGGAGATGGCCCTCAGCAGTTCTAACAGAGCACGATACAGGGGGACGTGACGCGCCATGTCCAAAACTGCAGGAGACAGAGAGAGGGAGACATTACGTTCAGAGACAGGATGCTTATAAAAGCCAAAGTCGATTACATCTCTTAAAGGACAGGAGGACACAAGGGACGATCCACACATACACACACACTTTCAGTCTCTCAAGGTTAATAACGTTTTTAATGTAATGTTTTTAGGAACATCATTGATTTCAAAGATTTACATGGTTTGAATCCCTGAACAGGACATAATAACTGTTTTATCATATGGAGAAGTCACCTTATGACCATCTTATGAACGGACAAACAAGGAAACATTTGTCATGCCTGTTTAAAGGGACAGTTTACTCAAAAATAAAAAAGATTGTGTCAACATATACTCAACATTATGTCCTTTGAAACCTATATGACTGACTTTCTTCAGCAAAATAGAAAAGATGCTGCTTTGAAGAATGTTGGAAACCAAAAAGTTGGATTCCATTGACTTCGATTGTATGGATAAAACAAAAAGACATTTTATAAAATCTCTTATGTTGCACAAAAATGAGGGAGAGTCAATAAATGACAATTTTGATTTTTCTGTGAACTGTCCCTTTAAAACAACATAGTACAGAAAAGATCCATTGGCTGTAGAAAGAAAAGCTAGGGGGGAAACAACAGATTATTATTATTTTTTTTAATTCAGACATTTAACTCAATCTTCTTTTGAGTACGTTGAGATGCTAGAGGTTTGAGGCATGAGGGCTCTTTGTGTATGCATTTCCTGTTTGGAGAAGGCACGATAATCCTTTTGTGGCACAGCGGAGACTTAAAGCCAGAACGAGGACAGTGAGAGAATAAAGGATGAGAGGGAACGAGACAGAGAGCGATTACTGAGGGTCTTCAAGCAAAACGCTATAATCAGGCTCATATTATCAGTGTGCAGTGAATGTAAGGAGCAGGAATACTGTGTGCATGTTTGTGTGACCTGTGTGTGTGGGGGACTTGGGGACACTTCATTTCCAGCGATATTGTCGACCTGATTGCAAAGACACTATTTAAACTGAACTGAGCTGGATGATGACATCACTGAATTCAATTATGAAATGCCTTTAACTGAAAATCTTTTTAAAAAATCTTTTTAATTTTCCTTTTTTGATATTGCGCAGTTGCTTTGACACAATTTACATTGTTAAAAGCGCTATATAAATAAAGGTGACTTGACTTGTGTGTTTCTAAGAAGAAAGTGGAATTTCAAACGACTGAAGGAGCTCCATCAAAGGGTTTCTTTTGAGTGTGAGCCCACTTTGAGGACACCATAGATCAGAGAGCGTTTAGTGTGTGTGTTGTATCATCTCAATGTCAGTCTACGTTCCAGATTCTCCTCATGCCCTCCTCAGTTCAGACTGTTTCTCCTTCACTCTCATCTCATTTAGAGACTAACTGATTTACTGCACACCAATCCTCCTCTCTGGCCCTCTCTCTCCCTCATCAGACATTCAGCTCCATGCTGGATTGGGTGGATGATAAACAATGTTAGTGAGAGCGGAGAGGACACATACGTCAGCTCCCCTGCCCTCCATCGCCATATGCAGAGAAGAGCGGAGATGGAGGAAGAGAGGAGGGAGGACACGGCAGGACAGGAGAATAGAGGAGGGGAAAACCAGAGAAACGACAGAAGGAGAGAAGAGACAAGAAAGGCATAGGAGAGATGGAGGGGAGAGAGAAGATCAGAAGGACCAGAAAAGAGGAGGGGCAAACAGAACGGAGGAGAAGAGATGGCAGATGACACCAGAAAGGAGGAGAGGAAATGAGAAGGAAGGACAAAGCAGTGGAGAAGACAAGGAAGGACAAGTGGAAAGGTGACCAGTAAGGAGAAGAGGCAAACCGAATAGAGAACAGGAGGAAGCAGAAGTAGAGGAGAGCAGAAATGAGGAGAGCAGAAAGGAGTGGAGGAGAAAAGAAAGAGAAAGCACAGTAGAAGACTAGAAAAGATGTAAAAATAATAATAGAGACAAGAGAAAGCAATAAAAAGTGGGAGATGTAAAAGCTGGAGAGGAGAGGAGAACTGAAAGGAGTAAAGAAGCAATCAGGATGGATTGGAGAAGACAAGAAAAGGAGAGAGCAGAGGAGAAGATTAGACAAGAGGCGAAAGACCACAAGAAGAAAAAAAGAGGAAGAACAGACAAGTAGGGGAAGAAAACAATATAGAAGAGAAGAGATAATAGGAGAAATGAGAAGAGACCAGAAAGAAGGAAAGGAAAGACAAAGGGGAGGAGAGAGGAAAACCGAAGAGGAGAGGCATTTAGATAAGAGGAGAAAACAATTTAAGAGAGCAAAAAGCAGAAGAGAAGACCAGATAGGAGGAGAAGAAAAAAAAAGCAGGAAAAAGAAGGAATACAGATAATACTACAGTGAGTCTTATGTCAAACTCCTCACAGCAGCACAAGGACACTACAATATCATTCATCCATTCCCTCTTCCCCAGGAAAAGACTCTGAGGGTCACAGGTCATCTGGACTCAAACTGAGCCTGATGCACAGCTCCACTGCTTTAAACGATTCTTCATTTGTACCAGAAGACCTTTATGGCTGACCTCTCCCCCCATCGGCTCACTGTCTAAAAGGAATAATATATCCTCAAACACAAGTTTCGTGCTCTGTATGAGAGAGAGCTTCACGCACACTCAAGAGACATCTTAAAAACAGCCGTTTCCCCTCATCTTCAAAAATCTCTCCTCTAATTAGCTCACACAGGTCACAACCTTAATGAGAACACACAAAAGAAATGCTGAAGACAAAAGCACACAAAAAAACATCTTTAGCCATTTAAAACGGGCATATCATAGAATACAAGATGTTGTTCTTGATCTTTTAAAGTAAGAATTTAAAGTAGTAGATAGAGATTCTCATTGCTAAAGTTTCTCTTATGTTTTTTCTTCCCTCCATTTCTGTAACTTGATGGAGTTTGGGTTCCTTGTCACAGTTGCCTTTGGCTTGCTTAGTTGGGGTCTAAAAGATGCTTTCAGTAATATTATTCATTTCATGGGACTGACGCTTTCGGATGAGGACAAAACTTGAACTGAATAATGACAGTCTTCTGTAGAGCTGCTTAAAAGCCAAATCTAATTTGCTCAAATTTAATGAATTTTGCCACATCGTTACTGAACTGAGTCAAGCTGAATAACACCACTACTGTTTTCAGTTGAGTTACTTACTGCTGAATTGATCTTGTTAAATAAATGAAAGAACTTTACAGTTATTGAACTGAACTGAAGCAACACTGAACTGGCTGGAGCTGAATAATGATACAATATTGTATTGCTACATCTGCTTTATAGCAGAAATTTGGATTTGCCATTTTTTAAGTTTGCATCATTAATCTTGTTACTTTCCTCTTTATCACCAAGAAGCTACTTTAAAGCAATCAAAACAATGTTGTAAAAAAGGGCTTACATAAATAAATAAATAATAATAATGGTACAACTCAATTTAACTGTAAACTCCCTTTCACAAACTTGGGATAGGTAAGTTTCCTATGCTCACCAAGGCTGCATTTATTTGATCAAAAACACAGTAAAATTGTGAAATATTACAATTTAAAATACTTTTCTATTTGAATATATTTCAAAATGTAATTATAAACTGTGATGACAGAGCTGAATTTTCAACACAATTACTCCAGTCTTCAGTGTCACATGATCCTTCAGAAATCATACTAATATGCTGATTTGCTGCTCAAGAAACATTTCATATTATCAATGTTAAAAGCTGTGCTGCTTAATATTCAGTAGTTAGTTTACTACACCCCACTTCACAGGCCCCCCATTCACACATGACAAACATGTAGTACTCAGAATAAACCTTAGGAGTGCACAGTGTGTGTGTGTGTGTGTGTGTGAGAGAGACAGTTCTCTGAACATGTGGTAGAAACTCTTTGTCACCATGACAACAAAGATCTTGAGGACAGGCGGGACGACACCAGCAACAGCACAGAAATGTACACTTGCTTATTGCCTCGTGGGTTGGTTAAAATTTAATCTGGTTATTTACAACATGTAGAAATGCCTAACTGTTCATGACACGCAGATGAAGAGGGCGAGACAAAAAAATACCCTCTCTAATATGACTCCACTGTGTGTGTGCGCACATTTATTTTGGTGTGTTTAAGTAACACTAGCACACTTTTGTTGAAGTAAATCAGGCTGACAGGAGATTTTAAATGCCGCTTTGCAGAGCAGAACTGGGCCTCGAGTCTAATCACTGACACAAAAATCATGCTTCCCAAATCATTCAGGGCACAAGAGTCCTCCGCCTGTCTGGAGTGTGTGAGTGAGCGAGCGAGCGAGAATCCTTCCCATGAGGGCCAGCTGGAAAGAAAGACACACCATGCAGCAAGAGCTCAGAGAAGCGCTCCATCAATAATGCAAGAGAACGAGGAATAAAACAAGATGAGCGCTGCTGCATCTCCCTTTCACACTTCTGCATCTCTCTAGCACAGACAACACTGAGACGCAGGACACGGACTGATGGCACAACCGGACCACTGACTCAACACACTGAAGAGAGCGTCGCCTGATCCATGTGCCAAATACACAAGGAAAATAAAAGAGGGCAGTGAGTCAAAGGAGGAGAAAGATAGAGGGTTATTCGTATGCTTTTATGCAGGTCATATTTATATGCCCATGCCTCCATTAGACACCAAACCTTATTTTAAAATGTGCAAAATGGAGATGCCACACTATTAAAATTCAGTTTGAAACAAACTGATAATTATTGTCATATTTTGGTTGATAACGCGTAAAGGGTTGATATTAAAAATTCTAAGTCAAAATAAATAAAAAAGAATCAAAAACTAAAATCAATTGGTTTAAATGCTACATTTGAATTCAGGCATCACAAATTGAAATTTGCACGAGTATGAAAAAAAATGCATTCATTATATATTCATTATTTGCTAAAGTTCACATTTAATAGTATTGCATTATTAGTGTTTTTAAAGATTAACTTGAAGTCAAAGTTAGATAAGTCATTTAAATGCAGAAATAGGCAAAATGAGTATGAATAATTAAATATCCATTACTGACCGATACTACTAAAAAACAATTTAAAAAAATATAATTTTTATTTTGAATATTGTATTCATCACGAATCCGGGAAAAAAATATATACATCAAGGTTTTCAGAAAATGCAGCACAACTCATGTCAACATTGATGATAATAAATGTTTCTTGAGCACAAAATGTATCAAATAAATGCAACTTTGGTGAAGTAAAAAAAATATATATTTTTGAGCCCAAGCTTTTGAATGGTAGTTGTACATAACTACTAAATGGGTAGGCCTGCTATTTAAAGGGATAGTTCACCCAAAAATGAAAATTCTGCAACCATTTACTCACCAAACCTGTAGTCACTCAAGTAGATCCAAACCTGAAGAATGTGGGAAACAGAGCAGTTCTGGGGCACCATTGACTTACATAGTATTTTTTTTTTCCTACTACGGAAGTCAATGGTGCCCCAAAACAGCCTGATTACAAACTTTCTTCAAAATATCTTCCTTAGTGTTCAGCAGAACAAAACAAATCATACAGGATTGGAACTACTTGAGGGTGAATAAATGATGACAGAATTTATTTTAGGGGTGAACTATCCCTTTAAGTTTGGGTACAACAATTCACAAATTTTTCCAGTACAACACCAAAAGCATTGGCAGAACGAGCCTAGATTCAAAATGCCACTCTTTTTGGATTCAATCCAGCTGACCCCAGAAATTACAATGAACGGTGGCGGCTTGCAAAGTTACTTAAACACTTGGAGTTAGCCAGCAGACTCTTTGGTGCCTGGACAATCTGATTGTGGGCATTAACATCCACACCCTCATGAGAAAGTGGCACCCTTCCAGACGTTTATGTACAAGTCGCTTAAAGGAGGTGTCGGCACAGCACAAAAGCTGTAATTTTCAGGAAAATAGTCTTGTATCTGAGGAAGCCCTGTGCCAGCAGAGGCTGTTTATGCACAAGGATATTTGACTGAGCTAATGGCGACGACCACAGGGCTGTAATTTTCTTCCTCTGCGAAGCTGCTATAAAACCTTCAGCTAACGGAAGGATAACAAAGCGCATTCTTCCCTTTCTGCATCATTTAAAGCCACTAAATCATTCAGAGCGTTTCTCTCATCTGAAGAGGACTCAGTTTCTCAAAGGCTGTAATGACACTGCGTCTGTCTACTGATGAGGGCAAGATTTTGGACAGCAGGCTGACCAGCTGATATAAAATGTCCCAAAAAATTAGGGGAAAAAACTCTCAACCTACACTAATGTTCAAAATTTGGGGTTTGTATGATTTTTTTGAGGGGGTAAAAGTTTTTGGAAGAAGTTTCTTATCCTCATCAAGGCTGCATATATTTGACAAAAATACAGTAAAAAAAAAATGTTGTTCTGAAAAGCATGATACAAGATTCTGGATTGAATAGAGTTTACAAGGACAGCATTTATTTGAAATTAAAATATTTTTTAACAAATGTTTTAATGTCATTTCTGATCAATCCGATGCATTCTTGCATTGGATTGATCAGAATATTTTTCTGATCGCAATAATATGGATTGCAATAAAATGGATTGCAATAAAAATGCTTTTTAATAAAAAAAAACAACAACAAAAAAAAAACACTCTTGACCCAAAACTTTTTAACTGAGTATTTCTGATGTATAGCCAAGGTTAGAAACTGTGCCCACATTACCAGCATAACTAACTAACCCAGTATAAACCAGTTTTAAAAACAGCATTCAACAGTCCATAAACCAAAGTCGACTGAAGGCTAACAAAGCTAAAATAATCTTGACTGCTTCATTTTAATGACCAGACCATTCCTGTCCTCCCATCCTTCCTTACACTCCTCCACTCTCATTCCTTTATCCAATTTAGCTCCCATGCACCCATCCAGGTAAAAAGGGGGGTATCTATCTCTCTCCACGCAGGAGGGCGCAATTAATTTTGACAAGCCCTCTGACTGACATTTGGCATTTTGTGTGGGCACACATGCTGTCACAGAGCTTTGGAGAGAGGAGAATATGACTTTACAAAGGGCACCTGTTCAAATGAGCAAAATGAGATATATTAATACATCACAGCTGAGAGGAAACAGGCTGAATCTTATTACACACCTTCGCTACAAACACCTTAATGAGAAAAAGAAACCGCACACTCAAAACAAACAAAACTCAGCAAGAGAACAATAATTAATGAGTCCCGCAGGTTTTGACTGTCAGATATGAATTGTGTGCGTTGTTCAGAGTTTGTCCTCTATAATGATCCAGGTGGAGATTTAGAGAGGAAAAAAATGGGAAAAGGCAGGAATGTGCATCGGATGAGTGCACACACATCCATCAAAAGGTTTCCGAGTCATCACTCACTCTCTCCATTTTTGGCGTTTGATCGAGGGGAGTATGAACGCATCCTGCAGGATGTTGCAGCAGGTTTGAAAAGCTTGTCAGCGCTGACCCAATTCACTGATGTCCATTTCTGAGAGTCTCAGCAGAACTTTGCTCAAGGTCTGTATTACACCATCAACTGCTGTTTTAAAAGCTACATATGAACACACACTACTAGATTCAAGACTGGGGATGCATCCAAATAATGGCAAGTGAAAATTAGGGTCCAAAGATGCCAAAAAAATGGAAAAGCCAATAATCTGATTATTTAAACACTGTTACTTTTTTATACAAACAACAACAGGGTATGAATATAATACATAATTTTTCCTGGCTGTCCATTCTATTCCATATAATGAAAGTGAACAAAGAATGGGACTGTCAAGCTGCAAATGGAATATGTGTGTTTTTTTTTTTTATTAAATATTTTTTCATAAAACCATTGGCGTAAATTGTTGCAGTAAATTGAATGAATACAAAGTATTAAGTATGAACTGAACAATCTCAGATTTGAAATGCTCTTATTTCAAGAATAAGGCCTTATACAATAAACAATACAGAAGCGATGTTATTTTTGTAGATTTTTACGAGGAGTTAACCTCGCTTTCGAAGTGTATCAGAGGTTAAAAGGAAGCACTCTGTCTTAAGGGATTTGAATCCGATACTAATAGAAGATCAATATTAGAACACAAGCAGATCTTTGAGTCAGCAGAACTTCGTAATATTATGGTCACACGCACGTACAGTAATGAGATCGCTCCATAATCGCCCACCACCGGCTGTCAGCTCGATGATTATATGATCCACAGCTCAAGAGAGAGAAAATTACAAACAAATAAATGAATATTAACAACGGCTCATTGACAAGGAACTCCACTTAGAGCAGATGGAAAAAAAAATCCTGCCTTTCTTCATGGATTCCAACCGGCCGGGTTCAGTCTGATTTGTTTTAAATGTTCTGGCACGGCGCTGGGAACCTGGGACCAAGGGAATTCACCCACATGATAATTTCATTTAATTGGCCTGTGCGATAATTTCTGCACATTATGGTGACTGAAATGTGCCGATACTAATTATCAAAAGAGAGAGAGAGCTACACTATATTGCCAAAAGTATTGGGTCACCCCCTTCTAATGAGCATGTTTGACTACTTTAGTCATTTCTATGAG
The DNA here is from genome assembly GCF_936440315.1 of Barbus barbus. Taxonomy (NCBI): domain Eukaryota; kingdom Metazoa; phylum Chordata; class Actinopteri; order Cypriniformes; family Cyprinidae; genus Barbus; species Barbus barbus. Next base: position 18,800,303 of record NC_136758.1, read on the forward strand.
TACAAATCTTAATGTTAAAGCATATAATGATATTCTACGGAATTGTGTGCTTCTAATTTTATAGCAACAGTTTGGACAGGACCCTTTTCTATTCTAACATGACAGTGTCTCTGTGTATAAGGCACGGTTCAAAAAGAAATGATTGATTCAGTCAGTGTGGAAGAACTTGACTGGTCTGCAGAAAGCCAAGACCTGATCCCAGCTGAACACCTCTGGTGTGACTTTAAATACAGACCTTGAGCCAAAAACTCATCACCAAACATCAATGACTTGTATAGACACTATAAGGACAAAAGTGTTGGGACACCCCTTCTTTAGAACAGAAAAAGGCAGTTCCAAAACTGTGGCAACAAAGATGAAAACATAATTCATGTATTTAAAAATTGTATTTCCATCTCTGTTGCAACAGTTTTGGACTTATCTAAAATGACAGTACCCATATGTACAAGTCATTGGTGTTTGGTGATGAGTTTTTGGCTCAAGGTCTGCATTTAAAGTCACACCAGAGGTGTTCGGCTGGGATCAGGACTAGGCTTTCTGCAGACCAGTCAAGTTCTTCCACACTGACTGAATCAATCATGTCTTTTTGAACCGTGCCTTATACACAGAGACACTGTCATGTTAGAATAGAAAGGGGTCCTGTCCAAACTGTTGCTATAACATTAGAAGCACACAATTCCGTAGAATATCATTATATGCTTAAACATTAAGATTTGTACTCATAGAAATGACTAAAGTAGTCAAACATGCTCATTAGAAGGGGGTGACCCAATACTTTTGGCAATATAGTGTATAGAGCGAGTACAAAAGATTTAGAGAGAGAGAGAGAGAGGGGGGCGGGGGTGTTTCCTGATGGGACATGCTCTCAGATAATTATGATGATTGAAGGAAATAAAGTTCATAATCATTCATTTTTGGTTATGGAATATCATATCCAAACTTGTGTCAATAATACACACACAGCACTTCTGGAAGCATCAGGATGAAACACTGACAATGAAGTTCTACAGCAGAGATTATTTATCATTTATGACCAGATTTATTATCATTTATGACCTAAGAATACGCATTTAAAAAAAAAGTCATGTCAACTTTCTAAAATAAAAAGAATTCACAGTTGTTCTGCAGGCCACTTTGAAGAACAATGCGGGCAAAGTCTATGTTACCACAGAAAGCTACAGCAAAACAAAGATTGACTGCCTTAAAAACTTTAAGTTCCAAGAAATTGGTTTAAGACTCAATACAAAATGTAGAGAAAGATTCAAAACTTATTTGTGGCGCCCACTTTTCAAGATTCAATCAATTCCCAATGACAAATATAATCTTCCATTTTTTCCTCTTTGAATATCATCTTTCTACAGATTTTACAGTCAACCACATTCTCTCAGACCACTCACTTTTGCTCCTTATGCCTAAAGGTAAAGCCTTTTATTGACCTCCTGTAATTGTGCGCCTGCCCAGAGGTCAGGATTATTTCAGATTGAAACAGTAAATAATTGATCTGGCTTTGCTGAGGTTCGAGGGCTGCTAGAGGTAAACCAACTTATGTAGCACATAACACTGATATATGATTTTATTGGACTGGATGTGGCAGGGACGGAGTGTATAGAGATCCTGTATTCTGCCCCGTCCATTCAAATGTTAATGTGGACAATGAGGTTGATACTTTATTGACACACACCAATGGACAGGAGATCAGATAAGGGCAAAGAGCAGGACGGAGAATCATAAAACGCATGGGGAAAACAATGGTCAGAAGTACACGAGGAGGAGGAGGAGGGGAGGTTGTGTTGTATTTTATTTCCACTGATGGTAAGTAAGGAAACAAGAATCATTCTCCTCAAGGGTCAGAGTGAGTCAGTGCACAGTGTTCACGGTAGCTTGCTTTTGGGTTTCAAGTAGACGCTGTAGACGAGGATTACAAGAAAACAAGATGCCATTTTTTCACACTTCAGCACCAAAGCTGTCAGCATTAAAGGCCACTTAAAAAGACATTTATTTACTATGAGGGGCCATGATCAAAAGTTCAGGGACAAACTTCATTTAAAATGTCAATGAGATATTTTTCTAAACTGTCGTGTAAAAGATGTTCTTGCATCTTCACAATAATGACATTTTTTCCCCTTTTTTATTATTTTTAAAAGATTTATTTTTGGGATTTTTGCCATTATGATAGGACAGATCAGAGCTGATAGGAAGCAAAGTGGGAGACGGGTAGGGGGGCAGATCAGGAAAGGTCCTCAAGTGGGGATTCGAACTCGGGATGCACATAATCGCAATGGCGCTGTATGTCAGCACGTTGCCCACAAGGCTATTGACACCAACCAATAATGACTTCTTGATGCGTTGTTTTATTTAGTCTTTTGACATGTTTCACAGAACAAATATGTAAAAATCCTTAAAACATAAATCTGCATAAACTACTAAGACTTGTCATATTGATTTTACCTTGAATTTACTTTGTCTTACTGAACTGGCAATTTGTTTCCCACTTGTTCTTAAGTTGTTTATACTTTAAGAAAAGGAAGAAATGGACAGTGCAATATAACAAAATACACATATGTTAAAGATACATGCTTTAAAAACAATTGTTTCTTAAGACGTGTTGCTTAATTTATTTTGTTTCAAGGATTTTTAGTGTAAAATAAAAATAGTTGGAGGAAATTGCTGTACTTCCTCTTTAAAAAATAAACAGTGTGCATCAGCCAATAGTTCAGCAGACAAGTTCTGAAACATTAAACCTTAGTGTTTATGTAGCCATCACAAGTTCATATACAGCTCGCAACATTTCCTAACCTTTAAGCCCTAATCTCTCAGAATTTCCTGCCTATTATACTCGGCTATCACTACCAATAAAAATAGAAACAATAAAAAAAAAAGTGTCTACGCACTGGGCTTTCGTGGTCTTAGTGTTGTTTCCTAAGAGTATACTTTCTGAAAAGGATAAAAACTGGATAATCAAAAAAGCCGGAAACATAGTCTGGGATCATCAATAATCAGGAGACAAGAGACTTCATGATGATTTTGTGTACATACATGATCTATCAAATCCCAAATATAAATTTGGGGCACCATCCCACACCTCCTCTCCATCAGGATCCTTCTCCTCATCTCTGAGCAGTTCTACATTGTTCTTGGCAATAAAGACATTTGACGTGTGAGCCAAATCGCCGCCCAGCCTCCCGATCTCCCTTGCTCGCTCTGTTTCCGCGGTTACCAGTCGCTCTGCTTGGTTATGCAATGCACGCTGCTTTCAGGCTCCAAAACGGGACCTATAACCACATGACTGACATCAGCTACGGACAGAGAACGGCTGGGTGGGGAGCTCGCAGCCTCAGGTCGCCAATCTGCCAAGCATCCTGAGGAGTTTGCGCGCATCTTTAGGACCTCTACACCCACGGAAAAAGAGGAGCGCAAAAGAAGAAGGGAAAGAAATCGCGGAGGAGGCGAAGGAGTGAAGGTGGGGGCCGGTATTTGTTACAAATGCTGAGAAGCCCCGCTTTCAGATGCTAAAAGAGTCAGATAGACAAGAGTGACAGAGCAGAGAACGAGAGTGTGTGACAACGAGAGTGTGTGACAGCGAGAGGGAGGGGAGAAAAAGGAGGGGAGACCGAGCCGAAGAGTGATTTTTTTTTTAAGTAAAAGGAGAGAGAGAGAACAAGAAAGAGGGAGGGGAGTGAAGCAGATTTCTCCAAGCATCTCTTGAATGAATGGTGTAAGGCGTTCAAGCAAAGAATAAAAAAATAAACAACGCGGAGAAGCATAAAAGAATATCTGAATGAGCGTGGAACAAAAGGAAGGGCTGGTGATACATAAGGTGGCTGGAATACTGACACAGAAAGAGCGAGAGAAAGCCAGAGGGAGAGAGAGCGCGAGAGCGAAGGGGAGGGACGTTGGGGACTGAGATTGTTGTCTGCGTAACGCACACGGCTCAACGAGATGCTGTTGTAGACCCACTCTTTCTCTCTCTCCACCTCTCAATTTCTCTTTTCTCCTCCTTTACGGTACCGGGGACGTCGGACGTTTGGCCAGCTGGCCCTCATGTTGCTGCCAGCCCAGATATGCCTCTCCTGTGATGAGCCCACAGCATGCTGGATCTTCCCCCATATCTCCCACGCCGTAGGGTAAGATTGTTTTCTAGCTATACTTTCTGCGTTTTCCATCTTGCTTTCCATGTGTGTCAGTCAGTCAGTGTACTTGCTTTCTTGTCCACTTCGCTGAGCTGTATGTTTGGCCCCAGGCTGCTTATTGAGGTTGATGTTCTTGTACCTAGCAGTAGGAACCTGGATGTATATGCTTCTACGTCTGCTCCAACGAATGTGGCACCATAAACCATGACAGAATGAGAAAAGAGAAATCGTTTAATGTGCGTAGCAGAAGCGAACAGCGAGTGAGAAGGTTTAAATGTACAGTAAATCATCTTAGCTGCCGAGGGTCGCCCTGTTGTAGCCGCTCCGCAGGGAAATATCATTTTCTGAGGAGGAAATCCATCACAGAGGTGGGGGGAGACATCCTCTTTTGTGTTCATTACGCCACACTCGCAGCTGGGCAATCAGCAGATCTCACCCTCCGTGCCGCTCCACCGAGCGTTCGGTCTGGCCTCTGGATGAGCGCTTCTGGTGGCCGCCAAACAGAGACTTCCATGTCTTGTCGATTGTTTGTCTCATGCTGCTCTCCTGTTTCTCCACAGATAAGCACCCTGGAGACAGAGGTGGGGGGTCAGAATGGGGACGACCACCGTCAGTATAGAGGAGGTTCGGGCGCAAGAGGGTAAAGAGGAGCGAGAGGAGTCCATCTTGGCCCTGCTGGGGATCATTGGCACCTTCTTGAACCTCTTCGTCATCGTGTTTGTTTACATCTACACTACTCTGTGAGAAGAAGGATCCACGCGGATGAGAGCAGGTGGAGGTTAGGGGCGGTGTCCAACGGAGATATGACAGAAGGGTTGACATCTCACAGAGAAGAACGTGGAAGATGACACTGGGCCGCTCAGGACGGGGGAAGTGATGCTTGCTCTTGACCTCTGACCCCTTACGGATATATATCTCAATAGGATGGACATCTGTTTAACACAAATCTTTGGACACATGGAGAGAGATTCTTGGATTTGTACTCTTGCAGGACGTGGTCATGGGCCAAGGGACCTTGAGTTTCCCCGGTGGTGGGAATTACATAGAGCACTGCCTGGCTTCAATTACAAGGACACACGTACGCAGAAAGAACCTATTGGTCAAACACAAGAACATCACAGGGTGACCGAAAGACTCCTTCCGAACTTATCCACCAATAGAAAGAGTTCTGCAATAAAACAGAAAATATTTTTCTATTGAGAACAAAAGAGAGAATGACACACTCCGGGACCCGTCTGTAAGTTCGAAAAGCTGGACCTTGTGGGAACAGGCAGTTTGGTGACATTTGGACACTTTTTCACTACAGTTCCTCCTTTCTGACTGGTGGCAGGAAGATAAACTGACAAATATGAGTGTGCGTGTGTGTTTTCGGTTTGATTTGAGTGCGGTGTCAGACACGTTGTTTCTGTACAAAGGAAAACGCTTTTGTATCGATACATGATTACATACTAGATGTACTGTGCCATAGGGAATCTAATCAATAAAATGACATTCTATGGATCGGGATGTTGTGTGAGAAAAATGCTTTAGCTATATCTGATGGTCTTGTTTCAACAAGACTAGAGTTGACCAATCACGTATATATGTGCTGCCCTGCACGTCTTTGGGTGTGAGTCATGCATTTGGGTTTTTGAGTGTTCGTAGAGCTCAGCGCACCATGAAGACAGGCAGCTAATATAACAAACAGTTGTGAAAAGGGAAAAAGGGAGGAGGTTGGGGCAGAAATGGTTACTAAGCTTCGCTATTTTCATCCGTCTTTCCGAGTGGTGATGGAGGTGTTTTTAAGCCCTTTCAGTACGCAGAGGTCAGTTTCCTGTGACATGGTATAGAGAGTGGTAGAAATGGTTGATGGGAGCTTAATGCATGAGAACAAGGCTTCAGAATGTGCTCTAAACAGCCTCCAACTCGCACACACACCAACCAATACCAACAAGCCTGAAAATGTGTGCATGTGATTGATTTATTTATTTTTTTGGCAGAAAAGGGTTGTGTTTCTGTGTGAGTGTGTTTGCCCTCTATCAGAGTGTGTTCCGATACGTCACACTGAAATGTGCTCCGAAAAATCTGCCTGCGGAAATGTTAGCAGGGCTTTGCGCTTAGTCTCAGGTCCCTCAATAAATTCCAAAGCCACAGGGCACTGCTGTAATAAAGGCCTGCGCTGTAAATCAGCATGTACCTGCTGCTGCAGGGTTTATCATCAAATACAAATCCCCACTACAACGGCTCCGTGTAAACCAGCTCTCAGACCAGAAGAAAACCTCTCTACCTGCACCTGCAGATCAGTGTGAACACTTTACACCAGCTTTCAGATTAGTTTAAACACTCTAAACCAGTTTTTAGATCATGTTTGCGCACACTCTAAAAGTTTATTTTCAGTCAATAATTAGCCTTTTTGTCATATAAACGACTGACCGAAATCGTACCATGCTGTTTTTGCACCAAAATATTGAGGTGACGCGTATTTACCTCTTTAAATATTCAGTTATGCATTGGACAAGGGGATAAAGACTGTAGCAAGACCACAAAAAACCTGCTGTTGCTAAATTAGAACTGTAGGCTACATGTAAACATACTTGGAGAAGAGCAAACAGTTTATAACAAGCCTAAAATCTGTGTAAACCCTCTCTCAAGATTAAATTAAACCCTCTACACCTGCAAGAAGCACCCAGTATAGCCACCTTCGCCTTAACCAAAGAGCTTAACCAAACCTCAAGAGTAATATAAATAACGCACTTCCAGCATTTTGACGGACATGGCCTCCTGACACAAACGTATGAATAAGGAACTTATGATTCAGTTCAAATACAGCTTGCAGGCGTAAGGCAGGGGGGATGTGTGCGTTTCCTGGGGTCAACAGTCCTATGTAAGCCGCCCACGTGAGGTTTACACATGACACGGTGGTCAAAGACATGTGAATCACAACTGCTTTATTCACATATCTGCTCTTCACAGGCCAATATATCAACACAGAGACACACAGACTAAACACAAAACCTTACCTTCACCACCTTTCGCACAGGAGCTCTGTTCCAAACCCCCGTAAACTGCTTCTCGTCTTACATTGAAGCATCCTTAACCATCATGATGCTTCATTAACTTCTACATAGGTTACAACTCAAAAATTCTAATAAGCATAATTCAATTTAAAAATTTTTGGTTTGCATCTCAATGCATTCTGGGACTGCCTTTTCCGCAAAGGATATAATCAACAGCTCCTTTGAATTTAGCTAAAACGAGGTGGCATGATTAAAGTGCCTACCTAAAAGCAGGGTTTCTGCAGGATTTTTAAGCTCAAATGTAAGACTTTAAGATCTTTAAGACCTGCACAAATAAAATTAATACCATATGAGTGGGGCAGGGCAATGTCTATAGTACCATATTAAACTGTAAAATGATTGTCAAAAGCATAATTTACAATTCAGATACAAGTTTTCACAAAAAATTAAAGTTTTAAATATGATAAGCTTTCAGCCTTTAAACCACTTTTAAGAAAATGGATAAGTCAAAAGTATTAATTATTTAATATTGATTTTAGCAATTATCATCAATAAATTATTATATAAATTAAATAACATGAATTAGGGGTGTGCGAAATTGACAATTATATCTTGATATTTTCTGGGATTTTATCGATAACAATAATTAGATGATATTTTGCTGAGTGTGTTATTGTGCTGGTATCTTAAAGATTACCATGGACAGCTGACTCCTGAATTTTTTTTTATATTCTTCATATTCTGTGTGGTCAGTTCATAGCAGTGATTTATTAATTAATTTTTTCCAACAAGTTTTATGGTCATTTTTACGTTTAAGTCATTTTTTTCTAAAAGTGTGCATCATCTTTTGAGTCAAATTCTTGCATTTGGGCTATTACCAAGCAAATTAAATCAGTATCAACAAAATGTATCTTTGCAATGCATCTGAAGTGGCATTTAAATGTATTTACACACACTTTAATGCAGCTCAGAGGGACACAGAATGCTATCCTGCAGTTACAAATGCATAAATAATGTTTTGATATCTGAAACATAAAACGTTGAAAACTGATGTTTGAAATTATTTTAAAAAAATCAAGATACTTTAAAATGTGAAATTAAAACCGCCAGTAGGTGGCAGTAAGTCAGTATTAATAAGTGAGTCATTGCGAATGAACCGAATAATTTAAACGGGTTGATTGATTCAGGAACGAATCACCGTCATGTTGCTCAGAGACGCAAAAACAGCGCTGACTGTGCTTGGAATTATTTTTTTTCAAATTTAAGACCTCTTGAATTCATAATTAAGACTTTATTGTACAATTTAAGACTTTTTAAGGCCTTAAATTTGATACAACTAAATTTAAGACTTTTTAAGACCCCGCAGACACCCTGTAAAAGTCTTAACTTCAAAAGCACAGCAATGATGCCTTAAAATGTCTCCATTGGCAGACTACTAGATAAATAAAGAGATAGAGAGAACAGGGAGCCATATTGAGGGGGTGGGAGAAGAGATGAACGAGAAAACACGGTGATCATTTCTATTTACACTCAGGGAAAAGACTCTAGCACCTCAAAAACCTGCCCTACTTAATGACTGCACCACGTCAGCACTGTTTCAAACACACAGGAACATTACACGAGCCTTGCAGCATATGTCAGGGGTGCCGTGTGTAGGCGAGTGTGATATCCCTGTAATGAAAACAGCTTTCAAGGGACTAAGAGGGAAAAAACACATCATAGAGAGCAACTGCATGTCCTACAGACCCATATTAACACAAATGCTTGAGCTTTTGTACATAAAAATAATGCTAAATAATGATACTTTTTTTGATTAATTTATCAGTTAGCTAGCATTTTAAATGAATGGATATATAATAGGAATGTATTGTACCCAACGGTAAGATTTTAGGTGATGTTTTCATTTTATGGCCAGTAAAAAAATTTCAGTGCTATACTACTTTAGATTAAAAACACTAACAACTAGTAATTGTAAAAAAAAAAAAAAAAAAAAAAAAAAAAATAGGCATCACAACATTATAATGTACAGGAAGAATGAGGATCCTTACAATGAAAGTCAATTAGCCAATTCATAGTGTCAACAAACACTATTCTTTTTTTACTTTTACCAATGTTATTAAATTATTAGTGTTAAATATGACATTTAGATGAGTGTTAGATGCCAGGAAAGGTCTTTGATAAACAAAGCATCGCATTTATTTAAAACAGGAATCCTCTGTAACATTACAAATGTCACTTTCAATCAATTTTATGCATCCTTGCTGAATAAAAGTATTAATTTCTTTTTTTTCTTTTCTTTAAATCACATTTGCATAGCAAATTTGGCACCTTCTTCTCTTCTGTCTACTGTAAGATGCATTTTCTTAAATAGTTCCCATTGCTATTTTTTGTTGTTTAGTTCCAAACCCAAGTGTAAAGGGTCCATTTCACACACTCTCTGCACCTCACAACAGCTCTCCCCCCCAATTTATTATAGTACTATCCAATTCTCCCCTCAGAATTTTCATATAAATCACGATTCTTGAATTTTAACCAAAAATCATTAACAGTATTGCCATCAGTTAACCAGAAAGTTACGTAAAAATATGCAGAGGAGCTGACGGAGTCGAGAGAACAGCAGGTTTGACGACCCCTCTGGGGGGAGAGAAAGGAAGGAGCATAATAATCTTTGAGAGAAAGCATTAAATGAACGTGACGGATGGGGAGCGAGAGGCGATGAGAGTTTGGACAGACTGCTGTAACCTGTGCGAGCCAGAACAGACTTCACTTCCTCAATGAAAATAAGTGCTCGTGGCTGTCCATATACACAAAGTGCTCTACACCGTAATCTTGTACTTTTTGTTATTTGGCCCTTGGCTGTTTCTTAATGCTTTTTGGAAGCAGTAGTCCATCTCTTCTCCCTCCTGTTCATCAGGTGGATGGGGCGTTATTACAGCAGGGGTGATTAGAGATGCTCATATCCTGTTTCACTGCCACAGAGACAGCTAAGGATCTCAGGGCACAAAACACACTCTTTAACACTGTGTGTGTGTTTTATTGGCTCAGTTGTTCATGAGATTGACCAACTGCTGCTCCCCCTGCTGGTTGAGTGTGTTTAGAGAGAACGTTTGTGTGTGTGTGTGTTGTACTCGTTGATTTGAGTCACACACACCATGCCAATGTAGGGTTGAAACCTCCAGCTGATATCTAGAGCTAATTACTACACTCATCGTTTTATCTGCGCTTATTTAATTAAGCCGGAGAGAAATAAACACTCACAGCGCGCACACACACAGTCACACACACACACGCACAACACAAACACACACCGATTTCTGGATCTTTAAACCAACAAAGCAGTGTTTGTTCATGGCTAATAATAAAAATGAAATACTGAGTTTTATTAGTTCATATTAACTGAGATACTACGGGGAAAATTCTACCATTTTTTTTTAAATAATGTACTGGTCAGTCTTTTCCACTAGAATGAATGGGGACTGGAAATTTGATGTTTCAAAAAGGATACGAAATCCATAAAATTTTGTAATTGTGGTCAACAGGACCCATGTTCAATATTCAAGGTCTTATAAAGTCATAAAAATAGCTTTAAGGCTGGAACACACTACAAAATTTAAAAGATTTTAAAACACATAACAATAACTTGGCGACAGCAGAGAAACTGAACAGGGCATCATACAATAAATAAATGAGGATCACACACTAACAAAGTTACACAGAAACATCTGCCTTGTTGCAAAGAGATGCATGAGAAATGAAAACAATGTGAGCTCAATATCAAAATGTTTGATGTACTCTGCTGGATGGAATAGAAATCTGAATCTAAAAAGTCTGTGCCCATGTCAAAATAGATTATGAAATGTGAAATCTGTCAACCCTGACTGCTTAAAATCTGCGGACCAGATCTGAATTTTGGCAAATATTGTTGACTCTTTGAGACTGGAAATTGAGACAAAAGTCATGTAGTACATTCAAGACTTTAACGTGATAAACAGACCATTATTCACTGATATTCTTCCCCTCCATTCTGCTGTTAACTGAGTGACTAGATCATTGAGTTGATGAGTTAAACTCAAGAACCTAATCAGTCTGACTGATGAAAGAATCATTCACACAGGTTTGTGAACTGGATCAAAAGATTCATTGAACAGATTTGATTTAAAGGACTGATTCGGTAAGAAATCAAACATTGCTACTTCTCTCACAAACATGCAAAGTAAAGTGACTGAGCGACGTAAATTTCAGTCTGCTTCTCAGACAAAGCTATCATATGGCTTTAGGAGTCTTGGAATACAGTGTATGCAAATACTTCAATGATACTTTGATCATGCTTTTCTGTGTTTCTTTACATAGCAATATAATTCCTCCAAAACACACAATTGGAACAACACAGGAATGAGCAAATGGGTGAACTGTCCTTTTAACACCTGAGAACAAAAACACAGTTGACAGAGAGATAGAGAGACCACTCAGAAGAGACAGGGGCTCCACCTGCTGTCTCCATACACAATGAGGCACAAAGTGGAACAAGTAATATTTTTTTCTCAGGCACACATGCAAATGATACAATGCATCATCTCTTTAGCCACCTTAAAAGTTGTGTTCATTCTCATTTTGCAAACAGTAAAGTGCAGAGCACATCCCATGAGTGGCACGTGTCCTACCTGAGTCATTACGCAAGTATGAAGACATGGCGGGGATGAGACAGGACTGGCTGAGCAGTTCCTGCAGGACAGATGGCAGCAGTGAGCTGCTGTGACCTCTGACCTCTCCTGAGAGGGTCTCACCAGATCCCACGCAGCCTGATGGGTTGATATAGCTCGCCAAAACCTGACAGAGACAGAATGTACCATCACACATCCAAACAGGTGTAAAATCTAAATCATTTGTATTATTTCGATGAACATGCACCTGTAAGAGGCAGGTAACGTGTTCCTCCTCCAAACGCTGTTTGGTCAAAGCCTGCTCAACATCCCAGCCTGACGCAGTGGAGCCTGTGCCAAAGCCTGTTCCTTTGGCCCAGTACAGCTGCTGTTCCTCCGTGGTTCCACCGACATGCCCACTGGAGACCTGAGGCTACAGCACAAACACAAACTCAACTGTAGGTTTCACACTGAAGTCGATCTTTAACTCTTTTTCTATTATTTCTCACTATCACAATTTATTTGTACATGAAAACCTAAAGTCTCTGAGAGCAAGAATTAAACTGGAAGTTCATGCTACTGTATCTTTAAAACTTGCTAAGATGCTAATGAACTGATTGGCTAACATTTTACCAAATAGTTCTTCGCTCTTCAAGTCTCCTATGCTCAATAAGGCTTCATTTATTTAATAAAAAATAAAAGTTACAATACTAATATTGTGAAACATCATTACAATTTGAAACAACAGTTTCCTTGCTGAATAAATGTAGTAATTTCTTTAAAAAATCTCTTTAAGCTACTACCAAATGAAAGAGATTGAAAGACAGGAGAGGAAGATGCATTTCCTAGACTCTCTTCCGTTTTTGACATTGATCGTTCCAGACGTGACGCCCTACTGAAATTTACTGCTTGCTTTAAAGTCTGACAGCATGTCACAACATCATGAGGGGAAACAATGAGGTCAGAAGCTGTGCATCAAGTGAATAATAGGCTAGTAGCACGGTAAAAAGAAGAGTGGTGTATTTCCCATAATTCCATAGTGTGTACTTTACTTTGGACCCTGTGATATTGTGGGAGGTAGCATGGAAGAAAATAGAGGAATGGTTGCAGGCTGGACTCAAACCAGCTTGAGTATCACAAGCCTTCATTTTCGACTGTGCAAAGATCTTTTGTGAAAATACAGAAGGAGGGACAAATAGGAGAGCGAAAGAGCAGAATAAATATGCGCTGACCGCAGTGCTCTTCTTCGGCTGAGAGAGAGCGGGTTTAATATTTGCTCTGCCAATACTTCTGCCGCCCCAAGGACGCCCATTATGATTCTGACAGGCTACTGGCCACCGTTCAAATCCTCAGCCATGAACCCACCCCTCACCAAACTATAAATCCACACACAGACACACCGCCCTGCACAGAGTATCATTTATATGCTTTTTTTTCTCTTAAACATTGGAATTAAAAAATAGATTTTAATAAAACCTGTCTGTGAGGGCTGAATATTGATTTTTACGAAAGTCACTTGCTTTGGTATTGGAGGCCTGATGATGATGGTCGCTTTTTTCATTATTTTCTAATTATGATTGTGCTGTAGTTGTCCTTTGTGAAGACACTTTCATTTCAGCTGTGTGAAACTCCCCATAATCATGTAATGACTAAAAGAGCCGTCCAACTCCTCTCTATACCTTCTGTTTTAATAGGACTACACTACACCTGAATGAGTGGTGGTGCTCTCTCTCTCTCACTCACACACACACACCTCTCCTCATTAAGTCAAGGGCTCTGAATAAAGAGCCCTTCAGCAGTCTGTAAAGAGTGGCTACCACAGTCATTACTAAAATGACACGTCTCAGTCTGAGAAACATCTCCATTAAAGTCTTTATAGGAGTGTCTTTTCCTTCCCCTGCACACACACACACTCATAAATTATGTACCCTTTTTTATCATTATATTTTTCCCTGAAGTCCACTTATAATTTTAGTCTGGATCATTGAAACAGATCAGTCAGATTGTAAATGAATTTTTCAGACTGGTTCTGTGAAATGAATCAATGAAAATATTTAACTTAAAAGAACCATTCATTCACAAATCAGGCATTACTATTTCTTTCATGAAGATTAAGAGAAAGATTATGTACAAGTAACTACTTTATTGTAGCCTGTTACTAACACAAGAAACATATAGAATTGTCAATTCTTTGTCACAAGAAAGATGATTGTTGTGGTCTAAATGGCACATATGTTGGTTAACACTGACCTCACTGGAGTTGGCACTGCCACTGGGCACTCTGGGAGCGTGATGGCTGAGGGCAGACAGGCAGGCCAGAATGAGGTGGACTGCACCAATCTCAAGAGCCATACGCCTCAACAGCAGCCCATCATCCGTGGTAAGGGGAGTCGAGCTGAACAAAGACCGGAGCACGTGGAAGGGCAACGTGGGCAAAACGTTAGCAGAGGGAGACTGCAGGATATGACCTTGAGGAAGAAAGATAGATAGAGAGAATGTGAAGAAGTCTTTAGATGAGAAAAACCTGCTTTAAACAACAATCAAAACATTTTCTCCAGCACTCAATAACAAACTTAACCAGTCTACCAATACATCAAGTAATCAGATGACCAATCAACAGTCCAGACTGACAGAAATACACAGTGGGCAGCCAATCCAGGCTCAAATAAACCAATCGATGAAGCAACCGCGCAGTAACCCAAATCAATGCTTCCCGTAGGGCAAATGCAGAATTGTGCATATGCCGGTAGGGTATTTATGTATAACAGCCATTAAAGAACTTCGATTCTAAGTTGAAGGTTTGTTTGAACTAGTAGAGGTGGTTATGATAGGGTTTATGATGGATAACAAAGAAAAAAAAAGTGTCATTTACAATGTAGAAAACAAAAGTTTTTTTTATTTCAAATAATCTTTGAACTATTCAAAGCAATCATGGTTTCCAAGTGGCTCAATTTTTTAACATTGATAAGTAAATAAATGTTTCTTGAGCACCAAATGAGCGTACTAGAATGACTTCTGAAGGATCATGTGACACGGAAGAATAGAGTAACGGCTGTTGAAAATTCAGCTTTGCCATCACAGGAATAAATTACATTTTAAATTTATATTCAAATAGAAAACAGTCATTGTAAATTGCAATAATATTTCAATATATTACTGAATTTTACTGTATTTTTTAATCAAATAAATGCAGCCTTGGTGACCATAAGGGACCCCAAACCTCTGAACAAAACTATAAAGACCCAAGTATGCTTTTTTTTCACATGTGCACGCATTCGTACGTAACGTGTAGCCTTCCAAAGTATAGTTCATCTGAGGTGTACGCGAATGCAGCCAGTCAACACAAGCACTCTAGAAAATTTATCTTTGTCCAGTGTCTGTGCAGAAGTTACGACTGATAAAAACAACTTTGTAGTCTTTTAATCTCTTAACCCTCTCACACAAGCGCGTCAATGCGGGCGTCTTTTGTTGTTACAGTCTCCGATATCGTTGTTGATCTCTTTAGTTGCGTGTTCTACTGTGAAACAACAGCCTGAGCCAGTGTTGCCACCTTGTGGAACAACTGAGTAGTGCAAAACCAAGTCAATGCGCATGAGCAACCTGTGCGTACAAAGTAAAAAAAAAATCAGATGGCGCACTTACTATTCTGGTGATGAAATATGCGTTATACGCCCTCTACACAGACCCTCATGTACGTGTAAAAAACTAATAATTTCTCCTTTAGTAATGGCCTGTTTAATATGAGAGAGGAGTCTGAAAGGTCTCTGAGACAGTGACTTAAGTGGTTGATGGCGGACACAGATATGCAGGGGTTGCTGATGAGGGAATCTAAAAACACATCAGTCTGCTCTATTTCAATCAATAATCTCTCTTTCAAACACACAAACACACACAGGGCTAATGGATACGTGAACAACAAACAGTGAATATGAAACAGGCGCATATTGGCAAAAAACCCAGATTCCATTTATATAAACAAAATTGATTGCTAAGTTGTAAACAAATTCAGAAGTAGTGCTTGTACTTAAGTGGTACTTACTTCCTTCTCCATCGTCTGTGACGCCCAGCACCAGTCTGAGCAAACATTGCGCATGTTTCCTCTCCTTTAGCAGAACCTCAGCATATCCCGGCAACCTCAGAAACAGGCCGAACGCTGCCAGTGAATGGGCAGGGATGGGCGACATGGTCTGAACGGAGGATTTGATGGGCAGAGGCTCAGCCGCGATGGTCTCGGGTGCCTCGTAAACAAGCTCTCCAGACTGCTCGATGGTGACCCACTCAAACTGATCGCTGTCCTTTGGCTTCTCCTGTGTAGTGGACGGCACCACTGGGGCACTGACCTGTACAGAACGATCCAGACAGACAGACTCAGAGGGCACGCAAATGAACAGAAATGCTGACTAATCCGAGTTCACAGTCACCGGGCGAGCGTGTAAGGGCTTATGAAGCAGAAATGGAGTAAAACTACAAAAAATTACCTATGCAGTAGAATTTGATTTTGTAAAGAGAGCAAGCTTGCAGATATACTGACCTGCTGGATAACGTCGGGGTACAGCATGGGAAGTCTCTCTGCGATGAGTGCCAAGCCGCCCATACCTGCGAAAACCTGCAAGGGGGACTGGATAGGGCTGGTCTCTAGGAGGGTATCATCTACTGCAGCATCCAAACCTTCGTCACCTGGGGTCATTGGTTCATCGTCCGGACAGCCACTTAGCATCTCACAGTGATCTACAGGAAAAGAGCAGAAAGGAAACGCATCATTCAATCTATCGTCAATAAAATCTTAAAACGCCTAGCAGTAAATAAAGTGGTCTCAATTGTTCACATCATAAACCATGATGTCCAACCGAGCAGTACTGCACAAGAGCTCATATCTGTTCTCATAAATCAGATTATTCCTGTAAATCAGGATTTTTTCTTTACTGAGATTGAGGATCGATGCAAGAGAATGAAGAGAAAGTCGCAGGAAATATGGGCTGTTATATGTTTGTGTACACTCAGAATAGAAATGAATCCGCACTCAAAAGCAAACCTGCTTTAAAGAGTTTACAGCTGACATAATGTCTTAATTTAAGACAATTCAATTTCTTTACAGAGACCCAAATACAGCTGACAACAAAACAAAAAGGATTTAATGCTTAAAAGCTCCTGTTAGCATTCTTAGTAAACATCAAATACTACATTATCCTTTAAAAGCTTTGAGTTATTTAATTTAAGAAATAAATTATTCTTAGGCACTAAATAGGCATATTAAAATAATTTATAAAGGATCATGTGACACTGAAGACTGGAGTAATGGCTGCAGAAAATTAAATTTTACCATCACAGGAAATCTTTTTTTTTAATTTATTAAAATACAAAATAGTTCTCTCAAATTGTAATATTTTACAACATCACTGCTTTACTGTATTTTTGATTAAATGCAGCCTTGGTGAGGATAAGAGTCTTCTTTCAAAAAAATTCTAAAAATTGACTTCAAACTGAATTAAAGTGCATATTTGATATATTGTGATCCTTTTTCAACAGTATTGCATCAATACTTTAGGTCACTGACGGTATAACAATATTCCTGTGAGTACATTTATAGAATTCTATAAAGTTCAATTAATAGTTTAAATATAAATAAGCAATAAGATTTTTCCATGACCTTTCCAATTTTATATTGCTTCAATTCAGACAGATTCACTAATAAAGCAATGGAATGGTTTAATGGATTCACTAAAAAGCATTAAATCAAAAGAATAATTCACTCACAAACCAGTCATCACTGACTTCTGAGCAAGTTTCACTTTACCAAAGAGCAATTTCTAGCCTATGAACCTTAAAAAAAAAAAAAAGGACATTCGCTATAGTAAAATATATTACTTTCTATGTCTCTTACAGGCCAGGAAAAAAATATAAACTTAAAATTTAATTTTTGGTTTAGCAGAGGTGGTACTTTCCAGAAAATTAATTTAGAGATTCAGCTTCCTAGAGAGTATGTAAGTCTGCTCAGTCCTGTCTCTGTGAAGGCCAAAGAAAGAACAAGTGTGAAAACGAGAAGGAACAAGTATTTTACAGACTACTCGTGGATTTAAGCTCTGGGGACAATACAAAACTTTTTTTTCCTTTTAAACTGTGTTTTTATTTCAGTTGGTTGGTTCAGAATCAGAGATCTTTGTCTCTTTGATGTTGAGATCAGTGCAAGGAAAACAGCAGATGAATTTAAAACTCAAAGCCAAAAACTCTTGCTGGAGAGATGAACAAAGCAATTGCTATTGGGAAGTCAGTAGGGCGGATTTAATCTTAGTTTTGTAACAGACCAGCAAGTTTCAGAAAACCTACTTTGCAAGTCTAGAGTCTGTGTCCAGGAACAAACTCATTGCCAACAGGTTGATGGCACGTCCCAGTAATAAGCGGCAACGGTTCAGAACACCACCTGTGGTTGTGGAGTGTCTTCTATACACTTCCTCCACAGAGAGATGGACGGACTCCAGGCAGAGAGGGGAGAATTATCCCTGGGCTGGAGAGCATCCTTTCAGCTCCTTGATGCAGGGGTGCGAGATGAAAGTGTGTGGAAAGAAGCAGAGTTGGGTACGCCAACAGTGATTTGACTCTGCTAAGACGGCCAATTAGCCGGAGGGTGGGGTGAGTCCCCCAGGCACCATCACTAAACTGAAAACTTCTGATGCCAGACTCTACGGGAGCCATCAAACGCAGGCTGCTCCAAGACTCCTTACTGAGCCAAACAAACAAACGAATGCTGTGTGCTCGGAAAAGCCAGTGGAGCGAAGTAAACAAATAGTGCCAGATCTTCACCTTCAGATGAAAATTCAACAGTTTGAGAGCTCAGAGTTCAGTTCCGTATAACACCCTGTGTCTCGACAAGGCACAACATGGCAACTTTACATTGTTAAATCACTTTTTGTATTCACTGAAAGCAAAATACTGCTACACTGTCTCTACATCAGATACGATTGTTGCAACCAGAAAAAAAATTATTGAATTATATTTAAATATATATAATTAACCAATCATCACACACACACACACACACACACACACACACACACTATATACATATGCATTTTTTTTATATATATATTCTGGCCTGCTAATTTAAATAATATTGTTTTTAATTGCATGTATATGCAGCTGTAGAAATGCAAATAGTATTTTAAAAAAGTGACAAAAAAAAGCATTTTAATTAACACGAGAAGTTGTCAGAATCATCTCTTGATGTTTTGTCGTGCCTGATTAGGACACTGGCAGGACACTTTCCCATCACAGGTGACACCCAGAACTCTGTCTGTGTAAGCAGATTCACCTGAGCTGACATCATCAGCTTTAACAGGAACTCTGTATGAACATTCGCTCATTCCAACAGGGCAGAATCAATCAAGAATATTGGCAATCTGGTGGGGAGGCAGCTGTCATTGTCAGGAAGGGGGCGGCTTTTTTTTATCCCTCAGAAAGCATGAACACACCATTGACAGACCAAAGCAAAATCATTTGACATCTGACGGTGCAGGACACTAGGGGGGAAATATATGTGGGCACACACGCATACGCAAGCACAAACAAACAAGGCCTATCAGGATATTTTTCCCTAGGCTGGCAGAAAACGGGATATGTTGGAGAGCGAAGTTAAAACCAAAGAAGAACCTTGGGTGAGAACACAGACTGAGTATCATGAAAAAAATGGCAAGAAATCACTTTCTACTGAGTTTCTAATGAATGACTCTTAGGAGCCTATTCTTTTCAGTGCATCAAAAACACACAGTGCGATCAATGTAGTCTGATTCCAAAAAGAATGTTTCCTATGAGCTGGTTCTTTTTAGTGAGTCCAAAACAGAGTGTGACTTGTACAATCCTTTTTTTTTTTTTTTTTTTGAGCAGGTTCTTTTTAGTGAATCAATAATGTACAGTGTGACCAGCGTAGTCCGATTCCCAAAGGAATGATTCGACGTCAAATTAAATTATATTAAAAACAGCATTAAATCTAACTGAAGTGACTTTATCATCTCGTGACCAGTGTTATTTATATATTATTATATAATTTTAGTACATCAGTACATATTTCAGTTATTTGCCAAGGAAGCATTTCTAATTTTCGGTTAAGCTTTATAAGCTCTAATATTTCTATTTTATTTCAGCTTCATTTACATTAATGAAAACTATGCATGTGCCTACGCTTGAGAGGTCTGCATACCTTTCTCGGTACGGAGCCTTTTGAAGGAATCGGTCTTGGAGAGGCCGGGGTCTGAGATGACTTTTGACCCCAGTTTGACCATCAGGTCAATGGAGCGGTATCCCTGAGGAAGTTTACGCTCATACAGCAGTGTCAGCAGCTGAGCTAAGGTCATCTCCGGTGGCAACGGCTGACCTGGAAAGAAAAAGATTTCAACCAGAGCTTAGTAAAACATTTTCAACTGATTAATAAATCACTTTTTTGAATCAGAAGTGTGACATTTTTTCAACCAAATGACAGGCGAGTGAGATTTCATTTGGTTGTTCCATTTCCATTTGGTGACACTAGTGAAGCAGCAATTAAACGCTTCACCTTTGAAGTACTGAAAGGCTTCTTATATGGGACGGAATGAGAAAACGAGAGATCAGAGGGACAGAATGAAGCTTTGAAATTGACATTCATCAGACTCTCTGCATCTCTGAATAAATGTAGTGAGGTGAAGTGGCAGGCAGACAGGGACAGGCACTGAGGTGACCTTTACTCTCATCCTAATTTGTATGGAAGTGCGAAGGGTGAGAGATGAGGGGGAACACAGAGTACAGAGTGGGCAAGAGGAGCGGACAGAATGTGAGCGCGTGACAGAACAAGAGTGTGTGTTTGTACCCGGCAGTAGTTTGTGACAGAGGTGGAAGACAGGCACGCTGATGGTTTTGGCAGAAGGATCGACTCCTGAGGAAGCTGCCAGCTTGTCACTGAGGACTCGCCCTCGTCGGGACGGGGGACGGGGAGGAGTGGACAAGGCCCTCTTCGACTGAGACTTCAGACCTGAAACAAAGCATGAAGACGAGATGCAACATGGGTAAACTAAATCAAAGGTCTATGATCTGATCTCAGTGTTAGTTTGTGTCCGATGTTAAAATCAAAGGGAATATATAAAACCGTGGTTAAACAGTACCTGAGGCAACAACAACACTGTAGTTGTCTTGAAAACCATTATCAGCCTTCATCTTTTCTTTTTCCTCATGGTTTTTCTTCTCTTTATCCTCTTTCTGTTCATTGATCAGTTTGGCCGTGATGCTGGGCGTGTCTAAAAAAAATGCAAGATCTTTAAATGTTATTTCACTGTGTGTGTGCATTCTTCAATCAGCCTGCGGCTCTAAAAATACATTTCCCTTTAGAGACATATGCATCGATGCACATGTCAGCTTAACTGATAATCTGAATTATTAATGGTAAAGATGTAATATCCCTGAGAAGACACACCAATTCATAACGATAACAACACGCTACGCTTCCTGTGAGGGTCTTCCATCAGTGGAAGTGATGTGAGCATGAGAATGGCTCCGAGACAGTACATCGTACATGTATATTGTGACTCTCGCCGTCTTCTGAGAAAACGAAGACTGTATCTGCAATGCTCAAGGTCTCTGGAGACAAGCCATTCATCACAAATACATGCTGATGGCCATACCACACGGCAAATCCAGACCTACATGTTTTGTGCATCAGACCTTGAAAGTCTGAAGTTGTGGCAAAAGCAGGATCTAATAGATCTGATCGACTACTGCAGCGCGTTTGTAAAATGAGACTGCTGGATATGTTATTTCTAGTGTTTTGGATAAATTGGTGGATAGAGGGTGAAGATGCAACTATACAAAGTGTGAATGATTCTGATTTTGTAGACAGCTTTGTAGAGTGGCACAAAAACACAATTTTGAAACCAATACCAGTGAAATTTGCACAATTACTTGTACCAATTTAGCAGAATAAATAGTATTTCACTCACTTAGTGAAATACTATTAGATTAAAGATTAAAAAAAAAAAAAAATCAAGAGCAATAAGATTCTTATTTTTATTATGTTTTTCTTGCCAACATGCACTATTGAAAAGTTTGTAAGTAAGATTGTTAAATATATTTGATTTATTTGGTTTGCATTTATTTGATTAAAAATACAGTAAAAACAGTATATGGTGATGTTTTAGTGCTCGAGAAACATTTCTTATTATCATCAATGTCGAAAACCATGATACATTTTTTTTTTTCAGGATTCTTTGATGAACAGCATAATTTGAAAAAGGAATCTTACAATACATATGTCTTTACTGTAATTTTGATTATCTTAATGCCTCGTCACTGAATAAAAATATGCATTTCTTTAAAAGAAAAATCAAATCTTACTGATCCCAAACGGTAGTGTAATACAATGTCCTCAAACCTGAGACGCGGTCCAATACTTCAGACAGTGTGGTTGAGATGGGCAGATGGAGTTTGCGAAACTTGTGCCCTGCTCCGTACATGGGGTGCTGGATCACGTGACTGGTGGCATTAATGCGCCCTTTATAGAGCTAAAGCATAGAAAGAGAGAAACACAAAAACAAACGATCTTAATCAGACGATTTCTCATGAAAATGCACCTGTAGAATAATTTTTGCATTGATTTCTTCATTTAATTTCCAGTTCAAGCTATCAATCACTCATGTTATCATTTAAAAAATATTGCAATTTATGTCACATTGGCATAGCAAGCCCTCTATTTCGCTTCATTGTGAACAATCTGTATTTTTAAGATATTTAAAATTGCCTTAAATGTCATTTGACTGTTTAGTGATAATGATCATGATGTCACTTTTTTAACACTACAGCTAAAGGGAAAAAACAAACAAGAAATTTGAAAGCAATGGCATTTGACAAAAACTAAAAAACTCAATATGCATCTTCACAATCTTCAGATAGTGAAGATTCCACTATCTACATGGTGATGCAGACAACTTCACTTCCCTTGAAGGTGGACTTAAAGGTACATCGAAAAGGGAAAAATTACGTTCCTGCCTTTGAGAGGACGCCCTGAATCGTACGCTGCTCTGGCCTGATCTAATGTGTAAACATTAACTTTTAAGAGGTCCTCTGTCAGGACTCTCTGAGAAAGCCAGACGATTAATCTGACCTGAAACGCACACAGTCCCACCGTAATTTACTGGAGGAACGACCTGCTGAATGACTCTCCGGCTAAAAAAAGACGTCTTACGACTTTATGATTTGGCTTCGTTCCGGTTTGGCAGTCAGAGGAGAGGCATAACTTTACATGTCATAAAAGGGGTGAGCTGGTTATGTCCTCCAACATTTAGATTATATTAAATGGTGAAATGTGTAATTGCTGCGCCACTAGCAACACTAGACAGAACTGCAAAATGATTCTCTCAAATAACTCGTTATTTTCTGATAAACTAGTCATTTTCCCCAGCTAAACAACTGCGTACAGTTACTCCTAATATGCACCAGTGTGAGTGGACTCCTACATGATTGACAAGAATTTGAGGATAAATCTGCCCCCTAGTGGTGTCCTAGCACAATCTGCCTTGAAAGAAACTGCAGCCCAGAGGCAGTGGAGGTTTAAATCCCTCTGAGATGATGTAAAGGTCAGGGTAATTTTCCTTGTAAGTGAAGAGGCTTTTCTGAGCTTTACAGCAACCGTAATAAATCATTTAACAGACTAACCAAGCAAAACAATTTCTATATAAAATAAAATATCATCTTAGAAGAGCAATGTTTCAGCCTGCCCATTTTCAAAGCATATGCTGTAAGATTTTGTGTGTATGTGTGTGTGTGTGACCACCTACCGGACAGGGAGACTGAAGGAAGACAGTAACTTTCTCGTCTTCGAGCATGAGTTGTAGGAAGAGCCGACGTATAAATCCAGAAATGTTCCCTGAGACCGGAACGTTCCCTCGCTGAGGAGCTGACTGGAACAGCTCACACAAAACCTTTCACAAACAAAGAAAATAACATCACTTGTACCATTGCTATATTTCGCCATATCACCCAGCCCTAAAACTTGCTCTATGGTAATGCACTAAGGAATTATAGACCTAACAGTATGACTTTCTGTAAAGCTGCTCTAAAACAACACGAAAAGCATTATACAAATAAATTTGACCTAACTATATACTTAGTAATATAGAAACTATGCTATTATTCAATACATATAATGTGAATATATATTTCTTGATGCTAATTTTGAAATCATCTTCAACTTTTTGGATATATATGTATGTGTGTGTGTGTGTGTATGTGTGTATATATATATATATATATATATATATATATATATATATATATATATATATATATATATACACACACACACACACACACACACACACACACATACATGCATACATACATACATATACTTTTAGATTTACTTCATTGTCTATGAAAAACATCAAATGAGACTCAAAAAAAGCACCCCAAACACACCTGTGCCATAAGCCTCTGGTTGTTTGGATGGCAGGAGATGCATTGCAGGAAGAAAGCCACTGTGGCATTCTCAATGGCTGTCCTCTGCTGGGTGGTGAGTCCACTGCTGCGACTCGTTGACGCCAGTGAGTAAGACGCCCCTGAGGTGTGAGGTGTGGTGCTGGCATGTGAGGTGCTGGGTGATGCACCATGCCCAGAAATACTGCTGCTGCCGCCACTGTTTGCAGTGGCATTAGCAGCCCCACTGGCACTAGAGTGGCACAGGAGAAACAACAGTGCCGTCCACAGTGGGTTCACTTCTGGCCCGCCCAACCAGTCCTTCATGGTGTGACTGTTTCCTACTTCTGTTAGAAACCGCAATACGGGTGCTGCCAGCTCAGGAGACAGTGGTGGTCTGTTTGCTGAGGATGACGAGGGTTGGTTGTGTGAGTATGAGCGTCTCTCTGCCTGTGCAGAAAATCCAGCAGGCAAGGGAAGGTCTGCGCTGATCAACAGATTGCAGCAAAGGTCGGCTAAGCTGCGAACAAGCAAGGAAGGCAGACCAGAGTCTAACAGCTGCTGGATGGCACCGGGAGACTGGGACGCAGCTGCCAGGGTCACCAATTGGCTTTCTGAGAGCGAGATGGGCACAGTTACCGGTGTCCGAGCATGTTTGGAGTCATCTGTGAGGGAGGCGGCACTGTTTAAATCATGCTGCTTCTTGCCATCGTCCGTCATGGCCATACGCCGCTGTGCATTTGTCTGGGCAGCAGGGGGAGCCACGATACCCATCCAGGACATGAGCAGAGAAAAGTAACTAGGGTGGATATGGCACATGGAACAAAGCAAGCTGTCCACAGCTTTCTTTAAAACCATGTTAGAAGGCAAAGACATCGACCAGTTGTACAACAACCTACATGAGACAGATAAAAAGACAAACTCTTGAATTAATAGTTCAGATTGCCTAAAAACAGCCTCATGATTTACTAATGCACCGACTTGTTCATGGAAAAGGCTGCCGCTGTTTTATTTGCTCCACATACAAAGCTAAGGTTATTTTACTTTGTTCTACTCAGTACGCATTAAGTATTCATACCTGAAGAGAGAATGAAAAAAAAAAAAAAAAAAAAAAAAAAACGGGAGAGAAAAAGCAGCATGTACTCTCAGCCAAAACGCACCTCGGGCATAAACACGCATTCATCCAAAACTCTTGCTTGAACATATTGTATTGAAAGACTGTGAAAAGACAGTGTGCTTGCAGACTCACTCGAAAAGCTCTCTGTTGAGCAGACCGGGCAAATCGTAGTCCACTGGCAGCTCATAACTGTGCCATAAGACGGAGGCCACGCAGTGCAGATGTGACGGGGACGGCATGAGCAACCCATATTCCCGTGTGGGCGGGGCGCTTGGACCCACATAGCTCGATGGAGAATTCTGCTTCAGGGAAGCAACCCGGGACGAGTCGTACACCCACTGGAGCAGAGCCTGGATCCTACAACACAATCACAAACATGACCCAAGACATCACAAACCACTATATATTACTAGTATACATAAAATTGCCCGTTTTGGACTTGCACTCTATGCATTTACTAACTGCTTGTTTCTTCTTTAAAAACAAAACCAAAAAAACTAACACTGGTTTCTCTGTTCTTTTTGTATTCTATCTATTTGTTTTCTTTCTATTATATATATATTTAATCATTGCTACGTGTACTGTGTTAGGCTAACACTTCCATATCGTTGCTCTTTTGTTGATTTTGATGGCTTCCATTGTCCTCATTTGTAAGTCACTTTGGATAAAAGTGTCTGCTAAATGACTAAATGTAAATGTGTGTATGTGTATATATGTATATATACACACATATATATATACACAAAATTACATATACTGTATATATAGAAGGCCATATCTACTCAGAAGGAAAAAAAATGCTTTGGAAATACCTAAAAAGATTATGGGAGAAAAAAAAAAAATAGATAAAAAGTCATAATTTACTTTATCTCAGAATTTTGACTATGACAAGTCAAAATTTTGTAGGTCTTAAAAGATACTAAGTTGTCATGACAAAACGTCAATTACAACAAAACTGTCAACTTTGCCATTTATCTCATAACTTCAACTTTTTTTTTCTTATACTTCTTGTTTTACTTCCTTTTATGTAAAGCACTTTGAATTATCATTGTGTATGAAATGTGCTATATAAATAAATTTGCCTTGACTTATAATGACTTGGTTTTTAAATCAATTTTGATTTTATCAAATTTATCATGATTTAAAGCATGATTTTTCTTACATCTGATAAGGTCTCCCATACTACAGAAAAAAAAAAAATATATATATATATATAAATAAAAACTCAAGCTTTATGACCCACAGGTATAGAGAGTAAACATAAAAAAACGACTCCGCAAAGAATCTCCTAATCAAACTATGAACACTTCAAACAAGCTCAATTAGGAAGCTTTATGACTGAATTTTCTGTTATGATGTAAAGAGCAGACCTGTCTTTGGTACCGGGGTCCTGAGTGGTGCCCAGCTGGTAGAGAATATCTATAGTTGAGTCTGATGACAGGCCATTCAACCTCCCAAAGAGCAGCGGACTGTTTAGATCTACAACAAAAAAACAAAACCACCAATCAGATAAAAAGAAGAACCCAAAAAAATCATGATGTCAGATCATTAAAGGGATGAACAAACTCTCTGAATTTACTCATCACACAAAACAGTCTGATATTGCTTGACATTAGAGTATAGCAGTTAATCATTAATAAGAAACAATCATTAAAGTCTTACTGGCCAAATCAGTGCCAGAAGCAGCACAGTTACGCAGCAAGATGTCAATGAGTTTGAGGCCTATGCGTGTGGACTGCAGGCCGATTTTCACCAGCACCGCCTCAATGTTGGGCGAATGCATCCCGCAGTATGGGGACATGAGGAGGGCAGCGCAGGTCTGCAGGAGGTTTGCCGTGGGAGCAGCAGCACTAGCCATCATGGCCTCCAGATCAGAAACGTGAGTCAAGCAATGATGCAGCAACCGTAACCAGCCAATGCTGAGAAATAAAGAAAGGAAAAATAGATATTATAACATACAGAGTCTTGAAACAGGAAATAAAACTAGTACGATTATTTTAGATGTTACAAATGATTTCCAATACCTGGTTTTAGAGACCTGGTCTTCAGAGGGCAGGAAAGGATTGTTTACAGTGGCAGAGGAAGTGTTTCCAAAAGCAGTCAGGCCCAATAGCTTAATCTGGGAGAGGCCCAGTGTGCTGGCGTCCCGTGGCCGGTGCAGCCTCAAACACACGGCAGATGCCACCTCTGCCTTTACCAGCTGGAATTTAATGTACGTGAGGCCGCTAGTGATGACTGGGGTCGACAGAGGAAGCATGTTTACACCATCTGCGCTGATCTCCACTGACACTGAGGATGGACATGCTGGCAAAGAAAGAGAAGAATAATACTTGAACTTTAAAAGATTTTAAGATAGTCCTTACTAGTATAAAAAGCTTCATGGGCCAAATATAATATACTGCTGTGTCAAGTGGGGACCAATAATATTGCATTGTGTGTGCACACTCACTAGCAAGGGATGCCAGGTGAGGCTGTATGTGAATCTCCTTGAGCAGAACGGCAGCTGGCAGGTGGATTGTGAGATCGCACCAGGCCTCTTCAGGAAGGAATATGTAGGACCAAGCGGCAGAACGGGCCCGTCGATGTGGGGGTGTGGCCTGCAGCAGCACTTCTGCTGGCTGTGCTGTGGGACTGCTAGAGGTGATGGTGCCTGTAAGGGAACAGCATAAACTATGAATATAAATACATTTTTAATACTTAAACAGATGTTTACATGAAAAGACGGGGCTTATGACTCAAAGCACGATTGCTGTACCAAGAGGGGCGAAGTTGTGCAATCCTTCTGCGTTGTCTGGTTCTGAGGTTAGCACTCGTGCTTTCAAGCTGCCATCTGCTGCTTTACCAGGCCCAGAGTCCAGAAACTTCATGATAGTGGACACCATGCTGCGTGCAGTGTTCACGATGGCTCGTGTGCTGGTGACCATGTTGTTACAGATGAGCTGCACGCCACCTAAAAGCACACACGCACACAGAGTCAGAACATACAGACCAGCTCAAACAGAGTTTTATCTCTTTAGAAAGTGTTACTGTTAGCATACCCATATCATGGAAGGCTTTCAAAGCCTCACTGGTGTCAAGCACTCTCAAAATAAACCACAGTAAAGGCTCAGAGAGCTGACATGTTGATAGAGATCCCTGTAAAAATAAATAAAACCACTCAACACTGACAAGATGCAATGCCAATCTTTATATACTGTATGTCTATCCTCTAGAATGTGAAGATTATTTGATGCGTTCATGTTTTTTTTCCCCCAGTACATAACATACTAGAATAGACCATTTTGTGGTCTCTCAGTTTCTGTGACGAGTCTTACCTGTCGGCCCATATACCCACAGGCCATGTAGGTGAGAATGGGCTGCAGCATGACCTGGACGGATGTGGCTCTTTTACTCAAAGTGGTCAGGATGGTGAAGAGGCCATCGCCCACCGAGATGGCATCCAACCCACCATGAAAGTTCTCATGTTTGGTTAGGTGGAGCCCACTAGCACCTAGAAAGTCAGAAAAAAATGCATTAAAATTTGTTGGCACCGATAGCATTGTGGGTAGTGTGGTATCCCAAGTTCGAATCCTGGTTTGAGGACCTTTCCCGATCCTGCCCCCCTCTCTCTCCCACTTCGCTTCCCATCATCTCTACACTCTAATCTAATCCTCTATAATATAGGCAAAAACACCAAAAATAAATATAAAAATATATACACATTCTATTAAAGATTTTTAAAATGTATTTGAAACAAGTCTCTTATTCTCATCAAAGCTGTATTTAATTGATAATAAAAACAGTAATATTGTGAAATATTATTAAAATCCATTGTGAAATTATAAACATCTCTACGATAACCTTCGATCAGATTAGAGTCCTTGCTGAACAAAATCTTTTATTTCTTTCAAAAAACAAAACAAAACCAACTAAAAAAAAAAAAAAAAAAAAAAAAAAAAAAACCTTTTGAACAGTAATATAATGCATATGAACTATATAATATAATTAGTGCTGGGCAATGTTTAATCACAATTAATCGCATTCAAAATAAAAGTTTGTGTACACATAATATGCGTGTGTACTGTGTATATTTATTATATGTATATAAATACACATACATGCATGTATATATTTAAGAAAAATGTTATGTTAATATATTTATAATATAAATATATACATGTAAATATTTTGAAAATATATACTGTATGTGTATGTCTTTATATATACACACATAACAAATATACACAGTACACACGCATATATTATATAAACAAAAACTTTTATTTTGGATGCGATTAATCATTGCCAAGCACTAAATGTTATAATATAACATTTTACTTATATTTTATTAATTTAAAATACATTTCAGTACCAATTATCATGGCCATGGCGCTGCTGTTGCACTGCCCCAATGCTGACAAGATCTGACTCATAATCTGCTGATTGGCCAAAACCAGGTCTGCCACACCCGCAGCTGGTCCCTGGTGCTGCGCTGAGCCCGCCGCCCCACACTCTTTGCTTCCACACACTTTTTCTTCATCCGACACACTGTCAGTGGCTCCACCAGCTGGAGGCAGCCTCCCACTGAACTCCCGATCACCTGACAGCGGTAGCATCACCAAAGCATTGACCAGCTTCAGGAGGTCAAACATCAGCTGGTCTCGTGTGGTCTCGCCACACACAGCCTTAGCATCGCCAGGGCGGATAATATTGGCGAACAGGCCCCCGAAACAGGCACGAGCGCCCACAGAACTGTCAGAACCGCTGCGTGAGACCACCTTATCTGAACAAGTGATGTAGTGGTGAACCAGAAAAGTGCCTGACTCGATGACAGCCAAGATGGTGGTCACAGAAACCACCTCAAAGTTCTGCTCCAGCGTGAACTCTAAAAGCTTCACCTGTGCATCTAATGGACCCTGACCAGACTGGAATGGACCCCTAGAAGCAGATGAGGAAACAAATAAAATTATTTAAAACAAGCACTTAACAAGCACCAGTTTAATTACATAAATGTTGAATTTATCATCTACCTCTCCGTTGACAGGATGTGCAACAGTTTAAGCAGAAATTCGCTGAACATCTGTGGACATGTGGAGGACAGGTGCACCTGCAACCTGGTTAAAAATTCCTGCAAGGCTTGTGTTGCCGTGGGGCCGACCTGGAAACAGAGATGGAGAGGAGTACGTGAGGCATTTTCCAAATATATCATCATGAAACCAGTCATGCGTGTACTCTTCATTAAGCTCAATACCTGTGAGCTGTGCTGGCTGGTGCCATGAGGGTTTCCTCCAGACAGGAACCGCACAAGCACGTGCACAAGTGTGGGGTCAGACACCATCTGCTGGGCTGTGCTCTCCTGTACACCCATCCCACTGCTGGAGGCTGCAGATGCAATATACACATTATCAGCGGAGTTCATCCAGACTGTTTGCTTTTAAAAAAAGTGAGGAACAACACATCTCAGGAACAAAGCCAGGCTCAACAATTTAGATACTCACTACTAGCAGGCATATTGGTCATGAGGGTGAGACTGTGCAGGACAAGACACCATGTTCTCAGAGAAGTGTTGGGGTACCAGGCCAGCACTGACAGGAAACTGCTGATGGAGGCTGAGAGAGACAAGCATTATAGTCAATTACAGGCATTAAAAAATCCACTGAATTTACTGAGTGATCTCCAGATTGTTTTGCTCGTTTTTAGCAGTGCACTCCCTCATTGTTTTCTTTTTTCTTTTATGCAAATATGTATCTTTTTTATTGTATATTTTGTGTTTGTACGTAGCTAATCAAAATATGAGATGCTACAAATACTGCTCACTTCTGTAAACATGTTTACATGTACAAATTTTCATCAGTCAGAAAAAATCTAATCTGATTTCAAATTTTGAATATCTGTTTATGTGAACCCTAAACGCTGCAGTATGATTGACTTACTCGTTTACATGTGCATTATGTGTTTCAAACAGAACCAACTCTTTAATTTAAGATCCTGTAGAAACTTTGCCATCAGCCATCCAAACTCCTCAAAAAAATAAGCTAATATCCTCAGATAAAAGTGTAATATCAATCGGTGAATGTCACACCTTGGTTAAGGGGGATTGTGGGCACTCTGCTGGCATTAAAGAGGAAGATGTCTGAGCCGCTCTCCTCTGAACCTCCAGAGCAGGAACTCAAACTCAGAGTCAACCACAGCTGCAGCAAAGACTCCAACTAGACAAACAAAGAGTTAAAGATGGTGTGATTGTGTAACTTCTAATAATTTTAGGGCAAACCCAGTAACTGCAAGTGACAAAACCAGACTTTGCCCGTACCTGAACATGATGTACTTGCAATAAAGAGAAGAGTTTGTTGAAGCAGGTGCTTAACATGGGGATGGAAGAGGGTTGTACCATCAGACTGCTGATGGGGGGAGAGCTGTGGAACCCCCCACGCAAAAGAGAGTCGTCTGTCCCATTTGCAGACTGGGCCACTGAAACAGAAGTGGGAAAAGATCATGAGGAGAAAGGACGATACTAGTCAAATCATTTCAGAAAAAAAGAAAAACACAGGGTTCCCACGCCTTTACATCAGTATATTTACTTTACCAATTATTTGTAATTACCAGAGAAAATCTGATTGAAAAAAAAATGAAAAATTGTAAAGCTCATAATGATCAATTTCTGCATAAAGAAATGTTTTAGAACTGAGTCTGAAATTGAAAAATGTATGCTCATTATACACGATTTAATATTTTATTAATAAATTGACAACTTTTACAATGCTGGAAATAATACATAAATAATAAAAAATAAATACAATTTCCTTGATATTGCCAGATTTTCCTTTACCGTAGGAACCCTGTACACATGCTTTTGTGTGTGTACCAGATGGAGATGTAGACGTTAGCGCCTGCAATATTGCATCTGCCTCCAGTGTTGCCATCATCTTCAGCATGAGTTCTGCCTGCTGTTCTAATCCCACCTCCAGTCGAGCATCCAGTGCTGAAATAAAAATGTAGGTACTTTAGATCTCACATTTTATTATTATACTTTTATTTTATATTATATTTTATATACTTTTTATTTTATTGATTATTTTAGTTCTCACCCTGAGACACAGACACTGAGAGGTTCTGAGATCCAGGCTTCTCTGTCGTGGCAGCCGCAGGGGGTTTGGACACAGGTATGCCCACACCCCCTGTGTAGGGGTTATAACTGTAAGAGCCGTAGTCAGCACCCCAGTAATCGTACCAGGTACTGCTGATCGGCTAAAAGGGAGAACATAAAAAAAGAAAAAGAAAAAACAACAAAAACAATCTCAGATACTCGTCTCTGAGAAAAACTGAAAAATCCTTTACTGGAAAAGGGGTTAAAACATTGGCTTTATGTGCCGGTAAATTATACAATCAAACGTTAACTACTAATCTTTGATTACATAATACATGCAGTATAGGGGTGAAACAGTTAATTGTACGGTTTACTTCCCACGGTTCTTTATACATGTTTATACAATTTAACAACGAGAATAAATGTTGTGTGTGAATTATAATGTGTTTGCTTTCAATAGTAATTATGGTTATTTTCTAGGTTACTAAATCACTGTACTTTAAGACATTTCACAATGTAAATGCCTGTAAACAGTGGGCTGTATTTTCTAGGAGAAAAGAAATGAGTAATTGGATGGATATGAGAAAGTCAATAGGTTAACATATGGGTTGACAGCCCATACCCTAGTTACCACAGAACGGTGAGAAATTTTAACCATTACACCCCAAATGCTGAAAGACAAAAAAGGGAAAGATAAAGAGAACGAGGTGCATACCTTAAAAACCTTGGCGGCGAGTGGATCTTTTTCCAAATCAATATCTAAAGGATCAATATCAACATCCATCAAGTCTTGTAGCAAGTCAAAGTCAATGTCTTTATCTTTTTCCAAAGATGACAGTGGAGGAGCACCTTTGGGCAACGAAAAGACGTTTAATATTGCAAGAGCAGCGTACCAAGAGAAGCAACTACACAGACAGCCTTCTTTAGGACGTCCAGCTGTCGAACTCCTCTTAGAAAGACAGTGCGCCAGAACAGTGGATCGTTGACCCATTTTGAATGAGATTAAACCAATGATAAAATGACCAGCAGCTACAGGTTTTGCATGCATATAGAGTCAAATCATCTGCACTGTTCCAACCTCCTGTCCACTGCATTATACCTCTATTACATTTTACAAAAATGCAAACACAAACAAAATTTAAAATACACATGCAGCTCATCTAAGAGAGGAAAACAAACAAATAAACATCAGAAACAAAAGAAAGGTGAGGGTCCGTGTGAGGTGACGTGCTATTCGGGCGGGGTTACCAACGCACTTTGGAACACAGAGGATGTCCCGGGTGTACCTGCGATGATATCAGGTCCCAGAGGCTCATCGATGGTCTCCACCAGTGGGATGGGGGTCGGCTGGGGGAGCGAGTCATCAGAATCCACCACTACAGAGGAAGAGGCGGCCCCGGCCTCATCAGCCCCCGCCCCCTCCATCCCATCCACACACACTGGAGACAACAGCTCTCCTGCAAACAGATTACAACATCTAAATATAAAACATAACATATAAAACATGAATAACAGTCCGTGGACTGCTGAGAACATCTTTTCAAAACCTAAAACACACACCTGCAAGGATGTCCTGCAGCATGCAGGTGAGCGAGTACTGGGCCCAGGCTCCACCCCATGAGATGTCGCCGCGGTTAAAGTCCGTTCCCACCAGTAACAGCAGTAACCTCTCCAGCTGCTGTTCTGAAACCACCTCACACAGGTGGATTGTGGGTCTTGTTGCATTTGCTATTCTGGCCAATACCTGAGCAGGTGGATGAGATTTCAAACATTTAAGATAGATATGGTCATTATAACAAACATTGTCCAAAAGTTTGAAATCAGGAAGATTTTTTTAAAGAGCTTAATAGTTGTACTCAGCAAAGGTGCATTAAATTGATAACTTTTCTAATGTTTCTATTTTAAAAATGCTGTTTTTAACATTGATAATAATAAGAAATGTTTCTTGAGCACAAAATCAGTATATTAGAATGATTTCTAAAGCAACATGTGACAATGAAGACTGGAGTAATGGCTATTGCCATCACAGAAATAAATTAAACGCATTTAAAAAGAAAACACCTCATTTAAATTGTAATATTTCACAATATTTCTTTTACTGTATTTTTGATCAAATAAATGCATTCTTGGTAAGCACAGAAGACAACTTTGAAAAAATTATTAAAAAAAATGTAATAGACCCCAAAACTTCTGAATGGTACTGTATCAAAATTCAATAGCTTTCAAAACAAGCACTTTTTTTTTCTGTATGTGAAAAAGTATGTTGCACCTTGCAGACGAACAGCAGCAGGTCTGCGTGACAGGTAAAATCCATGGAGAGAAGGAAGAGAGCGAGCTTCTGGACGACGCAGATGCAGCGCTCATGAGACAGCGTGAAGGGCAGGAGCTCCACCTCAGGAGTCTCTTTTGCCACAGATGCCTCTGAGTCCAAGGTGGAGCGTGGCCAATCGGCTGTCCGCCTCAAACGGATCAGATCTTTAAAGTGCTGGGGGGAAAAAAAAGAACCACAGTGCAAATGTTACAATCTGTTCAAAGGCTACTTTTTCACCGAATGTTGTTCCACACCCACCCCTAAGGGACAAGGAGTTAACAAAAGTTTGGATTCTCACCTTGGACGTGGCTTGTTTGAGTTTGGCCTGTTCCACCAGCAGCTTGTAGGAGGAGCCTTTGTTGCTCTGAATTTTCTCTTTCTCGATTTGCTCTACTAAAGCCTTCTGTTTGGCTTTCAATAAATTCAACTGCTGCAGTGAAGGGAGAATTGATCAACATCCACACTATAAGTAATAAGGAAAAGTTTTCAAGCGCAGATATACAAGTACAGGATGTTTGTGCGAGACACATGTACCTGTTTATGGTGGACTAGCTGTTTACGGATCTTCCGTGAATATAGACGATCTAAACTGCTGTTGTTGCCTTTGGCGGATCTGCTTGAGTTCTGAGACTGCAGACTATTGTTGATGAAACTCCACTGGTTCCCTGGTATGATTGGAAAGAGGATGCACATTACCATTTAAAAAACTGGGGTCAGTTTCATTTATTTCTTTTATAGAAAGAAATTAATATTTTTATTCAGCAGAGACACATTAAATTAATCAAAAGTGACAGTAAAGCCATTTATACAAGATGTTAATATTTTAGAATATTACGACTAATATTTTTATCTAATAAATAGAGTCTTGGTGAGCATAACAGACTTTAGAAACACTGAAGAAACATTAGATCATAAGATATATTTTTAAAATCTTACCAACTACAAAAACAGTGGATTTTCAGTTGTAATACTTGACCAAGCTTAATAATTTCACCTGTAAAAGATCTTTCTCTGTCTTTAGTCCCTAGAGGTTTCTTAGCTGCAGTGGCTTCATCTTCCACACTAGCCACATAGTCGAGCAGTCGAGAGACCAGCATGACCACCCAGCTGATCATGGGGATATCCAACACTCCTATAAACACACACAAATCAGTAACATAACCATAAACACACATATATGCGTTTTACATAAAAATCTCATCCTAAAACACACACCTTCTGTCCTGCGGGGCTGTGCTGCACTAGTCTGTTGCAGAGGAGATAACAGTGTATCCAGAAGGTTCAACAAACCCTCCAGAACCCCACTGTTACTCAAAGATCTTTGGCCAATACAGGACAGCAACATAAACACCCTGAGGAAACGAAAAGACAGTCGTAAGGAGGTCTGAGTATCCTTAAGAATAGTTCTGATAACGTTACACAACTTCTGCAAGAGTGTGTTGTTTGGGTTACCTGTCCTGAGGGAAGATGAGAAGCTGCTCGGAGTTGTAGAGCTCCTGCAGGACGTTGGACAGGAACTGGCCCCACCACCTCTCGCCTCCACACAGCTGCACCAGCAGCAGACCAGCATGCAGACGGATCTTAGGAGTTCCGCTGATGCACAGCTGCTTAAAGAGCTCCTCACACGCCTGGGCGTGAAACGTGTTCTGCAACACTGAGGGCACAGAGTTACCTGAGCGAGAGAGAGAGAGGGAAACATTCATTCTGACATTTAAACTAAAGTAATGCAAAAAAGTAAATTCAAATGTAATGTCATTTAAAAAAAAAGTGAGGTGGTGTTGGGAACAGCTACCTCCCTCACCATTACAGCAGTGGAGCAGGCTGAGCAGTGTGTCCAGTAGGTATCTGATGATAGTTCGGAGCTGCTCCGTAGAAGAGTTCTGGACCAGCTCACTGGGGTCGTAGCTCTCAGGCAGGTGTTTCCGGGTGGCTCCCAGAGACACGCGCAACCTCTGGACAGCATGGTGAGCCAGGTTGAGCTGCAGCTGGAGCTGAATGCAGTCTTGGTAGGCAGAGAAAACACGGGAATCCTCTTCAACCGCTTTATCGGGCTTGCGCAGGAAGTACTGTGCGTTATTAGCGCTGTTAAGTGGTGGCAGGTCGATGTTCTGAAGTAGCGTCTCAAGTCGATGACAGGCCAGATTATACCTATAAGAGATTAGCATATTTAATTA
The DNA here is from genome assembly GCF_936440315.1 of Barbus barbus. Taxonomy (NCBI): domain Eukaryota; kingdom Metazoa; phylum Chordata; class Actinopteri; order Cypriniformes; family Cyprinidae; genus Barbus; species Barbus barbus. The sequence goes on from NC_136758.1 coordinate 18,837,160, forward strand.
ATATCTTTCAAAAAAATATCTTGCTGACCCCAAAATTTTGAATGGTAGTAAATGCCAGTGGCAGCTTTTCAGCCTCACTGACCTGCACTGAATGTCTTCCTGCAGGGCCACCATCATTGACAAATGTTGATCCAGATCTGGCTGACTGGTAGCTTCGCTCTCTCCCCTCAGAGGGTCATGCATCAGCTTCAGTTCACTTTCCCATGGCAGGATATAGGTGTGGCCATAATAGAAACCTAATGGGATTTTAGCCCGGGCATTAGTGCTGCCGTATCGACCGATCACAGTGATCTGGGGGAGGGGCACAGAGTGAGTGACAGTGATATCTCTATATAAAAATTATATTCTCTGCCCTAAAGCTTAAAGACAGCAAATTGCTATGAGCCCTATGAACATTTGATTATGCTAAACGTGTATAAACCTTCATGAATCTGCAGACAGGAGGAGGCAGCAAGTCGTGTAGAATCAGCGAGTGTGTGCTGATATCTGTGGCAACCACGAGCCGCCTTCCATCCACCTCCTCCCCGAGAGTCCAAATGTCAATGGAAAGGGAGGCCAAGTCAGCGCATGTGGGAATCAGTGCATCTGTCAGCAACACTGGCCGGCCGAAATCTAGAGTTACAAACCGCCTTGCACCTACAAAGAGACATTCAGTCTTTACGTCAAAGATACACAATCAAAAGATTTTTAAAAGTGTGATTTCTAAACTTGGAAAAGTTGTGTGAATAAACAAAACTGTAAATCGCCATTATTAATTATTCAATTATTCAACTGTAAATCGTCATTATTTTGCTTTTATTATGATAGGACAGTATGTAGACAGGAAGTGAAGTGGAACAGAAAAAGGGTGTGGAATCAGGAAAGGTCCGTGAGCTGCGACTCTAACTCGGGACGCCTGAAGCAGGGTTTCCGTTGTCCGGTAATTGCCGGACATTGGCCGGAAAAAAAATGAAATGTCCGACAAAATTAAATCTCTCCGGTCAAATTGTCCGATTAAAATGGCCTAATAATCCCGCCCCACAAACACAATCTGAATTTGAGAATAAGCCTAAAATGTATAAAGCAAAAATTCACCGACCTTTGGCTATGCTATAAAGGAACAGGCTCTACCGTTTGAAAGTTATTAAACAACATCGCATGCTGCATTTAAAATAAAGCGCACGCCTAAGGGGCCGCTCACATATCGCGTCTTTTGCGCGCTCAAGTTCGTTATTTCAAATGGAGACGCGCGGTATGCGCGCTCATAATGGAAGCGACGCGCTCGTTTTTTTCAGGCGCGTCCGCGCCGCATCGAGATAAAAACATCTCAACTTTTCAGAATGCCGCAAGCGCACCGCAGGTCATGTGACAAGAACCAACCAATCAGCTTCCTCACCTTTTCCGTTACTTTGAAACCTCAGCAGCGTTTTTGAAGTATGGGGTGCACCCAAACACTGCGGCGTTTTTTACTTTTCTTAGTAAATAAATCTTGTAACAGAGTTACAGCAAGTGTTTTTCGGTGTTGGAAATCCATTGCTGAAATTTCCTTGTTGTAACTGAGAGCGCAGCTGATGGTTGTTTAGCAACGACAGACGCCTCCGGAGCGCAACCGCCCGAGCGCTTTGGAAAAAAAGAGAAAGCGGCGCGCCTAGCGTTTTCCACGCGTTTTTAGGCGCGATATGTGAATGGCCCCAGAGACGTCTATTTATAATAAGCCAGCATTCTTTTGTTGGCCTATAATTCTAATATCGTTCTCACCTATTATATTATCTTATCGCTATCAATAATATGCAGAACCAGCGATCAGAAGGATTATTTGCCATTTTACAAGCATTGAGTCTGCGGACACCGCTCCTCTTATCGATGCCATAAGCCTGCGACGTGATGCCCTCGCTGTCATGACAGAGCTCCGTGGCTATGGAGGATTGCATTTCTCCACATCCTGCGAAGTCCTCATATGTGATTTCAACTAAATGTATCCAGAGTGGACCAAGCTCGCCAAGATAGCCTGTGTAATCCCTGTCTCGAGTGTTCCTGCAGAGAGGGGGTTCTCGCTGCAGAATCGGATCAAGTCGCCTTGCGGAGAACAAGGTTACGCGGCTTATGCGCATTGCAAGTTGTGGAGAGACTCTGGGAAGTTTTGATTTTAAGTCGGCAGCTGCACAATTCAGCACTGCAAAACAGCGTAAAAAGTAGCCTAAAATGACAGTGTTATAGGCCTAGTCATTTGTTTGTTGACAAGGAGTCATTTCACGGTGGCCAATTTAAATGTTACCAGTTAAATGAGACATATTGAGAGTGTATAATTAAGTTCGCTTGAGTAAAAACAATAGGCTACTATTCAGATATTTTATGTGGGGAAGGGGGATTGGTTTGTTAAACTATGAATGTGAAACCATAGTAAAAACAATTGGCGTTGATTGATGCCAATCGGACGTTCATGTTTTTTTCCGTCTATTTGAAAGTTAGGCTAATAAACGTTGCATTCTATACGGCCTGATTATGTCATTTTTTTAAGTTACATAGCCTGCTTCCAGTTTTCCTCAACTTGACTAATTAAGAGGCGACATTTGACCGGCACATCACCAAAATGTCCGGAAAACGAAACCTCTGCCGGTCACTTTGACCGGCACCATTTTTTTCTAGCGGAAACTCTGGCCTGAAGTGCAATGGAGATATTTGTTGGCTATTTGCGCCACTTCTTGGGTATTCTTACAATATACATTTTTCCAATCATGCTCTAAAATATTTTAAGGGGTAGAAATTGTAAACTCTTAAAAAAACTGAACAAATCATCAGGCTTTTGAATATTGCTGAAGACAATTGAGGTCCTTAGAGTCAATTTGGTTGAGAACTGAGTTACTGAGGTGGAAAAATATATATGATTTCAGTTCATATTTAGATTTTTTATGTTTTTATAATTTTAATTAAACTAGGTTTTTATAGCATAATAAAATAATTTTAAGTCATTCTTCCAACTACCTAGCAAGTTTGCTGGGGCTCTCAGTGGGCCCTGGCCCCCTGGTTGAGAATCACTGCTCTAGTGTGAGGGCTAATGTGACGTACCTGAATGCATTCGTTCAATTATTATGGACTGATGTGGTGGAGGCTGTAGAAAGTGAGAGGCTTGTGAGATTGCCAATGCCAGGCCACTTCCTATGGGGTTCTGCAATGACAACACACACATATTAGCTGAACGCAACCCACGAGTTCAACTAGAGCAGGCAAATAAACAATGCACGGCCCTTTACAGGAAAATAACATAATAACCTTTTATGCTACCTTACCTATTAGCCTCTGCTATTATGCACAAATTTGCCACAAAATCTATTTTGGAGTATGTTTGATGAGACAAAATGAAACACTGCTAAATAATAATCATTTAAACAGTATGAATATATAAGCATAAAGAGGTTTTCAGAACTTACTGGTTTGGCTTTCTGTGTGTTTTTATTCTGTGCTGAAAGGTTCACAGGTGGAGGATCAATGACGGATCCCGGGAAGAGCTGAGCCAGTTCCACACTAATAGCTGCGGACACTGCCTCATTCGGTGGGGTGAGAGGAGGCGTCATGAACAGCGGTGTAGTTTTCGGAGTGGGCGGGATGACATCAGAGGGGTGAATGAAGAAGCCTGGGGCGGAGGATGGATTGGATGGCACTGAGTTGACAACGCCTGAACCTGCAGTGGCTGCTGAGGTGGTCTGGTGAAGTTTGGCCTCCAGTTTGGCCTTCTGTTTCATAAGATAACCAATTACATAAAGTCGAAGTATTAATTATTGAATTAAGACTAACAATAAAATGAATGAAGAATGTATTCGTGTCTGACCTGCTGCTGGAGTTTTAGAAGCTGTTGCTGCTTCTCCTGAAGAACTTGGAGCTGCTGTTCGGCAGACACCATTGCATGAGACAGGGACTGCAGGGCCACCTGCGCAGCTGAGCTAAGGGCCGTGGATGCCTCACCGACGGTCCCAGCAGACAGCCCTGTCACTGTGGGCGTCACGCCAAAGGTGCTCACTGTAGAGGAACGTAAAGGGTAACAGGCATAGATTTTAGCACTAAAGGTGCAGTCACCTTTACTGGTGCTCAGCAAAATTCTGCATGAAAAATCCAGTAATTTAGTTAGAAATCAGATTGGGTTTTTGCAGATTTTGCAAAAGGTTAAAGTTGGTCATGCAAATTGTCGAAAGTTACTTGCTTGGCTGCTTGGTTTGAAAGTGACATCGATGTGAGCTGTGCCGATGTGACACTTTTGACAATGGAATTTTATTGCCTGCAAAACTTCATGTAGAAACAAGATGCAAAAGAGAGGAAAAGGAAAGTAGGATATGTACCGGTGAACATACTTGCATCATCCCTCTCCACCCTGGTGCCATCACTGGTGGAGACGCAAGTAAAGTACAGGGGTTCGACCTCCAGCAGGCCGGTTAGAGCAGTAAAACTGCCCTCTGCCGCCCCACTGCTGTTCACCTTTCCATTACCTAACATTAGACACAACAACCATTACAGCTTTGTCTTTCCTATGTTAATATTTATTGATGAATGTAAGTGCATAAGGGAATAATGCATTAACACACCTGAGAGAATATCGGACAAGTCGATCTCATCCGACTGGACCCCAATGCTGCTGCTGAAGGCATTCTTACAGGAAGACCCGCTCACCTCCAGGTCAAACAGAACTGGGTCAAATGGAGACCCATACAGACCATATCTGAATAGAGAGGACCATGACAAAACCATTTAATTTCCTTAAAAAGATCACTTCTACATGCTCAGAAAAACATTTATTCTTTAAGTCTATAAAGCGGACCTGGTCTGCAACAGCGCCTCAAGTGGAGTCAGGCGGTCCTGCAGCTGCCGAGAGACAGCAGTGAGCAGAGAGGCGCAAGCGGTACTACAGCCAGCCAGGTCCTCATCTTTCACATAATTTAACAGGACAAAGTACCAGAAGACAGATCCTGAAAGACAGTAGCATAAGTATTTTAACATTTTAAACTAAATAAGTGCAAAATTTCTGGAAAATTAAAAAAAAAAAACTTTGAACATTAGTATAATTTAATAAATAGTTAACAGTCTTAGCACTATAACAAAATTAAAAGGCACTATACATTTGCAAATTTTACTGTAAAAAAAAAAATACCTCCTGTGGCAGCAGCAGGCAAATAAGGCATATTATCCAGAAGAGCTTTAAACAGAGCCTGGCCAAAACCCTGCTGACCAGGGTCTCCTTTACCGGTACTGAAATGTCAGAGAAATTTATCCATTAAGCTTAATGAACAAGACATCACTGTATCTGCATATGTTAACTATTTTATTTTTTATTTATTTAACCTTTATTTAACCAGGAAATAATCCCATTGAGATTCAGAATCTCTTTTTCAAGGGAGTCCTGGCCAAGACAGCAGAATAATAGTTCCATATTAACATATACATTAAAAACAAAAACATTTAACAGAAAAAAAGAACAATTTGCAATCCAACATCTCAACATAATTACCAGTTGCGCTCAGTAACACCACATGTGCATTTGGTACTCAGATAGTCCTTTATGCTAATTTTAAACTGTGTCATTGTTGGCAAATAGTCCAATTTTAGCTGGTTCTGCAATTTATACCAAGATAAAGGTGCAAAAACTTTAAAGGCACTTTCACCAAAGACAGTTCTCGTTCGTGGAATGTCATATATGATTTGCCCATATGATCGAAGATTACATTTCCTGGAAGTGACTTTAAGAGTCAGAAGAGAACATAGGTAAGTAGGCAGTTTATACAGTATGGCCTTAAAAAGAAAAGTATACCAGTGTTCCAGCCTGCGATTGTGCAAAGATAGCCAACCAACACTCTCGTACAGGCTACAGTGATGAGTACGAAAACTAGAATTAGTTACAAATCTTAGTGCTGCATGATATACTGAATCCAGCATTTTCAATGAAGATTGATTTGCATGCATATATAAAATATCACCATAATCCAGCATTGACAGAAAAGTTGCTTGTATAAGTATTTTTCTCGCACCAAAAGAGAAACAGCCTTTGTTTCTATAATAGAAACCCAATTTTACTCTAAGTTTTTTTGTTAAACACTCTATATGCTGCTTGAAGGACAAACTTTCTTCTATAAGGAAACCAAGATATTTATAGACAGATACTCGTTCAATTTCCTTCTCATCTAAAGTAACAATTTGACAAGCATCGTCTATTTTCCTTGATTTTGAAAAACACATCATTTTGGTTTTGTCTGAATTTAATACAAGTCTCAAATTATAAAGATCCTTCTGAATAATGTTAAAAGCAAATTGCAGATCTTCCAAGGCACTTGTCAAGGATGAGGCAGAACTATACAACATTGTGTCATCCGCATAAAAATGACACTGTGCTCTTGTTATATTCTGACACAAGTCATTTATATAAATAGTAAATAACTAGACAGTCTAGTTCATTAGTTCTGCAATGAAACTATAAGACTGAAGATCAGAAAAATATAGTGAGGTGGCAAACTCACCTAATACAAAGTGCAAGAAAGCGAGAGCATTTATGAGCTATACTGCGTCCAGCCTCGAAGAAACACGCCCTGATGATTTCCGTCAGCCGTCTCCTAGTTTTAGTCAAAAGCCCCTCCTTCCCCTCTCTCAAACTAAAGGAAGTGGGATTATAAAATTCATTAGGAGAGGCATAAAATAAAACTGAGATACTAAAAATACTAGCTCACTGTGACACCTCACCTGCAGGGTCCGTTGGAGTAAACCCCTGCCAGCCAGCAAAGAATGTCCAAAATGAGACTCTGACAGTGTTCTGAGCTCTGCCCGTCTTCTCCACGCTTACACAAACCTCTTAGCAGCTTTTCATGGAGCTCAGGAAACTGAAGCATTGCACAGCGTTGCACTCTGGGAAATAAAGACAGCACATTTAGACAATGGACTGGATATTGCGTTCTTTAAAATGCCTATCTGAAACAGGGTAATTCCTTTCTTAATGCGCTAACTAATACATGCATACACTACCATTGAAACATTTGAGTGTACAATGAAAAAATAAATAAATAATATATTTTTTCTATATATATTTTTAATTCAGCTATGATGTCTCAAATTGATCAAATCTGACAACAGATTTTTGTTACAAAAACTTCTATTAAATTCTACTAATAAATTCTGTTCTTTTGCTCTCTCTTCAAAGAATTCTGAAAAAAATGTATCAAAATCACCACAGAAATATTAAGCAGCACAACTGTTTTCAATATTGATAATAAGAAACATGAGCATCATATCAGCATATTAGAATGATTTCTGAAGAATCATGTGACACTGAAGACTGGAGTAATGACTGCTGAAAAATTCGCTTAGCCTTCATAGCGTTTAATTATCTATTGAATTATTTCAAAATAGAAAACTGTTATTTTTAATACATAAGAATATTACAGTTTTACTGTATTTTTGATTAAACAAATGCAGTTTTGGGGAGCATAGGAGCCAGAACATTACAAATCTTACCAACTTCAAACTTATGAATGGTAGTGTACAGTTAATACTTGTATCTCTTACCGTTCTTTGGGTACAGATGTTTTCTTAAATCTCCTAATTGTGACAGACACTTCCTGGAGCAAGTCACAGCCCCGCAGGTTATCAGGCTTTTTAGGGGTAGACTGAGGATCTGCTTTAGACGTGGAGGCCTTTTCCTGAAAAGAAGAGAGCTTTTATTAAAATTAGAGATGGCGTGTTGATCATCATTTGGCCTTTACCTCCGTGCACAGAACACAAATCAAGTGAAGAGTTTTTTTTCTTTTATGAAGCAATGCAGCTATACAGCCACTAGGGGGGTCTGTATAGCAGTTAGACGACTGAATCTCACCCACAAACCAGCATTCAAAGCTATAACGTCAGTTTTGAAACGGCTTGAATGAACACAAAGGATTACACACTTCAGTTTAAAACAGCACAAAAGTCAATTACCGTTCAAGTCAGTGTTTGTACTGTACCTTGGTGGCCTGAGCCCTCTGCAGCAGGGATGAGAGCGAGTGAGATTTACTACTCTGAGGTTTGGCTGAGGGCATCCGCACCACCGGCCTCAAGCTCTCATCCAGACCCTTATCATTCACTGCCTTAATGTGCACCAAGAACGAACGATACTTTCCCCCTGCCATGCCTAGAAAGGGGAACGAAAGGAAAATTTGTGATGCACATTCACGCCAGTTAAATACTGCATGCAGCTCTGTACTGTTTTTTTTTATTTTTCTGTTAGTATTCTGACACACTGTTGAATGGGTGGAAGTGGTTTCTATAAATGGCTTGTGATGACTGTTCGGGCGAACCTTTAAGGAGTTTGGGACTTGTAAGGCTTAGCATCCCTGCGTGTCCAGACAGATCCAGTCCGCTGGACAACCACACCGGCCCACACAAAATATCATCTTTGTGCTCCTGCAGGAACGGACATAGTCTGGAGCCTGAGACAGACAGAGATGTATTATTAAAGAATGCTGACAGACGTTAGCATAACAGGTGAACGTTTTAAGGTGATCAAGATGGCTTAATCATCTGGACTCTTTACCTGGTGACTCCTCAATGTCCATGAACTGGATGTCCTCTGAGAAATCATGCAGATGTGGTTGTCCATTCTTCTCTCCATTTGAGTGCAAGACATGAGACAATGGGAAAACAATCTGCCTGTCCACTGCCGTCTCTGCAGCAATAAGTTTTACACAACAAAAGATTAATTTAGAAAAAAAAAAAAAGAATCAAACTAGTCCCCGAAATCAACAGTATCTTTTTCTGGTCAAGAGTGACTCACCATTCACTTTGCTAAGGCCTGGTGCTTTGTTCTTCAGCAGTGTGACCTGGATTTGTGGGATGTTAGTAATACTGCTGTTTAGCACAAACTTGAAGTCCACATGTCCAACCATGCAGGCTTTGGGTAAGACCAGCTCGAACACGTGCTCGTCCCAGCTGGAGCTAAGAGAGAGATATATTTCACATTACATGCAAAAAAGGGGGGAATGTCAACGAAATTTTTTTTTTTTTTTTATTAAATATTTATATTTTATGCATATGTGTGTGTGGGATGTTGAGAGAATAACACATGGCAGGAAAGACAACTGTATGGAGCGATTTTTGTGCCAATATTTATCAAACAAATCCAGTGTTTTGCAAATAAACACAATCTGCTTTGCAAAGAAAAACTCGACTTTCAAACAAACGCAAAGTGATTTTCAAATACAAAACTCTGAGAGAAAATGAAGAGGTATTCACAAATATATGTATTGTGCGTTACAACTGTGAGACTCATTTGCCTTTTTATGAGGAAACTTGGCTTGATTTTCTCACAAATGCGACAGGCTGATTTTCTCACACGAGTGCGGGCTGATTTTCTCACATGTGCAATTGAGCAACTTTCTTTTCCAAAACAGCAGATGGCGCTGTTGGTCAATTTACGCTAGTCTCCCGAGACCTGAAACACCTCTTTACCTTTTCAGACCAATATGAGTGGGGAACAGGTGAGTTTCTGTCTTACTAGATCTATAATTAACCATTTAGATTTAGATTTTCACAAAGTGACCCTACTACAGTGTCAGTGAAATTCACAACAAGTGCTGTAAAGTTGTTAACATGATTGATTAGTTCAAAAATCAGAGGTGACCTGGCTAAACATTTAACTAAGCTGTCTTTCCCTATAAAAACGGATCCATTCTCCGTACCTCTTATGCTCTGTTGGATCGCGGGATATAGAATATATATATTGATATAATTGTTCAACATTCAAAACGATGTAAATTATAATAGATAGCAGCAATATTGTGTACCAAAAATGAAAGCTTAGACAATTTAATTTAGTATCAGATATAGTAATATCACCCAAGAGGTCATTAATTATTAATAAAAAAATTAAAACAAATCACATTATTTAGTGCAATATCTAAAACTTTTTTTTTTTAAATGATGTAACTGTGCAATCATTTGTCTAAAATAATTATGTATTTTTTAGCTTAGCAAAATTATGAATATTTATTTTCTGGTGTCACTCTTGTCCTGTCAATTGGGGAGAAGGATCAAGTGATAGGATCACGCTGATATAATACTAAATTCATCATTTTAATAAGCAGTGGTTTAATAAACAGCGTGCTACACGGGTGAAGACACACTCTGGACAGCGAGGACTCTTCTAGGAGTGACTCAGATGACCAACGTTTGCGTTTTAAAGAGCCACTAATATAAATCCTGACGGTAGCCTTTTATTCTTAACTTCATGAGTTAAAATGTTGCTCGGCCATATATAAAAAGCTACATCATTTTAGTTGAATTTTTCCAAACAGGCTATTGTCAGACTAAAATCTGCTGGTATATTGGTTGAAATATGAAATATCTCCTTACAGGCCACTTTTAGTTTTAAATGTTGTACAAGGCATGTATATTACTATATATAAACATAAATATGATAAACTATGATATCCCTTATGAAAATTAAAGTTGTTTTTACTATTGTAAAAGTGTGGTAACCATGTTTTTTTGCAGGTTACCATTTCAATATAGGCAGCTTCACTACAAATACCATGGTATTTATTTAGTAAGACCATGGCTAATTTTCATAAGGGATATTAATGTTTAGATTATATTTTAGTACATTTACATAGCTGAATCACAATAAAGCTCACCTGAACAAACTAGTTTGATTATAGCAGCCTATTTGTATAATTAGTTTAGCCTACTCCTCTCAGTACGTTGTCTGTGTGTAGTTTTATACTTGTTTAAACTTTTACTGCAGAGGTAGCCTACAGCATTTCTCTCCACTGTAGTCTTTGTTTCAATATATATACTGTAGAAGAAAGACAATAAATCTTACTTGACCTAACGTAAAAATAAAATTCAAAATGCTTTCATTTTTGGTTCACAATATTGTCGCTATCCACTATACATTTGCATTTTAGTATTACAATATATTGTGTCACGATATAGTTATACCCCTGCATTGTTTTGAATGTTGAACAATTGTATCAATATATATGTATATTCTATATCCCGCGATCCAACAGAGCATAAGAGGTACGGAGAATGGATCCGTTTTTATAGGGAAAGACAGCTTAGTTAAATGTTTAGCCAGGTCACCTCTGATTTTTGAACTAATCAATCATGTTAACAACGTTACAGCACTTGTTGTGAATTTCACTGACACTGTAGTAGGGTCACTTTGTGAACATATCTAAATGGTTAATTATAGATCTAGTAAGACAGAAACTCACCTGTTCCCCACTCATATTGGTCTGAAAAGGTAAAGAGGTGTTTCAGGTCTCGGGAGACTAGCGTAAATTGACCAACAGCGCCATCTGCTGTTTTGGAAAAGAAATTTGCTCAATTGCACATGTGAGAAAATCAGCCCGCACTCGTGTGAGAAAATCAGCCTGTCGCATTTGTGAGAAAATCAAGCCAAGTTTCCTCATAAAAAGGCAAATGAGTCTCACAGTTGTAACACACAATACATATATTTGTGAATAACTCTGCATTTTCTCTCAAACAGTTTTGTATTTGAAAATCACTTTGCGTTTGTTTGAAAGTCGAGTTTTTCTTTGCAAAGCAGATTGTGTTTATTTGCAAAACACTGGATTTGTTTGATAAATATTGGCACAAAAATCGCTCCATACAACTGACCCAAACAGATCTGAGGACCAGAAAGAACTGTTGTAGAAATATATGTGCGCGTGTCTGATTTTAACTACACATGCATTCATACATAAATAATCATGTGTTATAAGGTCATAAAAGTACTTTGAGGGCAGGAGTATGTTGTATGAGGGAGAGTGCATGTTTGTGAATGCACACCTGTCGCTCTGTAGCTTCCAGGTGCGTGTGTGTTGCGCTGCGTCGCCGTGGTGCTGCTGGTGAAGGTGTTGTGGATGCCGCCTTTGTTGCTGTTCCTGCTGCACCTCCGCCCAGCTAGGGGGCACTGTTGCGGAGAAGCGTGGCGTCAGCGTTTCAAAACGTGTTAGTTCCACCAGAGAAGAAAGTGTCTCTACGGTCAATGGCTGGTCCACCAGGAGGTCAACTCCTGCCAAAAGACACACAGTTTACAATACTGAACATGTCCATGGGTATGAGGCAAAACATCACTTTACTGCTAGTCACATTTACACAGAGAGAGAAATACAACATCAGATGGCAAAATGAACAAAGAAAACAGGAAAACTTTTCTGAAAGCACACTGTGCATTAGCTGTTTTAAACAGACAAGTTTCAATTCAAAAATTGAAACTTGGTACAAATTAATTTCTTAAGATTGATTTCTGATGTGAGGTAGCTGAAGGGACAAATTAAACTCTGTAAATGTGTGACTTGCTCCTTCACTAGCCTCGTTTACTCTAGTTTAAGTCTAGTCCAGTTTATTTGTGTTTGTATTTAATGTGTTTATTTTTCATATGATGCATGTTTCTTTTTATGCTTTTATATACTATGTTTTGTTTTACTGCACTTTGGCGCAACTCTGTTACTTTTAAATGCCCTATAGAAATAAATTGACTGACTTATCTGAACCTCCTGCACTATGTTGGACAGACACAAACACACAAGTTTAATATGCTTCCATGCGTTACTCACCTGTGATACCTGGGCTTGAAGGATTTGATGTGGGTTTTGCTCCGTCCAGAAGTTGCTCTGCCCTATTAGACAGGGGGCCGTCGACAAAAATGTCGGCGTCATCGATATCATCACACACACCTCCAATTTGAAGGAAATGAAGCTCTCCACCTTCATATAGAGAAAAAAAACCTTATGTGACCAAGTGCTCAAGCTTTAGAGGTATACCATGAATAACAAATAACTGCATGTAGCATGTTTACTGCAAGTAAAAATATCCATCTAAACTAGAAAGTATTATGCTTTCTACATTTTATGGAGAAAATGGGGTTTTCTTGTGGAAAAATTCTTAAGACAATAATAATAATAATCCGGTCACAAGCCAAGTTAATTATCTATGATATTCTGAATATTCTAGATATGAATTAGATATCTCCTTCAATGAGGTGAACACTAAATAGTCAGATACCTTTATAAAAAAAAAATATATATATTTTCAACAAAACCATACAATTCATTTATTCATACGCATTTTAAGGAAGGTACGCACATCATACATAGGGTTAGAGGCTAACTGCAAGTATGTCTTATAGTAACAGTAATTTAAGTCTTAACCCTTGTGCAAACTTATGGACATTTTTGTCCATTTTAGTTTAGTTTTTTTGTGATAATTTTGCCTGTGTTAATGCTAACTGCATACATTTTGGCTCAGGTGTGTATTTTTATTGTAATTTTAATATTCCACCCTCATTTCCTTTAATAAATCTATTTTACACTAGGTACAAAAAAAAGAGTTCAAAATGTCAAAAGGTACAAAAATGTCCATTGAAACCCATTAAAACTGCTCTTTTTAATCGTAGTGCCATTTAACTGTAAAATGATGCAGTTTTTGTTAATAGGCTTTCATTCTGTTGGCAAGGCTTCAAAATTTTATTTTTTACCAGTGCCATTTTTTCAAAGCAAATACTCACTTTATTAATTGTGTGGGTGTGTTAGTATGGATATCAGAGTGTGGTTTGTATGTCTGTCATAAAAAAAATTGTGCGCACATGTGTGTTCTTGTAATATTTGAGAGAGAAACTCTACTGCAAATCACAAATCCAACCACTGTGTGCACCAGTAGAGTTTTGCTGGCATCTAATGGGGAAAATGTGGTACTGCGCCCAAACAAAATCTTGCTGAAAGCTAATTTTTTGAGATATCAACCTCAAATTTGGAACACAACTTATTTCGATTTATGGATTTGATTTTCTAGCAGGTTTAGAGTTCAACATGTTTTATAAAATATATATTTTATATAAAATATTGTTCATAAATAATTTCCATTAACTTAAACCGGTATAACTTTTTTTTGGTTTTACTTTTTAAACTTTGTTACTTCAACAATAATCTGCCATTTAAAACGAGACCAAACTTAAGTCTGTGCTCCCAAGCTTCAAATTCTTATGACTATTTTTTTACATGGACATTTTTGTCCACTATGGACTTATGTGTAACTTTTTTTATTGATGCACAAGGGTTAATGAAACTACTCATTAATACAGTGACGCACAGCAAGAAAACCGAAAGTGAAAGGCAGGGATGTAAGTCCCCTATTCTCGCTTATTCTAATACATGCACAGATGTGATGAGAAATTCTTCTTGAGCAAGAAATCAGCATATTAGAATGATTTCTGAATGATCATGTGACACTGAAGACCAGGGTAATAGCTTTGCCATCATAGGAATAAATTACATTTATGATTTATTACTCAGTTACTCAAAAACTCACAATAGCAAAGCTGGCATTAATAGACCACAGAAACAGATTCATAAACTGTACTGAATTGTTTAATTCAGCCAATCAAAAGAGCAGTACATATTATAAAACCAGTACAATGGACAAACGATTCACATGAATCGGTAAATGCACATGAATGTAAGCAACACGGTTTGAGAGTTTCAGACCTGTTTGAGAGTCGGCTGATCTCACTACAGTTAATGAGAACCTTATTGGTTACCATGGCAATGAGGTATGTGTGGGCAGCAAGCTAAACTGAAAGAAACCGTCCACACCTCATATGCCCTTGTTAGTGAACAAGACATGAAGCCTGTTATAAAGAATCTGGGTTGCTTACCTTTTGTGCAGGCACATAGCCGGTCGGTGCCTGAGCAGTAGGTAACAGAGACAAAGGGGTCCACCTCTTCTGTTCCCTCTTTCTTGGGTGGCTCCACCTTGGCCATCACCTCAAGGGTGGACAAGTCTAGAATCATGATGTAACCTGCCTGTGTAGTCACCACCAGGTGTCCAAGTCCAGCCACCTCTCCTCTCTTTTCCTTCCCAACGGCAGTTCCCATGCTTGGGCCCGCTATCACTGCGGATGCAACCATCCCTGTGCCATTTTTGAGCCCTGAAGGTGTAGACTCCTCTGACGTTTCCTCTCCATCATCCTCTCTGCCATCCAGCACATCTGGCGGCAGGAGGAGGAGAGATGTGACAGCATCCCGTGGATCACGAATCTGCTGGACCTTCACCGGTTCCTCCTCCAGGGTCACGATTCGGGTGGAGTAATTCAACTTGTAGAGTGCAAGGTATCCGCCACCACCACTGCCCCCTAGAGGTCTGGAAGTATGGGGCTGTTGCTGGTCATGAGGGGGCAGGATGAGTGGGGTCTGTGGAGTAGAGGTGCCCGAATGGGCGTCATGGCCATTGGCCAGTGTCTGTCCTTTGCGATGTCCACAGAGAGCCGAGTGCAGACGGTTGAGTGTGTTTAACACCTCCACCTGATTGATAGCACTAAGGGACTCTACAGAGCACGGCTGAAGACCGACTAACAAGTGTAATCCATCACTGCAGGGAGTGATGGAATCAACGTACAGGTTCTCTTCCTCCAATGCTTTCGGCAACCGCAAGCACTGCACCAGAGAACCTGGCCGCGGAGTCAGAGAGCTCCACTTTTCCCCATCCAGAGGTCCAAGCCCAGCAGCCGCATCCGCAAACTGCTGGATGTACGTGATGGGAGGGTCCTGCAGCAACAGCTGCTCGTGAGAGTCAAACTCCATCTCTATAATCTGTGGGACAGTGAAGCCCTCCTCGTGAAGCCCTTTGCTCATCAGGTTGTTCATCTGGGTGAACACCTTCCCTGAAGACTTATCATCTGCTTCCTTGATGCTGTAGAGGAGTAGCACAGGCATAGTCCTATGCACAGGGGCGGCTGGTGGTAGGTTCGGGGAGCCCAGGTCTGTGGGGGCATTACAGGACTCGATCTCCATGGGACCCTGGTCCAGTGCAAGCCCCTCAGGGGCAGCAGTCCTTACTGGGCTATCCATGGAGCGCCGAGACAGAGGGGGACCTAGTGGAGAACTAGCTGCTGACCGGTAGCTTAGCAGTCCTCCGGCCAGCAGGCAGGGGAAGGGAATGTTGTGGTGCTCGGCCGGCCTCTCCTTAGCCTTGTCAGCTTTTGGGGGGCCCAGTGAGTGCGGAGGGTTGGCCCCCAGCTCCTCCAGGTCTTTAACTGTGTCCTCCAGCACACTGGCCACCACCTCCCACTGTAACTTCTCAGGCTGCTGTAGGACACTGAGAGCTGTGACTCCCAAACTGACCTCCATTGTCTCTTTCTGACCCAGTGGGCCTACACATATAGAAAGCAGGAGAACAATTATAGGGTGTTTGGTGACAACACTGAGTGCAGATATGTTGAATAAACATTGTTAATACATGAAAACCAATGTCCAAGTGCTTTTACCTGTCACCGACTCTGATCTGGAATGCTCTTCGCTGTCCGAGTCCTCTATCTGGTCATCACTAGGTACAAAAATACAGGACATGTTCAATAAACATATCAACAGAGTAAAACATCTTTAAAAAAACTTGCCAAAGGTGTGTATATGTGGGTTTACAACCTGTCTCCCTCTAGTTTGGGTAAGTCAGAGCAGCAGGTGGCCTCTTCTAGCCAGGAAAGCGTGGGCCTTCGTGATTCTGTGCCCGTGAGACTCTGCTGCTCACTGCCAGACAGGATCAGCTGCCTCAGGATGGCTGGGTCATATGGGTTCACCTCAAACTTTAAATGCACCTGCAGAGGTGAGAAAAATATGGAGGTTTAGGTGTACGGCGCCATTCTCATCCACTTTAGAAATGAACATGGAGATGGACAACAAACCTTCATAAGCTTTGAAACATCCCAGATGCAAATCTTCCCCCTTTTGGTTGCCGTAGCAAGGAAATGAGGGCAGCTTCCGAACCCATAGCAAACGATTTTATCTGAACCATCTGCACTGGGAAACTGAGCTGGGCTGGTAGCCAAAGTGACGGATAGCGGAACGTTTTGGGTGTGCTCCCCTTTCACAAACGGACAGTTGGGTGAATGGCGCTCATGCTCGGACCTAAAAAGGTATAAAAGGCATTATTTTAGGATGGCCAAAGGGAGGAGTTTCCTCAGCTCTTGGCCTTTGTTATGTTTCATGTTTGAGTGTGCGAGACATTGCAGTTGTGTTTTAGTGGGGTGCTTCTCACCAGGGCTCATCTGTAGGTTCCCAGCACACTAAACACACACTGCAGGTAAAGCACATGGCCCGGTCATCACCTGTGGAGGCAGGCTAGAAGGAAGACGACAGAGTTGTTAGCATCATCTATAGTGTAAAGAGACATTCAAAAACCTGACATAAGGGAACAAAGACGACACATTATTGCAATGAAATGAGTGCTTTGGAAACATGTGACATTTTGAGTATAACTTAAAAACTGCAAAACTGATCTGCTCTTCAGCATGTAGGGCCCTATGAATTCCACGATGCGGATGGAATTCAGTCATATAAATGTAATTTACTGAATAAAGCATAAAGTAATTTGCCAAATTTGGATGGATACATCAAAAGTAGGTCAGTACACTTAAATCAAAATGCGATATAAACTAGTGGCTGTGAATCTTAAGCGGCAAAAACACAATTTAAATATGAGCATGTTCTGCTTGTCTCTGTGTGAATGAACTATACACATACTGAAGCGTGTGACACTCTCTGTGTTTTCAGTCTCTGCCACCGCAATATAGGAGTTCATGAAACATGAAGATAATCTTTAGAACTGCTCTGAGAGTTACTTTATGAGCATTCTACCATTTCTGAGAAAAACTATTGTCATATAATTCAAACAGAGAAACTGAATAGTCTTCACAACAACCCGTCAAAATAAAAGTTTGGTTTAACTTAAAGAAACCGTGACAGAAATATTACTTGATGTAATTAAAATATTATTTTTAATGGAATATTTATATTTTTAATAAAATCTATTAATTAGAGATGCTTTTGATTATTAATATTTAATGAAACCATTGAAATGGAATACAGAAAATTCTTGATTTCATAGGGCCCTAAGCATGTTATATTAGCACAACTTATTTACCAACAAATCTGGTATAACACATTAAAAAGATTGAAAGTCCACCTAGACGGTCAGGGCTAACCCTTAAAAGAAACTTCAGTTCATAATTAATCATGTTTTCCCATTTCGCTCAATTTCTTAAACTAACAGAATGTCCCTTTCCTGTGGCATCACCCTTTCATCCACAACACAGAGGCACTGTTCTCCCTTCACTTCGTTCAGTTGGCATGACAACAGGGAACATGGGTGAGAGGAGTAGTGTGGTCTCTTTGGTTACCAGCGCAGCTCAACCCTCCTTGGCATGCACGGTGACTCGAGTAGAGACAATACATCATGTACCAGCGCATCATCGGGAATTCCCTGATATTACAATAAAACCGAAAATGAAACATTCATAAAATGATCTTTGATCTCAGACACCTCAAACATTAACTGACGGTACTGTCCTGGATTTATCTCTGTAGTTTATATAGCCTGAACAACTAGAAAACACAATTCTTTCATTCTTGTTGACCCAGTTTTAGGTCGGTTTTCAAAATGATTTCACTTTCAATAGTGATACAAACAGACTTTCAGAAAGTCAGTGGCCATCAAAAGGAATCATTCAAACAGTGAAAAAAAGAAACCAAAAATAACATACCACACGAAAAGCAAACCGAAGAGGACCTGAGCAGGGCAAAATTTAAAGGTGACAGTTAATTTGAAAAGAATCATTGCCATGGTGATGACAAACCTGGTGATAAAAGCCCGCCTGGGCCATGGGATCAGGCTGAGCCCACCTGTAGCCAGTATGAGGCCAGGATGTGAACGTCTCTCTCCTGTTAGCTTCACTGTACATCAAAGACCTGTAAATATCACACATACACTCTTAAGTCAAAAAAAGAAATCAAGAAATCATTTTACATCCTAAAATCCACTATAATTAAATACACTTATTTCTGTAAAAAATTTGACGGGTGCTCGCCCATGCTGTTACCATATAAGGTGATCTGGGTGGTTTCCAGTGTATTATAATGTGGGTACTTAAAGGGGTCATGAACTGAGAAATCAAAATTCCCTTGATGTTTTGAGGTCACTGTACTATAAAAATGTCCTGTAAGTTTCAGAACTCAAAACTTTCTTGTTAGTCTAAAAACAAAATGAAAATGGTGCATTGACATCTTTCTGTGGTTGAGACAACATACTTTCTAATGGTCATTCATGTTTATTTTGTGCTGTAACTAGTAGTAAGCAATCAGTTCAAGTGCCGCTTGAAGTGACACATTAAAAAGCCACAAAATGGTATTTATTGTTTGAATTTCTAAAAAAAAAAAAAAAAAAAAAGACAAAATTTGAAAGCTTAGACTTTGTTTCATACCAAAAGTAAGGCACGTTACACTGTCCTCTTTGCTCTGTGATGAATTTTTCACTGCACCTTGGCTTGTCGGACATAGCAACAGTAACTAACAGGGGTAGCTCTTTGCAAAGGGTCAATTATCAAGCTGCACTATTTGCAGTAACATTTACAATTTGGAATGCTTTTATGCTATCACATATAATTGACAAACACTGAAGTGACCCTATCCTGTGCAGTTACCTGTCTACAGAGCGCCCAGGTCCGACACCCAGCTCTGGCCTGCCGCTCAGTAAGAGGTAGGAGAGTCTGTCCATGACCGAAGAGGCAACCGACAGGGCTGCGACATTCTGATTCAACTTTTTCAATTCGTTCACGATGGCACTTGTTACCACCTTCAGCACATGATGAGGGAGATGGAAGGTCACGGTTGCCCACTGGAATGTGAGAAAGATGGAGGGTGACATTACATTTCAACAGCGTTTACAGCAGGAAGGCATGGAAGATGGTGTAAATAATAGGCCTACGTCTACGTTTTTTTAGGAGCTTGTAACAGCTGCAAAGACTTGAGGATTTTCCAAGCTCAGCTGTCTAATTTCAGGCCAGTGTTTAAATATTTCTAAACTGAAATGTTGAACAAGTCTGAACAAGCTTGTTCACAACAGTCCTGGCTTAATTTGAACTTTCACTCTCATTTAAACCTAGAAAAAAGTCCAAGGTTCAAACATGAAATAACCTGATCCACAATCTGAGCTCAGGAAAGTTCCAGAACCCAGTGCAGCGGCCTGACAGGGGTCAAAGGAGAGCTGAGTGAGAAATCCATCACCGTAGCTGACACATTGTTACAGCAGTGCGATCTGGATGTCCGCCAAATTACGGAAAAAAAGGGTGCTTGGATGACTACACAAGGGAACTTACTTTCATTTTTTTTTTTTTTTTTTTTTTTAACCACACGAGGCTGATGCCGCGGTCCACTGCGAAACTGCATGAAGAAGACTGCAGTAATATGCTGATGGCTTGGAGGACGCAGGGGAGAAACATGCCGTCATTATTAACTGCAGAGGCCCATTTATTTAAAGACTCAGAAAGAAAGTGCTGAACTAGGATCAGTTTCCTTTCTCCTATCTAGATGAACATGATTCATGCGTAGATGGGGTAAACACTTCCTAGATCAGCATTTATGGGGGGGGGGGGGGGGGGGGGGTCCTTATGAACACACCATTTAAATACAGTAGCTGCAGACTCCCAGTGCGATAACCAATGATCTTGTTTTCTCACTACACAGATGCAATCTGCTCTCTGTACACATGCTTGCATCTGATATAGACTGCAGCAATGAGATTATTTTTTAACAATTGAACAAATATTTGTATTCTTTTTAATTTATTGTATTTTGCTTTATTTTTTTATATATTTACTTATGCTTTTATTTTTTTGTAATTTTGTTTCTTAATTTTTTGGTAATTTGTTTTATTGGTTGTTGTACATCATTTAATTTTATTATATATACACTTCACTTATTTTTTTATTTATATTTTGTTTTGTAGTTAATTTTTAATTTTGCAATTATATTTATATTTGTTGTGCATTGTTATTGGTATAGTTTATTACTGGCACAATATATATATATTTTTTTTACTTAAATGTATGTAAATATACCCACACAAACAAAATTGTACTTGAAAGAACAATAAATGGAAAAAAGTGATATGTTCAGTAATTTTCTGCTGCATAGAGTACTGACAATATCTAAAGTCAAAGTCACACTAAATCATGTGTTGAGTGTAAACTGAGTGTTTCTCTCTGCTCTTCACTTTGCATTCTTACAGTAGCAGTCGTGACAGTATGTATAAAGACAGAGGGAGTCTTAAGATGGACCTCAGCTCTGACAGGCTTCACTGGCACAGGTGCATTAGTGGGAGTCTTTGATCATCCTCCTGTTACTGCAGGGCTACTGATACACCTCAGAGCTCTGCAGCACCGTTGTTCAATACAGCCTGTGTGTGTCTGCACAGATAAGTCACTGTGAGGATGTGTCTCATGAATAATCTATACGCTGTAATGCTACATGACTCAACTATTTTTGACTGCATTATATAAGCGACATCACACACACTGTGCCACAAGGTTTTAATCCGACATTATGGGACCCACAAATTCAAGTAAGGAAAAGTAGCTTGC
The DNA here is from genome assembly GCF_936440315.1 of Barbus barbus. Classification (NCBI taxonomy): domain Eukaryota; kingdom Metazoa; phylum Chordata; class Actinopteri; order Cypriniformes; family Cyprinidae; genus Barbus; species Barbus barbus. The sequence continues at coordinate 18,858,557 of NC_136758.1, forward strand.
CAGAGGCTCTGCAGCACTGAAACATGAAGCCAAATCCCAGCACTGCACAATAATGAATGGATGGGCAATACTACCAGCGTGTTTGTGAGAGACAGAGAACCAGTCCTATGATTAAAGAAAAATTTAAGAACGTATTCCACAATCAAGCCATAGATTTTATCATGCATTTAAAAAAAAATTCTTGATAGGACAAAATATGTTTTCTATGGAAGCCTATTTCTGCTTCAGAGTAAACCAACTAAGAAAAATTCACAATTGAAAGAAATTAATCAACAATTGTAAGATATGAAGTTGCATTTGTTAAATATCTTTTCAAAAAACAATTCTGAAATATAAAAGACTTAACTGTAAAATATGATGTCCCAAATGTATAAATTTGCCAAATACAATGCCCCAAAGATATAAAATCAATTCAGAGAAATAACATTTGCCTGATTTGCTTTTATATAAAATTTTCATAAAAAAATTAACTTAAAATATAATAAAAAATAAAACTGACTTAAAATATTAAGTCAATTATTAGAAAGATGCAATTTTGAGTTACGATTATGAGAAATAAAGTCACAGTTAGGGCTGGGTATAGTTAAAAAAAAATTCAATACCGAGACCTTGACTTTAATACAGGTTCCTGAATTATATTTTTTTCGATACCAATTTTATGAAATCAATTTTAACAAGACTACATTATCTAAAAAAAACTAAAAACTTTGGTTTTATTTTTCAGCATGTTGATGTTTATGCAGACTCAAAGACTCATCTCCTGAGCCACTGCACAAAGGAACAAAATGTAACTAACAAAATAAATCAGTGCAATTAAGTTTACACACCTGTTAGGCTACATTTACACTAGTGCGTGTTTGTTTTAAAATGCATAGCTCAGAGAGAATTATCATTTCTATTAGTTTTCCACTGATTTACTGATGAGCATTAGCAGATTCCAGTGCTGTCTGCCTGTGTTCTCTCTTCCATGATCGCTGTTCTGACTCAGAGGTAATAACATATTTAATTTCAGCAACATAACATGGCCAAAACACTCATTAGTGAGTAATCGGAAGTTATTACAAACAATGGATGGTGATTTAAAGTGAGTTTTGAGTAAAAATCTCAATTATTGTCTTATGTAGCATGGTGCTACAGTGTGCATGAATGGTCACGTAACACGCGTTTTCCGTAGTGTAGTATGTACGGACATCTGCATATGATCGGAACTCCACGTAGCTCCCCAACTACTCTCCATTGAAAATTAATGACTTCCGGTCTGTCACTTTGTCGTTTGTCTGAGATAGTGGAAAGCTGGCTTGAATTGCAGTGGAAATGCCAGTATGACGAGGATCATTTTCATTTTAAAACAAAAACACACAGTGTAAATGTAGCCTAAAGGTGCGTTTCCACTACAGCGTCAAATCTGCGCTCAGTGCCGCTGGCAACGCTACATTGCCACTGATTTGGGGCATGTCAAATTTAGGGCTTTACACTCTGTTTGCGTTCTTTTCACAGCGGTTGGTTGTCGCCCGGCATTTTTCGCTCGATATTTGCATAAAGTCAAGGAATGCCCAACATTTTTGACGCTCTCGGCTGCTTTCAATGCTGTCTCCCTGCCGTTTTCAATCCAATAATGCACCGTGCGAGCGTTTAAGCTCAACTTGAAAACACTCACTCCGCTGCGCTCGCTACATGCCAGTGGAAACGCACCGTTACATCTTAAGGGGCCTGGGACGCATTCACACAGCAGCCTCAGACCGATTGGTGTATTACAGTACCAAGAGAGCTACAGAGAGCAGACTGCTCCATAAGCTTACAAATCGCTCTCACGGATGTCAACTCTGATTGATCTGCACCACGCCGCTGCTAGTCGAACACACCTAGTGCTGCAGGCTTATTGGCTCACTGACGCTGCTGAGATTAACCCCTTAGATATCAAAATTTGGTACCGAAGACAAGACGTTTTCGATACTTAAGTAAAAAGTATCGAACTCGATACCCAGCCTAGTCAAAGTTGTCAGATGTTGTTGCTATGAAGATGTAATTGTGAGATATTAAGGTGCAACTGTGAGCTATATTGCAATAATTATTAGAATTGTGAACCAAATTGTTGCAATTCCAGTTTTTCCCACACATAGACGAATCTGTGGCGGTGCGCCACAGATTAAATTCCGACCGCCACAGATTCAACACCGACCAAAAAAAATTAAAATCAATACCGACCGTCACATATTGCGTTTCGTTATTCTTTTGTACGCTATTTAAAACACGCAGCGAATTCGTTCAACTGCATTTCCTTTCCCTGCTCTCTCTTCATCTCTCTGTCACTCACGCGTCTCTCCCTCTCACACACACACACACAGCCCCTCCCCTCCGTGCACACCACATCTGTCTGGATCATCTGTGGAGAGAAGACGGCTGGCGAAAGGTTGGTATCTCGTGAACACTTTTAACACACAATCGCAGATTAAAAAGTGCTATAAAATATTTTATATTCTGAATACAATAGTTTCAGTGTGTTGATGTTACTGTAAGTCCCGACCCTTAGCAAACGCGATTGCGCCTTCTTTAGAAAGTTAACTAGTCGCAAGTTTGCGGTAAAATGTAGGCTAGCCTAGTTGGGTTGTCGAGGTCAAAACACTATATGTAACAGCTGTGAATCAAATAAACGTATTATAAATTATGTCGTTTCTTTACTCTTACACCGAATGTTTGCTGCTTCAATCCAGATGAGTATTGAAAAGTATTTTCCGCGACTGAAAAAGGCACGTGTTGAGGATGAGGACCATCCTGAACCGGAGGTATCAGTCTGAAACAGAGCTTAGTCCGACCAGTGTAATTAGTTATGTTATTGTTTACAATATTTTCAGGCTTCAACTAGTGCTGCTCAAGCAGAAAGACAAGGTCAGGGAGAGAAAGAAATAGATTTGTTAGGCATTGAAGAAAGAGTAGGAGAGGAGGAGAGAATTAATGTAATAAAGTTCTGTGTAACCAATTATTAACAGTTTTTTTTTTAATTATTAACCTTTAGGAATTAGGAAATCCCTTTAGGGGATCCAATCGTATCCCCTATCCAATCGTTCTTTTCATCAGTTTACAATTACAAGAAATAAAGAGGCCATTATGACCTAAAAATTACTTCAATTACCATTTTAGCCATAAACATGCTTAAATCACAAAAAGATCAAAATATTCATTCAACGTTTAGTAGGCTAGGTTGATTATTCATTAGGCTATTTACATTTCTACACTTTGCACTTTTTTACAACTCTGTGGTTACGAAAACATTATAATGATTAGAACAATGAGATGACTTATGAATGATGCATCTTCCTTCCTGTTAGACTCACCTTTGCCACTTTGTGATTGGCCGCCGTCTCATGTGAGGTATTCTCCAGGCCTTCTTTGAGCTGGGTGAGAAAGAGATCGTAACCCTCCGTGTTGGAAACATCCACCTTCTCCAGACACGCATACAACATCTGCTGGGCCTGCAGGGGAAGACGAGGTACATTGTATTTCACGTTTCCCCATCTATTCAAACCTCAAAGATTAAAGCAGAATATAAGCAATAAGTCATTCATCTATATACAGAGCACATGAAAGTCCATCATGTTAAAGCAACTGCACTGAGATGGCCTCTTTGAGTCTGTATTTTCTCATGTGGATGTCAAATGATAGCGTTGAAGTATTGACCCATTAGATTGCTTCAGATTATAAGGGATAGTGATCTCAAAAGGACCAATAGCACAGGAATGATTGTACTTTCTACTGCAGGATACATTAGATATTACAGAACCAAGACAGTACAGATGTTACACAAGATTACTATTTCAGCAATGCTGTTCCTCTAAAATTCCTATTCTTCAAATTATCCTACAAAATGTATCAAGGTTTCCACAAAAATATTAATTAGCAAAATTGTTTGACTGTAATAAGAAGTATTACTTGAGCATCAGCATATTCAAAATATTTCTGAAGGATTATGTGACACTGAAGACCGAAACAGTTAAGTGAAATACAATATTACTGTTTTACTGTATTTTTAAACAAATAAACGCAGCTCCAGACATGAGAGATTTCAAAAACATTTAACAATTTTAACCAATCCCAAACTTTTCAACTGTAGTGCACTTTTAGACTAACCTGGGTTACCCTGAATCAAACTTAATGAATCGAATTACAAACAGAATCAGTCTTAATTCCATTTTATATTCATTTGAAATGACATTTTATGTAAAACGTCCACAGAGTCAGCTCAGCACTGAATATTGTGAACCTGAGCACATCATAATGCCTCTATTTTGATGCTTCACTCCAGTGCACAAAGCACTGGAGAACACTGTCACGAATCGTTAAAGGGCCTTAATACGCTGTGTCTCTTTTACTGAGCACTCAGATGGAAGCTCACGCCTTCTATTACTCACTACCTCTGAATAAGAATAAAGCACATCACAAGGATTTCAGCTGATGTTTCAAACAATACTGCATCTGTCGGCTCCACCTAGAGATTTCCAACTATTTATGCTATTTGTGTGCCAAAACGCTCGAGAAGTAACAACTCATAAAAATGGCATGACGGCAATTTAATTTTAGATGAGTAGAGAAGTGAAACACCACAGTACCATAAAAACAACAAGCTAATCACGGCCAACGTTATGCTAGTAAAAATCCTATATAAACAGATTTACTTCCAGCTCTGCGGTGATGACTCACGTTTACACTTCAGTTCTCACATTTCACTGTACAGGTTTATGAATGGCCTTTCTGAACAACAAGTTGAGTCATATGACTCAGGTACTTCAATACTAGGGAACTCCTAAGTTAACTCATGTGACCTAGCAGAACAGATCTGGCTCCCATGAGGAACAGCTCATGGCCTGCAGAAGTTTGTTTTGACATCAATCAATGGCCTCTATTGTGTATTGGAAAATATCATCTCAGACAGATGCACATGTAGATCAAAACTGGATTTCAGGAATGAGAAGAATCATACGCATGTCACTGCCACATTTCTAGTTTTTTTTTGTTTGTTTGTTTGTTTGTAGTATGTGACCCAAGCTGACCAAAATATAAGAAGTCTTTATTTTAAGCTAATGCATTAGCGTAGTGGCTTGCCCTTTCAGGCGCTTAACCTCAAGCGTTGTGCTGAAATATCCATTGTTGAACATTAAATTTAGATTTAAGAGACAACATGTAGTGCGTAAATTTCATGAGAGTAGAAACTGTAAGGGATAACAGTGTGTCTGAATATAAATTTAAGACGCTTCATAGCCTTAGCCGCATTTTATAGGATAAAGAAATGACAGTAACTGTGATCAAAGTGAACGCACGTGTTCCTGCAGAACATTCCTCTCACCTGTTGGTTAAGTTTGTTTTTATTCGTCTTTATTATCTGTACTATTCTTTAAATTTTTTAATGTAGACAGTTAATTAAACTATGTTCACTATATACAGTGCTTAAATTTATTAAAACAAATGTAAGGTTTTTGTCAAATAATGTAAGGTTTGTGCCACTACTGCTCCAAACTAACAGTATTGGTGATTACCAAAATATTTTTTTAGCTTTCTGTATTGGTAAGTCCTCCAATGAATAAGCTCTTTAGTAACAGTAGTAGGCTATTTGTAATACTATAATATAATTATTGCTGTTATCTATGAAAGAAAGGCACTTTAGTGTTTTTTTCTTCAGATACCCAGTTACAGCTCAAAAGGCACATAAATGCCAGCAAGAATGCTGCTATGAAAGGCATAGGAAGCCATTTTTGATACGTGAATAAATACTATTTAGTTGTTTCAGTTTGTTATTTGCCCAATAACTGACAATAACATTCTTAGATTTAAACCATTTTTTTGACAGATTCCGAAAAATATTTGTGTTTTCTCTTTATTATGACAGGTGGTCTAATAAATTGTTAAGCACTGTATGTTTTCATAGCATTCATTTGGCACATTTGTCTTAACCCTTGTGCATCAATAAAAAAAAATTACACTTAGGTCCATAGTAGACAAAAATGTCCATGTCAAAAAACGGTCATAAAAATAGGAAGCTTGGGAGCAGAGACTTAAGTGTGGTCTCATTTTAAAGAAGACCCATGGCAGATTATTGTTGACGTAAAAAAAGTTTAAAAAGTGAAACCAAAAAAAAGTTATACAGGTTTAAGTTTATGAAAATTATTTATGAACAATATTTTATATTTTATTTTATGAATATTTTATATGAAACACGTTGAACTCTAAACCTGCTAGAAAATCAAAGTCGTAAATCTAAACAAGTTGTGTTCCAAATTTTGAGGTTGATATCTTAAAAAATTAACTCTCAGTAAGATTGTTTGGACGCAGTACCAAATTTTCCCCATTAGATGCCAGCAAAACTCTACTGGTGCACACAGTGCTTGGATTTGTGATTTACAGTAGAGTTTTTCTTTCTCAAATATTACAAGCACACACTCAATTTTTTTTATGACACACATACAAACCACACTCTGACATCTATACCAACACACCCACACAATTATAGCTGCATTATTTATCCAATTGGCTTTATAATACGCAGAAGCAGAAAACAGGAATAAAGCGAGTATTTGCTTTATAGAGCCTTTATAGACCAAACCTGAAAAAATGGCACCATCTGGTAAAAAAAAAAGAAAAAAATTCATTTTGAAGCCTTGCCAACAGAATGAAAGCCTATTAACAAAAATGGCATCATTTTACAGTTAAACGGCACTACGATTAAAAATAGCAGTTTTAATGGGTTGCAATGGACATTTTTGTCAAAAAGGTGCTGAGTGTAACAATTTTGTGTACCTAGTGTAAAATGGATTTATTAAAGGAAATGAGGGTGGAATATTAAAATTCCAATAAAAATACACACCTGAGCCTAAATGTATGCAGTTAGCATTAAGACAAAATTATCAAAAAAATAAACAAAACTAAATTGGACAAAAATGTCCATAAGTTTGCACAAGGGTTAAGGACATTGGGCAGAATGTGGAATAGTGTGTTTTTGTCAATAAAAAAGAAAAAAGAAAAAAGGGATTAATCGAAAAAATAATCAGCCAACTAATCGATTATCAAAATAATCGTTAGTTGCAGCCCTTCTAATAAAAGTTTGGGAGTCTGTAAGATTAACCTATTTAACGTTTTGAATAAAGTTTCTTATGCACATCAAGGCTGCATTTAGTAAAATAAATCCAGTAAATACAACAGTAGAATGTGAAATATTATTACAATTTCAAATAGCAGTCTTCTATTTTTATATTTTTAAGTGTAATTCATTCCTTTGAATTTTTAGCACTCCAGTCTTCAGTGTCACATGTTCCTTCAGAATCATTGTAATATGCCGAAAAAATATGCGTTGCTGCTAAAGAAACATTTCTCATTATTTTCAGTTTTGAAAACTGATTTGATGCCCAATCATGTAAAAGCAATGCATTTTTGCAAAAATGTAAAAGTGTTTGCTGTCACTTTAGAACAATTTAATGCATATTTGCTGAATAAGTGTTACCTTAAAAAAAAATATATAATAATCTAAATTACCCAAAACCGTTGAACAGTAGTGTATATTAAATAACAAATGAAAATTTTACATGAAATATCTTTAAATATTTATTACACACACACACGTATATGCACATATTATTAATTTTATTTTACATAATATTGAATGTACATTTTAAAGGGGTCACCGGATGCAAAATTCACTTTTCAAGTTGTTTGAACATAAATGTGTGTTGGAAGTGTGTGTACACATCCATCCTATAATAATAAAAATCTACCCAGTGTTTTTTTAAATCCCTATTTTAAAATCCCCTCTCTCAAATCAGGCTGTTCTGAGATACCTGTCAGAATGACGTAATTCTGCAGACCGCTCCCACGATAGTTGATTGACAAGGCCGTCTTACCTTAGACCCGCCCTGAGTGAGCTGAGAGCTGTCTGCTATTGAGTCGACTCCGGTGAAGGTGAAGACAAGATTGTCTCCGATTAAGCAATTGAAGTGTTTTGTTGTTGGATATAATGAATGAATAGAGTCGTCATTTACTCCCTACATCTGAGCCGCTGAAGAAACAGAGGATTAACGTTACTTTCGCTCTGAAGTGAATGCGCCGATCCCCGATCTGCCTAAATGGGTCTATGTTGGCGCGAATCATTCGTGATCCAGCCTCACCTACAGAAGAAGTGAGTTTAAGGGTTTTTTTTATGAATCTTTGGCAAGTCGCCTTTCCTAATAATGTACTAGTTAGCCAGTTTCGCAGCTAAAGTAAACAGTACTGCTAGTCACTCCACGGAAGAGAGGGGCGGGGTCAGCAGAGCTCATTAGCATTTAAAGTGACATGGACTATAATGGCTTGCTAAAAACAGAGCTGATTTTGACAGGTTTAAAAAGGTGTTTTTTTTACACTACCATTGAGAAATTTTAACCAAAGTATGTTATAGACAAAATGGCCATCTGATGACTCCTTTAAAGGGTTACTCCAAGGGTTTGGAATGACATGGGGGTAAGTGATTAATGAAAATTTTCGTTTTGGGGTGGAGTAACACTTTAATCTTAACCAACAAAGCTGATGTGGTCTACTCCTAATGATTGAGTGAACGTGATATTATCTAGCATAAGGCTAAACAAATACATTTGACAGAAGTCACACACACACCTCTGTAACTGAATGATGCAATTCATAAGGAATACTTCAACATGTCAACAAAGATGAACTAATGAGCAAGCCCTGATGGTTCGAACAACCCAAACCAGACCCTAAAATGCATGACAAATCAAGCCAAATCCAAGCCTCAACATTCATAACTGCATCCAATTCAAGTCAAAAGACAAACCAAGCATGCCTGATATGACCCTCGTTTTCACCAAAACAGACACAAACAACATGATATCAGAGTGTCAGACTATCTCAGGTTATATGCTCATCAGTCTACAAAATCCACTGGTTCTCACACATAAGCGTATGTGACCAGGGAGTGGTGAGAGCTGGGAGGCTTGTTTTCAGAGTGTCCTAGGACACAATGGACCAGTCTGTCTGCATAGCACTCTTTGTCAGACTAGTTATGCGATCACTATATCAACAAGCGCATTCAAACAATTAGCATTTTGCCGAGTTGTAACCTACACCGTACACTAAGGAAGTGCATGACAATAATTCCTGTCGTGCAGTGTTGGATGAGCCACGGAAACGTGTTATGCGCTATACTACACCATATTGACTGATGACCTGTGCTTACACATATTCTTCAAAAACGGTCATGAAAAATTCTGAGGTCTTATGACTTAAACATTATGTGCTGTCAAGCACAGATGTGTCAGTTGAAAGCATTAATCAGCTGTAAGATAAACCAGGCAAATAATATTTGCCATCTGGCGTGATAGATTGCAAATGATACTTTTAGCAAATATTTCAGCAATCATTCACATTTTAGATATGCATACATTTAATTTATTTGAAAAATATCAATGATTTCACCTTCTTTTTGACAGTTAAACACAATTGCAGACTCTAAAGAAAATGATTTGATGCAGTTTAAAATGTCGGAAGCATCAATTTTTAGGTTTGCACTGAGGTTTGCAAGCCACAACCACATCAGCTATTTACTGATAGTGGTCAGGTAAAGAATATGCTGTACACATTCAATCAATATACAAAATGTGCATGCCGGGATTCTTACCTCGGTAACGGGCAGCTCCAGCTGCACCGTGTCTTCTGGCTTGGACACAGGGGCCTGGAGAGCTGTGTCCAAAAGAAGGATCCCATTCAAGTCCTTCCTACAGCCGACGGCGTAATCGTCCACAAACAGCACCTTATCCACCGCTGGGAAGTACTGACACCTCACCCGGCCCCCAGGTTTAGCTGTCACTAAAAGAGAGAGGGTGATCATTAGTGCTCAGTGCCAATATTTAGATGCTTTGCTACATTAAACACGCATGTATGTCAAATAATACTGCTTAATTTTTTTTTGATAAATGCATCCTGCATTTTATTAAATTGTACTTAATAATGAATAAAAACTTTAAAAGAATATTAAGATATAATAAAAAAAAAATATATATATAAAGGAATAAATCACCCAAGGTCATGCAAAATTATTTATTAAAAGGTAATTGCACTTTATCAAAAATACAGTAATATTGTGAAATATTATTACAATATGAAATAACTATTTTCTATTTTAATACATTTTAAAATGAAATGTATTCCTACGATGTCTTCAGTGTCACATGATCCTCCAGAATTCTTTCTAATATGTTGATTTGCTACTCAACATTTCTTCTTATTAGCATTGTTGAAAACATCTGTGCTAATGATTATTTTTGTTAATATTGTTATAGGGTTTTTTTGCCTGTTTCTTTAAGTAATAAAAACAGAAGATCATCTTTAAGTGAAATGAAAATCTTTTGTAGCATGATAAATGTCTTCAGTGTAACTTGCCTCTTAAAAAAAAAAACATACTGAACTCAAACTTTCAACCGGAGAGTACAATTGAAATAGTTTCTTACCAAAAGAAAGAAAAAAAGATGAATGAATTCAAGCGTATGCAAATAAAGAGATGCTAAACTTGTTCTGAGCTACACCCTCGTTTTAACAAATCAGAACTGAAAAACTAACATCCAGAACATTCACCAACACCAAACGAAGAAAAGTAAGAAATGCCACTGGCATCAGCATGTCATTCCAAAATTTTCTGTTCCTTTTTACCCAAGAAGAAAAGCGGAGCACCCTTTAATACGCATGAATGACAGAAATCTGATGAGCAGAAACAACGTTTGAAAGCAGAATTTTCAGCAACAATACAATATGCTATAATACGTTACAACCTATTTTATTGCTAAATTTGGTCTATTTTAATGCATTTTAAATCACACTTCTTAACATGAGAAAGAGCAACAGCCACCCTCCAAATCTGCTCCTATGTAGTCGTGTTACACAGTCAGCAGGGAAAACCTCTCCAATCAATATTATCCAAACAAGCATGAGTCGACTGTTCTGTGCTAGCAACACTCCACGCCAAGACACGCTGCTAAATAACCTAATTGCAATTTCAAACATACTAATTAGCTGAGCATGATATCTGCAACTCAAAACTATCACAAGTCTCTAAATGAAACCCAACCACTAGCTTACTATCTGCACAAAGGTACAGACTTTCTGCACACAGGGAATTTTCAACAAAGAATCATGTGCTACAGTATCACTGGTGTAAGACAGATCATTCCTTGCATTTCATGTGCATCCATGGATAAAAAGGTGTGCTTTAACTCAAAAATAGCGAGGGTTACAAAACAGCACATCTCCGCTACTGTAATTCCAACCGCTGCTTTGCTGAGGACATGAATGAAGTTAAGCTCCTTAAACTGACCTTCAGATTAGTCCTGGACTAAATGTCAAATTCACAACCTTTAGTTTAAATACATCAAATCTAACCCTGGAGTTTACCTGGAAAGTGGTTTAAAGCCACATTCACAAATGTTCAAACACGTTCATTAACACATTTGACAGAAGACTTTCAAAGACATTTGTCACTGCAGACACCCGTTTCCATTCTTTAGTGTCCAGCTGTCCTTTCTTCAAAGCATTTAGGCTTGCAGTGTCATCTTATGACAGTTAATGAGCTAGACGTTTCATAAGAATAATGACACAAACTAAATTAAATATACAATATCTCTATTTAAGTGCAGACTGATGAAATGTCTGAAAGAGTGCCCGTTTAACCCATTTGCTTTGTGAATATTACTGCTTCAGGCAACAATACACAACTCCAGTGTAATTATTTTTGCCTTTCAATAAATTGTTCCAGGCTTTAACAAACAGAATAAAAAATAAAACACTCAAACACAGACTGACAAGGTTAACAATGTACATATAACAACACCGCCACAGGCACTCATTCTTCCGTTCAAAATGACATGTTTAACAGCAAAGCACCCAAACCAAACACACCACCATAAAATTTATACAGATTAATATAATATTCATACTTAACTCAACCATACAGACAGCTGTCACCTGTCAGGGTTGGCATAAACATGAGCAGTGTTACTAATCCGTAGCAGACAGGCTAGGCTATCGCTAGGCTAACGTTAGCATGATTAGCTAAACCTCTGTCAGCTAATTTAGAGCCAAAATAAAAAAAGAGTTTACAGTAAAAGTCAAAAACTGTTAAGATGTACTCTATATCACTGGCATGTATTGAGATATTGGTTGAATGTCAGTGACACCAAGTACGAGAAAGACACACATAACACGAGCTGATATTTGCTAATGTTTAGATTAGCTTTAGTACCGATTTACCCTAATATCGCATCAGATTTTAGGTCGATTCTTGGTTTAGCTTTATTTGATTTATAACGACAAGGAGTGGTGTAAAATGTAAATAAGCAGTACTGATATGTACATAAACGTAGTGTTTGTAAATAACGTGGCAATGTTTACAGTGATCCGGCAGCACAACAGGTCCAGGAGGCCCTAAACAGTGAGGATCATCCGGAGGCCCAAAGACAGAGATCACTGTCACAACAACAACTCTATCAAGAGTGAGCGATTATTCTCGCAAACACCTATCAGGAGTGGACGATCCATCAGGAGCCTGAATAGTAAGGTGTCGATCTTAAAACACTGCTCTATCAGGAGGCCCTGGAGTGAAGGATCACTCTCACACAGAACTTCATATCAGAAATATCGCATAGGGACAGAATATTTTGACACAGTCCTCCACAATGAGTCCAAACAGAGAAGAGTCATTCCCACAACACTGCACCATCAGAAGATCAAACATTATCTAACTTATCAGGATCATATTGACACTCTCCTTCTCCATCACAAGCCATAGGAGGAAAGGATCTCCCATACGTCTCCTCTATGAGGAGGTCCAGCCCATGATTCTTTCTGTATTATGATCCCGGCCGAATGTTAAATCCCTTTGAATCGTCTGAACCGAAACTCACCATGCAGAGCCGAGGCCTGTAAAATAGCCCCGGAGGTGCCGTCGATGACTTTGATGCTGCCCCGGCTGGTGACGGCCAGGATGGCGTTGAGGGCCGGGTGGTAGGACAGACTCCGCAGGCCCTCCTCATCGCAGCGCAGGCAGCCGTCCCTCAGCACGACCCAGTCCGGCGAGCCTGGTGAGGCCGCCGCCGCCGCCGCCATCTTCCTGCTATCTTCCGTTCCTGCCTTCCCTCCTCCTTCAGTAGCTCCTCCGTGGACGCGACTCGACGAGAAAACGTTAAATCTGAATCCCTAAGTACCGCTGCGCTTCCACTGCGGGCTCTAAACCTCCTCCCAATTCCGCAGGAGCAGCGATTCACCATCAGCGGAGCGGAAACCAGCGGCTGCTTCAGCTCACACACTCAGCGTGGAAGCGGAACTGGCGTAGTCACCGTGTGAGCGCCCGCCGAACCTCAGGGGGCGCTATAGATAGATAGATAGATAGATAGATAGATAGATAGATAGATAGATAGATAGATAGATAGATAGATAGATAGATAGATAGATAGATAGATAGATAGATAGATAGATAGATAGATAGAAAGTCACAGCTCTTAAGGTTCTTGTAGTTAAAAATTACAATTATGTAGTATTATGTCAAACTAATAAATAGTTTTTATTAAAATCTTTTTGATAAAATTCTGTTAGTAACTACACTTACCATGATGAAGAATTTTGTCAGCAAATCTCCAACACTAGTTTTTTAGTTTTGATGTGTCTTGTTTTTAACAGTACATACGACACACTTGTGTCCTCAAAATATTATACTTTTTTGATTGTTTACTGTTACAACCAGTAACCAAACATTTTAATGAATATGAAATTAACAAATAAATCATGCAATTAAGCAGTATCCCTGCCATTAATGAGATTCACAACAAAAAGTGTAATTACAGTGTCAATAGATTTTAATTTGATTCATGAATATAACAATTTCCAGACTCAATTGTTTTAGCTCAACTAATATGGTAACATATGTCTGCAGTGTACACATCACCAGGTAGAAAGTTGTTTTCAATTGTATGTTCTACAAATAAAAATTCCTTTCCTTTTTGGCTACATTTACATAAATAAAATACACCACAGCCATATAAAACGACCAATTCAAGGCACCCATACAAAGCAGACCTTTTTAATCTAAGCTGTACTGCCTGCATACTCTCTTTTTCCATGTAGAACTCATAAATTAAAAATGAAAACTGACAAGATCAAGAATTCTGTGAATGTATTGGATCAATCTACAACAACAACAGCAAAATCTGTCTACCATCAGCTGGTTAACTCAAAAGTTTTCACCATCATGTGTGGTGACACATAATTTCTATTACATGACTATCATGCTTTCCATAGTCTTTTACAATAGAAAGTTCTCTTTTTTTCCTTTTGGGGCTTGTAAATATCATGTAAAACCAGGGCTCCAGATTTCGGTGGCAGAGTGATCTCTGCAAACGGCTTCCACAGTAAAATATGCAGCTTTTTATTGTGTACAAAATAAATGGAAGCAGTTAAATACACTAATGTCTGTAGCCTCATTCCCCAAAGCATATAGGATTATAAACAGGGTAAAAGAAAGAAAGAAAAAGCTAATTCCTTCTTGGTCTTCATGGATCATCCCTGCTGTGTAGCTCTCCACAGTGCTCTTTGTCAATGTCCAAGCAACGAGCCAATCAAAGCCTGTGGTCAATTCAGACTCCAGTATACAGAGACAGGAAGTAGATGTACAAAAGAAAGATGGGATATATGAGAAGGGGTTTCTTTGTTTTGAATTCATCACCGACGAGTAAAGAGGCAGCACTGTAAGCAGCCCAAAATACTCCAAAAAGCTAGAAAAGAAAATATGTATTCATACATATGAATAAATACATATTATATAATCAATATCATACATAATTTCATATTCTTTAAAAAAAAAACATATTTACCTTTATGAGTGTAGAGACAACTTCAAAACCCCCAATGACCAGGAGAAGTGGAGCTATTACAATGAGTGGGAGCAAAGAATAGCCAATAACCCCAAGCACTTGCCCATAAGACACCTATAAATAAAATTAAAAACCATGAGTGGGCAACCCTTTCAACTCATAAAAATCAAATGCTATCTGATGCTTTACAGAATATAAATACCTCTCCACCCAGCACTCTTGCAAGAAGGAAAATAGTCAGTGATCCAAATATCCAGATCGTAATAATCCAGGAAACAACCTGATTGGTCAAAAAAAAAGATATGACATTAAAAAAAAAAATTCCAAATTTGATGCATTTCTGCTTCTGTTTTGACTAACAAAATCATGCAAGTGACAAGGAAACTAAAATGAAAAAATGACAAAATAATGAATCTCTCTGATCTTCATGCCTTCCTGAAAGTCACTTTAGTATGGTGCCATTAATATAAAATCACTACTACTATTCTACTATAATACTATTTAATTTATTTTCTTAATAATTATCAAATTAATACTTAATGTTTAATAATGTCTAGGGTTCTCAGTCTATAAAAACTTGCATTAAATTACATACTAAATAATTGCTGAGAAGTAATCAAAAATGTCATTACCCCCCTTCATTATGGCAGAATGAATATTTAATTTTCTAAACATTAAAAATATTTAATGAATAGACTTTGTGGTTTTAGAAGCACATATTCATTTTATTTCCATGTTATTGAAGATAACCTTGTCGTTAGCTTACAGTCTATGGCAATATATTATGCGTTTTGATGGTAGGTGTACGTGCTCATGCATCTTCACTATACATATAAAATACTGCTCATGGTCAAGATACAAAGATTAACGTCTCACCCTAAATTGTCCGTAGATGGAGATCATGGAGAAGAGCAGGACAACAGCCAGCGGGCCCCAGAAATCAGGATTGTCCCTCACCACCTGTCTATTAAAACCCAGCGAGGGCATGGGCATCAACACACACCTGATCTTGTAGTAGATGTCCTTTAAATCAATGTCCAACTCCTCCCTGCACAAACACAGACAACCAATAAACACAAACAAAAGCATATGTGGCATCAAGCATCAGAAATCGAGTCCCAAAAACTCACAGGAGCGGTTTAGTGTCCTCAGAATCCTCTTCCTCCACCTCCAGCAACCATCCGTAGCCTCTCTGTCTCAGGAAGGTGGTGGCGTAGGCATCCCTGGTGGAATCAGGGCCCATATTTAATGTGATATCCGGTGCATCGATGGTGCCGCTGAGCTCTGGTGGATTAGAGTTTGTTTTAGGTAAATACAGCTCGCTATTGCATCCCTATTGAGTCTACAAAACAACACCCATGTCATGATACATTAAGATCATTCACACACTTGGGTATGTTCTCATATTATTGTATGTGTACATCACACACACAAACACAAGCAACTGCATTCCATCATAAAACAGATTCATATATCACAGAAGAGACGTATGGATGCTTTGGGCCTTTAACTACTGTACCTTCAGCTTCCGTCGAGGAGACGAAGGTAAAATCTCCGTTGGTGGGAGAGAACTGCATGGCGGACAGCGATAACAGCTCGGGCTTCACTCACAATCACACACACCGCCGCCGATCGCGCACCTTCACACCATTGCCACGTTTAACGATTCCTACCGATCAGCTTTCTGACGGGACTGCTGGCTCAAAACAGTCATGGAGGAAGCAGGAAGTGCAGAAAAAACACAGACGACACGTCAAATCCTGGAGCGGAGCAGAACGGGGAGGCACGCGCTCCACCCAGCGCCAGAACCGAGCACCGACAACACACGTTCAGCACCACCCCGTGACCCTTCTGAAGAAAAGGGTTACAACATGTATGACATGAAATTTATTATATATATAACATTATAACCCAGTCCACCTTCAGCTATATGCCTTCCCAAGTAAAATTTATCTGTCTATATTATTTAAATTGACGGATATTATTTGCATTGTCGTTAAAATGCTACATATATAATGCTTATGTAATGTATATCTTCAGCTTTTTTAGTCAGCGTTATTGACGGAACTATTAAATGCCATAGCATGTTATTACACTGCCCTAGAACTTAATAAAAGTTGTGAGACTTCATAGTTACATAGACACAATCTCTTCAGTCATATTTCAATAGTTAGTGTACATATGCTCATGCAACATTCAGTATAAAAAAGAAACATTTAAAACACATCAAATGTATCGGCTTTTATGACTGCTTCCGTCTCTTTTTTAAATCACGTCCTGAATAATGTTGTGTCCTGAATAAATAAATATTTGAGAGATTTCCGATGTTGTGGAATTCATTGTCCCGCCTCTTTGACGTTTCTGCTCCGTGATTGGCTGTCTTTGTCAGGTTGACCAATAGGGTTATTCTGCAGTGATGTCACGTTTTTGCCGCTAAAGTCAAACCCCTGTAACACCAGCAGACACTGAAGTAAAAGCGCTCGGTAAGTGTTTTTTTTAAATAAATACAATTTTTTTGTAATTTATATATGTGTAAGGTATTAACAACAGCGCTCTGATTCTTTTTCATGTTGTTCTGTCGTTTTAATTTCGCGAGAGTTGTCAATACTGTGCTTGGTTTTGGAGGGATTTGGCGGTTAAAGTCTTTCGCGGACGTATGAAATAAACATTGTGTTACATTTATTAAAGGTTAACGTTATTGTATATTGGTATTTGTCTTTGTACATACGTCCTCGCGGTTGGACGGTTAAGGAATGTTTTCCGTTGATTTTGAGGATGTGTTTATGTTCTACAGTGCATCGTGTATTCTCATTGATCATCGGAGACTTCTGTTTTGATCTGATAGAGTGACACAGGATATCTGATAAACCATCATTTTCAGACATCTGTCCCTCTAGACAGACAACATGGGAATTCAAGGCCTGTTGCAGTTTATCAAAGATGCCTCAGAGCCTATCAATGTGAAGAAATACCGGGGACAGACAGTGGCGGTGGACACATACTGCTGGCTCCATAAGGGGGCATTTTCATGTGCAGAGAAACTTGCAAAAGGAGAACCTACAGATCAGTGAGTTGTTTCATTTATTTGCATGCAATACCCTGAGTACTTCAGTCATTTTCCAGGTTAAAATGTGCATTTTTCATTCTCGCATTCATTGTGTGTCCATCAGGTATGTGTCGTACTGTATGAAGTTTGTGGATATGCTGCTTTCTTTTGGTGTTAAGCCAATCTTGGTGTTTGATGGACGTAACTTGCCATCCAAACAGGAAGTGGAGAAGTCCCGGCGCGAGTAAGAACAGAACATTTACAAGAGAAAAAGTTCATTCGTTTAATTAAAAATTAAGAATATTTCATGTATATTTCATTAACAGGCGTCGACAGGCAAATCTGCAGAAAGGCAAACAGCTGCTGCGGGAGGGTAAGATATCAGAAGCCAGAGAATGTTTTACCCGCAGTGTTAATATCACCCCATCTATGGCACATGATGTCATTAAGGTGAGACCATTGTTTATTATGCAATATTGGAAACAGATTAATCAGGATTCACCTTTTCATTTATGCCTGTTTGCTGGTTTCCAGACCGCCAGGATGCGTGGAGTGGACTGTGTTGTTGCTCCGTATGAAGCAGATGCCCAGTTAGCTTTCCTAAACAAATCTGGTATTGCTCAGGCAGTGATCACAGAGGACTCAGATCTGCTGGCATTTGGGTGTAAAAAGGTACCAGTGCAATGTGCAATAGAAAAAACACTTGAATAGAAACCAGGTATTGACCACAGTCTGGTGTCATGCAAGTCTGCACTGCAAAAATGTTCTTGTTTTTCAGTGAAATTATTTTAACGTCCTTACAAGATAATTTCAATAATATTAAAAATATTCGATCATGTGACCCTGAAAATAGAAAGCTGTTATTTAAAATTTGAAAAAATATTACTCTTTTTAGTTTCATCAAATAAAAATGACCATGGTGAGCATAAACAACTTCTTTCAAAAGCATTTTAAAAAATGTTACCAACCCCAAACCTTTAAATGGAAGTTTTATGTAATATTTACTAAGACTTATGCTTAGAACAAGAAAAGCAGGACTTGTCAGAATGGTAAAACAATAAATAAACTTCATAGCTTATTGAATCTGGGTGGTGCTGACAGATGTTGGAGGACAGTGGGGATATTAACTTTTGTTATGCATTGTTTGAAGGTGATTTTAAAGATGGATAAACAAGGTAATGGACTGGAGATTGATCAGTGCCACCTGGGCCGTTGCAAGTCTCTCGGCAACATCTTCACAGAGGAGAAGTTCCGTTACATGTGCATCCTCTCTGGATGCGACTATCTGCCATCTCTATATGGCATCGGTCTGGGAAAGGCATGCAAGCTGCTCAGGATGGCAAATAACCCAGACATTCTGAAGGTGAAATGATAAAAAGAGTTGGTTAGAAATATTTAATATGCTAAACTGCCGCAACAAACAGTTAATTATGTACTCATACTTATGCAACTGATCATATTACTGAAACGGCATGTTTTATCACGTCCCTCTCGCTCTGGTAAGATTCCCATAGGACACACTGCCTTCTGTCTTCTGTGTATTGTATTTAATTTTTGAAACCTATTTTAGTGGAGAACCTGAGCAATCTTTTTATTGTGAAAACAAATTTAACCAGATAGCAGAACTAGAGCATAATTCAGCATAACTAAATTAAGCAATTAGTCTCTGTCATACAGGTGATAAAGAAGATGGGTCAGTACCTGAAGATGGATATCACTGTGCCAGATGAGTACATTGAGGGTTTCACAAAAGCCAACAATACATTTCTGTATCAGCTGGTCTTTGACCCCTTGAAGAGGAAGGTGGTTCCTTTGAACCCTTACCCTGATCATATTGACCCCACTTCCCTCAGCTATGCTGGAACGTATCTTTATACTATTGTATATTGATTAAACAGGAACTGCTGATCTTGCCTTTTCGTAAATGTATGTTTGTGTTGCAAAGCTCTGTTTGATTGCAAATTTAACTTAACTGAATAAATACAGTAATGTAGGAGATGAGAAAGGGCTGGAAATGGCTCTTGGGAATATGGACATTAACACGATGCAAAGGATAGATGACTTCAACCCTGACACACCTTACACTCAGGTAACCTAGTCATCTTTAATGTGTATGAATTTGTGGATCAGTGCTATTATTTATGTATTCCCTTTTAGCAATTTCAGTACTTCAGATTTTTATTTCAGTTAGTAGGCAACATTTCTTATTTTCATTCAATTTTGAACATTTTTAGTAAATATTTATTTTATTTCAGATTTATTTGAATTCCAGAAAATTATTTGTAATACTTTCAATTGTAGTTAACAATAATAACAGCGTAGCAAAGTGCCTAAGGTGTCCCTCTCTCTTCCAGTCCTGTAAAGCTGCTCGCAGTAGTTCTTGGAATGACAGATGTGACAAAAATGGCCCATTGCAGATGAGTATTTGGAGCAAGAACTATGAACCAGGTAGCACCCGCCCAAAGAGTCCTACAACCCCTAAAAGACCCCCTCCTACCCGGGGCAAAGAGAAGATCATCAGCATCCAGAGTCTAAAAATGCCCCAAAGAGAATCACAAGTGAAAAGACCCCGTGAAGGTAAGCAGGCCTTGGTGCCATGAATATAAATCTCAAGGATGGGACTGATCATTTTGATTAGACACCTGACTAGGCATGTTTATATGTAATGTTTTGTCCTTTTTTTAAGACACCAACCTCTCTGTAGATGACCTGTTAGGGCAGTATTCAGCTGGTGTAAAGAGACGCTGTCCTGAAACTCCGCCCACCACTGAGCCACTGACCAACGATAACATTGTTTCTAAGGAGAAGGGGTGTGGCAGCACAGTTGGACAGTGTCGCCCTCGAAATCGCTTTGCAACATTGTTGCAGTGGAGGAACCAATCAGAAGAGGGCACTGGAGACCAGGTCATGCGCAGCAGGTATGAGCACGATGGGAAACTTACTAAAGGAATGTGTACTGTTGCTATCAAAAGTTACTGTTAGACCTTAATTTTCCCATTACACACACAATCAAGGGTTAAATTGGACCTGACTGTTATGTGGCACAACGGTATTAAATATACAGTATTTTATAAACTGGGGGGCCTGGTGGTTGTTCCTCCACCTCCAAAATCCCAGTTTAAACTCTGCTGGCAATAATGATATGATTGATATCTCCATCAGGTTCTTCTGTCATGGTGAATCCAATATGGGAGAGGCACAGGAAGACGCACTAAAACGAGATTCACCTCAGCCTGCGAAGTCTCTAGAGACTTCTGTCTCTCAGTCTGAAGGAAACATACCAACATTGTGTCAGGACGCTGACCCAGAGAGAGAGCAGGCCAAAGGTGAGTCGTCCAGCCCATCTGCATCTTTGGCTCACTCCTCCAGGCCTGCTGGTTTGGGTCTCGGGGTCTTTAGTTGGTCAGGAAGCACCAGAGAACTCAATAAATCTGCTTCACATCCACCCACTGTCACCACAGACAGACACCGTTCTTCTACACCTTCAGGTTTATCCA
The DNA here is from genome assembly GCF_936440315.1 of Barbus barbus. Classification (NCBI taxonomy): domain Eukaryota; kingdom Metazoa; phylum Chordata; class Actinopteri; order Cypriniformes; family Cyprinidae; genus Barbus; species Barbus barbus. The sequence continues at coordinate 18,879,988 of NC_136758.1, forward strand.
CCCTGCAGCAGTTCCACAGAAAGAAGGGCAGCTCCTCCTGGGTAGGATCAGGGCTTTCTCTATCGTCCTCTCCTGTAGAGGGCACTGAGGATGCAGAGAAATCTCCCGGGTCTCCTCCGTCTCAAGACAGTGCATATTTCTCTCAGTCTAGCAGCATCTCTGCTAGTGTGGAGGGCTCCCTAGTTACAGAGGACAACTCTGATAAGGTGAGAAAATGTATTTTGATCCATTCCTGTCAACCATAAAAGAATATTTCACCCAAAAATGAAAATGCTGTCATTTACTCACCCTGATTGTCTCTCTATTTATTCCCCCATAGAATGGAATCAATGTTACAAAACTGGGCTGCGTTTCCCAAAAGTGTCGTAAGCTTAAGTACATCGTAAACCCAATGGAGCTATGATCAACTTAGGCGTACAATGCTTTTGGGGAACGTATCCCTGGTTGGTTGCCATTATGTCTTCTTTCAAGTTCAGCAGATACAATTATGTAGGCTAAATAATGACAATTTTTCATTTTGGGGTGATCTATCCCTTTAAGGTGCTTGCTAAATATCTTAATTTTAGTATAGTAATTTACAACAATTTACTTGGTTCTAATTAGGGGTGACCCCGAATAGTCAAAGATTCAATGCTTCCATAGGATGAGCCTGATTGGACTACCAAATTCACAGTCGAATATTCGTAGAGGTGTTACGAAACGAGGATCATGCCACTTTGCCTATATGGGGGTGTTCATTGTCTGATTTCAACTACCGGTTTTCTCCCTATAAGTTAATATACAGCCTATTACGATAATGCTGTAAATAAGAATGTGAAAAGAAAGAAGCTTTTAATGAAAATTTTTAATGTGCATGAATAAATCCAACCACTCACTTTCAGTGATCCATGACCGACAGGGATTTAAACTTTAACAAGTTTAACCCAAATTGACACAGGCAGAGTGAAAGACTGGATTTTTTTCGATCAAGTAGGGTGCAAAATTTCAAAACATTTCAGCCGGGTTCTAATTTAATTTTTTGGATGCTGTGAACGTAGGTGCCGAATGGCTGAGCTCCCACAGAAAAACTCGACATATTATCTTCACTGTCATATTGTCGAAACAGATCTGGCAAACTATTCAATGCATATTGGTGTTTGTGCTCTAGAGAAAATGAAATTTAGTTTTGTTCAGCGCTGTGTTTGAGCAGTTTTCACACCAGCTCATATTTATGCGATCGCATGAAGTTTTATGTGGCAGTAATATATGCTTCAAAGTCAGAAAAATTAGCAGGATATTCGTTAATTTCCTCTATTAAAATCTCTATACAGTTAGAGTAAAGATGCACGCGGACTTCATCGAATACTTCTTGCATCTGTTGATTTCATCTTATGTGTGGATTATTTGGTTTTATTTAGTGCAAATCTTCAGTTTCTTCAGTTCTGATAAGAAATAAACAACATGATATGCGGCTGACCAAAGTTAACGATCTATTAATCAAAACATAAAACATTATTTACCCAGTTTGTGTCTGTGAGGCGTCGTTTCACATTTTGCCTGTCTGTTAACATGACTGTCAAATGTCTGATACTTGACTCTTGATAAAATATTTTACCCACCGCCCCGGCACACATGATTCCACTATCAGTCAACTGTCTGCAAGATTTGACCATTCTGATTGCACCATGTAAATTCTTAGTCGGGACACTCCTAGCACTAATATTAAGGATGCAATGATATATTTAATAAATTTAAATATATATAGGATTGGATTTTTGATTATGCATGCTCATTTGCCCTATTTTTATAGATTTTTTATATAAGCTAACTTTTCTGTCATCTAATTTTCACTTAGTTTATCTTTAAAAAAAAAAAAAAACACTCCATTATTCTATAACAGTTCAATGTGGTGTCTAGCACATTTCATAATAAATATTCATTTTTATACTGTATATTATAATGTTGTAATGACTTGTAGCATTTAATTGATCAATTTCCTTTTTAGTGTTTTTTTTTGTAATTTATTTAAACAATAGTATTGAATTTTATCATTGACCATTTATCAGTTATTTCTGTTTTGTTTGTTTTTTGTACTTTTTGAAGGAAAAGGAGAGAGATTCAGATGGCTCCAACAGCCCAAGCAGTTCTCCCACAGACAAGCTGAAACCTGCTCTGAACAGAACAAAGGCATGTCCGTCTAATCATGACCCAAAACCACAGTCTGCATTCTGCATTTCCATTTACTTACACACACAGAGTGTGGGAGGGGGGGATTAAACATTGATATGATTTTTTTCCCCACACCTCCACTCCACCCTCGGTCTGACTTCCTACACCTGTGCTCTAGGTTTCAGGGTTGTCTCGGAAACAGTCTTGTGGGCAAAGTAAAGGCGGTAAAATTGAGACCTCCGCTCCTGCTAGGCCCAGCGGTCTGAGGAAGAAAGCGAGTGGGAAAAAGAGTACTGTCAACAATGAGAACAGTCCAGGCCTGCAGGCCACCATCAGCGGCCTCTGGGGGGCCTTCAGCTTCAAGAAGTAAGTCAGCCTGTGTTCAAGTATGTGATTATGTAAATAAATGAATCAACATGGCCCATGACAAGACCTCACACTGTCCAATTCATCTTCTACTGTTTATATTTGGCTGTCAGTACCACCTGTGGCCAGTAGTGGGATAAGCCCGTTAACACCAAGATACTAAACTAATGGGAGTGGTGCTGTTACCTGGTTGATATGTGAACAACAGAGGTGTAACTGATTGCTTGGGTAAAGTGAGAGTCATTGTAGTAGTTTAGAGAAGGGTGGTGCCTGCTCACTATGAAAGGAAATACATTCACATTATGCAATGCTCAGGCCTGAGTTGAATAATTAGGGCCCGAGTCAGTGCAGGATTGAAGGGGGAGGGGCTAATCAACATAGGAGTTAAATATGAAGTCAGTTCAAGGGTGAAACTAGAGAAGTATCTGATTGTTGCTTCTTTCTCCTACTTCTTGGCAATTGAGAAGTTGTCCATAAGTGTTATTTTAAAGCCACATGATAGGACTGACCAAAATGGCCACATGCTTTGATGTGAATGTATTTAAACGTCTGTGCATGTGTTCGTTTCAGGGACAATCCAAAGCTGAGCTCTTGCAAGAAAGGAGAGCCAATGTCTCCGGTCAGGGAGAATGTGATGACGGAACTGACTGAAGCAGATCAAGAGATTCTCGTCATCGCAAAATGAAATGTCATCTTTTCAATCAAATCATTGTTTGTTTTAACAGTAACGGCCAGTCTTTCAAACATACTGTGTATGTTCATATTTTTGTATAATAAATAAAAATTTTAGTATAAAGACAAAGTCAATAAAGACATGGTTCCCTTTCTTAGTAATGTTTGTTTTCTGATATGTGCGCTGCTTTAATTTAGTTAATTTTGATTCTAAGAACAGGTTATGCATGGATTTGACATTTTTATGGTGTGTGATCTCTGAACCGGTGTAACCTACAGATACTTCTGCCTTCTAATAACTCAACGCTAAATATATGCAGGAGATGCGCACAATAAAATGCTGCGTAAACTTTCTATCAACAATTATAAGTAGGCTTTTATGAAGCAATGACAAACACATTCAGTAAATCAGATTGAATCCAGATTAAAGTCATGAAATCAAAATGTAATTTTTTTTATAGTGTAGTGTTATAAATGATTTATCAGTGCGCGCATCAAACAAATCGTGACCCCTTCACTACGACTTCTCTCTGATGACGTGTAAAGCAGTGTGAAGGCTTGGCAAAAAGCTTGTTCAGTTTTCAGATGGGTTTCATTCAGTCATCCATTTAGTTTGCAATGCCCGCTTTCTACAATCCATTAAACTAAATTTAGTTTTTTTTATAAACGCTATAATTTACGGCCTTTATTAAAGGAATTATTTAAGCTTACCCTGCAGCCATGCATATACGTGCAGTGTGCAATGCACTAGTTTTCGAATTAGAGTTTACACCTGAATTCCACCTAAGTGAATAACTCAGTCTGTTTGTGCTGCGCGTGGGTTGAATAGTGTTAGGTTGGCTAAGGAATGTAGTATCTGAGTGAACAAAGGCCTGAGGTGCAATGCTAGACCTCATCCCTCACTCCTCCTTTAGGACATCAGAAGATGCCTCACAAAGATTCTTTACCTTATCAGGTCAGTTTCACAAAAATGAGCTCATTGAGAAACAAGCACTCTTGTCTTTGAGGCTTATCAGAACGATCTAAGTACTGTTGTCTATGTATACAAATAGTTCTCTGGCTCTTACATTCTTTAGGTGTTTGTGTCAGGTTATGAACATATAAGACGCCCCGAGCAGGACAACTGCCTTAAGAAATATGACATCAACTTCTTTAGACATGCTAAACACAAGGTAGAAGCAGCTCTCAAAATTTAGTTACTTAGCATATGAAACATAAAGTGACACAACAGCGATCCCACTGTAGCAAACTGGGTTTAAGTGTCTACTAAAGGGTACAGTGGTGATACTAAAGGCTCCTTCTTGGCCTTGTACAACCAACTGTCCCTTTAGTGACCATCACTAAACTTGTTTTCATGTTCTATTCTATAAAAAGAGTAAAAAAAATGAATGTTGTTTCAGAAAAACAAGTATACTAGAATGTACAGAGAACAAACTCATTGTAGAAAACATATCCACTTGCTTGACCAGCATATAAGAAACTTTCTTCAACTTTAGGCACTTTTATATCCCAGGCATAAATGATCCATTAAATATTTCAATATTTATTTTGTGTGAAAAATTACGAAATTACGATGTTTTCACTACAAATTGTGCTAAAAATGTAATAATTTATAGCTATTAACAAGTCAAAATCAGCATTTTATTGTAAAATTATTTAAATGGGCATTTCCATCACAATGTTTCTAAACTCAATACAGAATTTGAAATGTGGTGGGAATTTCTATTGGTTTTTCTTTAAAAAAATAAATAAAATAAAAACGGAATTTTCATGCGAGATACAATTGAAACACTTTAAACTTTTATTTTCACAGACACCATATTTATTTCTTAGGAGATCCTGCTACCACTCTACCATTCACACATCCATGCATATCTGTAAAAACAATGGTCTTTTTACTGCATCTTTGGCCTGAGCTGTGCAGTTGCATTGAGTTACAAATACCTGAATGAGAATGTGGAGTGGTGGCATTCTTCTGAAATGTGCTCACGATGCTCAATCCCTGCCGCACCTAGTTTAAAAGGATACTACAGTGCCAACAACACTGACTCAATGGCCATGCATGTTAGAGGAAAGACTCGGAACCAACAGGAATGTCAGACATGTCTGAAACCACTAGTAGTTTGGGATAAACATTGATTATAGACCCTCAATTTGTGTAAGGATGTCCAATACTAGAACTATCCACACATACAGTATGAAAACTTTATAAAACTATAATTAGGCTACAATCTGGAACACAGAAACATCTTAAAGCAATCAAGAACATGTTCATTCTCATTCATCAGAGGACTCTGAATTTGACCCTGACCCCTGTGCTGTCATTGTCTGGGTTTAAATGTGTCTCTCGGCAGAACAAAGACCTTATGCTGTCACTATGTATAGACTTTGAGTCATGAATTGGTTTAAACAGTGCGAGACTGACTACTATAATTACTAGGGCCTTTAATGTAAACTCCTTAAACGCTTACCTCACCTTCATGAACATTCTTCAGGTTTCCTTCCTCCTTCCCCATACCACCTTTTTATTCACTTCTACTATTACTGTAATATTAAATAAAGTAATCTTCTGTAAGTAGCCCATTTCAGGGATGTCAAGTCAAACATGGAAAGAGGACCTTCAGCAAGAAAGCTGACTTTGATATTGCCTGATTTTATAAATATCTGACTCTGAATAATGTTGGGACATAACCTTATAAAAGATGTACATTTCTTTCAAATTAACCTGATTTGAGGACATAGCAGCCATTTTTTTATTTAAAAGTATACATTTATATTGTTGATCTAAAGTTTAAAATATTTTTAATCTATATGATGTATGAAGTTATGGTTTAAGGGTCAGAACATACTGTAAATTGGATAAACAGTTTGTTACTTAGGAAATTAACTTGTGTGCCATGAACCATTCATGGCATTTTTTTGCTTCTTAATTGTTAGTGTTTCTAAAACAACTTGAGTATGTCACAACCAGATTGGTGGTATCTCAAACATTCGGTACTGTGCCGATGGTGGTGCTTGCAATGACAAATATGTGTTTTTCACAATTCAAACAGTTGCTCAACCACATTTTGTAGCACCCCATATAGTAACACAGTGACAGCAGAAAACAAAAGACCTAAAAAATCCAACTCTCGACTTTGATCGAACTGAATAAAATGTCTTTTTGTGCTCTTCTAGTTTGCAGTACTCATTTAGACACCTGTTTCTCTGCCTGCATGAAGACTGAAGTAACTTTCATTCCTTTGTTTTGCTTCCACCACTATGAGGTTCTTCCTTAATTAATAATGAGGCCTTAACATGTTTATGGCTAGAGGAGAGCTCTTGTTTCCTGGTTTCTGGTGACTGTATTTCATTACAGAGATACAATGAAAGAGACAAGTTCGTACCTGAAGCCCAGACGCTTAGACTTAGATGTAAGACGAATAAATAAAAGTCAAAGACTCAACTCCAAAGTCCTCCCTTAAGGCGAAAGCACTGCTCTTGTCACAACATGTGCACAAGCTCAATACCACAGTCAGCCTTCATGCATTAGCCTATGCTAAGCACACAAGGTGCTTTCCTCTCTCAAACGCTTTCTTTTGAGGTTTGGTAATATATCTGTGGATTTCATGACAGTGCAGTCAATAGGAGCTTTGCTGAGTACACAGTGAAAACGGCTAAAATGAGCGTCATAAATGGGTGATTCTTCTTAGATGCACTTTTGACTACTTGAAATCTTGAAAAATGAAACTTCTTCAAACTACTGAGTGGATTTTTAATTGTGTGTGATGGTTTAGTTTTTGGAGAAAACATTGACTAAGCCATAGCTATCAGTCACTCAACTTATTGAACTTAAGATTAAAAAAAATAATAATAATTTATTTCTGAATTAAACCAGCTAGATAATAAATAAATCTACTCTCACTAATACATCTACTCTCAGATTATGAGGTAAAAAAAAAAAAGTTTAAAGGGAGATGTTTTCGGAGATGTTCTTGCATGTCCCTGTTCATTTCTAACTCCAAAAAAATTTATAAAAGTTTGAAAAGCTCTATAATTTTTTGCGTGATGCTATGACGACAGCAGTATTGGGTTAAAAAAATACAAATTGTATACATAAATATACAAGTTTTACGCAGAAACGTGAAGTAGAATTGCCCAAACATCAACATTTTTTTAGAAATGTATTAGTCCAAAAGTCCAAAATGAATTTTCCACAAAACACTCTAGTAATTAAAGAGTCAAATAATGAACGTTTAAATGTATTATAATAGGCAGAAAATGGACAAATTCTCAGTTGTCCGATGAAGGCCTTGAAGCTGGCCAAAAATTGACATTTTTAAAGTAATAGTGTAAATTTGTAAGTGGTGCTAAAACTAAACTGTTCTTAAAAAGTAAATAAATAAAAACTAAATAATTCAAGAGGACAGAAAAGTTTCCCTGATTTAACAATCACTCATCTTTTGTTAAATAACCACGTCTTGCTGACTTACCACATATACAATTACCTTGTAGTGAGTACATTCAAAATGTAACATCTCATTCTATTCATAAACTTTTACCTTTGTACTGAACTGTAAACATGTACAATTACAGCACAGTTTAGTGTCCATGGAGTTAAATCACATACAATCTGTGAACAAAACCTGTATTGTGAAGATGAGTGGTTACTCATTTGCATTGACATAGTCTCTTCTTGTAAATGTAACAATTCATAGAAACTATTTTCTGTCATAAATAGTGGATAAAGGCTACATTTCTGCTTAAGGTTGCAAGGTGGGTGACTAATAGTATTACTTTTTACTAGGAAAAGTGACTGTGCTACAGTTCATGAAATAAAACAAACACTCTTACAATGATGTCTTTATTGTATACCAGAATGGCAAATCATTTCAGAACAACTTAACACCTTACATTAACACCTTAATGACTTCATGATTTGTTTCATTAGACATCTTTCTCCAACTTTCAGTATTGTTCAACCAGACAGCAGTTTCCTGGGACGTTTGGTGGTTAACTTGATTGAATATGCCTCAGTAGTGCTGAGAAATGTGAACAAGCATTTCCCAAATACATTTGTGGGTGTTGCATTAATGTTTAAAAAAAAGTCATCATTTTCTCACCCTCATGTCATTCCAAACCTGTGACTTTGTGTGGAACTCAAAAGATATTCAGAAAAATGTGTCTACTTTTTTGTCAATACAATAAAATTCACTCAAGTCCAAAGTTTTTTCTTCTTCAAAATAATGTATCTTCTTAGCTGATACACAGAATAAGGTCAGATTTTTTTTTAATTTCTGGGTGAACTGTCCCTCTACTGAAACCATCAAATGAGATGACCAGATGAACCAGATGAACCCTTTCTGTAGCGCTATGCATTCATATGCATTTCAGAAAGAATTTAAGGGTGTGTGGCACTGGCATAAGACTATAAGGTCAAACGACTGCAAACACAAGTCTTGCAATATTTCACTGTTGACAAAATACACTATAGTTTTTCCTCATAGGATGTTTCTAAGCTGTTGTGTCTAAGGAAAAACCATGGCTCCCACAAAATTTGAACTTTGACTAAAGCATAAATCATCTCACCATAGTTTAAATATGATCATTTTATAATGTGAAAATCAACAAATGCATGCTGGATTTTTAAGAGTTTTTGGGGCTGACTGATCAAATCGCTGTTGCTTTGGCAATTCTGAACCGAAGCTCTCTGCAATGTAGAAAACATACAAATAAAAAAACCATCATAATCAAACTGAAATATATACCACAAATTTACTTGTATCTATAGTTTCGGTGTGTGTTGCTATGTGTGTGTGTGGTTGTCATGCTGGTGCTGCAGAACCTGTTTGGTGGCTCCACATGCATTTATCTGACAGAAACCCCATGACAGAGAGAATGAGAGTCATATTGGCCTGGAGTTTACAGGTGTCAACATCAACAGCTACTGATACACTCAACATTAACAACATTGGGTAAGTGACTCACTCTGACCAGTGCTTAAATAAATCATACAGAATCAGAAAGAACATCATAGTGCAATTTATCATCCTGCGTCATCTAATGGGAACTGATAAATTCAGTTACTTGCAATATGAGGTTTTTCATATCAAATCAGACCTAAAGCAGACTGTTCTGTTGTTGAAACAGCTCCTTTAATATCTCGTTTAATATTTGTGTTTGATGTTCGCTTTGCTCTGATTGCCGTTATAAATGTGAGTCTGTTGAGGTTTTACTGATTAATACTAGTTGTCAATTAAAAACGTTCACAAAAATGCATGCCATAAAAATGAAGAAAAACGTACGATATGATATGACGTTTGACAGCAGTGATGATTTTTTTTTAGCATCAGATTATTTTAGAAGCAAGTCTTTGGGAAACTGTTGCAGTGGTGGGTGAAACTGAAACATTAGATTATTCCCGCTGCTGATTAAACTCAACGCTTTACTGAGCAGAGTAATTCTATTGTTCTGAGCTTGACTGTGAAATCTTAACTTCATTGTCAAGACCATCTGACCCTTCTAATCACAGTCTGAATAATGTGCTTTAGAGAGACAAAACAGAAAAAATGGAAGACGGATATTTAGGGGGGAAAAAGCCAAGAGAGATAGAGAGTGACTTCGTATATATCTCCTCATCTTTCTTTCATCTGAACAAACTGGTTCTCCTCATTCTTCATAGTCCATTCATTCCTAAAACATTCCTGACACAATCCACACACACAAAAACATACACAATCTGTTACAGAGACAGAATACCAAGTTAAAAAGCATTTTATTTTGAGTTAAATTAGGAGGTTGTTTAATAATTGAAAATCTGAAAAAAATGGGCATGTAGAGGCTGTACTCCGCACATACTCATGTACTTTGCAAGGTTTATGCAATTCTTTCTTTAAATTGTAAAAAAATCTCTGCTGGCCTGTGAAATGTTAGCTCAAACCTCAGTGAAGAATGAAAATGTCAAAATGCCATAAAGCCACTGCCCATGTGAATAGTTATCAGACAGCAGACCTTAAAAGGGAGCATCATAAAGCATCATTTGTTTATATTTTGTTCTAAGCAGTGTGGTTTATAGCATGGAATAGTATCTTCCTTTCTTATTAACTTAACTTTTTAACAAACACCTTGTCACTATGAGATCTAATGTGATTAACTGCATTACATCTGTCTTTGAAAAACTGGAGGCGGTTCTTTTTTCCCTTCTTTTACACGCAATGTTTGTTATTTTTACTTAATATGTAAATAACTGATCGTGATTTTTTTTTTTATAAAAGAAATGGCAATGCTATCAATCAATTCATTTTTAAAAACATGTAACAGTGGTGCTTAGATTAGCTTTATTACCAAGCAATGTACAAGACTACTAAAATGATGCAATATAGATGTAACAAGTGTCTCAAAGAGTGTGGGAAGAGGGTTAAAAAGGAAGCAACCACACACCCATGCACTTATATGCTCATTTTATGGACTAAAGATGGCATGACGATTGCTTGCAACATCTTTGTTTTGAATCAACAGGTCTAAAACTGGCCTTAAATTCAAATGACAAATTACAATTAGTCATTGTACGTTAATAAAAATACTAAAATGACATGTTTTGTTGAATGGCTTTAGGACAGTCATTTTAAATGTAGCCTACTTTTTATAAAATGAATATCCGCATAATATATTCCTAAATGTACTGAAAAAGTTCCTAAATGAACTTCAAGTCTTGTTGCATTTTGTTTTGACAGATCTCCTGAAAACTGGTATTCATGACATGTCAGTTGAATTTAAAGAAGTGAAGACATGATGGTTGGTACCTCACCAAAATAACAATTTAAAGATTCTTGTCATTTTTTAACAAAATTGCACACAGAAAATATTCCTAACTCCTGACAGATGTAATCAGATTTGTTTAGCCAATCAGAAGTCAGGGCGTGCCTGACTCAATGTCTTAAGTCTGCTAGAAGTTTCAACATGGCTAAAAATTGTTTACAGCACCTTTAATTGCATTTCACACATTCATTATAACTCTGATTACATCTTTGCCATTGCATAGCACATCATTTTAACTTCTGCAAATAATATTATGTATTTATGAGATTATAAACAAAACACTAACGTATGGTAGTAAGTCACCTTGTTCATGTGCAGAATGGAGAAACAAAGATTCGTGCCCTCTCAGAGACTGTAACTTTGGAGGACACAGAAAAAGGAGGGGTCGTAGTCACAGGAATCACAAATCCAGCAATCAACCTGAAGGAAGGTAAAGAACTCGCATGTATCCTCTATGCTGCCTCAGTCATACAACAAGCAAACTTAATGACAGTAATGGATTCTGTAACGTACCTTATCTTCTCTTTTTGTCTCTTGAAGAAGATCAGCTTGTTGCTGCAACCGTTCATCTGGACCACCTCAGTAAAGATGAAGTGCTAAAATTGATCAGAATACTCGAGCCCTATGACAAGAACCTTGAACTCAAGACAGCAAAAGATCTGAAAGCAGGACTGGTAAGCAACCTTGAGAAGTAAAGAAAAAGCATATATTCTATATATAGAATATTTGGGTCTCATCATGTCTTGTTCTCACCTTCCTCTTTAGTCTCTTGGTGATCTTCGACTGAACAGTGAGGCAGGACTACAAGCACCAGGTGTTCAGGTTAATGGGCTAAATGGACAGATAAATGCCCCAAGCCTTAAGGGTGGCATCTCAACCCCAACAGTAAATGCAGAAATGCCACAGATTGAGCTAAAGAGTGCCACACCTAACTTCAGCCACCGAGGGTTCAAAAAGCCAACTTTTGGCTTGTCTGCACCAAATCTCCAAGGAGCAGGTCTGGATGGTAGATTAGAAGCACCTGATGTCAGTGTCTCTACCCCTACTCTTAACACCCCAGATGTTTCTCTTCATGTGGACAAACCTGAACTGAAGACCAAATCGTCCAAGTTCAAAATGCCCACCTTCAGTCTACATGGTAAAAAACCAAGGGTTGATGGTGATGTGAATCTAACCGCCCCAGACATAAATGCTGACCTAAAAACCCCTGATTTGAATCTGTCAGCCCCAAAGATTAATGGAGAAATTGGGACCCCTGATGTAGACATGACCTTACCAAAAGCTGAGCTCAGTGGTCCAAACCTGGACATCCAAACACCAAAAGCTAATATCAAAGATCCCTCTGGCAAGATTAAATTTCCTAAATTCAAGAAAGCAAAAACTACAAAAGTGAAAGTACCAGAGGCGAGTATTGATGCGAATCTTTCTGCTCCAAAAGTAAATGCAGATGTCAGTGCACCAAATGTTGACATTGATCTGCCAAGAGCCAACCTTGAAGCTCCAGATGTAGATATTAAAACTCCTGGTGTCGATATAAGTGCTCCCTCTGGGAAAATAAAGTGGCCAACATTTAAGAAACACACATTTGGACAGAAGGTTAAAGGACCAGAGGTTGGCTTAGATGCCAATGACTCAACACCTGATTTAAGTCTCTCAGCACCAAAGATGGATGGAGATATCAGCATCCCAAAAGCAGATGTCAATTTACCAAGCGCTGATATTGATGTAAAAGCACCTGATGTAGACATTAATGCTCCATCTGCAAAGCACAAGTTCTCAACTCTTAAAATGCCAAAGCTAAACTTACATAAATCAAAGCTGAAAACTCCAGATCTAAATGCAGGGGTAAAAGCACCAGACATGTCGGCACCTAGGGCAGACATTAATCTGCCAAAAGCTGAACTGGAAGGACCGAATCTAGATGTCAAGGCACCAGACGTCAACCTCTCTGCAGCAGATCTAGACATTAAAACCCCAGCTGCTGATGTAACGGCACCAGATATTGACATAGAAGCTCCATCTGCAAAGTTAAAGAAGCCCCATGTTAAACTGCCTAAAATAAACCTATCTGGGCCAAAAATGAAAGGTCCAGATGTGGCCCTCAATGCACAGGCAGATCTCCATGGACCGGACCTAGACCTGAAAGCTCCAGATCTCAGTCTTTCAGCACCGAAAGTGGATGGCAAACTTAGTGCTCCAGATGTGGATCTGAACTTGCCCAATGCTAATGTCAAAAGTCCAAATGTAGACCTTGAAGCCCCAGACATTGACATTGATGCCCCCTCTAGCAAAGCCAAGGTACCTCACTTTAAACTGCCTAAATTTGGTCTTTCTGGACCTCGGGTTAAAACACCAAAATTAGATGCACCTGATATGGATGTGAACATGCCCACAGCAGAACTCAATGCACCTAATGTAGATGTTAAAGCACCTGATCTTAGTGTTTCAACACCTAAAGTTAAAGGTGACATTTCTGCTCCTTCTTTAGACCTTGGTTTACCAAAAGCCAACTTAAATGCTCCAAGTGCAAACATTGGGGGAAATCTAAAGTCACCAAATCTCAATCTCTCCACCCCAGATGTAGACCTAGACTTGCCAAAAGCAGAGCTTAAAGGACCTGATGCTACCCTTAAAGTCCCTGATGTTGACATTAATGCTCCATCTGGAAAATTTAAGATGCCACATTTCAATTTGCCAAAACTGAATTTGACTGGGCCAAATGTAAAAGGGCCTGAGCTGGATGCCAACGCAGATCTAGATCTCTCAGTTCCAAAACTCAGAGGAGAATTAAATTCACCTAGTGTTGACTTAAATCTTCCCAAAGCTGAGGTCAGTGTGCCTGATGTAAATGCAATTTTACCAAAAGCTGAGGTCAGTGTTCCAAATGTAGATATAAAGTCACCAGACTTAGAAGCTCCGTCTGGAAGGCTGAAACTGATCACATTTAAGAAACCAAAGGCTGACCTTTCTGGTCCAATAGTGAAGACACCTGAGATTGACTTAAATACAGAAGCTCCTGATCTCAGCCTCTCAGCCCCAACAGTTGATGCAGATGTCAAAGTGCCAGATGCTGATATAAACCTTCCCAAAGCAGATGTTGACATCAGTGCTCCCAAAGGAAAGCTGAAATTCCCAACACTTAAAAAGTTTCACCTGTCTGGTCCAAAAGTCAAATCTCCTGATGTTGACATTGCTGCTGATGTAAATGGACCAGATCTTAACCTATCTGCACCTGAAGTTGGTACTCCTGATCTTGATGTGAGTCTACCAAAAGCTGGGGTTGATGTAGATATCCCCACAGCAGATGTTGACATCAATGCTCCCAAAGGAAAGTTTAAATTGCCAACACTCAAAAAGTTTAACCTGTCTGGTCCAAAAGTCAAATCTCCTGATATTGACATTGATGCTGATGTAAATGGACCAGATCTTAACCTATCTGCTCCTGAAGTTGGTACTCCTGATCTTGATGTGAGTCTACCAAAAGCTGGGGTTGATGTAGATGTCCCCACAGCAGATGTTGACATCAATGCTCCCAAAGGAAAGCTAAAATTCCCAACACTCAAAAAGTTTAACCTGTCTGGTCCAAAAGTCAAATCTCCTGATGTTGACATTGCTGCTGATGTAAATGGACCAGATCTTAACCTATCTGCACCTGAAGTTGGTACTCCTGATGTTGACGTGAGTCTGCCAAATGCTGGGGTTGATGTAGATGTTCCAGGCATCAACACTGAAGTTGAGGGCTCCAAGCGTAAGGTAAAATGGCCCTTCAAATGGAGAAAATCTTCTGAATTAAAGGATGTGGATATGAACATTAAAGCACCAGAAGTAGATGGTACCACTGCAGAAATTAAACTCCCCAAAAATATACCATTGTTCAAGCCTCACCACCTACCTGACAGCAACATTGACAGCATCTTACAAGAACTCACTGGAGCGGTTGACCTCAGTACTGACCCTACAAAAACAATTAATGACGCGGTTGTCTCAGTCTCCTCACTCAAAACAAATCTTAAAGCTTCTTCTCCGTGTTTCGGGGTCAATGGACAGACAGCTACTGTAGATATCCGGGAAAGGCTGAGATTGTCTAATGCGCGTACTACTAGCCCAGATTTTGGCATATCTTCAGAACCAGGAAGCCCTACAAAAGTGAACAGAGGAACATTTAAAGTCACAATGCCTGATGCTGATAAAGACTACCCAGTGATTGATACAACTAGCAGTGAAGATGATGCCAAGATTGCCCTCAGCTTGAACAACATGCTTGGTTTGCCAACAGATTAAACCTTAAATAAAATCAAGAGCCTTGTTAGAGAAGTTCCACACCCACTGCATAGTGCACACGTAAAATAATATGCACGAAAAACAATATTCACCTCCAGCTGTTTACTTTTAAAACGGGTAGAGTATTAAAAGAAAAGAATTATAGAATTTGACAGATGTAATTATTTTTATATTCAGTTATATACATAATTGTATAAAGTTCTCTTCAAATGTGTTGTATCTTCTCAAAACAGTGTCAAGAACAAGAAGGAAAATATGCTGAATCTCTAGTTCTGTCTATTTTGTCACTGTTTTTATGCAGTAATGTCTAATATATAGTCTTTTGTTTACACTTATTTCCATTCCAATTATATACATCTATATATTTGTCAGTATTGCAAATTGGAAAAAATAAAATAAAAATAAGTTCACTTTTTACATATATTAAATATCATGTGTGTCTTTGTGTGTTTCATGAAGCATGTACCTATTTGCAAGGGCACAAATCTCTCAAAAGACTTTAATAAAGTTTATGATATGATCATTGCATGGAAAATTCATTTTAACACTCACTCCAATTTTGATGATGTCAGACCATTATTCACCACTGACATGAAAGCGATGCCAGTAGTTCATAATGTATTGGAGATGAAAAAATAATTTATATTTACACTATAATGGTGCTTATAACAAATATTCAGATACTGTGCATATAAAAGTTTTATTTTTAAACAGAGAACCCCTGATGCACATAAACAGGCTTTAATGTTTAGACACAGGAAATAAAAAGCTAGGTAGAGTACATGGCACAAAACCAAACACTTTTTAAAGTCTTGTTTAGAAGAGGTAATGTTGTCACATTCTACCCTACTACCTGCATTGTACATTTGATCATACATTTTGAAACAGCAGCACCCTGCATTTTTTAAACTAATATTTTCAATAAAGTCCAGTAAACTTCAAGATCCACTGATCTCTGCAGTTATACTGCTATTTTACCACTCCATGCTAACGCTTTCTTAAAGTCTCAAAATAATCATAAAAAAATAAGTGCCATTCATACCAAACATGATACTAAATTCAAGTGCTCAGTGAGCAGTGCAATGGGAATTTTGATATATATCACAATGTTTTACATGCTCAAATTCATGTAAAATAATGAAGGAGATTCAGTTTTTATACACAGAGAGGAGATGCAGTTTTTGTGTGATTAATTCTAGAATGACCCTGTTACTAGAATGCAGGCAAGAATAAAGGTGAAAGGCTGTCTTAAACCAATTTAGATATCAAGAACAATGACTCATTATAGTATGTTACTAATTTAAGGACACTTCATAAGACCACCAACACTGGCACACCACCAGAACTGACTGTTTGTATTAAAATAAATTAAAAGCTGTATGACCGGAATCACAGTGAATTTCCAGACAGAATCAAAATGAGTAATCACACCTGAGCGGTCTTTCCGTTTTCTCCTGAAGTGCTGGGGAGCTACTATGCATATATTTGTTAATTTTATCACATAGCTAATGCAGCTAACCAGTCGGTGATATTTGGAGTGAAAAATCCAGTCAAAGGTTACCAAAAAATAAACTACATCCAGTGTACAACCTCGTAAACACTGTGTACCATCCTGTTCAGTAATGTGTGCTCTGACCTGCTGTCCATCCCTGCAGTCATGAATTTCAGTTTCTACCAACACGTTTCTCCTTTGAGGTCCAGTTATTGTGAAGTCCCAGCTAATGGGCCTGCTGCCAGCGCGAGGGCCAGTCATTCTCCATCCACCTCTGGAGCAATCGAAGCACATCGATGCGCTGGTAAAGCTGGCAGAGTTCGGTGAGCTCCGTGACAGGTTTCTGGTTGTAGCGCAGGAGGAACTCTTGAGTGGGACTGTGGTAGGTGGGACCGTGTGTGCGCTGCTCTAGAAGCGTGAGCTCGTCGTAGCTCATTCCCCAGCGGCTTGCAAAGTTCTTCCAGTTTTTGACAGTGCAGTGAGTCGGATCGAGCTTCAGCCTTAGAGTGTACAGAAGGTCTTCGTCGTTCATCAGGTCACTGATTTTGGGTGGAGGAGCAGAACATAAACACTCCTTACAAGCCTTATGTTCTTTACTGAAGTCTAGAGAGTGGGGAAAGAAAAGCAGACATTGCATAAAGTCGGGATATCTCCACAATTCATGCTAACAGTAAGAATAGCTCTCCAAAACCCAATTCACGCATGCTTCTTTACCCTCTGAGGGCTGTTTGTCTATGAAGCGCATTTTATTTTAAAACACTTCTTTTAAACCCTTTCTGTCACCTGATGGAAAACAAACATTTTAAAATTAAATATGAAATTACCAATATAACCAGTAGATGGCAACAGAGGATCATCACTCATTAACTCAAACATCATCAACTGAAACATTAACTGGTTAAAAATACTACACCCTAGTTCTTACCAGGTCTTGTATTTAGATTTATTATTACAAATTTTAGTACTTTTACTGTACTTAAGTATGAAGTATAGCAAGCGCAGGACGTCACAAAGTCCCATGTCATTAAATAAACCCAGACCCCAACAATCTAGAAGAGTTCATTATTTAACAATTGTTGCACTAGTTAACTACAAATTAAATAAATTAATCGTTACCACAATAATAATTAATAAAATAATAATACATTAATACCTTCAAATATTTTCAGATTTAATTTAAAAAAAAATTGTAAACATTGCTTTATTTTTTTGCTACTAAATGTATTCAGCCAACACTGACTTGTTGCTGTTGTAGGTTTGTTGCTCAGCATTTACACTGCATTACGTAATTCACAGGTGGATTTTTCATTGGCTTGTCAGATGTTGTGTTCTGTCCATTTGACAGTGATCACTGTCAGCCATATCCAACCCTCACACAACTCGCACTGTTCTCATGCTCTCATGTCGATTTTCTCACTCTGTGCCACTGATGTGATGTCTGTCTGTATAAGTTCTTGTTTTTTATATTTAGAACATAGTTAAGCAACAGACCAGGAAGAAGCAAATGATTAAATTACCTATTCATAAAGTCATCAGTCACTTGCTTTGTTCCTGAATGAATCATTCCTTTTGAAATGATTCAAGGACTTATTCATTTCATGATAGTAACTTGCCACCACCTACTGTTGGTTTTAGTTTCACATTTAAAATCATGATTCATATATTGTATTTTCTTCTATATATATATATATATATATACACACACACACTTCTTATACAGCATTTCTAATATAAGAATGTGACAAAAGATTAGAATAGGTTAACCAAAACTTGGTTAATACATCTGTTGTGTATAATTTTGATGCATGTTTTCAGGTCAGTATATTCTAAAATTCTAAAACTGAATGTATACAATGTATTAATACCATGCTGCCCCATTTTTATAACATTGTGTCCAATATGTGGTGTACGGTGGGAATGGTAGTATTCTAATATTTACACATACCTGATGAAACAGAAGATGATGGAATAAATTCACTACAGTCATTTTCCACAGGCTGGGTGATAAATAAAAAAAAAGATATTGTAAGATGTATTATTGAAGTTAAAGATTTAATAAAGAAGGCTTAAGTATTACACATTGCACAAATACATTAAAGGGAACATCAGATGCCCATTTTCCACAATTGGTATGATTCTTTAGGGTCTTCATGAAATGTCTGCAAAATATTTTGGTTCAAATTCCTTAATGGTTAATGCTAGATTCCTAACATGTCAAACATGCAAGGGGAATTTAGCATTAATATGAAAACCACATGTTTCTTACACAGCCCACATGATACAACTCCTTGAGAATCAGTATACCACACAGTGAGTGATCTGAATCTATAAATAAGGATGTTGTCAGAAATGTGTACGTGACTTCGGCAAATAATGGTAGAAATTCATAAGACCAAACTCATTTCCAGTGGAAGATGCAAATTGAAAGACTCACTTGTCGTATCCTGTCCACCGCTGAAGACAAATATCCAGGGGGAATAGAACTGAGCTGTAGGGTTACAGGATCTGTAGAGAATCAGAGATTCTATGAATAAACACGTTGATCTTTTATTAACACCTTCATGTCCTTTTTATTAACATCTTCATGTCCCATTGAGCACGATTAGATGGAAAGTGTGGAGGCTGAACCAAAGGTCACCACTCTCATAACCTGAGATCAGCGGAACTGATTCAATAAACAGACAGGAAATAATCATTCATTGTATGACTTTACACATTTATCACTACCAATACAAGCAGCAACAATGTAAATAAACAATAAATACCTCTGATACCTTGTGGATCAGTGACTTGAACAGGGTAATTTGACCTCAGAGACTGAAACACACACACACCAACATCAGTACAGACCCCCAGAGGTCAAACATCACATACATCAGAATCAGGACTTCAGAGGAAAACAATACACCTTTGTTCCTCCTTCTACCCTTCTACATGTTGGGACACATTTGAAGAGAGGTGGTGTATACAGTGTAGCGAAGGGAGGAAAATTAAACTTTCAGATGTGTGGATAAATAAGCAGAGAACATGCTAGAACAAACCTCTGAGACTTAGTGGAGGGTGTCCCACAACATCGTAAGAGTGTGAGTTTCAAAACCTGCTCCTCCTATTCAATGCTACTTTCATATCATGTATGAAAATCATGTCTAACCTACATAATCTGTTGTGTTTGATCACAATATGAAAGGCGACAATGTTTACAGCTCATGTACTGTGTCATAACAATCCAAAACTAAACATCAGCCTATGATTCAATTGATGTGTCAGTGGGTATTACCCAACGTCACCCATCCATAATATTGCACCATCTTTTCTGAATGAGTAAAGTACATCCTTAACTTATAAATGAATCAACTAAATGTTTAGGAAAAATAAAAAATCATACCATATCTTTAATGAAGCTGCTGGGGTCAGTGTCCTCCACCGGTTCAGAAGCCACTCTCCCTGCAAAAAACCCAAAGGTGAAACACTACATCATGTCAACCATTACACTGAATCAAACAGAATTACCTATTTTTGATTTGTGAATTGTCAAATTAAAATTTTACATGTAAATATAGAGAAGAGGATGAGAAGTGTGACGATTCTATTTAAAAAAAAAAAAAAGGTCAAATCCACATATCGAATTAAAACCATGAGTTTAAGTTCCAAGTTTCAAAGACAAAAGGCACCTGTTATTGTTTTATCAGTCGCAAAAAGTCTTCTCTGCTAATACAGGCAATTTTAGGGTGCCAGATTCGAAAGACGTGCAGTTCACAAACACTCCTCTGAAGCTGTATACAACTACGGAACCAACTAGAGAGGACTGTCAGTAAAAATGACTAAGTGACTGTGAGGAAGGAAGTGTAAGAGATGTGTGTGTGTGTGTGTGTGTGTGTGAGAGAGAGAGAGAAGCACAGTGTGAGTAATTCAGTGGTATCACTGGCATGTGGCAGATTCAAATACAGATATCTTTACTGTTCAATAATTCTGTGATCACCCCAATTTGTGATACCAAACAATGCATAGCTAGAATTCTACAGTGAGTTGTTTAGCAACAAACAATTAATCATAAATTGAATGGTGCTTGCGTAATAAAGCCATGGAAATGTTTCATTTCAGTGTCTGAAGAAAAAAAACTATGACAATTTTTGTTTGTACTGTTTTAAAACCAAAGTCATTAAATAAACATCACCCTATCTATTATCTAAATACATGTTACTGATCTTACTGTGTGAACGATTCCTTCATTCATGTGTTTTATTTTATTCTTTTGAATAATCTGCTTCAATCCCGTCACAATGCGCACTGTTACACTTTAACACAACCAGAGTGTATTTTTTTGTGATGATATTTCCACAAATGAACATGCAGTCATTTAAACAGGTCATATGCTAGTTGTGCTACTGTATTCAATACATTTTTCTGTCTTGTAAGTAAATAAGAATGTTAAACCAAAATGTACCAAGTGAAATATCGAAACCTAACCATTCATAAATTTGGAAAAAAGACATAAAAACAGCAAGAAACAGAGATACATAGCGAGAAACCTGGGACAACTTGGAAAAGTCCATGTGTCTCCGAAATTAATATTTTAAACTGTTCTGTTGCATTTCAGAATCAAAGCGTAAAAAGCATGACTTTCATGTTTCTGAGAGACATCAGACAGAAAAAACCTGACGTTTTGTTGCTTGAGGTTTGGTGAGGGGAAATATTGATCATTCACGGTTATCACCAGTCTCACCCACACCAAAGAGCTTAACCTCTGGTTGGGCCGTGAAATGTGTGTGTTGACCTCCAATGCTACTTCACACGAAAGGCACAATTCAGAGGAATTAAGAAGTAATTTTGCTCGCTTAAATAGACTGAAAAAAAGCATGAGCACAAAATATAGGGTATTTTCTAGGAATTACCATCAACTGAAACAGGATGTTGCCCCTTCACTGCAATCATGATGACTGCTGAAAGTACAGGCAGGGAAAAAACAAGCAACAAACTCTGATGTAAGCAGTAAACCGGAAAGTGTGCCTAGCACCTTGAGCTGATGTTATCTATGGAAAGTTATTTTCTTATGTTGTCCCACTGCAAAAATTCCCAATACTAATAAAAAGAAAACCGTTCACAATCCAGCGCGTCTCATTTTTTACGATAGTAGAGCGATAAACTAAAACTCATGGACAGATCAATCTACACATGCCACATGTAACCCCGGTCAGTATTGCAGACGAATCCAAACCTGTGCAGCCTGAATCCATTCATGACTGTTTCTGCTCAGCCAGGGAATGCAGAGAGCATGTAGACACTTGCTCGGGACGCACTTGAAGAGATAAAATGTAAACCACATCATAATATAATCCTGCAGGGCAAAACCCTCTGCACAGACTTTCTTCTGCATGGCCACCCATACACTAACAGATGCAACACACAAATACTGCAGTATAAACCCCGTCACCTCTATAGAAGAACAAGTAAAGTCTTTTGAAATAAAGACCAACAAGCAAAACAAACAAGTTTATATCCTTTTACACAGCAGACTGCAGCCTTAGCATGAGAAAGTCTACCTGATTTATATATATATATATATATATATATATATATATATAGTATATATATATATATATATATAGCCTACACACACACCATGACGTTCCCTGCTGTCTGCTTACATTTTATATAAGACCTTACCCTGTAAATGTTCACCTTTTGACGTTTCCAACTTCATTATTTAAAAAACTGAAAACCAAGTAACTTTAGGCTACTCCGAACCAAAACAAAAGCCGCTCGTGTCCAGTATAATGCGCATGTTATCCAGGTACAAACAAGCGGATTTACTTACCAAACGGCTCGGTGAACGCCTTCAAACTCGTCATGTTCACTACAATTGTTTCAAACATAGGAGATGATCGCTGATGACCTTTACACGATGGCTGGATTTAAATGTTCTGTACGGCGCAGATGAGCGCGTGCTGTCCCGGTAGATAGAGCCTACACGAAAACCTTCAAACTACCTGCTCTAACACTTCCTGCACGGAATAGCAGACATCTGCTTGTGTGTCTACGAGAGAACAGGACGCTTGTGCGTCTCTCTCCCACAAGAGGAAATTGCGTAGATGCGCGAGCATTTACGACACTGATAACGCCACATTTTCTCACCTCTGCCTCTACACACGTTTAATGTCCCATAATGTATAAAAAATGTGCTTGCTTGGTTTGTATAAAAGTAACAAATGTATACGGTAGCACTTTATTTCGATAGTCCACTTTAGACATTCTACTAACAGTAAGTAACTTTGTAACTACATGTCAACTAGCAGTCATTAGCGTATTAGTAGAGTATTAGTAGACTGTCTGCTTAATATCTTCTAACACTATTTTGATGGGTCCACAACATACATGACAAACTTCCCAAGTATAGGCCTACACTATATTGCCAAAGTGTCACCCCCTTCTAATGAACATGTTTGACTACTTTAGTAATTTCTATGAGTACAAATCTTAATATTTAAGCATATAATGATATTCTAGGGAATTGTGTGCTTCTAATGTTATAGCAACAGTTTGGACAGGACCCTTTTCTATTCTAAAATGACAGTGTCTCTGTGTATAAGGCACGGTTCAAAAAGACATGATTGAGTCAGTCAGTGTGGAAGAACTTGACTGGTCTGCAGAAAGCCAAGACCTGATCCCAGCTGCAGCCACAAACGCCACAGGTCGTTTCTTGCAGCTGCCATGGTTTTTCTCGCCGTTTCTGCTGTTTTCTCTGTAAAAACTACGCTGTTCTCAGTAGCGAGCGATGGTGTTTTAAAATATTAAGGCAAAATATTATTATGGTTATTATTTTTATAATACATTTTTATGTATCAGCTGCCAGAGTTTGTGCCAGGAGTCACGATCATTTGTTGTCGTTTCTGCTGTAAACTTTTTATTTTTAAATAAAAGATTTGATGATGCATATTATACCAGCAAGCAGATGCGACCAGAATATGAACCCAATAAGCTAAATTGAATAAGCATTTTTCCATAAAGAACATACACAGGTTAGAGAACACCTGACAAGAGATCAGAGACCATTCCTTCATCCAGAATCACTCCAGACCCTTTAGATTCCCAGATCCATGATGGTGCTTCTTCTCTTCAGTTCACCCCACTCATTTTCTACAGGGTTCAGGTCAGAGGACTGGAATGGCCATGGCATCTCAGTGTCGTAAGGAAACAGCTCCAATCAGGACTGCAAAGCACTACAGAGTTGTGCGCTGAGCTGAGCGCATCATTCTCAGGGTCTGCGCTCCCCTCTCTGCAGGACATCTACCTCAAACGCTGCAAAAATAGAGCTGTCAAAATCATCAAGGACTCTAATCACCCTGGTAACCGACTATTCACTTTGCGTCCATCTGGTAAGCGCTTCCGTAGCCTGATGGCAAAAACTGAGAGACTTAGGAGGAGCTTCTTCCCCCAGGCCATCAGGCTCCTAAACTCTAACTCTGTGTCATAACATTACTTGGCTCCATGTAAATATCACTATATCAATAAGCTATTCATAATTTTTCTCTACCTCATATTGCTGCTATTTACATACCCTGTACAACTTTTTTGCACATTTTTTTTCATTTTTATTACTATTTAAGTCAACAACATACTGACCTGCACATTTATATTTACATTTATATTTATTATCTTATCTTATCTTTTATTTTATTTTATTCTTTAATTTTTTTCTACTTTTCTTTTCCTTAATATTTGTATACTTTATAATTGCACTGTCCTTGGAGAGGACATGACCTACATTTCACTGCTGGTTATACTCTGTATAATTGTATATGTGACAAATAAAAAATCTTGAATCTAGCAGAAGCTTGGATTAGTGCCCAGTGACCCATTTTTGTGTTGTTTTTGAGGTTTGTGATTGGATTATTGTATGGTTGGAAGATCCAAACATGGCCCATTCTAACAGAGTCAGTCACTTATTGATTTTTTATCTGTTGGTATTTGATAGAATCCATGATGACATGTGTCTAAACAAGATATCCAGGACATCCAGCAGAAATATAGGCCCACAACATTAAAAATACAGCAGTACACATGGGGTACTATTTATCCTTGTGTTCACCAAACCCATCTTGAGTGTTTGCTGCTAAAAAGCTCATTTTTTATTTTCATCTGACCATAGAAGCCAGTCCCATTTGAAGTTCCAGTCGTGTCTGACAACTGAATATGCTGGAGTTTGTTTTTGGATGAGCTAAGAGAATTTTTCTTGAAACCCTCCCAAACAACATTTTTAAGGTTGTCTGACCCCGAGACAACTATTTCCTGCAATTCTCCAGCTGTGGTCCTTGAAGAGTCTTTAGCCACTCAAACTCTCCGTCTCACTGTGCATTAGGAGGATATAGACACATGTCCTCTTCCAGGTTTCGGAACATTTTCTGTTGATTGGAAATTCTTAATTATTGCCCTGATGGTGGAAATGGGAATTTTCACTGCTCTAGCTCTTTTCTTGAAGCCACTTCACTAATTTGTGAAGCTCAATTATCTTTTGCTGCACATCAGAAATATATTCTTTGTTTTTTCTCATTGTGATGGATGATTAAGGGAATTTGGGCTTTGTTTTCCCTCCTATTTATATTTCTGTGAAACAGGAAGCCATGGCTGGATAATTTCATGTTCACAATCACCCTGGAGAGCTCAAAATTATGAATATGAATGGGAATATACTTTAGAGATATTTTACTCATAAGAATTTCTAGGGGTGCCAATAATTGTCTCCAATGTTTATTTGAGAAAAACATTTATTTCATAATGATATTTCCCCCCATTTTAAATTCTTATTATCCAAAGAAAGGTTAGAGTTTTGTGAATTTTTAAAATAAAAGATCAAAAGGATTAACAATGCAGATTAATTTTCACAGCGCTCTTTGATCATATTTACCAAGGGTGTCGTTATTTTTGGCCATGACTGTATGTATGTATATATATATATATATATATATATATATATATATATATATATATATATACACACATATACATATAGGCTACGTACATATCCAACCTTACTGTTGTCACATTTCCCTGGTTAAATAAACAATAGTGTTTTTACGTATTTTTACATTTATTCCAAAATAATAACAAAAGGCAGTAACAATACAAACACATTTTATTTTAATAGTTTCTTTTTTATTTAAATATAAAAATAAGGAAAATCCTAAAACAGGCCCGATTATATTTTTCTTATTTTTTTGTTGCTCTGCTCTGAATAGCTTAAAATTTAAAGGTTTTCTGCAACACAATTTTGTCTGATATGTGAATTATTTATTAGCCTATTTTTTTTATCCATGCAGCAAATGCTTTAAAAACAGCTTTAAAAATAACTTTATTGCATTCCAGATGATTTTAAAGAACTTTTCACTATAAATTTTACAGGTAACAGGTTGCTTGAATGTACAGTAAAACATTGTCATGAATTCATTGTATTGTAAAATAGGCTACAAATTAATTGTATTTTAACCCGATCTCATGAAAGTACGTGTAGCACGATTTTCTGTTCCTATTTGGTGTAGTGTTTATAAGCAGAAATTGACTTTGGCGTGCAAATGATTGATGCATTCATTATTAATGGCTTGGCCGGTTCAGTCGACAAAAATCCCGTATACATGGGCCTATAATTTAATGCGGAAATGTTTGCTGGTCAAATCTCAGAGCACTCATGGTACGCACTGTGCTGGGATTAGGTCTTGGCTTTCTGCAGACCAGTCAAGTTCTTCCACACTGACTGAATCAATCATGTCTTTTTGAACCGTGCCTTATACACAGAGACACTGTCATGTTAGAATAGAAAAGGGTCCTGTCCAAACTGTTGCTATAACATTAGAAGCACACAATTCCCTAGAATATCATTATATGCTTTAACATTAAGATTTGTACTCATAGAAATTACTAAAGTAGTCAAACATGTTCATTATACACAATACTTTATTCATTAAATGATAAGGTTTGATTAAATATATCTCAATTATGATAATGTGAATAAACCTTGACTTACACGTATGAATGAATCAATGCATCAAGTAAAAATAAAATATTTGCTTTGTACCTTGACTACAAGTGAGTTCTTAAACAAAAAATAGGCCTACTTTAATTCGTAAGAAGCGGATATATGTACGCTTTGTCTATTAGCCTACTTTATTTTACAGGAAATTAAACAGTTGTAAGTTATTTGTTGCATCTTAAGGTGAGCAAACCTACCTGTTACAATCAAAAATGCATATGAATGTGAGTCGCAACCTACATTTAACTTGCTGGGCGTACTACTAAAAATAACCATATGACCCAATATAAGAAAGTGGTTGGAAAAAAAACCCCTCCTAAAATAATTATTATAGTGTGTCTGTATTTCAAAATGTTACCACTGTGGGTCGCTATAAGCACACGGTCTAAAAAAATATATTATTTGCCCCAAAATTATTTCTGCAAAATATAACAGAAGGAAGGTCTGACTTGCTTAGGGTATTATCTGTAAAGATAACATTTTAACAGCTACCCAGAGAACAATTCGGTTCGATTAGCTTTGAATAATTAATTAAATTAAGTCTAATTAAAAGTAGGCTTTTAGAACATGCAGAATAGCGACAAAGCAAAATCATATTTTATTTGTAGAATAGTGACAGAGCACAAAGGCAATAGTGTGAGAGCAAAATAGTGTCCCACATGCAGAGTAATGACAAGTGCAGAAGTGTAGAATAGTGACAAAACACAGTGGTGTTCTACATGTGGAATAGTGACAGAGCAGAATAGTGTTATAGAACAATGAGAGCAGAATAGTGTTCTACCTACAGAATAGAGACAAGGCTGAATTGTGTATATTATAATATACAGTGTATAACTGTATATTGTGAACAGTGCAATAGTGTAAAATATTGATAGAGCAGCATAGTGTTCTACATATTTGTGACAGATCAGTATAGATTTCTATAGTGGGCACGACTGTTACCAAATCACGTCGTTATCACATCTGGACATGCCAAAGTGACTGTTGCTGAACATGCAGAATATTGGAAAAAGCAGGATAGTGTTCTACGGTTGCATCTCAAAAAATTTGAATATAGTGAAAAAAGTTCTTTTTTTTGTAACCTATTTCAAAAAGTGAAACATTCATATATACTAGATTCATTACATGTAAAGTAAAACATTTAAAAAGGTTTTTTTAATTTTATTTTGATGATTAGAGCTTACAGCTCATGAAAGTCAAAAATCTAGTATCTCAAAATTTTTGAATATTTCCTAAGACCAATAAAGAAAAGGATTTTCAAAACAGAAAAGTTCAAGTTCTTTAAAGTATGTTAATTTATGCACTCAATACTTGGTCGGGGCTCCTTTAGCACAAATGACAGCATCAGTGAGGTGGAAGCGATCAGCCTGTGGCACTGCTGAGGCACTATTGAGCCTTCAGCTCGTCTGTATTGTTAGATCGACTGTTTCTCGTCTTTCTCTTGAAAATATCCCATAGAGTCCATAAGGGGTTCAGGTCAGGCATGTTGGCTGGCCAGTCAAGCACAGTAATATTACGGTCAGCAAACCACTTGGCTTTGGCATTGTGAACAGGTGCTAAAGTCCTGCTGGAAAAGAAAATCAGCATCTCCATAAAGCTTGCAGATGGAAAAGTGCTCCAAAAATTCTCCTGGTAGACGGCTGCATTGACTTTGGACTTGATAAAACACAATGGACCAACACCAGCAGACATCACAGCACCCCAAATCATCACCGACTTCAGAAACTTCACACTGGACTTAAAGCAGCTTGGATTCTGTGCCTCTCCAGTCTTCCTTCAGACTCCAGACCTTGATTTCCAAATGAAATGCAAAATGTACTTCTATATGAAAAGAGGACTTTGGACCACTGAGCAACAGTCCAGTTCTTTTTCTCCCTGGACCAGCTAAGATGCTTCTGACATTGTTTCTGTTTCAGAAACGCCTCGGTAGCCCTTTTCCTGAAGATGTCAGAGCGCGGTGACTCTTGATGCACTGACTCCAGCTTCAGTCCACTCCTTGTGAAGCTCTTTGAATTGGCTTTGCTTGACAGTATTCTCAAGCTTGCGGTCATCCCTGTTGCTTGTGTTTCCTACTCAATTTCTTCCTTCCAGTCAACTTTGCATTAAATATGCTTTGATACAGCACTCTGTGAAAAGCCAACCCTTTCAGTAATGACCCTCTGTGACTTACCTGTATATGCAGAATAGTAACAAAGCACAGTAGTGTTCTACATGTGGAATAGTGACACAGCAAAATAGTGTGTTTTATATATAGAATGGTGGTAGAGTAGTGTTCTGCCTACAGAATATGGTGAACAGTGACAGAGCACAATAGTGCAGAATAGTGACAGAGCAGCATAGTGTTTTTCTTACAGAATAGTGACAAAGCAGAATAGTCTTACAGAATAATGACAGCAGAATAGTGTTCTGTATTTAGAATAGTGACAGTGTTCTACCTACAGAATAGTGGCAAAACAGAGCAGTGTTCAACATGTAGAACAGTGTTCCATATGCAGAATAGTGACAGAGCACAATAGTGTTCTACATGTCGAATTAAAACATAGTATAATAGTGATCTATTTGTAGAAAATGGTCAGAGCACACTAGTATTCTACAGTATATGCAGAATATGAATTGGCTTTGCTTAGTGACAAAGCAAGACCACATTTTGTGCTTAAATAGGATAGCGGTAATGAGTAAACAGTTTTTCCCCGTTCCTCTCCAAGCTTATTTTATAACACAGTTTGCTTATTCCATCTATATATGTTAATGTTGGCTTCACTTTATTGAGGTGAAGTATTAAATGTATCCATGTAGAAAGAGAACATTAATACACTTCTTGCAAAATGGCAACCAGAATAATTAGCTGCTTGCTATGTACTAAGTGCTCCATTGTTTAAAATGGCAGGTCATGGTCTGATATACACCCTTGCAATGGCCCATTTTCATTCCTGATATTGTCCGTTAAACAACAGAGGGTTTGAGAAAAGGGGCATCCTAAATGAAAAGCGAGTAGCTAATGTTAATCTTGTTGTAATAAAATGTAGCACTTCATCTTTAGGGCTAATTACTGAAAAATGAACATATCTCTAATCATGTCTTATTCATGTGTGTTTTCTTAATCATTTTTATTCATTGAATAATAAGAGAGGGAGAATTACTGTAGAGTATGTATATTAGCACAAGACATCCTTACAGTGAATTACACATCAAATTGTATAAAATAAATAAATAAATACACAAATGGTGGTCAACAAAAATTTTTCCCCCCCAGTGTCTAGTTCTAAAAATACAAACGGAGTATTGGATGGAAAAAGTTTATTTGAAATCAAAGTTTGTGGTTTTACATCTTTAATATTGTAAAACGATGTAATGGATGGTAATAATAAAATTATGTTAATTGAGACAGAATTGCTTAATCAGTTTTAATTCAGCATTGGTAACTAACTAAAGGCACTAGATTTATTAGGTGTGATTTATGTATTTAATCAGTACTACTGTGTAAGAGGTGGGTGTTTAATAAAACAAAAACAAAATAAAAATAAATAAAATATAATTAGTATCTACCAGAATGAAGCTGTAAGTTAGGTAAATAAATGTTTTGTCGCATGGTTATCAAAACGTTCTCCCAACAAAAAATGAGTTATTAAACTTAAATATATACCCTCACTTGACATCTTACACTTAAAGGAACACTCCACTTTTTTGGAAATAGGCTCATTGTACAACTCCCCTAGAGTTAAACAGTTGAGTTTTACCATTTTTGAATCCATTCAGCCGATCTGTGGGTCTGGCGGTAGCACTTTTAGTTTAGTTTAGCATAGATAATTGAATCGGATTAGACCATTAGCATCTCACTCAAAAATGACCAAAGAGTTTCGATAATTTTCCTATTTAAAGCTTGTCTCTTCTGTAGTTACATCGTGTACTAAGACCGACGGAAAATGAAAAGCTGCGACTTTCTAGGCCGATATGGCTAGGAACTATACTCTCGTTCTGGCGTAATAATCAAGGAAATTTGCTGCCGTATCATGGGTGCAGCAGGCGCAGTGATATTACGCAGCGCCTGAAAGTAGTCCCCAGCTATATCATAACTAGTTTCCTAGCTGGGGACTACTTTCAGGCGGAATGAGAGTATAGTTCCTAGCCATATCGGCCTAGAAAGTCGCAGCTTTTCATTTTCCATCGATCTTAGTACACGATGTAACTACAGGAGAGTCAAGCTTTAAATAGGAAAATTATCGAAACTCTTTGGTCATCTTTGAGTGAGATGCTAATGGTCTAATCCGATTCAATAATAAATGCTAAAATAAGATAAAAGTGCTACCGCCAGACCCAGAGATCGGCTGAATGGATTGAAAAACGGTAAAACTCTACTGTTTAACTCTAGGGGAGTTGCAAAATGAGCCTATTTCCAAAAAAAGTGGAGTGTTCCTTTAAGATGAAAAGTGTTCAAAGTTTTTGAAAGCGTGTTGAAAACGTGATTTTTTATTTATTAATTTTTGCAGTCATGTCATATACTGACCTAGGCAAATAACTGAACCAGAATTGGGATTGGTATTTCCCCACAACAAATAAATTGTACATAAATAGCTTGACGCTGCTGTGTGGGATGCAAGGAAACAATTATTGGACAATTAGACATTAGGGATGGGCGATATGGGCTTAAAAATATATCACGATATTTCTGGTATTTATTGCAATAACGATAACAATGACGATAATTCAGGGAATCCTGTTTCATTAGAGAAAACTATTATCTTTCCTATTTTTACCCAAAATAGGGTGTTGGGAGCATTGCTGAGTACACACTGTTTAATTCATACTGCGCAGAAACTGCACATATCCATAGTAGAAGTAATACTACTGACAACACTCCATGAAGGTTTCCAGTTATCACTGAATAAAACGCACAACGGAGATAGAGAACTTGTAACTGATGAAACTTGAAGACAATAAACATACGATTGCACAAAATTTATTTTTGATTTGTATTCTTCAATCTCGAGTATTTTTATAATTAAAGTATATTTATAACACAATGCTAATCGATATTGCCTTTATCATTGTATATAACACTATCATTCTGTAATATGAAGCCACGTCTGGTCATAAAAAATATATCACTCGACTATGTTATTAAGTTAATTTGGAGAAAAAGCACATCAATAAATTATATCTTTGTTGGACAATAGGTTCATAAACAGGCTCATACACATGCAAAATGTATCACACACGTGCTACTGTACTACATTTATTAAGACCAATTTTTTTTGTGCACTCTAAATTTTTTTGTTCAATCCCCTGAATGAAATAAAACCTGTTGTTATTAGCATAAGTGGATAAGGACACTTTTTGATTACTTCCATTTGCAATTAAAATTCCTTTGAGGTTCCTCCGCAGACTGCAAAAAAAGTGTCTCAATAACAAGCTGAATGATTGCAAAGAAAGAGGACAACCTCATCTAATACCTCTTAAAACATAATGAATACTCCTCTCTTAAATCACAACTGCTTGAGAATATAACAACACAGTGTAGCATACAAACATTGCTGCTTTGTTTCAAGGGCAGAATGTTTTAAGCTATTCAGGATGAGTCTTCTGTATGACTGTAGGTGTCATCTTTGCTGCTAAGATTTATTTGGTTGAGCACAAGTCACCGTGGCAGGCCCTCTAACATTGTGTGGTGCATTCACACACACTCTAAAGGGCTCAGGGACCACTGCTCTGCCATTTATGTGACATTTAAAATTCTTCATGCGGTCCAAGATGGTCCTATCTGAATGATATTGGTTTAGAAATGCACACATTCACGCATAACACAATACTGAATGGCTTGTGTTATTAAGGAACATCATCTCTGCTGATTCATTCAAATGCCAAATAATAGTGAAGAAGCTCTTTAAAGCTGCAAGATAATAGTAAATGAGAGAAAAAAAGAGAATGACTATAATAAAACGATGTGTCTGCACGCCAGCAGATGCTTCCTCATAAAGAGCATTTTGATCTGAAAACATCTGATTCTGACATAAACACTTCCCATCAGATCATTTTAAACTTTAATGAAAAGTATTTAGGCAGACTTTGTGGATGTGTGGGTGTTTATGAATATTTGGAATATCCTGCCTCTCAAATAGCAGCATTTGGCCTAAATGACTAAAAAACATAAAAATTCTGTAGGTTTTTGAAACATATGAGGCGTAAGAGTAGAAGCAGCTGACACTTGTGTGTTCTGGATGATGGATGGATCTATGTGAATAATATGAAGTCGTACAGTCTTTAATCAGTCCTCCTGTCACATACGTTACACTGCAGTGCATTTCACTCCAGCTAAAGCTGATGGAAACCCAGTGCACAGCCTCAGGAGCTTCCCAGGTTCTCACATGAGGCCAGACGCACTATGCGTTTCAAATAAGGGTGATTCTCAAACGCAAGGCTGCATCCTAGCAAGCCTGAAAACATTATTGTTATTAAATGTCTTCGTTTTGTGTCCTTCCTAAACATTTAAAAAAATCTTTATAGTCTGATTTTAGCATTATGTGATTAATTTACAACAAAACTTGTTTTGCCTTGCATTTAATAATGAAATTGAGCTCAGTGCTGACTCATTTCCTGCCAATCAATTTTTGTGAATTCTAAAGTGAGCAAAGGATTGTGGGTGACTGGAGGATGCATCCTTCAACACATGCTGAACAAAGGATGCAAAACGAAGGCTGCCTTCCAAGTATTCCTCAAATTGAGACATCCTTCAACAGCATTTGATGAAGCTTTACTAGTATGCAGCCTTCTGACTGAGAAGCAACTGAGCTGTTTCCGAATATGCCTATTCACTGGCAAAAAAAAACAGTATGTGAAAATCTGAAAAACGGTAGGCCTGTGCTATGTGAAAAGAATGGTAGCCTGTGTCAGAATTCACAGCATTAATAAAACACTAGATGAAAAGTACCTGGGTTAAATACTACTTCTGCAGAGATTCTGAAGTGCACATTTGATGGACAGTTTTCTATCCTACGAGGCCACTAGATAGGATTTGGGAATGGTAGTTACTTATGCAACCGGGTTGACTTATGCTACAGAACTGACTAAAATACTGTAGTAGGCTACTTCCCAATTTCATTCATGCTATCTATAATCATGATCTTATGATGAATGTACTGTTTTTTTTTTATCTATTACAAAGTAAGTTCCAAATAAAGTACCTACTAGACAGCATGCGATTTCTGAGCTCCTGTATTACACAGCTCATATGGGTAGCTCAATGGCGACGGTGATAAAAACTGCAATCTTTTTCATATAAACGCAGCTGCCGCCATCTTGTGTCTAATTTATGGATTGTAGTGACATTGAAACGTGGTTGCAGTTTGTTTCGTTGCTGTTTTGTACACGGTAATGGTCTGTTTTCTTCAGATAATACATGTAAAATGATAAAAGCTTTGTATGGGTATTGGTAAACGTGTCAACATTTACAATACAACACTGACAATACCCCTTATCATGTATTTGCTTTATTATATCAGACTTGGATTATAGCCGTTTTTGTAGAATAGCTCACTCGTTTACTCACATTTATGTAGTTCTAAACTATAGGTCCTTGTGTGGAACATATTAGATTTTTTTTATAATAATTCACTCGCCACAAACAATAAAAACATTAAATATGAGAAAAAAAAACAAACAAATAAAAAATTAAATGATGTTAGAACAACATTAGGGCTAGTAAATGCTCTTTTAAAGAATCATAATAATTTGTTCTTCACAATTAGGCTACAGTAGGCTATATTAAAAATAGGAAGTTACAATGATTGTGAATATTCAATATAATTCAATATTCAAATGATTGTGAATATTCACTCAAAAACAAAAATTCTCTCATGATTTACTCACCCTTATGCCTCGTATGTTTTATTTCTTCAGATGAACACACAATTCTACAAAAATAATGTATGTAATGACTATGAACCATAGGCCAACTGTCATGCATGACGTAAACATTTTGTGAAGCATGATGCAAGTGTGTTGTGAAACTTGTGGGAGAAGTGACGGGGCCTGTCCCACACTTGTGGTTTCTGCACTTGACCACTTGTTTACTTAAATAACCTGTTTCCTGTATTTTAAGTGTTCATATGGGCGTTAAAACTGCAAGTCTGGATAGAACATTTGATTAACCAATGGAACACTAACAACAGTGTAAAAGTTTTTACAAAGCTTTATTTACACATTTTGTACACTTAAAAATAAACTTATACGTTTCTGTCCAGCAGTCCCTGTGAATGACAATTTAATTGTGGTGCTTCTAAGTAATAAAGAAAAAAAAAACATTGGAAACATTTGACAAAATACACATACTAAACTCCATACCAATAAAATGTGCAACACTTTACATTTTACACAAACTATGTGATATCTAATTCAATTAACTTCACTACAAGTTTTGACATCTTGCTATTTCAGGACATGCCAGTTCCTAAACTTGAATTATGGAATATACTTAGCATAAAATTGGGCTTTGAAGCGCCATTAGAGATGTTAGAGTGTGGATTTAGTATGTGTTCAGAGTCAAACCTGGCGTCTTACGCACTTCCTGCCGCGTGTACGCACTCTCAAGCAATGTTTGAATAGTGTCAAAGCTCTTGGGGGGTCCCCCTAACCACAGCCACCCCCCCCCCCCTTCAAAAATAAATAAATAAAATTAAATAAAACCTTATAAAATTATTCATATTTGTTGTCTTGTCCTCATTATCGTTGAGAAAACCTAATTCTAAGATAAAAGCTTATTTTACGATGATCTGTGAATTATGTGCACCAAACAATCACTAAGCAAAGAAGAATGAAATATCTAGCCTAGGTGTGTGCGATATAGACAATGATATTATCCGCTGCAGGACTGCCTTGGGCAGCTGACTCCTAAAGTTTTTGATATTCTACATATTCTGAGTGGTCAGTTCACAGCAGTGACATAAGTGAATCTTTTCCAACAAGTTTACCTTGATTTTTACCCTTTATGGACATTTTTACCTTTATAAAGCCTTTTTTCTGTGTGCATTATCTTTTGCTCAAATTCTTTTAATCAATAAAGTCAAATAGAATAATAAGATTTTTGGGGCTGTTACCAAACAAATAAAATCATTATCAACAAAATTCATCTTTGCAATGCAGAGGAAACACAGAAGCTGCATTTGAAGAGGCATTTAGATGTATTTATACACTGTTTAATGCAGGACATGAATGCATTTAACCTGCAGTTGCAAATGCAGAAATAATGTTTTGATATTTTAATCCTAAAATGTTCAATACTGATACTGAAAAGGTACTTTAAGGCCCGGTTTCAGAGACAGGGTTTAGACTAAGCCAGGATTAGGCCATAGTTCAATTAGGACATTTAAGTAATTTTTATTAATATGCCTTAGGAAAAACATTACTGGTGTGCATCTTGAGACAAAACAAAGGCACTGATATGTTTTAAGATCAGTCAGTGCAAGTTTCTTTCAGTTGAAACAGCTCAGAATTACATTTTAGTCTGGGACTAATCTTAAACCTTGTCTGTGAAAGCGGGGGAAAATGTGAAATGAAAGCCGCCAGTAGGTGGCAGCAAATCATTGTTAGTGAGTCATTGCGATTGAACCGAATCATTTAGGAAATACAAATGTGAGTTGTTGTTTGTAACTATGGTAACGTCCGCCGCGAGACCGCGACTCCAGCACCGCTTCCACTACGAGAGAAAGCAGCAGCCGCATGAAAGGGCCTTTAATGAGCACAGTCAGTCTAGCTAGTGTTTAAGCACTCATAACTCCTCTTATAATCTGTATGATAAATGAATCTTTTACTTTGATCGTAGGTACATCTGCACTTTTGTTGCTTATGATGAGGGAATTCTCAAGTTTCAGTCTGAACAAAATTCAGCGATGACTAATCTGACCGCCTCTGATTGGCCACTGCATTCCTAAAATCAACAGAATGGTGTGTAATTGGTTATGATGAGCAACGCTGTACACATGCTTAAAAATAAAATACGAGGTAACACGAGCAGGTCTAAATTTAATACCGCAATCGAATCTTTTTTAATTTTCATTTTCACGTTTCAAGTATTATAGTTTTATTGAAAAGCCAGCCCCCCCCACCCCAATGCAGTTACATTAATGGCATTGCAATTAAATTTCTTGGCAAAACGGCCCGTTATCAGTAGATGCATGAATCACAACTCAAGTCATGATCTAATCTGCTTGACTTAAGCTTTACAGCATGCTTTCTACTGCAATTACTCAATTTTCTGAGGTAATTGTGGCTGCACATAAGGT
This sequence comes from Barbus barbus, assembly GCF_936440315.1. NCBI lineage: Eukaryota > Metazoa > Chordata > Actinopteri > Cypriniformes > Cyprinidae > Barbus > Barbus barbus. Next base: position 18,917,039 of record NC_136758.1, read on the forward strand.
TGTCAATTAAAAAATAATTTATAAATAATATAAGTTTTGGGTGAACTATTCTTTTAAATTATGCAGCGTGGCAGTTTCAAATAGGGATGGGCGATACCTCTTTATTTTTTTTTCGATCCGATACCGATATTTTCAAGCCCAGTATCGTCGATATCGATACCAATACCGATACCTGTAAACTAAAATTATCTTTTAAATTATTAAACGAATATAATCAGTAATTATACTCACTTAATATTAGATTTTAAAGCCATGTTTTTTTTTTTACATTTCACAGGCCTTTTTTGTTTATACTGTCAGAAATTAGATATACTAAAATGGTATTTTAGCCCTTTACTGGGGCAGTAACCTCAAAACCTCAGTACCTTTGAGGGTACCTCATGAAAAATAAACATGGTGTTACATATAGTAAGTACTAAAATGTATTATTATTATTATTACCATGGTAAATTTGTGGTTACTACAGTTTTACTACAAATACTGTTTACTTACACAAACTAGCCTATTTAAAATAAATATTACATGTACACAAAAGTTTGGGGTTAGTAAGTTTTTGTAATATTTTTTAAATAAGTCTCATGCTCACCAAGGCTGCACTTACTTGAACAAAAATACAGTAAAAACAGCAATATTGTGAAATATAACCATTAAAATAAATATTTTCTATTTTAATGTAGGCCTATTTTAAAAATGTAATTTAAAATGCATCTGTGATCAAAGCTGAATTTTCAGACATCAGTAAGCGAGCATGTGTGTGTGTGCTTATTCAGAACCACAATCATAAAAAGAGACACACTGCAGCCGCTTGGCTCTAAACAGGACATCCCAAACTTTATTTCCTGTGTAGAGGTGTACTAGGGGAGCAATCACAGTTAGTGGACGTCCATCTTATTAGATTGAGTGCAACACAAAAATAAATCAAAACAAAAAAATCTCGTATTTAATTATTCAGATTGAAATTAAAACAACCTAACGATCAAAACAAAACAGCGTGAAATAAAGCGAAAAGTGCAAGAGAGAAAGAAGAGATAAGAGAGAGTGAGAGGAGGAAAATAGAGTCAGATTTAATAAGCCCATGACAAGAGGATTGTGTAAGACACACTATGCCACAAGGCCACACACACTTGCATTAACATGACTCTCAGCATGAGCTTACAGCGATCAAACACACAATGATTTGAGCCCCTCGATCTGTACAAGACAGATACATTTAGACCAGCTATTACGTTACATACAATACATTCAGTCCTGCTTTGGCATGAGAGCTTTCTGCCATGTTGTTTACACTCCAAAAAACAGCGTCTTGTTTTCCTGTATAAATATTCCCTTTTTAACATTGAATTTTTACCCTCTTGTTTTTAAGCATAACCCTCATTAAATTGTATTAGATTTATGCTTGAAACAACAACAAAAACTAATTGTTTTAGATTTTTAGATATTTCTTACCATAAAACAAGACAAAATGACTAGTTAAGAACAATATTCTCTGCAGTATAAGTGGTTTTGCTAACCTTTATACATGCTATAAATTTATACATTATAAATAAGTTATATGTAGACATTTACACACATATATACGCACTGTTCAGGAATACCAGGAACATCGTTACACATATACACTGCGATTGTTTACAACATACAGCCTACATTATTTCACTGGACCCATTAATGCAAGATGTTAGTGAGGCCTTGGATTGGAGAGAGAGAAAGAGAGTGATAGAGAGAGGGGGGAGGAGGAGGAAATAATATTATCAAAGATTAGTATTAAACCCCTGAAAGACTAGAGTCCATCTGAGCAGTGAGGAAGAGAGAGGGGGTTTAGGAATGTAAGACATACACAAGGCAAACCCTGACGCTTCACACACATTCTCCTAATGTTTTACAGACATTTTCCAGACGGTTCACTGATTTTTGCAAGATGGTTTACAGACTCGGAGCAGATAAATAATAGACTATATGTTCCCTTAATTCTTACAGATATCACAGACTGCTCCAGACCGACCAAACAAACACACTCGTGCACGCACACACACACACACACACACACACTGCTCAGCGAAGAAACTAGAACAAAACAAGCTCTATGCAACAATCAATCCAAAAGGCAATATTTGTCATTCTGAAGTCTCAAATAAATACGTTGTATTCTCTCTTTGATAACGGCAGAGCGGTGACTCTGCCTTCATTCTACTGTACAGTATATACATACATACCTGAACGCTTCAGTGACAAAATATTTCATACTGTTAAATAATATAACCATTGCAACAATCAAGCAAAGGGCCTTGATATATTGCTTCCTTCGTTTGTACGTGCTCCTGTACTAAACGACAGATACTGCCTTTTTAATATACATGTGCAAGTTAAACAAAACAAAATGAAATACATTTAAATGAAACTTACGGATATCTATACAGCTTTCAAACCTCTGTCGACTACATTAATGAAGGGGATTCTGCGTACTATATACAGACAGGTTAGCATCCATGCATTGTCAACACGAAGCACATTAACATTCCAAATATGGACATGGCAAACAAGGGGGCGGGGTAAAGGGAGGGGCTAGGTTCCACAGGGGGGCGGTTTTAATGCAGCCACGCCCTGATTTACAGAGCACAGACGCACAATTGCTGACCCCTGCTCTGCCAAAGCAAAAACATATACAGTATAAACCATAGAGACCATGTACAGTTTTAACGCCCCGTACGGAGAGGCGCACCTGTGGTCGGTTGGTGTGGCGGCTAGCGAGCAGCACGGACAGCAAGAGTCCGTGAAAAACTTCTCAGCAGAACTTGGTATGGCTGTAATTCACATGGTTTCACCAACTTCCCTCCAACTTCATCTGTTTGTTTATTAGTTAAATAGATATTAGGCTTCAGGAAAAAGTCTTTTATTGATGTTGGTTTTGTCCTTTTGTTTGTAGTGTCTTTCTTGTGGATTTTAGAATTAGCAAGCAACAGCGGACCATCTTCATCAGGGACAGAAGGTCATCATCGAAGGCTTCCTACAGAAATGCCCTGGAGCTGGTACAGTATAGTTTCCTTTCATTCAAAATGTAAAACAAAATAAAACAAACACAACAAAAAAAGAAAGAATAAACAGCCATTCAAGCTAAATTTTTCTTCTCTTTCAAAATCAAGCTTCTGAAACTACAAACCCCAATACAGAATCCCTTTAAAAACACTCTTTCGTTACAAGAAAAGGTGTTCAGATGCAGTAAAAGAGCTGTAGGCTGGATCCCTTCAGTACAAACACCTATAAGAAATGTCACCAAGGCCTCTTTATCCTTGCAAGGACATTTTTGGTGTGAGTAAAAAAGGTACGATTGGAAATACAAAACCCACATCAGGGGCCTGTGTGGCACACTGCAGTTCTCCATTAGAAAGATTTTCCCTTTGGCAAATTTGGCGCAAACTACACAATAGATGAAGTCCAAAATATCTACGTCAGATCTACTGTACTCAGTCCAGAAACACGATTTCATATATTTACTTACCCACTAAGACTGAAAACTGAACTTTGGAAAGGAGAGTGAAAAATCCTGCAATTGCATTTTCAAAACTTTAAACCGAGCTACGTTTTTTTTTTTCAGTTCATTTGTGTTAAACCATGCTATCCTAAAGATGTTTAGAATCAAATTTAGATTAGTTCTACAATTTCTGCTTTTAAAATCGACCTACGTCTAAAATCGTGACTACTCTATGAGATTTACCTTACAGCTCCGTATGCAGCGAATCTACAAAGTACAAAGAAGCAATCTCAGCAGGGCTGGAGGGAAAGCATGCCCTCGTAAACTCCACATAGATGAGTGACTGACTGTATCTGTATGAGCAAGTTTATCAAGCAAAAGACTATCGATTATACATGCTTGCAAATTGTGTGTCTGAGAACAAATCGCTGAAAGTATGGTCACTGGTTTTGCGCATTTCTTGTAGTGTGTGTCCGTAAATGTATGCGTGTAGGCTTGGACGGAAAGTAACAGTCATAATTGTAAACTCTCGATGTGATGTTGGCAAAAGCATGTCACATGCTGGATTATCTTCACTACGCGGTCCATCGATTGCATAAATTAATAATCGAATCAGTAACAAACTGCAGTGTTTGTATTAGAAAATTCAGGATGTTCCTTAACTCGAGCTCTTTCGATAGCACTTTACGATCTTTGAGAGCGTCAGATCAAGGCTTTTAAATCAAAGTCTTGCACTAGTGCACCTCTGGTCTCTAAAGCTTCAGCGTCGGGAGAGATTAGAGCTGGCGTACTGCACTCTCCTTATTGTTATTCTCTTTCTGAACTAGAATGAACTGCACCAGTGCAAGAGCGGGATAAAAACCGCCTTCACACGAACTACAAGCTGCTCTTGAGAACAACAAAAGCTGTTTAGGACCGCTCCGATTACATCATCTGTAAACACAAAGTAGTGTGTCTGAAAAATCACCCAAGCAAAATTACAGTACCGCTCGGTCCCCATTAAGATAACAAACCTATAACACACAGCCACATTACCCAAAGTTCCATGGCACTATGATGGGAGCTTACAGATTCCACGGTCCCACGTGGCTTTTATACTGGTTTAGGTTAAAAAGCACAACTACAGTAGTTAAAGGTAGCAATAGTAGCTTTTCATAGTCTATTTTAATGTTTGAACACTGTGGTCACACCCCGTCCAATCAGATGCAGTTACACAACAAACAGAGGACGATGAGGATGAAGGAATGGCGTGTTGAGAGAACAGAAGAACGGGCTGATGGTCTGCGGAAAACTATTATCCTCATGAACCCGAAACCGAGTCCGCCGCTGTTGCCTTCCTCTGCAGTCTTTAGTCTTTGCTTATTTTTCCACAGAATGCATGATCGTGTGTGTCACTGTGTGAAGGTGTGTAGTTCTGCGTGTATATGCATGTGTGAGCGCGTGTACGTGTGTTTAGAAGCCCTTGATGTGGCAGTAAGCCTCCAGAGAGGAGAACAGGATGTAGAGGAGCCAGAGGCTGATGAAAAGCATGGTGGTCAGCCCTTTAGCAGTCCGCGGACCCCCCAGCTCGCCGCCGATGTCGGGTCGGCGGCGGTACATGAGCACCGCCACACAGATAAAGGCGAAAATGGTGAAGAGGGTGACGGAGAAAGCCAGGCTACCCGGCTCCACCCTGAACTCGTGGCCCTTTGAGTTGTGGTAGATGGCGGCGATGGACCAGGCCACTCCGATGCCCAAGAAAACGTTGACGGCGTTGCTGCCCGTCACGTTTCCAATGGATGCGTCGGCGTACTGATCCTGTGTCGCTGCCACCTTACTGGCAAAGGTGTCTGAGAGGAAAATGAGAAAGAGAAAGAAAGGAGAAAGAGAGGTATTAGTAGAGTAAAAAAACAGTTATGATTCATTGATAATAAATAAAAAATAATAACATAGAATTATAATTGTTCTATAAATGATCAAATAAATAAACTAATAAAATGTTTAAAAAAATAATTAAAAAATATGTATCTATTTATTTGATTCTGAGAGATTTAGAGCATTTCTGAGGACAATTTTTGTCCAACCATAAAACATAAAATGCATGAATGTAACAAAAATACATAGATGAGTGAATAAGCATATACTGAGCAAGTTTATTTAGGCTATTGTGATCGGTATAAAATAAATAATCACAAAGTATTTCAAAACTTAAGAATTTTTATGCATGCATTTATTTATTTTGCCGTAAATCACAAAAAGCATTAATGTAAAAAAATGCATAAATGTGACAAATTTAGTGAGGTTTATGCTTAAAACAAGAACCAAAGATAATAAGTAAATAAAATAAAAGTAACAAGTAATTAAAAATATTAAATTAACATTAAATCATTAAAATTAGTAATTAAAAGAGTTTTACTTCAAGTACTTCTTGCTTGTCTAAATATATTTATATCTTTCTTCAGAAAACGAAACAAAAATAACGATTGAGAATTTTTTTCTTGCAGTGCACACACAAATATATACACACACACACAGCACTCGTCTTCTCTCTCTTGCTCGTCTCTCCTTTTTTGGTGAGGATATAATTTTGTAATAACAGCCTGGTTAACCTCTGCATTGAGCTGAAATCTGCTGTTTAAACAGTGTGGTTTCTCTCGCAGAGACAGCTGCATGCTAACAGGGTGATCTACTGCAGACAGCTGAGAAACCATGAGGATGCTGATTGTGCGTTCTGTCTGGAAAGGCCTCTAAATAATCCTAGATGTACATACACTCCCTTTCTAACTCTTTCTTCCTCTCTGTCTCATTTAATCTTCCTCTCTTTCTTTCGTTATGCTAATATGGTCCATAACACATTACGCTGCGGAACTGCTCTGGATATGCTGATATTATTCTTTGCAGCCTGTGGTCACAAAGAGCCATTATCCTCATTTAAAGGTCTTGCTATCCTGGGGATATACACTTTATTATTCACACATTCATATTACCATATTTGTGTTCCTGCAGTGGATCTCAAGTGAAAATATATCCAAAAATATTTGATCCCTGAACATTATATCAAACAAACAAACAACTTGATTTAAAGACAATTTGGTTCCCCAAAAACACTAAACAGCACATGTTCAATTTCTGAAGGATCATGTGACACTGAGACCGGAGTAAGAATATATTTAATTATTAAAACAAAAAGCAGTTATTTTAAAAAAGTATTAATATTTCACAATTTAAACTGTGTCTTTGATCAAATAAATACAGCTTCAGTGAGCAGAAGAAACTAAAGCACAAAATGTTTAATATGCCATTTTATTATAAAGTTATCAAGTTCTTTTTAGTTTTTGCATATTTATCGAGAGCTTAAAGAGGTGTTTTAATGTCACCACTTTCTGCACTCCACAATGAGCGTTCCCACAGAAATGAATCATTTCTGAGTCCACGAATGTGAACAGCTCAAAGTTGTCATCTGGTAATTACGGTAATTCCAGCTCGACACGACTGCAGCACTCAACATCTGTCTAAAAGTGAAGGTTAGAAACTCGCCTGACAAAGTATCTGAGAACAACATCAGCCATTCAAGGGCTTAAAGGACCAAAATTGACTCAACAACATCTCAAAGACACAGCATTATAAAGTGAAAGCTGGGTTTACTGTAAAGTACTTATTTCTGAAACAACATTTTCCTTCTCGTTATTCATCGCTGTCCTGTTGTGTTGTTGTAAACAACAGCATGGATGGAGCCGTTTCCATAGCATTACCATGGAAATTCTCAGTTAAGGCTCAGCTAACACCCAGTCTGGTGTAAAGTCCTGCCAAAGAGCCTGGCAGCGTGCGGACGACAACTGCCGTTAATGTGGGTGTCATGGCAATGAAAAGCTTCATCCCAGAAAGACGCTCGAGAGCAGTTAATCATTACGGACTTAAACGGATCGGCATTCCAGACTGTTATAGACTTCGAAACTGTTATAAACCTCACACTGCTTACATTTGCAAATGGACGCAAATTTGTATTAAAAAACGACCACACATATAGTTTATATTAGTATTTTATAGACTACAAATGTCTCTGTGGCTCAGCCAAGCAGCCGATGTATGTCTGCGCTGGGAAATGCAAAGCGGACTAAATAACATTTAATCCAAAGAGAAAGAATTCACTATAATTAACTTTTAATATCACCACACTTTAGCAGAACTGCATTCAGAAGATGCACGTCAATCATCAAACCCATTTCCATTTTAAATTAAATCGAGCAAATTATTGATTCAAGATACTATATGCTGAATCTAAAGGCTTTGTGTTCTGTTTAAAAGAATTGGTGAACACTGCCTTATCAGTCATTGTACATTTTTCTTCGCCTGGTTTCTGGCTGCTCACTTGGCTAATTAGAAGTTCAGTTGTTTGTTCTCAATACGGCTTTCATCTCCTACTACAGACTGACACAACTGCTCAATAACACTCTGTTCAGTATGCAACATGCAGCATTTGTTATTTTGTCAAACTGTGGAGAAACAGCCGGAAAATAAAAATCATTTGGATGTGGCTGTAACCTTTCACTTTTTAAAGTTTGCTTCATTTACTTACTAATGACTTTGATTTTTGACTAGTTAAATGTATAAGTACCACATTGTTTCTGGCACCTGAACCAGACTTTGTGACTTTATCATGACCATCTCTAAACAGACATAATACAAGAAAATTTAATTTTTAATTGTTTAATAGAAATTATTAAAACATTATTTCATCTGTAAAAATAAAAGGGCAAAATCAGGATGTTATGCAGCTTTTAAGAGGTAATTTCCAAAACTAAGAAATGAAGTTTTTTGGAGGAAAACATTCAAGGAGTTTTCTCCATATAGTGGACTTCAACAGGGATCGGTGGGTTGAAGGTCCAAATTGTAGTTTTAATGCAGCTTCAAAGGGGTCTACGCGATCCTGCTGAGGAATAAGGGTCTTATCTAGTGAAACCATTGGTCATTTTCAACAAAACAAAAAGTATATACACGTGCGTGATTACGTAATGCTTAAGGTCGAGTAAGCGCAAGACGAGCATTTGTAGTTAAAACATCTATAAATTTTTACTCTTCTCTCTCTCTCACACACACACACACACACACACACACACACACACGCAGTTGTAAGCAGGTAATGGTAATTTTAGCTGATAGGGTACAATGTAAATTATTTTTATCTGATAGGGTACAATGTCTCTAAGAGCTGCTGAGATAAAAGCTGCTTGGATGTAATTTTCTCCTAAAACAAAAACCACAAACAACAGCACTTTTATAAACATCTGTAGTACGCGATTATCTTGGACAAAGAATTCACGACAATGATTTCATCACTATATCTAGAAAAATCTGAATGACGATGATGATTAGATTTTGTGTTTGATCTTTTTTGGCCACTGAATAAAAGACTTAAATCAATAAAAACATTTGCTTTCAAAAGCATGTAGTGATGCCTGGAATCACTTTAATAATGAAAATACAGTTTAGGGCAAGATGTGCAGCACCAATCTGTCACAAACATAATATTATAATGAGAACACTATTATAAATATTTATTTTAAAAAGCACATTCACAGCATGAATTAAGAATTCTAACTAGCATGGTTAAGTTCACTTGTGCATTTGCATTGTTTTGTGCAGATGTAGGTCCTAATATTATATTTATAGTATATATCTGATTACTCTCAAACAGGATGCATTTGTGTGTTTTATTAACTCGCTGGCATTTATTGGATATGATTGAATTTAAAGCAATATTTATTTTAGATGTTTCTTTTTCAAATCAAATCAGTACATTACAAATTTGATGTCAGACCTATTTCCTTTTATAAAACCCCATGCTTATTGCCAATACACAATATATATTGCAAAACACCCATTAATATGATATCAATATTTAATTTCTTAAATATCAGTTATCAACAATACTGGTATACTGCAACACCCCTAACTTCCACAAATTGTTCTGCATAAATGTAGAAAAATGGATTTGTTATGAGAACAATATAAACATTTAATATAAAACAGAGCTATAAAATGCTAAAAGTGATTGAAATATAAAAAATGGGACACTGTTTACTAAAGATCTTCAAAACTGGTTTTTAATCAAACTGTGCTACTCGATCAATATTTAATTCATCTTTCTTTTTCTATTGCAATACAATTTAGGGCCAAAAAAGTCCTAAGAAAATTCATCATTTTGTTTTAACAGATATTTCACCTAAAAATAAAAAAAAATCATATTTTTATGACTTTTTATTCCATTGTTGTTTTGAACCCCATTGACTTTGAATGTATGGAAAAAAGCATTATTCAAAAAATATTTTGTGTTTCACAGAGTAAAGAAAGTAATGCAGGTTTGGATCGACATGAGGGTGAGTAAATAAAGACAATAGTAACATTTCTGGGCGCACAATCCCTTTGAGGATGTTTTGAATAAATACTAATTAAGAAAATGATATCCTTGTGTGTGCATGACATTGTCCACGTATGATGGCTTTTACTGGAAAGCAAGACGCAAATGTAAGAAAATTATTTTCTGCAGTGAGATGAGAAGAGCAAAAGGGCGAGAAATAGAGGATGAAAAGAAATGGGGTGAGTGAGGTAAAAAGGGAGAAGTACAGCATTAGAGAGAGAGAGAGATGGGAATGCTTCTGCGTTCTGCTCTCTCAGCGTTTTCTCTATGAGCAGTCCAGTGTGTCTGGAATACTAAACTCAGGGGAACATGTACTGCACTTCCAGTCTGTGTTCTGTACATGAACATAGCTGTGTGTGTGTCTCCTGTTTTAAATAACAGTTATCATGAATGATGAAGGTAATATATGGAGGTGCAATGTAGAAAGCTGCTTTACTCTGCATAATTATATGATATATCATAATCATAGCCTTGCACATATGCACACACACACACACACACACACACACACACACACACACACGAGTGCTTGGACATCCTCATTTTATGATAAATGACTATATGTAAATACAAACATGGGTGGCTAAAACACAAAAATCATGTCGCCCACTCCTCTCTCTCTTTCTCTCTCTCTCTCACCTGGCACTGAAGTTCCCAGCGCTACGAACACCACTGCTGTGACAGAGTCTTTGAGTCCGATGGTGCAGCCGAAGTGGCATGCCAGGTCTCCGATGAAAGCCGTCAGAACGCCAATCATAATGATCGACACCACGAAACACGCCCACCCGTTCCAGTAATCAGTGGGCGGGACAAAGGCAAAGAGAACTTTCCAGAAGACAGTGAGGAAATGCATGACGTAATCGAAGCAGGAGGGGAGCTTCTCCTCTCCGCATTCTTCATCATCATCATCCTCACCTGCAGGAAGATAATGAGAAATAATTAAATATGACTTTATAGAAGGTTAATAAATCCCTAAGTGCTGAAATTGGGCACATGCCTCTTCCACAGGTCAGCCGTCATGGCAGTATAGCTGAAACCTTCACATAAGCAGACACAGGGTTTATCGATATGTAGAGCACATAGTGTGTGTGTGTGTGTGTTCAGGAAGGTTGTAATCTGTTTGATATTCTGTTGGTGCTGCGTTTCCAGACGCCCACATAGTGCTCTCTGACAGGTAAGGCTGTTCCTTTAAAGTGAGATTAGATGCTACAGCATGTTCAGAAATCTCAGCTATTCACTGCAGCAGCTGAGAGCAAATGCATTCAAGCCTCTGGCAGGGGATTTAGTCATTGTTTCATCAAGACATTCATTCTGTTCACAGGCAAAAACCTGATTGCGCACTGTGATTAAAAGGATTATTGATAAACTAGATGCTTAGGCTTGAACACACACACACACACACACACACACACGTTTAGACAGAACATTCATAATGATCTGTATCAAATAAAAACAAATTCAAAAAGATTCAAAGAAGACTGAATCATCATGAGTCACTATTGAAGATTCAGACAGAAATGTCAGCTGATACGAGTGTATATGTTTATTTATCACAGCTCAAGAGTATTAGAATGTCAGGGTGATGTTTGCTGTCACTGCAGCACGTGTATAAATATGCACACATCTGTGCTAAAGAGACAGAGAAGGTCAACGTGACGTTTTATGTGCAGTCCATCAGTGTTTCTGAAGGGAGTAAATGCCTCATAAAAGACCATCAGTTTGCTTTCAGACCATAGTCATCATACATACATACACAACTGACAATGCAATTAAAAAAAACAAAAACGTTAAACAAGATAAATTGACTTGATAAGCAAAATTGTGTAACATCCTGTTCTATATAAATCTTTCTACAGACTGACCTTTACAGATTTCCACATTTGTCCATAAAGAGAGTTTTTTTTTCAAACTTAGATTATATTTGGCAATTGTTTTGCCCTAAATGAGGACATGCTATAGACATATAATGTAAACTTTTTATTTTTTATTATTATTGTTAATATTGTTTATATACTATTATACTATATATATTCATAATTTGAATTGTAGTTGAATTTTGTGTGTGTGTGTGTGTGTATATATATATATATATATATATATATATACATTATTACCTTCATGAATCATGTCCAATTAAGGACATCTTCAAATGTCTCCAAAGGGAGGTTTGCGTCACATGTAACTTCTGGCGACAATTTTGTGTCCAGTCTATAGATAAGTGAACCCCCACACACTCGGTGTTGTGTTTACTCTCTCCTTATCTTTCGATATAAATCATCTCGCTATGCTGCAGAGTCTGACATTTAGCAAAGCTTTTAAACTTTAAACTCTTCAATTTACTGCCATTAGCTGCAGACCTTTTATGCTTCTTTGTCCCTATCTGTGTACACTTGCGTATATGTGCATGTGTGTATCTGCGTGTCCTGATAAAAAGTCCCAGAGAAATTTCTGTTCCATTCTCAGTGGCGCTAGATAAAAAAATAATCCAGTTTTCCATTTGTCATCTGTCAATGATGGCAATCATTAATGAATGTTTGATGTTAGGTAGGATGTTCATACTACTTTTTTCCATAATGAAGGTGAATGGCGACCAGTGGCTACCAAAGTCCAAAAAATGTGTCTTGACACAACAAATCTGAATAAGATTTGAAGGAAAAGACTCACAAGAACAAATCACACTTTAAATCAGATACTTCAAATATAAGTAATATGGGTTTGGAATGACATGAGTGTGAGTAAATGATGACAGAAATTTCCCTTTCAACTCATTTACATACATTAAAGAATATTTAACATGCAAAAAAAGATTGGTTGAAAACAACCAACATCACTGTAGATACTTTATGAAAAGACTTGGTCTGTACTGGTGCTTACAGGTCAGTTCTGACAGCAGACAGAGCAACATACACACACACACACACACACACACAGGCTTTTAACCTTGCTTTGCCCCAGAGCACAAATTGGCGCACTGAGAGGTGTTCAAGTGTGAATCACTAAGTCACCAACACCTGATCCACACAAACACATGCACACACACTTACACGGCTAGAGAAGCAGCCTCTATGATCATTAGTCTCTCTGAGGTCGTGCTGCGAGTGCTAATTACTTCAGAGAAAACAAACCAAAAAAAATCGCTCTCTCGTTTTCTCTTTCTCTGTCTCCATCTACTTTCTTTCTCTCCTTTGCACAGAGAATGAAGACTCCTTTGTGTAGCCCCAAGAAAGTTGAAGCTGTAAAACAGATTTTCTTGAGAAACACAGCAGCCACCAGGGGGCGCTTCACAGCTAAGAGTACCAGCGCTTTTGAAATTTCAAATGGAAACCATAAACAACAACATCTGATGCAATCTATATAACCCACTGATGCCTAATCCTGCTCCTGGATGACCACTTTCCAGCGGAGCTTAGCTTTATCCTTATTAAACACACTCGAACCAGCTAATCAAGCTTTTTAGGATTACTAGAATTCTCCAGGCAGGTGTATTAGTGCAGGCTGAACTCTACAGGAAGATGGCCCCCAGGAGCAGGATTAGACACCCCTGATAACCCAATCGAGACAACGGTTAGTAGAATTTAACTAAAATTGTATTTTAGAATAGCAATAATAACATAAAAGTCTTGCAGGCACTTCTGTCGACACTTACGAGAGATTATCATCTCGAACGAGATGTTCTTTTTTAATGAATCACTAAATCAGACCTTCCAATGTTCCTCACAAACTGAAACACTCACCGGCGCTGACTGTGATGGCCTCGATGAACTGGTCCCTCCAGCTATTGGTGCCAACCAGAAGAGCCAAGTTTGTCTTTTTAATCAGCTTATCAACTGTATTCTATAGAGAAAAGTGAGAGACAGCACACAAAGAAAATGAATGGCCGCTTCATTATATTCCAGTGCATCTTAACAGGAATGAACAAACATAAACACACTTCAGACGTGGTGGACCACAGTTCATCGAGTGCTTCTGACTGCTCTCTGGCCTGCCCCGCTGTGAAGTGTGTGTGGGATCAGAGAGTGTGTACGTTTCAGCACGGCGAGTGCGTGTGGGCTAAAGTGCACGCGTGTGCATGTGGATCGTCCTGAAGTGTGTGGAGGCGATTGATGATATGCCAACGTTTAAGATCTCTGAACTTCCCCAACAGAACGATAGTGTCTTGTGTGTTTCCATAAGCAACAACACATTTTTATACAGAAAAACAGGTATTTCTGAATTATACGTGACCTAAAAAGTTAGTTAGTCAATTCTAAATGTAGCAACCTAGAGTCATGTTTGTGCACTGCAAAGATTAACAGCTATTTGGTAAGTGAAAATGATCTACAAAAATAATAAATGTACATGTTTAAAGTATACTGCAGTAAATAACTTAATGGGAGCTTATAATTACCATTTGACATTATAATTGGCTAAAGTGGTAAATTTATGTCAATATACTATATACATGTAAATTAATAGTTTGTATAAAAATGAAACATTTTGTTGTTATCCACTCAAACTTCATGTCATTACAAACCTGTTGAACTTTTTTCAGAAGACCATAACAAAAGATATTTTGAAGAAATGTTTGTCCAAGCAATGAAAGCCAAAAGGGGTGCAAAACCACATCGGACAATCTTGAATTTCATTGTACGGACACATGTACACTAAAACATTCTTCAAAATATCTTCTTTTGTGTTTTACAGGTTTAGAACAACACAAGGTTAGTATATGTGACAGTCATTTTTGGGTGAAAGTTGCTTTAATGTGATTATGAATAAATGGGAAATATGCAGCTAAATTAACCCACCTTGAATTCATAAGATTCCTCAATGATAACCTCCAGTTTAGGGTGATCTCCTAGCATTGGCTTCCCCATTTCAGCGATACGTCGTTCCTCTTCCTCTTCGCCTGTCAGAGGCTCCGCCTCTTCCTGCCCCGCCTCTTTCTCTTCCTCTGAAAACAAAAGCACCAGTCAGAGAGTAGAAAACAAATCTGCCAAACCAGCCACCTTATATTTCAAATGATCATCGTGTTTGTGGATCAATAGGTTTCTGTGGATAAACTGGATTGTGTAAATAAATCCATTTCATGAAAATGCTACAGTGAACACAAGAATTTGGCTTTGTGGTGGAAAGTCCTCTAAAAGGTCAAAATCACAGATATTTGTTGATAAATTTAGAAAATGGGTCCATTTCATGAAACAATTTTATAATTGAATACACACAGACCACTGTGACCCTGTATATGAGAAATATGTCAGGGGCAGGATATTTTCTTCATTTCTTTCATGCGATGAACCTTCTATGGGCCAAGTGGGATTCTGGGTAAGTATAGTGTGTGATATAAGCAACCCCTGACCATGTGACTGGGTTTAGCCCAATCAATCACCCACATTCACACACACAGTGAAATGAGAGGGTCAAAGGAAAGCAGCAGATGCAGACCTAAAGGCACGGAGTGTATGATGAGGTTTGGAAAGGAAAACTATTAGGTTACAGTAGAAACACATGCACACACTGATGTGGACAGACAAAAGGGAAGGCCTGGGAAAGGAGAAAATGAAAATCCTTTGGGCAGCACCATGGTGATTTCAGTGGAAATGTAATTTTTCCTATCACATATATTCTCTCTATCACTTTCTCTCTCTGTCTCATTTATTTAATATTTCTTCTAAACTCATGAGCTCAGCTGGCATAACGGCTACGCCAACAACAGCAATAGTCATAAAACAATGTTATGATGACTACATTCCCAAGCTCAACACAAACATGAGCCTCATAGGCAGAAATCGCTGCATAAACGAATGAAATATCTAATGGAACAAATAAATCTCAAGCCACAAATGAACCCTGAGGCATTTAGTGGAGGATTCCGGCGCAAGATTCTCTGTCAGATTAATGGCAGAGCAACTCGTTCCTGTAGCCTAAACTGTCTCCCTCTCTGTCTTAATATTTTATGTTCATCTTTTCCAGTGTAATCTGTTCATCTTTTTCTGAGACCGTAAGTTCTCTTTTTTATGAATTACTCAGTTTTCCTCACTTTTCTGCCTGTTGATTTGTGAGGTAACAAAACATTCACATATCACCATGTGTTTCTGTTTCTGTCCCTCTGGTTGCATTATATCCACAAAGGTTTTTTTTTTTTGAGTCTTATACACTAATTCGCCTCTGCATTGTTTATAGTTTTAGCATGTACAGTATAACAGCCTCTCATTTTAAAGAGTTGTATCTTGCTTGGCTGATTGAAAAGGACTCACTAAATCAAAAACAAGAACTGATGAGACAAACTGTAATGGATCTGTTTGAACAATTCTAAGTAATGAAGAACAAGTCAAGATAAAATGAATAGCTGAAAATAGACTGGCTGGAGAACAACTGAAGAGGAACAAGATGAACAATAATCGGGTTTGACTGAAGTCATGCACAGATTCTGCAGTCAGTCACATAGATTATGATAGTAACTATACAGAAAACAAAAATGTGACCCTGGACCACAAAACCAGTCTTAAGTCGCTGGGGTATATTTGTAGCAATAGCCAAAAATACTTTGTATGGGTCAAAATTATCAATTTTTCTTTTATGCCAAAAATCATTAGGATATTAAGTAAAGATCATGTTCCATGAAGATATTTAGTAAATTTCTTACCGTAAATATATCAAAACTCCATTTTTGTTTAGTAATATGCATTGCTAAGAACTTCATTTGGACAACTTTAAAGGTGATCTTCTCAATATTTAGATTTTTTTGCACCCTCAGATTCCAGATTTTCAAATAGTTGTATCTCAGCCAAATATTGTCTGATCCTAACAAACCACACATCAATGGAAAGCTTATTTATTCTTATTTTTTATTTTTTTCGAAAAATTGACACTTAAGACTGGTTTTCTGGTCCAGGGTCACATATAAGAAACTAATTTGCCAATATCCTAAGAAATGAAAAGGCAGGAGATGTAATTTACTACGAAAATTTTTATATAAAAACTTTATTAGATATCACTATATTATGAATTGATTTATGAAATATAAGCAGTAAAACAATATTAAATATTACTAATTAAATCCAATAAAAATAATAATTGATTTTAATTTCTTACATGTAATGGGGGTTTGGGACCACTGAGATTTATTATTTTTTTTTAATAATCTTTAACCAGCTGGTAATCAAAGTAAAACATGTTAGGCCCACTGTTGATTTGCATGCATCACTGAGATGCGAGTGTGATATATCCACAGAAAAAAAGCTGAAAGATGCATAGGAAGTAAATCGAAAGATCAACAGAAAATTAGGCATCTTCGGTGTAATAAAGTAAGGGCAATTAAAAATGAAATGATTACATTTTGATATCGTGATTAGTTTTGGTAATTAAACGAGATGCTGCATATTTTTGTTCTATTGTCTGTAGACGTGAAACACAACATGAAGATAGTGAGTCATGTTTGTCTGATATTAATTTAATAGGCTAAGGTTCCCTCTTCCTTGTTTTGTCCTTGAAGACAGCTTGGTGCACAGTCCATCCAGCCATCCGTTCCTTTCATTTTCATCCAACCATCTCTTCAGCTGTCCTTTATATTTCTAGTCTTTTCTTTTTTGTTTCTTTCATACTAAACCATCTGTTTTCTCTTGTTTTAAATCATCCAGGGTACTTTCACATGTCTTACAAGCAAAGCTAATCAAAGGCAACTGGACTTGATTATTAATTATTTTGAAGACGATTTGCCACTCATCTGAGTTTCTTAATCAGTTTTTTTGTTAATCACTGATGAAGTTGTATGAATGAGTGGCGAAACATCATCAAAAAATGTATAATTAAATCCAGCTGCATTTGATTTGAACATCCAAACTGCACTTTCAATGAAGCTTCAAAGGGCTCCATGTGATCCCAGCTGAGGAATAAGGGTCTTATCTAGCAAAACGATTGGTCATTTTCTAAAAAAATTTAAATGTATAATCTCTAACCACAAATGCTCATCTTGAAGTAGGTCTGAGATGTGTGTCCACGACTTCACGCATTATGTAATCACGTTAGAAAGGCACAAACAAAGTGAATGTGTCAAGAGTAAATCAAACGCCCCCTTTTCAAAAAAGCTAAAATAACGATGTTGGACGATTTTGAAGTTGGAGGAGAAAAACAGATGGAGTTCGGTCCTCCTGCCTACGTCACACGCAACCTTTCTAATGTGTCTATATAATGTGTGAAGTCGTGGATGTGCATCTTAGAGCTAGAGCAAGACGAGCATTTGTGGTTAAAAAGTATGTACATTTTTTTTTTTTTTTTTTTTAGAAAATGACCAATTGTTTTGCTAGATAAGACCCTTATTCCTCAGCTGGGATCATGTAGAGCCCTTTGAAGCTGTTTGGACCTTCAACCCCACTGGTCCCTGTTGAAGTCCACTATATGGAGGAAATTCCTGATATTTTTTCCTCAAAAACCTTAATTTTTTTGCAACTAAAGAAAGAAAGACATGAACATCTTGGACGGCACAGGGGTGAGTAAATTATCAGGAATTTTTTCTTCTGGAAATGAACTAATCCTTTAATACTTTTATTCCCTAAGGATGCATTAAAAGTGATAGTAAAGCCATTTATAATGTTTCAATTTCAAATAAATGCTGTTCTACTGAACTTTTTATTCATCATAGAATCCTGATAAAAATTAATCATGGTTTTTACTAAAGCATATAAAATATTAAAACATTTTCAATATTTATAATAAGAAGAAATATTACTTGACACTGAAGACTGGAGTAATAGATGCTGAAATTTCAGTTTTGCCATCACAGGAATAAATTACATTGTAAAATTATATTAAAATAGAAAACATGATTTTAAATTTTAATAATATTTCACAATATTACAGTTTTTGCTATGTTTAATCAATAAAATGTTGCTTTGGTGAGATTATATAAATTATAAATATAAACTCTGACCCCAAACTTTGAATGGTAGTGTACATTGAAATAAAGCTGTTAATATGCACATAACAATGCCTTTTATGATAGATGTTATTGCTCCCAAACACCAGAAGACACTATTACTTTAAATTGTATCTAACTAAAGACAAGAGCAAGACATGGAGAAGGTCTACCAAAAAGTTCTTCTGAATCTGGCAAGGCTTTTGTTAAAAAAGAAAAGAAAAAGAAAATCCCTTGTTTTAGAGCAATGACTGATTGACAGGTGAGTAGGCAGTTCCACACTGGATGCATAAACATAGATTAACAGCTACATTATGATTGCAATATGGCCACATGGCCACTACCTCCATTATATTTGCTGTTAGCTCTGTCCACTTCAAAATTGTGTTAATTGGGTCTTAATTACATCGGTTTTGGAGCAATAATCATTGACTAACATTAAAACAAGTAGAATTTGGCTCCTACTGTATGTGTAATGTATATTTGTTAATGTGCGAGAAGTTGTGTGTTCAGCGAAATTGAATAAATGTCATTCAATTAGTAAGACAGCACACCGACACCAGGAGAGAAAGAGAGAAGGTGAGACTCTGCCCAGAGGAAGAGAAGAGTAAAAAGCAAAGGAGGCACTGTGAGAGGGAGAGAAACCTCTGTATACTGTCCATCCTCTCCTTCTCCAAAGTGGCGTCTGTAGCTCTATGCAAAAGCTGCATTGCTTATCGTATTCCTCTCGATTAAGAACCTTGACTGATATCGTCTTCCTGCAGAAACAAGACAACAGGAGGGGGTTGGAATAATGCATGCATGATACACACACACACATACACACAAGCAAGCACACGCGAGGGCCTGGCCAGAGGGCTGTCAATGGTGTAGTTTGGCCTGTAGTTGATCCCGATGATGATCCAGAGCAGAGAAGGTTCAAAGTGGACTGGTGTTCAGTGTGTCTGTGTGTGTGTGTTGTATCTGTGATTTCCTCTGCAGGATCAGGCCACGCCCCCCACCTTTCTTCTCATTGGTCTCTACGAGCTGGGGTTCTCCGATCTCCAGGAAGAAGCTCTTGTTCTTCTCGTATTCTTCGTCATCAATTATCCTGACTTTTATTATTTTGCTGGAGAGAGGGGGAGAGAAAGAGAAGGAGGGAGAGGAAGAAAAGAGTGAGGAAAAGACAGGCCAAGGGAAAAAGAAGAAAGATAAACGGCATGCAGTCATGCACAGGCAGTCCGTCAGAATAAGAGGATGATGCAAGAGAGCCAGAAAGAGAGAGCAGCCTCACAAGTCTGACTGTAAATACACATTCGCAAACACTGATACAATCTATAATCCCTCTAATTTTTCTACTCATTCCACAAAATCTATTTATATATAAATATAAATAAATATTTTGTTAAATAATATATACAGTAAATATTCAGATATATAATGTGGCTAATAGTTATCTAGAGGCCATCGTCTTATTTACAAAAAGAAAATCTCAAGATTTTGTAAATGTAAGAATAACAATAATATTGCATGGCTTCTGGATGAATTAAAAATCTGTACTGTTCTAAGATGCAGTCCGTGTCTTGTGAATTAGTCACCGCTGCATATTTACAAGATTTATAACAGCTTCAATTAGTTGCATATTAAATAAAATCAATGGATGTGCAGATGGACTCCAGTTTAAATGTCTATTCATTTAGCTCGGACTCAAGAACTCTCAAGCTTATTTTCACATTTTTATTTTGCCTGAATTCTTCCTCATCTGCACATCCAGCCCTGTATGCTTAGAGGGAACACTGAATACAAACCTCCTTCTCAGAACTAGACACAAAATCCTTCATACACACATTCAGACCACTTTCTGCTATAGGTTTGCATGACCTTTCTCCAAGAGCACCCGCAGCGCACAACATTACAACCATAAAATCTCCACAACCAACCATGTCACATTGGCCTGATGTCATGATTAAAGTCAACAGGAAATCTAAATCGACCCTCTTGGCCTACATTTTTTTTCTCACTGAATATCAAGTATCATGGCTGACGTTGTAGTAATATTTCATTAAATGTTGTTTGTGCTACACGTTTGTGTAAACATTTAGTTCACAATTTAAATAATCTTTACAGGGAAAATAATGTGATAAAGCTCTGAAAATTGTGGGGAGTGATTATGAAGAAATAACCTTTGCTCAGTAAAATGTTTTTGTTATAAAACATCAGTGCCAAGCCAACTGAACAATATCCAGATTTACAGTGTCTTACAAAAACGCACAATCACTTCCAACAGTCATCGATCTTCAATTAAGACAGGTGCTACAGCAAGAAAGACAGAAAGTGAAGAAAATGCATGGAAGAATGAGGTAAGACAGACAGAAAAGTTATCAAATGCTGGCATATGCTGGCAGGGAAGACAAACAAATGCAAACACCCTCTATTTTTGTCTCTCTTTATCTCCCGCTTCTCAAAGACAAATTCATATTCTTTCCATCCCATTGGTTGTCAGAAACACAGTGTTAGATTATTTCCAGATCCACACTGTCAGGTGCAGGAAGCTGTGTGTGTGTGTGTGGGAATGACCCTCTTCACTTCTCATCTGAATGTGGGTTAGGTTCAGCTGAGGTCACGCCAGCGCTCTAATGCTACATCAATAAGTCATAGAACTGCTTTTACACGCACACAAAGGTTTTAAAATGACAGCACATGCCGTTTTAGTATGTGTGTGTGTGTGTGTGTGTGTGTGCGCGTGCATTGTTCTATTTATTCTTTGTACCTTTTGTTCTTATCAAGTGTCTATGACATCTGTCATCTGTAGTTACTGGACACACGCTTTATTTAATTACTCCTCTAATATCTCCCTCTCTCATTTCAAATGATGTATCACGTTTATAATTGTATTAGACAATGGCTATTGAATCTGACAGAAAACAAAGAGATTTAGTAAGTGTGTGTGTTGTAGATGAGATGTTAATTAGAGGTGTTCTCGAGCTCTGTGAATAGCACCAGAAGTTTTATCGTTCAAAAGAATGAACGCATAACAAGCATAATGTTTCACAAGCAGACCCCAGTTAAAACATGTTAACAGTTTGTGCTCTGGAAGAGAAAAAGTGTGACCCCATGACACACAATTCCTTGCTAAACATACTGTCAGATCATCCTTTCACACCTTTCACAACCAGTGTTGCCTGCATCGCTTTTTAGCGGCGGAACAATTTAACTAGTGTGAATCTCCAGTGTGACAGCAAAATAAATCATATTTACCTGAGTTGAGAATATCGAAGTTTAAAAATAATGCAATGAGTTAAAAAAAGATGCGTTTATCATGAAATAATGATGACAAAACACATTTATCAAGCTGCATGTAAACACAAACATACAGCGTGAGATGGGTAGTCTGATTCACAAGTGAAGGACTCTCAGTCTGACAAATCATTTGCTACATGAACTCACTGACTCACTGTTAATGACTATGTACATTTTGTTATTAAGCAGCAAAGTTTACTAAAATTAAGCAAGTCTGTTTGTGTTTAACAATAACTGTAATTAAAAAATAAAAACAATTCTTTACTGAAGGGTTGTTCAAATAGTGTGTAAGTAAAGTGTTTTTTCTATCCTAGTGGACTTATATCATTCTGAACTTATTTATATATTCGTTTATTTATTTTCTCATTAAATCTAACTCTCAAACAAACCTGTCTGCATTTATATATTCATATATGTTTTTTTTAATACATGATTTAGCATGTACCTTATATCAAGCCTCATGCAAACCATTGGCTCGTCTCAACAATGAGGGCAATCTCAATTTTTACTATTCATGTGGGCACGTTTGGTGACCTGACACACACACACACACACACACACACAAACACAGTGCACTTGACGTGATCGACATGAACACACACACCTTGAAGCCTCTTGGATTCAATACAGCATTTCTCTCCTTATTTTCCATTACATTAGATGACAGTGGTTTTATGTGTGTGTACCACATTCCCCTCCGAGAGTGCCTGTCTTACTTTAGCAGCTCAAATTTGAGCCTGCAGGAAATCAAAGCGTCCTTTAGATTAAGCCAAACGGGCAGGGGTTTGTGGGATATGCTCAGGGTCTTGAATCTCTGATCAGGGTGTTACATAAAGCTGCTCTAATTCATGCCTGACCAGAAACCAAGCACTGCAACACAAGATCATACATATGAAAAGTCTTATGAAAGACAGAGAAAAATAATGCAGCACACACACACAAAAGATATGACATTATCTGTTCATTAGCATATCTGCATTGCAGTAGTCTTGATTGGAAGAGCTCCTGACACACACACAACAACAACAACAACATAATTCAAATTCACTTTCAAACTGCTCTTTAAAATACATATATAGCTTATACAGTTCATCGACCGCTTCCTGTTTGAAATTATCTTCGGATTGATCCTTCTAGAGGATGTGCAGACACGTTTTATAGACCAGCTGTGGGGCAGTCAGGAAGCTTGGACTCAAACAGTCTTGCTGCAATGCTTGCAGCTGATCACCCATCGCTGCTGCATTACAGTGAGTTAGCGACTGCAGTGATGTGAACACACCTTTGGGTCTGATCCATCATCTGCTCCATGTTCAGGTTTACCAGGGTTAGGTCAGTGTAGCTGGACTGGAATGAGATCCAGACCTACTAGCTTAATTTATATGCCAAAAGCACACATACACACACAGTTTGACTTACAGCGTCCAGAAACATTTGCCAGCAATTAGATCTGTGCTTAGCAACCGGGAAAGAGACAAAAAAAAGCCACTTTTCAAGTGTGATTTACCAAAGGCCACATTACACCGCATGTAAGAGAGACAAGAGAGCGAGAGAGAGAGAGGGAGTGAAGTAATGTACTAACCTCTTTAAAATTCAAATCATGTCTGCTCCTTAACACAAGGAGGAGCCATACCAAATTGATACGAGCTGACTTGTGTATGTGTGCGAGTGGATGGGTGTGAACATATTTAGAAAGAATATAGAATAAATATATGGGTATTTACTCTTTTACTTGTGCCATGGTGAGACAGAGGGCGGAGATTCACTGAGAATGATTTGCACCCGCTGATAACGCTGCTTATTTGCACATGTTGCGCAAATAAACAATATTGTTTTAGCAGCCGATTCACTGCAGGAATTATGCAAATCAGGTAACAGTGCAAATCACTGTATAGCATCACTACTGCAAAATAGACACCTGAACTGGCTCCTTAAAAATGGATAGAGAACACTTTTCTCCATCATTTGATGAGTTACTGCGATCATGATCAATAAAAAAGCACACAAACTGCTCGTTTTAACCAAATTGCAACAGGCATGATAGTCATTTAATTTAAATATGCCTGGTTAAGTGCTATACCAGTGCAAGCATCTTCTGGTTAAACTGTATAACAAATAATAATAATTTATAAAATAATATTAACATTAGTAGTATTATTAATTTAATTTAAATAATAACATTTTATTTCATAAAAACAAACAAACAAAAACTAGATTGGATATGTTTAAGATGCAGCTGAAATACAACATGCATTTCTCCTCAGACTGTACGTGATAATGAACGATGAACATAAAAACCATTAAACGATGAACATAAAAACCATTAAACTATGGAAAATTAAAACCGAGAGTACAGGAGTACAGAGTGTGTGTATTTGTGCACGAATGTGTGTCTCAAAGCTCAAATAAAACCCTTTTCAACATGACCTGAAGTACAAGGTAATGCATAAACTCATGTAGGCAAATGCAGTCTCTTAATATACTCTGTACTTGGATTCAAGTGTGCATGCAAAAATCTTATGACCTGTTTGCATGCTCACTTAAGCCTATGTAGCCCCAACACGCACACAGTGCAGGTATTGATTGTGGTGTAGTGGGGTGAAATGAGAGCTTGCTGCAGAGACCTGCTAGTGAATAATGGAAGGAGAGAGAAGGGAAGAGAGAGGAAGGGAAAACAGGGATGGAAAACTGAGAAGATTTCAATATGAGCATTACAGGGCGCTGAAGCACAAACATCATCTTCAATGTAATTTTCAGTACTTTAATGATTCGAATTTGTTGACGTTACAAGCTGATTTGTGAGTGTTTAAAATTTTTTCAAGCTCTTTAATAAAACACACACACAATGAATCACCCACTTGTGACATATTTTGTGCATTTGCTCATTGTCCTTTTACAAACTGTAATTATCACACAATGAAATGCGTCATAACTTACAATTCCATTTTTTTGGTAAATACTGATTCTTCATCATTAATGTGGATGTTTTAGAAAGGCCCGTTGCCAGGGAGAAAGTCACATTTTGTAATTTAGTGTAAAACAAGCATAGAATTAATAATGTTTAATGTTGTATTACATATACAGTATATATATATATATATTGTATACGGTATTATATGTATTTGTGTGTGTTTGTATATTTGTACTTTTTGATGCCACAATTTATATAGATTTGTACATAATTAGACTACATGCACGCCAAAAGAGGTGATTATTCTTACAATTTTTTTTTCACTTTTTTCATGTGAGTTTCAGTTTTTGCTCAAGAGGTTTTTTTAAAGTCATTTGATGGAAGTGCAAAAGTGCCAGGAAACCTGCATTCCACGACCTTAATTTGGAAGATGTATCTTGTATCTTTTCTTTCTTTGGTTCGGTTAACTTTTTCTGCTCTCTGAGTTCTCCGTTCCGGGTCAAGGTGAATCCAAACTGAATGAAAGATTTTTGTTCTTGACACAATTTCTCAAGTCTGAACTGTCACAAGAGACTGAAATGACAAGAAGGCCCAATTTCAGAACCACAGCACTTCAAAACCTCCATTGCTTCTGTCTGCTGATATCTGGCTCACCCCGCCCCTCTCTATTGCTCTCTCTCTCTCTTCTCAGTGTCTTCCTCTCTCGTCCTCTCTCGGGTAAGTTTTGATGGGCAGGTCTTAAGTGAGACAGTTAATTAGATTAATGGTAACTGGCTATGTGCCTCAGGAGACTAATGTATGCTTGTGTGTGCGTATATGTATGTGTATGTGTTCTGGTAAAGTGAAAGAACTTTTTAAACTTTAGTGATAAAAGCATTTCAATATTCATGAACTTTGTTTTGCTGATTATTAATAATGTATTAATTGAAAGAGCTGCAGTATGTTCAGATGGGAGGGTGTGTAGACACAGTTCAACAAGGCAGTGTGTGTTGATAGTCCTTACAGCAGGCAGCACAAGGCACATCCATGCCTTCAAGCATGTACATGTCACACACACACACACACACACACACACACACACGGGGGGGGGCACAAGACAGTGGAACTTTTCTCTGTAATGAACAAAAGCTATGTGTCTGTTCGTGTGTGAGAGCTTCAGTGGCTTTCAATCTAGTTCACCTGTCTAGAAACACAACAAGACATTCAGACCTGTCCAGAAATGAAAGACAAAACAGAAAAAAAGAACAAAGGAAACAAAGATAGAAAGATGCATTTTTAATTTTCTATTAAAGGGATAATTCGCCCAAAAATGAAAATTCTGTCATTAATTACTCACCCTCATGTTTATAAAGTTACGAGAATACTTTTTGTGTGCAAAGAAAACAAAAATAACAACTTTGTTCAATAATTTCTTCAAATCTTTTGTTTTAGCACAAAAAGTATTCTCGTAGCTTCATAACATTACTGTTGAACCACTGATGACACATGGACTATTTTATTGATGTCCTTACTACGTTTCTGGGCCTTGACTGTGGTAGCTGTGTTGCTGTCTATGTAGGGACAGAAAGCTCTCGGATTTCATCAAAAATATCTTAATTTGTGTTCTGAAGATAAACGAAGGTCTTACGGGTTTGGAACGACATGAGAGTAATGACAGAATTTTAATTTTTTGGGGTGAACTATCCCTTTAAGGGCAACTGGTAGTGTGTTAGTGTATTAGTGTTGCTAGGTGTTCCTCGTTTAACAATTTTATGAAGTTTTAAGTCCATTTTATTATAAAACATTGTGCAACATGACATTATCAGAGTCAGAGAATACTTCATGTCAAGAAACAAGCAAAATGTTACAATTATGAGTAGTGGGATTTTGGACCAATGAAATTTCACAATGGACGGGCTAATATATTAAGGTTCTGCAATATATAAATATATTGTGGAAATTTAATTTCCTGTAGAGCTGCTTTGCAACGATTTGTATCGTAAAAGCGCTATACAAATAAACTTGAAATGTCCAGTATACAGTACAGACAGACAGAGAGATGCATAGATATTCATCTCACACATTCATAGTGCTGTAGTCTTTTTCTCTGCTGGATTCTCTGGATGTCCATATAAGGATGCATTTCTCAGCTCTGACCTCTTGACCTCTCCTCCTCTAAAGATCCCACGTACATCACTGTAGTAACAGAGTGTACCCCCCCCCCCCCCCCTCTCCAGAATAAGAGCTTTAGAACTGACTCCAATAGCTGCTCTACATACATATGGAGATGCTTAATTTGTGTGTGTGTGTGTGTGTTTGATCCTCCTTATCAAGTGTCTCTAGATCAGTTTGTTGAAGGATTTGCAGAGGTTTCCAATTCTGTTTTGCTGCTCTATTGAACACACTCATACTCCTACATACTAGCAAAAAAAGCCATCATATATTTACTAGAGGTCAAATAACAGCAATCTCTCTCTCTCTCTCTTTCTCTCATCTCTTTCTCTCGTTCCAGTACTCACTCTGGATTTCTTTTCTGGGAAGAGCAGAGATATCCACTTTTCCTCAGATTACTGTCTACTACGGAGCTGCATATTGCATACAACTCTCTCTCTCTCTGTCTCTCTCTCTCACACACACACGCACACACATACACACACTCTTAATCGAGACCCCGGCAGCTACTGGACATTCAGCAGAGACTTGGCTAACCAGAGAGGCTGAGTTCAAGACAAACTGACAGGACACAAATCAAACAGAGCAGAGTCCCATCCCACCAGATCATTATCCACCTAATTTCCAAACAATTCAGCACGGATCGAGAGCAGATGAGGCCCATCAGCTCCGGCCCGCAGCCCCTCAGACGAGTCATGGAGGCCCTGTTCCACCCTGCTGCTCTTGTTAGCACCAAAGATACCCAGCAGCTTGTTTAGATGATCCTCATGCTCACCTCAAGTCATGTCAACATCAGACAAATGTGGCTGTAACACCTCTGCCACAGGAAGTAATGACTGTGTGAAGTGGAGGAAAGATAAATGAACTGATTCGTTGGAAGGGTGCAAGGCAAGCACAACTGCTTAAGAGAAAATTCTACTCATTAGTGTGATAATAATGACAAACAGGAACAGATTGACTGGCCTGGAGACCCTGAGGCCATTTGCACCGTTCTACTGATAGATACAATAATGCAATTGAGAGAGAGCAATGAGTCTACTAGAATAAAGAGGTTTCTACAAATGCTCCAATCACACTTTCCATCTGACAGTTCACTAGTCTTGCCTCAAACCCGTGCCATTGGTTAAAAGAGAAACTGACATAAGTTGCATTTTAAAATATGTTATAAATTATTTTTAATATCTATTAAAATATTAAACAGTTATTTAAGTATATACATTTCTACAAAATAAAAATATTCTACAAAAAAAAAAAAAAACTCTGACTTTTAGACTGTAGTGCACTCTGTTAAGTAGCTATACCCAGAGGCATATAATTCATACATATATATTTGTTATTAACTAAATATAAAATCCAATATTAATTATTTTATTTAAGAAAATGCAGATAATACACTTTTTGAGTGTGTTTTTAGTTTGGAGATAACTGTTCTCCTTGCTTCTAACTGGAATATAGGAGAGCTGAGATCAACAAACCTCTTACAATGCCTCTCCTCTCATGGGTTTTCAGTCTGACTGATGTCAAAGGTCACACAGTGAGAGCCGCAGAGGGAGAGCGTACTCATCACCCCACTGTATATGCAAATAACCTGTAACAAGGTAATTAAAATCTCCATATAATGAAGTCATGTTTGGGCAGGAATATGGAGCCTATAGAGAGAGTTACAACAATGAAGAGGAAAAATAAACAAGCAAGAAGAAAAATACCTATAGATCCTGAGGAATCTTGTGGAAATCTATCATGTTGAAAATAATCCTACGTATATGTGTCTGATATCAAAGTGAGACAGCTGGATCTGGAAAAGGCTCATGGGACTGAACTAAACCTGCGGACCAGAGATTTTCAGAGATTCTGAATCATCGTGCCTTTGAGCAAAACACTGGACCCCAAGTTGTTCTTTAGGGACTGTCCACTGACAGAGCTTTACAGTTCAGTATGTGGCTGTGACAATATCTCGAAAAGTGATGTTTCGTCCCTGAACAATTGTTTTTGATTACATCCTTTAAGTGAACAAACGGATAACTGTCATGCACTGATTGATATGTGTGTCCCTGCATATAAAGACTGACTATTACAAACACATCAGAAATAAAGCAAATAGGCAAGCTTTTAATCGACTGGTCAAAGTTACTGAACAAATATCCTGCTTCAGTGAACCAAGTTGAATCAAATATCTTTGTTAATTATTATGACCGACGATAAACCAATGGGATGGGGAATGCTGTACATTCAGTTCGGCAGGGCATAAGCAGCCCGATGAAAAGAGTGTAGCACTTCAAGAAGTTTTATAGGTTTACACACAGCATAATCCCCAATTTATGAATGTGTAAAAATGACTGATGACCATACACAATTTTCAAGGAGCCTACTGGAAATATATTGCTATGGTGCCTAATGTAATACAATGTCTCAATAACACTCTTTAAACGCTTAAAGTACATTACTGAAACTAATAAATAATTTTTAGGCTATTGCTGTTATCTTTTACTTGATAAAACACCTAGAAACGACGAAGCTGACAAAATGGAGATAAAAACAATCTGCTTTGAAAACACGTGACACTATTTGTCAAGTCTCTTAGTAGATCACGTAGACATGCAACTTTGAATGAAAAATAATGAAATTGGTCACAAACAACTTGATTTTGAGTGAATCTGAAGTGAATGACTCATACTTATTTTAAAACACTCATTGGTTGTAGCCGACTGGTGCAATGATGTAACCCACAAAAAAGTAACTAAATGAATTTCAGAATGAATCAGAGCAATTTTTGTTATTGTTGAATGGACTCAAAAGATGTGAGTAACTGAAATGAATCCAAACCCTATCACTAATATCAAATAGTTATAAAAACTAATCAAAAGGGAAAAAAATCCCACAAAAATGGTTAACATTTAGTAAAAGCCAACTTCATTGACATAATAACAATCTGGAAAGATTGGTCACCAAGGAGGTCTAAACTACATGGCAAATATTGCAAAAATGTTATTTCATCAAAATACATGGTTACTTTTCAGTGGCTGTCAATGGAAAAACATGCTTTTTTCTCCACATAGTACCGACATCTTCCAGCAGGGGCAAACTGCAGAAGCTCTGCTTTAGAGACTGTCCACACACTTAATGTACTGTAATGTGCTTTTGGTAAAAGCATCTCCTAAATGACAAGTAATGGTACTTCGGAGTGCATACTGAAACATTTAATGCATAATTAATAGATTATGCTAATCAGGTCCGCATTCCTCCCACTGTCTTTTTCTCTGCAGACCACTGAACTAATTTAACCTGCTGCAGTACTCCGACACCCTCTATCTCATCACGTTTAGAGAAAGATGTGGTACATTGAGTGAAAAATTGGTCTTTGTGACTACATGAACTGTGGTGAGAGGCGGGATTTAGCAAACGTCAATCAAATCAGAGCCAATCCGATTTCGTTCTACTACATTGATGTCATCGAGCTGTTTGTTTCCTGAAGGTTCAGTGAAGTCATAGCAACTGATTTTCCGAGGCCACTAGGGGAACTTAAAAACATTGCCACTCCAAGTTTTCAATGGAAAACTTGTAATTGCTCCCTCTTTCTCTATAGTCCTTCCCTACTGGCATGTTTTAATAACTCTTTCCTCTTCTTCTCCTTCCTCCATCACTCTTTCACTGTGTGTGCGTCTTTGGAGTCTGCATCTGTTACTGTACCACCCGCCCACACACACACACACACACACACACACACACAGCTATTACTCATACAGCAACACACACACACACACACACACACAGCTATTACTCAGAGAAATACACACACAAATGCATTATAAAAGCTTGTGTCAGTTTTTTTTATTTTATTTCAAAAGGTTGTCTGCAAAGCCAAAGAAGCTCTCAGGAGACAAAAACTAGTAGAAAAAATAACAGGAGAGGACAGATGACAAAAAACAGACCTGTATTTTAATACCAACTGCAAAAAGACGAGGCTCCTAACCTGTGTCTGTGCAAGAACGCATACACAAATATTCACACGCACATATATGTATTCATACCATGCACATTTCTGGAATGACACACATACATATTAAATTAACAGTTTACTCAAAAATGTACATCTTGTTGTTCCCAGCTTAGTTTTCTTTAGAAGGAGATGAAACGTCCAAGCTGCAACTTTCTATTTAACACAAATGAGTGGAGACTACAGCTGTTGTGCCCAAAAAATGTTTAAAACAAGTTCTGTTTCAAAAGAGGTTTATACGTTTAGTGCACTATATTCCAAGTCTCCTAAAGCCAGGCAATAGAAAAAGGCAGAATTTAAGTCAGTGATGTCAAATATTACTCGTTTTCCTTGGGTCCTGTGAGCAAACTTGTATTCTAATGCAAATGTGCAGACAAAATGACTGAAGAATTCCAACAAATGTCACCAGAGAGAAGTCTGACATTTTCACCGGAAGATCAAGTTATGGCATTTTGCAAAATTAAGCTAAAAAAAAGAAAATTAAACATGATTGGCCAAATCGTTCTCAATAAAATCAACATGCATTAAGAAAATAGGGATGAAATATTTTCATTTCATGCCTACTTTAAATTTCAGTGTTTTCCTCACACAAAGCTAACATATTACTGTAGAAGATTTGAAATATAGTGCAAAAGATATATAGATTACATGTATACTATTATTCATTTTGACATTTTTAAAACTGAACTGCACCAGCCCTCTTTGTTCATTGTATGTCAAAGAGCAGCTTGAACATTTTTCCTTTTGTGTCATACAAAAGACAGAAAGCTATATAGGTTTGGATCATATGGGTGATTTAACTGAACTACTCTGGTAATTTATCTAAAAAAAACAAAAAACAGCAATCCAAGCTTTTTTCTGTTTTTCATTAATTGACTTCCTAGTCTGGGTTCAAAGATGCTGATGGGTCAAGGATGAACTATTGTTCGATAAGTGAAAAGATTGAAATATCGATTACGTAACGACCACCACCATCCAGCTCCTAAACGACTCTGTCTTTGTGCTACACAAAACCTCAATTTTAAAGGTCAAATTGCAGTGATCAACACCAGTGCCTGATGCTTCTCTCTCTCCATATGCAGAATGAATGACAGCTCCAGAATTTTTTAGGAGTCAGGTAATTCATGACACTCTATTCAACACCTGTTTTTTGACTCGCAGGCTGATCTAGCAGCACCAACCCATGGAATAAGCCAAAATATGGATGCGAGAGAGAAAGAAATAGAGGGAGAAAGGTACTGTAATAACCATAGGAGGTAGAAGGCTTCACAGGAGCAGGCTTTCAAAGATGCAGAAAAGAAGAAAGAAGGAATAAAGGTAAAAGGAATGTGCTCTGCAGGAAAATGAGACCTCTGAAGCTGTTTGGGACTTTTCAATAGAGCTCCACTGAAGGTTCAATCAATTCTCCAGAAACCGTTTGGGGCATAAATATCACACTAGGCTACATTTTCCATTAGCGCGTGTGTGTGTCTGTGTGTGTGTGTGTGCATGTGGACCTGTAACCTATAGAACATGTAATCATATGAGAAATGCGCCTGTTTTTCACGCTTTTACTAAACTCAGACCTGGTTTAACATAAACACTCTCCGGCTGACTGCACAGCTACTCTACATGAGTTACCATTGATCAACTAGCTAGGACTGCATAAACATGTCCGTTAGTGTGAGCAGTCATCTGAGCACACACACACATATGGAGACACTAACATCAAAGTACTTAAAACCCCCAAAATGACAGGTTGTACTTAACACAGGCTAGTCATCATCCCAGCAACCATCTGCATGGTCAAAAAAAAAAAACTAAATCAGCAATGAGACACTTAAAATGAATGAAAAATGGCAAAGGATGGGATAAAGAGAAGTGAAGTGAGTGTTTCACTCGTTTGATTGAAAGATGGCACTAGTCAGCTTTCTGGTGAAAACGTCCCCCTTAGTTGTATCAGCCCAGCTGTGTGATAATAGTCCACGAGTGAGAGTTCATAGTTTTTGGCACACAAACCCTTTAGGACTGATTAGTGTCTCACTCTATGTCCATCTTAATGTGCACAGTCAAACATCCTTGAGGACTCATTAGTTTCTGCTGCTGTCCATGCTGCTGTCACTTCCACCTCACGTCCACCCAAGACCACTTCTACATCCCAAATCATATACTTCTAGTGTACTGTACTAAGTATGCTGAGAATGGGAAAGTACTTGAGTAATTTCAGTATTTATGACTATATGGTCACTACTATTGCAACATAGTAGCACATCATGAAATTACATTTTACAACTCGAATTCTGGAAATGTTGGGATGTTTTTTAAATTTGAATAAAATGAAAACTAAAAGACTTTCAAATCACATGAGCCAATATTTTATTCACAATAGAACATAGACAACATAACAAATGTTTAAATGGATAAATTTGACACTTTTATCTACTAAATGAGCTCATTTAAAATTTGATGCCTGCTACAGGTCTCAAAAAAGTTGGCATGGGGGCAACAAAGGGCTGAAAAGCAAGAAATTTTGAAAAGACTCAGCTGGGAGAACATATAGCAACTAATTAAGTTAATTGACATCAGGTCTGTAACATGATTAGCTATAAAAGGGATGTGTTAAAGAAACAGAGTCTCTCAGAAGTAAAGATGGGCAAAGGCTCTCCAATCTGTGAAAGAGTGCGTAAAAAGATTGTGGAATACTTTAAAAACAACGTTTCTCAACATCAAATTGCAAAGGCTTTGCAAATCTCATCATGTACAGTGCATAATATCATCAAAAGATTCAGAGAAATTGGAGAAATTTCTGTGCATAAGGGACAAGGCCGAAGACTTTTGTTGGATGCTGTGGACTGTGATGCCATGTAGACAGAAAAGAGAATTGATCCAAGAACTGAGCCCTGAGGCACCCCAGTAGCTAGATGTTGCGACCTGGATACCTCACCTCTCCAAGATACTCTGAAGGACCTATCAGAGAGGTAAGACTCAAACCACTGGAGTGCGGTTCCTGAGATGCCCTTTCTCAATAGGGTTAACAAGAGGATCTGATGGTTGACTGTATCAAAAGCAGCAGACAGATCCAGCAAGATAAGTAATGAAGATTTGGAAGCCGCTATTGCAAGTCTTAGGGCTTCAACAACAGAAAGCAAGGCAGTTTCGGTCGAATATCCACTTCTGAAGCCAGATTGGCTACTGTCCAGGAGGTTGTTCTGTGTGAGAAAGACAGAGACATGGTTGAACACAACTCGTTCAAGTGTTTTTGAAATGAAAGGAAGAAGGGAAACCGGTCTATAGTTCCCTAAAAGAGTTGGGTTAAGAGTGGGTTTTTTAAGAAGTGGAGTTATACGAGCCTGTTTAAATGCTGAGGGAAAAATTCCAGTGTGCAGGGATGTATTAACGATGTGAGTGAGTGCAGGTACAACTGCAGGAGAAATGGCTTGAAGGAGATGAGATGGAATAGGATCAAGCAGACAGGTAGTAGGATGACTGGAAAGGATGAGTTTAGAGACCTCTGCCTCAGAGAGTGGAGAGAAGGATGTGAACGAGTGTATGTTTGCTGGTAAGATATGTTTGATAGATTGTGGTGTGGAAAATTGTGCAATGAGGTTTGTAATTTTATTAATGAAGAATGTGGCAAAGTCGTCAGTTGTTAGAGATGATGAAGGAGGAGGAGGACAAAGGAGGGAGGAAAATGTTTTAAAGAGCATGCGATAGTTAGGCGAATTGTTAATTTTGTCATGATAGTATGTCCTTTTAGCAGTGGAAACATTAGCAGAGAAGTCAGAGAGGGGTGATCGATATAAATTAAGGTCAGAAGGATTTCGTGATTTGCGCCATACCCTTTCTGCGGCCCTGAGTTTAGCAACGATGTTCGCGGAAAACATCAGATAGCCAAGGGGCAGAAGGGGTGGTATGGGCTGGCTTGGAAGATAAGGGGCAGAAAGTATTTAAACAAGACGTCAGAGGGGAACAGAAAGTATCAGTAGCACTGTTAGCATCAAGAGAGGATAACTGTTTAGGGGAAGGAAGTGAAGATGAAACCATAGCAGATAGCCGGGAGGGTGAGAGTGAACGCAAGTTATGTCAAAAAGTGACATGTGGAGGGGTATGTGATGTGTCAGGAATCATGTTGAGGTTAAGAGTGAGGAGGAAGTGATCTGAGGTGTGTAGTGGAGTAACCAGCACATGATCAGTGGAGCAGTGTCGTGTGTAAATAAGGTCCAGTTGGTTGCCTGATTTGTGAGTAGCCGTAGTTAGCACTCTCGTGAGATCAAAAGACGCAAGCAGAGTGTGGAAGTCTGCAGCCTGAGGTTTATCTAGGTGGATGTTGAAGTCTCCAAGTAAGACAAAGGGAGTACCATCCTCAGGAAAGGTTGAGAGCAATAAATCAAATTCTTCCACAAAGTTACCTAGTAATCCTGGAGGACGATAAACAACTACAAAAAGATTTTTAGAGGGTAGGTAATAGTAACCGAATGTGATTCAAAAGAGCTGTTGATACTCAGAGATGGTAAAGGAGTAAATTTCCAATTATTAGAAATGAGCAGACCAGTACCTCCACCTCTTCCAGTCAAACGAGGGGTGTGGGAAAAGGAGAAATTATTGGAGAGTGCTGCAGGTGTAACATTGTCTTCTGGTTTGATCCAGGTCTCTGTCAGGGGCATGCGGTTTAACCTTGAATGACTAGTAATGGAAGTAATGAAATCAGCTTTGTTGACAGCAGACTGACAATTCCAGAGACCAATAGAAAAAGAAAGTAATGTATTAGCAGACATAGGCAAAGTGCGCAGGTTGATAGGATTGCGCTGTCTACAGTGTGTGATGCGTGGTTTGCGAGTGGTACTGATAGTATTGATCTGGAAACACATAGTATGAATTAGTTATAAAAACTAAAACAGAA
Organism: Barbus barbus; assembly: GCF_936440315.1. NCBI lineage: Eukaryota > Metazoa > Chordata > Actinopteri > Cypriniformes > Cyprinidae > Barbus > Barbus barbus. Next base: position 18,953,009 of record NC_136758.1, read on the forward strand.
GTGAAACAAGTAGTAGGAATAATATAGGATAATTAAAAGTCTTATGTCCTCTGCCGGTGTCCCTGTCCGGTAGAGTCGATGGTCTTTACACTCTTCGGTCTTCACACTATTAGGGCTTTACACGAGGGCTGCCGCGACCGCTGCAGCGGTATAATAACCTTTTTTATACCCGTCTAACAAATCACTATTACAATTCAGCTGAACCCACTTTCCTGTTTATCACTAAAAATGGCCAAGCAAGTGCACACACATGTAACACACATGTTATCTATGTTCTATTGTGAATAAAATATTGGCTCATGAGATTTGAAATTCTTTTAGTTTTTATTTTATTCAAATATAAAAGAACGTCCCAACATTTCCGGAATTCAGGTTGTAACTTAATTTTAATTTAATTAATATTGAAAAAAAAAAACCATTTAAAAGATACATTGAAAGTAAAATATATGTAATATGATATACTACATATTTATTACATAGACTACCTTTCAAAAGTTTGGGGTCAGTAAGTTAAAAAAAAGAAAATTACTACTTATTTAATACATCTTTCATAAAGATGTATTAAATTGATTAAAAGTGGCAGTATTTATATATGTATAATGTTACAAAAGTTCAACTTTCTATTCATCAAAGAATTCCAAAAAAACAACAACAAAAAAAAAAAACCTGATCATGGTAACATATTAAGCAGTAGACTGTTTCTAACATTGATAATAATAGGAAATGTTTCTTGAATGTTTCATAGAATCATTTCTGAAGGATCATGAGACACTGAAGACTGGAATAATTGCTGAAAATTCAGCTTTGCCATCACTAAATAAATTACATTTTAAAATATATTAAAGATAAGTTTGAAAACAATTATTTCAGTGCAATATTATTCCACAATATTACTGTTTCTATCATTTTTGATCAAATACATGCAGCCTTGGTGAGCATAAGAGATGTCTTCCTGACCCCAAACTTTGGAACATACATTTGTTTTACCATTTAAAATGTTGAAAAAGTACCATTATAAATGTCTGTAATATTGTAATATTATGTAATATTACCCCAAACAGCACATATGGATCCATATCTTAAAATTCTAATCTGTAGAATCTGGCATTTTTCACAAAATTTAGGACACACTAAACATAATTTTGCACAGTATACAGTATATAGAAAGTGTGCGAATTGTAAGCAGCCCACAATCCCACTGCCTACAAGACAGCTACATGCAGACCTAAAGCCCCTTTTTAAAGGCAGAATATGTTCAAATTCACAAACATTATGCTTCACAGACAGAGAAAAACACTGCACTTATCCCACTTGGATACAGCGAGCAGCGAATTCACCTCCTCACCTCCACCGTCCAGTCTGAATGAGAATTAGCTCTGACAGCTGGTTGTGGGGGCGCGTGAAACAACTGCACACTCACAGACTGCTTGCTATCAAACCTGAAATGCTACAGCCACACGCTGAGCATGTAACTGTGCCATCTGTCAGGTTTGTTGAGGATTGGCATTTTTACTGTGGCTAATTAATTCAAAACTAGCTTGTTAGTCCGCTTGATAAATACTATGTAATGTTTTAGCAACATTTATTAGCTACTCTATTCTACTTTATCTTAATATTTGCTTTGAAGTGTCTAAAAAGGATGATAAGAGGAACCCTACAGCTATTTTAGAAGACTCAAATGTGACTGAAATAAGTAAATAATAAAATAAAACATACAAAAAACACAAAAATCTAGTTAAATGTTTTTCAATTGCCACATGAAGACTCCGGAGAACATTTTTGAGCAACAAAACATTAGCGTCTACGCATGTGCATTTGGAATTGAATCATTAAAATCAACAGTTTAAACTGATTCACAGAAATTAATTAAACTAACCACCTCTAGTTTACGAGACTTTATCAAATCATTCATATTAATGATGAATTTTAATGATAATTCTACACAACACAGATTTTCATCCAGTCAAATGCTTTACAAAACAAAAATTAAAAATGTCATGGCTGTGATATAAAAAATTATTAGATATTAATGACTATTTAAAAAGTCTGTCTAAAGCTCTCAAAAGCTACTCAAAAGTCACAATACAAAATTGTGAAGCTAATTCTTTAACAGGAAAAAAACGTAATTAAAAACACTGATATTCATGATTCATCACATATTCATCTTATATCACCAGCAAAATTGATGCCAATATCATCCTACAGCCCTAATGTTCATTCATGCTATATTCTAACTAAATGCCTTTTAAAGGCCAAACATTCTCAAACAGCTGTGATGAGCAGTAAGAAACACAGTAGATGTGTGTGTGTGTGTTTTGTCAGGCCAAACTGCTTCTCTTTTCCACTTGGTTACAGAGGCCACAATTATCCTCCACTCATTCCTCCATCTGTTCTTACAATACGCAACATCTCTCCTTCATTCTGCTCTTTTCTACAAAATGAGCCACTGAAGCAGTATGTATGTAAGATGAAGTGTGTGTGCAGTTTAATCAGTGGATATATGCATGACTTAGTGAGAGAGAACGAGAGAGAGAGAGGGGCAGAAAGAGAGCACTGCCATGCTAGCATAGAGCAACACAGTTTTTTTGCTGACAAAAACTAAAGATGTAAATTGAAATAGCTCTGTTTAGTTATTTGTCCTCTATGGTAGATGGGTTTGTAATCATAAATACCCATGGTGACACACAACAAACCACAGTACTTTTTGATTTGACATGGGCATTGAGAGAGCAGAATCTGTTATGCTTCAAACGAAAATACCAATTTGTAACTCTGCATCAAAGATCAAAGCTGCCTGAATCTGTGTCTATTGTAAAAATTTAATGTTTCTCTAATAAAGGGCACAGAGTTATACACACATACAGATTTAGCATTTTTCTAATTTGTTTTCACATTGTAAATTAAATAAAATGACTATTGAGCGAGAAGTTGAACTGAAGAATGAACATGAATTTCAGAAAGTCATTGGTTTGTCCCTATATTGTTTTAGTGGAAGCAGCACTAAAACTGCATAAACCCCACAATTTTGTTGCTTTCCAGTTTTTAAAGTTGAAATGTTAAATCTCAGATTCCCAAAGTGGTCTCAAGATTTTAGACCCCAATGTATGTCCAGAAACAGTCTTTGTTAAAGAACGGGAGATTCTTTGCTTTTCTCACACACTACTGTTCAACAATTTTTAATTTTTTTTTATTATTAAAACTCCCCCAGCAAAGTTCCAAAAATGTAAAAAATTCTATTAAAATAGAAAACCATTATTTCCAATTGCAATAATAATTCACATTATTACTGTTTTGTTTTATTTTTTATCAAATAAATGCAGCCTTGGTGAGCATAAGAGACTTCTGTCAAAAACATTAACCTCTCATATTTTACACATAAACAATTCATTTTATTGCCTAAAGTTCCATCAGAAAGACAGAGAGCTAATAAATGAAAGAACTATGGCTGAACTGTCATGTGTGTGGTTCCTGGGTCCACTGGTAAAAAGGAAATGGGGTTGAACTTTGGCCTCATCTGAAAATGACAATTCAAAATATGTTGATGATAACTGACCTCCGGTTGACCTTTAGCCTGTTCATTGTTTTGCTGTTCTCTGTTCTATTGAGATCTCTTAGAATAAAGAAATCTTTCAACCACTTACAGTATTATGGTCATTTATGGTCAATATCTATTTATTTCTCCATCCTGCTGTGCTCTTTTTCATTCCAAACTGACCTACAGTACCATAATTGACAGGACTTTCAATTCCCCTGGAGCTAGCTAAGTGCCTTGCTCTAAGCCACAATGATGATTGGGAAAGACGGTGACCCACTTCCTTTGTCACCCTTAGCTGGATTTAATCCTGCAATAGTGTTGTCGCAGCCCAGATTATCAACCATTCAAGGAATAGTTCACCTAGTTCTATTATTTTGCTCACCCTCATTCAGGGGAAGTCGTGGCCTAATGGTTAGAGAGTCGGACTCGTAATCGAAAGGTTGCGGGTTCGAGTCCCCGGCCGGCAGGGATTGTAGGTGGGGGGGAGTGAATGTACAGCGCTCTCTCCACCCTCAATACCACGGGACTGAGGTGCCCTTGAGCAAGGCACCGAACCCCCAATTGCTCCCCGGGCGCCGCAGCATGGCTGCCCACTGCTCCGGGTGTGTGTTCACGGTGTGTGTGTGTGTGTGTGTGTGTGTGTGTGTGTATTTGTTCACTACTCACTGCTGTGTGTGTGCACTTGGATGGGTTAAACGCAGAGCACCAATTTCGAGTATGGGTCACCATACTTGACAATACGTCACGACTTTTTAACTTAACTTCAGTTCCAAACTCATATGACTCAGAGTAGACGCTGCATTTAAAAAAGTGTGAATGAAAATAAAGCTGTGAGGGTTACAAATGAGTACAGTCTGTTCAATGGTATAGACAAGGGCTGTGAAATTAGATGTGACATATTCAGACTTTGCTTATGAAGATGCATTACATAAAGTATGACATGTCTAAGTGCATTTAAATTCGCAAAAATAGACTGAGAACTATCAAAAATCAGCTCATGCTATAAACAATGTATGAAAAGATTAAAAATTATCAAAGGTTTTTTGACATCAAAACGAAAAAAATAAAAATGCATAAATTGAACAAGCCTGTGGGGGTGCTAGAGATTCTGTAGAATAGTTCAGAGAAAAGTAGTGTAACGTTGTAAAATAATAATAATAAACAAAATACTACTATAAAGTTAATGAAGATGAATTTCATTCAAATGAACAAATATATAACTAAAATTTCACAAACTTATTTAATTCTACTCTCTTAAAGACAGGTCAGAAACCATGTGATTGTGATCACAAATGATTTTATCATAATACAACAGTTTTATATGTTTATTTCCCGAGGAGGTGCTAAAGGGTCTGTAGGACTGTTCAGAGGAAAGTAGTGTAAAAAAACAACAAAATAAATAAATACACAAATAACTACCCGCATAAATAACTAAAGGTGTTACTATAAACATGCAGAGCAAAATCAAGGTAATTGATTTAAGTTTTAAATGTATTTATTTAATATTTAAGTTTGGTGAATGGACTGTTTAGGCATTTATATCAATTTACCAGTGCTGGGTTGTAAAGCATAATTTTGAAATTCAGCAAAATACCTTTTTTTGTGTTCCACAGAAGAAAGAATGTTAGACAGGTATGACAAATGTTTTAATTTATGGTGAACTGTCCCTTTAAGAAGATGACTACTACTCTGCCTGATGCTCTCTGTGTATATTCACACTCCTAGACTCTCTGGAAACCAAAAGAAGAAGCTTGACTGTCACACACATGAAAACTCACGCTTGTGTGAGAGGGGGAGGGGTGTATGTACACATGTTTTTATTTATCATGTTGTACTGGTGCGTGTGTATCTCACCAGTGCAGAGAGGCCTTCCTCTTTTTAACACCTTCTAATTTTTCCTTTGGCTTTCATAATAATCTGAATTATCCAATCATGCAAATTGTTCCTGTAGCAAACATAAAATGAAGAGAGAAAGAATGAACATGCAAAACAGACTGACTGTGCAGTGCATTTCCATATCAATGCTTCTTGGGTGTTTTTAAATGAACACGACAACACACACACTTGAAGACGACCAATCATATAGCTGATTTCATACATTCATACCCCCCTCGATTTACAGCTGAGAGTGACATGTTTATTAGGGCCCAAGCCAGTAAGGCGCAGGGCCCTATTGTTCTTCTAAGGATTATTATTTTTTTTTTTATTTTTATTAGGGCCCAAGCCAGTAAGGCGCAGGGCCCTATTGTTCCCCTAAGGATTATTATTAGGGCCCAAGCCAGTAAGGCGCAGGGCCCTATTGTTCTTCTAAGGATTATTATTTTTTTTATTATTTTTTATTTCGACTATCCGGGTACTTTTGGGGGCCTTAACGTGCCCGAAAACTCTTGAAAATTGGCACGCACATTGGAACCTGCGGCCATTAGGACGCCACAGACGCTGGGACCCGGGCGTGGCACAGGGGCTCTACGGCGCCCCCTGGAAGATTGTCAGAAAGCTTGATGTATAGCTCACACATACTTGCACGTATTCATATGAAACGCGGTACACATATAGAACTCATTGAGCCGAACAACTTTCACGCTGCATGTCTTAGGCTCCGCCCAACAGGAAGTCGGCTATTCAGGGCTGTTTAAAAAGCGCATGCTCTGGAATTTGATATACTCCTCTGAGGATTTCCATACGATTGCCACCAAACTCGGTGAACATGATCTCAAGACATTGGGGACGCTAAATTGCGAAGATATTTTTGATATGTCGAACGGTTTGCCCGTGGCGAGGCGATGAAGTTATGGCGAAAAATGAGACCCAGGAAATGCCTAATAACGTCCACATACATTGTATGATGTAGATCAAACTTCAGTGGTTTGTTCGTTGTATGATGCCGATCGGATAGATGTGACTATTATGACTGAAAGTTATAGCGCCACCAACTGGCTGCAGGAAGTGTGTCATTTTCAAAATGCTTTGAATTCAGCATCTTATTTTTACTCGATTTGCTTCAAACTTCACCAGAATAATGTCAAAACACGGCCGATGTAAAACTGTGAAGGGAATATTGATATCTAAAATTATGTTGCCATGGCAACGTGTCAAAGTTGAAAATTCGTTTCTGGTGATTTTGAGGCAGATAACATGTTTAGAATGTCATGAAACTCAACACACATATCAGTATTAATGATAGTTAGACACTGGAAAAAGCTCATAAACGGGCGTGGAAGAGGCACTCTATAGCGCCACCTTTTGTCAAAAATGGGGGGGTTAGTTTTAGCTACAGACACCAAACTCGGTACATAAATTGTTCTTATTAATCCGGACAACTTTCTAATTTACAGTCATTAGCTACGACCAACAGGAAGTCGGCTATATTTATTTTAAAGTGGGTTTTTTTTTAAAACAGGCTGTAAACAAATTCATACTCCTCCAAACAGAAACACGTAAATCACACCAAACATTTTTTCTCATGATGCCAAAATACTGAAGATGCTAAATTGCGGACGGATTTAGGATATCTTGAACGATGATTTAATGGCAATTTATTAAAGTTACTGTAAAAAATAGATTTTTTTTTTTTTTTTTTTTATCTTTTAAGAGCAGCTTCCAAACACTTCATAAAAAATTACATGCACATAACAATACAGTCTGAGGATATGTGATTAATTTCATGAATTTACAATACACTATGGAGAGCAGAAAATTAAAAAACTATCAGAGAGTTATTAAACTGCTGAGTGAGAGCTCCTGCCAGTCTGCCTCTGATTGAGGGGTGGGGGTGGGGTGGGCTGTCAGTGACTGTGTGGATTGAGGCAGTGGGTGAGAAAGAGAGAGAGAGGGTCTGTTTTTTAAAATCTTAAAAAAATGCTTATAAATCATTAAAGATTTTTATAACACTTTATAATAAGGTCTCATTTCTTAACATTAGGAAATGCATTAATTAACTGAACTAACAATGAAAAATATATTTTTACAGCATGTTAATTCTTCCATGATAGTATGAACTAACAAAGAACAATTTTTTTTAAAGCATTTATTAATCTTTTTAATGTTAGAAAAATAGTCATGTTCAAAAGATAAACTTTAAAATTTAATAATATATTAACACATTTTGGAATTAATATTGATCAATATTAAATGGTATATAATTATTAATGATTTTATATATATATATATATATATAATGATAGCTACAGACACCAAACTCGGTACATAAATTGTTCTTATTAATCCGGACAACTTTCTAATTTACAGTCATTAGCTACGACCAACAGGAAGTCGGCTATATTTATTTTAATGTGGGTTTTTTTTTTTTTAAACGCGCTGTAAACAAATTCATACTCCTCCAATCAGAAACACGGAAATCACACCAAATATTTTTTCTCACGATGCCAAAATACTGAAGATGCTAATTGCAGACAGATTTAGGATATCTTGAACTGCGTTTTAATGGCAATTTATTAAAGTTACAGTAAAAAAGAGAAAACTTTTTTTTTTTTTTTCTTTTAAGAGCAGCTTCCAAACACTTCATAAAAAATTACATACACAGAACAAGACAGTCTGAGGATATGTGATTAATTCATGAATTTACAATACACTATGCGGAGGAGAACATTTTAAAACTATCAGAGATCTCCTGTCTCTGTGCTTCTAATGTTTGCGGTGGGTGACTGGGTGGGTGAGTTCAGTGAGTGTGGAGGGGGAGAGAGAGAGAGAGGGGGTCTGTTTAAACATCTCAATAAAATCCTTAAAAAATGCTTATAAAGCATTAAAGGTTTTGATAACACTTTATAATTAAGTCTCATTTGTTAACAGTAGGGAAGGCATTAATTAACATGAACTAACAATGAAAAATATATTTTTTACAGCATGTTAATTCTTCATTGATAGTATGAACTTACAATGAACTAACAATGAACAAAATATTTGTAATATTAGAAAAATAGTCATGTTCAAAAGATAAAACATTAAAATGTAATAATATATTAACACATTTTGGAATTGATTTTGATCAACATTAAATGGTATATATTTATTAATGATGTAAATTAACAACAGTTAAATAATGTTGTTTTTTAACATTGGTTAATTCACAAATAACATTAAATATTAACAATATATTTTTTACTTTATTCATTTGTGTTAGAAAAAATTATTAATGTTAGTTAATGGAAAAATAAATCATTAAAAAATGCTTATAAATCATTAAAACCTTTGGTAACTATAATAATTTCTCATTTGTTAGCATTTGTAAATGCATTAACTAACATGAACTACCAATGAAAAATATATTTTCACAGAATTTAAAGTTTTATATGTTGTTCTGTGTGTGTGTGTGTTTCACAGAGTTGATGGTTTGGATTAACCCTTTAATTGCCGTATCCCTTAAAACCAAACTGCCAGAGGGTTACTGTGATGCGTGTGCTCGCTGGGCACCGTTTTATCGATGCCACCGGGGTGGCGTATGCTGACGGCTTGGGCCCGTCATCGCTGCTTGCAGCTATATTTTTTTTTTTTTTTTTTTTTTTTTTTTTTTTTTATTATTTTTTATTTCGACTATCCGGGTACTTTTGGGGGCCTTAACGTGCCCGAAAACTCTCGAAAATTGGCACACACATTGGAACCTGCGGCCATTAGGACGCCGCTGAGGCTGGGACCCGGGCGTGGCACAGGGGCTCTACGGCTCCCCCTGGAAAATTGTCAGAAAGCTTGATGTATAGCTCACACATACTTGCACGTATTCATATGAAACTCGGTACACATATAGAACTCATTGAGCCGAACAACTTTCACGCTGCATGTCTTAGGGTCCGCCCAACAGGAAGTCGGCTATTCAGGGCTGTTTAAAAAGCGCATGCTCTGGAATTTGATATACTCCTCTGAGGATTTCCATACGATTGCCACCAAACTCGGTGAACATGATCTCAAGACATTGGGGACGCTAAATTGCGAAGATATTTTTGATATGTCGAACGGTTTGCCCGTGGCGAGGCGATGAAGTTATGGCGAAAAATGAGACCCAGGAAATGCCTAATAACGTCCACATACATTGTATGATGTAGATCAAACTTCAGTGATTTGTTCGTTGTATGATGCCGATCGGATAGATGTGACTATTATGACTGAAAGTTATAGCGCCACCAACTGGCTGCAGGAAGTGTGTCGTTTTCAAAATGATTTGAATTCAGCATCTTATTTTTACTCGATTTGCTTCAAACTTCACCAGAATAATGTCAAAACACGGCCGATGTAAAACTGTGAAGGGAATATTGATATCTAAAATTATGTTGCCATGGCAACGTGTCAAAGTTGAAAATTCGTTTCTGGTGATTTTGAGGCAGATAACATGTTTAGAATGTCATGAAACTCAACACACATATCAGTATTAATGATAGTTAGACACTGGAAAAAGCTCATAAACGGGCGTGGAAGAGGCACTCTATAGCGCCACCTTTTGTCAAAAATGGGGGGGTTAGTTTTAGCTACAGACACCAAACTCGGTACATAAATTGTTCTTATTAATCCGGACAACTTTCTAATTTACAGTCATTAGCTACGACCAACAGGACGTCGGCTATATTTATTTTAATGTGGGTTTTTTTTTTAAAACGGGCTGTAAACAAATTCATACTCCTCAAAGCAGAAACACGTAAATCACACCAAACATTTTTTCTTATGATGCCAAAATACTGAAGATGCTAAATTGCGGACGGATTTAGGATATCTTGAACGATGATTTAATGGCAATTTATTAAAGTTACAGTAAAAAAGAGATTTTTTTTTTTTTTTTTATCTTTTAAGAGCAGCTTCCAAACACTTCATAAAAAATTACATACACAGAACAATACAGTCTGACGATATGTGATTAATTTCATGAATTTACAATACACTATGCAGAGGAGAAAATTTTAAAACTATCAGACAGTTGTTACAATGCTTCAATGAGTGAGAGTTCCCTGTCAGCCTGCAGCTGAGTGAGGGGGTGGGGGTGGGGTGGGGTGTGAGTGACTGTGTGGATTGAGGAGCTGGGTGAGAGAGAGAAAGAGAGAGAGGGTCTGTTTTTTTAAAATCTTTAAAAAATGCTTATAAAGCATTAAAGGTTTTCATAACACTTTATAATTAAGTCTCATTTGTTAACAGTAGGGAATGCATTAATTAACATGAACTAACAATGAAAAATATAATTTTTTACAGCATGTTAATTCTTCATTGATAGTATGAACTTACAATGAACTAACAATGAACAAAATATTTTTAATGTTAGAAAAATAGTCATGTTCAAAAGAGAAACTTTAAAATTTACTAATATATTAACACATTTTGGAATTAATATTGATCAACATTAAATGGAATATAATTATTAATGATTATATATATATATAATGATAGCTACAGACACCAAACTTGGTACATAAATTGTTCACATTAAGCCGGACAACTTTCTAATTTACAGACATTAGCTACGACCAACAGGAAGTCGGCTTTTTTTTTTTATGTGTTTTTTTTTTTCAAAACGGGCTGTAAACAAATTCATACTCCTCCAAGCAGAAACCAAAAATTCACACCAAACACAGAACAAGACAGTCTGAGGATATGTGATTAATTCCATGAATTTACAGTACACTATGGCGAGAAGAAAATTTTAAAACTTATCAGAGATATCCTGTCACTGTGCTTCTAATGTGTGCGGTAGGTGACTGGGTGAGTGACTGACTGTGTGAGTTCAGTGAGTGTGGAGGGGGAGAGAGAGAGAGAGGGAGACAGAGAGAGAGAGAGAGAGAGAGAGAGAAAGAGAGAGAGAGAGAGAGAGAGAGTCTGTTTAAACTTCTCAATAAAATCCTTAAAAAATGCTTATAAAGCATTAAAGGTTTTGATAACACTTTATAATTGAGTCTCATTTGTTAACAGTAGGGAATGCATTAATTAACATGAACTAACAATGAAAAATATATTTTTTAAAGCATGTTAATTCTTCATTGATAGTATGAACTTACAATGAACTAACAATGAACAAAATATTTTTAATATTAGAAAAATAGTCATGTTCAAAAGATAAAACTTTAAAATTTAATAATATATTAACACATTTTGGAATTGATTTTGATAAACATTAAATGGTATATATTTATTAATGATGTAAATTAACAACAGTTAAATAATGTTGTTTTTAACATTGGTTAATTCAAAAATAACATTAAATATTAACAATATATTTTTTACTTTATTCATTTGTGTTGGAAAAAATTATTCATGTTAGTTAATGGAAAAATAAATCATTAAAAAATGCTTATAAATCATTAAAAGCTTTGGTAACTATAATAATTTCTCATTTGTTAGCATTAGTAAATGCATTAACTAACATGAACTACCAATGAAAAATATATTTTGACAGAATTTAAAGTTTTATATGTTGTTCTGTGTGTGTGTGTTTCACTGAGTTGATGGTTTGGATTAACCCTTTAATTGCCGTATCCCTTAAAACCAAACTGCCAGAGGGTTACTGTGATGCTTGTGCTCGCTGGGCACCGTTTTATCCATGCCACCGGGGTGGCGTATGCTGACGGCTTGGGCCCGTCATCGCTGCTCGCAGCTATATTTTTTTTTTATTTTTTTTTTTTTTTTATTTTTTTTTTTTTTTATTTCAATTATCCGGGCACTTTTGGGGGCCTTAACGTGCCCGAAAACTCTCGAAAATTGGCACGCACGTTGGAACCTGCGGCCATTAGGACGCCGCTGAGGCTGGGACCCGGGCGTGGCACAGGGGCTCTACGGCGCCCCCTGGAAAATTGTCAGAAAGCTTGATGTATAGCTCACACATACTTGCACGTATTCATATGAAACTCGGTACACATATAGAACTCATTGAGCCGAACAACTTCCGCGCAGCATGTCATAGGCTCCGCCCAACAGGAAGTCGGCTATTCAGGGCTGTTTAAAAAGCGCATGCTCTGGAATTTGATATACTCCTCTGAGGATTTCCATACGATTGCCACCAAACTCGGTGAACATGATCTCAAGACATTGGGGACGCTAAATTGCGAAGATATTTTTGATATGTCGAACGGTTTGCCCGTGGCGAGGCGATGAAGTTATGGCGAAAAATGAGACCCAGGAAATGCCTAATAACGTCCACATACATTGTATGATGTATATCAAACTTCAGTGATTTGTTCGTTGTATGATGCCGATCGGATAGATGTGACTATTATGACTGAAAGTTATAGCGCCACCAACTGGCTGCAGGAAGTGTGTCGTTTTCAAAATGCTTTGAATTCAGCATCTTCTTTTACCTCGATTTGCTTCAAACTTCACCAGAATAATGTCAAAACACGGCCGATGTAAAACTGTGAAGGGAATATTGATATCTAAAATTATGTTGCCATGGCAACGTGTCAAAGTTGAAAATTCGTTTCTGGTGATTTTGAGGCAGATAACATGTTTAGAATGTCATGAAACTCAACACACATATCAGTATTAATGATAGTTAGACACTGGAAAAAGCTCATAAACGGGCGTGGAAGAGACACTCTATAGCGCCACCTTTTGTCAAAAATGAGGGGGTTAGTTTTAGCTACAGACACCAAACTCGGTACATAAATTGTTCTTATTAATCCGGACAATTTTCTAATTTACAGTCATTAGCTACGACCAACAGGAAGTCGGCTATATTTATTTTAATGTGGGTTTTTTTTAAAAACGGGCTGTAAACAAATTAATACTCCTCCAAGCAGAAACACGGAAATCACACCAAACATTTTTTATCATGATGCCAAAATACTGAAGATGCTAAATTGCGGACGGATTTAGGATATCTTGAACGATGATTTAATGGCAATTTATTAAAGTTACAGTAAAAAAGATAATTTTTTTTTTTTTTTATCTTTTAAGAGCAGCTTCCAAACACTTCATAAAAAATTACATACACAGAACAATACAGTCTGAGGATATGTGATTAATTTCATGAATTTACAATACACTATGCTTAGGAGAAAATTTAAAAACTATCAGAGAGCTCTTAGACTGCTTCTGAGTGAGAGATCCCTGTCAGCCTGCAGCTGAGTGAGGGGTGGGGTGGGGTGGGGTGTGAGTGACTGTGTGAGTGACTGTGTGGATTGAGGAGCTGGGTGAGAGAGAGAAAGAGAGAGAGGGTCTGTTTTTTAAAATCTTTAAAAAATGCTTATAAATCATTAAATAAGGTCTCAATTCTTAACATTAGGAAATGCATTAATTAACGTGAACTAACAATGAAAAATATATTTTTACATCATGTTAATTCTTCCATGATAGTATGAACTAACAAAGAACAATTTTTTTAAAGCATTTATTAATCTTTTTAATGTTAGAAAAATAGTCATGTTCAAAAGATAAACTTTCAAATGTAATAATATATTAACACATTTTGGAATTAATATTGATCAACATTAAATGGTATATAATTATTAATGTTTATATATATATAATGATAGCTACAGACACCAAACTCGGTACATAAATTGTTCTTATTAATCCGGACAACTTTCTAATTTACAGTCATTAGCTACGACCAACAGGAAGTCGGCTATATTTATTTTAATGTGGGTTTTGTTTTTAAACAGGCTGTAAACAAATTCATGCTCCTCCAAACAGAAACACGGAAATCACACCAAACATTTTTTCTTATGATGCCAAAATACTGAAGATGCTAAATTGCGGACGGATTTAGGATATCTTGAACGATGATTTAATGGCAATTTATTAAAGTTACAGTAAAAAAGAGAAAACTTTTCTTTTCTTTTTTTCTTTTAAGAGCAGCTTCCAAACACTTCATAAAAAATTACATACACAGAACAATACAGTCTGAGGATATGTGATTAATTTCATGAATTTACAATACACTATGCGGAGGAGAAAATTTAAAAACTATCAGAGTTCTCCTGTCTCTGTGCTTCTAATGTTTGCGGTAGGTGACTGGGTGGGTGACTGACTGTGTGAGTTCAGTGAGTGTGGAGGGGGAGAGAGAGAGGGAGAGAGAGAGAGGGTCTGTTTAAACATCTCAATAAAATCCTTAAAAAATGCTTATAAAGCATTAAAGGTTTTGATAACACTTTATAATTAAGTCTCATTTGTTAACAGTAGGGAATGCATTCATTAACATGAACTAACAATGAAATATATTTTTTACAGCATGTTAATTCTTCATTGATAGTATGAACTTACAATGAACTAACAATGAACAAAATATTTTTTATATTAGAAAAATAGTCATGTTCAAAAGATAAAACTTTAAAATTTAATAATATATTAACACATTTTGGAATTGATTTTGATCAACATTAAATGGTATATATTTATTAATGATGTAAATTAACAACAGTTAAATAATGTTGTTTTTTAACATTGGTTAATTCACAAATAACATTAAATATTAACAATATATTTTTTACTTTATTAATTTGTGTTAGAAAAAATTATTCATGTTAGTTAATGGAAAAATAAATCATTAAAAAATGCTTATAAATCATTAAAAGCTTTGGTAACTATAATAATTTCTCATTTGTTAGCATTAGTAAATGCATTAACTAACATCAACTACCAATGAAAAATATATTTTCACAGAACTTAAAGTTTTATATGTTCTGTGTGTGTGTGTTTCACAGAGTTGATGGTTTGGATTAACCCTTTAATTGCCGTATCCCTTAAAACCAAACTGCCAGAGGGTTACTGTGATGCTTGTGCTCGCTGGGCACCGTTTTATCGATGCCACCGGGGTGGCATATGCTGACGGCTTGGGCCCGTCATCGCTGCTCGCAGCTATATTTTTTTTTTTTTTTTTTATTTTTTATTTCAATCATCCGGGCACTTTTGGGGGCCTTAACGTGCCCGAAAACTCTCGAAAATTGGCACGCACGTTGGAACCTGCGGCCATTAGGACGCCGCTGAGGCTGGGACCCGGGCGTGGCACAGGGGCTCTACGGCGCCCCCTGGAAAATTGTCAGAAAGCTTGATGTATAGCTCACACATACTTGCACGTATTCATATGAAACTCGGTACACATATAGAACTCATTGAGCCGAACAACTTCCGCGCAGCATGTCATAGGCTCCGCCCAACAGGAAGTCGGCTATTCAGGGCTGTTTAAAAAGCGCATGCTCTGGAATTTGATATACTCCTCTGAGGATTTCCATACGATTGCCACCAAACTAGGTGAACATGATCTCAAGACATTGGGGACGCTAAATTGCGAAGATATTTTTGATATGTCGAACGGTTTGCCCGTGGCGAGGCGATGAAGTTATGGCGAAAAATGAGACCCAGGAAATGCCTAATAACGTCCACATACATTGTATGATGTATATCAAACTTCAGTGATTTGTTCGTTGTATGATGCCGATCGGATAGATGTGACTATTATGACTGAAAGTTATAGCGCCACCAACTGGCTGCAGGAAGTGTGTCGTTTTCAAAATGCTTTGAATTCAGCATCTTCTTTTACCTCGATTTGCTTCAAACTTCACCAGAATAATGTCAAAACACGGCCGATGTAAAACTGTGAAGGGAATATTGATATCTAAAATTATGTTGCCATGGCAACGTGTCAAAGTTGAAAATTCGTTTCTGGTGATTTTGAGGCAGATAACATGTTTAGAATGTCATGAAACTCAACACACATATCAGTATTAATGATAGTTAGACACTGGAAAAAGCTCATAAACGGGCGTGGAAGAGACACTCTATAGCGCCACCTTTTGTCAAAAATGAGGGGGTTAGTTTTAGCTACAGACACCAAACTCGGTACATAAATTGTTCTTATTAATCCGGACAATTTTCTAATTTACAGTCATTAGCTACGACCAACAGGAAGTCGGCTATATTTATTTTAATGTGGGTTTTTTTTAAAAACGGGCTGTAAACAAATTAATACTCCTCCAAGCAGAAACACGGAAATCACACCAAACATTTTTTATCATGATGCCAAAATACTGAAGATGCTAAATTGCGGACGGATTTAGGATATCTTGAACGATGATTTAATGGCAATTTATTAAAGTTACAGTAAAAAAGATAATTTTTTTTTTTTTTTATCTTTTAAGAGCAGCTTCCAAACACTTCATAAAAAATTACATACACAGAACAATACAGTCTGAGGATATGTGATTAATTTCATGAATTTACAATACACTATGCTTAGGAGAAAATTTAAAAACTATCAGAGAGCTCTTAGACTGCTTCTGAGTGAGAGATCCCTGTCAGCCTGCAGCTGAGTGAGGGGTGGGGTGGGGTGGGGTGTGAGTGACTGTGTGAGTGACTGTGTGAGTGACTGTGTGGATTGAGGAGCTGGGTGAGAGAGAGAAAGAGAGAGAGGGTCTGTTTTTTAAAATCTTTAAAAAATGCTTATAAATCATTAAATAAGGTCTCAATTCTTAACATTAGGAAATGCATTAATTAACGTGAACTAACAATGAAAAATATATTTTTACATCATGTTAATTCTTCCATGATAGTATGAACTAACAAAGAACAATTTTTTTAAAGCATTTATTAATCTTTTTAATGTTAGAAAAATAGTCATGTTCAAAAGATAAACTTTCAAATGTAATAATATATTAACACATTTTGGAATTAATATTGATCAACATTAAATGGTATATAATTATTAATGTTTATATATATATAATGATAGCTACAGACACCAAACTCGGTACATAAATTGTTCTTATTAATCCGGACAACTTTCTAATTTACAGTCATTAGCTACGACCAACAGGAAGTCGGCTATATTTATTTTAATGTGGGTTTTTTTTTTAAACGGGCTGTAAACAAATTCATACTCCTCCAAACAGAAACACGGAAATCACACCAAACATTTTTTCTCATGATGCCAAAATACTGATGATGCTAAATTGCGGACGGATTTAGGATATCTTGAACGATGATTTAATGGAAATTTATTAAAGTTACAGTAAACAAGAAAAAACATTTTTTTTTTATCTTTTAAGAGCAGCTTCCAAACACTTCATAAAAAATTACATACACAGAACAATACAGTCTGAGGTTATGGGATTAATTTCATGAATTTACAATACACTATGCGGAGGAGAAAATTTAAAAACTATCAGAGCTGCTTTTGAGTGAGAGCTCCCTGCCAGCCTGCCTCTGAGTGAGAGCTCCCTGTCACTGCTGCTGAGTGAGGGGTGGGGGTGGGCTGTGAGTGACTGTGTGAGTGACTGTGTGGATTGAGTGTGGATTGAGGCAGTGGGTGAGAGAGAGAAAGAGAGAGAGGGTCTGTTTTTTAAAATCTTAAAAAAATGCTTATAAATCATTAAAGATTTTGATAACACTTTATAATAAGGTCTCATTTCTTAACATTAGGAAATGCATTAATTAACGTGAACTAACAATGAAAAATATATTTTTACAGCATGTTAATTCTTCCATGATAGTATGAAATAACAAAGAGCAATTTTTTTTAAAGCATTTATTAATCTTTTTAATGTTAGAAAAATAGTCATGTTCAAAAGATAAACTTTAAAATTTAATAATATATTAACACATTTTGGAATTAATATTGATCAACATTAAATGGTATATAATTATTAATTTGTATATATATATATATATATATGATAGCTGCAGACACCAAACTCGGTATATAAATTGTTCTTATTAATCCGGACAACTTTCTAATTTACAGTCATTAGCTACGACCAACAGGAAGTCGGCTATATTTATTTTAATGTGTGTTTTTTTTTTTTAAACGGGCTGTAAACAAATTCATACTCCTCCAATCAGAAACACAGAAATCACACCAAACATTTTTTGTCATGATGCCAAAATACTGATGATGCTAAATTGCGGACGGATTTAGGATATCTTGAACGATGATTTAATGGCAATTTATTAAAGTTACAGTAAAAAAGAACACTTTTTTTTTTTATCTTTTAAGAGCAGCTTCCAAACACTTCATAAAAAATTACATACACAGAACAAGACAGTCTGAGGATATGTGATTATTTCATGAATTTACAATACACTATGGCGAAAAGAAAATTTTCAAACTTATCAGAGTTCTCCTGTCTCTGTGCTTCTAATGTGTGCGGTGGGTGACTGGGTGGGTGACTGACTGTGTGAGTTTAGTGAGTGTGGAGGGGGAGAGAGAGAGGGTCTGTTTAAACTTCTCAATAAAATCCTTAAAAAATGCTTATAAAGCATTAAAGGTTTTGATAACACTTTATAATAAGGTCTCATTTCTTAACATTAGGAAATGCATTAATTAACGTGAACTAACAATGAAAAATATATTTTTACAGCATGTTAATTCTTCCAGGATAGTATGAACTAACAAAGAACAATTTTTTTTTAAAGCATTTATTAATCTTTTTAATGTTAGAAAAATAGTCATGTTCAAAAGATAAACTTTAAAATTTAATAATATATTAACACATTTTGGAATTAATATTGAACAACATTAAATGGTATATAATTATTAATGTTTATATATATATATATATAATGATAGCTACAGACACCAAACTCGGTACATAAATTGTTCTTATTAATCCGGACAACTTTCTAATTTACAGTCATTAGCTACGACCAACAGGAAGTCGGCTATATTTATTTTAATGTGGGTTTTTTTTAAACAGGCTGTAAACAAATTCATACTCCTTCAAGCAGAAACACAGAAATCACACCAAACATTTTTTCTCATGATGCCAAAATACTGAAGATGCTAAATTGTGGACGGATTTAGGATATCTTGAACGATGATTTAATGGCAATTTATTAAAGTTACAGAAAAAAGAGAACTTTTTTTTTTTTATCTTTTAAGAGCAGCTTCCAAACACTTCATAAAAAATTACATACACAGAACAATACAGTCTGAGGATATGTGATTAATTTCATGAATTTACAATACACTATGGAGAGGAGAAAATTTAAAACTTATCAGAGTTCTCCTGTCACTGCTTCTAATGTGTGCGGTGGGTGACTGGGTGAGTGACTGACTGTGTGAGTTCAGTGAGTGTGGAGGGGGAGAGAGAGAGAGAGAGAGGGTCTGTTTAAACTTCTCAATAAAATCCTTAAAAAATGCTTATAAAGCATTAAAGGTTTTGATAACACTTTATAATTAAGTCTCATTTGTTAACAGTAGGGAATGCATTAATTAACATGAACTAACAATGAAAAATATATATTTTACAGCATGTTAATTCTTCATTGATAGTATGAACTTACAACGAACTAACAATGAACAAAATATTTTTAATATTAGAAAAATAGTCATGTTCAAAAGATAAAACTTTAAAATGTAATAATATATTAACACATTTTGGAATTGATTTTGATCAACATTAAATGGTATATATTTATTAATGATGTAAATTAACAACAGTTAAATAATGTTGTTTTTTAACATTGGTTAATTCACAAATAACATTAAATATTAACAATATATTTTTTACTTTATTCATTTGTGTTAGAAAAAAATATTCATGTTAGTTAATGGAAAAATAAATCATTAAAACCTTTGGTAACTATAATAATTTCTCATTTGTTAGCATTAGTAAATGCATTAACTAACATCAACTACCAATGAAAAATATATTTTCACAGAATTTAAAGTTTTATATGTTGTTCTGTGTGTGTGTGTGTTTCACAGAGTTGATGGTTTGGATTAACCCTTTAATTGCCGTATCCCTTAAAACCAAACTGCCAGAGGGTTACTGTAATGCTTGTGCTCGCTGGGCACCGTTTTATCGATGCCACCGGGGTGGCGTATGCTGACGGCTTGGGCCCGTCATCGCTGCTCGCAGCTATATTTAGCAATTATCTCCTGTATATCAACTCTGACTGCATGAAGAAGAACATCTGGATGTTAGAAAAGGTTAATGTAATGTCAAAGGTCTCAAAGTGACCTACATTCAATCAAGAGCCACTGAAAGGAACGAGGGAATGTCACAAACATATCAACACACATTCATTTCATTCTTGGAGCTGTATGAATCAGTGTTGTGAGAGCATTAGCATGGCTGCAACAAACGATAAGAAGTGGTTTGCATTTGTTCCCTTCTGAAGACTCTCTCTCTCCCTCTCAATCTCTCGCTGTGTCTCAGGCGGCATGGTAAAAAGACCTTTTGGAGCATTCAATTCGCTCCTTTGTGGCTGCTGTCAGCGTTTTAATTGAACCAGGCAGAGATGAACAATACCACAGAGAGTTATGGAGTATGTGTGAGTGTGTGTGTGTGTGTGTGGCAGGCGGGGCAGGGGGAAAGGAACGTTTAGTAAGACTGAGAGAGCTACTTGCTGTGATTCGATGTGAATTTGTCTACTAAAACAAAGTACCAGCTAGAGTCACTGTTGAATAACTCTCATGACTTTTAGTTCAGTTGTTTGATTTACAGTTGCACCTTCACAAATATGACTGGATGAATGTTCTGTCATCATTTACTCACCCTTTAAAAACCCATATGACTTTTTTTTTCTTCCATGAAACACAAAAGGGAATGTTTTGCAGTATGTCTGGCTGACTTCATTCTTTACAAAGAAATGGGAACTGGTTTGGAAAGTGAGGTAACTGAGGTTTTTGGTAAATTATCCCTAAAGAAAGAGCAAAACATTTATTTAAGATAATTCACAGTGCTGGTTTACATAGAAGTTTGTTGAGGCAGTGTGAACCTGCCTTTAGGATCAAATAAACTAAGTAGAGTAAAAAAAATGATAAAAAAAAAACAAAAAAACAAACCAAAACAAACAAAATAAAATAAAATAAAACAAAATAAGGTACTCTACAGTTCAAAAGTTTGGGGTCGGTAAGATTTTTTTTTACGTTTGTAAAAGTTCTTCTTGGCATTTATTTGATCAAAAATACAGTAAAAACAGTAATAATGTGAAATATTATTACAATTTAAAATAACTGTTTTCTATTTATACAATAATGTTTTCTATTAATATATTTGAATTTATTTCTGTGATGGCAAAGCTGAAGTTTCAGCAGTCATTACTCCAGTCTACAGCGTCACATGATTCTTCAGAAATCATTCTGACATACTGATTTGGTGCTCAAGAAACATTTCTAATTATTAACAATGTTGAACAGTCATGCTGCTTAATTTATTTGAAAAAAAAAAATATATATATACAAATATATTTTAACATTATTAATGTCTTTACATCAATTTAATGTATCCTTGGTAAATAAAAGTATTGATTTCTTTAAAAAAAATTACTCATTTGAAACTTTTGAACAACATTGCACTGATATTTCAGATAATATAAATGAGTTCAATTATACAGGTCCTTTTCAAAAAAATTGCATATTGTGCTAAAGTTCATTATTTTCTGTAATGTACTGATAAACATTAGACTTTCATATATTTTAGATTCATTACAACACAACTGAAGTAGTTCAAGCCTTTTATTGTTTTAATATTGATGATTTTGGCATACAGCTCATGAAAACCCAAAATTCCTATCTCAAAAAATTTGCATATTTCATCCGACCAATAAAAGAAAAGTGTTTTTAATACAAAAAAAAGTCAACCTTCAAATAATTATGTTCAGTTATGCACTCAATACTTGGTCGGGAATCCTTTTGCAGAAATGACTGCTTCAATGCGGCGTGGCATGGAGGCAATCAGCCTGTGGCACTGCTGAGGTGTTATGGAGGCCCAGGATGCTTCGATAGCGGCCTTAAGCTCATCCAGAGTGTTGGGTCTTGCGTCTCTCAACTTTCTCTTCACAATATCCCACAGATTCTCTATGGGGTTCAGGTCAGGAGAGTTGGCAGGCCAATTGAGCACAGTAATACCATGGTCAGTAAACCATTTACCAGTGGTTTTGGCACTGTGAGCAGGTGCCAGGTCGTGCTGAAAAATGAAATCTTCATCTCCATAAAGCTTTTCAGCAGATGGAAGCATGAAGTGCTCCAAAATCTCCTGATAGCTAGCTGCATTGACCCTGCCCTTGATAAAACACAGTGGACCAACACCAGCATCACTGACTGTGGGTACTTGACACTGGACTTCAGACATTTTGGCATTTCCCTCTCCCCAGTCTTCCTCCAGACTCTGGCACCTTGATTTCCGAATGGCATGCAAAATTTGCTTTCATCCGAAAAAAGTACTTTGGACCACTGAGCAACAGTCCAGTGCTGCTTCTCTGTAGCCCAGGTCAGGCGCTTCTGCCGCTGTTTCTGGTTCAAAAGTGGCTTGACCTGGGGAATGCGGCACCTGTAGCCCATTTCCTGCACACGCCTGTACACGGTGGCTCTGGATGTTTCTACTCCAGACTCAGTTCACTGCTTCCGCAGGTCCCCCAAGGTCTGGAATCGGTCCTTCTCCACAATCTTCCTCAGGGTCCGGTCACCTCTTCTCGTTGTGCTGCGTTTTCTGCCACACTTTTTCCTTCCCACAGACTTCCCACTGAGGTGCCTTGATACAGCACTCTGGGAACAGCCTATTCGTTCAGAAATTTCTTTCTGTGTCTTACCCTCTTGCTTGAGGGTGTCAATGATGGCCTTCTGGACAGCAGTCAGGTCGGCAGTCTTACCCATGATTGCGGTTTTGAGTAATGAACCAGGCTGGGAGTTTTTAAAAGCCTCAGGAATCTTTTGCAGGTGTTTAGAGTTAATTAGTTGATTCAGATGATTAGGTTAATAGCTCGTTTAGAGAACCTTTTCATGATATGCTAATTTTTTGAGATAGGAATTTTGGGTTTTCATGAGCTGTATGCCAAAATCATCAATATTAAAACAATAAAAGGCTTGAACTACTTCAGTTGTGTTGTAATGAATCTAAAATATATGAAAGTCTAATGTTTATCAGTACATTACAGAAAATAATGAACTTTATCACAATATGCTAATTTTTTGAAAAGGACCTGTACAATGTAGGTGGTCTGTGGCATCAAATCCTTGAAAACTTCTGCACTAACAGATAAATACTCACACAGGCACATGTAGTATATTGTGAACATGCAGCTCAGACTCAATAACAGGTCAGACCGTGATCCGGTAGGCAGCTGGATTATTCTCAGTATAATGGGATTATATGAAGCTGGTGTGCGATTATGACAGATAAGGATGTGGCTGTGAGTTCTGCTCTTGAGCAGCCAGATTAAGGATTAACCAGAGACAAGATGCTCTCATACTAACCCATACTATCCAGCAGGAGTGTGTGCTAACTCTCTCTCTTTCTATGCACTGCCTTGACCTTTTCATTTCATCTCTTATTTTTGCTCTCTGACTCCAACAGTGGAGCTCCAGGCACAGAGAACCCATGAAATTAAACTAGTATATCATCTCAAACACCCACACGCACACACTCAACATTTCCTCATTTAACACCGAAATGGTTGTGGAATGATATGGAGCGTCTACCTCGGTGAGTGAGCGTGTGTCAGTGTGACATTAATGTGTGAAGTCATTGATCAACTTCATCCCAGATTCCCTCAAGCAGTCAGGCACTTTAAAGTTCCACTAAACCGGATGCCAGACGCATTGCTGCTCTCTCAGGGCCTCACGCACACACGAATTGCTCACACGCCAGCCAGAGTGAGTCCACAGACACCCCTGTCAATTTAAAACACATGCTGGATATGAGAAAAGAGTATCAAGACCAAAAAAATTCCCACAATGTCACTCTGCAAAACGACGATGTGTTCATCTCTGTCGCGCACGTCATTTCGCCGCGGCCGCATTCCCCGGCGACCACCCCTCAGACTTCCTCTGATGCTGAGATTTCCCACGAGGCTCATCCGTGTGACAGCACCAATGACAGCGGAGGGGCTGAGTGGGAGGAGCTGTCACGCTGCATGACAGCTCTGAGCCAATCACGACCCAGCTGCAGTGATTGACAGCTCTGAGAGGGCTGTCAATCTCCTCTGTTGTCTTATGTTGATCACAGTTGACATTTAGCTGTTCAGTTTTGAAAGAATCATTTTTTCCATAGCCAAATGCATACTACACAACTCACAATCTTGTTACTGTGTTTGATCTTTTGAGATGTAGTATAAAAATGCTGATAGCACTTTAGTATAGGGACCAATTCTCACTATTAACTAGATGCGTATTAGCATGCCTATTAAAAAGCACATATTCTGCATGACCATATTCTACATTCCTAATACTACGAAATACCTAAACTTAACAACTACTTTACTATTAATAAGAAGCAAATTAGGAGTTTTTTGAGGCGAAAGTCATAGTCGTGGCCTAATGGAAGTCGTGGCCTAATGGTTAGAGAGTCGGACTTGTAATCCGAAGGTTGCGGGTTCGAGTCTCCGGCCGGCAGGAATTGTAGGTGGGGGGGGAGTGAATGTCCAGCGCTCTCTCCACCCTCAATACCACGACTGAGGTGCCCTTGAGCAAGGCACCGAACCCCCAACTGCTCCCTGGGCGCTGCAGCATAAAATGGCTGCCCACTGCTCCGGGTGTATGTTCACGGTGTGTGTGTGTTTACTGCTGTGTGTGTGCATGTTGGATGGGTTAAATGCAGAGCACGAATTCCGAGTATGGGTCACCATACTTGGCTGAATGTCACTTCACTTCACTTCTCTTCACTTCACATAGTTAGTGCTTTGTTAATAGCGAGAATTGGACCTTAAAGTGTGACCAAAACACTGCTAGTATGCACACTCTCTGCTAAGCATACTTGTGATTAAGTGTGAGCACCATCCCAATAAGCAAGAAAAAAAAAAGATAGCGAGAGAAAAGAGCTAAGCATTTGGAAGCCTGTTTCCACTACAGAATAAAATATAAAAAAGCCAATTGTGACTTCTTAGTTCACAATTATGACTTTTACACTTTTGAAAACTTATGAATTTTACTCACAAGTTTATAAATCACAATTCTGATTTTTAAACCTTTATATAAATAATTCTATAGAATATCCTCAGATAAATAGGGACTGTTGTTTCTTGGAATGTCCTCCTTATACTCGAAGTTAAAACTTTGCAGACATTACTAACAAAAGCACAGCACGAATCATTAATAACATGACCAACTGATCAGTCAAACACTGCCTAACTAATCTTGCTGAAAGTACAACTTATCAGGGCTGTTCCCGGTAGCCCCGCCTCCTTTCTCCATGGCAATAGGCTCTGTTTTCTGGTTAATTGACTTTTTGAGAGCAGAGGCAGTAACATCAGTCTCTTTAATGGGGAAAAAAAACAACATCAAGAAATTAAGTCTCTCTCTTACACACTCACTCACACACACTCCCTCTCTAAAGCAATGCATCATCCCTGCTAAATAATAAAAACACTAAATCCCAGGCACACAAAACAAAAATCACATCCAATAGCACGAAACAAAACCCACATCCGAACACTCACACATGCACTGTACCAACAGAGACCAAACTTATCCAAAAATCCACATCCTACCCCCCACATGTCTTTCTCTTCACGCTTCTCTATCTCACTCTATCTTCAGTGCGTGTTGGTTGGACTTGTGTTCTATGTTCTCGGGTTTCATGAATAATTGAGCTAACAGGTCGTTAATTTAATTTAATTAACAGCCTACAGAGGCGTTTGGCAGAGTAAACGAGACCAAAAGAGAGGCAGAAACAAGGTTCTGACCATGGAATTTCAGTACTGACTGAATATTTGACATTTAGTGTGATTGTGTTTAATTACACTTGTCAGCTGCTTGTTTTTCATTTTTCCAATATTTTAATAACAGGCATGCTAATAAGCAACTAATCGTGACAATCGGTCCCTATATACTATAGTGTTCCTAATTAATTTCCACACTGGACAATTTGATCCTCCCTAATTGTATGCCATGGTTGGACCACAAACTAAGCTAGAAAGAGTGTACTTACAGTCCACTTCAAAATACATGGGTGCAGATTGTGAGAAGACCTTTTAACAGCTGGAGGGTCTTGAGTCGTGTCTCATGTCTGAACAACTCCTTTACCTACAGTAACTTCTTCACCCGCCTATCCTTCTTCTCCTAGAGTATACTACCAGTTGAACTCATAAAACTACAAACTGTTCACGAAGTACAAAAATAGACATGATGATACGATCAATATTTCCACAAAACTTGTATGGGTATGTGTGTGTGCGAACATGGTTATTCTGATCATTTCTCATGGGGGATTTCTTTAAGTTCCCAAAGTTAGATGTCTTGTACTCTCAGAAAACCTGCTCTGATAGTTTGCATTTACAAAAAAAAAATCACACACACACAAAGCCATCATCTTCCTGACATGGACCCACATAGAGAGTCTGGAAGTTCACTAGAGGGAGAGGAATGAAAAGAAGTCTGCAAATAGATAACTGGAGGATACAGAGAGAGAGTTTGCCTCATATGGACTTCAACGAAACAGCAATGCCTCGACCCCATTTTCATTTGGTGTGGGGGAGTGTGTGTGTGTGTGTGTGTTTTCTTTGCTGGTCTTCTATGGCAGGGTATCATTTCTGAGACAACCATCTGGATCAAACAGCATCAGATGCTACAGAACAGCACACATGCTTTCTTCTCATCTGTCTACAGGCATCGATGCTTCCCTCTTTCATCATAACACCGTATCCGTCCACCTCTCCTGCTGCTATTCTCTCTTATACTGGATATTCTCTCTCGCCCTCGCATTTTAATAGTCTTGTCATCTCTCCTGCTCCTACATCACCTGATTAAATTAGACGGTAAACCTGTGACACACACACAGACACACACATACAAGCAGTCCCCAGTATTGGCATGTAAGAGCTGTGCAATGTGATTGATGTCATTTTGGGGAACCACTGAAATGAGGTTAGAAACGGTTTAGCTTTTCGAACACATTTAAGACACAGGAGGCACGTGCTCTGAATGTTCAGAAACTGCAGATGGTCCTAAAAAAACTTATTACACACATTTATGCCATTATTTTTGATTAAATAAATACAGATGTTTTTGTCTGTAAATATATGGTTATACACATACAAACATATACATACAAGCACATTGGATTCCATGTTTCATAAGGCAAAAACACTGGTCAGAGGACAAACACAGATGGGCTCTGGGGGTCTTGTTGCCCGGGTGACATTGCTATTTCAACTCATGCACTCTGGGCAACACCAGACAAAGAAGTTTCACAGGGGGGCTGTGTGTGTGTGAGTGAGTGAGTGTGTACAAAAAAGACTGAAGTCATGGAAAAAATGCTGCAGTTTATGTAGCTTTTCAAAACAAGAAGCTGTGCCAGCAAGAGACAGAGAGACGCAGAGCGAGACAGAAAGGGAGAGAGAGATTAATCAGGGTTAGTTATCTTTAAACATTCTTTAATTTTGGTGAATACCAATGATGGTGAAGATTGCTGTTCTTGTTTTGCTGCTTTTGTCATTTTTGAATTAACACGGAACTCAATCAAGAACTACGAAAATTACAAACACAAACAAAATGGACAGAAGTTTTTTTTTTTGTGTGCTGTGAGAACTGTATGTGTCTATATGTGTGTGTGTTTAGGGGATGTCTGGGCATTCCTGGGGGATTCCGACATTTTCCATTCCCTCTCAGAATATCCCAGACTCTTTTCCATGAAACCGGAGCAACGGCTAATTCAGCAACCAGCACAAATGTAATCAGTCGCTGAAACACGAGTCTAATGAATGTATCAACAGAATTTATTTAGCAATCAAATAAATCTTTCCACACACAGGGATGTTACTGAGTAACAACTACTGGGATTTGAGTGCCCATATGCATACCCTGCCACTTAAATTATTTAAATTGAATTTTAAAGACCAGCGTTGAAAATTTAATATGGGGTCAGGGCAAAATGACCTTCACGCTGATAGGGGAATTCACCAAAAATTCATTTGCACACACCGTCTCCATTGTTTTAGCACCCAATTCACTAAAAGAATTATGCAAATCAGGTAACATGGCAACAGTTAATGTGTGTTTCTCATATAAACACATTAAACCTCTATATGTTGTGTTTTTTACTTCATGTCTTCTAACAAACTAACAAGTAAACAAAGTTTTATTGACCTCCTAAAGCCAGAACACATCTGACACGTAGAATTTGTGGTGCCTCTGCGGGCTGGCCTTAAAACTGGAAGATAAACGAATATCAGAGAGAAGAGAGGATCTGATTCATAACTCTGCTGGAGGAGAGACAGAAATATTGCATTTCCTCTCCCTTTGTTTCAACTGAGTGAATGGACACTTCACAGTGATGATTAGATGGCAGAGAATTTAAGCAGAGTGTATTTGTCATAGAATTTGCTAATTATATGCAAATGTATGCACACACAATGATGATACAAGATTAGGCCCATACATAATTGTTGAACAAAAGCTTTTTTATTTGTGGTATTATTTTCCAAGGTACTATCACAAATCATATTATGTTGAGAATTAGTAGATATACCATTAGATTTACTCAATTTATTGACAATTTTAATTTATATTTAGTTACTGTATAATTTATATATTTATATGATATTTGTGATATACATATAATATATTTTTTCACTAAACATATGTTGAAAAAGACGGAAAATGTTTTTTTTTACCTGATTCGAGGAAAGTGCCAGACTTGCACACACAAACAAACAAGTCCTTTTCTTTTTTGACTGGTGTAGATTTCTTAGTGACTTTCATGTCACACCAATATTCTTTCTTCTCAGTGTGAGAGCATTGAAAGGAGAGAGAGAGAATGACTGGAAAAGAACCACAGCAGATAAAAGGAAAAGGGAAGGAGGGAAGACATAAAAGAGTGCAAATGTGATGCGCACATCAAAGCTTCACCATAACGATCATGGCATTTATGATGACATGTACAATAAGTGTGTGTGTGCGTATCTGTGACATTCTAAGGTACAGTCTAAGGGGGATTTTGTCCATTACAATCAAATATCTTTCCCACCCAAATTGCTCCGCTCTTCATTCAAAACACTGTTATGACCTTGACTGCTGATCTGAGACCTGCCTCAATGCTCTCAGAAGTGTTGAAGTCCCATGCTACAAAATCCAGAAAAAACAAGCTTCTGGTGGCAGTAGGTATAACATATTTTCCAGCTGGTCTGAGCTGGTTTAGTTGATTGATTAGCTGCAATACCAGCATTCTTCAACAACCTTTTCAACTGTTAAATTCTCGCAGTATAAAAGGTAAAACAAATATTTTTCTTTAATCTATGGGAAATAAAAATGTATCAGTGACTAGGATTAGCTTTGTATCCATTAAAGATCAGATTTTAGTTAAGTTTTAGATAGATTTAATATGCCACAATGACCAACAGAAAACTTTTACATTTGCAAGTGACTTCTGTGTGACCTATGATTCAAACATCGCTACACTATACTACACTATTGACAGTTAGCATGCCAAATTTGGCTAATGTGATCACTTCTTTGGTCAACCTGGTAAAGTGGTGGAGACATGGCTGAACTGGTTAACATACTTAACAATAATGTTAACCAAACATAACTTGACCACCTTAAAACTTCCTTCGCTCACGACCCCCTTTGAGCAGAGCCAGGCTGTTCATCTCACTGCCTACCAAAATAAGCCCAACAGAACGGACAACAGCGATCTTTCACATTCTGAGTTCCTGTCAATTAGACAGCGTTTCTACAGCAACAAAAGCCTCTCTGCCCACCCACCAGAAAGCTTTGATTCTGGAGACAGACGGACAAGGCGTGCGTGTGACATAGAGCAAAGCAGAAATAAGGGTGCAAAAATAAATATGAGCGTGTTTTATTAATGAACTCACGTCTCGCACTGAGCAACCCAAAATGCTGTCCGTATACCGTGCGTCATGTCACAGCGTCATATCATATCATGTGTGGAGCCTTAGAGGAGGCGTTTAACTGATCTGAGTCAGTCCGACAGACTAACCAAGCCCAGTACAGCTAAGGCTGGCTTATTTCTAAACCATCTCTGTTAGCACCAATGAACATCTTTTGATTTGGCTGTAGTTGGAATTTCAGGACGAGTCTTTTGTCAAGAGCTTGTTTGACACACAGTTAACTAATAAAAGACTAATTTTTAAAAGATACAGATGAATTATGGGATCAGTTCAGTGGAGTGGGTTACAGCTCTTCTGTGGTTTAATTGGCTTCGGAATATGAGAGAAAGAGAATCTGGGGAATTTCACACAAACTGACATGGCATGTGTAAGTATGTAAATGTGTGTGTGTGGAAGGGCTCGGAAAAGACGGTTGCTTAAGCGGAACACCAGAGAATTCTGGGACGTGAGTTGCGCCTTGGGTAAAATCATTGCAGAGGGCTGCAGTGACGCACTCCAAAAGATCACAGTTGCTCGCACACACACCGGGAGCAGTTATTTGGAGAGGACGGGCTGGAATATGACAACAACGATTCAAGCGCTGACAATTTACGACAATCTTGCTCACCTCCCTCAGCGTCACCAGCGTCACTTCTTGTTTTTCATTTAACTAGCCCTCCCTCACCATTTTCTCTGTGAAACGGCATCCAAAAATAGAAGCCAAATATCATCAGGAGATCCAGACGGACGAGTTAAATTGCTCCGTTCTCCATCCAAAACACTGTAACAACAGTGTTGCGGAGGAAAATGCAAGTGTGGTAGCTGGTTTTACATGATTTCTTGTGGTTTGGAGCTGGTCCAAAGTGGTTTAGTTGATCAACTGGAATACCAGATGGTTTATTTTAAAGACCATCTGGGTCAACCTGATTATAGACCATGCTGACTAAATGCTTGAATACATGCACAACTTTCTGAATCTAAACAGATTTTAAAACACTAGGCAACTTTGGACAACTTTGTAAAATGGAAAAAGAGAAAAACTGTTTAAAAAAATATGCATTCTAAAATCAGCTCAAAATGTCAAACATCCTCCGACTGGATGGAATCATTGTCTGAAGTTCCCCTCAATGGGTTGAAGGTCCAAATTGCAGTTTCAATGTAGCTTCCAAGGGCTCTACACGATCCCAGCGGAGGAATGAGGGTCTTATCTAGTGAAACCATTGATCATTTTCAAAAAAAGTAAAAATTTATATACTTTTTAACCACAAATGTTCGTCTTGCATTAGTTTGATGTCACGTTGGAAAGCTCACACGTGATGTAGGCTGAAGTACCGACCCACTGTTTACAGCAAACATGCAAAGAAACTCAAACGCCATTAAATACAGCAATGATGAGGTAAAATAATGATGTTGGATGATTTTGAAGTTGGAGGAGAAAATGAGATGGAGTTTTTGGCAAAATCTTTTGAACCTGTGCACACCAACGAAGAACTAACCACGAGCAACCTT
The DNA here is from genome assembly GCF_936440315.1 of Barbus barbus. NCBI lineage: Eukaryota > Metazoa > Chordata > Actinopteri > Cypriniformes > Cyprinidae > Barbus > Barbus barbus. The sequence goes on from NC_136758.1 coordinate 18,984,744, forward strand.
TCCAACATGATCACATAAAGTCCTGGACACACATCGCAGAGCAAATACAAAATGAGCATTTGTGGTTAAAAAAGTATATACATTTTTATTATTATTATTATTTTTTTAAAGAAAATGACCGATTGTTTTGCTTTATAAGACCTTATTCCTTGACTGGGATTGTGTAGAGCCCTTTGAAGCTGCATTGAAACTGCAGTTTGGATCTTCAACCCGTTGGCTCCCATTAAAGTCCACTATATGGAGAAAAATATTGCCATGTTTTCCTCAAAGACCTTCTTTTTGACTGAAGAAAGAAAGGCATGCACCTCTTGGATGAAATGGGGATGAGTAAATTATCAGGACATTTTTATTCTGGAAGTGAACTAATGGTCAACTCTTGCCAAAATCTGTAGACTGGCTCTGACGCTCAGCAACTAGCTTATTCAAAGTGCAAACTGAAGCTAAATTCTGGGTAAAATCGTTAGTGTATTCCATCCTTAGGCTGACAGCGACCCAACTATGTTCCAAAACACAATTTGACCTTCTAAACTATCTCCAGGTATACCTTGACTGAACCGTTGAAGACCTGATTGAGCTGGACAATCTACTGTTCAAAAACAACTCGACTAGCTTGACAGTAAGCCCTGACTCTCCCCTCATGACCCTTTTGGAAAGGACTAGAGCTGTTCGCTTCACTGCCTGCCAATATCAGTCCAACAAAGAAATGGACAGCAGGAGTGTCTCGAATTTAGAGTCAAGGCCATTAAAGGCCCACTAACACCAGCAGCACTAATAAGCAAAAACGAAGATGGATATGCTAATTCTCCATCTTATTCCCTCACTCCTACTTAGTTTCTTTTCTTTTCCCTCAGTTCCCCCCTGCTGTGGCCTGCTCTTACTGCAGTTCACACTCATTACTGTGGGAGCTGTAAATCCGTTTGCCGTTTTCTCACTCAAGAAGGAGGGAGAGAGAGACAGAAAGGAAGGAATGATAGAAGGACTGATGACTGAGTCAACTCCAGTAACCACAGATGGGAAAATGTGCTCAGATCTGAAAGCAGCAACATTAATGTGACATTTTAAAGTCAAAACAGCGTTCTCAACAGATTTTCTTCTTTAATCTGACGTATTCCTGAGTGGATTTGGAAGTTCATTGAGAAAAACATGCAGGGAGGGATTTGATATTATTATAACTTAATTTTGATTTTGTTACAAGTTAATTTATCTTAATTTATCTTTTCTTGAAATAAGTCTGTCTGATAAAAGAGTGCATTATATCATATTATATATTAATGTAGTATTGTATGCTATCCAATACTGATGTTATTACCAATAATAAAATTCTACACTATTTTGACATGGTGGCAAAGGTAATCTAAATGTAGAATACAGGGACATGAGCACGCACAATTAAATATCCTAAATCACCTGGTATATATCCATTATGACTAATTTATATTAATGAAATCTCTGCCAATAACCAATATGGTACCGAAATATAGTGTTTGCAAAACAGCTCTTAATATCTCGCAGACAAAATTTTGCTTCAAGTAAATGCATCTTGTTTAAAGAATGTTTACTTTTACAGGAAACCAAGACAAAATGAATGACAAATGATTTCCTTTGTTCTTTAATTACTGCATCAAATGTTAAGTCACGTTTCACTCACAGTGCAAGACTGAAGTTTAAACAAACTAAAGCTGGTCTGAGCCTCAGCTGACAGAACTGGACATAGACCTCAGACTACAGGAACCATCGAGAAGGACACACGCAAACACAGATACACATACTTATCAGTGTCTCTGTCCTCTTAGTGGACTGGACAACCTGCCCTCAACAAACAGAGAAAGAGAGAACCAGATAGAGATGAAGCAAGAAGAGAGATGAGGAAGATCTATGTCACTGGATGCTTATTGACTCAGAGCAGTTTGAGTGACTGAAGGTCTCAACCCATCATGACAATATTCAGATCACACAGACACAAGACCCCAAGCGCAATGTGTGTGTGTGTGTGTGTGGCGGGTGGCTGTCCTTGCCTGTCCTGGCCACACCCTGCAGGGCATGAGTTATAAAAGGAGCAGAGCTGTCTACACACACACACACACATACACACAACAAACACAGTCTCTTGCTCTGCGAGTGTTGCTCTTTTCATGTTACACCATCCCCAGGGTGACAACGACACAATGAACACCCTAACCTTAAATCTGTCCTCCACCTAAACCCTTAACGTAATCCCCAATCCACAATCCTAACCTCTGATCCTAACCATTCGCTCATTTCCAACCTTATCTTTCACTCTAACTCTGAATTTTAATAGTTCACTCAGTCAATTCCAAACCCACCCCAAAACCTTAAATCTAACCTTAATCTTAATCCTTTAAGAAAACCCTACATTTCTCCAACTATAATCCTGATCTTTTGTACCCTTCCTTTCATAACCTGTCATGATTACAGACAAGACTTCTGCTTATTTCTAAAGTTAATCTAAGTTTTGTTATTAAAATAAAACGCACATATGAGATGAAAAACTTCAAAGATTATTGTTATTTTAGAAACTAGCATAAGTATGACCAAAATAAATAAATAAAAGCTAAATAGCAACATAAAAAACTAAAACGGACAAAAATGACACAAGCACATAAATTATCTAAAACAAACAAAAATTAAAACTGAACTAATAAAATATTAAATAGTAACATTATATAACATTAAATATACTATATAAATAATACTAAAATAACACTAAGTCTATGCAAGATATGTGTGTTTGAACAGTTTGTAATTTTCAAAATTTTGCCAAAAAAAAAAAGAAATTAGTAAAACATGATTAATACAATGTACCCAGAAAAGATGGGTAACTTTTTTCAAATATTTACATAAATCTGGAGAAGCACATGCTGCTTTCTCTGCCCTCATTACTTAATGAACATGCAGAACATCAGTAACAGCATCTACATTTGCTCCAAGGTAAATTAATTTGAATAATTTAATGGTGATTCATGTACATACTGATTCAGGTTGTTGTGTTGACAGTAACTAAAGAGTTCACACTGCCACAGTGAGTATGTTGCAGAAACATTAGAAAAAGTTGTGTTCACTTACACTGATGTTCTCACTTGTAATCACTTTCAAAGGACTGGGATAAGCATTTGCCTCTTCCGTTTTTAATTTAATTTAATTCCGTTCTTAATTTACCACTTTTTTACATTAAAAGGGAAAATGTTTCACAATGTCACGATTCATTCCAACCTATCTAGGAATGCTAATCAAAGGCATTTTTGCTACTTTCTGAGCTCATTTAAATGATCCTGTTTTTAGCACATTCCTATAGAGTTAGCAACACAAACCAAGAAAGGAGGAGCTTAACAAAAGGTCAACTGCATAAAATAAACTTAACTTATACTGATAGCATCTTCCCATTACATTATTCTTATTTCCCCTTCTGCAGCACACCGGAAGGATCCGATTTAACACCAAAATGTTCACTACACCCATAAACATCACTGCAGCCATTGCAGAACAACTCAAGATAATAGAGCTAGCTAAAGATAGCATTTTATTAGCAATTACAAGGATGCTAAAGGGACAGACAGCTATAAAAGAAATGACAATTTTCCTCCTGCCGTTGTAATCTCTGTTGATGTACTAATGACTCTAGACTTCACTCATGAAATCCTCATATTCCACAAATCTGTTCAAATAATCAAATTTCAAGACAATCCCCCTGGATATTCACATTTGACTCAAAGGTTTAATCAGAGGTATTACTGCTGATGTAGCGAAGCAATGCAAGTTAGTTCGGCCAGAGGACGCTTAAAATTAATGAAAGCACTTTTTTAGTCTAATGGCGTTATTGAACAGTAAAAGGACGTAGAAGATCTTTCCTGTAATTATACAGCAGCAGTGATGGTTGTCTGGCCTCAGATCAGTAATGGAAGTAAGATTTAGTGCCGGCCCTTAATCAGTCTGATTAATGAAGCATCTCAGACTCTATTGATACAGACGATACTTGTTTTTGAATAAAGCTTTTCAAAAACTGTCCTACTAGAGATCTAGAGAGAAGGGTATGTACGGTATCTGGAGACTGTGTGTATATGTAAGGAGGCTGTTTGTATAAGTCGGGCGTGTTTTTGCAGGTGATTGAGTAAACGCTGTAAATTATTTGCACGCTTGTGTGTGTATGATTATAAAGCTGTAGCTGTGTTTGTGCTCATCAACTCACTCAAAGTCCAATTTTAGCTGTAAGATAAAATCCTGCTGAAATGTGCGCAGCATTATGCATGTAATTTATTAAACGATAATAATAAATGTCTTATTTCACTGTAACAAGCTTTTAATATTTTTAATAAATATAGTTACAGTGAAATAAGACATTTATTATTATTGTTTAATAAATTAAATCCATTTGGAATACATCCAATCTCATTGGGTGGGCCACAGATGAAAGTGGGTGGGCCAGGCCCACCAGTAGCTACGCTACTGCACTGCTGTCACGGTGTACACACGAGGGAGGAACAAGGAACACGCATACGAGGACGTAAACCCAAACACAAGACTTTAATGTTGACATCACGGCAAGACAGGACAGGACAAGGCAGACATCAAACACCGGGGAGTAACGAGTAGACCAGACGAAATCTAACAGAACAGACAGGACTAATATACTCAGGTAAATCATGAGACGAACACAGCTGGACAAGCCTTAACTAATAATCACATCAGACAAGGACAGGAAACAAACCAAATAAGGGCACAAGAGGCAGGAACACATGACACACACGACAGAGGTCTGACAACTGCATCATTCATGATTTATTTTATCCACCTGCAAATAATCAGAATGCATTTTTTTATAACCCGACCCGTGGATTATTCGCAGCACCAGTGAATAGCCGTGAAACTACTCCGTTTTGTTCTTTCAGTAGTTTAAATGTTTCAATTTCTTTTTTCCTCTTCAGTCTTATGTTGGACAGTATTAAACCTTATGAGTGTACATCAGACTTCTCCATATTGGAGTTTAAATGTTTCTATTTATTTTGTCCTCTCTCTAACATTGGACAATCAAAACGTTCTCATCTTGAGCAGAAAAGAAAGATAACCGTTTCAAAGTTTAAATTCCAACCTAGCCATCTAACAACAATTATACATATATGTCTTACAGATTAATAATTCTAAATGTAGATCAGAAACGTCTTGCTACATCTGGTTTGAGTATTGGTTATAGATAGATAAATAGATAGTAAGAAAAATAACTGTATTTGCAGCATTGTTTTTTTTTCTGCTGTATTTTAGTGAAAGTAATCTATCATTTTGCATCTCACCGTGTTTCAGTTGTTGTTGTTAAAATAACCGTGGCAGCTCTTGAACTTGGCGCTGGCATGCGTCCAGAGAGAGAAAGTGCACGGAGCTGAAAGGGCTTGAATAAAGCGTGTTTACCTTTAGATAAAAATAAGAGGATATAGTGCTGAAAGATATATACCATAAACGACCTTGAGGACTTGTTATGTGATCCGCTCCGCTGTTTTGACGCGCTGCTCACTTAAAATGGTGCTGCTCTTACGGCTCGTGGTCCGGATGGATGCCGGGGTGCGGATGCGGCCTGCCTTTTTAAAACCAGTTAGATAAGTATTTAAGGATAAAAGACTCAAGTTGCTTTTAAAATATTCACAAGTCCTTTTCCTCGAGTCGAGTAAAGTCTGGAGTCATTTCAGGTCAAGTCAAGTCTGAAGGCTATATGAGACTCCAGTCCGAGCCCATCTCTGCCTTGGGTTGCATCAGGCACATTTTGTTTGCATTTATTTTTATCTTATATTAAGTATCCTGATATACATAATGTTATGCATAAACACCATTTTAAAGGAATATTAAAATGTTCACTGTATAAGGAATAATTCTTGTGATTATTTATATAACATTATTAGGCTACATGTTATATAAAGCTTGAATCATCAGAATCGGCTACCTTTTAGCATCCCTAAAAGGTAGCCTTTCGGGGCCTTGAACGTGACAGTTGCATCGTGTTCCGAAGATCTTATGGGTTTGGAACAACATGAGGGTAATTAATGACCAAATTTTCATATTTGGGTGAATTATCCCTTTAAATGTGAGCCACGTTTTTAATGTTGTCGTTCTGAAAAACAGAAAATGAATACAAAAAAGGACAGAGTTAACAGTTCAACTATAGGCTATTTACTTTGATTAACCAACACAAACTTGCTGGCCCAACCATCTTGCCCATCAGTTCACCAACATTAAACCAGCTAGTTAGTCATTCTAAATCAGCTTGAAAATTCATGGAAATTGCAGGAAGCTTTGCAACGTACACGCAATAGTCACATTCAGTACCATCATGTCCATGCTAATGCCCAACTCAACCAAAGCACTTGCTCACCGATGTGCAGCTGACACCTGGCTTATTCTGTGCGACAGAATATGATTGATTATCTTCATTGACATTAGCCGTGGGCAGCTGAAGATACGATGAACGTCTCTTCCAACACTAACGACTGAAGGTCAATGATACAATTAGAAGTGACGTGAACAGCAGCCAGGACAAACAACAGTTAGTGTCTCAACTGATGCTCTTCTAGAAGTAGAAAAGTGCCGGGTCGCCTTGTTGGGTTTCGCTTCCTCAATCAGGATCTGTCTTACGCATCACTAGTCAGATTTTATGGTTCATCTTTTATGGTTATGATAGTTTCATGTCCTTATCGTTTATGTTGCCGTGTTACATCTAATACATTTAACATGATTTCAATGCAGTCGCACGTTTGTTTTTCCATCACAGTGGGAACTTTCTACTGACTTTTATTGTTTTTAAACTGAGATACTGTACAAGCAGTTCTACAGTATCTAATCTTCATAGAAACCTTCAGAATTTTTACATTTTCAAGACATTATTTAGTGCATACGGGTCGGCACTGAAATTTATTCTGCTCTCATACATACTGTACATACAATCAACATCAACTGTCTACTCGATTTAAATAAAACAGATTTGAACCCCTACAGTATCTCTCTCTTTTTCATGGTCAATGTTTCTGTGAACTAGCTAATGTGTGTGTTTGAGTGCATGCATGTGTGTTTGAAATCCTGAGGGGCCGGGTTGTCTGGCCAGATAACCGAGTCTACCCTTCAACCTGTTTCATTATTTAAGACATGTTCTCCCTCGTTTCTCTCTCTCCCTCAAAAACTGAAAAGCAGAATAAGGTGTGAATGAATGAAAGTGTGAAAAATATAAGACAGATATTAGATATAAAAGAAAGAGTGAGTGTGAGAGGGAAAGTGAGTCCCTGGGAAATCAATCTGCTTGTAGTCGTTCATTTCAAGAGTGGAAGAGGAATAAACTGCCCTCTGGCTTCCCAGCATGCATCACCAATCCTAAAGTCTTCAGCAAGCTGAACTCAGCAACTAGATTTATGTTTTTTTTAAAAAGTGCAAACAACGAATTCTCAGTAAAGAAATTCACATAGGTTACACATGCCCAGCTGTTTAAGCTTTCATACAGGATGTAAATTTGCGTGTGCCAGGGCTCAATGTGGCCAAGCTAACTTCCAGGTCACAGCTCTGATGTAAATAATTTGCTAACATGGTGTCCTAATGTGACAAGGCACAATGTTGACATGTTTCCAGCAAAAGACGAATTGTGTGCCCGGGTTGAATGTTAATATAGCCTGTCACTCGCAGCCAATCAGAAGATATTTTAAATTTAAATTACAATACAGTGCAGCAGTCACCGCCCACTTTTTAGTTCCCGAAGTATCCCCTTTCATTTTCTTCAATTAGTGTTCTAAGGCATGAACCAAATCAATCAGCTTTGAGATTATGAAGTGTTTGAAAATCAAGAGAAAAGACAAAGGTGAAAGAATGTGTATTGTACATAATATCTTTCGTAAAACAATGAATTACTCAGCCCATTAAGCACTGTGAATGGCATAATCAAAGAAAATCAGATAGTACATTTAAAAAAAGATTGATTATTAGTATAAAAAGCAATATATTAGCAAATGTGATTATGTATGATTTGCAATTCTTCATAGGAGTTCACTGCTTTCAATGCAGTTTTTGTTTCTATGGTAACAGCAGCTTTTATGATTGTTCAATTTAAAGAGTTTCCCATTTCAGGATTGTGGGTGTTGTAGTTCTTCGATTCAAATCAGACACATGACTTTTTTTAAAGAAATAAAACTGAAATCACACTGACTTATGGCTTCTACCTAAGCATATATTGTCATTTAATGATATCGGAGATCAATGTATGATTGTCTTGAAAGGTTATACTGTATATTAGTGTTAAAGACTTTGACATTGGTGAGATTTTTTAAATGTTTTTGAAAGAGATATTTTATGGTCACCAAGGCTTATTTATTTAATCAGAAATACAGTAAAGCAGTAATATTGTGAAATATGATTTTTTTCAATGTACAGGGTGGGCCATTTATATGGATACACCGTAATAACATGGGAATGGTTGGTGATATTAAAGTCCTGTTTGTGGCACATTAGTATATGTGAGGAGGCAAACTCCTCAAGATGGGTGGTGACCATGGTGGCCATTTAGAAGTCGGCCATCTTGGATACAACTTTTGTTTTTTCAATAGGAAGAGGGCCATGTGACACATCAAACTTATTGGTAATGTCACAAGAAAAACAATGGTGTGCTTGGTTTCAACGTAACTTTATTCGTTCATGAGTTATTTACAAGTTTCTGACCACTTATAAAATGTGTTCAATGTGCTGCCCATTGTGTTGGATTGTCAATGCAACCCTCTTCTCCCACTCTTCTAAGGGGGTCAGATCGGGAGACCTTGGGGGCCATTCAACTGGCCCACGACGACCAATCCACTTTCCAGGAAACTGTTCATCTAGGAATGCTCCAGGAAACTGTTCATCTAGGGATGCTCGGACCTGGCACCCATAATGTGGTGGTGCACCATCAATGGAAACCTCAAGGCCACTGGATATTTGAAATTGCTACATGATGATGTGTTTCCCTCTTTATGCACTGAAGCTGGCACGTTTTTCCAGCAAGATGGTGCACCACCACATTATGGGTGCCAGGTCCGAGCATTCTTAGATGAACAGTTTCCTGGAAAGTGGATTGGTCGTCGTGGGCCAGTTGAATGTCCCCCAAGGTCTCCCGATCTGACCCCCTTAGACTTTTATCTTTGGGGTCATCTGAAGGCAATTGTCTATGGTGTGAAGATACGAGATGTGCAGCACCTGAAACTACAGATACTGGATGCCTGTGCTGGCATTTCTCCTGCGGTGTTGCTATCAGTGTGGGAGAAGAGGGTTGCATTGACAATCCAACACAATGGGCAGCACATTGAACACATTTTATAAGTGGTCAGAAACTTGTAAATAACTCATGAATGAATAAAGTTACGTTGAAACCAAGCACACCATTGTTTTTCTTGTGACATTACCAATAAGTTTGATGTGTCACATGGCCCTCTTCCTATTGAAAAAACAAAAGTTGTATCCAAGATGGCCGACTTCTAAATGGCCACCATGGTCACCACCCATCTTGAGGAGTTTGCCCCCTCACATATACTAATGTGCCACAAACAGGACTTTAATATCACCAACCATTCCCATGTTATTACGGTGTATCCATATAAATGGCCCACCCTGTATATTTATATGTACAATTTTTAAATCGCTGACTTTTCAGCAGCCATTACTCCAGTCTTCAGTGTCACATGATCCTTCAGAAATCCTAATATATGGTGCTCAAGTAACATTTATTATTATTATCAAAGTTGAACAATTCTACTGCTATTTTTTTTGGAAACCATGATAAGTATTTTTCCAGGATAAAACAAAAAAAAATATTTTTTTTTTCAGAAAATCTGAAACAAAAATCTTTTATCAAATATTATGTTTTTGCTTTCAATTTTGATCAATTTAATGATCAAATTCCTTGCTCAATAAAAGTATTCATTTCTTTTGAAACAATAATATTAATAATAAATAAAAATCTTACAGACCACAAACTTTTGAGAGGCAGTAAAGCAGGGCCATTTTTTTTAAACATTAATAAGAAAATGACATTTGTTCTCCACACAAACCACTTTGGTTTCCCATAGGCTCTACAAAACAAAATAAATCACACATTATCAGATTTATTCCATAATCTGCTCTTGATGGTCACGTTAGCGCTCAAACACGCCCATGCACCCCATAGAGTGCATCCTCTCTGCGCTTTCATAATTACCTTGTGTTCTGTCACAGAATGTTTGGCATTTATCGCATTTCTGCGCACAGCATGATATCCTCTCTTGCTCTCTTTCGTCCCCTCCTTCTTTCTCACTCTAATATAAGAAACTTGGCTGCACCTGTCAGGGCTCTTATATAAGACTACAGTACAATACAACATCCCTACTGCAAAACAACTGAAAGCGCACAAACATCTGATCTGATGCAGAGAACATTTATCGTGCCATGGCAAGACGTGAACAGATCAACCCTGCTTTACACGTTACTGAATCAGGAGATGGTGCATCTAAGACAAAAACCAGGGGAACACGTGTGTGTTGCCAGGGGCCTGAGGAGACATCTATAAATACGTTTGTGAACCAGGCCAGAGCGGAAATAGGGAAATGAAGCAGGACAACCTCCACTGAGCCAGGACTAGAAAAGAAAGTGTAAGACAAAGACAAGACTAACAAAGAGAGAGAGATATGAACTGCTTTATATAACACATGACATATCTAGGAATAAAAACTGATTTTTTTTCTGAAAGACACCATGGGGCCATGGCCCCTATAATTTTAGTCCCCTGAACCAAGTAAATAAGTAATATACTTAAGCATAATTTTGGAGAATTTCTATACTTTATTACAGTAATACTGAAACAGAAAATTTCACAGGCAAATATACAGTGGTGTGAAAAAGTGTTGGCCCCCTTTCTGATTTTTTATTTTATTGCATGTTTGTCACACTTTAATATTTCAGATCATCAAACAAATTTAAATATTAATCAAAGATAACACAAGTAAACACAACATGCAGTTTTTAAATGATGGGTTTTTTTATGAAGGGAAAACTAATTCCAAACCCACATGGCCCTGTGTGAAAAAGTGTTTGCCCTGGTTTTTCCCAAAAAAGTGGTTTATCACCTCTGAGTTCAGTTTCTTTAGCCACACCCAGGCCTGATTACTGCCACACCTGTTCGCAATCAAGAAATCACTTAAATAGGACCTGCATGACAAAGTGAAGTAGACCAAAAGATCCTCAAAAGCTACACATCATGTTGAGATCCAAAGAAATTCAGGAACAAATGAGAAAGAAAGTAATTGAGATCTATCAGTCTGGAAAAGGTTATAAAGCCATTTCTAAAGCTTTGGGACTCCAGCGAACCACAGTGAGAGCCATTATCCACAAATGGCGGAAACATGGAACAGTGGTGAACCTTCCCAGGAGTGGCCGGCCGACCAAAATTACCCCAAGACCGCAGCGACGACTCATCCAAGAGGTAACAAAAGACCCCACAACAACAAGAACTGCAGGCCTCACTTGCCTCAGTTAAGGTCAGTGTTCATGACTCCACCATAAGAAAGAGACTGGGAAAAAATGGCCTGCATGGCAGAGTTCCAAGACGAAAACCGCTGCTGAGCAAAAAGAACATAAAGGCTCGTCTCAGTTTTGCCAGAAAACATCTTGATGATCCCCAAGACTTTTGGGAAAATACTCTGTGGACTGATGAGACAAAATTTGAACTTTTTGGAAGGTGTGTGTCCCATTACATCTGGCATAAAAGTAACACAGCATTTCAGAAAAAGTGCATCATAACAACAGTAAAATATGGTGGTGGTAGTGTGATGGTCTGGGGCTGTTTTGCTGCTTCAGGACCTGGAAGACTTGCTGTGATAAATGGAACCATGAATTCAGCTGTCTACCAAAAAATCCTGAAGGACAATGTCCGGCCATCTGTTCGTGACCTCAAGCTGACGCGAACTTTGGTTCTGCAGCAGGACAATGATCCAAAACACACCAGCAAATCCACCTCTGAATGGCTGAAACAAAATGAAGACTTTGGAGTGGCCTAGTCAAAGTCCTGACCTGAATCCTATTGAGATGCTGTGGCATGACCTTAAAAAGGCGGTTCATTTCTCAAACCCTCCAATGTGGCTGAATTACAACAATTCTGCCGAGATGAGTGGGCCAAAATTCCTCCACAGCGCTGTAACAGACTCCTTGCAAGTTATCGCAAACGCTTGATTGCAGTTGTTGCTGCTAACTGGCCCAACCAGTTATTAGGTTTAGGGTGCAAGCACTTTTTCACACAGGGCTGTGTGGATTTGGATTTTGTTTTCCCTTCATAATAAAAAAACTTCACTCAAAAACTGCATGTTGTGTTTACTTGTGTTATCTTTGATTAATATTTACATTTGTTTGATGATCTGAAACATTAAAGTGTGACAAACATGTAAAAAAAATAAAAAATCAGGAAGGGGGCCAACACTTTTTCACCCTACTGTATACTTATAACACCTGACAATTTCATTTAAACCTCTAATATACAAAGTACACGATTGCAAGACATAATGACTAAAATCTGCCCTCTTTTTGTCCATTTTACTGAGCTTTCCTGATAGAGCACATTAGATACAGAAAAAAGTACCAACATACAAAAGTAATATTTACATTTAAGTTTGTGAATTCTGGAAGTTTCACAGATTAAACTGTTCGTTTGTACTTCTCAATTGAGGGAAAAGAATAATCTCACAAATCGACTACTAATAGGTCTACTATTGTAAAGACTTGGTTTATGAATATTAATTAGTTTACAGGATTGGGAGGTCCATGGCTCCTACGCATGACCAAATGAACCAAATATTAATGACAGGTCACAAAGTCCATAGGAGTTTCAGAAAAAAAACTGTAATCTGCATACTGTATGTTTACTGTAATTTTCTGTAATTAACTGTATTTACATATTTTAGCCAACATACATTTTCTTATCAGATTATTTCAAGACTCAATTATCTGGTTTGATAGTAATTTTGTAGCTTTATAGTCTTACTGTATGCAAACACTGCTTCTATCTGTCTTATTCCTCATGGAAAACTGAAGCTTGAAATCTTTCAAATCCAAAAAATAAAAATAAAATAAAGTTTTGAATGACTTCAGTGTGAGTACTGTAAATTCCTTGTCTTCATTTTGGGTTGCTTTTATTAAAAAACACGACAGAAGTCCATTAAATTTCCAGAGTTTTGAAAGAACAACCACTGAGCAATAAAATTTTCATCTGGGTAAACCAATAGGCACAACCTGTACCAAATTGCAAGCAAAAGCAAAACCTCTTATAAAAATGGCAGCAGAAACAACAGCTGGCATTTTAGTGGAGCTAAAAAGCTCTCAATGATTACAAAACAGAATGAGACACTATCAGGGCATGTGCTCCCAGAATTCACTAATAACTAACCCACTCACACTCTCTCTCTCATTCACACCGCTACTGGACAGTCAGTACCAAGAGACACTAACAGGATGGCAGACAGACCACAGTGGCACCCTGACATGTTTCAACCCTGCGACTCACTGATTGCGACTGTGTGTGTGTGTGTGTGTGTGAGTGTTGGCTGAAGGACAGGCTGATTGCTGTGTCTTCATGTTAACCTTTCAGACAACAGAATAAGTGGTGTTACTTTATAAGAGCCTTTCCTGCTTCTGTAACAAGCCACCCACATCAGTGAGAACTGACAGTACCTTATCAAGTTTTTCACTCTGCTGCCATTTGATTACCATAGATGTACTCAAACTCAAAAATATGACACATCATGAGAGAACGACAGTTAAAAACAGAGACAGAGAGAATTTGCCATTCAAAGATCTCTGACATCTTCTGTGTGCTACTGCCAATCATACCTGGGGCGTATATTTGAATTTGAACCCAGTGTGTGTATGTATGTGTGCGAGAGAGCTAGATCCACACATACACACACATTTCCAATGGGAGATGTGTAATGATGTTCTGTCAATAGAGGGTGAATCTTTCTGTCTAATCCTTTTAGAAAACTCTGCCAAAGCCAGATGAGCAGTGAATGGAGAACAGAGAGAGAGAAAGAGACAGAGAAAAGGTGGATGAATAATGCAGTCACACAGCACATCCTCTTGAGCCCTCTAGACATCAAATGAAGGGATCAACACTAACAGACTGAATGCACACACACACACACACACAGACATACACAGAGAGAGACATTTACCTCACAATTTAATTAAAGACATACCATAGGCTTTCGTTTTTACAGGGGAGGTGTGTAATTTCTGTGCCACTACTGAATTGCAAAATCAACAACTGTTTCCAAACACGTTTCCCAATCAATCCTACTTATGCTCTTTTAACTTCAGATGACTATATTGTTTCCAAAATATAGCTGTATGTAAATATATAAAATCACAAACATAAATTGAAGACTTCACAATTTAAACACTAGTCTGAGATATTAATTAGTAGTGATACTCACCTTCAGTCATAAAAAAGATGCCATTAAACAAATATTAAAACAAAACAAAAAAAGATAAAAATATACTGTCTTTATCTTATTTCTACATCAGTGTTTCCCAGCCTTTTTTCTGCCACGGCACAGCTTTGATATGTAAAACAAATTCCACGGCACACCACTAAGAATTACATTCTAAGAATAATAAAAAAAAAGATAGAAAGGGGAAACATTTTTTTTTTTCCAATAATTAAACATTGTGTCATCAGAGTTGGTAATTTGGCTTTATATATGATCAGACACTTGCACTTAATTTCTGAAAATCATACTCAAATGGAGTTAATGAGGTTTTTGACAAGCTAGTGACAGAGATCTGTGTTTTGTTTATCATTAGAACAGCCGCCTCTGAGGCAGTAAATTAATAGCATCGCGTTTTGACCAGTTTGCAGATTATAAAGTTTATTGTAGCTATATGGACGCTCAGTTTCTCTGGTTGTTAATACATTTGGCCAAAATCTCACAATATAAAAGACGAACAGCTATGATGTTTAAAACGTAACTTACAAAAGTGTATTGGCTACAACTAGACAGCAAATAAGACTCTTCTCTGCACTTTATACACACAAAACCATTACCCTTTAAAGACTGTTTCTTGAGTACAGAAAACACTGTACTTATTCAAACATCAGTTCTTTATTTACCCTTGCATTGCAAAGAAGTAGACGTCTGTCTTTAAACTGCGCGTCGCGGCGTTTCATTTTGAATAGAGGCGGGGTGGAGTTATGAGGTTTGACTGACAATTTGAGGATCCAATTGCGTTACGAGGTTTAGCCACAAGCTCTTTTGAATGCTTTTCATTGGTTAAATATTTGTAAAAACCCACAAACCAACATAACAATGATTTAAAATAATAACGAAATATAATAGAGATAAGGAAGTTTTAGATAATTTTCCGTGGCACATTAGTGGTTGCAAAACACTGTTCTACATTAATAGATTTAATGTGAAATTACTGCAACAAAAGTATATTTAAAAACTTTAATGTTAGGTTATTAATTAACAGAAAAAAATGTGCCATTAATTAGTTACTTTTTTTAATTGATTAAACGATTAATCACATCCAAAATAAACGTTTTTGTTTACATAATATGTGTGTGTCCTGTGTATATTTATTATGTATATAAATACAAACACATGCATGTATATATTTAAGGAAAATATGTTATGTTTATATATTAAATATTTTTGTATATAATATAAAATATAAGAATATAAATATGTAAATGTATATGCATATAAATATTTCCAAAATATATGCTGTGTGTATGTATATATACATAATACACACACACACACACACACACACACACACACAACAACAACAACTAAAGTAATTCAGCGATTAAAGGATAAAAGCACATAACAAAATTACATAAGTAAAATTAAAATGAAAACTGAAAATATAAAGATAATTCAAAATATTAATACAACTATAATAGTATTAAAAAAATTTACTTAATACTACTAATGCATTAAATGATGCTAATAAATTCAAAAAGTAATGTGCTACCAGATCACCCATCCAGTGAAATGTACACAAAACACAGATGCATTTTCAAGTGTTTATGCACATTTTGGGGGAATTCACAAAAACATGAGGGAGTTATGCAAATTAGGTAGCAGTATAAACATACCCAAAAAGTGCTGCAATATGTACAACACAAGTCCACATTGTGCTGATCAGTTCTGTTTTGTGGAGAATGCATCAACCCAGCATATCAAGTCTATTTAACTACAATGACTTAACTGAAATACTCAGTGTGCATTTAGTGCATGCTTAACCTGGATAGCAGGTAATGAATGAATAAGATGCAGTATTTTTTAACTGAAATACAGCATGCCAAAAAGATGAATGATTTAGTTATTTTGCCCCATCTGTATTTTTAGTCTGCATGAACACAAACATAAAATAGCCTTTTTAAACCAGTACACAAAACAACACAACAGAACACACAGAGAGATACTGAAGTACCAAAAAAAGAGAAGACTCATTTGACCACAGTAAAACACCTCCAATAGGCACACAGACAAGAACACTATGACTTTCCACAAAATGGAATACATCAGATGAAAAGTGTTTGATTAATTTAAATGGCGTGTTTGATCGATTCCTCTCTCAGGACAAGCACTGATAACTGGGATAAGCGTTATTATCTTGTTATTAGCCTCCCAGGAACTGGACCGAGCCGATACATGAAGTCTATTGTGCGAAGAAAAAGATCATCCCCAGCACGTCTCCATCTGCTAGCTTTGAAACGAAGCAACCTGAAGAGGGGACGCGCGCACAACACGACATAAACAAGAGGGGACGTACAGGATAGCTGGACCTCTGAGAGGGCCAATTTACTGTCAGTGGATTACAAACAAAACTTTAAATACATTCTGTCCTTTTGAACTTTCTATTAATCAAAGAATTATGAACAAATGTATCATGGTTTACACAAAAATATTAAACAGAACAATTGTTTGATAATAACAAGTAATGTTTCTTGAGCACCAAATCAGCATAATAGAATGATTTCTGAAGAATCATGTGACACTGAAGACTGGAGTATCACAGGAATAAATTACAATTATTAAAATATATAAAAAGAGAAAAGTGGTTAATGTATTTCTATTTCTGATCAAATGCAGCCATTCAAATCATTTAAAAATCTTTGACTATTTTGACTATTGTCTACTCGCTGTCCAGCTTTAAAAATAATAATAATAATAATGTCAGTTATCACATATTACCAACATACACAACATTGACACAACAGAGTGAGTGTTCTTGACATTGCCAAAAGACTTGTTTATGAAACTAAAAGTTGAAATCCAACCAAAAAAGATGTAATATTACATATGAATAAGAATCTAAACATTATGCCTCTCTCTCTGTGTTACTCTCTCCCTTCTCTGTCTTTTTTATTCTCCTCCTGCCTTTCTTCTTCTATAATGAGGATGGATCTCTTCTTGTGCTTGTTTCAACATCATGAATCTAAAGCTGAGCTCATTACTGAACCCTGGACATTTAATAACCTCCTTTTCAGGGAGCTAATAAGCATTAATGCTCCTTCCTTAGCTCCAGGCCAGAGTGTGAACTGACATTCAGCAAATCACTTGTGTCGGACAGAGGAATCGCCCTCGCTTTCAGCCTAACTCTGGGAACTTCGACGTAAAAAGTGCCGCATCCAGCTACGCCTGGATTTGTTCGGAAAGAAATGGGACCTGCGGGCCACCGTAGATTAGTGCGGGAAGTTTTAATCCTTTGAAAAAGTCACAGGAGAAAGATCAGCAGCTTAAAAGTTCCACTGCAGAAGGCGAAAGGCCAACTTAAAAGAAGGATGATAGCTTAAGTGTGTGTGTGTGTGTCATAAATCTGGTAAAGGTGTGTAAAATTGATCTAATCCAGGGGGATCGGTCTCCACCGGCAGCAGGATTTTCCTGCTCCACTAATCTTTAAAGAGAACCATGCCAATGTTTCCACATGCACCAGCTCATTTATAAAGCACCCCTTTTTTGCCTCCCTCTCAGTGCTATTTTCTCCCCCTTGTTCCTCTTTCCTCATTTGTGACCTGTAGAATGGCAGCCACTTCATTACGTCAGTTGCTTAGTGATGACTTTTTGTAAGTTCAGCTCTCTCTCTTTCTTCATACATATAGAAAAACACACTAACTCGCTGCTCCTGACTGAGCTTTACTGCGCCACTCTGGATTTAAGGGGGTCATATCTCACACTTTTGTGACATTTTATTATTTTTTTCCTCTGAAGTCAATTTATATTGGTTGCTAAAGGTTTCTTGCACCATAATTTAGTCTTTGATGACTATTTTCCACCCGCTTCAATCCTTAGGCTGTTTTTTTCCACGGAACTTCTGTTATGATTGGCTAACTTCTAAGTAAGTGAAAAGAATAGAGTAGTTTTTAACTTTCATCTCAGTTGGTATTAATGGGATCAACCAAAAAGCTCACTCTGAATTAAATTCTGTCATCATTTACACACCTTATGCCATTCCAAACCTGTAAGTCTTTCTGTGGAAAACAACAAATGATTTGTTTTTCTGATTTTATTTTTTGTCCATCCAAAGAAAGAAATTTCCTTTTAGTGTGAACAATCTTTTAATTAATGTATTTATAAAGATGGGTGTTTTATTTTACACCTGGCAGTGTGACAAATTTTGCTTTAATTCAGTATTCAATGATGATCAAAATAAATGAGCAGCGCTGTGAAAAAATAATTGACTACTATCGTTGACATTCCTCCTATTCTAACAATGAGTGAGACAAAAAATAAATAAATAGATAAATAAATAAAGAAAAAATATAAAGCAATTTACCCTATAATTTTTAACAGATCGTACAGATGAAAAAACATGATTGATTAAAAACACAAAGTATGCATGCAATACAAATTTACCTGACCTCCTCAGGAAAGAAAACGGGCCCCGTACGAACAGTGTTTTAGTGTATTTTTATGCAGTACATCAAACTCTGTAATTTCACCAGAGCAAGTAAAAGCCTGTTTTCCATGATATGCACCCTTTAACTATTTCCTTTTTAATCCAGACACATTCATTCTGAGTGAGTGGATGAAGGAGTGATTTTTTTCCCTCATGTTCAGGCCCAGACTGAATCTGCAGACTTTTTCCACTTTCTCTGCACTTATTTTATCAAACATCTGCAGGACTCTGTAAAATGGTTGTTGTTAAAACACTGCATTAAATGCAGCTGAGAGTACTGCACTTGTACTGGCAACTGAAATAATGAACAAATTATTTAATAAACAAACAAAAAAGCAACCGGCATATGCATGAATGATGGGCGTTTCAATTCATGCGGAAATCTGCGTGGGTCGTGTATAAACATAAAACATCTGAACAAGGCCCAGGCAGGAAAGAGAACGAGAGAAGAAGAGACAGTGTAATGGGTCCTACTCTATTATGTCCAACCACTATGAAACTACTTCTATAAATCAATTCACTTCTAGCACAGGAAGCAGATTTAAAAAGAAGCATTGGGTCTATCTGTGTGGCTACTGTTAGTGTTCTCCTGTAATATTTCAGGTCAAAAAGAAGAAACTCTTAAGGGGAATAATGCACACACACAGACACACACAAGTGTGTGTTCTCTGGTTACAGTAAATAGTAATAGCAGTGTTTTGGCAGAAGTAATCCCCACCTGTTAGCTCAGCACCTGCCAGGGAAGCTGAAACACAACAAACATTACACACCAAACCTTCTCACCCACCTCTGTGACGGACTTGCACCAGTGTGACCCATAACAAACACACACACACAGTAAACATACACCTTTTCACATACACACAGAGAGAGAATTAACTGAAAAATAAAGTGAAAAAAAGATAATGAAAAAACAAAGTAGGGTAGTAAATATGAAATATATATATTACATATATATATATATATATTTCAGCTTTAGATTCATATATATATATATATATATATATATATATATATATATATATATATATATATCATTAATATATTATATTATATGTAAATATGCAAGAAACAAATGCACATCAAGATTATGGCAGTACATACTTAGATATAATATAAATATATATTATTTTTTATTATTAAACTTATTAAACTACAAAGCTTTTATTTATAATTCCATTTAGTTATATTGATATTTTACACATGTATCCATTATCAATATCAATAGTAAATTTAAATTATATACTTACATTATATACTGTTTCTGATCTCCAGATGTGGCATTTATTTCTTAAGGACAGGTGTTTGCTCAAATCCCTAAGCCCTAAATATTAGAGTTCTAAAGAGTGATAGAAAGCAAGCAAGGAAGAAAGAAATGAAGGCAGTTGATAGAGCTAAAAGGGGACTGGAGCGAGGGTGACAGTAACAGTATGTCGGGGTGTTCATTAGTGAGGCTTGACTCAGCTCTCGGGGTGAGTGAGGGTTCAGGATATCTGACAGAAACACTCCCTTCCCACCTGCACAGGAAGCTTGTGCGCTAATTGAAACATCACTGTTAATAACCCTCTCATTACAGACGCACACTCTCTGCCCAGAATGCAACATTTTTCATGCCACTGTCAGAGTGAGGAAAAGAGACAGAGGCAGAAAGGCAGACGCCAACCGACAGAAGGAGAGAGACTAGAAAAGCAAAAAAGATTCTGAGGAGACCAATATGAAATCTTGGTTAATACTGGTTTCATTATTAGCATTTAATGGAGTGCTATTATACACAGTAACCTATTACAGGGTTTACACATCATTAAGAACAGTAATCAGCTGCACTCATTACTTTTAAATATCATAATGGCTTTAAAATGAATGAATGACACTTGCAGGTGAAGTGGGATTTTTTTTCTTTGCCCCATTAGTTTATGGAAAATAATATAAAAATATTTATCCTGTAACGTTTAATTGAATAATATCACTCTTAATTGTCAATTATGAGTCAGCTAATAGCTCTTATAGGCATTTAAAGAGTGTGCAAGTAAGTGTGTGCAAGAGTGTGTGATGAATGCATTACTGAATTGTGTTACAAATGGCACGGTGCAAATCTTGATGCCCCGCACAAAACAATGAGACATTCACAAGTGCTTATAAAATTTAATCGATTATAATTGTAGAAAGTCAGTGACATTAACTTGGCAATCTTGTGACCTCTTAAACATTTCTATTAATTTAGCCTTTTCTCTCAAATATTTTCTGTTACATTTTGAAGATTTTTATCATTTTTAGACAGTTAAATCAGGTGGGCAAATATGGCAGTTCAGTGCTGATGAGCTTTGTAATTTGAGTCACAATTTATTAATGAAATTAAATTAAACAAAATTAAAATAAAACAAATAAACAAAAAAAACTCAATCATTCGGTCTCGAAAAATTATTAAACAAAAAATAAATAAATAAAAATATACATAAAAAAATTATAATATTCAATGATAACTATTAGTACAGATACATTGCATTCCTAAAAATCAATCCTAATCTTGAATCTTGTTAAAATATTTTGTCTGTGCAACATTAAAACTTATTATTACAAAACACACCACAATTTAATTCAAATTAAAATCGAACCAAATTTAACCAAAATACTTCTTACTCGTAATGATGTGAGAATGACCCCTGCATAGGATCGGGTGCATCCCTTACACCAGTGTGTGTGTGAGCCTGTGTCGTTTGAGTGTGTGTGTGCTGCTGCGTGAATGTTCTAGTTATGCTTTTTCCTGCAGCTGTTATTGGCTCTAATGAGAAAGAGCAGATTAACACTTCAAACCTGACCCTGTGTCTCTCTCTTTCTCGTTCTCACTTTACCCCTATAGATGTATCTCTCTCTCTTTCTATCTATCGCCCTCTTCATCTCTCTCTTCCTTTTTCTTTACTTCCTGCCAAAAAACAAAATTGGCACTTACCAAGCAACAAATGGCTTTGGCAGGTAAATCAAATTACTTGCCATTTAGGCAGTAAGTCAAACTGCAAGAATGACCTTCACATGTTAAGTCTTTTAAATAAAAACACCTAGAAAAAGAAAACATCTTTTTATCTATGACAACTTTGTTTACATTTTTTGTTCTCCAAAACCCAATTTGGAGCCATAAAATAGAACAGCTAGAACTAATATGCAAGGAAAACAATTAGATATTTCCTATATTTAACCTATTGTATTTCAGAACATATATTCATAAAAATAGAATACAATTAATGCAAAATTTAAATTTATGACCTGGTTGTTTCAAAACCTAGCAAGATGACTACCTAGACAGCACTCATTGGGCATCATAGTCTGTGATGCCTAAAATGCTGTCTATTTAGGCAGGTAAAAGGTTTTTAAACCCATATTTGCTTTTATATTTCTTCATCAGCTAATCTGTTCTCAACACATTTCTCTCTCCCTTATGTTTAGCCTTCATTTCTTCCTTCTTTCATCTCATTCTGAGCCTGTCCAGCGGGACGGTCTGATGATTAAGTTGTCAGATACAGATTCAGATGTCATTTATCATACCGTTTTATTATTTGCACCTGCAAGCTTTTTGTACTTACACACACATAATCCCATAATGTTGGCTGCTTTATCTGATCTAAAGATGATTTTAAGGACATCTTACCAATGGCTGATTCAAAACAACATATACTACATCAACATACACACATAGACACACAAATACACCTGGATGACCATGTGCAAACCTGCAAATAACAGATGTACAAGCATTAGCATGACTCGCCTTGCCACCCACTGCCCTGGCATTTCATGAACACAAATGTCAACATGCCAGTTAGAGCCGATAATGCAGCAGTACCCTGAATCTGTGTACACTGTGACTGCTTATATTTTATGTCTGGCAAATACTTTTAAAGTGGGATCTGGTGGAAATTAATATAAACCAGTGTTGTGCAAAAGTCAGAACTGAATAATTGGTATCCTTTCAGTATTGAGTTGGAGTTTGAACTGAATAGTCACATTAGGCCTGTGCAATAAAACGGGATCAATATTTATCGACGGTACACCTTCATCGATAACGACAGAAAAAATTTGTTTTAACGCACAATATAGGCACGTGCTATGAGTGACGCAGACAGCACACACAAACACATGCTGAAATGAGTGCTGTGCCTGCCTGTGATGAGGAGATTGTGAATAAAAAAAATAATATTTTTAAAACAAAAAAATGTGTTGTTGTTTGCCTTATAAATTGGGTAAATTAAAAATACAGTGGTTACATTAAAACTTTTTTTTTCTACTGCTCTTTGTTTTCAAAAAGGTCGATACCGAACGATATGAAACATTATATCTTTGATATATTTTTTATCTATATCGCCCAGCCCTAAGCCACATCACAAATAACTGAATTGGAATTGGAATGACAGGAAGAAGAATGAAGGAAATGAAGTGTTCTTTCCATTCAGATCCACAAAAGTTAATTTATTAAGTAGGTTTAAATAGATCAACTAAATACACATTCATAAAAGTGACATTTTAAAACATCTATCTGTCAGTAAGGCCAACAAATCTAAAAAAGTATTTTTTTCCCAAAACGTCAAAACAAACCTTTGTTGAAACAATATTCAAAATTTGTCTTTACAAGCTTTGCTTTTCTAGTAAAAAAATAACAGTTGAATTTTGTTACACTTTAAATTGCAATTCTGCTTTCTATTCGATACATCAGATTAAATTATATTAAAATTCAGGAGTTGAATTTGAAAGTTAAAGCCATTAAATGCAAAAACATGAATTACATTAAATTCAACACAATCTGATATACCGTATAAAACACTCATCAGCAGGCTCAGGGAGAATCTGTGAATTTTTTCAGAATTTTTTATGCACAATCTTCAGTACTGTATGTATTGTGAGCCGAAAGAATAATCAATAAGCCAAATATTTCATGAGCAAACAAGCAATGATCAGGGGATGCGTAGGACATTGTGACTGACAGGTGTTCTAGCTCTGCTGAAATCTGCTTATCAGTTAATGCCAGCACTCCTGACTCACGGAATAATCCAATAGGAGCAAAGAAACTCGAACTTTAGTTCTGTGTTTTCTCTTACAAACTGCAACACTGAAATTAGGGTGGAGTTTGCCTCTGGCACTGGGATGTAGATCATCTATTTTCTCAATCCCTTTTTCTTTTTTTTCCTCTCTCTTTTCCAGAGCAATCCATTCTGCCTTGCATCTGGGTTTTGTTCAAGGGCATCGCAGCACATTGGTGCTTCACAGCCTTGTCTCCCTCCATGAGATCTGGCCTGGAATTCTTAACATCCCATGACACCACCAAAACACAACCATTAGACCCAGAAGCCACCACAATAAAAGGCATATTGAACTGATATTTACCACATTATTTAGAATTTTGATGATCTACTGTGTGACAGTGAGACCACGATCCTGTGAGGAAAATAAAAGTTGTGTGTCTGCAAGCACATCTGTGATGTTAACAGTTTGGCACTAAAGAGAGATTTTGGCAATGCATTCTTCTTTCACTGACATCCAGAATGTTTCTAAGCATGTTCAAACACTGTTTTGGAGTGAATAACATTCACAGGCCTGTATTTAGTAAACAGAGCGTCCAAACGGTTCCAAAAGGGCTCAGAAAGTGCAATGAATCATGGTCCTGCACAGTGAGGTAACCCTGCATTCCAACCTTGTTCCACACTCATATTCCAGAATGTTGAGATAATGTTCTAATTATATGTTCTGGAAATTTTTAAGATCCCAAGGAAATCAAGACATCAGAGTTCTTGAATGCGAATTGAGCTGCAAGGCCCCAATCCAGTCTATAGTCCTGTATAGCACACAACACACCCCCTATCCCTTCATCATTTCATTACAGGAGTGTTATTAAAATCCACTTAAAGGCATGCACAGCTTTGCTCTATGGAAAGTATGCAACAGGCCAACAGGCCCCTGAAAGTCTGACCCTCAACATCTGCTTTGAATCTGGTTAAAATATACACGGCCTGTTACAATCGGTCAATGTGCTTGCCTAACGCCTTGTATACCAGGGCAGATGGACGGTTTTTTGTTTTCCCATATGTCTTATGCAGATGGGCTGATTATTCACTTTCAATAACCTTTGCTCAGGTGCAGGAGACATGTTTGAGATAGCTTTGAGGCTTCCCTCTCATGTCAAGCAACAGCTTGTCAGCAAACAACAAAACACACTCACACTATGATCTGTAGCCTAGAAAATTGATGTTGTCATAATGTCAGCATGGCAAATCCATGAGTCACATGGCGAGGAACCTGTGCAAACTCTGTTGAAAAAAAAAATAGCTTAAACCAGTCTGGCCTACCGAACTTGGCTGGTTTAAGTTAGTCTCCCAGCCTGGTTTAGCTAAAGTGCCCAAAGCTACGGTGGCCGAGAGAGCTCAACGCGCTGCAAATAGAAAAAAACACCTGCAAATTAAGAAAACAACTTCGTCAATTTGACAACACATGCACGACAAATGCTCACAACACAACCAAATAAAGAAACACACTGCAAAATAGAAATAACCCAACTTGCAAATTAAGAAAACAACTTCATCAATTTGACAACACAGGGGCTGCAAATGCTCACAACACAAACAAATAAAGAAATGCACTGCAAATACTCACAACACAACCCAACAAAGAAACTGCAAATTACATTTTTTATTTGTTTGTGTTGTGAGCATTTGCAGTGCGTTTCTTTATTTGTTTGCATTGTGAGCATTTGCAGCACCTGCTGTCAAATTGATGAAGATGTTTTCTTGATTTGCTGGTGCTTTTTCTACTTGCATGTGTTTTCTGAAGTTGCAGTGCGTTGAGCTCTCTCGGCCATCTAACAAAGCCCCTCCTAAACCAGCCTGACCAGGACTAAACGAGGCCAGGTTACTAGCTCAGTCTGGTCTAAGATGTTTTGTTTTTCAACAGGGAATATACACATGAGATCAGCAACACGCATGCATGCACCATCTCCAGAAACAACAAACTTGAGTCAGAAGCTGCAGTCAAAAGCAAAAAGACGACTCATTAAACATTTACGAAGATTACACGAAGCAGTCGATAAAATAATAAATAAACAGGAAACAAAACAGCAAAACATCTGCCAAACAGAATATAATAATCATTATCATTCACACTGACTCTCGGGAATCAGGCTTTGAGGCTGAAAAATAAAGAGAGAGAATTGTGAAAGATACATAAAAAGATGGAGAAGAGAAGAAGATGAGAAGTAGATATGCGGAGTTTTTTTTTGATGACATCCTCCATCGGCTGCTCTTTGCACATAATGCTTCTGATATCACGGTGACATCACAATGATGTCACACAGCAAAATACTTAGCATCAAGCATGCCGCTCCATCAAGCACATACAATTCAAAAATATCTTACATGCATTACATTCCCGTTCTGACAGGCCACTATATTAACACAAATGAAATTCAGATTCTTCTTAACTATAATATTTTAGGAGTGACCCATCAGGACAGGACCCCCCCCCCCCCCCCCCCCCCCCAAAAAAAAAACCCATTTTACTGTAAATGTAAGACTATGACTTACAAGATTTCGTCGTTTTGGAACTCCAGAACACCGTGGGAGTCTTCAAAGTCCTCTCCCCCTCCACGCGCAGTTCCCTCAATGGTTTTATATGGCAGTGACACCACCCCACGGGCGCCAGACGTACGCAGGACCTTCACCTCCATGACACCCACACTCTCACTAATGTGGGTCACTGGCTCTTCAAATGTGAAGATTCCAGCATGGTCATCGTCAAAGATGGTGACTGTTGCTGTGGAGGGCACACCGAGTGTTGCGATGGTCTCCACGTGATTGACTTCAGTGGTCTCTGGCTCATCACCCTCATGAAGCACACGGACATTGCTGAGGTGGATCAGGAAGTTCTCGTCCTCTTCAAAGATGTCATCGTCAATAATTCCAACTCGGATCTCCTTTTGCGTCTCACCTGGCTTGAAAACGACAGTGCCTTCTGTAAATTCGTAATCTGAGCCGGCATTTGCGGTTCCATCTTCAGTGCAGAATTCCACAGACACAGTCTGGTTGAGATCGCCTCCACGTCGGATCACATTCACTGCCACGGTTCCACAGTTTTCCAGGCACTGGTAAGAGCCAGGGTCAAAAAAGATCTTGGAAATCGGGTCATTCTCTCCAGTGTCACTGCGCACCTCATGCATGCTCACTGCTTTACGAGCTTGGTCCGCTGCATGCTTCTTTAGAATATTACCTGCTCCGGTCATTAAACGGGTCGCTTGGCATCGGTAGAATGCACGGCTCTTCTGCTGCTGGCTGAGCACCTGGTAATTAGCGAGTTCAATCAACTGCTCCACCTCTTTATCAGGATGTTTCTGCTTCAGTTCCTTCAGGATCTTCGCCATTTCACGTCTTGCTTCATCCTCATCTAGATCTTTGTCCTCCAGTTCCAAAGCCAGAGTCCCATCCAAGAAGTCCACCGCGTGAGAGTTCAACATCTTCCCGTCCATCTCGATATCCACCTTGGATGGCAGAGGACGGTCCCCCTCCGTTTCAATGATCATGCCACGGTGCTTGCCAGCTCGGTAGCGCTTGTAAACATACTTGTAAAACAGGAGGCGGCGGTCAGCGATCCAAGCAAAGACCACGCAAATTGGAAAGAAGAAAAGAGTGAGAAGACCTTCCCACACCTGAACGACACCTGGCGAGATAACAGCCAAGATCAGGTAGAGCCACAAGTAAGCGAAGATGCTCCAAGTGGCGGTGACGAAGAAAACACGCAGGTGTTTCACTTTGCGATGCTCTCCGTCGGGCACCACGTAGACACAGATTCCAATAATGACGAACATGTTGAAAGCTGCACTGCCGACAATGGTAGAGGGTCCAAGGTCACCAGCTTCAAAGTTATGGCCGCACACTTCAATGACCGAGAGCAGAATCTCAGGAGCAGAAGACCCCAGAGCCATGAGGGTGAGGTTGGACACAGTTTCGTTCCAGATGCGTACAGTCGTAGTGGTCGTTTCACCATTGGGTTTCTTAATGGTGATCTCCTTCTCCTGAGAGGTGATGACCTCAATGGATGCCATGAAGCGGTCAGCAATAATCGAAACTCCCAGAAACATGTATACCAGTGCCACAAAGTAAACCGTGGCCCGGGCTACCTTGTCTCCAAACGAAGGGTTTGGGGGCTCCCACACTGGAAGGATGACTCCTGGGGCACATGAAACTGACCCACCACAGCTCAAAGACTTGTTGGATGGAGAACTATGATCCTGGCTGTGGTCTGGAGCATGTTCTGCTGTCACATGGTGGACATTGCAGAGCAGTATCACCATGATGACTAGACACTGAAAGCTCAGGAAGAGGCGTGGGGAGGTCTCACGATGCCTCATCGTTCCTTACTCGGCGACAAACTTCTGCTATAATAGAAAAAGAAAAGGGGGATGAAGAGAAAAATAGATCAACCAACTAGGACACTGATCACCAACAAGCACTGACACACGTGTTCTCAAAAACTGTTGCATTATTACGACGTGTCTGACATTGATTCAAGGCTGACATTTTTGGAACATTTCATCAGCATTTGCTGAAAGGCACGTTCCCAAAATGTCAGGTAAAAAAAAAACCAACTAATTCTGGAGCATCTGGACTTGATTATCTATTTGTCAGTTTTGTTTATCAATTCAATCATCAGGTTCATTTGAACAGAATGCATATGCTAGTTGTACTCGCTATTAGTCCAGAGTAGTTGGTTCCAAAAAATAATCCAATGAAGTTCAGGTTGGGACGCTGGTGCTTGATTGCAAGCAAGCAGAGCTGACTTAAAACAATGCCAGCAAAATGCATCATCATACAATGGGTGACAATCAGCCCCTGAAGCAAGAAGAAACACTTATCATGGTGCAAAACACATGCATGGACACACACCCACAGTGTCTCACACACACACTCATTTCTGCAGTCATCAATGAGCAGAGTGCACAGCAAAAGCATGCAGACCTTACTCACATGAAACTAAAACCACTAAACTTTTAATAGGCCTACATAATTATTTAATCATACGCATTTCGGTAGCTTTAACGATCGTTTAACCTCGGTTTAGCGATCTGAAATGCAAAAGAACCGAATACAGAGCGCTTTAATTCAGCACTGCTCAAATCTCGCTCACTCTCATTCACATCTACCGCAACCTACTGCTCTCATTCAGCACCTCTACCCCATCCACTGATTAAACATCTGTTATCCCACAAGGTATGCGATGCGGACACGCATCATTTCTTATTTGGGTGCTCTTATTGTTCGGATAAACGTTGGCTACGGTTGCCTTAAGGGTTTTTTTTCGTGATGTGCTCATAGAGCGCGGCGGTTCTTGCAACCAGATCGCGTTTAATACAACTTTCACGTGTACATCAGAATCCCGTAAAACGAGGTGAAAGCGAACGGCCGGTTAAATCATCATCAGCGGACCACTGCGGACCGGACCGGACCGCACCGGACGGGCACGAGAGCGCACCTCTGTATCAAATGGGTCACTCTCCGTAACGTTATATGAATGTGATACTCGATTTGTCGGTGGCCCCCTATTAACCCTCGTGTAACGATATCGCCAACATAGCTGCATGCAAACCCATAATATATACAGAAGTGCTCTTACTGTGACGGTGTTCCGTGAAGTAGTCAGTCTGTGGGAAAACGGCAGCAGGAGTGTTAACGGAGACAGTGCGTGTCGGAAGCCGTCAGTAGTATCCCAGCTCGCATTAGTTTAGGTTTTTATATAGGAGATGCAAGATTAGAGACCCACGCGCGTATTATGCACCCTCCGATTTCCATACACGCGTGTTTTTCCCAAACAGACCCGTAGCGATCAAATATCTGATGCTTTATCAGCAAATCTGTGAGAGCTGAAATATGCGTGCGAGTTCTTCCTCATTCTTCCCTCTCTCTGCTGGTTCAGTGTGTGTGTGACTGTGTGCGTAAGTGTGTGTGTATAAGCGCGCGTGCTGAGTGGGATACGAGCTCTGCGTTCGGGAAGAGAGAGAGAGAGAAAGAGAGCATGGCATCTACGTCAACGTTTCTCTTTTTTCTCTTCTCCCTCTGTTGCCCTCTTTTACACAGATGTATGAACGCAAACGGTCCTTTATCCGTGTTACTGAAGATCAGTGAATGAATTATCAATCACGGTGACCACGTGATAGGCCTACAATACCGTTTTCATTTGTAGTGGTGTAGCCTAATACATCACACGCTCGACATCCCATTCATTTTCTATAGGCTACTGCAACTTCTCCGGCCGGCTGTAAAAACCACACCATTTCATGATGAACGGGTTTGTCTGTGTAAGTAGTAAAGCGGGAAATCCCACTCATTCTCAATTTATTTTTTATGTTCTTCCGCTCTATTAAAATAACTTTTAGCACAATTAATTCGAAACAAATATTTCAAATAATTAACAAAAAGCTGGCGTCCGAACGAAATTATACTTAGTTCAATAGGTCAGTGATTTGTGGACTTGTGAAAGCGCGGTTTACGAATTTTTAAAATACTTCCAGAATAAATCAAAACTTTTTCAGCCTTGGTTGAGCAAAAATAGAACAACAACAAAAAATAAGCGTTCAAATAAACCGAACTAAACCAGAAAGAAAAATAAGAACAACAAAACGAATTATTCAAATCGAAATTTAAACTTGCTCACTGAATGATCCGACTCAAAATAAGTTCCTGAATGGATATACTTTTTAAAAAATTGCCTAAATCGCCATATATGTGAACTTCAGAATTTCACACTATTTAGCTATTCATTTGTTCGTGTGTGTGTATGTAGCTGTATGCATGCAGGTATATATGTATGTATGTATGCATGCATGCATGTATACACATACATACACTCACACACGAACAAATGAATATAGGCTAAATAGTGTGAAATTCTGAAGTTCATGCATGCGCGCACACATAGGCCTACACTTTAATCTCTAATTTACATCTTAATTGCATTATTTCATTAAAACCTAAGCAGATTTATTTTAGCTCTCACCCTTTTCTAAACGCAACCCCCTAGCTTTCTCTTTAAATTATTTAATGTGCAACATGACTTTTTTCTAAGATGCTGACAGTCACACATGTATCAAGATGATTCATCTGATATATATATATATCCTATATATTTTAAAAACATAAAAATAAAAAAAAAACATTACTGCGCATGATCTAGAAACAAAATGGCAGGTCATTACATATCTGCATCAAAAAAGGAGAGCATTTTGCAGTAATCTGTTTCTACCTACTGCCTACCTACTTTTTTGGTTTGGCTGCAATAATGCATTATGTCAACAGAGGCGCCTTAGGGGCATGAAGCTCCGGATTACAGCACAGGTGAGGATTCAACTTTGATGGTCTTAAGTGAATTGCTCATTTTCTCACTCACTCAAACTGTTAGATCATTATATAGGATAAGCAAGCCTTCAGTTCAGAGTCAAATAAAACATACATGGAATTAAATCTATCAAAACAAACATTGTTTAAACCAACTGAGTGAAAACATGCATTTTACCTCAACTGATTTTTACTCTGTGGAATCAGGCAGGTGTGGCAAATAATGTAAGACTTGTAAACAAATATTTGCTCGGGCTCTTTTTTTTTAAACAATTTGTTTAATTCATCTGCATTTGGCTTAGATGTGAAGGCCACATCTGATGACCAGAGAAACTCAATGACAGTGATCGAACCTAAACTACTAAGCACACTGCCACACACACAAAAAGTTACGTCCTTGCGGCTCTTCAGACACCACTGTGGTCAGAGTAGAGGACGCTGAGCTTTGCCACTAATGTAAAAATAAAGTTACAGTAGTCGTTTTTTAATCTAAAGGTGAGTTAAAAAAGAAGCAGCTGCAGTTTTGGCTTTGCTCAGGTGCGGTACAGCGTGGCCTAGTTCTTGTTCATTTTGGCCAGAGGGAGATGTCTCTCTCTTTCTCTCCTTCCCTCTCATTGCTTCTCTACTCATCCCTCATTCGCCCTCTCAGTCTCTCTCATTCTCTAGTGTCGCTCCAGCAGTTTACTGCCAGTTGAAGCAAACCTGATGTGTAAAAATGTCAATTTAAAACCATTATCTATTTCACACACACAAATAGATGTAATAGTTTTCATGCAAAGACAATGATATTTGCAGTACTCAACCTTCACACAAACCTGTTGACATTACTAGATCTAGAGTCAAACATGATTTATGAGCTATTCAAATAGTATTTATGAGCTAATCAAAGAGCGCTTCTTTTTGTCACTATATCTCTGAAGCCATTTTCACAAACTTGAGCAGTACTATTTTTGTTCCATTGGTTTCCATTCATACACATGCAAATGCATAAGATCAGAAACACAAGCTCATGCGAATTTGAAAGTTCAAGTTTAGTGAACTCTGATCTGCAAATTCGTATCACGTGAAGACATAAAATCAATAAGTCATGCCATGATCTCGTAGCAGAATTAAAACGCAAATTTTAAAGCTGCAGGGTTGCAGCGTTGCAGTTAAGTTGAGTAATATTTTTACAATTGGATCTTTTATTATTTGCTCTATGTTGAATTTATGCTTGTTAAAAATACGCAGTTTCCATAGAGATTTCTACTGCTCAAAGTCTAGTGTGTCCATCAGTATATAGCTAAGCCAAAGACACAAATCAATGAAGCTAGTATTTTATGACACAAATCAACTCAGATTCTAACATTATACAATCTGCTAATTCTGTAATGGTATAATTCTGTTTTAGGCCCCACAGGGAATTTTGCAAAATGGAAGCTTACTAATACTGAACAAAGGGTGAAAAGGCCAACCACTGAATATAATTACAGTTACTGAGTAACATTTTGTTGACAACTGAAAAATGCATTATAACAAAGATTCTGTAAGAATGCCGAGCTATTTCTCTCTTTCATACACTATTAGTCATATGATGAGGCCATATTCTTTGATAACAAGTACCCTAATCTGCGATAGACTCAGTGCAATTAAACAGGGAGGGGGTGTTCTCATCTCTTAACATGACAGAAATATTTCCTGTCTCTCTGATAACATTTGATAACTTAACCAGCCTTTTCCTGTCAGCCAAGTCTCATAACTCTCAGCTGTCCTCTTCACTCTCCCACCTTTTCCACTCAGCAGTTTCATCTCACTCAGACCTAATGTGACACAAAACCTGTTTGTCTTCTGTGCTGCTGGTGACATGCTGAATATGTTCTCAATGCGTGTACATGTGCATTTTCTCTTCTTTATGGATGAAAAAAACCTGTATACATCTCTATGTCTGAGCAGCGTTTGATATTTACACTTATGTAAATATGCTACTGACACACGGAAGTATTACCAAACCAAAACATATATTATATTACATTCTATTACATTGTATTTGTATAAAACCTCAAGTTATGGTTTAAACAGGATCGTTTAAATTAAAAATGTGTGTAATCATTGATCCATTCCAAACCCACATTAAGTTGTGACAGAATGTTGAGGTTTCTCTTTCGCCAAAATGATAAAAAAAAAAAAATAAACAATGGAAATGTTTTAATTTAACAGGTAATCTGTTACCAGAACTAGCCAAAATGGTGGAATAAAGGCCTGTTCTCACCAACACAAATGTTTGTGAAAATCTGTTCTGTGATTTATCTCTCCAGACCAATGCATATAAAATAACAGAGGGGCTGAATGAAAGTGCAAATTCCCTCTCTAACAGTAGGTGGCGTTGACAGAAAAACAGAAATACCCAGTTTACCCTGGTAAACAAAGTGCTGGTCAACTTTCCGTTTATGATACCCGCTTGATAAGAGTTTTGCATTCTTTCTCTGCTATTCATTGTTGCAATGTTGTCTGTTTGTGAGCACCACCAAGTTGTAGTTTTTCTGTAACAGCAGCTCTGGGCATGTGACCAAAAATGCAGTTCTCACTAATTGGCCTGATTTCTTTGTGGTACAATTAAAAAAATGTGTCTTTTATTGCTCCAAATATTTGTCTTTGTGTGAACAGGCCTTAAAACTTTGATAAAAACATAAACATGCACATTAAATTTCAGTCCATTCTTCACAATAAGGTATATACAGTACCGTGTGGAAAAGAACATTGAGCTAAATAACTTCTGTTCTGAAGTAAAATAACAATCACACAGGTTTTGAAAAACTTAAGAGCAAGTAAATGATGCCAGAATGTTCATTTTTGGGTCAACTATCGCTACAATCACAAGTGTAGCTGTTAGTGTGCATGTTTGAGGTTCAGTGGGTCTGGCTTTGCCTTCAGGGGCGTTGTGTGCTGCTCCTTTTGAGACCAAACCGTGTCGGCAGCACAGAGCGCCAGAGGTCATGACAGCAGTCACCACACTGGAGTCATTCTGCTCATTCTGGACACGCTCGTGTGTGTCAGTAGATATGTGTAAATAATCAGGAAATTAATTGTATTGCTTTGAAACATCACAAATTATATTCTAATACCCTAGCTATTCCTACTCTACCAATCAACAATCATCTGAAAGATTACTGACAAATGAAAAGGAGAATCATGTTTTGTGTTTACTGGTATATTTATAAGAGCTATTCACCTGACATTGACCTTCATAGGTTCACTTGCTGTAACCTTTTGTACATTAAGGTGTATTAATACTTGGTTATATATATTCAGGGGTAGATATGGCACAAATACATTTACGACTAATGTTTAGGGGTACAGTGGAGGTATCTTTGAGGGAACTGCCCCAGTGACAAAATGTGTACACAACTGTTCAAAAGTTTGGGGTCAGATTTTTATTGGTTTAGTTATTTATTTTGAAAGAAGTCACTTATGATTACCAAATCTGCATTTATTTGATCAAAAAAGTTATTAAATTAAATACTCAGAAATAATTCTTATATGCTGATTTGGTGCTCAACAAACAAAAATGTCTAATTATTATCAATGTAAAAAAAAATACAAAATAGTTGAGCTGCTTAATATTTCTGTGGAAACCATGCTACTTTTGCAGGATTCTTTGATTAATAAAAAGTTTAAAAGAACCGCATTTATTTTAAAATATGTATTTTTTGTTGCCAAATCTTTAAACTCACTTTTGATCAATTAAATAAATCCTTGCTGAATAAAAATATGAAAAAAAAGAAGAAAAAAAAGAAGCTTAAATGTAAAATTTCAGTCAAATTTTCCAGACATTGGTTTTGTATATTGGTGTGCACAAACTGTACCTGTTTTCATACATATGCATGACTGTTTACATGTTTAAGAGCCAATTAGATCATGGAAAAAAACATCTATGGCCACGTTCCAGAAACAACTTGATTATATGCCATGCGGTTTGCATCCAAACAGTTTATAAAATTTTCATTACTGCCATTCCATTAAAATGTGACAGATTTTCTAAGTTAGCTGTGATAGTTGCCAATATCTGAATAGGAATTGAGTTTGTTCAAGCACACCCAAAGACAAGCCAGCAACACAAACCAAACCGATCCAGCAGGAGTGTACTCAGCTGCAAGCAATTTGAGCTCAGATCAGCTGTGGAGTCATGGGATTTAGTATTATTCCAATTACTGGGTCATTGTGTGTGTGTGTGTGTGTGTGTGTGTGCCTAACATCTGTACTTGAACCCCTGCTGTGACTGTGAGGCTTTCTGCCAATTTGTTCCCTTATGACTAACAGTAACGATTAATCACTACTGATATCTTTTATCCCATACTGAGTCTGATCATCATAACTACATGTGTAATGTCTTAAAAACTGCAACAACCCCTAAGATGTTATTGGTTAAAAACCCAAACAACATCAAGGCTGTTGTGGCAGAGTAAACAAGAATTTTCTACTTCCATCAAATAACCTGCAAAGATACAGGCTAAAATATTAAACTGAAAACATTATATTTCTATGTATTGTACATAATAATAATTTGCATGTGTGTGTTTACAGCATAGTATTTCCCAGTACACTCCCGCATCTGTTCCCAAAGGGCCTGCTCCTATAACTGGCAATTTGACCATTACTGTGGCCAAATCTGTAAAAACACTTGCAGCTACAAACATGACATACAGCTATTAATAACCCTGCACTAAACCCAACACTGCAAAAAATATTATTAATTTTATTTTTAGCTTGTTTTCCAGTAAAAATAGACAAATATCCTTAAGATATCAAGGCTTGGTTTCAATTAAAGGGATACTCCACCCCGAAATGAAAATTTAGTCATTAATCACTTACCCCCCTGGTGTTCCAAACCCGTAAAAGCTTTGTTTGTCCTCGGAACACAATTTAAAATATTTTGGATGAAAACCGGGAGGCTTGTGACTGTCCCATTGACTGCCAAGTAAATTACACTGTCAAGGCGCAACATGGCGCTACGCAGACACAGAGAGACAGAAAGGAGACAAATTGTTGATTTTTTATTTTCTTTGTGTTCAAAAAGTATTCTCCTCGCTTCATAAAATTCAGATTGAACCACTGATGGCAGATGGACTTTTTTGATGATGTTTTTATACTTTTCTGTGCCTCGAGAGTGTAATTGACTTGGCAGTCAATGGGACAATCACAAGCCTCCCGGTTTTCATCCAAAATATCTTAAATTGTGTTCCGAGGACAAACAAAGCTTTAACGGGTTTGGAACGACATGGGGGTAAGTGATTAATGACAAAATTAAATTTTGGGGTGGAGTATCCCTTTAAGTTTATTTTTCTTACCCCACCGGCAATTCGTTTTTTCTTGTTTAAAACAATGTTTTGGGAAAATACAGTCTAATACAGTTTTGCAACTGTCTAATACAATTTATTTAGTTTTTAAAGATCTTATTTTTTTCTTGAAAATGACCAAGAAAAGTACATTTATTATGCACAATCCATTCCAAATAGTTTGAGATAACAATTATTGTGTCCACAAATCATTGAACAAAAGATTTTGAGTTCAATAGTCTATGATAAAGATGTATGTGGATAAAAAGATGACTTTTTATCACTTAGTATGTCCCAGATCACATACTTTTTACTTACTCAAAAGTTTGTACTTGGTCATTACAGTTGAAGTTTATATGTGATAAATATGCAATTTGCAGACAAAATCTCAGATATCTTTATATCTACTACACTCTTAAAAATAAAGGTGCTTCAAATGGTTCTTCAAGCGATGCCATAGAAAAAACATTTTTGGTTCCACAAAGAACCATTTCTTCCTTACCTTTTTATAATCTGAAGAACCTTCTTTCACCACAAACAAACTTCAGATATTCTTCATATTTTAAAGGTTTGTTATGGAACCATTTAGACAAAAAGGTTCCTATGGCATCGTAAAGCACCTTTATTTTTAATAGTGTAGTTGCAAACAGTCACCATAATGCTTGATTTATGTCTCCATGTGTATTGCTTAATTCAATTTTAGATAATAATCAGCCTTCTGCAAACATATTGTTTAAAATGACATGAATACAGACTACCAGATGCTCAAAAGCTCATACAGAAGCCAATCTCACAGTAACTCTCACTTTGTCTTATTAAACACAAGAAAACTTCTACAGATATGAGTGAACCTTTTCCGCTTTGCAAGACATGCAATATCTGTAAAAAAAGACTTATTCATTTTTACTCGAGATTTTGGATGTGATTATTTACTCTTTTCATGTACCCTCAACCTTTTAACCGATGCAAATGTGAATGAAAAACATTTATAATTTCATGCTTTTAAGGAAACATTTGAAAATAAAACTGGCAAACAACAAAACCTTATATGTTGCTTGTACAAAAAAGTCAGAATACATGACTAAAAATACTTTTTTTTTTGGCTTGGATGGTGTAGTTCTGGCTAATTGGGCCATGCTAACCAGCCAAACGCTGACCCTCAGGAGTGAGTCACCATGACCTGCCACCACTGATGACCTTCCTGCCCTCCCTGTGTGACAGAAATACTAAAAACCTGCTCAGGAAACGTGGGAGAAAAATTGTGTCTGTGCATTTCATGCCTTTGCTTTTTTACATTTACATTTAGTTATTCAGCAGATGCTTTTATCTAGAGCGACTTACAAATGAGGACAATGGAAGCAATCAAAAAAAAAATATATATAACAAAAGAGCAATGATATGCAAGTGCTATAACAAGTCTCAGTTAGCTTGACGCAGTACACTTGGCAAGGTTTAAAAATTTTTTTTAATTGATTTAATATTTAATTTAATATTTTTTAATAAATTTAAATTTTTTTGACCTTATAGCCATCAGGAATGTTAATGTTAGTGAATTAAACATAATCTGATCACTTTTTGCAAATATTTTCAAATAAGTAAATGCACATGACTTATATTTAATTTATATCCAGCCTATCCACTTCTCTCTTCTCCATAATGTATTCAGATACACCTACACAGTCCACATGTTTCAACAAAACTATATAACGTTCACTGTAATCAACAAAGCATGTCTATATTGCGAGGACCATATACCATGTTAGTGGGACCAATAGAATTTTATATGAAAATCAGTTGGAGCCTTTTCATCTAGACCTGTCAATTATGGTATAAAAGATTTCTCTTTTAAATAAATTTTGTTCTTTTGAACTTTCTATTCATCAAAGAATCCAGAAAAATTCACGGTTCATGGTTCCCACAAAAATATTAAGCAGCACAAATGTTTTAAACATAGGTAATAATAAGAAATGTTACTTGAGCACAAAATCTGGTGTAATGACTGCTGAAAATTCAGGAATAAATTATATTAAACAAAGTTAAAGTTTAAGTTTTTAGTTATAATATAGTTATTTTAGTGAATAAATGTTGCCTTGGTTGAGCATAATGTTAGTGTAAGTGTCAGTTTATCTTACTCCCATCACATTTCTTCCAATATTATATTATATTATTTTATTTTATATTATATTATACGGGTGCATCTCAGAAACTTAGAATATGGTGAAAAAGTTCTTTTTTTTTGTAACTTATTTCAAAAAGTCAAACTTTCATATATTTTAGATTCATTACATGTAAAGTAAAACACTTCACAAGTTTTTTTGTTTTAATTTTGATGATTAGAGCTTACAGTTAATGAAAGTCAAAAATCAGTATCTCAAAATATTAGAATATTTACATTTGAGTTTCAATAAATGACCATCCATACAGTATAAATTCTGGGTATCTCTTGTTCTCTGAAACCACAATAATGGGGAAGACTGCTGACTTGGCAATGATCCAGAAGACGAACATTGACACCCTCCACAAAGAGGGTAAGTCACAGAGGGTCATTACTGAAAGATGTGGCTGTTCACAGAGTGCTGTATCAAAGCATATTAAATGCAAAGTTGACTGGAAGGAAGAATTTGGGTAGGAAAATGTCAACAAGCATGGGATGAACGCAAGCTTGAGAATACCGTCAAGCAAAGCCGATTCAAACACTTGGGAGAGCTTCACAAGGAGTGGACTGAAGCAGGAGTCAGTGCATCAAGAGTCTCCACGCTCAGACGTCTTCAGGAAAAGGGCTACCAAGCCACTTCTGAAACAGAAACATCATCAGAAGCATCTTACCTGGGCTAAGGAGAAAAAGAACTGGACTGTTGCTCAGTGGTCCAAAGTCCTCTTTTCAGATGAAAGTAAATTTTGCTTTTCATTTGGAAATCAAGGTCTGGAGTCTGGAGGAAGAGTGGAGAGGCACAGAATCCAAGCTGCTTGAAGTCCAGTGTGAGGTTTCCAAAGTCAGTGATGATTTGGGGTGCCGTGACATCTGCTGGTGTTGGTCCATTGTGTTTTATCAAGTCCAAAGTCAATGCAGCCGTCTACCAGGAGATTTTAGAGCACTTTATGCTTCCATCTACTGACAAGCTTTTTGGAGATGCTGATTTCCTTTTCCAGCAGGACTTTAGCACCTGCCCACAGTGCCAAAACCACTTCCAAGTGCTTTGCTGACCATGATATTACTGTGCTTGATTGGTCAGCCAACATGCCTGACCTGAACCCATACATTGAATATTTTCAAGAGAAAGATGAGAAACAGTCAATCCAACTATCCAGATGAGCTGAAGACTCAATAGTGCCTCAGCAGCGCCACAGGCTGATCGCTTCCATGCCACACCTCACTGATGCTGGAATTTGTGCTAAAGGAGCCCCAACCAAGTATTGAATGCATAAAATAACATACTTTAAAGAACTTTAACTTTTCTGTTTTGCTAATCCTTTTTTTGATTGATCTTAGGAAATATTCTAATATTTTGAGATACTGGATTTTTGACTTTCATGAGCTGTAAACTTTTGAAATGTTTTACTTGACATGTAATGAATCTAAAATATATGGAAGTTTCACTTTTTGAAATAAGTTACAAGAAAAAAATGAACTTTTTCACAATATTCAATTTTTTTTAGATGAACCTGTATTATGTTATCAAAATATTCAATATTTAAAGAAACAGAACAATTCCTTTAAGTAGTCAAAAGCTAAATCTTAAAGCTCAATCAACTCAAAAATGAGATCATCGGGACTTATGAAATACCACTTTTAAGAAAAAAAAGCATCTTCTAGCAAATCATAATGCAAGAATGAAAGACTAGTAATGAGAGCCTCAGCCTGCTGATGGTAATGCAAAAGCAGCAATACAGAATCCTATTAAAAATATCAAACATAATATATATATATATATATATATATATATATATAGTAAAGCCCCCAGGATTTCTGATTTGATTTGCTTTGCTATCGACAGGATTAAATGGAAAAATAAATAATTTCTTTACAACTCCATTAACATTCCCCAGCAATGACCAGAAAGATGAAACAGAGAGATGAAACTCATATACACTCATGCAAATACTCCCATACTCAGGTCTTTCTATTCCAGCAACTTTATAATAGACAATCCATCAACCTAACTGTCTCATTGCCTTTGATAATAGCTGTCTGTCTGTCTGTGTCTGTCTGTGTGTGTGTGTGTGAGCATGTGTATGCGAAACAAACAAAAAGAAAGAAAAGGCGGAGAGTAATGGGGACAGAACTCAAAGCCAGCTGCGGTCTGTCATGTGCAGAAGGGACCAGAGATGAATAGAGGAGAAAGGAAGATGAGATGAAGGGACAGATTTCTGTGCAACTGTCTGCATATGTATGTGTGAATAAAGGGCAGGGGGTTGTTGAGCAGAAAGGTTTGAGTGGGCATGCAGGACCACAGGAACTGTCAGCTTCGCAGCACAAAAACGTAGCACACGTTGCACCGTCGTTTCAACAAATGTAAGAACATTTAATGGTCTCGGGCTCGGCTACTTAAAAGGTAATTACCATAATTATCAGAAACCCTCTCGTTTAGCATGACACGGGGAGTCGTTTGAACGACGTGCAGCGCTCACCAGAAATCCAGCACATTTCTTGGAAAAATTCATTCGTGTTTGATTGCTCATCATATGGAAAGTGCGTAGAGTTCATGGGTCATTCATCGAGATATGGAGAACTGACTATTTTGTGATTTTCTGTAACATACAATGATGTAAAGTAAAGCTTAGTCCAGCATGGTTCAGTCAGGTAACCTCTAATTGACTGGACACATACTGAGGGCCTAATGCTGATATTCAACAGAAATCAAAGACTGTGATTTAACATACTGTCTACATTCTGTGGTTATACAAATGAAACCAGACACACATTGAATAGATCTCTTAACAGGAGTGTTATAATGGCGTCAAGTTTTTGTTCTTAACCTGTGTCGGCCTCTCTCAGAGAGAGACTCTAGCCTACGCTTTCACCTCCATGTGAATAACACCCTGTCATTAGCACAGCGATTATGAGCATAAGCATGGGTAGACTCTCTACCTGTCAATCAAATAAACTCTTATTGTAAAATCTTAGACTCTACAGGTGCAAGAGGCTTTTTGTATGAAATGTGAGTTGTGTTTGAGAGAGAAAAAAAGCATAGTTCTAATACTATTCTAACATTTTCCCCAATAAGATGTGAATTATGTTGGGGTCTGACCCCCCTAATTAAGTCTTAAATCCCCTCAAAATTTGGGGTCTTGTCTTATTCTTTTTGCATACAAGTACCTGATTTAACTGTGTTTTCAAACAACATTTGTGTTAACCCTCTAAAGTGTTCATCTGAGGATGTTACTATAGCAACAGTACAGTAGGCTGCTCAAACCCCGTGCATTTGTATCAGTATCTAAAAAATTATCTTCTTTGAGTTTAATTAGGCCTTTTGACAGCGCTTGTTTATACTTAAAAACACTAATATTCAAGATATAGTCTATGAAAACAAGTCTTAATGTCTTATGCATTGTTGCTTCTCAAGTGAATTCTTTTTTTATTTTTTTTTACTGGATATTTTTACTGGAAAATTAAACAAAAATACTCATTTAGAATAGGATTTTTTGCAATACACATCACTTATACATAAAAAGGCCCTTTAAGGTACTGTTACACTTATTGTTGTTACAGGGGTGCGCGATATCACAATTTTTGATTGTGGATGATTAAAATGTCTCCACAATCTGCCTTTTTGAAGATATATCTGCAGTGCACATTCTATCAGTTGCAGTTCTGGCACTTCCGTCTCAATATTCAGTACAATGCGACAGATCACATCAAATGGTAACTAAGCGGAGTTACACTCACAGGACACTGCACTTCGCAATCACAAAAGTACATTATTTCCATGTGCTTTAAAGCCTTGCTGGTTAAACATCTCATTCACGTGCTGTTCTAACGAAATCTGAAGCGTGTTCACACTAAGAAGCCTGTCAAACAGCACCTGATTACAGGACTAAGTCATCATTCATGTCTAATGACTAATCATAGTATCAAGCTAATACTGTTAAAACACACAAGGTTTACATATAAACACATTTGGTTATGTCTAAAGTGAAAGTAAACAGTTGAGAGAAAAACGCATACGCCTGTATCTTAGATGCGTGCCGGTCTTAAAGTGACAGCATACTAATGGTGCTAAACATGCTGCCGCTTGCCATTAAAGGGATAATTCACCCAAGAATTTAAATTCTGTCATTATTTACTCACCCTCATGTTGTCCCAAACCTGTATTAATTTCTTTCTTGTGCTGAAAACAAAGGAAGATATTTTTAAGAATGTGGGTAACCAAACATTTGCTGGTCCCCAGGGACTTTGATAGTAGGAAAACTGGGGACCAGCAACTGTTTAGTTACCCACATTCTTCAAAATAACTTTTATGTTCAACAGAAGAAAGAAACTCATTCAGAATAACTTGAGAGTGAGTAAATGATGACAGAATTTTCATTTTTGGGTAATCTATCTCTTTAATGTTAATAAAACAAAATAAATGTTAATAAAACAAAACACAAAGTAAAAACACTCACTGCTCTTGACTGAAGAGCTTTAATACAGTTGCTTTAGTAAGAATCATTGTATAATTTATACAGTGACGTGTATATAGTGTTTTATTTTTATATTTGTTTATAAAATTTCTTAAAAACAGCTTTTTTATTTTAAAAACAGATTTTTATCTTCACCCCCTAAATATCTTCCATTCTTTTTTATAAATTTTATATTTTGTTCTCTTGTAGGCTTTGTTAATAAAAATAGGGAAATTATTTTACTCAGGCTCAGACTTGCAAAATAGTAAAACCAACATGACAAAGATGTTGTTCTTCGAATCTTCAAAATCCAATCATTTCAACAGGACTTCACACACCCAGATTTCACAATCGGTGTAAGTTGGTCATGTAGCTTTGCCATGTTGACCAACAGAAAACTGATTGGGTTGAAAACTTATGTGTGACCTGTGCTTCATAGATTGTTACATTGTAGACAAACGACAATAGTCATTTTTGTCTGTGTAAATTTCACCGAATTTGACCGCACCTTTGTTATAGAATTTAAAATGTGTAAGGGAGTTGACCTTAGCT
Organism: Barbus barbus; assembly: GCF_936440315.1. Taxonomy (NCBI): domain Eukaryota; kingdom Metazoa; phylum Chordata; class Actinopteri; order Cypriniformes; family Cyprinidae; genus Barbus; species Barbus barbus. The sequence continues at coordinate 19,028,506 of NC_136758.1, forward strand.
ACAGTAACTGCACTAGTGGCACTTTACTGCACCTAGAAAATTATGATTAACAATTGTAATTTAATTAACCCCTGAAAGGTTTTGAGTAAGTCACGCAGATTACCACACTAAACCAAAACCACTCCTAAAACTTCTCAAGAAACACCACCACTATTCACACATCACCTGAAGCCTATCCCAGCACTCCAATGTTATCTCTGCAGAACTATACTCCAAACTCAGGGATAGAAAGTATGCTGTTTTTCGAAAGGTTGCTGGTTCAAGCCCACAATGAATGCCACTACTGTGCTCTCCAAAACAACCCCTTCACTTCCTGGTCTTGATCAACAGCATAAGGATTCAGCAATGAATTTAAAATCACTCAAAAATGTGTGCGTGGAGAAACTGATGTTCAAAGCACGCCACATGGACATTTCAGCTCTTGTTATTCTCTCATAAATGCAGGTACTTTCCAGATGGTCCTCAACAGATTTTAGTGGCTTCCAATCAGATCAAAGGAATGGAAAATTAGCCTAGCAGCTCTTCTGATATTACAAATCACACAGGCACATATTCTCATGCATATACACACACACTCTCAGCTGGAAAATATGGAGAATGAGAAGTTAAGGAAGCAGAAATAACAATGCTCACAGCTCATCACCAGCTCTGCCCTGTCACAGTTTATGCCAATCAATTCTCAAACAAGTGAACAGCTAACAGCTAAAAGCTAACCTTTTCCCTAGAAACAGGTTTCTTCAGTTACCTTTTGCCTAGTTAGGATCTTGTGAGAAAAACAAGTTACCAGTTACCGTTACACAATGCCATGTTTTCAGCGAGTATCTCTTTCTTTGTTGACACTATCTGTCTTTTGAAGGGCTAACATATCAAAGTTTCCTCATGGACATTTTGCCTCCCTGTGATTGAGAGTGAGGGGGTCACAGCTTGTGCCTGCAGCTGTGATTTCAGAAGAAACAGCACCATGCTGACCAGACCACACAACAGAGCAACCGAGCATCAAAACAACACCTTTCTCATCAGGAGATGGGGCAAAAGACATCTGTTCAAAAGCCTGGAAAATGGCACTCTTCATGAAGACTGTTTCACAAAATTGTTCAATATTCTATCCAGATACTGTAAAAAAATAAATAAAAAATGATTGCAATTTTAAGTGTAAAACTGTTTATTCGCCGCTTTTGCTATTGTGGTGGTTTTCAATATATGTTAAAGGTATAAAAAAAAACTATGTAGTAGCACTGTGACCTTGATAATTCAGCAGAAAAGGGCTGCCGGATTTTCCAGTTTAAACAACCAGATCTCATGGCAATTCGTACATATTTTACTAAATGGCTAATTCATATGAATTCGTAAGACTTTCAGCTTCAGTAAAGAAGCTAGAGCAAGAATTATAGCAAATGTTGAAATTAGCTTACTGTGACAATATGGGGCTGGACATGAGGAGGAAGTGTGTTTTACAGTTCAAAAGAAAAAATGAGGAATACAAAATATTGCTCCACTTTGGAGTTGAAGAGGCTTTATGTAACACTTGGTTGCACAGAAACCAAAGTAATTCAAATTAATATTGTGACACCAGAGAACCTGTTAGGTTATTTCCAGGGGCAGTGCTGTTGTTTCAGGGCCCAAAACAGACATGACTGAGAGGTTATGCTGATTTAGTTAATGGAAAGATTTTAGTGAAAGACATTTCAGCATTCCTTTCAAGTTACTACACACTTTCATATTCCTTCAGTACTCATAAAAATGTGAAAACAACATATGATGCTCATATGCACATTACCATCCATGACAGGAAGTGGCTGTGTGTCAAATGGAGTTCACAGTGTTATCATTTACTCATTTACTCAATAGGACATAAATGTTTAAACGGAGATATTTTACACTTTTATCCACTAAATGAGCTCATTTCAAATTTGATGCCTGCTAGAGGTATCAAAAAAGTTGGCACGGGGCATCAAAGGGCTGAAAAAGCAAGACATTTTGAATAGATTCAGCTGGGAGAACATCTAGCAACTAATTAAGTTGACTGCCATCAGGTCTGTAACATGATTAGCTGTAAAAGGGATGTCTTACAGAGGCAGAGTCTCTCAGAAGTAAAGATGGGCAGAGGCTCTCCCATCTGTGAAAGAGTGCGTAAAAAGATTGTGGAATACTTTAAAAACAACATTCCTCGACGTAAAATTGCAAAGGCTACATCTATAGTGATCATCTACAGTGCATAATATCATCAAAAGATTCAGAGAAACTGGAAAAATCTCTTTGCGTAAGGGACAAGGCCAAAGACCTTTGTTGGATGCCCGTGGTCTTCGGGCCCTCAGATGACACTGCATCACTCATCGGCATGATTCTGTCATTGAGATTACTTATTGGGCCCAGGAATACTCCCAGAAACCACTGTCGGTAAACACAATCCACCGTGCCATCTGCAGATGCCAACTAAAGCTCTTTCATGCAAATAGGAAGCCATATGCGAACATGGTCCAGAAGCGCCGTCGTGTCCTGTGGGCCAAGGCTCATTTAAAATGGACTGTTTCAAAGTGGAAAAGTGTTCTATGGTCAGAAACTTGAGTCCAAACTTGACAATCTTGTTGACAATCCAGCATGTCATCAGCATTCAATTCAAAAGCCAGCATCTCTGATGGTATGGGGGTGCATAAGTGCATACGTATTGGGCAACTTGCATGTTTTGGAAGGCACTATGAATGCTGAAAGGTATATAAAGGTTTTAGAGCAACATATGCTCCCCTCCAGACGACATGTATTTCAGCAGGACAATGCAAAACCACATACTGCAGCAATTACAGTAAGAATGGGACCAAATTCCAACACCAAAACACCAGAAACTCATAACCTCAATGCCCAGACATTTTCAAACTGTTTTGAAAAGAAGAGGAGATGCTACACCATGGTAAACATGCCCCCGTCCCAACTATTTTGAGACCTGTAGCAGGAATCAAATTTGAAATGAGCTCATTTTGTGCATAAAATTGTAAAATTTCTCAGTTTAAACAGTTATGTTATCTATGTTCTATTGTAAATAAAATATTGGCTCATGTGATTTGAAAGTCTTTTAGTTTACATTTTGTTCAAATTTAAAAACGTCCCAACATTTCCGGAATTCGGGTTGTATTTAAATACTTCATACCACTGTCTACTATGCAGTCAAGTCCACAGATTTGGAATCTTTATCTTTGAATTGTCTCTGACTGAGTAAGCGGCCAAGGAGAAGGACGTTATAAAGGAAGCAGAAAACAGAAGTTACAGTCAGCGCTCAGCTGCTGCAGTGAGACACAGAGCTGAGCTCATTTTAATGAACCCAGAAGAAGACATAAAAAAAGATTCCTACAGCAATACGGTGCTTTTCTTTTTTTTACAGGAACAGTGACGCAAAATGAGAAACTTCACGCTGTCCAATATGGCAGCCTTGAAACAGCCTGACTGGAAGCAGCTGACTGGACTTGCGAACACAGACACAAAACGTCACTCAAAGTGCAAATATTGCTGTATTGATGGAAAATGACACGGTCGGAGTGTAAAACGTGTGTGAAATGAGTCTCACCTGCCATGTTCAGGACAGCTCTGCAGGTTCCCTCCTCACAGCACTGGAAAATGCCTGGTAAGATGTGAGTACCGGTTAGTCACTGGAAAATACTGAATCACCTGCTTAGGTAATATTTCACGAATGGAGTGTGTGAGTGAGGGAAGTGTGTGTATGTGTGTGTGCGTGTGTGTGTGTGTGTGTGTGTGTGGTGATGAAATGGTGTATTCAGTGTCTCACTGAGCACAGTAAGGTGGGCCGTATCGTATTTAAATAATAATATGGGTTTATGCATCACCTGTGTGTGTCTACAGTTTCAATGCGTCAAGGTCAACAGTTTCCATCTAGCCATAGAGTCCAAACCTAGTGACCTTTAAGGTTTAAAATATGATGGATGTGTCACTAGGAGCTGCTGTAATGTGTTCTCCGTTGCTCTCGAAGCCCTGCAGAATTCCTTGCGAGCGCAATCTTTTGAGGCCACTATAATTCTCCCATCCTGTGTCTATAATGGCTTTATTGAGTGAAACACATTTCATTGAGCAGCTCAGAAGAGCAGCGTGGTCAAGTATTGTCTGCTGTGTAATGCATGTGTCCTTCAGGTTATGCTTATCGATGTCATTAGCTATGAGAATCACTTTGAGTGGCCATTAAATGCATTAGATAAAAATCGTGAAGTTGAGTTAATAATGCTGGCAAATGGTGATCCATCCATCATACAGTGTTTTCTATATATAATAATTTACATGGGATGCATGTTTAGATTAAATAGCATTTAAGATCAATGTGCAGTTAAAAAAAATGGAACACTGAAATATTCATGTTGAGCCTTTCAATCTGCTTACACGTGTGTGTGTGAATTTAACTGTGATTGTGTTGTTGTCCATTGTGTGTGTATAAGAAGATAAAATTAGATACACAGACGCGCACACACACACACACACACACACACACAGTGCAGTAATCACACTTCTAATTATTAAGACGGGAGCACCGTCACACTTCCCACAATTACCACAATGATATTATTACGCGTTTTATCATTACCGCAGCAATAACAGAACTCCTATCGGAGCTGCTCCATCGCAAACATAGAGCAAAGTGCACAATTACTGTGGCCACAAAGGAAGGAAAAATGTCTGCAGTATTTTGGAGTTCTGCTTTGGTTTATGTCTCTATAATGGCTGATGACAAAGTGGAGGTCAGGCCTTTTATGAGAGCAGCCTTAATAACACACCCTGATGCACAAGCAAATGAAAACCATCTGTAGAGGATCAGCTAGTCAGAAATCTCACTGTACTATTTCAGAGTCACAATCAACGATTGGCACAAATGCTAACTTAATATTAACGAAACATACACAGGACTGACTGTAAATATGAAATGTATAGACTATACACATAATATATAATACATATAAAATAAAAATTGGGATATATAATTCAATATGTATTATGTAAATATTTTATAGATAAGTGCTGTGCATGCATATCGTTACATCAACATTCATGCTTAATTATTGCTTGATATATTTGTATATGTATTCATATAGGTTTGTCACAATATCAGATTTTCACTACACATTTATTGTATCGCAATATCTATAGAAATCTTGGAAAAACTAAACAAAAAATGCAGATATTTCATTTTGAATTTTTTTAAATATCACAATTATGATCACGATCATGACACCCCTAATTAAATTAGGCAGCGGCTATTTGCTCTAAGTGTAAATAGCGATAGACGCTATTTACACTAAGTGCAAATAGCAATAGATGCTATTTACACCAAGTGCAAATAGCATATTTTTTAGTGACAGATGCTATTTACACTAAGTGCAAATAGCGATGGATTCTATTTACACTAAGTGCAAATAGCAATAGATGCTATTTACACTCAGTGTAAATAGCAATTAGATGCTATTTACACCAAGTGCAAATAGCATATTTTTTTAGTGACAGATGCTATTTACACAGTGCAAATAGCAATGGATTCTATTTACACCAAGTGAAAATAGCAGTATTTTTTAACGATATGCTATTTACACTAAGTGCAAATAGCTATAGATTCTATTTACACTATGTTAAAATAGCAAGATTTTCTGCTATTTATACTACTTATTGCAAATAGTGGCAATTATCTGCACCTCAGTATTGTAGTACATTATAAAACAGTATGCAATAATAACGTACTGAGTGTAAATTATAATTTTAATTCAAATTTATTAAATGGATGCCACCTTATTGGGACAATAAAGCCCTCCCTACACCTACCCTAACCCTACCCAATACTTTATTTTCAACTTTTTGATTATTTCCTTAATTTTTATTGAAAATAAATGCCTTTCTGATGCGATATGAGATTTGAAAAGGGAGAAAAAAATGTTCGGCAAAAGGTGGGATCGAACTCGGGTCGCTCGCGTCAAAAAGCATGCGCCTTACCATCTACGCCACTGAAACTAATGTTAAACTTGCTTCTTTTTTTAATGTTGACTAACCCAATCACACGTTAGTGGGCGGAGTTAGTGTAAATAGCCTTTGCCAACAAGATGGGCTATTTGCACTTAGTGTAAATAGACACTCCGATTAAATTATTAAATCACACACAGAGCAAATAACGAGATAAGATGAAAACTTTAAAGGAACACTCCACTTTTTTGAAAATAGGCTCATTTTACAACTCCCCTAGAGTTAAACAGTTGAATTTTACCATTTTTGAATCCATTCAGCCGATCTCTGGGTCTGGCGGTAGCACTTTTAACTTAGCTTAGCATAGATCATTGAATCGGATTAGACCATTAGCATCTCGCTCAAAAATGACCAAAGAGTTTAGATAATTTTCCTATTTAAAGCTTGTCTCTTCTGTAGTTACATCGTGTAGTAAGACCGACCGAAAATGAAAAGTTGCGATTTTCTAGGCCGATATGACTAGGAACTATACTCTCATTCGTCGTAATAATCAAGGAACTTTGCTGCCGTACCATGGGTGCAGCAGGGCGCAGTGATATTATACTTTCAGGCGCTGCGTAATATCACTACACCTGCTGCACCCATGGTATGGCAGCAAAGTTCCTTGATTATTACGCTGAATGAGATAGCCGAATGAGAGTTCCTTGATTATTATGCTAAATTATCAAATCTCTTTGGTCATTTTTGAGTGAGATGCTAATGGTCTAATCTGATTCAATTATCTATGCTAAGCTAAGCTAAAAGTGCTACCACCAGACCCAGAGATCGGCTGAATGGATTCAAAAACGGTAAAACTCAACTGTTTAACTCTAGGGGAGTTGTACAATGAGCCTATTTTCAAAAAAAGTGGAGTGTTCCTTTAAAGTAACAAGTGAGTAAATAAATTCTTAAATTATTAAACAAAATATGGCTTTATACAAAATAAAAGCAATCATCATAATTTTTGCATCTTTCAAAGACATATTGGTTTAATATTTAATAAACCTCATTGTATAGGTATTACAGTGTGTAACGTTGTTGAAATGCCCACATATCGCATATCAAATCTTACACATCACCTCCTAGCTCATCCAATTTTTCCTGCTCATTCACTCTTTTCCATTCCCCCATCCTTCCATCGCTTCCTTCCAAGTCTCCCTCTGATAAAAACAACTGTCAGCCTCCTCCGGGCCTCACCACTGAGTAGCGTGAGCTTTAACTATAATCTCTGTGTGCAGCTGTGCGCAGTGCGTTTCTGTGTGTGTGTGTGTGTGTGTGTCAGGAGCAGAGCAGAGCAGAGCATTAAACTCACAGCCTGTGTCTGATAGGGTTCACCTTGACTTCTCTTAGACTCCAGATGGCTGTTTGGCCGCCATTAACTGGCTGTGTGTAGGGGGGCAAAAGACAACGAGCTCTATCTGTGGGAATCCATTGATTTGGTTCTTAAGCCTTCAGGGGGGTTTAAATGTCCAGGCTGTGCTCTTTAAATATGCGTGTTTATGAAGGCACACAGAGGGGTAGTGTAGTGTTAAGCACTTAAGTAAGAGAGACAGGCCCAATGTGAATGCATTTGTGTGTACGTGTGTGTATAGCCTCTAAGAAAATGACTTGGGGCACTAATAAAAAGGCAATTATTTTTATGTATAACTGATATATACATTCACATATTTATACACACATACAACACTAATCCTGTGGACAAAACAGGCTACAGGTCTAAAAATGGGGACATACAATGAGAGGAATTGTCTAAGAATCACAAATAAATTATTTATGATCTCAGTGATGGATTTGACACAAAATAATAATATACACACCTCCCAAAAATTCAGAACCAATGTGACTTTACTGAATTTTTTGATTATGATTTGATTATTGTTTGGAATTTTTTAAATAATTTTACTCATTTTAAGTATATAGTTTAGTATACAAATATTTTGCGTATTTAAATAAATAAATACATATTTAATATAATTTAAATATAAAAAGTTCCAAATGTTTTGTTGCTGCTGTAATTAATTATTTTATTCAGCTGGGATGCTGAATGAAAAAAAAAATTATATATATATATATATACACATATGTACATGTGGGTCATTGACGTATAGGGATTTTCGACAGGCAAATTTTAAAATACAAAAAATAATATTTTTTGTAGTTGTTCAAACATTAAGAAGGTTGTGTACACATAAATTCCTATTAAAATTTTAAATTAAGAATCAGCCGTGGCCTTAAAAAAATTCATGTGGTGCGACCATGATTTATATCATAACATTTTTTTTAGATGTTCTCAGTAATTAAAGTGTTTAGAAACAAAGTATTTGCATTTCTTTTGAGTTTTTGTACATAATGATCTCATATTTTTGTTCTATAATTTCAGAGTTGCCTTCTTAATTGTAGTAAGCGGTCTTATTTTTTCTGTAAATTGCATAACTGATAAAAATATTTTTTAAATACCATTCACTTAAGCATACTATAGCAGTGATTCATATTTCAGCTACATAAATTAGCCTAGATAATTTATTTATTAATTTAATACAGTTATTGCTATTATTGCTCACACCACATGATGAGTGATCACTCCAAATGACACAAAGACCTTACATCATTACAAATCTATTTAAAGAAACATGTATGAAAAGTTCAGCATATGGCATTAACTGCAGTAATTTTTTTAGACCCAGTTATTTCAAACTTTGCCCAACCTTGGCTGCTCAATTGACGGGAGTTGGGCAATCTGAGCAATCACAATGCCAAATCTGCCATTTTGTCCGACAAACACACCAGACAGGAGAGTAGATTAACGTTGGTGGACTTGAACTTGAAAAATTGTGTTTATTGACATCTTTTCACAGTCGAAACAAGATACCTTCTGATGTTCATTCATGTTTATTTTGTGCTATAACTAGATAAAAGAGATAAAAGAGATGATCGGTCACATGCCGCTTGAACTGACGTGCTACAGCGATCTGTCACAACACATTAAAGAGCCACAAAACAGTATTTGTTGTCTGAAATTCTTTAAAAAATTACAAAATTTGAACTCCGAGACTTTTTTATTACTGAAAGTTACCTGCTTTGTCTTGTATGTCGGTGTGTTGTCATTGTCTGCTCCGTGATGCATTTTTATTGCATGAGAACATGATGTGTGGCATAAAAGTGCCATGGTTTGTCGGTTGGTTTGTCTGACGTAGAAACAGTAACTAAGGGCGGGTCTTTGCTAAGGGTCAATTTTAGGTGGCCTTAACTACTATGTACTTACATTTAAATTAATCATTTGATACAGTGCACATATTGTGTAAATAAATGTTTTTACATTGTGCTTATATTTTTAAAAATACCTATATATAATTACATCTGTAATTCATTTCTGTAATTACATTTATAATTACATTGTTGAGCCATCCCTTACACCTTAACCCACCCTTAAACCTATACCACCAAACCTGCCCCTAACCTTACCCATATCCCACCTCAATAGCAGCAGAAGTGTTTTGCAATGCAATATGAAAACAATAAGTACATTGTACTTATTTTTTGATGTAAGTACATAGTAGTTAAGGCCTCCTAATATAAAGTGTGACCCATCTTTCTTACAGCTGGAGTTTGTGCTTGACTGCAGGGTCAGAATTAATATGCTGCCTATAGTGAGCGTTTATTTTACTTTGCTTGGCAATGGAATGGAAATAGTTATTAATAAATATATAATAAATAAAGACAGAGTTAAAAACCTGCTTGATGCTTCTATGGGTCCTTGGCAAATTGTTATATGATGCAACGTCCTTTCTTTGAATGGATTTTAACATAAAAGTACCAAAGTGGTAGTTTCTTGATGGTCGCACCACATGATGTTTCATAAAATGGAGATTATCGGAAAAGTTTGTTTGAATATTATGATGGAAATATAAATACTAATGCTTTGCAATTTTATACAGGATTACAAAGCACTTTGGAAATCATGCCAGATAGTGCAGAAAATTAATCTGAATAAATTTAGGATAATTTCAAAGATGTTTCCAAAACAACAGTTGTGGCCGGACGGTTGCACCACATGATGTTTTGACACTTTGAATAACAGAAACATTACAAATAACTGATGTTTTTTGAAAAATTCAAGTTGGTACATACGTGAGAGAGGTACTTCATATATGGCATTTTATGCATTTAAACCAATTTTTAACAGAAAAAATGCAATCGGACAGAAAATTCAGGGGGTCACGTCATTGACCCATATATACATCTATGTATATATATATATATATGTATATTAAAATAATATGGTAAAAACTCTGGCTTAATATTTCAATAAAATGGCAGCAACAATAAGATAAAGCACATTTTTAACTAATATTAGTATCCAGAAGTATCTATCTATCTATCTATCTATCTATCTATCTATCTATCTATCTATCTATCTATCTATCTATCTATCTATCTATCTATCTATCTATCTATCTATCTATCTATCTGTCTATCTGTCTGTCTGTCTGTCTGTCTGTCTGTCTGTCTGTCTGTCTGTCTGTGTGTCTGTCTGTCTGTCTGTCTGTCTGTCTGTCTGTCTGTCTGTGTGTCTGTCTGTCTGTCTGTCTGTTATAACCATATTATTCATCTACCATGTAATATAGTCCATTAAGCTAATTACCATATACTTGTCTGCACCTATTACAACTGGAATTATTCATATACAGATTTACATGAACAAAATCCACGTGTCTCCACCAAACAGGTCCGCAAAACAAACACTTTTAAATTTGCAGTTTCCTCTGAAGTGACACATCCAAATTATTTTTTTATTTAAGTAGATATTTAAGGAGGTCCAAAGTTAAGCAGTAATAAGGAGGGAAGGTTTCTCCTCAATGGTTTTTGAAGAGTGTATATCACAACAAACTGGTAACTTGCGAGCAAGAAATGCAAAGTGCTTCATAACACTTGGGGGTGTGACTAGTAAATGCCTGAAGCATTAAAACATCCCGTTTGATTGGTTAGCCAGCTTGTGACCTTGACTAAGGTTGCCCCTGGTTCCCCTTCACATTGCTGTATGGTAAGACCCTGTTTCTCAGAGAACGCTGACCCCTCCCACTCCTCTCCACGGTTACTGTAACCATGACATTGTGAGTAATCCATATCACTCACTAAAATTTAACACCTTCAGGGAGTGAAAGAGTGAAAGACTCCAACTGTGAGAGAAAGAAAGATGAAACCAAAGAAATGCAGGTTTCCAAGCCGCTGAAAAGCTCCTGTCATGTATATTATTCCAGCTTATTTTCTGGATAACTGTCTTCTGCTGTCTGTCTCAATGGCCTCTGCTCTGACAAAGCACTCATAGATCATTTTTACTTGGACACTTCAAGCCTCAGTCCCGGTGAGATTCAATACAAAGAGCAGATGGGAGACAAGGATGAATAGAGACAGAGTTTCCAGCATTAGATGATCTCTTTTCTTCTCCGAATGAGTGAGTTTCTGTCCTGTCTCTGCTCCAGGAGGGCCATCTGAGCTGACCAAACTAGTTTTATCTGTTCACCCTTCTCTTCTGAAGTGAAGGACATTAATCCTTTTTATTGACCCCTCTCTTTGGTGCTCACAACATTTAATTAGTTTCAGTGGTTCTAACGATCACTCAGACAGTCTGGTTCCTAGTAGCCTATCTGGGTGGCAGAAAAGCTTTAACTACCCATTTACCTTTCACTGAGTTACCCAGACAGAAATGGGTCCTCTCCAGGCTCATGAGCCAGTTATGCAGGATGCTACTGGATCAGCATTCTATGTTGGTCGTTGCTACTGACTACCGAAATTCTAAACCTTGCTTTAAAACATGTAACCTTAATATGATCATAATCTTTACTCTACATGCTAACCCAAACCTCAACCTATTATATAAATTACATACAGAAAAAATGCATTTTAGTCACTACACACAGTGCAGTTTTTTTCCGCAAAAAAGACAAAAAAAAGAAAAAATTCAGATTTGCTAAAAAGGCCTAATATTAGCTTACTTGATTATGCTGAGATCAGATATAACAATAAAAAATAAACCAAGTACATTTTTTTCTCACAAAATGAGAACAAAGATTTTTAAAATAATACACATGTATCAACTTCAATGCACTTTAATGGCCAAAATAACAAGACTAAACAAAAACAAAAGACAAGTTTCCGTACTTGTCAAAAGCTTTGAAAATATAATTTTTTCTATTCAATTTAACTTTGAATCTGCAAAGGAGTGGAAAAAGTCTTCAGAATCATTCATACATGTGAAAATTGACTGAGAATGGATTGAACAAATAGTTAAATAGTTCAAGGGCTTAGAGGAAGATTGTGGAAGTTTTTCTGGTGATTGGAAGATAATACAAGACTTCTTTCCATGCAAATGTTTGTCGAAAGCAAAAATGCTACAAAATGCATATCACATTTTGTGAGAAAGTGGCATGCTAGAGCAAAACGGGCTCTATTCTGGGAATCAGCAATCCATAATTAGTAAAAAAACGAGTATTGGATGCTATTCAGCAAATATGTTGCAGGGCTGTGTTATATACATTTACACATATATATAATAAAGCAACTTATAAGAAAGATGCTGAGTTGAATTTTTCTGAATATCAAAATAAGTTCTCACACTCTTGGTTTTGAAAAGCCTTATGAAGATCTTAAGAATCATTTCACACCAAAAACATTGGATAAAATCAGATAAAACCCAAATTTTGTGGAAAATACAGATTGCACGTTGTCAGAAACCACTTTAAAGAAATGCCTGTTACAATAACTGTTCAAACATAAAAACGGTTTGAAAAACAGTAATCGCAGAGAGCCGGGGCTTCTTTCTGTGTTGCTTATGGCAGTAAAAGGCTCACATTTGTGCTTTCAATGGCAAAGAACAATAGGATGTCAGGAAAACTTGAAATGACACGGGTGCTTTCTGGAAGATCTTAGGGCCTGTCATCATTTGTAAACAGCACTGTGGGAATACACAGAGGACCCTACAATTGTCACTAGACCTAAACAACAAAACTTCAGAAGTACATGGATGCTAAGATTCGTTTCATAACTATACACTGTTTCTCTTTCCCTCTCCCTTCAGCTCTTCCCACTCTCCTTTCCTGTTTCCTCTTTTTTTCTGTGTTTGTTTCATGCTGCTTCTCTCGGCAGGCCTCTGGCTCGTTTTAAACTGGGAAAGTGAACAGAAGCGTTTTCATACGTATGCTCAGCGGAAACATTGCTGCTAAATTTAAAGGATTTATGAGCCATGCACATCTCAAAACGTCACAATATCACAGCCAGACAAAGAGCTGTGACCGACAGGATCACTTGGCGACATTAAAACTACATTCAGATCATCACATCATGCCCATCACACTCGGATACGTACACACAAACACACACAGGCACATGCACAGCATCAATTGCGCAACCTTCCGCCTGAAAGCACAGACGTTTTTTTAATGATTCTTAACTGCACAACTGCAATTCAACCCCATCTCACAAACTTTACCACCAAGAGACACGTGACAATGTATGTTAAATAGTTAAACTACAACTACTAACATACAGTAAAATTGGTATATTCATGTTCAGTTGGCTATCTATCTATCTGTCTATCTATCTATCTATCTATCCATCCATCCATCCATCCATCCATCCATCCATCCATCCATCCATCCATCCATCCATCCATCCATCCATCCATCCATCCATCCATCCATCCATCCATCCATCCATCCATCCATCCGGTTTATTTAAATAGGGACAGTTATATATAAAACGGCAAAAAACAGTCATTCAATGCGAGTAACAGTGTTTATAACTAAAGCCAATTTGCACACTTGAAGGGCTTTTATAAACTAAAATAAAAGAAAACTGATCTATCTATAGTATCTAATGTATACTATCCATCTATCTATCCAGCCAATTTTATATTCCACAGTTTTCTGTATTCTATTCTATTCTATTCTAAAACAGGGATTACAAGGAGTTTGCATTTCGTTGTTGGTGTTTCAAACCTACAAAAACTAAGAAATATTTTTCAAAAATGAAATGTATTGAATCAAGGCTCTTTCCTATTTTCATGAAAACAGGCAACAGGTAACACATACACTGACAAAATATTGTTTTCTTAATTATAAAAATATAATTAATATCAATTATCAGTACAGTATTGTGAATAGAATATTAACTAATTGTTATAATTATTGATTTTAAAGAGTATAATATGAAATTAAAATATTATAACAAAATATTTAAAAATATATAAAATAAAAAGAATATTGTATCACAGAATCCTTGTCACAATATTTTTTATCATTTTAATTAAATTTTATGAGTTTCAATTTTACTTAAAAATTTGAAACAGCAAATGACAGCAGTTTTTTTTTTTTTTACAAAAAATGTCAATCTAAATGCAGTTATAAAATAAAAGATTGTATACGTGTAAACTATATTTTCCATTCTCATTGGTTTTTTTTTTTTGGTTCACTTTTAAAGGGGTCATGGGATCGGAATGTTGGGATCAGAAGGAAGGCAAAGCTTGTGTTTTTCCACAATCTGGCACTGCACAAACCTATGTAACTCCTAACATAACACAACATTTAAGTACTAATTTAAGTCTCTCTATCTTAATCTTGAGCAAAAACAAAGTAACACATTTATTTTCCTTGTTGTCTGATGCAAAGCATGCTGGGAACTAGAAAACGCAATCCATTTAATTCACCTTACTACAATGACATTTTGAGTTTATAGAACTTATTTCAATTAAGTCCAATGAACTATCATTATTATTTGAGTGAAATTAACTCATTTCATTTAATTCATTTCACTGTTCGGTTTTACAGTATGCCTTCAATATAAGCTGTTTTTAGACTAACAAGAAAGTTTTGAGTTCTGAAACTTACAGGTTGTTTTTATAGTACAGTGATCTCTTATATGTCAAAAGATCAAGGGAATATTGGTTTCTCAGTTCATGACACCTTTAAAGATGAATCATGACCGATGAAACCCTTGTACTAGGGCCTTTCTGGTGTGCCTGTAAGGCAAAAAAGGTTGAGAAATACTGTTTGACATTATTTCTATGTACAAGCACACTATTCCAGAGCTGGCAGCTGTTGTGTTCCAGCAGGAACTCATTTCTCCCTCAGAGGTGCAGTAGATCAGATAGCAGCGAGATGTTGAGCGCTCAGCTATTTGTAAACCTTTATTACTGTTTCCCTCATAGGACTCAAACACTTTCCGTACTGTTCTTGTTTAAAATGTGGTGAACAGAGTTTATCCTGGATTCAGGTGCTGAGGGTGGCGTTTCCTAATCACGCTGGCAGACCTCTGTTTGTGACGTTTGTTGTTCCATAGGGGTTATCATCAGTGGTCTTTATCGCTAATGTAGATCTACACACTCAGCTTCAACAGGGAAAGCAACAGAGATGACCGCAAATGCGAAGGCACGCGCTGACACGCCATGCACAAACACACACACACGGCTGTCAGCCCACATCACTCAGTGCGCCTCTCCATCATTTCACATGCACTCCAACTACACAGGATTCAGTATCCCAGCAACGGGCATCATAATCACTCAACTCTCTCCCTCTCTCTCTCCTGCCACTTCCTCTCTAGCTCTCTTTTTTTTCTCCCCGTGACTCACTCTTGCTCTCTCACTCTCATTTTCTCTCTTTATTCCTTTCTAACTATCTGTAACTGCCTACTGTATCTGTTCATTTTATCATTCCTGTTCTTTCTTGCCATAGTCAATTTCCAGCAGAAATACTAAAGAAGATTAATTTACGTAAGCAAAATTGTGCTTTCAAATAATATATCTTGGATTATAGGGACAGTTTTACACCCAATAAAAAGAATTATCATCATAATTTAATGAGGCTTTGTGCAACAAACAGGCTGAAACTGAAATTTTTTAATTGTTATGTTTGACATTCACTTTTATTATACAACTATGAATCATCAGTACTATATATTCTTCAAAAATGTAACAATTCTTAAATAGTTTTTATTCGGTTTCATGCACATTACTTTTTAAGACATTAAATTCCATTTTAATTAACTTTATTATTATTTTCTCTTTTAAATTAAATTTAATTAATTTTTACTGTTTTTAAGTACTTATCTCTGTAGAGCGCGCACACACACACACACACACACACACACATATCTATATATATATATATATATATATATATGTGTGTGTGTGTGCTCATACATTTTTGTTCAGCAAGGATGCATTAAACTGCATAATCAAAACTAAATCAAAAGTACATTGTTTTAATTTATATTTCAAATAAAAGCTATCCCTTTTGAACTTTCGATTCATCAAAGAATCCTGAAAAATGTATTACGGTTTCCTTAATTGATTATAATAGGAAATATTTCTTGAGCATCAAATTAGCATATTAGAATAATTCCTGAAGGATCATGTGACACTGAAGGATCAAATATAGCTGCTGAAAATTCAGCTTTGCCATCACAGGAATACCTTACATATTAAAATATAATAAAATAATAAACAGTTAAATTAAACGTGTCGTTTCCTCCTGATTCTGCCTCCCAATCTGTCAGCGGCTTTGGTCTGTTTAGACTTTAGGCTTGCAATGAGAAGAACATGACTTAAGTTGTCACACAAATCGTTTTGCTTTTCTGATCGCAACATATTTTCCCATACGTGTTTATACAGTGATCAGTCCTCACTTCTTTTCTCTTCCTCTCTCTTGCTTGCTGTCTGACTCTCCTTTTTCCCATATTCCCTCATCTCTCTCACTTACATGTGCAAACCGACGAGCGAACACATCATTTACTAAACTGATTTGATGGAATACATATTAGATAGAGCGAATATACCAGTGGTTATTTTACATGAATATAATTGCATTTGGGAAAATTGTACTTTCAAGCAAACATAGATGGCAGTGATTAAATCAGTGAGACAAAGCATATTAAAAACTAAAACAATATTTTTATTTCCAACTCACTGCACCAACAGAGCCTGGCGGTGAAGCTAAAGAATGTTTACTCAAACTCCCACTTACAAAGGATCCATTAACAAAAACTGAAATAACCACTGAAGCAAGAGGGCATAGTTACAGTATATGCCAACTGATGTGAACTCAGCAGGCATTGAATAGTAAAATCCTGTTTAAGCCAGAAAAAACAGACAGTTTTAAACTGCGGTTTGACAAAAAAATAAAGAGAAAATGCAACATATAAGGTGCAATTGAACCACGTCACATGGTTAGGTAACGAAAAAGATAAAACGTTATATTGTGTTGAGCGATTGTAAGCAAATTATAGTGAATTAATTCAATTTACATAATCTGTCACCGCAGAACCAGCCTCATGTCGGAAAATGTGGAACTGACATCACTAAAAGCACAAGGACATGTCTTGAAGACAATATGAGACTCTTTATAATATTAAATAATGTATATGATATGAACTATAATAAAAACACTTACTAGCAACTTTAATATTAATAAATAAAATATTAATAAAGATTATTAATAATAATAAAATAACCTATTCTTTTCACTATTAGGTTTGACTTGTCTCTCATCAAGAGTATATATCTTAAATGCTACTAAAATTAATTGCAAAAAACATCTCCTTGGAGACTGTTCAAGACTTTTTTTCCAGTATTCAATCCACTGAGTGTAACATCCCAGAAAGCACACGAGCAAATCCGACAATGTCTTTTATTCTGTTCTAGTGAAAAATGTCACCCTACTCCTCAGCTGTGGAAATGGGAAAATAAATGGCATACTTAAGGGACAGCATACCTCATTACACTTTTTACAGTATTCGTCTTTTCCAAATGGTCCATAGGCTTTTTAATACTTTCCCAGAAAGAGAAGACACAAACCAGGTGCTGGAAAGTTGGTATTTTGTTTAGTTATTTTTTTCTAAATGTCATTATGTAACTGAAGGAGTCAGAATTTAGACTGACAATATATATATTTTTTTTTACATGACCAAAAATGACTGGAATCAGAGGCTGTCATTTGTTGACGCTCCTTATATTTGACCTCTAAGTTTCAAGCAGAGGCAGAATGCAGAAGAACTTCAGAGAAACTGTGCAACTTTAACATCTTGTCTGTGTATGTGAGATTCTCTGGAAACTCTGACATCCATTAAGGCAGACATCATGTTTCTCCTAAGCCCTGTGCTCTGGCATTCTGGGTAATAATGGGCCTTGGGTGCTTATTATCGCCTTTTGGCATCTGTTATCTGAACAAATCACAGTCATAGTCTCGCTGTGCACAGGAGATTTTCAAAGAAAACTTTGCCACAATGTGCCGTAAGATCTGATTTTTGAAGCACGGCTAAAGGTTAAAAGTAATTTGAAAGTGCTCAGTGCTTTCCAAACTCATTATTTTACAAATGTTGCCCTGGTATAAAGATCTTTTGAGAATGTTTTTCATTACCCCAACGTCTGGTAGCTTTTAAAAAACCTGACTTTTCGAAGTTCTTTATATTCAGTCTGCAAGGTTCTAATTTAGAAACTGAATGCAGTGCATTAGAAAGCACAGGTCACTACTCTTTTCTAATACCAGTTACAAATACCAAACTGATTCAAACAGACAGTACTAAACAGACTGTACTGTATGTAATCATCTCGTTTCAGTGAGCTGGTGTGATCTCATTTACCATCAACATGACGCAATGGGTGGTACCCAGTTTATATACTTAGTACAACAAACAAATGTAATCAGATCTTTCTTCAGCTCATGAAATCTGTTGTAGGGCATTGGTATGCAGATATACGAAGTTGCCAATGTGTTGAGGTCCGTTCTTTAATATTAGGACATATCCAGACCTGTAGTTTTGTTTTTTATCAGAAGTGTCATTTATTTTTACAGATTTTCAAAAGAAAATGTGTATTTTGATGATAAATTATAGTATATAGTACTGACCCACAGATGTCATTTCCAAAGACTGTAGGGAATATATTGGTGCCATATCAGTTAATTCATCAGCCAATACCACTTATTTATTTGTTAATGCCAATTTCAAATTTTTTTATGATTTAATTTATCTTTTTTTTTTTTTTTTTTCATTCAATGATTTACTGTCTTCTAAAGTAATTTTTTTGAATGCATGTTAAAAATTATTCTCTGCATTTCTGAAGCTGATCTGAATTTCAGATGGGCAGTGGATCTATTGGAATCTGTCATCAGCTGGGACAACACTCCAATCTGTCACCTCTCTCCTTCTCCCTGCTCACTTCAGGCAGAACGTTACACTTTCGTTAGTACAACCGCCCACCTTCCTTCAGTTCCAGCTCTACATTTTCTTCAAAGAGAGATGGGTTTGTCTGCCATATTGATCTGGTCACCGTTTCTTTCATGTGTCTTTTCTCTCTCTCTCTCTCTCTCTCCATGTCATGAATAGCTGAGATGTAGCGAAAGAGCTGAGAGCCATGCGCCTCGAACGGAAAAATAAAGCCTTTAAACATCTTTGGGATCTTTGCGGGTTTGTCTTTTAGAACTATGAAAGCTACAGATTAAAGACTGTAGAGTTTACACACGGGTACTACAGATCTCCAAGGCAACAACACAATCTTGATCTGGCTGTTAGCTTGTCACCTCTCAAAAGCAAATTAAGTCAGTTCACTATCAGAATCTCAGATCTCCTGTTGAATATGTTTTACAAAAGGAAGTAGATATGCAAAAACAAAAATAAAAAATAATAATGAAAATGCATCGTTGTGATTTTTTTTGGGGGGGGGGGGGGGGGGGGGGGCTAGACACAAATAATAAAAAAATTAAATGCAAATTCAAACTAAATTACGGAAGTTCTTACGGAAGTTCTTGACGACTTACACATAAGTGTTCGACACTTGAGAAGGAGGCTGTCGGGTCTGCAACTTTATCGTCGAAGACAATATAGCGACCCTGATTTTCTCACGATAGCTACAATTACGTTGTGAGAAAACAGTTTTTACGTTGAGATCAACAACTTTCATTATGTCCAGATAACCACAAAACAACTTTCGTTATGTCGAGATCACGAGAAAATTAAGTCGTGATAACGACAAAACAACTTTCGTTATGTCATGATCACGAGAAAACAAGACAGAAAAATTATAATAATGCATGGCCGCTTAGAACTAACTAAATTATTTCAGTTGTAAAAAAGCTGATTTATTGACTCTGGTTGACAACTACTGTTGTAACTCTACAAGGTTACTGTCAGAGTCACTGAAATGAATCAAAAACCTCACGATTAATCATTTCCCATACAAAACTCATAAATCTGATTACTAGAAAAGTAACAGCAAACCTCTCCTCAACAAGCCACATGATTTAAGATATCACTGAAGCACAAATATAAGATTCACTGGAAAATATTCCTGTGAACCAGGTGCTCACAGTCCAGTCACTGCCCTGTTTTTCAGAAACCACAGGATATTTATGTATGCGCTTGTGTATGTTTGCAAACACGCTTCAGTGCTTTGTGAGTGCTAATTACAACAACCTCCCACAACGGTGTTAACACATCCATTGAAAACAGAGAGCAAGTGAAAGAGCATGAGCTCTGCACAAAGGAAAGCTTAAACAAGGAGGACAAGTGAGCACTGATTCTTCTATATAAACACACAGTTGGTCAGGACGTCAGGTGATCACTGCACCAGCTGCTGAGTCCTGGAGGCTGAGTATAATCTGCCCAAGGTCTCATGGGTAATAGAGTCTGGCAAAAGAAAAAAAAAAAACTGAATCAGCTATGCGTTTGTTGACAGATAGTGATGTACATTATGGGCTTGTAAGAATTAGTTCCTTAAATAGTCAATTCAAAGTCAGTGCAAGTGTGTGAGTGAATATGTACAGTGGTGTGAAAAAGTGTTGGCCCCCTTCCTGATTTTAAATGTTTTTGCATGTTTGTCACACTTTAATGTTTCAGATCATCAAACTAATTTAAATATTAATCAAAGATTACACAAGTAAACACAACAAGCAGTTTTTAAGTGAAGTTTTTTATTATGAAGGGAAAACAAAATCCAAACCCACATGGCCCTGTGTGAAAAAGTGCTTGCACCCTAAAACTAATAAATGGTCACCCTTAGCAGCAACAACTGCAATCAAGTGTTTGTGATAACTTGCACTGAGTCTGTTACAGCGCTGTGGATGAATTTTGGCCCACTCATCTTGGCAGAATTGTTGTAATTCAGCCACATTGGAGGGTTTTCGAGCATTAACAGCCTTTTTAAGGTCATGCCACGGCATCTCAATAGGATTCAGGTCAGGACTTTGACTAGGCCACTCCAAAGTCTTCATTTTGTTTTTCTTCAGCCATTCAGAGGTGGATTTGCTGGTGTGTTTTGGATCATTGTCCTGCTGCAGAACCCAAGTTCGCTTCAGCTTGAGGTCACGAACAGATGGCCGGACATTGTCCTTCAGGATGTTTTGGTAGACAGCTGAATTCATGCTTCCATTTATCACAGCAAGTCTTCCAGGTCCTGAAGCAGCAAAACAGCCCCAGACCATCACACTACCACCACCATATTTTACTGTTGTTATGATGCACTTTTTCTGAAATGCTGTGTTACTTTTATGCCAGATGTAATGGGACACACACCTTCCAAAAAGTTCAAATTTTGTCTCGTCAGTCCACAGAGTATTTTCCCAAAAGTCTTGGGGATCATCAAGATGTTTTCTGGCAAAACTGAGACGAGCCTTTGTTCTTTTTGCTCAGCAGCGGTTTTCATCTTGGAACTCTGCCATGCAGGCCATTTTTTCCCCAGTCTCTTTCTTATGGTGGAGTCATGAACACTGACCTTAACTGAGGCAAGTGAGGCCTGCAGTTCTTTAGATGTTGTTGTGGGGTCTTTTGTGACCTCTTGGATGAGTCGTCGCTGCGCTCTTGGGGTAATTTTGGTCGGCCGGCCACTCCTGGGAAGGTTCACCACTGTTCCATGTTTTCACCATTTGTGAATAATGGCTCTCACTGTGGTTCGCTGGAGTCCCAAAGCTTTAGAAATGGCTTTGTAACCTTTTCCAGACTGATAGATCTCAATTACTTTCTTTCTCATTTGTTCCTGAATTTCTTTGGATCTCAACATGATGTGTAGCTTTTGAGGATCTTTTGGTCTACTTCACTTCTTCTTCTTCTTCTTCTTCTTCAGTTATGGCGGTTGGCATCCAACTTTTGGTGCATATCGCCATCTACTGGGGGTTTGGAGAATGAGCTCTGTTTTCATGAGGTAACGCAGGAAGTGGGGATTGTCTACTTCACTTTGTCAGGCAGGTCCTATTTAAGTGATTTCTTGATTGCGAACAGTTGTGGCAGTAATCAGGCCTGGGTGTGGCTAGAGAAACTGAACACAGGTGTGATAAACCACTTTTTTGGGAAAAACCAGGGCAAACACTTTTTCACACAGGGCCATGTGGGTTTGAATTTTGTTTTCCCTTCATAAAAAAACCCTTCATTTAAAAACTGCATGTTGTGTTTACTTGTGTTATCTTTGATTAATATTTAAATTTGTTTGATGATCTGAAACATTAAAGTGTGACAAACATGCAAAAAAATAAAAAATCAGGAAGGGACTTTTCAAAATCAGACTTTTTCACACCACTGTATGTGTGTGTGTGTGTGTGTGTGCACGCAACACAGATTAATCCACAACAGAACCTCAATATTAAAAGATTAAGGGTAAAGGCTCTGTTTAAGAGTGATTTCAGGCAAATCTACAACCCGAATTCCAGAAATTTTGGGACATTTTTTAAATTTGAATAAAATGAAAACTAAAAGACTTTCAAATCACATGAGCCAACATTTTATTCACAATAGAACATCGATAACATAACAAATGTTTAAACCGAGAAATTTTACAATTTTATGCACAAAATGAGCTCATTTCAAATGTGATGCCTGTTACTACTATGAATAAAATATTGGCTCATGTGATTTGAAAGTCATTTAGTTTTCATTTTATTCAAATTTAAAAAACATTCCTACATTTCCGGAATTTGGGTTGTACATATAGGAACTAAATTTTTATTGACAGGTCATCATTTTGCTGAGATAATATTTGCACTTGCTCTGTTCCAAAAACCGTCTGTAAAGCACGCTCCCAACAAGAAAGCTGACCCAAAAATAATACCTCCTAAAATACCTAGTTTTAGTGTAACTTTGTGGAAAAGGTCATCTCAGTATACATTATTTTACACAATATTTGTGTATTTTTATGTTAATTTTGGGTATCTCTATGAATTTTTTTACCATGGACCCTTATTAAAATTATTTTTTTCCACTTCCAAAATTATTTTCCATAGATTGAAAAGAGATGATTGACATTATCAACCTTTAAAATGAACAAAAAGCCTCCAGAGATCAATCATACATAAAATTTGTGCACTATATTTCAAGACTTCTAAAGTCACACAGTGGCTGCATGAAAAGACAGATATTGACAGATATACTAAAAATAATAATTATCTGCTATTGTTTTTCTAATCTCCTTTGTCCATATGTTCATTCAAGCATGAAGCTTCAAGACTGATCATGCCAGGTTTGACATTCATTTAAATCCAAATGAAAATCATATTTGAGAGCTATGGGGGAGGGGGCATTTTCAATGAGAGTCACATTCGGCTTTCTTGCTGGGGAATAATGACAAATATATTAAGGCATAATTTTTAGGAAGTTTAACTGAAGTTTTAATTTTTTTCTGTAAAAATGCTTTGAAACAATGTACCTTGTGTAAAGCATTATACAAGCAAAACTGACTTGACTAACATTTTAAATTTCTGTTTATTTCTAACACAAACCTATTATGGATTACTTCAGATTACTTGGAATATTTAAAAATGCCTTTTTGAAGTTGTAAAAATGATTGGATTATGTTTTGGAAAAAAGTACAATTTCAGTTTTTCTAAATTTCACATTTAATGTTTTATTACTTTTGTAGTTGTTTGTGAAAACTGAACATTATTTCAGCATCCAATTTAAAAAAAAAAATTTTTTTTGTACATCAAACAAACGCACTGCAGCTGTGGTACTTTTTCTGTGTGTTTTTATTTTTTCCTGGATCTCAACAGTCTGAAACAATAAATTATATGGAAAAGAGCAGGTCATTCTACATAGTTGTTCTTCATTCTCCTTATCCCTTTGACACAAACCCTTAAAATACTTCCTCACACACATCTCACATAACTTTCACTGAGATGTCTTTAACACACTGCTCCACATAAAACATTTGACCTCCTGAGAATACCTCAACACAAGGCTGCCGATCCAAAGGTTGCAAGTGCAATCTCAGGTATGGACGACATGCTCTCTCAAATGTCCTTTAGCAAATGCTTTCAACCTCTGGTCGCACCAGAGAACTGTTCTTGTAATAAGTACATAAATGAAAGAAAATGAGGTTGTGCTGGTGTGATGATGTATCTGTGCTGTAAGCACAAAGGTTGCAAGATCAATCCTCAGTGTGGTGAGTATGTGCAGAGATTTATTTAAAACTTAACTTGTTTGGTTAGTAAGTTTTAGCTCTTACTGGAATGGCATTATTTTGTGGTGAATCTTTGGACAATAGTAACAAGTTAGTGTCATGCAAGTTGTAAAGTCAGAATATATAGTCAGTATTTGGAGAATTTATGAGTTGAATGATTCATTTGTTTAGTAAGTTTTAGCTCTTGTTGGTTTTTCTAATATTTGGAGAAGTGCATCAGAACATATTTTGAAGTCAAGCTTCAAACTCAGTTTTCAACGCAATGTCTTTGCCAAGATGAAAGTGTATAATATACAAATCATACAAATTTGTTATACAAATCATGTTGTGCAACATAGCGTGGAATATAAGATATACACAAAATTATAAATGTATGATGTAAAAGTTAATGTTAACACAATTTAGTTTTCAATAATTTTTTGCTAATAATGAATTTCTTCGAAAAATATGTGAATACATTTAGTTATTTTACTATTGAAATACTGCAAATTTTACAAGTTTTAAAAATACAGAATATGTTGGTTTGTTTTGTTTTTGTGCCAATTAGACAAGTAAAGAACACTTAAGCATAAATTTACAATATGAGTGTTATCCACAGAAATCCTTGACCAATTACACAAAGGCGTGCTAAGGACCCCGTTTCATGCTCACTGACATACTACCACTCTTTCATATTTCTAAGTTGCAAAGCCAAAAAGTGACAGTGTGCATGTTTGCTTGAAGCCGGATAATGAATTTTTTTTATCATTACTAAAAGCAGCACAATTAGCGGGCTGGGTCGACAAGTGCGTTGATTAGAATTGCAGCATGTTGATTAGTCAACAAGGCATCAGACACCTAATGGGTGTTGAGCTCAAGGTTGTTAATGATAATGATGACTGTAAGCGGAACGATTATCTTTACATACAGTGTAATTGACTAATTATGGTGGTCATGTTGCAGCTAAGTTACGTAGTGTAAAAAAACAACGAGTGCAGCATCGAAATGTTAAAACATTTTCACACCAAAACAGATTAAAATTGATAAATTATTATTTGCAAGATAAGGACACAAGCTGAATTAAAATCTCAACATAGACGGTCATGTGACAACAACGTAGAATACTACTGACAAATGATGATCTGAAATTCATTGGTAGACAGCTGAATTCATGGTTCCATTTATCACAGCAAGTCTTCCAGGTCCTGAAGCAGCAAAACAGCCCCAGACCATCACACTACCACCACCATATTTTACTGTTGGTATGATGTTCTTTTTCTGAAATGCTGTGTTACTTTTGTGCCAGATGTAATGGGACTCATGGAGTTAAAAATTTTATTATATTTTTAATGAATAAGAAGAATTTAGTGTATACTATGCAATATTCAGTAAGTGGTAAGATGGTAACTTTATTCTCTTTAGCAGCCAGCCAGTGACCAGGGGAGGATGAAGTAAACAAATCTTGTAGCATACTTTAGTAAACATACAGATAGCCTGATGACAGTAAAAGTACAATAACTATCAACTATGGCATGTTTTAATTTACATAGGGGCAGCAGTAGCCATGTTGAGACCACATGATCAAACAAATACTAGCCTACTCATAATAGGACACTTTTGTGTTACCGAGTACACTCTATTTAGGCTACAGTTACTGCACACGGATGGTGAATAATACAGATAGAATTTGAGTCTTAAACATAAAAGATTAAACGCTCATTATATCTCTCATCAGTATTTAAAACCCAAATATGATTTCCATTCACAATAAAGCAAGAGCTACTACGTCTTCTACATTCCTACACATTCGACCCGCCCGTTGTTTAAATGTCACCGATTATATGACACGGTCTCAAATTAATTTGAATAGTTTAGTTATTCACTTCTCGTTTAGTCAGTCAAATCCTTTCGCACATTCGATGATATTACTGGAGGTTCTTTGCTTATTTCGAGTGGAACAAGACCGAATAAGTGGCACTATCAAACCACACGTGCCGACCAAATCTTTGATTCCGTGAGTTATTTAATGGAGAACCGCTGTGAACGGATTAGCGAAAGAATCGTTCTGACCGTTTCGGAAATAGGTTTATTTGAAAAAAATTGAAAATATTTGTTAAAAAAATCTCACATTTATTATTACATTTTATAAACTAAATTAAAAATAGAAAGTAAATTCAGTTAAAACAAATCTGAAAATGTACAATGCTACAATAAATGAAAGTACACTCATTCAGCAAAAATCTTTTGCTGCTTGTTTACTACTTAATTAAAATGTTTTAATGCAACACAAATCTTGAACATTTGGTCACATATTAAATTTACTGTGTGCAATAGGCCTACAACCAATTTGGTGGTGACTGGCCATGACCAATCTCCATTTCTTCTGCAAACACCATGCATTACATACAGCAATACAACTTACATTTGCATGATTATTATAGTCCACCTTTGAATATGGTATGATTACCATTACATTAAAATTCCATTAAGTTGATACAGCATAATTTGAGAAGTTCATATACAGTTAACAAAATAACACACCTAAAATAACTTGAAATATCACTGAACCAGTGAATCCTGATCTGCCTCTGATGATACAGTAGAACAAGTAATAAACATGGAATGGAACTAGCATATTAGATTCTGCCAGATGTGTCCCATATATTCACACGCATAACCTGCAATTAAACACACACACCCTCATATACTCACACTCAAAAAGCATATATGCTCATGCAGCAGTTTTTGACTAAGGGGACCAAGAGAATAAGGGACCTGCTGAGACACTCAGATGTGAGATATGACGCAGGCATAACCGTGGAGAAAAAAACAGGAGCGTTTGTCACCTCCTGAAGAATTATCAGGAGATGCGTGGTTAGGGGCCGTTCGAGGGCTGCATTACTTCACACACCCACACATGCATCTAACTATGTTTGTGTCTCAGAGAGCAACAATTTCTACTTCCATCCTACAGCACTGTATCTTAGTCTTTTGACACTCTTATGTGACTCACATCAGATGCCCTGTAGAAAGATCCGGAGTGTCCTGGAATAACACAATGATAATCTTAATAGCAACAACTGCTTTCAGGGCCTGGAGGTCAGCTCTTGCGTTACAGGCCTCATAAAGAACACATGAGATTTACTAAGGATGACAGGACCACCTTTGGATCAGGATTTCATGACCTCACAGAAGACATTAGTGTTAAGAAGATGACAGGAAAATACAAGCAAACCTGCCTGTTTATGCCCCGCTGATCACATGACGCACAAATCCATACTGACAGGATGACTAATCAAAACTGTCTCACAGACACACACACATATATTGTGCACAAATCTATCTATCTATCTATCTATCTATCTATCTATCTATCTATCTATCTATCTATCTATCTATCTATCTATCTATCTATCTATCTATCTATCTATCTATCTATCTATCTATCTATCTATCTATCTATCGATTAAAAGGTCAATAAATATACAGTATAAATAATATATAATTGTATATTTTATGTAAACTATTATTTATTATACTGTATATACATTTTTAAAACTAAATTCTTATCTTAATTCAAGATTTATTGTATTAATTTTTATTTCTCAAGTAAATTTATCTTGGATGTTTAGATATTTGTCCTGGATGAATTTATAAAATGATCTATCTAGCTATCTATTTTAAATAATTAAAAAATATACACTAAATCTAAACACTAGCATTAACATGAATTGAGTGTGGTGAGGCAAGTTTAGCTGTAGACACTAAGAGTAGCAAATGACAGTCTGTTCGAGCATTATTCATTCATTACAGAGGTTCAGTCAGTCTAATCCTATAAACCTGGGTCAGTTTTCTCCTCATCTGTTCTGCTGCTCATTAGAGGGACCAATGGACCACAAAGATCACAGATAGTGGAGCTGAACAGCACAGCTGATGAATGTGCCCTGCTGGTGCAGAACAGACTCACAGAGCTACACTTCCATGTAATACAGCATCTGCCAGAAACCCAGTGATATTGAAAAACTGTGAAATGTTACTGTGCTGAGAGGCTTGATGATACACTTTAAAAATTCACAAGAGTCTTGTTATACAGTAAATGCAAGCATTTATTTTTTATGAATATGATATCATGTTTGATGACCCTCAAATGATTAGACCACACCACCTGTTTAGACAACTATGTAACTACTTTAAAATTAAGGCTCTGAAAGGATCTCTGTTAGACATCATGAACAATGCATGATGTAAGCGGTTTCTACTTAACCTTGTCATGATGAAGTGGGAAAATAGTCAGTCTTAAAGTCATTGACACACCTGCATTTAGAGTAGCAAACAACTCCCTCTTAACAGCACAGAGAGGCATATGTTCAGAATAGTGTTCTACCAAACTACTACTGTATTTCAATAGTATGCATATGAATGTTTTGCATACATCATATATCCATGACATTAAAGGTTCTTCATTGGCATCTATGCATCCTTGGAACCGTTCCATCTTTTCTTGTCCATTCTTTAGGGTATTAAACTGTTCTTCAAGGATGTTTTATATATAAGAAAAGAAGACAGTTCTTTAATAAATGGTTCTTTTGACCACTACTCACTTAAAGGGTCTTTGGGAATATTCTTTCTTTCTATGGCATCACTGTGACAATTCCCATTTGAAACCTTTATTTTTAAGAGTGTAAAATATAGCACACTGAATGGAATCTTAAATCCCACAATGCAATGTGCTTACCACTCCTTTTCCAATATAACAAATGAATTACCAGTTGATTGGAATGCCAAGACCTTAGACGTTTATACATGAATTTGGATTCAAATAGGAATATTTATTTTTGAGACGATATAAGTAAAAAGTAAACACACACACACACACACACACACACACACACAAAAACATATTGTGTGGTCACGAGCCCACTATTTTATTCCATTTCTGAACATAGTATGAATAGGATCTTAAAATCAGTTTTAGTATGCCCTCTGTGACCCTTCCTATGACATAGTATATGCATGAGCCTTTTTTCGTCATTTTCATTTAATTTCTCAATAAAAGCTCAGGAAGAGAAGGAATAAGAGAAGCAAAAGAGAAAAAAAATTAAATAAAGTGCTTTCATAAAAACATATTTTTTTCTGATCTGTGAAGCCCAGCGAGGGACTGCATGACAGATTCCGAGGCTAATTTAATAAAGTTAGATAGAGCTATGGCAAATATTAGTTCTATGAGTCTCTCGCTGTTTCCCCCGGAGAGTGGAGGGTAATATTGATTCCCTTCTCTAAGTGTTCATGCAGGTGTGGAACTGTGTCTAATCAAAGCATTCAACCCATTATCCATCCTCCTCGTTTTTCATTTGTTTGCGTTAATGTCTGGTGCAATCAGTACTGAGAAAGAATGCTGTGATCCTTTTGCGTGGGTGCGTGTGATTCTCCTTCATTATGGCTTGGTATTTTCATCCACGGCCATGAGAACTTTGTCTTGGGACCCCGCTGCAATTACTGCACTGCGTTGCTGCATTTTGAGCAGTGAACAAAACACATTTTTCTCCGCAGGTCCAAAGGGATCAAAAACAAATGATTCTTTGAGCCACAGTGCCTTAGAGAGAGAATTATGAACACTGAGCATGCAAAATCAAAAATACTGTGTATCACTGCGGAGTGCAATGGCATATTTATGGCAATCTGTGGTTTCAACTTTGATTTAAGGATCCGACTCCCGTGTCGCAGGGGTAAACAGGCCATTTCCACCCTGATGAGGTCTTCAAGCTCCTGATTTTATCAGTTCGTGCCCCTCCATTCATCACTAATGCATTTCATTCTATTACGCTTTCTAACCATAATGGAAAATTATGCTACTATTGGTAATTGCTTTGTGAAGTTGATTGAGCCTCTAATTCATTTGAGTCTAAAAGGTTGTTCTTCATTCAGTGGCTGAACGGACAGAATCCCCTCTGACTTCTGGTCTGAGGAAAACTAAAGACACAAGGAAAATTGCATCTGAGAAAGGCAATGAGGGAGACAATGGGCACACACATATTCGTAAAGCACGTAGATCAAGTGGTGACATTACCTGTAATGGTTTGTGATCATGTTCTTTGAAGAACGTGTGTATGTGTGTGTAGGAGAGAGATAAACTCTCTCATAAATGGAAATGTCTGGCCTCACCTCCTATTCTCTTGGTAGGTTGAACCTCTTTAGCTTGGACTATTTGTCCTTTTCTGCACATTCCTGTCCAGTTTTCCTTAGTGTCAAACACACACACACATGTTCAGATGTTCTAAACCCGTAACCCATGAGCACTAATGGCAATCTTGGAAACCTTCACACTGTAATGTACAATCCTGCAGAAGTCAGGAGTGATAAAGAGGCTTGGTGCTCCAGCAAAGAGAGAGAGAGAGAGAGAGAGAGAGAGAGAAGGATAAATTGATCTCTTTAACTGATCATGGAAATGATGAATCTTGGGGCGGTCCTTGGAGAGACTGTGCCCTCGTCTACCTTAGGGCCATGCTGCTGTCGAAGACAAAGAGAAAAGAAGGGAACTGGAGAAGAAAGGTAAGAAAATGAAATGTGTAGGAAATGTGTTTCCAGCATCAGTACTTAACAACGTCAATCAATAAACCACCCAGAAGGAAGGCTGTGCAACCTATACAGCCAGAAGCAATGACAGGGAAAACACTCTTGAAAGCTATATTCACACACACACAAACACACACACACACACACACACACACACACACACACACACACTCCCTCACATGAAAGATTGAAAAATAAACAGGAAGGACATTTTTATTTTCGAATTCTTTTGTTTTCCATTCCATTCCATTAAATTTATATCTATCCATCCATCCATCCATCCATCCATCCATCTATCAAAAGGTCAATAAATATACAGTATAAATATTATATAATTGTATATTTTATGTAAACTATTATTTATTATACTGTATATACATTTTTAAAACAAAATTATTATCTTAATTCAAGATTTATTGTGTAAAACAATTTTATTTCTCAAGTAAATTTATCTTGTGTTGAGGATGTTTAGATATTTGTCCTGGATGAATTTATAAAATTATTTTTGCAGCGTTATCACTAGGGAAATGCGAACATAGATTGAGTTTTTGTGGCATCTGCCTTTAGAGTCCAGTAAAACACCTGCAGAGAGAGGCGATCTGGGCACAGGTGGCTGTGGTGAAGACTCACATCAGGCTGATATATCACTATACCTTTATCTACCTGCTCTTTAGCTGTTCAGGGTCATTAAGCATGAATTGCCCTCAGGGAAAAGCCCACCCACCATCAAACTGGATCTGACAGCACTGCGGCGCAGCAGGTGTGGAGTCAGCACATGTGCTGACTCAAAAAAATTATTAATCAGTATTATTGTCTTCTTTTCCAATATTAAAGACATAGAATTACTCGAACACAACTGTATGAGAAAATACTTTGTTAGCCCATTTGCAAAATAGAGTTTCTAGTCTGAAACTAATTATTAATACTTTATGCAGTAAATTTATCTTGATTTAAAGCTATTCCCATATTTTTACTGGAAAACAAGATGATTTTTGGCCATGTGCTGGATAGCTAGTGGATGGTGGGAGATTGTGTTGGAGAGCTCTTCGTTCCTTCCTGCAGAGCCAAGAGCTGTGTCACCATCCATCTCTGTTCCCTGCATTCTGTGTTCCTCTGGAGATATTTCTCATGATAATTAGTCATGCAGCCACACTTGCACGTCTTGGACGTCTTCCACAGCAAATGCCATCATCAGACATGTCGTCGCTTTGCTGTCACCTCATATCAGATGCAGCAGACAAGTTAGAAAGCTGCAGACCTAGACTAAAGGCTGGAGGGTGTCTCAGAGTGACGTTAGCTTTCTTATAGACTGCGGTACGGTGTGTCCTACATGAGTGCATTGTGTAACTGCATGTGGACACGTCCAGGGCTGTTCTGTTGGCCCAGGTCCAGTGAGAAGCAGCCGGGGCTCTTCTGCTCAGAATCAACCTGATTTCAGAGATCAGTGACTGTGCCACCCTCAGGCTGGATGTGTGGCTGCGGTCTGGGTTGGATATTCCTTTAGGGGGAAGTCGTGGCCTAATGGTTAGAGAGTCGGACTCGTAATCGAAAGGTTGCGGGTTCGAGTCCTCGGCCGGCAGGGATTGTAGGTGGGGGGAGTGAATGTACAGCGCTCTCTCTCCACCCTCAATACCACGACTGAGGTGCCCTTGAGCAAGGCACCGAACCCCCAATTGCTCCCCGGGCGCCGCAGCATGGCTGCCCACTTCTGTGTGTGTGTGTCTGTCTGTGTGTCTGTGTGTCTGTGTGTCTGTGTGTGTGTGTGTCTGTGTGTCTGTGTGTGTCTGTGTGTGTGTCTGTGTGTGTGTCTGTGTGTGTGTGTGTGTGTGTGTGTGTCCACTACTCACTGCTGTGTGTGTGTGCACTTGGATGGGTTAAACGCAGAGCACCAATTTCGAGTATGGGTCACCATTGACAATACGTCACGACTTTTTAAAAAAAAAACATAATGACATAGTTTGATCAGTTCTAGAGAGATTGACACTGTTATTTAGAGTCAGGTAGAAAGAGGTCACTAAATACTGGATGGGAGGTGACAGGATCAACGAATGTCACAAGCTGTATATGAATATTCATCACCAAAAATGCATTATTTAATGTCCATTAATAAAAGAAGTCAAGTGCCGGTCTGTTTTATTTTTACTTTTTTAAATCAAATACATTCTGCTAATAATTTCAACATAAAGTTAAACAATTTAATAATTTAAATGTTAACCATATATTTAGTCATATTGCAAACATAAAAACATGTAAAACATAAAAATTGTAATTAACAATATATTTTTTAATATCATATCATATATAGCTTCAATTCACAGCATCAATAAGTAATAAGAATCTAAAATCAGACACATGCAAGGCTTTATGAAATCTGTTTGACTTTTTTCCATAGTCCGTTTTTTCCACTTTAAAAAACACCTAATCAAAGAAATTCATAAAACAAATTATTTAAACATTTTATTTAACAATTTATAAATTAATTGTAATAATAACCATACACTTAGTCACATTATGAAAATACATAAAAAATTGCCTGGCATCGCATTATTATTATTATTATTAGGCCTATTATTATTAGGCCTATAATTATTATTATTTGATCAGAGGGCTTCAATTCACAGCAGTATGAATGAAAACATGGGTAAAATAATCTTACCTGTATTACTTGATTATTTATATGTGATAAAATATAAACAAACATAAATATACGTGTGCAAAAATATTTATAATATTGCATTATAATATTAATATTTTTATTTATAAAATATAAATATAATAATAACAAACATTTGAGGACTGTGACTGTTGTATAAGAACAGACATGAAATCAATCAATCAAACAATCAAATCAAGAAACAGTGAGACCAGAAACAGTTTTACTTTTTGTTTTTTTAGAAAAACCTTTCTCTCCGTCTTGCAGCTGAATAGATGACAAGAGATAAGAATCTTGTTGTTTAAAGGCCAATTTAGGCTTTCAAGTCACAACCGCAGACCAAAGAGCACAGCGGAAAGTTGTTTTCAGTGTAAACACTCACATTCCCTCACACAAACATGCAGGTACTCTCTTAGTATGATCTTTATATTGTTTGTGACACAAAGAGTCATGCAGGCCTCAGACCCGCAGGCTGAGAGGACACATACCCAGCTGGAAAATGCATATGCTATAACTTTGCAGATGCATATTTTGCTTGCACACTCCTACTCTAATAATGTTGACTGTCTCTCCGCAGAGCTGGAAAAATACATTTTCTTATTGGCACGCTAATAAATGGCCAATATAAAACTGCATCCCCTGAGGAAGCAGAGACGACTTGATGGAAATCAGAACAGAAGAAAAATAGATACACCTACAGTAAATACTGTATATATACACACATTAATGTCAAGACCCTACACACAAAAGCCTTAAATTAAAAGGTCCATACTGGCCACTAACCTACAGATAAATCAGCTCTCTCTGCTCTCTGGTACCCAACAGCCCATAACATCAGGATGAGCCATGGCTTTGGAAGGTTAAGCCAATCATTGTCAGGCTTTATTATCTGATATACTGCTGTTTTCCTAGAGTATTCTGTAAAACCGACACTTTTCCTCCAGTTTGCCTCCAGAGAATTAGTATTTATTTGATTTACAGAAATTCTCTGCTGATCTGGTCCAATAGATTTTTAAACCACAATCATGTACAAATATTTTGGTTCCTGCCATACCTTGCATACAACTCGTATACACTATTTTTATGATTATAGTAGCAGACTGTGCACATTATGTTTTTTTTTTTTGGTAAACATGAAACCCATTTGTCAAACTGCAGCACACAACAGAGCACTGTATCTCACAATCCAATGCACTGAATTTGAAGGTATACTTCATGAAAATTGAAAAACAAAAATTATTTACTCACCCTCATGTCGTTTGAAACCTGTATACATTTCATCTGTGGAAAAATGTGGACTATGCTGATATGAGGAGTTGAAATCTTCAAAATATCTTGCATTCTGCAGAAGAAAAAACCATTAGAGTGAGTGAACAATTTATGATTGCATTATTCATCAAGTTCATATGCTTTTTAAATCCTTGGGGCCCAAATCATTCAGTTTGCTCATAATATGGGCAATTTAATATGTATTCTGTATATAAATCACAAAATTCATCTACCTTTCATAAACAAGTGCATCCCCTTTACTGGAATTCTGCTTAGTCTGTCATTGGTTATTCAATTATTCAGCTGTTAAAACCTTATTTTAAACAGATGATTTGCTATTTCATTTTAATGATAATTGACACTGAATATCACCAATTATGTTACAATTTAAAATGAAATGAACATTGTTTTTAAGGGATATCTTTCCCCATCTAACCCTACTGTTCAGTATGCAGTAAATAGTGCACTATTGTTCTATTTAGAACATAGCAATGCTTTTGGAACCACTTTAAAAAGTACTTTAAAATTAGCTGAAGTAAGCAGTATACAGTATATACTACACTCTATTCAAGTATTAAGATCTCTTTTTCTCAAATTCCTTTTCACTGCTGCCTCACATTTGATCTTCTCTTCAGTGATGAAACACGCTTTGCAGTTCATGATGCCGCCATCTGTCACTCATGCAGAAATGTGCACACACACGCATTCTTATCGCCGTGACACCGAGACGTCTGAGTAGTCACAGCCTTAGATGTTGGGAAAGGTCACAGCATTCACTGTATATTCAGAATTCTTTTCAAACTGCAGTCAAAAGAAGTAAATCGGTGAAAAATGAATCAGTAATCAAGTTGGTCCTTTCTAAAGAGTAATTTTCAAATGATTTTCACTATTAAAAAACTTGTTCAGTGGTTCTTTACAATAAACTTCTTCACACTAGGACTGACCTAGGGAGATATATCCAATCTTGAGATCTGCAGATCAGTCTCTCTTCCCATCTTTATCATGTGCTCTGGGGAGCCCTACTTATCAATATCACTGCATTAGCATAAAGATTACACTGCCTTTCAAAAGATTTTTGAAAGGGGTCTCTTATAGTCACCGAGGCTGCATTTATGTGATCAAAATACAGTAAAATAGAAATACTGTGAACTTTAAGCAGCTATTACTCCAGTCTTCAGGGTCACACAATTCTTCAGAAATACTTGTAATATGCTGATTTGGTGCTCAAGAAACATTTCTTATTATTATCAATGTTAAAACACCCTGCTAAATATTTTTCATATTTTTGTTTATATTTTTGAATCTTTGAAATATTTCATAACATTCTAAATGTCTTTACTGTCATTTTTGATCAATTTAATGCACCCTAGCTAAATAAAAGCATTAAATTCTTTCAACTGACCCCAAACGTTTGAACAGTATTGTACAATGTGCTACAGTATACAGTATGAGTATCTCACATTGGCTTTGTAGGTTTTAGGACATGAAATTGATCTTGATGTAATCCCAGGTTGGTCTCTATGTTCTTCAAAGAACAACTACATGTTATATATTGTATTCTGAAGAAATAAAACTTTATTTGTCATTTTTGTTCTATATAGACCACCCCTTTTCAGCACTGTGCTCGTTGTCTTCTGTCTTGTTTCCTATATCCAGAACGTACAAATATGAACCAACCTTTCCATTTAAAATCTTGCTGGCCTGCACTGACGTTTAATGTCATCTGCTTCGAACATTAAAATCCACATGATAACTTAGGCTAACTCGTTAAATTTGTTAACAATATGTAAATCCACTTCACCAGCTAATTACTCTTCAGCAGTGATGCTTTAGAAAAATACAGAG
The DNA here is from genome assembly GCF_936440315.1 of Barbus barbus. Classification (NCBI taxonomy): domain Eukaryota; kingdom Metazoa; phylum Chordata; class Actinopteri; order Cypriniformes; family Cyprinidae; genus Barbus; species Barbus barbus. Next base: position 19,065,237 of record NC_136758.1, read on the forward strand.
CTATGAAAATGGAAGTTCAAAGACAAAATTTTATGGCTGTGCACTGGTTTCTGACACATAATGTCTATAACAAAACTCTAGAACTTTTTTTTCCGTAATCCTTTATCACCGGTAGAACAGAATCTTGATTTATCATCATACTCTAGGAGCCGGTGGAAATCTAGGTACTAGGACTTTCATGCTATGTTTCTATATAATCTTACCATTATCTAATTAATGGGATTTCTGTTATCCCTTGAGTAACCTGGAATCCCCCCGGAGTGACCTGAGTGTGGGTACCTTGTTAATGGGCACAATGGTCATGGCCTATGGCTTTCTCTTTTCAGGAATCGAACCAGCAAAAAGAAACTGCTTAATCACTTAAAACTATCAATGGATGTCATTGCCTCAAACACAACCACCCGCACAGCATGATGATGACCAGCTATGCTGTTTTTATTTTCAGCATGGCAAGATTTTACCTGCAGCTCACATTTCACTCACGTGAGCTGGTAATAATGCAGAGGTTGATGGAACGGTTGGACAGTTTCCGTCCCCTGTGTGATACATGAGATGAGCCCAGCAGGACCCATAACTAGTTTCAGTCTGCTGACAGCTACGAGCAAATGGGAGTCAAGCATAGATGCAGTAAACAAGGAATAATCAGGGTGGCTTATTAGCTGATGATAGAATGATAAGAGTGGATTACACGTACACACACACGTTTGTTTTTCTATCATGATAGGCACTTTCCATTGACTGCTATTTTTTTGTACTGAGCTAATGTCGTTTCAACAGGTTTTTTTGTTGTTGTTGTTGCTGAAAGAAATCAATACTTTTAACTAGCAAGCAAGCATTAAATTGATCAAAAGTGACAGTAAAAGACGTCAATATTGTTACAAAAGATTTATATTTTAAGGAAATTATGTTTGTTTTAATTTTCTACTCATCAAAGTCTCCTGAAAAAAAAATGTGAGGGTTTCCACAAAATTATTAAGCAGCACAATGGTTTTCAACATTGATCATAAGAAATGTATCTTGAGCACCAAATCAGCACATTCAAATGATTTCTGAAGTATCATGTGACACTGAAGACTGAGTAATGACTGCTGAAAATTCAGCTTCTCCACCTCAGGAATAAATTACATTTTACTGTAGTTTTTCATCTTTTGAACAGTGGTATGTGCATGTATGTGTGTGTATATATGTACATATGTATGTATAAATAAACTGACCAGGAAATTCATAAACATCAAGAACATTCTTAACATCAGGCACCTATTCAGTATGGTAATCAGTGCTGTGATTGATTTCTGAGGGTGTATACAGATCAAAAATTAATTATGCGGCAAAACTTTCTCCCCCTGTAACATTGGCATCTTTTTCTGCTGAACTTGAAAATGTGAAATGAGAGTTATTAAGGGTTTTTGAAGAGCTCTCTTACACCACTAAACCTTTCACAGTATCCGTCAGACAGTAATCTCTCTATTCCCCCACCCATCGCATATAAGGTTAGCCTGCAGAGGGTGTGGATAATTGTCTGCAGGAGCTATTTATTGAGTCTCGCCATTTAGCCAGGGTGAGATAGCTTTCTGCAGAAGTAGGGGTTGTTTCTCTGCAGAGACTTGGAAGGGGTAAGTACAGCATTAGAAAGGTGGAACAGTAGATGTCTAGTTGAATTGAGAGGAGGTTTAATCTGTTCTAGCTTAATGGTGGAGGCTGAAGGTGAGCTGGAAGGATTCCAGCTCCATAACTAGAACGTGGATGGTCAGAATCCCTGGTGGGGAACTTAAATACCTCACATAACTGCCTGCCTTTGCATTTCTTTGGAAACCATGACTCATACAATTAGGGATGCACCAATACTGACATGGCCGATATCGTTTTGTCTAAATAAATGTAATAATACACTAAAAACTAAAATCAATCATCAATCATTGTCACGTAAATAGGCAGTACATCATTACAATGTGTAATATGAAAATGGATAATAATTTAGAAATTTGAGAAAAGTTAAGTTGTTAGTGTATTTTAAGAGTACAGTAATTAACTAGATAAAGAATAAAGAAAAAAAAATATGAAAATGTGCAGGGATACCCAATATAGAACAATATAAATGCTACACGTGATTTATAATGTAAGATTATTAGAATGGACAATTGGAAATAGATATTAATTTTGAGATTTGCTAAAAAAAAAAGTGCTATTAAATTATTCCTGTTTTTATTAACTTTAAGTGAGCGTTAGATGATAAAGGTAATCAGCATGAAAAATGACAAATTCACTTCTGGCAATATATATGCAATATTGTTCAATTAAAAATTCTAACAGTGTCTGATAATGTAAATTGCTCTGATATATTGTGCCTCCCTAATTGCTCAATGAGTTAAAATCAGTGAAATATCACTGATATTTCACTGATATTACACTTGGCTGCTGAATGATTGACTGCACTTTCATCATAACTGAATTTGTCCATGTTCTTGGATTTTCACCCACTCAAATCCAATTTTTCTAAATTCATGTAATATTTCCTTGGAAAGGCATGTGGACTGACTTTAAATTCTTAAGCACTCAGCTGAGGTGAAATAAATCTTGTTCTGTTGTGATTGTCTCTTGCAGTGGAAGAGAAGGATGAGATGAGGGGACAGGGTGGAGAAATTACTCTTCCTGTAGCCATCAATACGCTCATCAATACAACTGCAGCACAACGTCTTCCTGCCACACAGATATTGTTTTGGTTTATTCAACCAATGGAAACAGGTTTAAAAGATTGATTGAAATACAATATTCTATTCCCTCCCTCTCCCTCTCTCTCTCTCTATCTATCTACAGTCATGGCCAAAAATATTGGCACCCTTGGTAAATATGATCAAAGAAGTCGGTGAAAATTAATCTGCATTGTTAATGCTTTTGATCTTTTATTTAAAAAAATCACAAAAATCTAACCTTTCATTGGATAATAAGAATTTAAAATGGGGGGAAATATCATTATGAAATAAATGTTTTTTCTCAAATACACACAATTATTGGCACCCCTAGAAATTCTTATGAGTAAAATATCTCTGAAGTATATTCCCATTCATATTCACAATTTTGAGCACTCCAGGGTGATTATGAACTTGAAATTATCCAGCCATGGCTTCCTGTTTCACAGAAATATAAATAGGAGGGAAAACAAAGCCCAAATTCCCTTAATCATCCATCACAATGAGAAAAACCAGAGAATATATTTCTGATGTGCAGCAAAAGATAATTGAGCTTCACAAATTAGTGAAGTGGCTTCAAGAAAAGAGCTAGAGCAGTGAAAATTCCCATTTCCACCATCAGGGCAATAATTAAGAATTTCCAATCAACATAAAATGTTACAAAACTGCCTGGAAGAGGACATGTGTCTATATCGTCCTAATGCACGGTGAGGAGGAGAATTTGAGTGGCTAAAGACTAAAGGACCACAGCTGGAGAATTGCAGAAAATAGTTGAGTCTCGGGGTCAGAAAACCTTAAAAAAAAATTGCCAAACAGAACCTACATCACCACGTGTTGTTTGGAAGGGTTTCAAGAAAAATTCTCCTAGCTCATCCAAAAACAAACTCCAGCATATTCAGTTATCAGACACGACTGGAACTTCAAATGGGACTGGCTTCTATGGTCAGATGAAACTAAAAAATGAGCTTTTTAGCAGCAAACACTCAAGATGGGTTTGGTGAACAAAGGGATAAAAAGTACCCCATTTGTACAATTAAATATACTGCTGTATATTTGATGTTGTGGGTCTATATTTCTGCTGGAGGTCCTGGACATCTTGCTTAGACACGTCATCATGGATTCTAATACCAGATAAAAAAATCGATAAGTGACTGACATCTTATAATGGGCCATGTGTGGATCTTCCAACCGTACAATAATCCAAACACAAACCTTAAAAACAACACAAAAATGGGTCACTGAGCACAAAACCAAGCTTCTGCTATGGCCATTCCAGTCCTCTGACCTGATCCCTGTAGAAAATGAGTGGGGTGAACTGAAGAGAAGAAGCACCGTCATGGAGCTGGGAATCTAAAGGGTCTGGAGTGATTCTGGATGAAGGAATGGTCTCTGATCTCTTGTCAGGTGTTCTCTAACCTCATCAGTCATTATAGGAGAAAATTTAGAGCTGTTAAACTGGCAAATGGAGGTTTCAAAAAGTATTGGATAAAAGGGTGCCGTTAACTGTGGCCAATGTGTATTAGAGAAAAACATTTATTTAATAATATTTCCCCCCATTGTAAATTCTTACTATACAATGAAAGGTTAGATTTTTGTGAAATTTTTAAATAAAATATAAAAAGGATTAACAATGCAGATGAATTTTCACAGCCTTCTTTGATAATATTTACCAAGGGTGCCGATATTTTTGGCCATGACTGTATCTGTCTGTCTGTCTGTCTGATGTGCAATATGTATTAATACAATCAATTTAAGCAATTTGAAGCTAAAAATGTGCATTTTTCGATAAAACTTAACTTCCTATCGCAGCTTAATATTCAGAAACAACTAAGTCAAAGAGTTTAAACAACACTGGGGTAATATCACACTTTCTACATGCTTTTAGCATCATAACAGCAACATTTGCTCAACCAGTCGTATACTTTTGAGGCGTATACTCTTCTTGCTTGTCAAATCAATGGCAGATGGGGTGTTTGGGAAATAATTTTTTATATCATTCCATTCTCCAAACCACTTTCTCCTGTGTATGGTCTGCAGATCATCCTAATGTCCGGTGTCAAAAACAGGCAAACACCCAAAACAGGAACATGGAGGATACCTGTTTTTTGTTTTATTACTGTACATTTAGTGGTGCTAGCGCTGCAGAAATTACATACTTGAGCTTTAATCGAATGGTCTTTGGGTCGGATCATAACAAGAGGTATTCATTATTTCCTGGTGAAGTGAAATTGACCAGATTAACTAGTCCACTCATAGGAAGAGAGGATAGTGCGGCAGGTAATGAGGTCATGCATGGTACTCACAAATGGAGAGACTTAAAAGAAGCTAAATCGTTTTATTTCAGCCCTCAGTTAACATTTTATAGCTGTGGGGGCCATAAAAATCATTCTAAATGCTGAATTAATTAGACTAGAAACCTGTTCTCATCCTTCCCTAAATCTCAAGCATTACAAACTAGCAAATGCAGATCCACACACACAGAGACATTTTAATAAATATATTTGATTTTAAATATATTAGATCTTGCCAAGTAATACAGTTTATGAGAAATCACAGGTATAAGAGACTGTATGATACTTGTATTTTCTACTGTGAGCGTATGACAGAGAGATATGAGATGTTTTTAAGCAAAGCTACAGCTGTCTCAACATCTGCCCGGGCTCATTAAAAGCTGAGAAAAGTCCCTCTCTCTCTATTTTGCTCTCTCTGTGGACTGCCTGCTTAAAGTAGAGAGAGAATATATTGACATTGCGTAAACCTTCACACAAATAAACCGCTGGATTACAAGGGATGCATCAGCTCTTGCCCAGAGGACATTTTCCTCTTTATCGCCACCTGGAGGAAGGTGCAGAACAGTAAAATGGGTCATCTCCTATACATTTCCTTAGATTTTATTTTACATTTTTATTTTTGGGGGGTTCAATCAATCAGTATCATATTGGTTATCGCCTTATATCAGATATTTATGATCAATTTAAATTAAACTATCTAATTTAAACAACTCAATTGAAATTGAAAAAAAAAATTGTCAAAATTTAGCAAATCTCAAAATGAATATATATTTTTCATACTGTGCTGTTTTTTGACAAAATAATATTGAATTTTAAATACTGACAACTGATCAGTTATCAGCCATAACATTTTAATTTCGGTGCATCACTACCTTTTTTTCCATTGAAGTCCAATTTTAATATTCATCAAGGTTTCTTTTTCCAAAAACTTTTCCCTGGAATGCTTTGTATTCACTACTGTATTTTTAAGACCTCTATATTTAATGATGCGTGTTATTAATACTGAACTCATGCATTGCATGAAGAATGCAGCACAGGTTTGCTGTTGGGTCCAATATATTTGACATTACTTCTTTGCCCCAAATCCCATCACGGCAGACTGCAATAGGAACTTTGCCCTCGGACCCCCTTTTCTGACTGGTGGGGGATAAAGTTGTTATTTAGATAGGCAGGAAAACACAAGTGGATTTTTAAATCTCCAGAGCTCTTCGCCCCTTAGGGACAATAAAACCATCAGGCAGACCACAGGGCCACAGTCCGTGTCTCACATCGCTACATTCAATTTTGCCCTGTCAAACCAGTGCAGTATTGAATTGGTCATTGGCAAGTACTGTGAGGTTTATAGGTTAAATCCTTCGAGAATGAGAACCAATCTAAGTAATCCAGCAACATGATGGGATTCTCACACACCATGTAGAACCTTGCCCCTGTATTGAGTGTTTAAAATTCACAATCAAATGTGCTGCAAATGACTGCCACTGCAATAGCACCATGTAATTTCATTACAAATGTCCTCTGCTGTACAACTTCCTCTATTTTGATTCAACAGAAAAGGTTTTTGTTTATGTTGCTGCCATTTAATTATTCACACTACTCACTTAGTGTTAATTTATGAGTCTAAAGCACTTTAAAAATAATGTGCACAGAGCTATTGTAATAGTCTCTCTAAGTATAATACACACTGTGATAATATGTTAAAAGATGAGCTAGCTTGTAGTTACAATAATTTACAAAGAGAAATAGGAGAGAAGAGTTTGAAATAGAAAATATATGAAATGCAGAATATATACTGAAAATTTGTATGCATGAAATAACAGGACAGGCTACAACATTTTCCAAAATGTGTGGAGAACACTGGAAATGCACTCAACCCAATCTCCAATTTCCAGCATAATAAATTAACCTATATCAATCATGATTTTGAACATGTCCTTCACACTGCTAAAATTCAAGATGATATTTTACACCAAAAAAAAAAAGATTTAAAATGACAAATTATTACTGCAATAACTAAATGCTATTTGCTAAATTAGACATGCAATGTAGCATACTACTTTTCATATGCCATATCTAAAAAAATAGAAGGCTGTATACTGCACAGTATGCAGTAAGTAAGCATGCTGTTCTAAACATAGCCGGGGGAGAGTGAAACAGCATTACACCATCTCTCCATCATGAGATGATGTACAAAGAAAGGAACAAAGAAAGGAATACCCATGGATGTGTGGTCAGACAAATGACTCAGCAGGGAGTCTCACACATGGCCTGCTGGATGACTGAACGTGTGTGTGTGTGGAAGGGGTTTGATGTCAGCGCTGCAGGTCATATAATGCAAGCAATCCCGTTAAGTGCAACTCAAAGATTCCATTTGGAAAATGAGATGCAACACTACAGATAAGCTAATCGAAATGACGCAGCCCTGGCACTGTGATCGGTAGCATCTCCCCGCTTGCTATGGGAAACCAAGGTAAATGCAACACATTTTGTTTTCTCATTGATTTTTTTGCGGCATGTTATTCCGACTTTAATACCATCTTCACATATTTATCTACAGTCGATGGTTTAAATCAACATGAAGTACAAAGAGTGCTTACAACCTGCACATTATAAAGCAGAAAACTATATTTAAATTTTTACACATGAATTTACAAAAAAGACAAATGAGATAAAAAGTCAAAAGTGTGAAGATATAAGAGAAAACTATATTAAAAAAGCAGTTAGAGGAAATTATCAGCTTTGGTTCAGATAACAATTCAACTGATTCTGTATGGGAGCGAAGCAGCAGGCGTAAGTTAAGAGCAACATTTTTTTCCTACACAGATTTTGCAGTGGGCTCATATTGGAAGTTTCGCAAATGTAAACACACCTTTAACACTAGACGTGGGATTGACAACAAATCGAAATAAGAAATTAAGTACAAAAAGCTGGGAAATGCACAAATGTACACAAATCAGAGGTGAAAACATACGTTTCTAACGTATCTTGTGCTTAAATTGCATTGCTACAAATTACTGCATGTAATTAAGACTTAGTAGTTAGCATGATTCATTGCAGTTAGGTTAACAAAAGTGTAAATGACAATGTATACTTCAGTTATTTTTCCAACTGTAATTGTGCATATATAAGCTACATGATAACTTCACTGACTGAAGCCATTGTACACTGTATAGATCCACCCTCATAGCATCAGACCATCAGTGTTTATTGGGGTTATAATTTTGTGCCACTCAATGCAAAACGTGACTTCTACATACAATCTAAACTGTAACAGTCAAAACTGATGTTCACAGTCACCTCAAAGAATTGCAAATGAACGAAAAAAAAGTAATTGGCTTCAGAATTATATTTCTGAGGGCACGGTGGTTAAGCAATGTGCCTTAATCTTTTTTTTGGAATCATTACAATTCAGATCCTCATTCTAGGATAAAAAAAAAACAAAACAAAAGGCTGTAAACATATTTTGCCCTCCCGCTAAACTGAGTTTCTCTTCAACCATGTTTGTTTATGTATTAAATTGTGTTATACTTTGCCTAGAATCTTGACCCTCTGGCCCGTTGCAACGAAAAATTATGGAACTGATCCATAACGAGTCAAAGGCTTGATGCTTCATAAATCATTCATAAGCCAAGATTCAGCTCTTTTTCATTTTTGCATGTTTTTCTTATCAGAACAAATCTCAAGGGTAATCTGTCCTTAAACACACACACACACACACACACACAGAAACACTCCCTGAGAGACGCATCAGCCATTTTCAATGCATTTCATCAGGAGGGCATAATGCGTTTTGCCTTCTCAAATTGCCATAATATGTGAAAAATAAACCATTACTACCTCATATTGTTGCTTATGGACCTTTCATCTCAGAATGACTAAAAATTAATATGTTTCTGCAGTGAATGATGAGTTGTGGATATTCCCTCACAGGGGTAAAAGAAAAGTTTATATGTGCTAGCAAAGTGTCAACTTGGGATTTTTTTTAAAGCAGGCTATTATACTTGGAAAAAATAGGAACAATTTTTATCTGCTGCAAATTAGTTTAATCTTGATGGTTTAAATCAACATGAAGTACAATGAGTGTTTTCAATCATTTACAACAAGAATGTGTAGTAGAACGAAAGAGGAACAAGTCCAGCAATATTTCAAGAATTTTAGTCTTGCGTTGAGGAGCTAGCATACAAATGTTTTCTTCACAGTCATAAAAATCAAGCTTAGCAATGTAAACACACACAACCTAACAAAAATGTGAAATTGTGATAAATTAGATAAAATTGTTTAAACTATAGGATCAAGGACACAAACTGTTTAAACTTAAAATGTTTAGCAACTGACTATACAGTTATTTCTACTGTCATAATAAGAGACACCTAAAAGTGATTTCATGTCTGAACCACCACTCAAAATGGCAAAAGATGCGACAGAGTCTAAATCAGTGTTTGACATAAAACATTCTGTAGCTGAGAGCTGTGGTAACATTAGCCTGACAGCGCTAGGCTGATATATTTAGCTGCTTTAGCTACTTGGCCTGATGCCAGCAGCTCTCCTCTGCTTTACATTAAATCCATTAGAGCAGAACATGATTAAACTACAAAATTCACAATGTGCCCCTACAGCATTTGCCCAAGCATTCCCTCACTCATGATGATTTAGACAAGGGACAGAAAATGAATTAAGGGGAAAAGAGACGTTAGGATAGTACTGAGATAGCAGTCTGTGCTAATTTAGAGCTAGCATGCCATATCCTTCAATTGACCCTTACAAAAACGATTCAGCTGGGAGAACATCTAGCAACTAATTAAGTTAATTGACATCAGGTCTGTAACATGATTAGCTATAAAAGGGATGTCTTAGAGAAGCAGAGTCTCTCAGAAGTAAAGATGGGCAGAGGCTCTTCAATCTGTGAAAGAGTGTGTAAAAAGATTGTGGAATACATTAAAAACAACGTTCCTCAATGTCAAATTGCAAAGGCTTTGCAAATCTCATCATCTACAGTGCATAACATCATCAAAAGATTCAGAGAAACTGGAGAAATCTCTGTGCGTAAGGGACAAGGCCGAAGACCTTTGTTGGATGCCCGTGGTCTTCGGGCCCTCAGACGACACTGCATCACTCATCGGTATGTTTATGTCATTAACATTACTAAATGGGCCCAGGAATACTTCCACATACCACTGTCGGTAAACACAATCCACCGTGCCATCTGCAGATGCCAACTAAAGCTCTATCAAGCAAATAGGAAGCTATATGTGAACATGGTCCAGAAGCACCGTCGTGTCCTGTGAGCCAAGGCTAATTTAAAATGGACTGTTTCAAAGTGGAAAAGTGTTCTATGATCAGACGAGTCCAAATTTGACAATCTTATTGGAAATCACAGATGTTGTGTCCTCCAGGCTAAAGAGGAAGAAGACCTTCCAGCGTGTCATCAGCGTTCAGTTCAAAAGCCAGCATCTCTGATGGTATGGGGGTGCATAAGTGCATACGGTATGGGCAGCTTGCATGTTTTGGAAGGCACTATGAATGCTGAAAGGTATATAAAGTTTTTAGAGCAACATATGATCCCCTCCAGACGACGTGTATTTCAGCAGGACAATGCAAAACCACATACTGCAGCTATTATAACAGCATGGCTTCATAGTAGAAGAGTCCGGGTGCTAAATTGGCCTGCCTGCAGTCCAGATCTTTCACCTGTAGAGAACAATTGGCGCATCATTAAACGAAAAATACGTCAAAGATGATCACAAACTCTTCAGCAGCTGGAAACCTACTGTATATCAAGCAAGAATGGGACCAAATTCCAACACCAAAACTCCAGAAACTCATAACCCTGATGCCCAGACGTCTTCAAACTGTTTTGAAAAGAAGAGGAGATGCTACATCATGGTAAACATGCCCCCGTCCCAACTATTTTGAGACCTGTAGCAAATTTGAAATGAGCTCATTTTGTGCATAAAATTGTAAAATGTATAAAAAAATGTTATCTATGTTCTATTGTGAATAACATATTGGCTCATGTGATTTGAAAGTCTTTTAGTTTTCATTTTATTCAAATTTATTAATGTCCCAACATTTCCAAAATTTGGGTTGCACTTCAAAGAATACCATGGTAAGCTACATGTCAGAAAAAACATGAACAAAAAACATGGTGTCCAAGTGATTCTAGTGAATCATGACTGATTCTATATCATGACTTCCAATAACTTTTCTATTGTTTTTGTACTAAGATAATTATATTTTCTATCTGTTAACACTACTGCTAAATCCACTAGCATATTCCTACACTAAACTTAATCCTCACATATCCTTTCTGCACGTTCATTATTTAGTATGTTTATACAGTAAATTTGTTTTAGTATGTTATAAAGCCATAGGTGGTATCAGATTTTACTATCCTCATGGGGGACATTTAGTCCCCAAAATGTAGCCAAAACATATACACGGGGTGATTATACTCTAATGGTTAAGGATCTGGTTTGCTGACACAAAGAATTGTAGGTTGAATCAAGTAGGTGTGACCATGCAAATTGAGTGTTATTGAGATCCCTATTCTCCCTTATCACCACTGCGCCCTCGAGCACGGCACTTAACCTCAGGCTGCTCCAGAGGGTCCAACCCTCAATTAGTGTACCGGAAATCACTGTGCCGGGCAAACATATGCTAAATACTACCTAAAAAGCACAGCATCTGTGACCTACACAGAGGAAATGTGATTGATTCATGTAGCAGGCCTTCTGTCATTTTGCAGTCCCACTGGACACAATGGTGTGCGTGCTTGCAGGTCCACCACATTAAAAACTACTAGTAGTTATGCTTGCATGCATTTTAATAATCTGTTAGTAATCTGATAGCTCAACTAACCTCAACTAGGAAAAAAATAATCAATTTGACATCTGAAACCAAATAAAACTTCTATCCAACCAAATGAGGTGTGACTATGTACATCTTTGAATTAGACTTTCGGTCACATTAACAAATACATAATGCACATGCACAGTATTGTGTGTGTATATTCTGTATGATTATTAGATAATAATCTTTCAAATTGGCTGTTGTTCCTAAAAAAACTGAAAAGACACTAAAAAAGTATCAGCTAACACTTTACTTAAAGCCTTTCTGTATAATGCATTATAAAAGTATTTTTAATGCATTAATTATGCCTTGTAATGTATCTCACAATGCATTGTACAATCTCATAAATAAATGTATACAGTTAATACATTCTAACACTTATCAATTCATTGTTACACCATTATTCATAACAAGATATAATGTATTACAATGCACTTAATGAATAATTACAATGCACTACACCCTTTAATAACCCTTTATAATGCATCATGCATAGAGTAAAGATGATAAGATAGATGATACCTTATCTATCTCTCTATCTCATTTTTTTTTTTTTTTTAGCAAAATAACCCCAACAATTATTGCAATTTATTTGTTGTATGGTGGCTAAAAGAAACCATCAATATTTGTAAGATTTGTTAAATGTCTGTAAGATTTTTTCAAATGTTTTTGAAAGAAGTCTTTTATGCTCACCTAGGATGCATTTGTTTGGTCAAATATACAGAAAAATTGTAATACTGTGAAATTTAATTAAATAACTGATTACAATTTTAAAATACATTTAAAATGTAATTTATTCCTGTGATGACAAAGCGATATATAGGACATATATCATTTTATTTATTTATTTATTTTTTCAAATGAAAAAGAATAGCATTTATTTGCAATAGATTTTGTAACATTCTAAAGGTCTTTTCTGTCACTTTCGATCATCATTGCTGAATAAAAGTAAAAAAAGTAAAAAAGTAAAAGTAAACACACTACTGTTTTTTTACAGTAGTGTGTATAGTACTGAGTATCTATACATTTAACAATTTAACCAGGACACCCACTTTACTGACTCTCTGACCTGGTGGTCTCAGTTAACAATGAGTGTGAGAACCAATTATGGAGGTGCTTGCGCAGGTGTGACTGTGCATGTGTGCGTGTGCCTCCAAGTTATATTAGCACTCTGAGATACTGCTTATGCAATCTCTTCATCTCTTTTTTAAGTAGGGCACTGAGGTGCTTCTCTTGTGGTGAATCTAATTCTCTCTTCCCGCTCCTCTGTTCTTTCTGATGACTGCAGCAGAATCAAAGTTTGAATGTGTTCTGGTGGGACTCCAGCGTGTTAGACCGGCCTGATCTTTAAACCCCATTATACATATAGCTTAAAGCCACAACATCAAAGAAGCAGTGCCTCCATCTGAGCTGCCTTCAAAAACGTCTCCACAGTTGCCATCTGCCTCTCTCTCTTTTCTTCAATCTCTGTCAACTACTTTGGACTGATGGGGTGTACAGTCTATCCTCCTGTTATCTGCTAAGATTGAACCCTGTGAAAACTAGAAACACCTGACCAGTTTTCACGGGGCCGGGAAACGGACAAGCAGGTCTTCCCCTCTGAGCGGCGAGTGATTTATGGAGGTTCTCAGATGTCTGAAATGCCTACCGCATTAAGGTACCGAAAGTGCGAAGTGAGAGGGAAGTACAAATGACAGCTGGAATCTCAGTCCTAGAGGGAAAGAGATGTCTTCGGAGCAGAGGAAAAAGCCGATATTTAATGTCTCCTCTATTTTCCATTCTTTCCTCTTGCGCTGTCTTTATCTTCCCGAGTTTCCTTTCCTCATTCAATCTATTCTCTGAGGCTTTCCTTCTCTCATTTCTCTCCCTCTGTTTAATCCCTCCTTTCCACTCTCCTCCTTTTGTCCTCTGACAGTCTCTTCATAGATTCCATCCATCATCCTGAATCTGGGTGACGGTGCTCCGCTGGGCTATGGCAGGGCTCTTAGTGGATGGTAACGGGGAGCAATTGCCCTAGCCTTGAAGAACACCACAGCAACGGTGAGTCTTCACATCCCACAGCGCCTTGTTTAACGTTGAGGTCACCTTGGAGACAGGAAGAGGAGGGATGAGAGTCTGGCAGAATCAAAGCACAGTGCTGAGAGGAATCAGATACTGTTTGTCAAAGGGTTTAAATTACCTGTGGAATATTGCAAAGTGAAAAAAGGATTAAGGATCTTGGTGAACCAAAACAGTTTACAACAATGTCCATATATTTTGATTGGGACAATTACCTCAGAAGGGAGCCCAGAGTACATGTCAGGCCAATTGCTGTGAACAATAGGGTACTTGGCATTTAGCAGACACATTTCACCCATCTTTGTATCTCAGTGTGCCAGATGCAGGAACAGTCTGCCTCAAGCTTTCAGGACTTAAATGCCTTGCTAAATGGCACAATGTTTAGACGCTTGTGTCTGCTACTCTCCAAATCACAGGATGCCCCCTACTGGGATTGAATCTGCAACCTTTGGCCAGTCCCAGACCCTGCTCCTAAAATAAATTAATGAAATTAATAAATGAAAAGCACAGCTGGGCACTAGCAAATGTTGTATTTTAGATAGTGGTCTCAGGAATGCCATTACTTAAAGACTTTCAGGGTCCCCCCAAAAATGCACTGCTGACAGTTTTTGCTGGAGAAGGGCATGTCTTCCAGCTAGTCCAGCACAAACTACCAAAAACCAACCTAGAAATTCATCTTTTATGGTTCATTTGTCATATTTTTTCTGTCTTTCTTTTGATTTTCTTTTTCATTTTTGTACAATATATCCCTACGTGTCTTGTTTTTTGACGTTCTGGAGTCCACTGTGTTTTGTTTCCACAAGTACTTTCAATATGAAATGTTCAGAAATAAATAATTATAAATAATATAAATACAAAAATAACACCTATCTATCCATCCATCTATCTATCTATCCAGTATATCTACATACAGTATACATACGTAATCAGATTCCAAAAATTAAGTACTTGTAATCAGATAAAATTACATTTTAAAATACTCGTAATCAGACTATGCACAATGCACAAATTCACCAACTTTTTTTGTCATCTGATCCTCTTTCACCTAATATATTTTTTAAATATTTGAACAATGAAGCACATTTGCATGTTCATGGTTCTCTGACGTTAGTTATGGTCACATGACATGCAAATTAACAAACAAAATATTTTCAGTAAGTGTTTTATTTTGATTCATTTTAAAATTGTTTTAATTTAACATATAGGCCCGGTTTCACAGACAGGCCTTAGACTAAGCCATGATAAGGCCATAGTTCAATTAGGACATTTAAGTAATTTTTTATTAACATGCTTAGAAAAAGCATTGCTGGTGTGCATCTTGAGACAAAACAAAGGCACTGATATATTTAAGGATCAGTCAGTGCAAGTTTATTTCAGCTGAAACAGCTCAGAATTACATTTTAGTCTAGGACTAGGCTTAAGCCTTGTCTGTGAAACCGGGTGTTTATGTTTTAATTAATTATTAGCTTTTCATTAAACTCATAAACTGCCTGCAGTTCCTTCACAAAGCCAGTTTGGGAAACCTTGACATAATATAATGTTAAATGCACTTCATGTTGTTGATACTTATTGAAACATTTTTTTCCACAAATTCTAACAAACTTTAAGAGTACGGCCCTAAAATATGACATCTTCCAAATGACTAGGGGAAAAATATATTATATAAAATATGCCATCTTTCCTGACCTTATTCACATTAACATTGTATTTCTGAAAATGTTGAGGTGCAAAAAATAATACATATAATACATAGTAATAAAGGAACAAAAACACAATAAAAGAACACGTTACCATCCTGCTTATATATTTAGGAGGGATTATTTAGCTACTAGCCTAACAAGTCCTTTATGATTTGGTTAGAAAAACAATGTTGCTGAAGTAACAGATACAAATATCATAGTCAAACATAAAGAATGAGAAAAAGAAATTGTACCAGCAGGTTTTGACACTGTAACCCTGGGTCCCAACTGTAATTCGGCTAACATGAAAGCTCCTAAATAACGTTAATAATTAAAGCGTGAGTGTTTGTTTGTGTTTCTACCCTTAATTGGGTCCTGTGGTCAGTCTGTCAGAGGTGAGCAGAGCAGATTGATGTGTGGCACCTGTGTGGCCCTCTGCTGCGCTGCTGCAGTGGTGCAGTCCTGTGCCCACTCACCTCGGGCGTGAAATCACAGCAGGTGGCAGCACTTTCTGCGAGATTTCAGAGTGGCCGAGTGCCAACATGAATGAACGCCAGAGCACAAGGTCAATGGACTCAGGGGAAACATTCTGCTATTTTTTGCTCAAAACACGAGTGAGTGTGAGCGTGAGATTGTGTGTTTATGCATGCATGTGTCCAGTAATAAATACAAGCTATGTATTCAAAGTGATACGTCTGCAGATTACTTTGCAGATATTATGTCAGGAACGTTCTAAACAGTGCGTATTTTTTTGTGTCTCGTTTTGTCAGACTGAATTGAAGGCTATCGATGATCATCAGATTAAATAGGTTCTCCAGCTAAAATAAAACGATAAAATAATGCCAAAAAATTGAAATGGCACCAGATTGCAGAGCCCTGTATTTTTTGACATTTGCTGTATATCATTTATAATTCATTTATTATATTTGTAAAAAAAATATATATCTGCAAAGATTGTCAGAGGAGGCCCAGTTTTTGAAACTCCTGAAATAGATCAATTTCATAAAAGTCAAGAGCTCCTAAAATCAATATTTAATTATTACACTTATACCACCACACACCAACACACACACACACACACACGCACGCACACACGTGCACACGCACACACGCATATACACACACGCATATAAACTTGCAGGTTGACAATTTGTTGTGGACTGAAATAATAGTGACTATTATTAATAATAAGGAGAAGAGGAATGAGTTAAAAATCCATGAAAAAAAAAAGAAATTGACACAAGTTACTTTAAATAAGACAGTTTTTTTTTCAACTGCTTACACACAAAATCTTTACTTGTCACACAATTTCTGAAACCTGACACTCAGACACCAGAACCACACACCAAATCTACAAAACCATACGCTAATTCTTGGCCTTAGACACTTTTTGCAAAACACAACACACAATTCTCTATGTAACACACAAAAATCTAACAGGAATGTTTGCTTTTGAGATGTGTTTGTGATATTTTGAATGCAGTGCTTCATTTTGCAAGAGATGAGAGGCACTTTGCATTTTGTGTGTGCAATTCTTGGATTTGTGTGTAAAGTTCTGGGAAAAACTGTAAAGTTTTGAAAATGTAAGAAACTGAAAAAAACTGTAATAAATATAATGCAATAAATATAATATTGGTTGCTTTTTGTGGTTGCTTTTTTTATGGCAAAAAATACACCTTAAACTACAGAAACACTGGAAACCGTAACATGAATTCACACTACTAAAAAAAATAAACAAACACAACAGTGCCTTAGACCACCATTTCAGTTTCTTTTTCTTTCTGAGCAGGACAAGAGTGGTCCGTGTAATAACATCTTCATGAGACTCAAGAGACGAACAACGTGGGCAGAATCTCTCAGATGAGCACAGACAGAGCCACTATATGGATTCTGTGATTTCATTTCCTCTCCCACTGGTGCTCTCTCTTTTTGTGCAACCTTCCTCCCCTATCGTTTAGATTCTATCACATCATCTCTATCTATCAGAAGAGGTGAACCTCTTCATAGGAGTCATTTAACTGCCGGTTTGTGAGTCATGGTCCTGTGGAGATGACAGCGCTGTTTATTAAAGTTGGAGAAAAACTAAAGGTGGTCGTTTATAGATTTGACTATTAAATCAGCCTGGTTTTCCTAAGGTTACATCTGTCTGAGAGCTCACTGGGGAATGCAGCGTTTGCAAAATGAAATGCAAGCTTCACAGGTTCAGCAGCTTTCTACAGGCCAGAACCAGGAATAATAAAAAAAATTGTTACAATATATGTTGATGTCATTCCATTTGTGTACTTGCATGCTGAATTTCTTTGGAGATATTTTATTACTCTGTACATGCAGTGCTTGTATTTACATTTTGTCGTTCTGTATCAATACAACATGCAACATTTGCATTGCTATTACTCTAACTTACTATTTTGTTACATTTACAGTTTATGATCCAGTATTTAATGCTACTTTTGGTCTACAATTTGAGTTTAGTATTAGTTTAAGTATCCAGTTAATTTCTGACCTAGTATTCTAGATTAACATCAGCTTCTGATCCTGAGTTTTTCTGTTCAAATATTCTGTTAGAAAATATTCACTCAATAAGTGAATGTCTAATCTAATGTATGACAAACGTAATCATGAGAATTTATGTATTTGACATAAAATGTGGTTCTACCACACAAACGTTTATTTACTTTTACATAGACACTAAAATGTACAATATTGAAATTGACAGAATCTAAAAAAAACATTTACTTGTTAACAAATTTACAGATTGTTTAGAAATGTTGAAATCCTTAATTTATTTTTATTTATTAGTTTATTCTGAAGTATGATCAATTAGATGTTTTGAATCACATTTATTTAATGCAGTTGATTCATTTAAAGCTGCACTGTGTAACTTATTTTTTAATTCATAAATAACAAAATCATATTAATGAGAAAGAGCAAAACAAAAATAAAAATAAAAATTAAATCACCTTCCAGACCATGTCTTTACCCAAATACAATTTGATAAGCCTGTTATAATGACTTATATTTTAGAGGTTGGACTACTTTGCATTTTTCTTTATACTGTGTTAGGGTTAGGTTAAAAATAGCTAAATAATTGTATTGTAACTAAAATTATTGTCACAAAAAAGTATGTGTTTGTACCTGTCAGTGTTACATACAGTATAAACAATCAGACCAGGCTGAATATTCAAGTTCAGTAGCAGTTTCTGATCTAGTATTCTATATTAATTTCAGCAACATTCAGTATTCCAGTTATTGCCAGTTCTGATTCAATATTCTAGATAAATGGCCGTTTCTGGTCCAGTATTTCATATTAATGTCTTTCTGTGATTCAGTATTCCAGATGTATGCAGCCTCACAGTGACTGGTGTAGAATCTTCATTAGCTGCTGATAAATGACATTGCTGTAATAATGTCCTCCTAGCTATAATGACTCGCTTATTAGCGACACTGCACACAAATGAGTGAGTGTCTGTATGTGTGTGCAACTCTAAATAGCAGTTAATAGTTGAGTATCTGCTGTGAGATGGGAGTTTGTGTCTATCTCTCCCTCCATCTCTCTGTATCTCTTTTTCACTCAGTCTTCAGCTCCTTCTCTCTGCCTCCTGCTTGACTGACATCTTATGTCAGTTTCCTGGGCCTGAAGCCAGAGAGCAGAACTGTGTGAGTCACTTTGAACAGAGCAACCATGCATTTACACACACCCACACAAAAACCTTTGATTTTTTTTTTTTTTTTTTTATCATGATAAGGACTTTCTATTACTATTCTTTTCATTTTGAGCTAATGATGTTTTCTATTCTTAAACTCAAAACATGACAGAAACCTTGCTGCATTTCTACATTTTCATTAAGACATTATTTAGCATATCTTTTAGGATATATTGTTTCCATGCAAAAACGAAACTAAATTATTTTTCTCAATATTGTTCTTGCTGAATCATAGTGGAAAAATGAAGAAGCTTTATTGGCAAGATTGTACACCCAAGAGCAATTAAGATGGTTTATGAACTGGTATATGAAATAAATAAAAGAGATTACAGAAAATACAATTGGTTAAAATCCTAAAAATGATAAAAAGAGTGTAAATATGGTTTAGTGGCAGATGAAAATACCTGTAAATAAAAGCTGAAATGTTAATCTCTCATCTCATATTCATCTTTTGATGTCAAACCCAAATGTTTTCAGTCTACAGCAAAAATAAAGGAATTGGCCTTACTGTTCCAATACTTTTGGAGGGCACTATATGTTAGTTACATATGCGTATGACTGTGTGTTGTACATTATGAAATATCCCTCAGGCTATGGCGCACTGAGACCAGTATCTCAATGCAATTTCTATTAGCATCTGAAATATGGAACCAATAAATGAATAAACTATATTCAGATTTTTTTCTCTCTATTTTTTTTACTTTTTTTTGGAGGCGCTCAAGACAATGCCTTTTGCAATGTAATGTGGCTCAAGAAAAACATGTTAGAAAGAAAAGAACATTATGCATATGCAAATACTATACTGATGTTGTCAGTTAGATTTTAAATGGGACATTTTAAAACATAACCCCGGAATTTATAAATGTATAGCACACTTTAGGCTGAGATGGTCTACAAAATTAAGTTTTGAGCTGAATTGCAGAACATCATGCACAGGAAAAAAGTAGTGAGAGCAATTTCAATACGGCACTATTTTGCAAGAACTATAATAAAAGAAAACACTAAATTACAAAAGCAATAATAGCAGAATACAAAGGAGAAAAAGAAAGAAAATAAGAGGGTCTCAAATAACCTAGAGACCACTTTGTATAAAAGAAAGCGGACTGTAATTGTCAAGAGATGGTCCTTCACTCTGGTCATATAGATTATAAAGGAAGCTTTTGCACAAATAACAGGCATGCGGGTATGAAGCAAGCTAAGTCAGCACTTCCACTCACATTATTTCCTTCCTGGAAAAGTGAACCACAGGAAATAGATTTCTGATTGCAGGAGATAGTGTGCTGCATACAAACCGGCCTCATAATCCAGGGGTGCATGTATTATAATAAAAAATAATTTTAAAATCATCTGTATTTTATACAATATTCTGAACTTCCTTAAAACAAGTACAAATGTACTTGAATAGCCAAACAGTACATCTAATATAATTTTGAGAAGCAGTGTAAAAAATAAACTTAATTCAAGGTTTCAGTCCTAATATCTCTAAATCTATCATGTTTTGAGCCTAAACCTTTGTAACTTGTCAACAGACAAAACTTCATCAGGAAAATTATTTTTTCCATTGTGAAACATGCTCAGATCAAGTGTGACTCCATGTGGCACGCCATGGTGAAACACAGCAACTTTTAGATGGAAAACATGATGAGAGAAAACTACATGCAAACCAACTGAAATCTTTCAGGAAGCAGAACTGAAGCTGTAACAGTTTCTCTCTTTCCATACAGATACACTGATTTCATCTGCCCCCACAGTGCTTTTTTATGCATTTTTACCACCGGTCTATGCACATCATCATATCAAAACCATTCAAATCACCATACATGAAGAAACACACGGTTATGCAGTTGAAAATGGCTCCTGGGATGAAAGTTTTCCTCAATAGCTGTGCTGTGGACTCTGTAAATGAAAGTCTGATGGGGAGGAATGCATTTTGCCTTATTCGTGAGGGGAGTGTTAAAAATGCTATGAAGTTGGTAATGGAATGAAGGGAGCATAAGAAAAATAAATGGAGGGTGAGAAGGACAGGGAGAGGGAGGGAATGTTGGTACTCTTGGGGTGTGACGCTTGAGATATGAAGGTTGTTGTTCGCTTGTGTCTGTAAAGCGTAGAGGGTCAGTTTCATTAAAGGCAGTGAGGCATTGAGGCTACACAGCCATGAAAATAGGATAGATATTGATCATAAACACAGACACACACACATGCACACATAATTTATCAGTGGGAGATGCAGAAGCAAAAATGTGTAGTGACAGAATTAAAACATGATATACTCTCTAACATCAGACGATAAAGAACGCAGAGAAGGATGTCATGTGACCAGCTGAAGAAGCCAATGAAAAAAAATGTTTTGAAGAATACTCAAGCTGAACGCAGTGACCAAGGGCTGTCAAGTTCAAAAAAGGACAAAGACGTGCCATCTAAGAACAACGAAAATAGTCCTCATCTAATGCCCTATTTTCCATTCTGGGTTTGCATGTGGGAAAAAAAGAAAAAAAAATCTTAAAAACATCATAAAGGATAGTCGTGCCATATGTCACTTTAAAGGTCTAAGCTAGCAAAATACTAAAAGTTACTTTGTTGTTTCACTTGAAAAATACAGAGAGTATTAACAGCTTCTAAGGCTGAAATTATTTTGAACTTGACATGCTTTAAAGCATGGGGCTCATGGAGCAAGATAACAACAGCGATGGTGCAAAGGACAAAGACAGACATCCATTTGTCAAAAAACACTTCTGTACCTTACCTGATAGTAAAATGTACTCTTACGGTACTTCATGAGTTAATATGGAAATTACTCAATTTTGAAAATCTGTGAAAATTCAATGTGTAAATGCAGACATCTTAAAACAATCTTCACGGAACAACAGGACATGCTAACTTGGCTAAAAACACTGTTTCTTTCCCACATCATATTTACAATCTGTGATCTAGCACACTCCTTCAGGACATTAAAAAAAGGTTAAATAATAATAAATAAAGAAAACTGCAAAAACAATCAATATCTCTATCTATGTTTTCTCAGTAATGGATATAATTAAGTTTCTATTCACTGATAATCTTCCCCTCTGTCCAATCTAATTTGATCATACGTGGTGATTGAAGACAGATTGTGCTAGGTTTCATATTAATGACACAAAATACCTCGTTTTTCACATTTCTTGTGTGACTAAACAAGATGTTCCAAGTTTAAGTATGTAGGTTTATGAGATATGATAGATATAATGGAAGCAACAAGTCATTGAAAAGCACTTTAAATGTAATAAACTATTAAATGTAGAGGTAACTGACCTAACCTGCTAAATTATATAAATTTGACTTTATAGTTCAATGGACAGAAACCACTGATAATCCATCACTATCCAATCTGGCCTTGATTATTAAGAGGTGCTGTTGAGATATTTATTTCACAAACACGACATCTCACAGGATGAAATATTTTGACAGCCCATGGCTGTCTGTGTCACACGATGTTTCGTCTCTGCATTACAAATGAGTGTTCTCAGAACACTCACTGCTCGCATTCATGTGGAAAACACTTGACAACGAAGCATAGGACATGTAGAGCGTGTGTGTTCAGGGTTGATGAAGGATGTGAGTCTGTCCAGATGCTGCATGTGCTGCCATCTAACATGTTTCATAAACTCTCTCTCTCTCTCTCTCTCTCTCTCTCTCTCTCTCACACACACACACACACACACACACACACACACACACATACACATTATCAGGCAGTGTAAAACATGTGGAATGAGGAGTTAAAATTTCCTCTAAATTCTGGCTGTCTGTGAAATGAGAATGCATGTGTGACCAATGATTTCTATACCATGACATTATTAATAAATCAGTTATGAAATATGAATTCAGTTCAGTAGCCAGACATTTGAGTTGCCTGTGAACTAAATTCGAGGCTGTCAAATAGTGGGTCATGGCTTAAAAAAATACATATATTTAAAACTACAGTAGAAATGCATGGTGACCAATAGCTGTGACATTATTATTATTATTAATAATAATATTTAAATAAAATTAGACAAGGTTTTAAACATTATATCTGGCTGATATAGGCAAGCTAATAATTATTCAAATTTTTTGGGCTGATAACTGATAAAAAGCCAATAATAAAATTCAATTTGATTTTCAACTAAAATGAATTAATTAAAAACTTTTTTTTTTTTAAAGTAAATCATTTTAGTCATTTTATTTTAAATATGTAAAACAAAATAATATATATAATCTAAAGTATGAAAACGTAATATTTATTTAGCAATTTGCTACATTTAACAGTGTTATTAAATGAATAGCTTTTTAAGAGTAATTTGTGGGCATTAAATGACAGCAAAGCTATTTTAAATGTAAAAACAAGGGGAAATAATAATGCACTGTTGAAATATCCAACATTGGTCATTAAAAATACAATATTGCCCAATACTTGTAATTATTAAAAAGTGAAAAATTAAATTAAAAATAAATAGAAAGTAACCAATACGGTATTATGATACAATCACATTGTGTATTCCTATTTTTGTGTGTCTTTCTTATTAAATCAGAATTTCATCCATCTACCGTTATCATGTTTTTCTCATTACAGAAAATGAGGTATTGTTTGATGCTACTTTCCACCACTTTATCTGAATTTGCTATCACTGCACTGAAATTACCACTGAAAGCACTTGAGCTGAAGTCTCTGTTCAGTTGGTGATGTTCAAAGTGTGAGTGATGAATGGGTCTGTTTACCAATTGCTGTGAACAGCGGTGCGAGGGAGAGCCAGGATGAGCGAGAGAGGGAGAGATAGAGATTGAAAGAGTGTCTAGCAAATATCTGAACTCTATCACAAAACAAAACCATCAATCATGCGCTGAACGCTCCACTCACACAGAATTTATGGCAGATTAATGACTACCCTTATCGATAAATAACACTGCTTCCATATTAAACATCATTTTACAAATTACAGAATTACATCCTTTTAGCTTTAAATCACAATATGATTGTTGGCATCTGAAATCTACATAATGCATCTACACAGGTTCCCTTTAGAGACTGTGTTCATGCTAAAAGAATGATGCTCAGCATCTGGCAAGCTCTGTGAGTGATATCAGGATTGCAATGGAAACAGGACCTGTGTGCAGAGTTTATTGACTAAATCCCAAATCCAATAACCAACATCAAATAATGTAGTATACAGCAATAAAACAAAAAAAAAAAAAAAAAAAACTAAGTAACTCGACTTCGGTGCAGACTGTTAGGGTTAGCACAGAGTGACTGTAAAGAGCAGAACAGCTGCAGTAATAACGACAAGGACTGCATTTTCACTAGGTCATGGCGTGAACGTCTACAGTAAACAGAATGTTTCAAAATGTGACAATCACAAGATGATGAATAAATCATAATTTATATCTCTTCATTCTGTGTGTTGCACGAAACTTAATGTTGTATATTGAAACAACTACAATGACAAAAATGATAAAAAATTATTATTATAAGTATTATTTAAATTGTTTAAATATATATATAAAACAGTTATTTAAATTGTAATATTACCGACACCAAACTCTCAAGGTAGTATATGTACAAGTGAGTGTGTCAGAGGCTGAAAAATTATGTATAGACTATGAGGCAAAGCTCTTTGCACCTGGAGATTACTTTTAAAGCGTGTCAAATCCCCTTATGGTTAGGGCACTGCTAATCAGCACCTCAGAATGCATGAGTAGGCGCTAACACGTTAAAACTGCCACACAGGAGCAAAGGTTAGGTATAAATACAGGCTGACTTTGATTTTAAAAGGATGAGCTGTCAGTCACAGCTTTAAGAAAGAGGCAGCTAGAAAATGGTAAGTGTTTCCTCTTAAACCTAAGTACACACAAACACATACCCACTCTTTCTTTGAGTCTTTGCTATTCTCTCTCTCTCTTGTTCAGGCACATTCACTCCAGACACTCATCTTTTCTCTCAGCATGATGTCTCAGTGAAGACTGACTCTTTTAAGAAGGGCGGTCAAAAGTTTCCCACAGCAACAAGGAAAAATGAGACCTGAAGAGAGTGAAAACGATGGAGAATTATACTTACATTGCTATACTTCTGTCACTTAGGAGTTTAAAGGTTCAACAATTGTTCTGTTTCAAAACCTAGTGGCTAGGGAGTCATCATAGAGCTATTTATACTTGGTTTCACCATTTGTTTTATGAATAGCTAGTCATAAAAAAGCGCGCAAAAGTCCAGACACATTTGAAATGGATAATGATACTGGACAAAACACATTCAAAAGGTGACTTGACAGTAAGTGTAAATGCATAAGTTGTTTAGGCCACATAAATAAACTTTGCTTCTCCCATATGGAACATCCCATGAGGCCATGGGAGAAGATTTGTGAATGGCAAGCGAAGCACTGCTGATAGGTCACATGAAAATGAAACATGGGGAATGTAGTACATCCTGATTACATATTGCACATACTACGCACATTCATAGTATATAGAACATACTTTTAACAGTTGCTAAATAATTACTTATTTAAAAGAAGTGCCTGCTTAGAGAGTAAGTGATTTTGGATGCAGCCTAGATTTTAAAACAGATCTGTATTTACACTCATAATAAGTAATATTGGCTAAATTTCAGCTGAAAACCTGTGGGATACTTATAACCCTCTGTCTGCCGCTGTTAGATAACTGTATTATTTGAAAATAACATAATTAATCTGAGTTTTATGCCACAAAAAAGGCACAGACTGCTGGATTTCAATCTAATCCACTTGCAAACTTCTGTCAAAGATAGAAACATCGAGATTCAGAGGAATACAGATGTCAGAAATGATTTGACTGAGCTAAACACGCTGTACCGTTCTCACAGAGCGTGGGATAGCTTATTTCTACATGCAGTAAACAAGCTGACCCTTTTCTGAGCTCCACCCCTCTTGTTTATAGTTGCTTGCTCAGAAAATAATAACAGAACTTCCCACAGGAATGAACTGGAGATTTCTGTGCATGTGTTTTTTAGTAAAATGTGCTCATAAAGTGGTAAAACTGAATTGATATTATTCTTTTGTGGGCTGGAATTGAGTGTGAAACTACAAAGCATCTTTTATCTGCCATTTTGTTAAATTACACAGTAATGTGATTAAACACTGCAAAGAATCGAGGCAAATGCTTATCACAGTTAACTGAAAAGATAGAGGACTAATTTGAAAGTTATTACAACTGACAGCAACGGATAAGTGAACAGAACTGCTCCTAACATTTCTACAACATACTCACTATATGATAATGTAAACACTTGTTGTCGCCTCCATTGACAGAACAAATCAAATTTCCCCTTTTTTTCTAAGATTTCAATAAAACACCATCTAAAATCATAAAAACAAACAGGACTTTTATAGATCCATATTAAAAAGAGCAAAAGCTTGTCTGATAATATGGCAGACAGCAGCATTAGCTAAGGAAGGATTGCTCAGTAAGATTGAACAAAGGCACCATAAAATAGCCATTCATATATCTGTGACCGATGGACCCTGCAAAATTCAGCTATATTATTTCCACGACTAGATTACAATACATTTTTGACAGAAAATCTTTGTTCTCTCTCTCTCTTCTCGGTTCAGTGATGTTGTGCCATTGTTAAACTGCAGCTAAACTCTATTGATTTAGTTTCTCAGCGCATAAATGTTGATGTTCACCATGACTTTTCATTTAAACACTCGCTCAGTGACCTTAAACTTTTCCTGTAAGCAATAATATGTCCTGCAAGCAAACACAAGTGACATAGCATTCATCAAGCTGTTTGAATGAATCTCTTTGGCTTTTCCACAGTATGTAATTTTTGTTTGAAGTTAAAGCTATAGCTTTCAGTGAGTATGACATAAACTATCCTGTGGCTGTCGTAGCTGTTAGCCTATATGAACCAAAATTATGTCATCTGGGGTTACAGTATATGTCAAAATCTTCATAACAGACTTCAGCAAGCACTTATAGCAAATATAAGGCAGTGCAAAGTGTATAGCTGAAATGCTCAAGCTGCTTTGTTGTGGTCCCTATAGGGACTGAACAGCTTCTAGATGGGAACGCAGCACAGCAGAAAGTTAACGCCTCAAGCTGAGCTCAATCTAGAGCCATGCAGTACAGATCTGTCTTTAGAGTGAACTTCTAAACAGGAAAGAAGAAAGAAAGGAAATAGTGTAAGGAAGAAGGAAGGAAGACCAGAGTTACATGCTTTTTCATCAGCAATCTACATTTAATATTCATTAAAGAACTTTCACATGACCATATCACAGCTTTAACAAATCTCTCAGTGCCTTTAACTTCCACATGAAAAGCAACACACATCATCTCAGTTTGTGTCATAAAACTCAGTGTATCTAGATACACATGTCTCTTTCTTCTAAGTCTGGTGGTAAGACTGTAGCTTGCTTTGCTTCATTGAGTTCAATGTACTTTGACACACGTAATGTAAATAGGCCTTTGAAGCTGAAATGTAAAGGAAGCAGCGGCAGATCTTTTCTTTCATTTTGTGACTTGTATCCAATTTAAACAGATTACTGAAAAAAAAAAAGTTAGGGGTGGAGATTTGGTTCTATCCATCAGTTGTTGATTGGAAGGAGGGAGATCTGAATGCAAGCTTGAGGTTGATTGTAAGAAAGAGGTAGATTTAAGTGGACTTTTAAGTGGACTAAGTAAACAGAAAACTCCAACAAACATCACTAGAAAGAAGTCTGCCATTTCACTGAAAGATCAAGTTACTGTAAGACACTTATTAAAAATTTAAGTTAATAAAATTAACTTTTATTTTAAATCCACAAAAATTGTGGATGGTGGATATAAATCATTCACAATAATATCATTACAGCATGCATTTGAAAAACAGATGGGGTGAATTTTCATATCATGTCAAAAGGTCCTCACAATAATTTTAATGTGTGATAAATTTATTCTTTGAGAGAAAATGTCCAACAACGGAGAAGTTGCCGACCATGAGGATACCCACTTCATATATAAGAAGTTTTTATTAGGCTACTGAACAGTTTTCTATACTGGGGAAAACAAAATACCATGTATAAGGGGTTAGTATGTTAACTGAGAAAACATAGATGTGAGACAGCAGTAAGAAAGTAGCTTTATACTATTTACAGTCCAAGGTGACCAATTTACTCTCTGTGGCATTTACTGTAATTTCAGAGCTGTAATTTCACAAAATTGTCATTACAACAGAATTACAGTAATAAAACTTACAACCGCAACACACAAAAAGTACGGTCAGTTTCACAAAGCATAGCTCCTGCTGGCATGTTGTATAATAATAACTGGAGCTGGCTAGATAAGACTGTAACAAAGTTACAAAAGTTGCTGAGAACAATGGCTGCAGTAGTTATCCGAGGCTATTTCACTATGTTTGAGGCTATATCCTACCTTTACAAGCTGTCAAACCCCATAGAAGTTAATCACACAACACAAGATTCTTGTTGTTTACATACATTCTGCTATAGATCAACATGATCGATTATTTTAAATAGTTAATATTTATACAAACAGTTAATATTGTGTAACTTACATTTTAGACTTGATATTCCCAGTTACTGTCTGTATTTTGCTTCATCAACAATGAAATCCCAAACAAGCCAAAGCTGATACCGTCCAACGTTTCTGAGTAGCACGAGGTAGTGGTGTTGTTGAATGAGTCAGTGAAAGAAGCCATTGAGTGAATGATTTAATGACTCCTTCATAAACTCATCACATATGCTGAGTCCCAATGTGCCTACTTATACTACGCCCTTAAAGTGTGTACTCTTTTGGTGAAGAAAAATACACACTTTCGAGTGTGTAGTAGAAGAGTAGGTAAGTTTTGGGACATACTATCACGTCGTCTTTAACGGACCGCTCTGTCACATCTGTTACACGCACTGTAAACAATCATCTTGTCACTGTTAACATCCTCCACATTTCTTTTCATACGGTATTGGAGAGAAAAAAGTAGCTTGTCGTTCTGCCAGTCGCGGGTCTTTAATGGCGAGAACTCTGCTCATATTTTCTGCTTAATGATGCATTTAAAATTTAACGACCAAATGGATGTTTCTAAAAGTTCACATTGCTGTTGCAGATGAAAAATAACACGGATAACAATAAATAAATATTTTTTACCAGGTTAAATGTTGATTATTAGTAACTCCTTTTTGTAAACCTCTCTACCTAACGGTCGATGGCGCAAATCTGCTACATGTGTAGTTTTTATAACCGTTTTTGTCGTGTTTGTAGTTCTGGACCGAATCCTTCACCAAAGCGCAATGGATTGTGGGCAATTTTAGCTATTACAATGTGCACGGATCCACACTTCAAAAATCGACCTGAAATAGTAGACCATCCGGGAACTTTTGGCATACTCTTTTCAACATACTATGCTTTGGGACACACTTATTGTAATCTCACATACTATTTAGGATGGATAGTATGAACATTGGGATGCAGGGTTGTTTTGTTCATGAATGAATCAGCGTTTTGAAGGAATCGGTTGAATGAATCATTTTAGGACTTACTTATTAAAACGGTCACTTGTCGCCACCTACTGCCGTAACAATGTAGCGACGTTTTACTTAATACAGTCTAGATGTGAATACAATTTATTTATTAATTATTACTTAATTTTATTTAGTATTTTTTGGTTATATTCTCTTTTCTTATATGTATATGCAAGTACCCAGAGTTTCTGGAAAGCATAACAAATTCCTAAAAGTAAAGTTTATTCTGATTCTGAAAACAGGGCCTTGGGCCATTCCTCTGTGTGGTAGTGTGTGTTTATTTGTGTGCTGATAAAGTGAGAGAAGGATCCTCATCTAGTCATGTGGAGTGAAGTCTGTCTCTGTGGTGACATGCTTGATGGCCGTTGGTTTTCTTTTGGCACTTTGTGTGTGGCTCTGATCGATGAATGAAAGTGACTAGAGCAAATGCACACATCTATCTGAGGATGAGAACCAGAGTAATCTCTAATTTCTCCTCTAACAACCCTCTAACTGTGGACTTTAACAATATTTCATATTAACAGTATTTTCTCTTGTTTTCAAAGCAATTAAATAGTTTACTTCAGAAGCAAAACTGCAGTAATTTCATTTCCCTCTGTGTATCTGCTCATACCCCCTACACATATTTTATAAATATTTATTCTTTTAATTTTAAGCATTTGAGCATTAAATTAGTTTTAAGCATAAATATATCACAATTTAGTGAATAATTACAACAATACTAAAAACTATATGCCAATACAGTAAGAAAAATAAAAGTTAATTCAAAATCAATTCCCTACTGCATTAGCACTAATTAGTTGAAAACTAATTTTTGCTTTGATGGTTGGCCAAGTAAGCAAGCTAATTGCTTCCTATAACAATATGTTTAAGATGCTTGCAAATTAGCATCGCATTTACTAACAAAAATGGTCCATTATGCAATTATGTTTCATAGATTATTGTATTATTATACAAATGACAAAGTTCATAATATTCACATTAGGCCATCAGCTACATCAATAGAGTTAGCAAATTCATATTTCTGGACGCACAGGACTGACATTCCTGGTCATCATGCAATAACCTTTGCCCTAGCTGCCCAGCAACCTGCAGTAAAATTATTTTCCTCTGTATATATCATAACCCTACACATTAGATTATTTTATGCATGTAATAGGCTCTAATTAGCACTGTTTGTCCATCAACAACAGAGACTGAAAATGAATTGATATGTAGATATTTACATCAGTTATCTGGCTTAATGTATTTAAATTCTCTTTAAGACTGTATCACAGTGATGAATAATACATGAATTTTATTCAGCTGATTGACAGATGTGCTGAATAAGGAGAAAATCTATAGAATTTGGAAAGAGAAATAAGGAAATCACCTTCCCCCTAATGTAGTTCATTTCTATGTAGATTCATTCATAAAGGTGCTCATAAGCATACATACACACACATGTAATCTCAGAGGAGTTGTTGTGGTCTCTTTGCTCCGCCTGATGCTGCATTCGTTTAGCTAATTGTGCTCAATGTTAATGCTGAACCATTTTTATGTGATGCTAAATTATTAAGGTTCATTCATAATTCATAAAACGTAATAACCTCTGAATGCAAGCTTGAATAATGGAGGGGGAATCGTTCAAGCACATTCTTCCGGCTACAACTTTGGCTAGGCCCCAGTTTAAAAATAGACAAGTACAGATGGATGAAAAGGAGGAAGAGGTGCATGATATATTACTTCAGTCAAAACTGGATTTTTATTAGCTGTTAAGTTTATTCACAATATCCTTATTTGAGTTGTTTTACAACAAAGGGATTGGATTGAAGGTTTGGATGGGAGGAGTTGATGGAGGAGGGGAGAAAGTGGGATGACATAAACAGTGTGGAGAGACTGAGAGATGAGGGACACACTGCTCATCTGCTCTAGGCTTTATACCGCATGCTGAATTACACTGATTTATATGCCGATGTATCACTCAAATCCATCTCTCTGACATTTACTCCTCCATCCCGCCAGACTTGATGTTTTCTTCTCCCTAGACCTCATTTATGTGTTTCTCCTCATGCCTTAATATCTTTACATATGTTTTGAAGAGGAACCAGGGAGGAGCAAAAATAATATTGTAGTGCCTGATGTTACGGGGGGAACGAGACGTGAGGATCCATTTGCAAGCTTTATTCAAAGGTGTGGTTACAAAACAAGCAAGGTTCATTCAGTGGCAAACAGGAACAACACAGGCAAGACAAAGAGTAATCCTAGGGCAAGCGTGGGTCGACGATCGGCGTACAATATCCAAAAGGGCAAGGCAGAGAGATAATCCAGGTACACGAGCAATAGTCCAAGAGAGGTGCAAACAAAGTCTGAATGGCAAGGTAAAGGGTTAATCCAGGAGACACAGGCAAGAATCAAAACACTACAAAACACGCAAGGCAAGGCCTCCGTAGAGTAGCTATCGCTAGGAGAGTGATATACACTATACAATACTCAGCAGAGAGGAAGAGGAAGTCCATTATTTATGTAGGGTGTGTGATCAGTGCAATCAGCTGTGTGTGTCGTCAGTGCAATGGATGATGGGAATTGTAGTCTGAGGTGGCGTGAAACAGTTAGTGTGGTGCAAGAGTCCATGTGGTGAGCGAGTGACCTCTGGTGGTGAGTTAACGGACGTTCATAGACCAGATTCATGACACCTGAAGTGACATAACAAGGGTTGTAAAACCTGAAATCACCTTACAGGATACACTACATGGTGTAAAATTAATGGCCTTAATCATGATTTCAAGGTAGAATTAAATATAAATGACTTTTATATATGACTTTTTCAAGTTTCAGAGCTATATCATTTATTTGGTTAGCACCTTTTATGCATATGTCATAATATAATATAATATAATATAATATAATATAATATAATATAATATAATATAATATAATATAATATAATATAATATAATATAATATAATATAATATAATAATAAATATACGTTTAGATAAAAAGAACAATTAAAAACAGCAGAATAAAAATAAAAGCTAATGAAGTAAAGTAATACATTTTTAAAAAATAAGAAAAAAGATACATTCAATAAAATGATTTTGATTTGAATTTTTTTTTAATCAATAATGTTTATTGATATTTTATTTATATTTTTTGGTGTGAGTAAAGCCTTAAAATATTATTAAGACAGCAGAAAACAAAGAAAGTCAATGGAAAGTCCCCATAGTGACAGGAAAACAAACATGCGAATATGTGCGCACTACAGGGTCACCTCCTCTCCTGTTTCATTTATCTGTGCTCTGCTCGCTGTCATTTAAAATCTGCTGTTAGTGTAATGGTCTGTTCTTCTCCACTCTTTTCTTCGCTCCCTCATTTGCTCCCTACAAGGGTCACCTCTCTACCACCTGTCTGCCCTGTAACTGCAAGTCGGCTTCCATTTCTCTCTCTTTTCACTGTTGCTTCCTTCACCTTTTCTCTCTTTCCACATATTGCTCTCTCTTTCTCTCTGTAATAGAGATTTTCTGTCTAAATGATGATAATTGGCCTAATTCATATCTATGGAACTTTAAAATGGTTTGATAGAGTAGAAACAGAAGAGAGAGCTCTGCAAGCTAAATCTAGTTTACTTCAAGCATGTTGAATTAAAGCAGTTGGCAATCAATTCTATTCTCAAACTTTCTAATTTAAAGTCTTTTGTCCTCTATTCTCTCAGATGACCTCTTTTAGAGGTCAAGATTTCCACTTAAAACTCCCACCAATTAAAGTTACATCATCTGACCTCATGAATATTTCATCTGACACTTAATCTTGTTCATTATTGATGTGCCTCTGCAATTTTCTCAAATTCTTTTTTAATTATTTAGAACTATGTACTATTTTATTGCATTGTTACAATTGTTAATTTCACTTTTGTTTGAGGGGGCATTAAAGTCAGCATGAAGTAAAACAGATACTATTTACTTTATAATACACATTACCTATTTTGCCAGTGCATGTAATTACAAAAAAATTTTTTTTAATCTTACATCATATTTTAATAACTTGCTCTGCCTCTGCAACCACCTTTTTGGCCTTGGTTTTTTGGCCCTTGCACCAAACTATTTTAGGCTCTGTCCCAGATGACATACTTAATGTGCACTTGAAGTCTTGCAGAATTTATCTTCAAAAACCTCAACAGAGTACTGCACGGGTGTTAAGACATCCAGAAATTTAGCATCACATCACTTGCTCACTAATGGATCCTTTCCAGTGAATGGGTGCCGTCAGAATGAGAGTCCAAACATCCGATAAAAACATAATCCACAGCATGACTCCAGTTGATCAATTAACATCTTATGCAGTGAAAAGCTGAGTGTAAAAAACAAATGTTTTAAAACCATCTGGCCAAAAACCAGTTCATAATCTATAATGACTCTGCAGTGAAAAAATCACCACGTGTTGTCCTCTCACATCAAAATTCACCGACATATTTTTTTTTATACTGTATACTTTATACTTTTTTTTGATTATTTTTTATTTTTTTTTACTGGAGAAAGCAATATTATGTGGGACTTGTATTTTAGCCAAAAACAATGGTTTGAAGTTAAAAACATCTTGATGGATTTCTTACAAACATGCAGCTTTTCACTTCAGAAGACTGATGGACTGGAGTCATGTCAAGATTATTGTGATACTTTAATCATCAGTTTGAACTCTAATTCTGACGGCACCCATTCACTGCAGAGGATCCACTGGTGAGCAAGTGATATATAATGCTAAATCTCTTCCAATGAAGAACAAACTCATCTACAATTTTTTCTGGTGAACTATTACTTTAATATCCAGTGACTTAAAAATATTTGTGTTGGCCTACAGAATAAAACAATAAAAACCAGTAGCTTACATATAAAGGTGTTTTTGTGGAGGAAAACAAATGGTTTTTGCTTTGTACACAACACCTCTGTTCCATTAATGATATAAGCAACTGAACATTGTTTATAAATGTTTATTGACGATTTAGTGTGTTATAGTTGTTTTGCTCTGAGGTTATGGAAATAAGTCAGTCTATTATCTACTGAGTGCGTGACAAACATCTCTGCCTTTATCCATCTCTCACTTTCTCATACATTCACACAATTACAGCTGCTCCATATATTGATATTTTTAAAACAAATCTCTGTCTGAGATACACTTTGTGTAAAGCCACATTTGTATTGCACAGAATAAAATAATGAATTCATGGGTGTACTCATACTCAAGCATATATACGTGTACATGTGTGTGTGAGGGAGATTGAAAAGCTGCGAAAGCCAAAAACTCACTGAGAATGAAAACATCAGATTTTATTTATGCCAAAATGCTCTGGCTCTTTCAAGGATGTTCTTTTTCCATGGCAGCCTTGTAGAATTAATGCTGATGAGAGCATCTCTGCAAAAGGCCCATCAATATCACGCTAGAACACATTCCCAAACACCACAGTACTTTAGCCTAGAAATATCTCCTCTGCTCTGAAGGCCAACCTGGAAATTCACAGTTATATTTCGTTTACAATTGACACGAAAAAGCCTAAAATGATCTTAAATGCAGTCGGTGCAATGCATTAAGCAGTAAAATACCCATTCCTGTAATTTCCAAATCAGTTTAACAAAACAAATTTTAATTAAACCCCACCAATCTAAATAAGGAAGTTGTGATGTGCCTCATCAATGTGATTAGACTGATAAAAAAGGGTAATTTATGGATGTTATAGAGTTTGTGAGATTGAGAAATGTGTGTGTTGCCATGTGCCTTGAACTCAATTAAATCTCTCTAGATCTTCATATCTCACTCTTGATCCTCGTTATTTGCGGTCTGTAGTTTGTCTCCCCAACTCTGATTGCTGCTCACAGGCAAAGTATAATTTCAGAGATTGCATGGACCCACAGGTGAGAGAACACGCTTTTGGCCTCCATCTCAGATGATTATGTAGCCAAGAGGCCGCCAATTACGTTCGGTGGCACTGATGAGTGTGTGATTGCAGACCCAGATCCCTGCAGAGAAGCTTCACCACAAGAGCCTCTGAGGACACATTGGGTTATAATATAGATGAAAACACCAACAAAAACATCAGTGTTACTTAAAAGAAGTCAAGAATCGGGCATTTATTTCTTATGATTTTATCATTTATTTCAGACAGAACACTGAATTAAAATACATAAAATCACTGAATATACTGCAAATTATTAAACAGTCAGAAATCTGGAACAAAAGACATTTATGGGCCACTAGATTTTGTCAGTCAAAAACAGTGTAGCCATTGTAATCTGATTCCTAAACAAATGAGTCTTAGGAATCGGATGTTTTTAGTAAATCAAAAACAGTGCAACCTGTCTAGACTGATTATCGAACGAATGACTCTGAGTCAGTTTAAAAAAAAGTTCAGAACGAGCAGTCCAAGACGAATTACCCAAATTAGTTTTTTATTTTAATTGAATCAAAAACATTCCAT
This sequence comes from Barbus barbus, assembly GCF_936440315.1. Classification (NCBI taxonomy): domain Eukaryota; kingdom Metazoa; phylum Chordata; class Actinopteri; order Cypriniformes; family Cyprinidae; genus Barbus; species Barbus barbus. The sequence goes on from NC_136758.1 coordinate 19,101,448, forward strand.
ACAAACACTGTAGTCTGATTTCCAAACTCTTATGACTCTTATTAGTCCGTTCTTTTAACTGAATTATGAGCATTGCAGTCCTGAATTCTGAACTATAATTCTGCCTGTTTTTAGTTCTTTAAATGTAGTGTTTTTTTGTACTCAAGGCTTGTGATTCTTGAGACTGACTGATCATATGGCAATGTTAAGAGTTTTGTATTTAAAAAAAAAATCAACATTAGAATTGTACCATAAGCCCAAACATTGGGCGGAATTAGGCAGACTCTAAAAAGCCTGTCATTAAAAACTCTCTGTTTTGAAGGACTATATAATATAATATAATAAATAATAGAAATATATTTATCAAATTTATCTCATCTGACATTTTAACAAAACTTTACACTTGAACTAGACTTCCATCATTTTTCTACATTGTACATTTCTTGTTTTCTTTAAGAGAACCATGTATTCCTGAAAGAAAAATCTGTGCTTGTGTTTACTTGACCTCCAACCTTAGATGTGCTGAAGCTTCTAAAAGCTTGTATCACAGTTAGAAGATTGTGAGAACCAGGACCAAAACTCATCCAAAGACTTAAATGGGTGTGCTTGGCCCTAAATAAGATATTCCATTTCTCTGATTCAACATGCAACTGAAGTATTGAAGCAGCAACACTTTGAATGGGTTTTAACACTTATATAAAACACAAAACTTTTGGGAGTCTGTTGGATTGGAGAGATGAAAGCAATCAAACCCACAGGTGAGCTTATTATTGGCTGCTCGCCTCCAACTAAACCAATCACCTCTCCTTCCTCCCGTATAATCTATCAAGATTATTCCGCTTCTGCAGATATAATGATTAATAAACATCCACAGCATGCTGACAGAGCCCTTCCAGAGGCTCCTTAATCTGTTTCCTGTCGCACTGACGACAGCTTGGGCTGTCACACAGGAAATTGGAAAAGCTTGTGTTTGGATGCATGCAGGAACAGCGCGCTAAGATTTTAGACAGCATTTATCAGCCCGACAGTTCTGCAAGCTCTCGTCCTCTACCTTTCTTTCTACTACTTTTTCCCATCAGCTGCCTTTCTCTGACAGCCTGGTTCACACTGTCACTTCCATTGAAGCAACTCTTTATGTTATGTATGGGTTCTCTCCTCCTTCCTCTCTATCGTGTCATTCATGCCTTTCCTGGCTGTTATCTTGTGCCGCTTTTCTCTCCTGATGAAATGATTGAGTGGTTCTTCACCCTCTGTACTTCTTCCTGCCCCTTGCTCTTCTCTCTCTCTCTCTCTCTCTCTCTCTCTCTCTCTCTCTTCTCCCTGTCTGTCTTAGTCAGCTCCCTACTGTAGTTCAGTAGAAAGTCCACTGACTAGGGAGTCAGCCATTTCCATAACTGTCCCAAAAATAATGTTAAAATATAGTGAAGTGTCCCTTAAATCCCCTAAGGAAAAGCACAAGTGTAATGATATTCCATAATTTTTTTTTTATGTGCATGCACACACATACTTATTCTGTGCATACTTATTCTCCTGATTTTGTTTGAAAATATATTTTGTTCTGCATTTCTATGAACAATCTTAAAAGTACCAAGAATGTTTAGTATATCATTGATATATTATTATAGTTTATTAATATTTGGAATTAGATTTTTATAGTTTCTGTTTTCTCTTTAATTATAGTTACAATTTTAGTCATTGTGCTTCCATTTTCATTCGTTTTTGTTTTATTAAATATTAATTCTTATATATTTCAGTCATTTTAATACTTCAAGTTAAACTAAATGAGAAATGTTGAGAATAAAAAGACCCCATTTTTATCTCTATTTATTTGTTAAATTATGTTCAGCAATTATGTACCACTAATATTGATTGTATATCTGTATTTGTGTCATGTCTGAATGCCATTTTAACGTGCAACCTCATAATCATGCTATAACTGAGTCACAAATGTCACAATTTTTAAAAGGCCTTTGCTAGTGATCAAATAAATGTTTATAATACATTGCTTTGTGCTACAGGGAACTAGGGAGTGGAATGTAACATAGCCTCTTACCCCTCTCATTTCGCTTAATATCCTCTCTATTTTCCTCTTTATGATCACTTTGCACTGATTCATATCCTCTAGTCACCTCTTACTGGCAGGTTCCCCTGCGATTCTGATGCAGCCTGAACAGGACACAGTCTGACTACAGCTAATAATGGAGCTGCTGATTAAAGGATATGAGGCTAGGCTCTACTGAGCACGCAGGTGTCATTCCTCCAGTCTAGAGCTGTATCACAGGCAGAGCGCAGATGGGTGTAATGTCCCAGAAGACAGCACAGACATCAAAGTGTGCCCTGGAGAGAACTCCAGATCATAGCCCTCAGCTCTTCAATGCAAGTGTTACATTTGGTACGGTAATTGCATGCGTGGGCTACACATCCTAAATTACGCCCAAGCAGGTCTAGGCCTACTTATAATATAGGAATAGCCATAAAATAGATTTAAAGAAATACTTCACCCAAAAACACTCACTTTCATATTCCAAAACCTTTTTTTCCTTTGTAGGCCTACATGTATAAAAGCATTAGGCTACTAACACGCTATGTATTATTCTATAAAATATTACTATAGGCTACTAAACCATCCTACTGACTCAGTGTTAATAAAGCTACCCAGTGTAATCGCTGTGAAGATAAAGATGCTATATAAAAGTCTTGACATTTATTATTGTTTTTAAATGAAATTCCTTGCAGCAATAAATTATACAACATATTTCCGATATATTCGTTATTGTGCTTGAAAATGCCATATAAACTCTGAAAAAAGCCATTCGCCTTCAAAAAGAATAATTTTATTCATCGTAGTTTAGCAAAGATAAACGATTCCTCCTGTAATTTTACGCAGGCACAGGTTTGGACAGCACGCCCTGCGCTCAAGGACCCCTCAGCATCCGAACATGGCGGCGGTCACAAGGCTGTGCTGTGTCCTCCGCTTGTCATTTGAAGGTGCATTTTTAATAACTCTTTTTTGAATTAACGTTTATTTTTTACCTCTGTTGGCGGTTGTCTTCGAGTTTGACGAGAGATCCATGTAAATAACGTGTAGATTATAAGAGGTTTATAGATAAAGCTAGTGTGAACATGCTAACAGTCGCTGTCAGAGCAGGAGAAATGTGATGGTTTGCCTCATAAAAAATTAATACAAAACTCTAAAATGATTTTATCCCTCATATAGCTAGCACAAAATGTCAGCCCTAGCCACCATAGACATGTCTGCAATAGCAGTCAGTAAATTGTCACACTGACCTCTGAAATGTGAAGCATGTGACGTTAATTTTAATGTGTAATGTTTTTGTTATCATTCATACGCAATGGCTTGTTTTTATTGTTTTAAATATCTTCGTCATTCCAGATCTGAAGTATGAGAATTCTGGCCTTACATGATGTTGTGTGAAGAACTGCAAGTAGCTGCTTAGTATGGCAGTTTTTGCTCGTGTTTAGTGGACTATAAATGACCAATGTATTCAATATTGCTGTTTTGACCTTAACAGAGAAGCAGATAAGCCTTCATCAAATGTTTAGGCACAATAGATGTACTCTTTGTTTTTATTGGTTTGTTTTTGTTGTGGTTTGATGTACAGTATAATATATATATATATATATATATATATATATATATATATATATATATATATATATATATGTATATATATATATATATATATATATATATATATATGTGGAAACCAAAGATAATCAGTGATCTGGAAGTTATTGTGCATGAAGTGTGAACTAAGATTTCAGTAGAGAGGTGACAAGCTTCTAAGAACTTAGAGGCGATATTTATTAGATATTATAAAGAATAAACTTAAAAACTGGACTTTTATGTGTTGAATAGTTTTATACATGGATGTGTATTGTCAGTAGAATAGATAGTAAATTCTGTGTATCTGGTTTTGTGCTGTATAATGGTATAGATCAGAACTTTTCATTTTTCTTTTAAGATATGTCCTATCCTCTGTCATTATTGTCAACAGGTGTCGGAGCTCTCAGAGCTCTAGGGGGCGCTGCTCACCTCTCCCATTTGGCAAGATTCAGTCCCCCCCAGTATGCTCCAGTCACTGCCGCCCTGCAGCAGAACAGACATTCAAGCTTCTTCAATAAACGTAAGAAGCTATGATAAGCTTTGTTTGATTTTTAGTGAGTGTCAGTCAAGATCGTGGAGTGATGGTGCCTTATTGCTAAGGGATCAGGGTTGGCAGCCCATAGGTCACAGGTTTGACTCTCAATATCATCATGAGAACAGAGTTTATGATATCTACTTTCACCATTGTACTCTTGATCATAGTACTTAACCTTGAGCTGCTCCAGAGGGGACTATGACTGCCGATACTGTACCATAAATAGCTTTTTTAAGCATCTGCAGTATAAAAATTGACAAATTAACAATCCTCATGTTACAAAAAAAAAAAATCAGCTCAACTTTAGAAAATTTGACCAAACTTTTTAAGATGACCTGTAAAATGGTTAAATGAATAATAATATCATATGATGTTTAATTACATTAAATGAAGGATCCCTAATTAAATTGAAATTTAGAAATTTAATGAATATAATTGAGAGACATTAAATTACTTTGGAAGATGAGTAAAGCATTCAATAAACAATACAGAGACAATCAATATAGTTTTATTTCCATGTCATTGAACAGGAGGATAGCATTGGCATGCAGTTCAGGGTTGTTATTATTAGCTAAAACTAATACTACAAAACCTTTTTTGTTAATTGAAAAAGCTGAAACAAAATTAAAATCTTAGTTTAAAAACTTCAACTAAAAGAACATACTGAAATATTAAAAACTAAAACTACTATATAGCAAAATGACAATTAAAATGACAGTAAATCTAAAAATAAAAGCTAATTCAACGTAAAGATAAAAATAATAATGGTAAGTTAATCCTTATTTTAGTTTTTTTTTTTTATATTTATTTTATATGATTGGTGTGTGTAAATACTGTACGGAATGGGTTAATGCATGCTTTGCTTCCATGTGAAACTTGTAATATGGAGAATATTGTAGAAGTGAAGCACAGAAACTGTTTCGCAGAGTCACCAACTGTCTTTGCTGGACCGTGAAATCAGACCATAAATATGACTTTTAATTTGAACGAATTAAACAAAGGCATCTGCTTTTTAAGCCCATTTCCTCTAAGATATGCAACCTTTGTTGTTCCCCCAACCCTTTTGTTTGTCTGCTTTCATAAGGATCTGCTCCTTGTGACATAAACACCTCTTCATTGAATAGTGCAAGCTTAGAAATAATACAGTTATAAAGAAAATCATCCAAAACCTTTTTTTTTTTTACTTTAAAAACTGCATAGGGATGTGCCTTCAGTGTTTTTCTTGCAGATGGTGTGGTTGCATGTACGGAGTGTGTGTTTGAACGCTTTGGTTTTGTGTGCATCAGTGTGTATTGGGGATTTTTGGTTGTCAGATAGAATTATGATATTTCTTGAACTGCTTTTGTTGGAATCGGATGCTTCATTAAGCCTGGCAGGCCTCTTGGTCTCATCTAATTAAGTCCTAATTAAATCAGAACAACATCAAACAACTCCCAACGTCCCAGATTACCCAACCCCTCTAAACACACACACAGAATATAGATGAAAGTTCATAATTTCAGGGTAAAACCAACTGCTGGAATTTTTTCTACGGTGCAGTTGTTATCTAAATACACAGGTTAACACTTTATTATTCATTCTCAGTGTTGGGAAGGTTACTTTGGAAATGTAATAGGTTACAGATTACAAGTTACCCTACTTAAAATGTAATAAGTAGTGTAACTATTTCAATTACTTTATTAAAGTAATGTAACTGATTACATTTGATTACTTTTTGATTACTTTTCTAAATTTCTAATGTTTTCAACTGATAATCATTTTCAAACAGGCAGGGTTAACCTTACAGTAGTACAGTACTCAACACTGATTACTGTCAGACTTTCAAAATCATTCATCAATTGAATTAAGATTATAATATTTTAATTTTAAAGGAGACATTGAAAGCAAAATTCAATTTTACATGGTGTTTGGATATAAATGTATCTACCAACCAACAATGATAAAAAAAAAAGAAATTCACTTTTATTTTTTATTTTTTTATTGCTCAGGCCCTGCCTATATATAAACCCATATAGGAAATAAGAGTTATTGAATAAGCATGTTCTAAACTCCTGGAACATTGGTGTTTCGTATTTTAGAGCAGTCACTGCAATTTATGAAAGAAATCAATTAAATCTGTATGTGGGAGTGTGTGTGAAAAAAAACAAAATCAGATGTTACCTAATTTGTAATCCTTAACATTTTCAAAAGTAACTGTAATTCAGTTACACATTTTTTCTTTCTTCTTTACAATTACTTTTGTAATTAAATTATGTAATTCCGTTACATGTAACTAGTTACTTCCCAACACCTTATTAGAGTGTGTATGAGTCTAATAGACTGTATTAGTGATGTGGTTGTAGGTGTGTGTGATTTATTGACATCCATTTATTCCCTTAGTGACAGCTGATGAGCTTTGGCGGGGAGTCTTAGCTGAGTCCGGTGCCGGTGCCAGAAAGGGAAGAGGAAAGAGAACCAAACGTAAAATTAAAAAAGATCTCAATCGAGGCCAGAACCTTGGAGAAGGTACATCCTACCCATAATATCCTCTCATCTTTGCCTGCTTCACAGCATTAACAGAACACACTAAGAACATTTTTAGGGGCTTTGTTTTACACGTCTGTTTCTTGTACCTAAAACATTATAATTTGAATAAAGATCATTTTTAAAGAAAAAAAATCATAATTTACATTTAATTATAATGTGACTTTTGGGGCAGAGGGGATTTGGGCCCATTTAGATTTTTTTTTTTTTTATGCTTTTGAAAGAAGTGTCTTATTTTCTGTTTTATTTGATCACAAAATACAGTACAAACAGAAATATTATTACAATGTATAATTGTAATTGTAATTTCAGTATATTTTAAAATGTGATTTATTCCTGTGAATTCCTGTCTTGAGTGTCACAGACCTCTTCAGAAATCATTGTAATATGCTAATTTGGTGCTCAAGAAACATTTCTTGTTATTAATGTAAGAAGGCAATGTAACAAGGCAAAACAGCTGCTTAATGTTTTTGTGGAAACCATGATGCATTATTTTTAGTTTTCTTTAATGAATAGAGAGTGCAAAAAAAATGCATTTATTTGAAACAGAAACCTTCTGTAATATTATAAATATATTTACTGCCACTTTTGATCAATTTAGTATTTGCTAAATAAAAGTAGTCATGTGATTTAAAAAATTTCTGACTGGCCCCACATCTCATCATTCTTTTACCCAAAGAATTAAACTGGCTATTTTTGCTACTGTTTGCTACTTTAAGACTGTGGGCATGTAAATTGTGATTTAGCATTGTATGACCTGTTTTGCAGCATACAAATAAGCCTAATCTTGAATGAGTGGACTGAGTGAGCTTGTAGCAAATGTTTGGATAGTAAATCAAACATTAAGGAAAATGCCATTTGTTTGTTTTTAATCATACGATGCCTTAAAAAGAAATAATTTTATTGCTCACCAGTTCTGGTTTTCTCTGGACAGATTTAAGGCCAACGCTACGTTACAACGGTTATAAACAGTAGTAACCATCAGATGTCCATTTTAGTCTGTAGCGTTTCTTGAGGTGTTTGCACTCACTATGCCAGTTAATGAATATCAATCACAGCTCGGCTTCAAGTTTAGAGGTTTATATCTGCTGTTGGAATCTAACCTTTTCCTAAGCAGACATCGCTCACAGAGCGCCACAATTATTGAGTGGCATTATTTACTTTCACTTAAAAAGACCTCAGGGGAATCTATCGATTTATTTTTCTCCGTCTCTTACACTCGCTCCTGGAGGCTTTTCTTGAAACCAGGTAGAAACTGATAATAGTGTGTAATGTGTGTTTTTGTGACTTCATGTGTGCTCTTTAGGTCGGGCTGGGTACCTGTGGCCTGGTCTGAATTCTCCGGTGTATAGGGATGGGTCCGTCCAGAAACCATCACAACGAGGAGAGGCAGAGCAGAAGGAGGTGACAGCAGCCCTGGAACGCCAGAGGGATGAATGGGACAAACGCAGAAAGACTAAGATAAAGAGAGAGAGGGGCTGGACTGGCTACTCCTGGGGTGGGATCAGTCTGGGTCCGCCAGATCCGGGGCCCAACGGAGGTGTGTTTGTGTGTGTGGGACAGCTCATTGATTTGTTCCATTCTACTGAAAACACTCAGTTAAGGAGATGCATGGCTGTATAGTTGATTTAATAATGTATAGTCAAACAGGTTGATGAAAACATAGTAGAATGTATGGCGCAAAACCTGCATCTACACGCTTTGGTTGCTTCAACAGTCACACACACACATTCAGACACAGCGAAACAAGATGCAGAAAGTGCAATCTCCTTGTAATTTACACCGCTGTTCATCTCTGTTCTGCCGCTCACCATTTTACCGTGCAAATAGATTTCCTGTCCTCTGATTGGCCAAAGGGATATGGGTGCAATCTCTGGTAGTCGTGGTGATGGATTGCCCAGCGACGGTGAGGCCTGGAGTCTGAATCATGTCTAGATTTGCTCCAACAACTTCTCACCCCTGAGTCACCACAATAACACCCCCTCCTTTAAATCGAGGAAATATGCTTGTCTCTCGCGGGCAAAATGAAACACCTGTAATGAGTTACTACAGCAACCTCAGAGCCCTGGGGTTAGAGGTCATAACAGACCACTCACCTAATCTCATTTAACGCATTTGCTGTCCCTGATCAAAAACAAATAGGCTGTGTGAGCCATTTTTAGCTATCTCAACCTGTGCTGATGACCTTTGGTGTTTTTTTGTTGTTTATTAGAAGTTGTGACTTTGCTTTGTCACTTTTTTCCCTTCAGAAACATATGAAGATTTTGATTCACGTGTGATAGAGGTGAGTACAAACAGAACCATGTGTCTTACTAACATGAAATTGCATTAAAACTAATTCTGTAATGTTTTGAATTTATGATTAAAAATGAATATTTTACATGAAAAGATTTTTGTATGAATTAGGATTTGATTGTATTAAGTGAATTTTCTTAATATTATTTTTCTTTACCTGCAACAAGGGATTAATTTGATCTGCTTTATCTTGTTTCTCCATTGATAGCCATTCCAATGCAGTTGTGAATTCTGACAAAATATATACTTAATACAAATTTAAGGATGTTAATACTTTAATTTAGCAAGAATCTGTTAAATTAACCAAAAGTGACCGTAAAGAAATGTGTAATGTTACTGAAGATTATAAACGCTGTTTCTATTCATAAAAAACTATATTATAATAAATAAAACAAACTAATATAATAATTTTTGTTTTCCAAAAAAACTCTCCATCTATAATTAAGATGCACAGTTTTCGGCATTCATAATAATGAGAAATGTTTTTTTGAGCAGTAAATCGGTATATTAGAATGATGTTACAATGAAGACTGGAGTAACGGCTGCTGAAAATACAGCTTTGCCATTAGAGGAATAAAATACAGTTTAAACTATATTAAACGCTTAATTTTTCCCTTGGTTTGTTTTTACTGAGGTCGTCACAGTGCATTTTGGGATTGCTTAATCCACAAAGGCTGCATGCTGTGTTGCCTTAGAATTGCCAAAATGAGGTCATTTTGCTGCCTACTGTTTGGAAAGAGTCTTTATGTTGGGAAAAGACCTTAAAATGCTGCCTAGGTAGGTGGCAAACCAAGTTTGGAACAAAGCTAGTGTGTTTGTGATTGTCAAAAAGATGTGCTTTGGAGATACAGCATCTCATCTTTTTTGAATTTAAGAGAGAATTGTGTTTGTGTGTATCTCCCTTGTGAATGTCATTACATGTGTGTATCTCAGAGCTTCTGAACCACTCTCTTGAACTCCTAAATGGGAGGCAGTCAGGGGACAAAATCTGCTCAGCACAAAATTACCATGTAGTGTGGAGTGTCTGGAGAATTATCTAATTATACACAACAATGAACGTCTGATAAACAAATCTCTGTATAGAGCCCCTGGCTGGCACCACAAGACTCATTTGCCAGAAATGTTGCTGAGTTTAGAATGGAAATTAGTACAGCAATTCACCTCGGGTCCTCGTCTCTCTTTCACTTTACTGCGTTTTCCATATTGTCTTTCTTTTGTCCTCTGATTCTTTAATTTCCATAAAGCTTTGTTGGCAAAGAAGTGGACAGGTTTACAGCCAAAGTTTTTCTTCCCTATCTGAACACTGCAAGAAATCAAGTGGAAGGCTGATGTTGATTTAGGTGAAGTGATCTGCTTTCTTCTTGCTCTCATTAGCTCTGTTCCAAAACCTAGTGAGCTGCCTCTTTGCCTACTGCCTACACATGCAGTGGTGTTTCAATGCAGACTTGTGTGTGTGTGTGTGTGTGTGTGTGTGTGTATATGTATATGTGTGTATATGTATATGTGTGTGTATGTATGTGTGTATATTTATTTATTTATTTATTTATTTTGTATGGAAGCCCATTTCTGCTTCCATAATTTAATAAAGTGTAATTATCTTCCAATTACACATTTTGATGTTGAGTTCAATAATTTGTAAATGTATTTGAAAGAAGACTGTTATGAAATATTACTATAATTTTTAATATTTAATATTTATTAGTATTAATGAATATATTTTAAAATGTAACGTATTCCTGTGATGCACATCTGAATTTACAGCAGCCATTACTCCAGTCTTCAGTGTCACATGATTCTTTGACAAAATAATTTTGATATGCTAAAGAAACATCAAGAAATATTCCTCATTATTATCAATGTTGAAAACAGTTATTTTTGTGGAAACCATGGTACATTTTTTTTTGCAGAATTCTTTGTAAATATAAATTTCAAAAGAAAACATTTATTTAAATATAGAAATCTTTTGTATAATTATATATAATAAATCAAATATATAAAATAAATAAGAAATATCAAATTCACCTTGGATTTTTTTTTTTTCCACTGAGCTTGTAAATCGTACATTATAGAATTGCTGTCTCTGCAAAAGTTGCATGCAGTGCTGCCAAAAGTATGTGTATTAGCAGGCCACATAATTAAGTTACCTAACTTTTGGAACAGAATTCACACCAGGAGCGTCTCCGTGATGCCTATGAAGACAGCTTGCTGGGTTTTAAACAGAATAATTCTGTCGCTCTGTCTTTCTCCATTTCTTTCATACTGTCATTTTGATTGACATTTTAGGGCCACTGGCAATAGTGACTAGAATGAACCACCACAGACTGTGAGTCAGACCCCCTCAGTCTTTTGCAGTGTCCAGCACATTAGCGCTGAGTCTGGACAAGAGTATATCGCATGTGATCGGGCACATGGTGGCCTGTTGTCCTCACATTGCCCAAGAGCTGAAGAGATAACCCAGTACAGACACACTAGAGAGCTTACACAGAAATTAAAGTATTTGCGGTTCTCCAGGTCTTCCGTCTCTGTGGACGCAGATTAATTTGAAGTGTTTCTGAAAAGCTTGGTGACGTTATCAGGCTTGCATTTAAAGTGGCTCACTTTTTCCTCCCTCCGTCCCGCTGTCTCCTGGGTGTCCTAGAGAAGGCACGAGTAAAGTCTGAAAGAGCCCAAGTAAAGCCACATTAATTAAGCCAAATATTTCTTGTAAACTCAAGAACTTCTCCCAAGGACACACGACGTCTGCCAAGAGAGAGGAAGAGAGCCATAGTGCTCTAGAGCGGATGAAACATGAGCAAGACTGAGAGAGCGAGACAGACAGGGGAGGGCAAGAGATATGGCTGATAGTTAGAGGAGAGTGATAAAAAGACGTAATGGTTATGGAGATAGATTAAAGCAAGAGGAAGACTTTTAGCGTTTTAGTCTCCCATCTGCAGTTTATCATGTCTTGTAATGGTTAAATGATCTCATTCTCTTTTTCTGTATCTTACACACCATTTTACATAGTCACATTTTGCATTGTCTAGTCAAGTTTATTACTTTGATATTGTTGTCACACTATTTATTAGGCATGATTTACACTATCAAATTGACTGTGAACTTGACTACATTGTTGGACTTTACACTTCTGCTATAGCTACAAAACCCTGGATCATGAGCTATAAAAGAACACAGTGCCATGCTACACTGTGAAACATGCAGCAATTTTGTCAAATTAAAGTGAAGCACAGTCGATAATTGCCATATGATGATTTCAATTTAATTTTTTTATTTTTCTAGACATAATTTACACTTTATGCTCAGACCCACAACAGGGATCATATACTTATTTTTTCCCCTAAAATCAGATCACTGTTTTTCCATTGCACATACAGTTTCACCAAAGTGGTTTACATCATGTGTTGTTCTCTTCAGTAGGTATTAAGAGATAAAAAAAAGAGTGCTGCGACACCCATATTTCCAACAATATAGTAAAGTTGCTGTAATTACAGTGGGGATTTGAAGAGTTAGATTTAATAATCCTTGCAACTAATATGTCTGACACTGTATCTTTGGTGTGAGACTGTGGTACATTTATAATAGCTAATTTACAATAGCTAATCAGCAAAGATAAACACATGTATATGTGAATAAAACACATTTTTTTATGCATGTAAGTGGAGTTGTTGCATTTAATTTAAATGATAATTGTGGGTTGAGACAACGGTTGTAGTGATTGCATAATGACATGACCAAGACCAAGTAAAGCTAATGAGCAGATGTGCATGTGTGTCTATACAAACCTCTGTCATTGTTCGGAACCGTTCGTGTTCGGTTTTCCATCAGAGGAGAATTGCTTTGCTTTTACTGAAGTGTGTGTGTGCTTGTGTAAGCGGTCTGAACAGATGACACGTGTTTCAGCATCACACTGACAGAATGCAGGTGGGAGTTCCCCACCCATCTCTCCCTCTCTCTTTTTAAGTAAACGGTGTTCTTCTTTTTGTCCCCATCATCATTTTCGTTTAGTGCTTTCAATTGAACCACGCAGTGTCCCATTAATGAGACCTCAGGGATTTAGAATCCAAGGGAAAGATTGCGGTGGATCTTAGAGTGTCAGACGCTATAATTTCTAGTGATTCCTGTGATTGTATTGACCAATCAGCCATGTGTGTTTCAGTGGATTCACATACAACAGATGCTCTCAACCTGAGGTCACTAGAGATACAGATGGGGTTGTGGGTGACTTTTTTTCTCTCTCTCTGAGCAATGTTTATATATGTAAAATATGGGTTCAAGTCTGCACCCCAAGACTATCTTGGATTCTAGAAATTACCATTTGTACAGTAGATACCTCAATATGTAAACATTTGTGACTAAGTAGAAAAATGTGTTATCCTTAACAATGTACACATCATTTAGGGTCAGTATGATTTATTTTTTTAAGAATTTAAAATTTACTTTCAGCAAGAATCCATTAAAGGGATAGTTCCCCTTCAGTTGCTTGTTCCCATTAACTTCCAGTATGAAAAACTACTATGCAAGTCAATGGGGACAAAATGAAAGTAAACTATCCCTTTAAATTGCCCTCAAAATTTACAGTAAAGACTTTTACATTGTTACAAATTAATGCTGTTCATTGGAACTTTCTGCTCATCAAATAATAAAAAAAAGTATCTGTTTTCATAAAAATATTAAGCAGCACAACTGTTTAACATTGATAATAGTTGTAAGAAATGTTTCTTGAGCACCGAATGAGCATATTAGAATGATTTCTGAAGGATCGTGTGACACTAAGGACTGCAGTAATAACTATTAATAATTCATCTTTTCCACCACAGGAATAAATTACATATTAAAATATATTAAACAGAAAACATTTATAATAAACTCATGCCTAGATTTTTTTCACAATATTACAATTTTTTGGATTTTTGATCAATAAGTCTTGGTGAGCATAAGATACTTTTTTTCTTTTTTTTTTTTTAGAAACATGAAGAAATTTTACTGACCCTAAACTCTTGAATGTAGTGTAATTTTTTAGTTATGCACTTAAGTTGAATTGTGTAATTGTTTAAAGTATGATCACATGCATGTGTAAGGGAAGTCGTGGCCTAATGGTTAGAGAGTCGGACTCGTAATCGAAAGGTTGCGGGTTCGAGTCTCGGGCCGGCAGGGATTGTAGGTGGGGGGAGTGAATGTCCAGCGCTCTCTCCACCCTCAATACCACGACTGAGGTGCCCTTGAGCAAGGCACCGAACCCCCAATTGCTCCCCGGGCGCCGCAGCATGGCTGCCCACTGCTCCGGGTGTGTGTGTGTGTGTGTGTGCGCATTTGTTCACTACTCACTGCTGTGTGTGTGCACTTGGATGGGTTAAACGCAGAGCACCAATTTCGAGTATGGGTCACCATACTTGACAATACGTCACGACTTTCGACTTTCAACTGTTGGCACATGAGGAAGAGAGATGAATAATATTTTTTAGTTGTTTTATTTAGACATGTTGAACTCCCTTGTATTTGCACGCAGACCTACCTGCAGTAATCCTTATCCTCACACAACCATATTTATTTTGTTACAAACTGTATGAAAGCCAAACAATCCAAATGCAATTTATCCGTGCAGCATGGATAAACCACGTAAACTGCTTAGTGGGGTACGCAGTGGCACTTTATGTGATGTACTTTTTTCTGTCAGAATAATACTTTATTTAAAAGAGGAGACATTACCGCAGGCACTGTTTCAAAGTGAGGTTTTCTGTTGAATGAGATGAGTACGTCTCGGCATTTGAATATTATGATGTAACAAGATATGGCACTTCAAAAGGTTGCGGACTGCTGGTTTAGGACATAATCAGCTGTGTAACTTTTGTGCTTGAGCTCTTTGAATAGGCTGAAATCCACCTTGCAACTTCCTCTGAACATGTTTCGTTCTTGCCAGTGGGTGGCTTTTTCTTTCAGCACAAAGATCTCATCATATCAATAATACTCCTACAGCAAACGTTACATAACAGATTGCAGTAAGTAGCAGAAGCAAGAAAGCTTTTATTCTGTACAAGTACTTTATACTATGCAATTACGCACACATCTGCAGCCTGAGGAGAGAAAGAGTGTGTGTGTGCGAGAGATGACTGCACTATTTCAGATGTTTCAATGGAGTGCATTAGTGTTTTCCAGTGGGTTTGTACTGCCTCCTGGTGGTTTCTTAAAGGAAGCACATATACAGAAATTGATTTCCTGCAGTCATATGTTTGTTCTTTGATTGACAGGTCAAGAGTGTGTTTAATGTCACAGCCAAAGAGAGCAGGAAGAGATCCATCAGTGCGCTGGTCGCTGTGGGCAATGGAAATGGAGCCGCAGGTAAATACAGATGCATATATGCCATTAATGATGTTTCTCTAAAGGCTAAATGCCTTAATCTAGATCTCAACTTGTTGCCTCAACTAAGACCATCTCTGGTCTGGAGTATATGGAACAATGCAGTAGTTTAATACGTGGCTGGTAAAAATACAATGGCCATAATCAGTGTTAATGAGCTGTTTTATTCACTTCTCTGCAGGGTTTGCACTGGGGAAAGCAGCAGACAAGAACACTGCACTTAGAAAAGTAAGCCACGGTCACATGCAAACTCATTCACACGCACACAAAGTCACATACTGGACTCTAATTGCAGGCACGATTCCCCCCTGAAGCAATCTGAGGTTAAATGACTTGCTCAAGGGCACAATAATGACAGAACGGTGCTGTGAGCTCAATGATTCCTCAGTTCCCATGACACAAGATTTGAACCTCTAGCATTTGTGTTAGAGCTACCAGATCAGGTTACAGTGGAATTATCTTGACATTAAACACGCTGCTTTGTTTTACAGGCAAAAAACCGAGCCATGCATTATCTCTACTACATTGAGAGATACAACAACCATACCAGTGAGTCACTTACTACTCTTTGTGCGTGTGCGAGCGTTACACACGTGCGTCACTGACTATCATATAACAAACAGACATCGTAACTCTTGTGTATATGTGTGCTTTAGTGTGCGGTTTGAGAGAAGGATATCATTTACATTATAGTTTCCATGTTTTGATATTTTTGAGAGCCTCTCTTTTAGGTCTGGGTGATTTATATATTAATTTCATAATATTCACATTGATTTTGCTGGTGATATAAAATTAAAGGGGTCATATGACGTTGCTAAAAAGAACGTTGTTTTGTGTATTTGGTGTAATAATGCAACGCATTTATGCGGTTTAAGGTTCAAAAAACATTATTTTCCACATACTGTACATTATTGTTGCTCCTCTATGCTCCGCCTTTCTGAAACGCGCCGATTTTTATAAAGCTCATCGTTCTGAGAAGCGAGGCGTGCTCTGATTGGCCTGCTATCCAGTGCGTTGTGATTGGCCAAATACCTTAAGCGTGAGATGGAAATGTTAAGCCCCTCACCGTACTGTGATGCCGTGTCCCGGCATGATGACACAAAACAATAAAACCCATTATAAATGAGGCATGTGTTGCATCCAGTGGGGATATAATTACTGATTATAATGACTTATACTGTCTTTTTACACGCCGCGTTGCATCGCGCCGCGTAAACTAGTGTTGTGTGGATGGCAGTTCTATCCACGGGCGCTGCGGATAATCCGCGGGTAGGGTAATAAAAAATTGCATTCATTTTCGGGTGGGTCGCGGGTGGATAAGATAAATCATTAATAATGCAAATATTAACTACATTTTCTAAAATATGAATGTGTTTTAAATAGGCAACAGAAATTGAATACTGTAAATTAACATATTAAAGTTATTCAACAAAACATTTGGTCAAGAGCATTGAGGGATTTTCTCCGTCTTTTGTTGTTTGATTAACATTAATGACAGACGGCACAGCTTTATTAGGCTGCTGTCACAAGACCTATTTCACGAATCCAATCTACTGATGCACATGCGTTTTCATTCACAACTGTTTACATTAACTTAAGACAAAACCGACAGTGCTTCTGAGGATACTCGCCAGTACGACCATTTTGACGTCATTTTGTGTGAATTTGGCCACTTAAGTGCAACAAGCTTTGCTTTTGCTTTACCAAACTCAATTTCGAAGGTTGAGAACCAGAAGGGCGTAAGTGACATGTCACCAACTTTACAGAAGAGACATAACAAAAATGTTACCATAATTTGATCTGACTTTGTGTACTGATTTCAATTGTTTATAATACAAATTTGTACACCCATAGATGACAGTACTTTTGCCAGTAGAAAGAGCTCATTGAGAGCTTTCATTTCAAGGACGTGCAAATAATAAATTTTTGTTAAGATGCAACAATGACCGATTAGGCAATTGACAATTGTCAACTGTACCGAAACGTGAGCTAAAGTCTTGTATCGCAGCGTGCAGCAGCACTAGGTGCGCCAATATGAAGAGAAAGTAAAAGAGAGGACTGCCGAATCACTCACGCTGTTTTCAAATGACTGCTTTGATCTGATGGTTTTGTGAATTTATTTACTCATCTAACCTACACGCTATATTGAACAAATGTTTTGCAGGAATTTCCCTCATTTTAAAGTTGAAAGCTGCGGGAATGAGTAATATATGCTCTATCCCACACCGAAATTCAGGACCCGATTAAACATAGAGAGTTATTAAACATGACTTTTCCAAAACGTTCTGGGTTTATTTATTTTTCCAAAACTTTTCAGGCCTGGAAATTGCTGTTTTAAAATTCCATGACTTTTCCAGGTTTTTCATGACCGTATGAACCCTGAATGTGATGGTCGGGTGTGGGTCAGGTGCAGTTATCTAAATCAGACAAAAATATAGGTGTGGGCGGTTGGCGGGTGTATAGTTTATTTTAAGCTGTGGATTCGGGTGACGTTTTAGCTCATCCGCACATTACTAGCGTAAACATTACCTTGTCTGCATTTGTGGTCGGAGAGACGACAAACAACAAGCACTACTCTACACTGCTCAGAATTCGTGATTGAATAGTAAGTAGCAAATTCTTTAAATAAGAAAATGTACTTACAGGCTGTGAAAATCACATCATATGACCCCTTTAAGCAACATCATTAATATTATTATTCACTTTCTACTGTTTTATTTTAAACATTTTAATCAAATTTACAATAATGCAAATAAATTATGGTTCCTCTGATTATTAAAAAAAAGTTAATTTATTTCAGGGATATAAATATAATATAATTTAAAAAATATATAATTTATTTTCAGGGACAAAATTATTATTATTATTTTTTTTAGGATTAGGGATGTAGAATAAGGTCATGTAGAGTGAGGCAATAATATGTGCTTAATTACTACTAATAAATGGCTAGTATTCTAGTAATATGCATGCTAATAAGCAACTAGTTAAGAGACCCTAAAATAAAGTGTTACCAAATATTTCTATTTCAAATCACTGTTGTTCTTTTGAACTTTCTATTTGTCAAAGAATACTCCAAGAGATGTATCATAGCTTCCACAACACCGCAGCACACTTTTCAAAATTGATGATGATAAAAATAAATGTTTCTTAAGAAGCGTTTTATATGACACTGAATTTCCAACTTCCTTGTATTTGTTGTTAATTTCTAATATTTATGATTTTTTTTATCCTCGTGTGAAGTATATCATGACATCGAATCTAAGTTTAAAAGGACCACACTCAGAATGAAGAAACAGAACAAAGGTAAGTGACTTAGCCTCAAACAAGCATGAGCAATCACAGATGGCTTGATAACAGATCTGTATGCCCAGTATGTTACTGAGCTCATCATTTATGTATTGCAATATGATTTCCTTAAAATGGGATTTTGCAGGGGTGTGTTTGCACAGTCACGTACCACATCCCAGATCCAGTACTCTGTTTCCAAAAATCAACTATGTTTGTAAGTTCCATCGCTACCAATAGAGTTCTATGGAACTTGCGACCATTAGTTAACAATGCTTTTGGGAAAGGCACCCCAGAACAGTTCTCACACATAATATCAGATTTCCCTTCACATCCATTGAGCCACGATTGGTTTATTTCATTCCTGTCATAGCTGAAATTTATGATGTTCAGATTTGAGATGGTGCTGATGGTAATTGAGTTGCCCAGATGTCTTCAAATTGTTCTGAAAAGAAGAGGAGATGCTACACCATGGTAAACATGCCCCCGTCCCAACTTTTTTGAGACCTGTAGCAAAATTTGAAATTAGCTTCTTTAGTGTAAATACATGTAAAATTTTGCAGTTTAAACATTTGTTTTCTATGTTCTATTGTGGATAAAATATTGTCTCATGTGATTTGAAAGTCTTTTATTTTTCGTTTTATTCAAATTTAAAAAACGTCCCAACATTTCGGGAATTCGGGTTGTATTTGATACTTTTTTTTTTTTTTTTTTCAGGTTATGGTCTGCGTTGTCATCGGGCGGTAATCACTCTTTGTAAACTGATTGGAATAGAGGATATGTATGCTAAAGTAGATGGTTCAGTTAACCTCCTCAACATCACCAGGGCTCTCTTCCACGGCCTGGCCAATCAGGTGAGAGAGATTTCAACAGTACAATTGTAAATCAGATTAGTCTTTGTACACATCTTAGTAGCTTATTTGATATAGTGTCCATGATTTTGCCAAGTATTTTGTTTCAGAATCAACATCTTCCTTTAGTCTTGGAACCACATTTCTGTCTAACATGTATTTTATTAATGTTTATATATTGCTATTATTATTAATCCAACTACAATAATGACATGAAAAATCTTAACCATTTCTTTGATCATTATTTGCTTAATATCTTGCAGCACTGTTTACTTATTGAAATTACTTGGAGAGTACATGCCATTGTTATAATTTGTAATATTGATGTTAATATTTAAATAAAATGGATTTAGTAATATTTTTGCACTATTGTCATACAGATTACTCAGATTTAACTCTAATATGTGAATATTCATTAATAAAATTTGTGCCAGTTTGTGGGAACCTCTGATACTAAAATCAGATTGATGGTTTTCAGAAATGTTGTCCCAAGACCAATAAACATCATGGAACTTCTTTTAAGGAAAAAATGTAAAGAATTCATGCTAAATCCATGTCATTCCAGTCACTGAGTCCTCTCTGTTTGGCCTCACTAAAGAATAATCTGTTGTTCACTAGGACCTTAAAAGGATAGTTCACCCAAAAATGAAAATGTACTCACCCTCAGGCCATCCAAGGTGTAGATGAGTTTGGTTCTTCATTTGAACAGATTTGGAGAAATGTAATGGTAAAATGGCAAAAAAGAGGCGAAATCTGTTCCAAACGAACACATTTACATCTTAGATGGCCTGAGGGAGAGTCAATTTCCATTTTTGGATGTACTATTCCTTTAAGCATGCATGGTCACAGAAAACGAATGACCATTTAAAGGGGTCATATGACTAAAAAGAACATTATTTTGTGTATTTGGTGTAATGCAATGTGTTTATGCGGTTTAAGGTTCAAAAAACACATTATTTTCCACACATTGTACATTATTGTTGTTCCTCTATGCCCCGCCTTTCTGAAACGCACCGATTTTTACAAAGCTCATCGTTCTGAGAAGTGAGGGATGCTCTGATTGGCCAGCTATTCAGTGCGTTGTGATTGGCCGAATACCTCAAGCGTGAGACGGAAATGTTACGCCGCTTACTGTATTGTCCCAGCGCGACAATAAAACCCATTATAAACAAGGCATTTGTCGCATCCAGTGGAGACACAATTACTGATTAAATGACTTAAACCCTATTCGCACGGGATTAGTATCATCTGGGGACCACGTGTGATTTTGAAATTACTCCCCCCACATCTGAATTTCGTGTGATGCATTCGCACGGGATAAGCGAAGTCTGTGATTTTACTCGAAATTACTGATTTATCTCCCGGATACCCGGATGTCAAGGCTTTGAGAGTCCCGTTCTATGGTCCAATTATATGGATTAAAAATAAAAAAAATAAACTAATATATAGTTTTATGCCCCGTGTCATTTACATTTTACCAGGCTAAAATAATATCTCAAGCTTTATGCTTGATTTATTTGTAACACATTAAACCTTTTCAGCTTTCTCATTCTGCAAATTGTATGGTGTAGCGATATGACAGCACCCAAAATACTATCAAACACTCCAACGCAGCTCCATTCTTTGCGAAAGATGGATAAAAAGGCACACAGGAAACAAAAACCTTGAAAAATGATATACGACCCGTATAAATCACAGAGATGCCGATTCGCACGGGACTAAAATTATCATAGGACCTCGGTGTTCTGCGAAATATAGTAGGTCATTTGCGGGGGAATTTTTACTTTACAAATTACAGACATGGCCGATTCGCACGGGATTAAGATCACAGACAACCTCCGCAATTATTACAAATGACTGGAGGTCACCAGGTAATACTAATCCCATGCGAATAGGGCTTTATACTATTTTTTTAAACATTACCATGTCTGCATTTGTGATCGGAGAAATGACAAACAACAAGCACTACTCTACACTGCTCAAAACTCGCATTTGAATCATCAGTGGCAAATTCTTTAAATAAGAAAACGTACTTACAGGCTGTGAGTCATAACTGTCATAGTCATAACAGACTGCCCTTGCAAAGTTGGAATTGCCCCACTTTATAACACTTTGTGCAAGCCAGCATTGTAGGCTACTCTTCCAGGTTCAGGAAATAGTCCTCCGTAAAATGAGCTGCACACACTCTAATATTTGCATTATACTGTTCTGAAACAGTGTTGTAAGTTCAATTTAAGCACTAATTTCTATTTGTGTCCTCTTTTGGAAGCCCAAACAAAGTACTTTTGCTTTCACAATGAAACACAGCGTCTTCACGACATGGCGCCAGTTATTAGTTCCACCTTCATTCGTTGCGTATACATTTGGACAGTGTTTTGCAAATCTTCCCAAACCGTGACGTAGACATGTGGGGGTGTGTTTGAATGAGCCGTTTTAGGAGGGCGTGGTCGAGTCTTAACTTTTATAAAGAATATCTCTTTGGTTTTGTGACTTTAGTCTTTGCAACTTCAGGGATCTTATCTATGCACAGACAGCTTGTAACACTCCAAAGGGAAAGGAAAACTTGAAATCGCATCATATAACCCTTTTAAACTGTATTTTTCAGGCTTATAACTGACTTCCTTTCATCTGTTGTACCACAGGAAACTCATCAGAATCTAGCTGATAAAAAGCAGCTGAATGTGGTGGAGTTCAGGGCAGAACAAGGTGCTCTGCCCATCGTGGTGGCGCGACCGCAGCTCGGTGCCCGTAAGGAACCTGAAGTGGAGGACGATGTGCCCAATACGCGTCTGCACTGGGCTGATGTGAAGGCCTCGCAGGGAGTTAAAAGATCAGTGTGGGCAGGGGTTAAAAGGACCATCTGGTGATCTGAACGGTAATGTCCAGCCAATCTGTATTGCAGGCTGATTGTCTAGTGCAGAACTGACAAGCGTTTGCTGGGGAGCATTGATTGGAACTATGCTGTTAAACTACCATTTCAACACAGTGAAAGGTCCTGAAGTGCTATTTACCCCCAGAAATGTGTGTTTATATGTCGCTAGCCCATGAAAGAATAGTGTGGAAGTGAATGTATAAAGACAGACTTTGTTCTCAATTACCTACACATGCCATATAACTGGAAATAAATTACAGTAAACCCACTTTCAGTGTCAGGTCATTAATCTTGCTCATGTTTTGTGTAAAGTTACGGTCACAGTAGTAATTTCAGTGAGATGTTGTGGCCAAAAGTGTTTGCAGTTTATTATGAATTGTGTAGCGATGTATGACGCACAGCTCACACCGAGGTCTCTTTCAAACCTAGCAGTTTTCTGTTGGTCAGTGTGGCAAATTCACGTGACAAACTTGAACATGAGCAAAGTCTGTGTTAAACTCTTTCACCCTCACGCAAAAACAGCATGGTTTCCTGCAGTAATGACTGGATTACGGCCATGATAAAATGCAAGTCTAAAGATGGGTTTTTTAAAAGTTGAGGAAACGTTGAATTGTCAGAAGCACAATGGTCAAACATGCCCATCCAGCTCATAGGAAAGCAAAAACTCATTCTGTGTAAACAACCCTTTATATAGTAAATTATTGCGTTATATGTAACATTTTCATACATACGTATTTATAATGAAGTTAGCTGATACATTAAATAAATGCAAGTAAAAATAAGAAGTGTAGTAGGTATGTTCCATTTTAGAGTTTTGGTTTGGCTTATTTGTTCAGTTCACTGGAATGTACACCAATCTGTGTTGTGTGGTTTTATTTTCATTTGTTTATTTTTTGGAGTAAAATCGTTATTTGATGAGGTTGGGGTGATTTTATTTATTTTAAATGAGTTTATTTGTCTGTATAGAAATGCATTATTTATGTAGTCATATTTATATAGCAAATACATAATTCAGGACTCTGGAATTACTTGCACAGGGAATTCCATCCAGTTCATATCCTTTTATTAAAATATTATGTTGTTCATTGTGTGTATTAGCTAAATATAAAAAACATTATCTGTTACAAAGGTACAAGTATACAAAACCCACATTGTTTATTCATCCACATCTACACTGAGCATCATTGTACTTGTACAGATAGCATTTCAAAAAATTTCCCTTCCCCCAAATATAAGAATGCATCATCATTAGAAAAGTAATAAGGCTGAAATAATCTAGTATGAAAAGTATAAGTGAGTTTACTCCATCATGATTGCTGTGGTTTGTGTTTCTGTGGAGAGAGTGCTCAGGACTGGCCCCTGACATTCGTCTTTAAATACCAATGGTTTTCCAGTGTTTATTTTCAATTTACTTAACAATTTGTGTCAAATTGATTTCCTTTTGCTCAGATTATTTGATTAGAAGGATTTCCACCGCGCAGCAGAAAGGATGCAATGGATGAAGTAAAGCAATGTGGTAACAAACGAGAACACCTGAGAGAGAGAGAGAGAGAGAGGGGAAAAATTCAGCAAAACATTTGAACTTAAACTAGCTTTAAAAATGTTAAAAATGGAAATTAATTGTTAGATTTGCTAAATATTATTTAAAAAATATTTTCCAAGATTAACTTTAAGTGAGCATTAGATGATGGCAAAGATAACCTTAATATAAAAATAGGGGAAATGAGCATTAAAAATTCACATTACGATAATCAGTAACAAAAAAGTCTGTATTTTGTGCTTACCACTGCTGCGATGTTCATTTGATAGTACTTGTCATATTGTGATTCTATAGCACTGCTGTGTTGGAGGATGATGGTCACAAAGGCCTGGGACACTGAGGCACTCAAATAGAATGTAACAGCAATCAGGTGATAAATAAAGTCCTGCACACAGAAGACATCATCATAGCCAGTTCATTATATAGGCTATGTATATGTAACCATTCACACACACCATACAACTACTACTATCCTATGAGGCATAGCATCTCACAGTTGATATATTAAGCCTATATTAGGCTATTATAGGCATATTATAATACATAATTTAATTTTAGTCATCTGAATTATTTTAGGGGGAAATCCGAGACACTATAGGCTAGCCCAATGGTTTTCAAACCCTGGCTCACGACCAAGACTTAAAAAATTGGTCGCCAGGATGATTTAAGGAAAACGTATGTAACCAAGATCAAGACTCAGGAAAGAAGCAACTAAATAAACATAAACAACAAAACGAAAGTAAGGCTTATTTCAGTTAGTCTGATTTATGTTGAACCAAATCAAATGACAATAAGTCAGACTAACTTAAATAAACCTGGCTTAATTGGTAAATTTGTTTTATGAAACTGCCCCCAGCAGCCGCCTCAGGTCAGAATCAAATGTGTGTTTGTGCTCTGTTTTTGCAGCGTTGTACACTGTAGCAAATCAGAGAAATATCTGTTGATTTCTTTAACACAGTGGCCAATCAGAGGAGATTAAGTGAGTCAGAATCCATCACCACTCAGTTCTTGTTCAGTCCAGAGTTCTGGAAGATTGCGACACGAATCCTCTGATTATAATGAACAAAGTGTAGAGGTGATGTAAATAAGAGATTAATTGTGCCGTGTTGATAGATTAATTGATAATAGCGGAATTTTCTGAGATCGCGTCATCGCGATAAACTGAAATGAGTGGCAGCTTTTTAAGGAAGCGCACTATGCGCGCTTTCTTTGCTGTAGCCTATATAAGACTAAATATGATATGTCAGAATAGATGTGCATGAAGGCAAAGCACCCTCACTAATTTCAGAAGCACCGACAGTGATTTGATTTTGGAACGGAGCATGCTTCCAGAGCTCTACGGTGGGACTCGAGACCGATCTGTAACGCAGTTATTCTCTTTCTTTCTTTCTTTCTTTCTGGCTGTCTGTCTGTCTGGCTGGCTTTCTATATGCCTGCTCTCTGCTCACCGCTGTAGCCCAGGTGCTGCTGTTTTTGTGCCCTCCGGAAACGAAGATGATGAGCCACAGGAAGGTCATCACAAAGCAGAAGACTGATACAAACATCACCCATCCTTGAGGGTTTGTTTGTATCACATGTGCAGATGCCACCAGGATCCATACCAGCCCTCCAAAAACCTGTGGGATAAACACACACACATTCAGTATAGCAATTTTTGCATAGTGCAACCAACCACAACCAGACTAGGCCTTTGAATTTAGGTAATTTTATAGTTTAATGCATTAATTCTTATTAACACAAGTTAATTATAAACTCACTCAGCATAAAGTGTCTGTACACAGTACAAACCTTCCCTGATAATTACAGCTCACCAGACCAGCACAGAAAATCACAGGCTAGGCTACTTGAAATACAGCCTTGGTAGCCTACAATATATAGGCTAGTCTACGTTTCAAGTAGCCTGTGATGATGTTATTTATTGTTGCTATTTATTGTTGAGGAGCTGTTGCGTATTTATTATACGCACGCAACAGCTCCTTAACAATAAATAACAAAAATATAGGCCTACTAATTTCGATTCGAATCGATTCTGATTGGTCAGGATTCAGTGGTCAGATATTTTTTATCGTCGTCCGTGGGAACACCGCTGGTCCGCGATACAGTAATAATAGTAAGCGGTAATATAATATTGTTGCAGTTTGCAACTGTATTTTTAAAGCAGATATAGCCTACACTGTAAAAAAAATTCCGTAAAATTTACGGTAAAAAAACTGGCAGCTGAGGTTGCCAGATTTCTACCGGAAAAATACGGTAGTAACGTTTTAGGTTTTAACTTAAATTTACAGTTAATCACCGTAATTTGTTTAACTGATATAATCTTAATATACAAACCTACTTAAGTACTGAAATCTGTTTTGATCCTTTGAAATACACTGATATCCACCAAATGCAGGTGATGATGAGAAAGTCACATGATGAGCCAAAGCCCATCACAAGCAACTTTTAAACAATAGAATATACAGAAGGTGCACAGTGTCATTCACACAAGCACTAAACACCATCATGGTGAGACTCATTAAACTGAAATATGCTATAAACATTAATTTAACAACATTAGATGTAATAAACATAACTGATAAGAAAAAACTAAGAAGAAACATAGTTATTTCAAAGAAAAAAACGTCAAATTCAAACAGAATTTGAAATGGAACGCAGGGAATTCTGGGAACGTCAGTTTACGGTTTTTCCCTGTAAATTTTACAGGAACTTTCCGTTAACCATGTAACAAGTTTTTACCGTAGCATTTTCACAGTTTTTTACCGTTAAAATCACGATCATTTTTTACAGTGTATATTTATACATGTATATATATTTAGGCTATTATTGACATCATTTTCATAATAAATAAATAACTGAATGTGCATTATCAATTGCGTTTTTTATCTCTTTAAATAAATAAATAATGTTTAGGCGTGATTATGACAGGCCAACTGTGCGTTATCACCTCTGAACACAGACACAAACCTAAACAGCATGCGTTGCGACATCACTCTCCTCTTACGATAACCCATTATTCATGCATTTCTCTCTCTCTTACACATCCATGGATTAATTTACGATCACGACAAGAATCAAATAGCCTGCACACAAACGGGCTCTATGTCATTAAAAGGTCATAATATTTCAGTAGCCGCAAGTGCATAAACCAGCAAAGAAAACATTTCATAAAAACATCTTTCACATTCCATAGTGTGCAGCTACACTTACTTTTTTTCTGACAGAGCTAAAAGACCAGGTGTGTTTATAGAGGCATATTAGCCTATTATCACATACGCATGTTTATCAAATATATTGCATCTAAATGGCTAGAACAAAAACAGTGAGAGGAGCTGATAAAAAAGCACGCAGTCACACACCGTTTCTGTTTTCTCTGTCTGTTCCACTAATCCTCCTAACACACATCATCTCGCCTTTCATTTGAATGACTGATACATGACCTGAGCTCACATTCATGCCCTTCAAAGCTCCTATACCGAGCTCAGACAAGAACCAGAGCCACAAAATAAACTCTTTCTTTCAAACACTATACTTTGATCCATCATTGCAGGTTAATTCAAGCGTATGGGTTCTGTAGGTGAACTGTATTGTGTGTCCCTCATTAACCTTGGTGTCAAATGCTTGTGGAGGTGCTGGACTGGGACCTCTTGTCACTAGAAACCCACAGTTAGTTACATCCAGAAAAAAGTGCAGGTCTATATAAAAATAACATAATAAAAATACAATTCTAATAGCCTAATTAAAAATATTTTGAGTCAAACAACCAAGCTTTTCTCTCCAACCTAATACAATAAAACTAAATGAGACGGAACCACCAATAATATACAACATACTGCTTTGAAAACATATAACGTATCAAATTGGTCGTTAAACTAGGCTATAGAAATATTTACACCAAAAACGAACTTTTCTAATAAAATAACAGTAGCCCGTCTTTACAAACGTTTACTGTTATAATGTCCGTCAAATTTAGGGTAGGCTAGAGTTTAAACAAGCCGTAAAGGTGAAAAAAACTATTTTTGCTATTTTCGCCAGTTTTGCTTTCCTCCTATTTGCATTTTACCTTTTTGTACTTCAAATTTAAAATAATAATTATTATTATAATAGGCTAATAACAATTAATAAATAAAAATAAATAGGCCTAAATAATAAAGACCAAAATTGTAAATAATGACAAAGCTAAGAAAATATTCTGAAAGTGTTTTATAGCCTAGGCTACTATTTAAGTGGTCCCAAATAATCTGATATTTTGCCATAAATATGATAAAGCATGGTAATTTCTGAGCATGAAATATTCCGTTCACGCACCAGCTCTGGCAGGTAGAGGATGTCCGGAAAGGTGGAACAGACCCCGAGTCCGCTGGGCAGACTCGATATCTGCTGAGGGACCGCTGCCATGTTCGCGCTCCCGCTGTGCTCCAGAGGAATGAGTGGAGCAACGGAGCCACGGGTGCGTCTTTTCAATGCCCACTGGAGACCAGAAAAGCCTGCTCTTCCATTACTAAAACTTCCGTATGGACACACCCTCCGTAAGAAGAGCAACGGGCCGCTCCACTTCCACTGAGCGGGATGTGAGGTTGAGGAACGCGGGCTTCGTTTATGGGTGCAGCGTGGCAACAGGACAGGCTGAGTAATAAAGTTTGGGTCAAAACCAGTTGGGCTAACAGTGTGGCAACATTGTAGTTGTAGAAAGAGTCGATAAGGAGAAGGAGTGTCCCCTCTCTCTTAAAGGGCATAGTTTTGAATAATGTCGACATCATAACTTTACATAAACATGTATAACCAGTGTTGGGAGTAACGCGTTACAAAAGTAGTGCATTACAGTAACGCATTACTTTTTGATGTAATGCAGTAGTGTAAGGCATTACTAATCAATTTTCAGTAATAATTTACTTGGTACATGTTTTTATTTTTTTTATTTAATTTAAAGTCGGCCCCCGACTTTTTTATGTCCCTAGGCCCACGCTTTGGGCCAATATTCACGTCTTAGTTCAGACGCGGGCCGGTCCTCGGGCCTGTTTTAGGCTTCTCCTTATCTTTATATTTTAGACATCCATCAATAACTGATGAAAAAAAAATTGCTGCCCAGGAGCAGGTTATCTTCAGAGAGCAAGTTACTATGGTTACTTACATACCCTAAAAGTAACCTCCGATTTTGGAACCGAAAGCCGAGTTTATCCGCTCGCTTATCCTCAAACTTACCCGGGTATGTCACATAACCTGCTTTCTGGAATACACCCTTGATGCAGCACACATTTATCTAGGTTTAACATTTAAACATTGTTATATGCTTGAACTGTTTTAGTATATCTATAGATTTTATTTTAGGCAAGTCGTGATGATTTGAGAAGGCTAAATTGATCAAACATAAGCTATGATCCGCCTGTCCCTGGCCGCTTGGTCGTTACTTTAAGAAAGAAAAAACTTATTTAATGAACAAAAAATGCTCCAAACGTTTTTTCTAAATGAACTTAATAAAAAGACGGAACGAAATATAAACACTTTGCTATTAGGGCAGGGCTCTAGTACATTTTGTCATTTTAGAATGTTAAGGTCTACTCTGTAGATGTTTTGGTGAAAGTAACTCAAAAGTAATACAGGAGTCATGTAACGCATTACAATTCTGAGACAGTAATATTGTAAGGAATTACTTTTAAATAACAGTAACAAGTAATCTGTAATGTATTACAGTTTGGAAGTAACTTGCACAACACTGTGTATAGCATATGGGCGAGGTCCAATAATCAGTAGTAGCCTACTTGTAAGAATATGACTCTTGTGAAATATAGCTGCATCTTTTGACTATCTCAGTTTCTGACATACATGTTGATGCAATCAAATAATAGACTGAGATTATTAGTAATACAGTCCTGGTCAGAATTATTGGCACCCTTGGTAAATATGACCAAAGAAGGCTGTGAAAATGATTCTGCATTGTTAATCCTTTTGATCTTTTATTTTAAAAAAATCACAAAAATCTAACCTTTCATTGGATAATATGAATTTAACCTTTTGAGCGGTACAGTCCCACATATAGGATTTAGCAGAGCCGTTGAGAAACAGAGTTGCGACACTCCCATAGGCTTCCATAGGAACTTAGGAATGCGGAACTAAAGTGTGTCATGGAGCAGCTAATAGTTCCAAACAACCGATAGTTTCAGCATTGAAACCCATTCATTTCAGTGCTTCTCAAGCACAGTCACCAGAAATTTGAGGAAATTACAGCATTTTTTGCCATTTTAATGCATTAGTTTACCTCTCGGAAATCTGACCAGTAGTTGTATTTTATGAAACGCATTATAGTTAATGTTTATTTTTAGATAATAGACAGTATATGCTATATTTGCAGTTAGATAACGTGGATTTATTATATAATAAAATATTTTGATGAATAGTTGGTTGCCTTTTTATTTTGAAGTATTTGCAAAACTTAAATTTAAATTGTTTTCATTCACATTGTCATTTAGCAGACGCTTTTATCCAAAGTGACTTACAATGTAGAAGCAAACAGTCCAACGAAAGAGCAACAAAATACAAGTACTGTGACAAGTCTCAATTAGTCTAGCACAGTTCACATAGCAATGATTTTTTTATAAATAAATAAATAGAATAGAATAGGTAAGTGCTAGTATTAATTTCTTCAGATGGTGGCAAAAAAGATGTCTTTAGAATTTTTTTTTTTTTGAAAATGGCTAAAACCATTTCTAGCATTTTTCTAGCATTCATTGATACTCACTTGTGTATGCATATTGTATCTTATGTTTTAACATAATATTGTATTAAAATGTGACTAATAGATGAAGAAATTTATATTAATACAGTAACACATTTTACATACTAATTAGATTTCTTATACTCTTTAAATAATCATAATTTATTTCATCATTGGTCTGCACATCCACAGGAATAAGTGTAACACAAAAACACACAAGTCATGCCTCAAGTCTCCAATCTTTATTAAGCAGTTTACACTATTTATACTTTGTATACAAAGAAATGTAACTGCCTTATCCTGTGTGTTTCATTGTACTATGTTTTTACTCCTCCATAGTTAAACAAGAAAAAACCATTAATATTATTTCCATTAAACTCCACAGACAAAATGCTACCATCAGTGTATTAAACGAATTAATCAATGGACGTTTTGTGTTAATATTTGCCAGAAAATGCTGCAAGTATACCCGCTGTTGTTGTCTGACCCGATTAATCCCATTCAAACCTATTGACAGCGCGGAGTTGTTTGGAACTATTGAGAGCTCCATGAACCATGTGACCGCGCGGCGGCGAGATCAAAGCGTGTCGCAACTCTGTTTCTCAACGGCTCTGGGATTTAGAACGTTCGGTGACGTCGCATAGCTGCCAAATTCAAACTGTGGTTCCCCTTCAATTAGGTCACTCTACATTGCTATGGGAAATACCTTTTTCTCGA
Source organism: Barbus barbus (assembly GCF_936440315.1). Classification (NCBI taxonomy): domain Eukaryota; kingdom Metazoa; phylum Chordata; class Actinopteri; order Cypriniformes; family Cyprinidae; genus Barbus; species Barbus barbus. Next base: position 19,132,733 of record NC_136758.1, read on the forward strand.
ATACTACTGAAGCCTTATTGAATCACGTCAGTGAAACTGGCCAATGGCATTCAAGCGCGCGAAATATGAGCGGGAATCCCACTCTATAAAAGGCAGTGCTTGTACGTCATCCATTCAGAATCTTTTTCTTCAGCCAACCTTCTACTAAAAGCAGAAAACCTATCAACAAGACTACTCGCTGCTGCGGACACACCTTTCCTTCCCCTGCTGTGTTCCGGTGAGCTTCAGAAGCAAGATGACTCGTGATTGCCTCTCTTGTGCGGAGCCAATCGAACTCTCTGATGGCCACGAATCATGCGTCTTCTGCCTGGGTAGTGCCCACGCAGAGGTGGCGCTTGGGGGGTCGGACTGCCCCCACTGCGGAGATATGAGTCTCCGGACTCTCCGGCTCCGTGTGGCCATCGCCCAAAGGCGATGAACTCGCCCAACTAGCTCTGCCGCACTCTTCCTCTGCAGCCTCTTTCGAGCCAAGGAGGAAAGTCCCGCGAGTTTCTGATGCGGATCTGTCAGGATCAGGTGACGAGCCCGCGCCGGCTCAGTGCCCACGCGATCCTTCCCCCCCCGCTGCAGGTCCCTTTCCAGTGCGCTTCATGACCGTTAATCTCCGCCCCTCCCCCGACGCTCAAGATGTGGTGTCTTTCGGTGCCATGGAGGGCACTGAAGAGGAGGATGATGCCATTTCGGTGGCAGCGTCTGCGAGAGAGGAGTGGTCCAACACTGCGCCCCATGGCAGCGACGCGGGGACCTCCATCACAGTGATGTCGAGCTCCTAAGCGTCCTGTCCAAGGCAGTGGATCAGCTCGGGTTGGAGTGGGTGCCTCCTGCCGAGCCAGCCAGAAGCCGTCTGGACGAGTGGTACCTCCAGTCGGATCGCGGCCGCAAAGACACCCCACGGAGACCCGGCCCCTTTTTCCCCAAGGTGCACGACGAAATAAAAAAGTCACCAGTCGGGTGCATAATCCGGGATCCTCCCTTCTGTCTTCTGTGGATGGAGCTGACCAAGTGGGGTATGTCAAACTTCCCCCCCGTGGAAGAAGCCGTGGTTGACCATCTCTGTCCGTCAGCCGCGGTGAACTGGAAAGTGAGAAACAACGCGTCTCTCCCCACTAAACCTTGCCGCGCCATTGCAAACCTCGCCGGCAAGGCTTTCTCCGCGGCGGGCCAGGCAGCTTCAGCACTGCACGTGATGGCGATACTCCAGGTATATCAGGCCAAGCTGCTCAAGTCTCTGGATGAGCACGGACCGGACCCCGAAGTGTTTAAAGAGCTCCGACGCGCCACGGATCTGGCCCTCAGAGCGACGAAGGTGACAGCTCGAGCGATCGGCCGCAATATGGGGAATCTTGTGGTGCTAGATCGTCACCTGTGGCTTACTCTGACCGAGTTGAAGGAAAAAACGGCCCTTCTAGACTCTCCCGTGAACCCCTCAGGTCTCTTCGGAGCGGCGGTGGAGACGTTCACGGAGCGCTTCGTTGAAGCACAGAAGCAGTCGAAGGCCATTAGCCACTTCCTGCCAAAGCGTGCTGGCGCGAAACCTCCTGTGTGTTCCCGCTCCTCCTCAGCGCAGCGTGCGGGAAGACCGCACGCCCCTTCTGCTGCTCTTCGACGTGAACATGAGCCGGCGGTGAGGTCAAGACAACCGTGGCTCGAAGGGCCAGAGACCCCGCCCTGGCAGAATATGCATATTTGTAATTGTTTTGGCTTACAGCTCTAAGGGCATGGAATGTCCGATAGGGGTTTGGGCCCACTCAACCCGCGGACTCGCGTCATCCTGGGCCTGGGCAAATAGCATGTCTATTCAGGACATTTGTATGGCGGCAGGCTGGCACTTTCGCGAGGTTTTATAACCTAGATGTGTTGTCGTTTGCCTCGCATGTGCTGTCAGTGCAAGCAGCGCACGTGCCTACTCAGCCTCAGCTATGATCTGTGTATCAGTGGTTTCGACTAGGTCATATACACATTGATTGACGCACCACCAATTCAATGTGGATCCTAACAGTTTATCACAATGTTTTGATATAGTTCACCACGTCTTTTAGGACTTGATCACCATCATACTCTGCTTATTGAGCACCGCTACGGCTGTGCATCATAACACATGATTTCATTGAAATTAAACAAATTCAACTAATCTATATGTGAAAGCGCCGAAGCCGGAGTTAAGTCCGCCCCTAGTGTGACGCGGCATCGTGTAGTTGCCGCGCCCCTCCCTGACTTCTACATGGTTTCGACTAGGTCCTGTAGACCTGAGCTGTGTTTGCTAAGAGCACCAATATCAGAAAATTCTGATATCAGAATCAGAAAAAGGTCGGATTAGTTATCAGAAAATTAAACATTTCCTCAATGCATTCCAAATTTAAAATCTCTAAAAACTGAATGTTTCATCAAAAGAATTACAATCTTAAAAGTGTTCACTCAGCAATGCATTTATACAATGTCCTTTTCTGGTGAAAAAAAAAAACTGAAAAAAGCTATTAAAATTAACACATAATTACACTAGACATATCTTTAGCTTATGAAGGGCTGAAGGGCAGCTAATAATGTCAAAAAGACTACAGCAAGCAATAAAACTGAAATATATATTTTAGATTAACTCTAAACCGTATAGAGACAACGTTGTAATATTAGCAGTTGAAATGGAAATGGATGGATGGTTGGCTTCTGTTGTATTTACATTTATGCATCCACGATCCACACAGAGTTTTCTATATTATTATTATTATTATTTAACTGCATTAGGCTATACTATAAGTACATTTCGCTTAACTTGTTCAAAATAAATAAATAAAATCTGTATATGTTTACAAACTGAAAGCATAGTGTAAGTATGTAAGCATAATGTAAGTGTGAGAGCTGTCCAGCTGCTGCAGGACGTAATGCAAAGAGAGGGAAAGGGGGGAAAGGGAAGTGGTGTGTGGCCAAGTATGGTGACCCATACTCGGAATTTGTGCTCTACATTTAACCCATCCAAGTGTACACACAGTAGTGAACACACACCCGGAGCAGTGGGCAGCCAATGCTGCGGCGCCCGGGGAGCAGTTGGGGGTTTATGATACTGTTGCTCAGAGGGAAGACACACATGCCTTCAGGTGCTTGTGTTCCAGATAGAAATATTTACTATGTGGAAACAATTCATGTGAATGTTTAACCATCAGATCCAAGGCGCTCAGTTGACACCAGAGCCAGTTAAACATCCAGCAACAGGCTTGTGTGTGTGTGTGTGTGTGTGTGTGTGTGTGTGTGTGTGGTAAATATAATGTGTTTCACTGATAAAATGTAAGGTTTCACTGACTTTTACAATCCCATCTAATCTAACCCACATCAGTTGACTAGGGAGAGAGATGTCTGCACACACACACATACACACACACACACACACACACACACACACACACACACACTCTCTCTTTCTCTCTCTCTCTCTCTCTCTCTTTCCCCAGGGTGAGAGGCTGTGTGTTGGACAGATCGACTCTTACAGAAACTTACCTTTGTCTGAGTGGCTGGTGGATCTGGTGACTGATGAAGACACACATACACACACCTGGTTGCTCATGGGAACATTCGTAGTGTTGCACAGCTCCAAACAATGCCTGTTTTTTTCTCTTCTGATCCAGTTACCTAAGGTAACAATGACATTTCATTTTTATAAACAATATGTTTTTCTTTTGCTTAGTAGACACGGTCCACCATCACTGCTATGTAAACAACAGGCCAGTCAATCGATTAAAACATTGAATCTAATTAATTACAATATGCCGGCCAAGATATTTGTATCAAATTGTTATATGAAGTCACTATCACACGAAATTAGGTTACAATTAGCAAACAAACTCCAATAACTATTATTATCATTTTCTCTGATGCAGAAATTGACTTCCATTTTAAAAAGTAAAAAAGCGTTTTACATGTTAATTATGCCAAATAACAATGAACAGTCCTAGAAAACAGTACAGACGCCTCATATTTAAATAAAAAAATAAAAATAAATTGAAGCTAAAAGCACCAAGGTGAATGATTCAGTCCCAAGGAGGGATGACCTATTAACACAGTGACCGTGAGCAAATTTGACTGCTTCATGGAGATTGAGCATGCAAATGCACCCTAATGTATTTTGCTAAGGGTTGAGGAATTCTGCATGCATCCTATACAAAGTTTCAGGGATTTTAGGTATAATAGACGGAATGTGATTTCATCTGAAAGCACATTTGCAACATTTTCTGCTTAATTCAAAGCAAATTTGATTTTAGTGACTATCAACACATAGGAACACACACATACAGGTGCAGACTGTATTATACTTGAGGTGTGACTTTACACAATTTCTCTTTAAATTAATCTGGATTTAAATGAAATTGTTAACTCATAATTATCTCAAACATATATCGTCTCTGTCCAGACTGTGTGTGTGTGTGTGTTGACTTTGGGCTCCAATGCTTTTCTGTCATCACAGCAGCAGGTCACCCGGGCGTGTCACCTTACTAACTCGGGTTTCCTGTGTGGTGGTGAAATATCAACGGTCTGGAATCCCACCCTTTCAGACAGACCCGAGACACACATGTAAATACTCACATTTTCCCAAAAAAATGTATTGAAGTAGTTTACTCATCATATGACAACTCATTAAAAGCTTTGTTTTTGCTGTCTTAAAAATTGAGCATGGAAGACTAAATTATTTTACAGGTAACTCAATTACGACTGAATGAGCACTGAGCTGCCAGGGATGAAACGCTATGCTTACGGATAGGGTGGAATTCAGCAGGTTAATATTAAAAGATGGAATGTTGTCAGACCAGTTCTCTATTATTTCTCTGTGTAGACACTGGGAGTGTGGAGACAGAACCAGCAGGGAAAAATACTTTACTGGTCACAAACCTTTTTTCAGCACACACAAAAAGACTGTTTTAGCATAATGAATTATACAGTGTAGCCTAATATTACATAAAGTTTTTTTTATTCATAAAGTTTTCAATTTAAGATTATGTATGGAATATAACAAAATATAACTGATGAATGCTTGTTTTGTCCTGGTGTGTAATGTCAGAAGCATTCTTTGAAGAGATAGATCACCCAAAATAACACTTTAACTAAACATTTTTTTTCATAATTTACTCACAAAAAGAATACATTTTGAAGAATGTTTAAACTATTTTTGTTTTAGCTGTTCCATAGAAAAAGAACATTATGCTAGAATGACATGAGGGTGAGTATGATGACAGCTCTTTCTTTTTTGGGTGAACTATTCCTTTAAGGCACAAATAGTGGTGACAGACATTAGCATGTTGCTAAGCTAACCACACAAAAACATGTCCCACATAAATACTGAGTAAAATACTCAATTGTTTGTTAAACTTAACTATTTTTTATCAATACTTTGAAGTACTGAATGAATATAACACATTTCTCTTGCCTCATCTGCCATCTTGAATGAATTTTTCCACAGCTTGTTGCAGTGCTTTCTGAGATTTCTTTCTTCACGATATGTATGTGCAATGTAGTTAGCTACTTTGGTTAGTGGCTTGACTGTAGTTTAGCAACTGATTGCAAATAGTTTGTAAACCATATTGATTAACCACTATTACATATAGGGGGAACGTATCCTCTCAGTGTATGCTGTTTTGTGGTTGCAGCACTACTTATGATTCACAATACAGTGATTACAGCACAGAAACATGTTTTGGGTGAGCAGCTAACTTATATACAGTATAAGAAGATTAACCATTCAGTTGGCATGTTATCACACCTCTTTTACATCAGCGATACTACGATAGATTTGTCTTCAGAATAATTCATGCTGATTCATGTCTGCATCTTTATAAGAATCTGACACCACACCTCAGGATGGCTGGGCCAGACGGTGTGTCAGAAACGGAAATAATGGGAACAGGTTTCTAACTGTACGACTTGTTTTAAAGGAGTGGAATATGTTTAAATAAGAGGCTTGTGTTAAAGACAGAGAGGTGTAGACCATGTAGTTATGAGTTTGTGTGAGAAAATAAATGAGAGAAAGAAAGAGGGAGGAGTTGTATTTAGGAGGTGTGGTACTTAAAAATAGACCATTATTTAAGGTACGGGCGGTCATGGGATGCTTTACAAACACATGGAAGAAGAAAACACAATCACAATGCACAGTATGGCACGATTTCCTCATCAGCATAACTGTGAATAAGCTTTCTGCACAGGGTATGAGAGATTAAACTGTTTTATTTATACGTTTACATTTACATTTATTCATTTAGCTGACGCTTTTATCCAAAGCGACTTACAATTGCTATATATGTCAGAGGTCGCACGCCTCTGGAGCAACTAGGGGGTTAAGTGTCTTGCTCAGGGACACATTGGTGTCTCACAGTGGATTCGAACCCGGGTCTCTCACACCAAAGGCATGTGTCTTATCCACTGCGCCACCACCACCCCCCGTTTAGTTTCTAAACATACATTTTTAAAAGACTACAAGATACAATCAAACATTTTTGGACCCTTTTGGAGGACCATGTGATACGTCAGTCGCTAGACTCAGTACTGGGCACTGCTGATGAGGTCATAGGTAACCTGTGTGATGTCAAAGGCTTGATGTGAACATTGAGAGGAAAGCAGAGTTTCCACTGAGGTTTTATGGGAAGGGCTGTAGATAATACGAGCACGTTGCGATTCCACTTCCTCATCTGCCCAGCAAGGAGCAGGCATCTCTGCAGAGTACAACAATGGAAACACGCTGCCCATATAAACGCTCACAAACATCTGCTTCAACACATTAATATCCCTCTGAAATACACAGAAACACACACTGCATGTAAACAGCATAAATAAATAGATTAAAGCAATACTGTGCTTTAATGAAAGTCATGTGACGCACACACACACTGTACCTTATCAGATCTTCTCAGGTTACTTTCTGATTGTTCCAAGATTTCTGTAAAACAGAAAAGGTTTAAGTTTAGTACTTTTGATAACATCTACCCCATTTATAACATTATACCCCCATGTATATGATGGTATATTTTTTGTCCCCAGAAGTTAATTTAAATAGACAAAAATTAAAACCCACTTTGGCTATGTTCTTAACTGGTAAATCAATTTAAATATTTTTAACAGTAATTTATTTTATAGTTAAATTAAATAATTAATAATTAATTTTACATTTTTATAATTTAAAAAATAATCTTATATTTAATAATAATAATTTTATGATATTATTATCTTTAATAAATTCTACAAATGCAAAAAACTTTTCTTTTAAAGGTAGGGTTCAGGTACAGGGTAGTAACTATACTTATTTTTATATATAGAACCAAAATTAGTATTAACTAAATGAGAATGTGGCAAGTAAAAATGTGCATTTATTTGACCGGTCTCACCCTAAATGCATCCATCAGGTCTGGCTGATCTAGAACATCAGGGAAAGATGCTAGAACCGAGCTGCCGATCAGATCTAGGTAGAACACAGAGCTAAGCTATTTACATTCACTTTTATGTTTTAAATTTACATTTGCTATATACAAAGAAATTATATATAGTGTTGTGATGTGACAGACACTTCTGATACACATTAGATACACATCAAGCACTAAGACAAATCTAAGAAGAGCTAATGAAATGTGTGTGTGTTACCTGCATTATACATGGTGACTCTGTCCAATAAAAGAGCATCAGCTATTATTTGCCTGTATGTTGCCAAGAGATGTATTGTGGACAGACTTCCTACTATAGTGTCAGGCAGCAGACTTTAAGGAAAAAAACATTAAGGAAAAAAATATTTAGTAACAAGAACATATTAGCTTTTTCATGAATATTTATCAAAAAACACAAAGGAACCCTATAGTTGACAACGGACATCTACGCAACCGTTCAAAAGTTTGGGATCTTTTTAAAGAAATTATTTACGTTGAGCAAGGAAGCATTAAATTGATCAAAAATGAGAGGCATTTATAATGTTACAAATGATTTTTATTTCAAATAAATGCTCTTCCTTTGAATCTTCTATTCATCAAAGAAAATTGTATCAAAAGATTTAGCAGCGTAACATAAGTGTTTCACACTTTTAAACATTAATGTTCTGTATACTCTAGTGTGCAGGCATTCTTACTTCAGAAGCTCTCTGCTGCGTGTGTTTACTGATTTGAGCTTAACAACAAGTTTAGGGATCTTCCTGGACAGCAACATCTGCTGAAACACACCGGTAGGATATCCTGAGATAGAGAACAGAAGAGATCTTTCTCAAATGGAGTGCCACCATGGACAGTGATCTCTTGTGTTCTGCACATGCATGCATATAGTTTTTAAGTATGTAAAGAAAAATATAACTGCTATGCAGCTATCCTATTCTAATAAGTGAATTAGTGTGTACCGTAGAGCAATGGGGACTCCACTTTCATCAAACAGTTTAAGGAACGCCCAGCCACAGCTGAGGTCTCCTCTCTCCCCTGTGGACTGAAAGACAGCACAAACATTTTTACCAAAGAACCCCGTTTCTCCTGTGCAAGAAGATTTTTGGTGGACACAGAAGGAAACCTTGTAGGTAGTTACACCACTTTATTCCATTAGTAAAGGGATAGTTCACCCAAAAAAGAAAATGTTGTCATCAGTTTCTGTTCCAAAAACTGAGAAATACAATGGAACTCCACTGAACTCCCAATGTTACTCAAAATAACATCGTGTTCCACAGAACATTGTGTTACATTTTGTGTTCCACAGAAGAATGTTATTCTTACAGGTCTGGAATGACTCCAGAATGAGTAAATGACATAATTTTCTCTTTTGAGTGAACTATTAAATTTCTTTAATAGAGATCATTGTGTGTGTGTGTATGGAAATATGTGAGAGGGTAATAGATAAGTGATCTTTTATCTTTCTGAGGTTAGGTGAAGGTTGTATGTCCTCTATGATCAGAGTTGGGTGGAACTGCCATATGATTGTTTAAACGATAATAATTTTTTTTGCAAGAAATAATTGCTCACATTTCTTATGTAGGTTACACCCAGTTCAAACAGAATTCCAAGATCAGGAGATTCAGAGCCACAACGCAGGAAACAGTCTCCATCCAGAAGACAGGGCAGCATCCCAGTCATCTGAAATACACACACAGGGAAAAATATGGATAAACGGTTAGGTTACATAAACGTATATACAGTGAGGTGAAACACTGGTGAAAATTCTGTATTTTTCATTTCATACTTTTATTCAAAATTATACTATCGGCATCACAATTTGTGATATGTGTACAGTGCAATATCTTAAATATTTTTATATTCATTTTAAATTACAAAATTTCTTTGTTTCAAAATGTCTTAAAACTTTCTTTATTTATAGGTTTAAATTGAATTTCAAATTCAATTTGGCCTCAAGACTTTTGTTCATGCGCTTGCACGTGTTTTAGTGTAGCTTAGTCTTATCCGTGGAGAAAAGCTCCAGGTCCTTGGGCTCTTGGAGCTGTAAGTGGCTCTGACTGTGTGAATGTTACTCAAAACCTGACAAGGAAATTTTTTAAGTAAACTTAAAAGGTGGAACAAGGAGTGAGAGAGAAACAATGGCACCATGTACACTGCATTTGTGTCACATGACACCTGTTTGCAATAGAGATTGAGAAGACAAATGGGTTTTGAATGTGGCTTAGAATTGTTCTGCTATTTACAATGACTTAAGCGACTCGTTCAGAAACATCAAAGAAAAGAGGAACTGTGCACAAAGAACGCTGGACATAACACCATAATACTATTATCTATAAACATGCACTGAAAGACTTCCTGGTTCTCTTCTAAATATAAAAATCAGTTGTGAAAGACAAATATCGTACAGATACCAAGTAATGATCTATCTGTTAACACTCAAGACTCAAATAGGCTGTAGTATTTTACACTCATGCTTTTGGATTGCAACTGGCTTTGTTATTTGTTTTAGGTTTCAAATGTTTCCACCCTGATTACTGTTCCATATGAGCAACACTTGATTTCACAATCGAATCAGGAATCATTACTCAAGCTTTTCAAAAAAAAATTTGTATGCAAATCTCTCTCTTTTAAGTTAATAAAGGGGCAGTCATTCTGGTTGTAGGTGCAGCAGTGTGTGTGTGTGTTACCTGGGTTCCATTAAAAGCACAGAGCCGAACGTGCCTACTGAGCACCTGTAACCCGACCCCGGTGGGTGGGATCATTCGACAGCTCCACAGGGTCAGAGTTAAACTCACTCTAGATGGCCAGCCGTGAACCTGGGCAAATACACACATACACATTCTTTCTTTCTCTATATACTACAGGTCAAATGTTTCGAATAATTGCTATTTTTTAAAATGTTCTTGAAAGCAGCCTCTTATGCTCACCAAGGCTGGATTTTAAAAAAAATATTATTACAATTTTTAAAATTTAAAATAACCATTTTCTATTTCAACAAATTTTAAAGTGTAAATTATTTCTGTGTTGGAAAATGTTTTCAGCAGCCATTACTGTAGTCTTCAGTGTCACATGATCCTTCAGAAATCATTCTAATATGCTGAACTGCTGCTCTATTACTTTTGGTGCTTAATTATTAATTATGGTTCTTCTTATTATAAATGTTAAAAACAATTTGTGCGTCTTAACATTTTAATGGAAAATGTGTTATATATTTTTTCAGGGTTCTTTAAGAAATAGAAATTTCAAAAGAACAGAAATGATTTGAAATATATTATTTAACATGATATGTATTTACTGTTCCTATTTATCAAACAAATGCAGCATTTCTTTTTTACATTTTTAAAAATATATTTCTATACATTATATTTGTGAATATTGTTATTAAAATCTTAGTAAATATAACGAGTGTGTGCTTTGCAGTTTGGTACCTTGCCTGTGTCTGGGTCCATATGGAGATTTTTAAAGGAGAGTTGTGACTGGCTAAGCTTGGGCTGGATGAAGTGACTTGCTCTATAAGATCTCCCTGCTTGGCACAAACACACACAAAATTTATACATATGATACCACTGTAATATCGTTATAAAATCTGAATTTTTACCAGATGTTATAATGTAAAACAAATAAAATAAACTGCATTTTAGGTAACTGAGCTCTTTAAAGACTGAAAATGGCATTTCATCTATAAGTTTTGAGAAATAAAGAGACAGGAAGTGACCTTCCTCTAGGAGTCTTGAGAGAGTGGAGGGTCTGAAGCCTGGTGGGATGGCACCCATTGCTGAAAACACATCAGTGAAACAACACACAAGCACATTTCAGTATGTGAGGGTGCTAGTTCGAAAGTTATGGTAATGTTTGTTATAATTAGTGTTATTAAAGGGATAGTTCACCCCAAAAATAAAAATTCTGTCATCATTTGCTCACCCTCAAGTTGTTTCAAACCAGTATGAGTTCATTCTTCTTTTGAAAAATGTTGGTAACGATGGATATGGACAACTATTTGCTTACCAACATTTTTCCCCAAAAAAAAAAAAGAAGAAAAAAAAAAAAAGAAATTTATAAAGGTTTGGAACAACATGAGGGTGATTAGATGATGACAAAATTTTCATTTTAGGGTGAACTATCTACAAAGAAGGGTGTAATTATCTACATAGAGTATACCTCAGTAACAGCCTTCCGCACTGTGTTCCAATTGGATGTTTAGCTAGTTGGACAAGAGACAGTATTTGATCATTTTCTTTAGTAAATGCTGCATATTAACTTAATCTTCTGTTTATTCCTTGTAGCTTCAGAAATTGTGAGCAATATTATACACGGCAAAATATGAAAACAATTCTGCCATCTAGTGGAGAGAGAGGAAATATCACCTGGACTTTATGTCAAGATCCTCCTCTTCCTCTTCACTCTCCCCCTCATCCTCTTTCTCACTATCCTGCAGAGAAGATGTCTGAAAATGCACAGTTAAGGTACATTTACAGATGCAATTCATCCAAGTTAATGATCTACACACATATTCCTAACTGATTGCAAATTAGTGCTTAGTCTTTTTTTATTTTGTTCATTCAAGAGATTAATTTGTATATTTATAAAAGTGCATAGCCTACACCAGTCCCTAAATGCTCTGGAATATGATTTAGACAATGTAAATACAATGTAATACTGTAAGACATTACTAAATCAGTAAACTGCAAGAAACCAGTGTTTAAATGAGATTTGGATCTGGTGTCCCTAAATACATTAAATGCATAATTTGAAAATGTCCATCAAAACAATAATACTGTAAAACATTACTAAATCAGTAAACTGCAGGAAACCAGTGTTTAAATGAGATTTGGAATGTAGTTTTATCCTACAATCTCAAAATTAACTCTAAAGAAATGGTCAACTTGCTCATATAAAAAGCAAAAGTGAATTAAAAGACAAAAATCTAGGGTTTTGATTCAGCTTTGTTTAAACCATTTATGGCTTTCCCCAATAATAAAAACACTGTTTAATGTCTGTATATGACTTACATGTTATCAAATACTTACATTGTGCATGTAAACGCACTCACTGAGTGCCTGTGATATTATACGCACCTTCAGGAAGGTTTTGGGCACCAGGCCCTTCTGGCCTTTTGAATATTGAGCCAGCCACCATCCATCCTTATTCTTAGATAGAACTTGCAAAACCTCTCCTTTCTGAAACAACAACAAAAAAAGACAAATTACTTGGTGCAAGAAAATAACCTTAATTCAGGTATTCAACACCTAAAATAAAATGTTATGGCAGGAACCTGGATGCTGAGGTCCCCGTCTTCCTCTCCCGTAAACGCACTGAGAGCAATGTAGGAGACAGATCCCTGTCCTGTGGCAGTTGGACCGATTCCTCATCACCACTGTCAGCATTATCATCATCATCATCGTCATAATCATCCTGTACTTTTTCTTCAGCATCTTCATCCTCAGAGCTCTCATCTTCTTCATCACTATTTTCCTCCTCGCTCTCCTGATCTGTCTGGGACGAACTAGGTCCAGCCATCCTACGTGGCCAAGAAAAAATAATTCTATTAAATTTGATAAATATGATATATAAATTGGATAAAAGCTGATCTAAAAATCGGTTTGTTTGAATGCATGATAAAGTCTCTGGGATCTGTGCTGGTCAGGTGAGTAAGATTTGTTCGAATGAATGAGGTTACATACTCATCATGAAGAGCTAGAAACTGTAGACGCTCACGTAAAGTCAACAAACGCTTCTCCCCTTCCCTCCTGGTCATAATTCCCCACTGGAGCAGGCTCATCTGCCTGCACACATGGAATTCAGCAAAATAATAGCAGGATCTAACATATAGGTTCAGTAAAAAAAAAAAAAAGAGAGAAAGAGAGAGACATTTACATTCACATTTTATACGTGCAAGAAAAAAATATTTCAGAAATATATATTTTTTTTACATTACTTTAGATAATTTCTTCAGAGTCTTGAATAATTTCCTCCACTGCGCGCTGTAACTCTTTGCACCTGAAATGCAACACCATTAACTTAAATAACACCATTACAAATCACCAAAATCACCGCAAAATGACCTAGTTGATGTACAGACATTCAAAACAGACTGCGGTCAGTTTGAAAAACACGGTCATTCTAGCCGCCACGTTATTATACTAGGCGTTCCGGTAATAGCTAAATAAATAAATAAATAATAGCTAATAAAACTAAAAGAATCCGGTAATAGCTAAATAAAACTAAAAGAAAAGCGATCTCTGGCATTCATTTATTAAACCAGTTTCTCTGTCAATAATGAATAAATAAATGAATGAATGAACGAATAAATAAATACATTTTAAATAATACAAATGTTTAAAAAACGGTCTGATAAAATGAAAATGACTTCAAATGTTCAATAATATTTATTTATTTATTTAGTCATTTAGCAGAAGCTTTTATCCAAAGCGACTTACAAATGAGGACATAAGAAGCAATCAAAACCAACAAAAGAGCGACAACGTGCAAGTGCTATTACAAGTCTCAGTTAGCCTAACGCAGTACAGATAAATATTATTATTATTAATTTTTATTTATTTATTTATTTTTTAATAAAAAGACACAGATAAAATAAAATTAGAATAGAGAGTGCTAGAGTTAGAGGGTCAAGTAAAGATGGAACAGATGAGTTTTTAGCCGTTTCTTGAAGATGGGTAAGGATTCGGCTACACGGATTGAATTGGTCAGGTCATTCCACCAGATGGGAACAGTTCATGAAAAAGTCCCTGAAAGTGTTTTTGTGTGTCTTTGGGATATGGTACAATAATGCGTCGTTCACTTGAAGAACGCAAGCTTCTAGAGGGCATATAAGTCTGAATTAATGAATTTAGGTAAAGGGGTGCAGAGCCAGTTGTGGTTCTGTAGGCAAACATTAATGCCTTGAATTTAATGCAAGCAGCTATTGGTAGCCAGTGCAAATTGATGATCAGAGGCGTGACGTGCGTTCTTTTCGGCTCATTAAAGATTAATCTTGCAGCGCATTTTGGATTAATTGTAGAGGTTTAATAGAATTGGCTGGAAGACCTGCCAAGAGAGCATTGCAACAGTCAAGTCTGGACAGAACAAGAGCCTGAACAAGGAGTTGTGTTGCATGTTCCGAGAGAAAAGGCCTGATCTTCTTAATATTTTCGTGTAAATTAAAAAGTAATGCGTTTCTTTACTAGTTACTTGAAAAAAGTAACATTATTACGTAACTCGCGTTACTTGAAATGCGTTACCCCCAACACTGCCTACAGGACAGATAACAGTGAGAAGAGGTTTAATATCAAAACCAGTGCGCACCAGCAAAAGAACAAACATTTCATTCAATCAACCTTTCTCTTGATGTCATCTGTTTCTCTTTAGACCGTCTGAAGAGGTCCTCTTCTTTTCGGAGGCATCTTCTATTCGTCTTCAACACAAAATTTGAGAAGGGTCTGGCTGCAGACGTGCACTCTCAGACACACGCATGCGCAGTTTCAAAATTTGATCATGCACGGTATTTTGAATGTGCGATTTGATGAAACGTCCCAGTCGTGCTTAGGTTTAATAAAACAGAAAGCATCGGTGGCGCCATGACAGACGCTACGAATTATGTTGCTAAGATACTTTTACGCGACGCTGTTATTACATCATCACTGCACGCGAGAGCCATTAGAGAGCGCATAGAAGAGCAGTCTCAGCTATGAAAATGTATCTGTGAATCTTTCGGACCATATGGTTTTATTTGGTCAATTGCATGTGCATAGAAGAAATTCGGCTAATCTAGAACATTTTTAATGTTTTTAACTAAACTTAAATTGAGTCCAATAAATACATATATAACATTTTTAAATATATGCTGCTATTTGCTATAGAGTTAAAGATAACGTAAGAGCAAGAATTTGAAATGCTGTCATTAATTTGTTTATGGTTGTCGTATATAACAGAGACATATCTTAATTCCTGTGATGCGGTTTTATGACAGAAAGCCATTTCATTTCTGTTTTGGGCTGTGACTGTAATCTGCTAAAACAGGTTTCTTGAAAAAGTGCTTCTGTTTCAGTAAACAAAAAAGGCATACAGTAAAAAAAAATAAAAAAGTTTAAATCAGGGACCCCAACATATTTGACGATAAATTGCAATACCAGGTTTCTTTTTAGATCCACATTTAAATACACAAATCTGTGGATTCCACTTCTAAAAAAATCTTACAAGCTTGTGGAAAAGACATGGAAACTTTCAAGTACATTATAAACATGCTAAGATATCTCAAAACCATATTCCCTGATTTGAGGTTCTGCCATTTAATGAATAAGACATACAGAATGTTAAGGAGTCAAAGGTTAATAAAATACTTCCTTTATTTCAAATGACAGACAAAGTAAAAGCACAGACATGGTAACATGATTTATGGCTTGAACAAACATCGAAGGAAAAAAATATTATAAATACAACATTCTGCGGAGTTTTTAAAGTCCTTGAGAAAGTTGTATTGCTTTGCTCCAGCCTGTAGATTGTGTCTTTGATCCAAGGTTGAAAGCCTGGTCCTGTTGAGCGCTGGAGAGGTGCTGTTATAGACTCCTCATTCTGTTTATAAATCAGGAATACTATATCAGGCTTTGATGACCGAGGCACTAGAAAGTGACCGAGCTATTAGACTGGTTATAGCGTCAAACTGAAGTCATTTAGGCTACTCTGAATACATTAGTGATATTATGAAAGACACATGTCTCACCAGGTCGGCTGCGTGATGTTTTGTGTGTCATGAGTCATGACAGGTCTAGCTTCTTTTGTGTTTCTGCGAGCTTGTCCTGTAACCTCTTTTTCCGCCAGTCCAAGAACCTTCTTCGCATTCTGTTTGCCTGCCAACCGGCGATAAAACCAGCCGCAAACGAAACAACTAAAGCGACCTGTAACGTCCTCTCCGACACATCGGCCATGTTCAACTCCGCTCGGCCCAGCACAGCTTGCCTGCAGGGGACCGCACGTGTGAAAAATAAGTCGCATCACGTGACTTGGGCGTAACCGGCTGCGCCGTCGTGACGTCAATTTGTAGGCCAGCTGATTAAAGACTACATCTACCACATTTATTTACTTGGTTGACAGCCGTAGACTTGTTTAGAAACTTGAGAAAATACAGCTGCTGCATATAAACTTGTTCACAGATTTTATCCAGCAAATCATTATTTACAAAAATTTAAAAAAGGAATAAATGTAAATTGTACTTTTTGTAATGAATATGAGGAAACTGCCTTGCACTTATTTTGGCACTGTACATACTCAGTTACACTATGGTGTAAGGTCCAAAAGTTTATTAGTGAGAATATTCAGTGTTTAAAACCTTTTTCTCTCTTATGGGAAAATGTAATTTTTGGCTTTACTGACTATCCTGACCAAGAGGAACAGTACTTTTACTTATTCTGTTAACCAAATTTCACATTCATATGTGTAAATTTACCAATAAAAAAACAATTTTATGGTTTTGTTAACTGAAATATGTATTTATATTTACAGTATCAGAGACTCTGTGAATAAGAAAGCTGTAAGAACTTTGAAAGTTTGTGAATTTTACAATTTATTTATTTGATTTTATATATACACGTGTATATATGTATTTCTTTTTTCTTTTTTTAAAGTTTAATACTTTCCTCCCCATGGCAACTGTTTTGTTTTTTTGTTATTTTGTTTCTTGATAATATGTTTTATAGTTCTTCGAATAAAAAAAATAAATAAAAAAAATACAGCTGCTGCAAAACTCGCATTTCAGGTACGACTGTGCGCCATTTATGTTGTAAAACAAAACCTTAAAGTCTATTCAATTAATGTTAAAAATAGACTTTATAAACCAAAATCCATTATTATGCACACACTGAAAATTCTGCAGGAAACCAAAATGCTAATTATCTTTAGGTTTTAGGACTACAATGAAATATTGAGTCATTTACGTCGATGTGTAAAAGTTGAATTTGTTCAGTTAGGAAGGGCACGTTTTATCATTTGTTCTGTCTGTGCCTTTACCTTGTCTGAGAAAAAGAGATAAGAGACATGGCTAGTAGGGTGAACTGCAAAAGTAGGACAGTTTTGTGATGGAGAACTGCTAAAAGTATAATGGCTTCATCCTTTGCGTACTTTGTAACGTGTAATGAATGTCACAACTCAAAAATACATTGAAACAATATTGAATGTAATTTATATGTTATAATGATGATAGACCTTTCTAAACAAGACATTGTTTAACAATTTCAGGTAAACTGAAACACCATTAGCAAAAGTTTTTAAACAGTAATAATGGAAAACGTAATATATAACAAAACAAAAATCTTTACAAGATGGTTTTGGGAACACAGTAGGTAGTTTGTTGATGGTATACCAGCTCGATCAACTTGGACCAGCTAAAGACCACAAATAACCAGCACAGTCAAGCTATGAAGTAAAGCCAGGTGCCATCAAAAGTGTAACTCATTAAATACCATATTTACTCATTATGTGTTTCATTAATTAATTTGTGTTTGCTGAGATCAGTTAGATGTTGAAGGATTACTTGATGATTTCAGGCAGAAATGACAAAGGATCCCTATGGCAACTATTAAAGACCACTTTGTTTTTATCTTCATATTCAAAACGCAATCAATCACAAAACTAATTTGTAAAATTCGCAAACTGGTTGATTCTTCTTCTCCGTCGTCTTGTTTATGAGTAGTATTATTATTAATAGGACGTTTATGAAGGAATGGCGGAAGCCTGCAGATGATGGGGATTTCACGCCTTTCAGGTTGCTACGCAACAGCCGTCTGCTGTCACGCATGTGCGCGGTGCATAGTGGGAGTATCCGAGCGATGCTGAATCAGTGCAGGAGCGGAGGAGCAGAGGAGGCTGGAAATGGTGCAGCATCAACAAGGGAAAAAGGCGCAACGGACGCGCCAACGGAATTATGCGGCTCTCCTTAAACTCTCACTTTGAGATTTTACTCCGTCGACAGAAGAATAGGTTAGTAAATTGTTTTTTTGTTCGCCAAGTTATTTTTTTTAAACAAAACGCTGCCGTAGCAATCCGCTTGTCCCGTGTATGTTGGCACCTTGTCAATAGTGATGCTGCTCTGGCGCGAGCCGCAGACTTCCATAGAGGATGCGCGTGCACGCGAAAACAAAATCTGTCTCGGTCTTGACAAACTATTAAGGCACTTGGGCCTGAGTCAAAAATATAAACTCGCCCATTTCATATATATTATTTATGTTTAAGGAAAATCATAAATAATTTACATTACATGCCACATAATGCAGGTGTACGTCAACAACTCACGTGGCCTATCAGTGGGAGTTGTAGTTTTTCAAAGGTGACAATGTCCAATGCCGTTTATGTCTATTGTCTCGTTGAAGAACGACATATCCCAAAGTGCTTTTCGCTCCGGGCTCGAGCAGGGGAATGTTCTGCTGATTGTTAGGCATTGCTCCAATGGACGGTGAGCAAACGATGGTTTGGGGGCGGGGCTTAGCCTTCAGGGATGCTCATTGGAGCAGAGTGTGTTTGGGTGGGGTCCGTTCAGACGGATCCTTTTGGCACTGCGGAAAAAGCCGAAGATGTCAGGAGACTGAGCCCACGCAGGCTTGAGCTTCTGACATTTAGTTAAGTCAGAATAATGAAGTGCTCTCAGCAAATGCTTTATGCATTCAGAATCTTATTATCATTTTTTTTTAAAGTGTACGAGTTTTCCTATGCAAACAGGTGAAGAGCCTGCTGCAAGAGGTTTATTCATTGGCCCCTGCTCTTGATCTAATAAAGTCAGGTTTATATTTTTATATTTTAATAGACAGTCGAGTTATTGTACTGTAAAACATGTTTTGTAAAAATAAATACTAGCTATGCTTTATACCTTATTGGAAATGTATATTACATAAAACAGGGTTATATTCTTAAAGTAACAAATATATGTTACAATTGTGGTTTTATTAGTGAAAAGTATTAATCTACTTGTAAAACGTTTGTAATTTATTTAAAAAGTTAGTTTATTCTTTTAATATTTACATTTTATTTAGCTTTTTTGTTACTTAGTTTGCTACTTGAGTAGTTCAGTGTTTACTGTAAACATGAGATGCTTTAGTGACATATATTTAGGGTAGTAAAAATACCACCAAAATGGCATCAGTCGTTTTTACTGTACATTTAACCCCCTAAGTTTGTTGAGCGTCTGGGTGGGGGCCCTGGATCTCAAAAGTGTGAAAAAACCCTTTAGTAATGGAAGATACACTGGTTATTTTACACATTCAATTCAAACTTTACATTTGTTAATTTATCAGTTTAAAAATGCATGAGAACAGAGCAAAGTAGATTCAAGAAGTAATATACATTCTTTGTATAAATGTTTTATATGAATTTTAAAGCATCTTCCTGTTACTGTACACATTTTTAGCAATTGCATTTCAACATTATGCACTGTATTCTAAAATAGGGGGAAATTAGCTCCGACAGTTTATTGCATAATTATGAATGCTGAGATGCCTTCCTTAGGCTGTCCCGGTTTTTAGGGTGCAGAATGAGAGGAGGTATTCCCTGCAATCTCCTGAAATATCTATATGTGTCTCTGCATCAACTCTCTCAGATGAATGTGACAGAAGTGTTAAGGCGAGAGTCTTTTAATGTGTTTCATCAGTTTTATTAATTAGATCCATTTATAACCCATTGCATTCCTTAGAGAGAAGAATCATTTTAGAAGGTGAGAGTGATTGTGCTTTGTAGCAGTAAACAGAAAGAAATGTTTGAAATCTTTTAAGTATTTAACTTAAGCGCACACAGAGCCTGCAAACGTAGACACTCATGTGAACAATAATGTCTTATGTTTCCATTTTACTGAGACTGGTAAGTGACTGTAATGTTATGAGAACATGCTTAAGGGTGTAGTCCAGTTCTGACAGACAAGGACTCTGTGTTTGACCGGCTCTTGTGGATACCTGATACTCTGCAGACATTACAGAAATCTCAAAGAGCCAATGATTTACTTGCTTTTCAGGGTCTTTGAATAATTTTAAGCCCACCAATTATTTTTGAGAATTATAGGTTCAACAATGGTTTATGTCTGTTGAAATGAATGAAATTTATGCCATTTTGGCCACATTTTTACAGTTAATGCCCTTGTATGACCTGAAAATGATTCCATTGATTATGGAAAACAGCCCGGCCCTGGATACTGACCTCCAGAGAAACATATGTCTGTTCCTTCTGGTGTTTGTAATTTTCATTCTGATGGAAACAAGGCTATTTTTGTTGTCAGTTTGTCACTTTTCTTGTTTTATGTTGGGTTTGTGGATAATTATTTTAAGACCTGAAATACTTCTTATTTATTTTCATTTGAGGTTTTTTCCTGAATGTTTATTATTTTAAGGGGTGTATATTGAATATTTCAATCTTGTTGCAGCTTCCAGCAAACCGTATTAAAGGAATATTTGTTCAGATTTAAAATGCGTGATTTTAAACTGTATTTAAACCTGGAGATACTCAGAAAGTTTAGGTTAAGAAAAAAACGAAACATAGAAAAGTTATGTAAAATAAATAAAATTTTATTAAATTAATTTGATTTTAATAAAGTTATGTAAAAACAAATTCAATGATTTTTCATAATTTCATGGTAATTAATGGTAACTAATCAAATACATGCAAAAGAAGAACATACCAAATACCAATTCTTAAAGAAAAATAATTCTGTTTTGACCCCACTATGCACTATTATTTTTTATTATAGCATGCAAGGTTAGCAGTTGTATGCACACTTTGTTGCAGGTAAATGACAGGGTTTGGTAAAGTGCTGGCCAGCCGATGCAGTGCGTAGGGCCTGGAGTCCACGGCGACGAAAACATGAACGGGGCGGGGGAGCAGGTCGACATCCTGTCCTCCAACTGCTTGGTAAAAGAGCGCTGGAAAGTGGTAAGTGTGTGTCTGTATTTAGGTGGGATTGTGTTTGTGGAATAAAGATGCCCAAATTATCTGTTGCCTTTGCAGCCTCATCGCACAGGACAAAACGGTCCACATATGACAACGGATGCTTTCAAATCAACTCAGTCTGGCTTCTCTCCAAAATGCGCCCAAACCATTTGGTTGTTGGCCAGTTCATAGCATTTCTCCTTCAAGCAGATGTCCTTAGAAATGATTTGTGGCTCTTTTACTGTAATAATATCTTTGATGGGGATAGTAGCGGTCCTTAAAACAGAGTCTGGCTTATCAGTGACTGGCTTAAACTTAATTATTTCAGAACTCATGTGACAAAGCATGTTTAAACCAAGATTAATCAATATGCTTAGTTTATGCTACTAGAACTGAATTGCTTGGAATTTAATTAAATCTTTCATGTTAAATAATATGTTTTGTGATTAGAGTGGCTGAAGTAACTCATGTCAAACAAATCGTGCCAGAAAATCCTCAAAAGCTGTTTAGGACTACGGGACTTTCTCAGATTTTAGATGATGTTTATTTATGATGATGTACAGTATGATCTTGAAGATTCTGGTCAAACTTTATATTAGGTGGCCTTAACTACTATGTACTTATATCAAAAATAAGTACAATGTACTTATTGTGGTCATATTGTGTTGCAAAACACTTTTGCTGCCATTGAGGTGGGATATCGGTAAGGTTAGGGACAGGTTTGGTGGTATAGGTTTAAGGGTGGGTTAAGGTGTAAGGGGTGGGACAACAGTGTAATTATAAATGTAATTACAGAAATTAATTACAGCTGTAACTACATATAGGTATTTTTAAAAAAATATGTTCAATGTAAATACAGGTATGTACACAATAAGTACATTGTATCATATTATTAATTTAAATGGAAGTACGTAGTAGTTAAGGCCACATAATATAAAGTGGGACAAAGATTCTTTATTGGCGTCTGTTTCAATGAAGAACTTTCCATTGCACAGAAGTTTCTCTATGTTGAATAAAGGTTTTTTGGATTATTAAAATGTTCTTCACGTTAAGAAAAAAATGGTTCTTTCAAGAACTGATTACTGAAAGGTTCTTTGGAGATCCCAAAATGGTTCTTTTATATCATCACTGCGAAAACCCCCTTTTGGAGCTATTTTTAACAGTATAGATTGTGCAAAACCAGCTCTGAGTGGAAAGCATGTGGAATAGATGACACACGGGTTAAATCAATGCTCTGCCATCACTGACCTTGCTATTGTTTGTGTATTCAGCTGAAGAAGATTGGGGGAGGAGGGTTCGGGGAGATCTATGAGGCCTATGACCTGTTGACACGAGAGAATGTGGCTCTTAAGGTGGAATCTGCCCAACAACCAAAACAAGTGCTAAAGATGGAGGTTGCTGTGCTAAAGAAACTACAAGGTGAGGAGATGGAGAGGATGCAGATATATTTAGTGTCTTTTAGCATTCTTACAATTCGATGCTGATACACTACCGTTCAAAAGTTTGGGTTAGTAAGATCAAAAGTGAATCCTTAAAAAATGTAATCATGGTTTCCATAAATAAATTAAGCAGCACATCTGTTTTCAACATTGATAATAATAATAAAAAAATAAACTCACAGAAATCAGAATATTAGAATGATTTCTGAAGGACCAGACCAGAGAAATGACAGCTGAAAATTCAACTTTGCCATTTCCATATTTGTAATAATTTCACAGTATTGATTACTGTTTATTCTGTATTTCTAATCAAATAAATGCAGCATTGTTGGGCATAAGAGACAAAAAATGTACAGACTCTTCAAACTTTTGAATGATGTACAGTACATATTTCATATTTGTCTTGACATAATGAGGCAGCAAGCAGTATGGTGTATGTGTAACAGTTTGTCTGTTAATATGACCACCATAATCTTTTTTTTTGGATGTGCTCATATGAAACACACACAAAGATGCACTGTGACTTTCATGCCTGTCATGGCAGTTTGCCTCAGCTGTAGTTCAGACATACCACTGGGAGTCTGTAAGGGTAATGAGCGTGAAGATCTGAAGAGAAGTGGGATTTCTCTCTCCGTCTCTTTTTTGCTGCTCTCTTGCTCTCTCATGTCTTCATAACCTTCATGAAGGACATGCTGGAAATGCTTGCTGAAATGTGCGAGAGTGTGTGTATCGCATATCCATGCAGAAAGGAAAATGTCAGCTGTAATAAATGGGACTTATAAGTAATATCTATGACATTACTGCTTTTATTTCTTGTGCAGGAAAGAATCATGTTTGCAAATTTACTGGATGTGGAAGAAATGACAAGTTCAATTACGTTGTCATGCAGCTGCAGGTACAGTATTTTTATTTGTGTTTTTATGCATATTTGTGTGTGTGCGTGCGCGCGTGTGTGTGTGTGTGTGTGTGTGTGTGTGTGAAATCTGAGTCTTTCTTTCTGTAGGGAAGGAATCTCGCTGATCTCAGAAGGAGTCAGCCTAGAGGGACGTTCAGTATGAGCACGACTCTACGGTTGGGGAAACAGATTCTGGAGTCCATTGAAGCCATTCACTCTGTGGGCTTCCTGCACCGAGACATTAAACCTGTATGTCAAACTGTTGGTGATATGATGTCTTCTCTTTCCCAATCCGATTACCTGGCTCCTGTCAGCTGATCCTGGTTTCTCTCCCATCCTTAGTCTAATTTTGCCATGGGTCGATTGCCGTCTACCTGTAGAAAATGTTACATGCTGGACTTTGGTTTGGCACGACAGTATACTAATACGAATGGGGAGGTGCGGCCTGTAAGTATTGCTTTTGCTTTGTTTTCTGATACAGTCTTTTCCCTTCTTTATATTCTCTCAATTACAATTACTGTTTGTTTCATTTATTTCATATTAATGGAAATTGCCTAACAAGCAGCATTTTTCACATTTCTGTTTTGTGCGTGTGCAGATTTTATATATAGTTGTGATGTTTTGTTTCAAAAGTTATTTCTAGGGATGTACTGATATTAAAATTCTGACCAGCTGTGTGTGTGTGTGTGTGTATATATATATATATATATATATATATATATATATATATATATATATATATATGTATGTATAATAACAATGTTTTTAAATTTGTTTTATTAAGATTTTAAGTAAATATTATGTACATTAGCAACAAAGATCATGTAAAAGCATTGGAAATTACAACAATTAATAAGGGCCAATAATCAATATGGTACCAAAGTATCATGCATTCCTGTTTATTTGATTATTTTTCATTATTTGCCTTTTACTGATGAATTTTATTATTTGTGTGTTTGAATTCATTTTTATGTTTTGTTTTCTCAGTTTTGTTTTGCAGTTGTTTTGGCTCTCATGTTGAATCGCATGCTCCCCCGCCAAAGATGTTTGTCCCTGTTACCATAGCGACAGTCATATTGTGAGTTTTCCAAAATCTTGAAAAGATTCCTTCCTTACCCTCTAAAGGCTCTCAGAAATGACCCACTCTTCCCTAATGGTTGTGCCCTAAATACTAAATCCTGAAGCACAGCCCCTTTGGACATATTCTCACCCATGCCGTACTGTCCCATACCTACATCCTCCTCTATGTAAGAGTGTCCCTGTATGTGTGGGTAAATTAATTGTGCTCAATCAGTCTAGGAATCCCAAAAGAAGTAAAAAGGTCATAAAAAAGTTTCTAAAGCATACAGAACTCCTGTCGCGCCAACCTCCCTTATATTTCCCTCTCATGTTTGCTTTGTTTTGATAATGTGTTTACTTATTCCACCCTAAAAGTCTAAAATGAAAGTGATATGAATTCTTATTATGAGTCTCTTTTAAATGTTCTGCTTTAGCCCAGGACGGTGGCTGGGTTCAGAGGGACAGTGCGCTATGCTTCCATTAACGCTCATAAAAACAAGGTAAGTGTAGTCTTAAGCTTCAAAGAGAACACCTACAGACTGCACGCAATCCTTTCACTGATTGTCTAAAGCGTATTACGCACAAAATTTGGTGAGCACTGGCTGCATTTGGCAGTTTGATTCTGATTTATTGGCATTAATGAATCTTAAGTGGGTGATTCTTGGCCAGAATTAGCTACATTAAGAACCATTTTTTAACAAGAGCACAGTTTTTAAAAATGTTTACTCTTTTTAACAGGAAATGGGTCGTCATGATGATTTGTGGTCATTGTTTTATATGCTGGTGGAGTTCACTGTTGGACAATTACCATGGCGTAAGATAAAAGATAAGGTAAGACACTTGTATCACACTCACATTAGCCAGTCACTATGAACATAATGGAACTGAAATGAGTGAATTAATCCTCATTGTACTCAGTCTTAAGAGCTTTTGTTTTAAATATTTAAAGCTTTCTGGGTTGTTTTTGCTGTTAATTGTGTTCGTAATGTGCATCTGATGAACAGGAGCAGGTGGGACAGATTAAAGAGCGCTACGAGCACAGGATGCTGTTGAAACACATGCCTGCTGAGTTTCATATCTTCTATGACCATGTGCTGGATTTAGATTACTACACCAAACCTGATTATCAGGTAAACCATTAATTTTTCAACAAGAATGAATTAACTTCATCAAAAGTGACAGTAAAGACATGTATAAAATGATAAAAAAAAAGTTTTATTTCAAATAAATGCCGTTTCCTTAAGCTGTTCTTTTTCAACAAAAACTAAAAAAAAATGTATGTTGGCTTTCACAAAAAATATTAAGCAGCATAACGGTTTTCAACACTGATACTAATAAGAAATGTAAATTTCTGAAGACCGGAGTAATGGCAGGTGAAAATTCCACTTTGCCATCACAGGAATAAATTACATTTTACAATAAAATAAAACAGAAAACAGCTATTTTAAAATGGCAATTATGCCACAATATAACTGTTTTTACAGTTTTTTTAATCAAATAAATGAAACCTTGTTGTGCATAAAAGACCCTAAACTTTTGAACGACAAAGTAAATAGTTTAAAAATTTGTACTTGAGATATAAAATGTATATATATAAATATATTTGTTTATTTTATGCAACTATTTTGAGTTAAAAAATTATTTTCTTTCTTCCTTCTTCCTTTCTCTGGTCTAGTTGCTAATGTCAGTATTTGAGAACAGCATGAAAGAGAGGTTGATAACAGAAAACGAGCCTTATGACTGGGAAAAATCTGGAACAGATACGGCCCTCCCCACCAGCACACACACGCCACCACAACAAAACACACGGCAAACTGCTGCCATTGTGGGGTAAGAATATGTACACGTACTCTTACAACAGTGTCAGACCATTTGCACAGTGAAATGGGATTCTAGACTCTGAAATTACTCTGGAGTGACTTTGAAAAGACTCTGATGTGGTGCTGCTATGGCTTTGAACTGTCTTTCTCAGGATGGTGAATGTGACACCGTTACCTGGTGAATTGCCGAGGGAAAACACTGATGATGTTCTGCAAGACGAACACCTGAGTGACCAAGAGAACGCTCCACCTGCTTTGATACCCAGCAGGCCTAGCGAACCTGCTCCAGCCCCACCTGCTGGTGAAGGATGGGATGAAACTGACTTCAACCGTAACAAACTCAGGATCAGCATCAGTAAGGTATCATTTTTAATATATTATGCCAAATTATTCACATACATTTTTTATGTCTAATTAGTATAAAAACATTATTTTTGATCAGTTGAGTGTTTAATACTGCTGGTCTTCTCAGACGCAAGTAGCAGCAGAGGATGGGGAGGAGCCTGCAGGAGGAGGGAGGTCTGTTTCCCCGGCGAGGGGGGGGGGAGCAGACGCTCAGGCCCGCCCTCCAAGGTACCGGAGAGTCAACAGCCCAGAATCTGACCGCCTGTCTGCTGCAGAGGATAGAGGAGATGCCTTAGATAAACGGTGAGGAGAGCATGTGCTTGAAAATGTATCGCTCTGTTCTTCTGGCTGACATTTAGCTTTTCTAAAGGTCATTTGACCACATGTGTCTTGTTAGTGAGTAGAGCATGCAAAAGTGGCTTTCTGATAAGAAAACATGTAAAGTTTCTGTTTTGTACTACAGCATTTTGCTCTGGCATTTTGGATGGCTTCTGTGAATTTAATGAAAGGAAAGTGCATACTGTTCTTAGTATGGTATTATATGGCATTCATAAGATCAAAGGGGCTTGGCATGATAAAGAAACATTTTATTTTCGGAACAGATTAAATTAAAAGACGGAAACACTTTTTATTGGATGTAATGTTGCATGATCTTGGTAACCCTTTTTGTTGAAATTTATGATTGTCTAATCTTTCATTAATTAAGTAATTATTAAATGATTTTATAGGACTATTAATCAGACTCACTGGGATTATTAGTATTTATAAATTAATTAAGCAATTATAGTTATAGTGGAGTTATGAAGCAATTATAAGTATTTATTTTTTTTTAATATTTAATATAATAAACAATGACCATATTTATTCATTTCTAAACTAATTATTAAAAAAAAAAAAATTGTCATATGATTCTTTAGAAATCATTCTAATATGCAGATTTGGTGCTCAATAAACATTTCTTATTGTTATCAATGTTGAAAACAGTTGTGTTGCTTAATATTTTTCAGAATGGCATTTATTTTAAATATAGGTTTTTTGTAACATTAGAGTTTTTACTGTCACTTTTGAATTAATCATCCTTGATGGACAAAAATATACATATTTAAAGAATGTACTAACCCCATAGTTTTGAAGGGTAATGTTCCTGCAATTTAAAGTCTGTAGTTAAATGTGTTGTTGTCCAGTTGATTCTGTGTCTAAGCCTTTGTGTGTTTTGTGGCAGCTCTCGTTTGGACATACTGGGTTCTCCATCCAGGCACGTCTACTCTTCCCAGCCTGCTCAAATGTTCTCTTTAGAAGCTGGGCAGGGAGAACGACTGGCCGGTGGCCACCATGATGTCTCTGCAGATGGTGACCAGGAAGCCCACAGCAATGCCTTCATCCGCTCAGTCCCACTGGCAGAGGAGGAGGACTTCGACAGCAGAGAGTGGGTGATGATTGATAAAGAAACAGAGTTGAAAGACTTCCATCCTGGGGCAGAGCCCACCACCTCAGGCACCACGGATGAGGAACCAGAGGAATTACGCCCCTTTGAGGACCACGAGGAGAGGAGAAGGAGAGGACATATGCACGTTATGGGTGGAGCTGAGGCTGTGGTACGACCCAAAACACAACGTGGGATGATGATTGTAGCAGAGGAGGAGGGGGCAGGACCGAGCCCTGCCCATTCACCTTGTCACTCATTGCCTCATACCTGCCCAAGAAGGAGGGAATCGGAGCCATTTGGACCCGATGGACCGGTAAGGCACACCTGAGTGTGTTTGTGTGTGTATGGGTTATCCTGATCACTTAATATGTTTGATGATCTTTAGCTCCATCATAACAGATTTCTGAAAGATTAAGTCTATTTTGAAATATAATTTATCACATTATCACACACCAGCGGTCCGCAAGTCCATTGTTATTATCAAAGTCGGTGTGTATTTTAGTAGGCAATTCATTTTAGTTCTGTAATGTGACATATCTGAGTGACAAACTACATAAAAGAATGCAATTTCAAAGGAAGAGCAAATTATAATTGATTACTTATTATTTAGGCCTTTTTAAAATAAATAACAAACACAGATAAACAGTTTGCAGTTTTTGTTTTCCTTTTTTTTTTTTTTTCATCTGTGTGAACAAACACATAGATGACATTTTCTGAAGTGACAGAATTTCCAGGCACAAATTCTAATGATAGACATTCCAATAAGGATTCACATTACTAAATGCATGATTCGGAATTGATTAATCAAGTTTAATATTAATTTGTACATATACTACAGTTCAAAGGTTTGGAAAGAAAGAAAAGTACTATACTTTAAACTGTAATTTATTATTGTGATGCAAAGCTGAATTTTCAACAGCCATTACTCTGGTCTTCAGCGTCACATGATTCTTTAGAAATCATTCTAATATGCTGATTTAGTGCTTAAGAAATAATAAAACGCCGAATAAAATAATTAATTTCTTAAAAAAAAAATAACCTCAAACTTTTGAATGGTAGTGTACATTTTTTTGCATTTCAAGTTGTATTAGTTAATGTATTATGAAGGAACAAAAATGAACAATGAACAATAGTATAAACGCTCAAAT
Source organism: Barbus barbus (assembly GCF_936440315.1). Taxonomy (NCBI): domain Eukaryota; kingdom Metazoa; phylum Chordata; class Actinopteri; order Cypriniformes; family Cyprinidae; genus Barbus; species Barbus barbus. The sequence goes on from NC_136758.1 coordinate 19,162,143, forward strand.
GAATAAACATAGTAAGAGTATTGTTGCTTTTTTTGTGATACCTAATGCATTAAGATTCTGTTAAGAAGTTTTTGGCATCTTGAAAATCTCTATGTACTAGGTGCTTTATTATCTCTGTGTGTGTTTAGGTTGTGTCAAGGCTGTAGTGTTGGGAACTTCTAGCATTTGTTCTTAGCTGCTGAATATTTTTACATAATTACATCACCAGTACAAGAAAGGCACATGTAAGCCTCTGATAACTTGTACTGCAAGATAATTAACATATGTTGTTTGTATGTGAGTCTTTGTGTACACCCTTGATGTATGGTATGTGTGTTATGTAATCTTGTGCATGCGTGTTGAGCTGCATGTTTTAGGGTTATGTGGTAGTGTATATGTGTGTGTTTGTGTGTGCGCGTCATGCTCAACAATTCACAGCCAAGCTTAGTTTGCTCATTGGTCATACAGGAGTCTGTGTGCACACTTTGGCTCCTTCACAACATATAGAGCATACAATCACCCGTACATAAGCTTAAACAAGCCTGTCTTTAGCTTTCAGACAGATGTGGGCTGGTCTTGACCTCTGAACGTGTTACAGCACATCTATGTGTTTGTACCACCCATTTGATGTAATGTTTCGTTTATCTCTTGTTTTTTATTGGTGTGTTTTTGTGTGTGCATCACACACAATCTTAGACAAAAAAAACACACACTTTTTTTCAATACTTCGCGTTTAAGTTTTTTCTCAGCCTGATTCCTCTTTTCCTCCGCTCTTATTGGTCTTTTTCAGTTGGAGGAGGACAGGCCACACCCACATCACTCATTCCCGAGGCCCGCCCATTTGAGAAGACTGGCATCTTACATGTTTTCCTCCGCTACCATGGACACGGAGCCCTTCCCCCACGACCCCGCCCTTGGGGGAGCGGCCATTCAGCGCAGCCGCTCGGCTGAAAGCAGCCCTGCCCACCGCCACGCCCATCGCAGACACATGCCCCTTATGCCAGGCAACCCCAGAGCCCGGCATTCAGTACTAAACCTTCCACGCCTACACATTCAGCAAATGTTGGCTAAACTTATGAACAAGACATGATTCCCCCACCATCAGCGTACACAGACACATGTGTGATGCCACTTTTTCGCCCATAGATGAACAAAGTTTAGTACGGGCAATAAACTTGGTCTGTAATTGTGAGATTTGTGTGTGTGTGTGTGTGTGTGTGTGTGTGTGTGTGTGTGTGAGCCTGCATGCGTGTAAGCGAGATATGAGATGCTCTCCAGCTGACGTGATTTTTTTTTTATTGGATATTTGAAATTAAAGGGATAGTTAACCTAAAAATCCTAATTCTGTCATCACTCACCCTCATGTTATTTGATCCCTTATGACTTTTGTGGAACAACTTTGTTGTTTTTTGCTTCATTAACAAAAACAGCTCTTCAAAATATCATCTTTTATGTTCCACAGAAATTCATAAAGGTTTGGAATGACATGATGACAGAATTGTCATTTTTGAATTGTCATTTTTCCCTTTAAGCACTTGGGACGATTGGAGAAAGATAAATTATATTGTATTCTCCAAAACAATGCTATACTGTACACTACAGTTTTTGTAAAAAAGAAAACCACAAAGACAAAAACACATTTTACCTCCATCAAGGATGTTTCGTGCAGAGCTGCTGGTGTCTGGTGGGACAGGCACTTTGACTAAAGTGACGAGAATATATTTTTTTTTGTTATGTTGTTGCTTAGGCGTCTTAGATTCCATCATCTTCTGTGTAAGAGGAGAGTTGTGATGCAGGCTGGATAGTGAGATTATGTTTTTCAGGGTTGAATGTCATTGAATTACAATGAATGTCGGCCTACTGCAGATACTCAAAAAGTATGTGTTCGCCTGCTGAGTGTTAGTAGCGGACACTAGAAGGACAGTGAGTGCTTGCTAAGCTATTTTTTGCACAGTTTATTCGCATCAATACGATCTCAGCACATATAGAACCTGTCAAACGCCACAGCGCACACCTCCAGGCAGGATATATGGTTTGACAGGATACAACATGACAGGATGTCAACTGATGGATCTCTTTATATAGATTCTTGTAGTCTTCTTTTGTAGCTGAGAGAAAGCATGACATTACCCACATACAGTGTATCCTCACAGGGTTGGACCTGTAAAATAATCTAGTTGCTTGGATCCTGCATTTCAAGGAGAGTATTTTCACTGTATAGAAGAGAAAATGAGAAAACAAAGATAGAGAGGTGCGAGTATTTGGCTTGTATTAAATGCTCTGCACAGCTGAAAGTATGTAGACATATTTCTATTAAATGAATTTGGCTGTTTCAGCTACATCCTTAAATCAACTATACAGCCATGCAACCTCCTTAGACGTTTTTAGGTGAATGGCCTTGGTTTAAAAACAAAAGGCTTAACAAATGAATGTGGGGTTGGTGTGTGTTCACATACTTTTGGCCATGGAGATTAATTGTGATATCACTTGTGTCTTCCAGATTAGCTATAAAAAGATATTTAAAGATAATTTTCTCCACCATAATGTTTATCCCTTAGTATTACAGAAACATATGCATATTGCTTTCAGATGATATTAGGTTCCATGTGAACTTAAGCTGTGTTCATAAACGCGACATCCTTGATGTCAAGAAGTTTGACTAGTAGGGAGTTGAGAATTGATTAAAATTCTGGAATAGAGATATATTAAATAAATGAAGTGCAATAGAGCTTAAGGCAGGGGTGCCCAACCCTGTTCCTGGCGATCGACTGTCCTGCAAAGTTTAGCTCCAACTCAAACTTTGCAGGACAGTCGATCGCCAGGAGCAGGGTTGGGCACCCCTGGCTTAAGGCAATAGATGTGTGAAAGGAAGACTGAGCCTCTTTCTTTGGTTTTGTCACACATACATTAGTGGTTCGATACACATATGCAGATATTTGAACTATAGTTTATCATTCAGCAAATGAATGTTGCCGTTTTTTTGTTCCTGGCCATAGACTTGACATGCTACTTCAGTGTTTAAAGTCATAATAGTCACATAAAGCAATGCATAAATAAGCTTTTGCAGAAGTGCAGCATCATTGTCATAGAAATTAGATCACACATTGTGTCATAACCAGGCGTAACGCAATAAACTGACAAGTGTTTTTGTGATAACCTGCAGAAGCCATGATACAACGTTTTGTCAATTATATAGTTTTTAATTCTAGTCCAAAATTATGCTCCACACAAAACTGTACATTAGACATCCTATGCTCTGATCAGTGTTATTTGACTATTTATATACTATTATAGTAATTATTAGTATTTTGAATTAGCTTTTTTTATTTTTAAATTACTATAGAGTTGTACTCTTTACTGTTACTAAAAAGTACTACAATTGCTAAAACTGGAATAAAAATGAAGCTAAAATTAAACCTTTTTTATTTGTCAAGGTGGCATCTCTAACTTTTATTTATATTTAAGTTTCTCATCTAATATTTATATTGTATTTTATTTTAGCTTCATTCCAATTAATGAAAAGTATTTTTAATAGTTTTAGTTTTACTTAAATACAACCCTGCCTCTGATTGGCTGATTGTGTCACATTTTAATGGACACACTTTGGTTGTACCTGGTTGAGACACAGTGTTAGATACTTCCTATGAAACATAAAGTAGCATTTACACAATGAAATCTTTATTATGCTTTATGTGTACTGTAAAGTCCTCCAGCCTCAGTTCATTTGAGATATATACATATCTGTGGGAGGAAATGAAGATTGATGGTTTATCGGTGTATTAATGTTTCACTTCATTCATGCTGTAAAAATGCTATATGACTCAATGCTGGATATCAGTGCATATGCGAATCTTGCTGAAGATGCAGAGTTTCTTAAACAATAATTTGCCTCGCTGGGCCAACTGCAATAAACTCTGGGTAGTGAAAAAACACATGTATAAATACAAAAAATACAGTATTTCATACTGGTTTTGAACTTAGTGTTCATAGCAGTTGGCTCCTGGTGTCTGTGCTGCTTTGGGTGTTTTAATGCAATTTACACCAATCACTGTTTACCTGGAATAACCAGTGTACCGTAATGTGTGTGTTCAGAAGAGTTTGTAGTCTGAACTGTGTGAGACAGCTGATCCAAATGTCTTCCTAATGGAGAAGATGAGCACAGACTGACATAGAAAGACAAAAGCTCAGCTGTAACGGAGTTTTTTATTTTATTTTATTTTTTTATGCAGGTTAATGGTAAGCAAACAGATTTCTTCATATCACATACACTACAGTACAAAATTTTGGGGTCTGATATTTTTGTGTTTTAGTCAAAAACACAAAAACAGTAATACTGTAAAATGTTATTATAATTTAAAATATTTTTTTCTGTTAGAATATACTGTAAAATGTCATTTATTCCTGTGATGGCAAAGTTGAATTTTCAGCAGCTATTACTTATTATACTTATCACGTGATTATTCTGATTTGGCCCTCAAGATTTTTCTTCTTATTGCCATTATTTTGAAAAGAGTAATTTTGTGAAAACCGTGATCCTTGATTTTTTGATGAATAGAAAGTAAAAAACAAAAACAAACAGCATTTAAATAAAAACCTTTTGTAACATTATAAATGCCTTTACTGTCACTTTTGATCAATTTAATACATCCTTGCTGAATAAAAATATTAATTTCTTTAAAATATGTATCTTACTCACCCCAAAATTTTGAAAACTAGTGTATATGCATATTCTATCACATTCAAATCTTGAAAAGACAAATATCTTGTTATTGGAATGTTATTTAAATTCTGAACATTTTTTATGAAGAAGAAAATTTCCCAGGAAATGTAGTGTTTCCAAGCTGGTGAAGATTTAAACCGTGCCAGTGTGCATAACGTGAGGCAATGTGTTCAGATAGTTTGAGGAAGGTTAGAGGAAGTTTCACAAATGTCTTCTCTGCTTTACTGAGAGACTGTAAATTATGTTGTCCATTACTTCTAAATGGTGTTCCATGTAGTACCATATTTTATGCTAAATTCAATTTTCACTCAAGCCGAACGGCTTATCAGCTTCATGCAATTCAACATTCATGACCTCTCACATTCTCTGTCTCTAACTGGGTCAAACTTGAGCTTGTCAAAACTCCCCAGATAAAAACCTTGAGCTCTGAGCAGTGTACAACAGCGTTTAGCAACATCGTTTTGTATAGTAAAAAGTTCAAATGTATTCTTTTATGTATTTAATAATTTGAGGAAAACCTAAAAAAAACAATAGGTGGCTTCTCATAGATCAGTATTGTTATGAATAAATTTTAATGAATTTTATGAGTCAAAATTTATATCATATGCTGAACTTTTTATTGCTGAAAAATGTTACTCATCAGCTGATCCCAGACCTACTCATAGAAGCATTACATGTGTGAATCAGGGTCAACCTTCAACAGCAAGAGTCTTTCAAGAAATAGCTAGTGCAATAAACACTATAGGGACTGTATAGTAGACTTGTAATATGTACAAGCATGTATTTTAGGCTTTTGTAAAATTGTAACTCTTTGGACAGATGGCTGAACATGCTGCTGTACTAACACATTCCTCTTTCTCATCGCTCTGTGTGTGTCCACTGCTGTACATACTGTTGGCTGAGCACTGTCTTTGAGTCTACACTTGAAATCACAAATGGGCTAAATCATTTTAAAAAAAAAAAAAACCCAGAAAATATTACACTGTAAAATGGACTTTTGTGCCTTTTTAACCATGTATGTCATTCTAAAAAGACAATCCTGCAAAGCTTGTATACAACCAAATCACAAGTAAATAATCGGAAAAATTACTAAAGTGTGGACTCTTCTGTCACAGTTGGGTCAAATTTTTTTGAATAATAACTTGTGATTATGATAAGACTTTGATATTATACAATATATAAAAAGTAAATTAAATTATTTATTTATATATATATATATATATATATATATATACACACACACATACATACATACTGTTTTTTCTTGCATTGCTACAGGAGGCAGCAGTCGCTGAACCTTCGCCTTCTTCCTCTCAGACACGTATGAAGCGAGTTGACTTTGTGTCTGGTGTGTTGATGTTTGATGATCTGAGAGAGGATGGTGTGAAGACTGGAGGCTCAGGCAGTGATAGAAGCCCTCGCAGTAGTGAGGGAAGTCCAGAGGGCGCTCCATCCACCCTACTCGCCCCAGCCCACCGGGACCACGACCAGGAAGAGGGCTCACGCACGCTGGTGCTTGTGTCTGCTGGTAATGGGCAGGTTTCACCTGGAGACGGGCAGGGAACTCTCGCCGCGTTGACACCGCAGGGCGAGCGACCTGTACCGGATGAATCCGAACCTGGGGCTCTCTCCTCCTTCATTAGATCGGAGCCCAGGCCTATTGTCATGACATCTGCAGCTGTGATCACCAGCGGTTCTTCCTCACCGCCGTTCACCAAGGTGGAGCGCACTTTCATCCACATCGCTGAGACAACGCATCTCAATGTCATGACAGCTAGACACCGTCCGCCTGGACTGGAGGAGGTGATGTCTACTGAGCGTGAGGAGATGGGTGGAAAGAAAGAGCAGAGAGAAAGGGTCAGTGAACGAGAGCAAAAGGAAAATGAGGGGATTACATTAGAAAGAGAAGAGGATGAGGGGAAAAAGGAAGAGAGTGAACCTGAAGAAAAAGTAAAGAAGAGTGACAGAGAGGAAGCAGAGGCATTGCTTTTAGCCGAGTCACATGACCAGCCAGAGACTACAGTTACTGAGGAAGAAGAAGTCTCCAAAGAAGCCAAACTGGAAGTCAGACCAGAGGGTGTCTCACCAGAAGTAGACCAGCAAAAGGAACAGGAGCAGGAAGAGAGTCCATCACTAACACCTGAACAAAACAGAGATGCAGAGGTGGAAGATGAGAAAGATTTGTCTCCACCGGAGGCAGAGTCACCAGATAGAAAGCCACTCCCACAGAGGCGGAGCCGTATCCCTGTGCTTATGTCAGAGGAGGAAACAGGCTCGGACAAGTCATCGCAGATGAGTCAAGAACAGTTGCAGCGAACTCGCAAAAGCCGACAGCAACAGCTGGCTCGTCTCGTACTGGAGCGCAAACAAACCCACCTGATTCGGTCTCGCTCCGCCTCCTCGCCCTCCCCGACACTCTCAACCACTGCATCTGAAGATGAAACCCACCAATCAGACGACTCAGCGAGAGGAGAGAGAGGAGCAGATGGGAAAATTAGGAGCAGGATCCCTCGTCCAGTCACACCTATCAGGTGGTCATCCGACCAACTGGGCGGCACAACCCTTCCACAAACCCAGAGATCTGTGTCTTTCATTCAATACAGGTGGGAGGAGCAGAATTACAACTTAATTGTTATTCATTTGAATCTGCATAACTAGTCAAAAGTTTGGACACACTGAATTTGTTTCTTCTTATTTTTTTTATATTTATATTTACATTTACATTTATATATCTATATTCATGTTTTTAGATTTATGTATGTTTTCGGGAAGCCAAACAGTTTAAATATAATAATAATTTTATGTTATTAATATTCTTGTTCTTATTATATCTCTACAGAAATACATTACTATTGTAATATAACTGCACTGTAAAATAAAAGTAATATTTAAAAGTAATGATTATAATATTTATTATCATTACTTAATAGTACAGTAGTAAAATTACAATATTTATGTCTTAATTTCTTCACTTGCAATAATTAAACCCATGAACTGGTAACATTTTAGTATAGGGACCAATTCTCAATATTTTACTAGTTGCTTATTAGCATGTCTATTATTAATATATTGTCTGTTGTTTAATACTTATAAAGCCCATATTCTGCATGGCCATATTCTACATCCCTAATCCTACCCAATACCTAAACATAGCAACTACCTAACTAACTATTAATAAGCAGCCTATTAGGTGTTTATTGAGACAAAAGTCATAGTTAACGGTTTGTTAATGGCAAGAATTGGACCTTATAATAAAGTGTGACCCATAAACTTATATACTGTGGCGGAAAACTGCAAGGGAGACCTTTACAATTCTGTGACAACAGTTTTACAAATGATTCCCTTTACAAATTAAGTGATATGCTGTTATCATCCATTCACTAAAATGTTAGAAAATATGTAAAAGTGAAAATAAATTGTACATTACATTCCTAAATGCATGTTAAACTCTCAACACATGCAAAGATGGAGCATGCAGCATTTTCTGTGAAATGCTTCGATTTGAGATACTGAAAATACCGGATCATGAGGCCCTCACGTGTAAATTAACACAGTGCTGCACTTCACTCTGAAACATGCGGCAACAGACTCTATGCCTATTTAATTAAATCGCAGCCTTTTGTGATTTGAGCACTAAAGCACTCAAGCACTAAAGCAAATCTGTTTTGTTTTTAGTTCAGTTGACAGACAGTGTTCATCATAAAATGTTCTTGCTGCAAATTTGTGAACATTGAATGGTCTACTTTAGATTTTGCTAGGCACCATTACTGACAAACTATATAACGAAAACTATGCAGACTGTCCTATGATACCTCTGATTGATATGACTCATTCTTTCCTCTCGCCAACAGAGCCAACAGTTCTGTCAATCCCAGGATTCAAAAGTCTGCAAGTCTGCACACAAATATCCATCAGCAGCCACCTAAACCTCAGCTCCGTCCCTCGAAAACACTTCCACCCCGTCCTCCATCTTCAGGCCCTTCCCAGTCACAGGGAAGTCGGACCGCCACACGTACCGTTACTCGTACCTCAGCTGTTAATGCCACCCGAAGCATCAGCACTTCCCCTCGGAGCTACGCCACCTCTCGCACCGACAGCCCTTCGCCTCAGCGCATTCGCCGACAGCCTGCAGCCAATGAAACGCAACGACAGCCCAAACCTCCTTGCCCAACGCAGTCCAAATCCAAACCTCAGGATTCTACCCCCAAAAAGAGCAAACCCCATCCACCAACCTCATCGCAAAAGGCAAAGAAAGATCCACTGGAGACAAAGACTAAAACAAGATAAGACTTCATTTCTGCAGGTGATTTTCATCCTCAGCATCATCATCATCATCACAATCACGCTCTGAATCATCAGTGTTGAACTGTACTTCTCATTAAACACAACAAACTCAACCGAACAATATAGATGGATGTGTTCGTTATTCAGCCAAGTGACTGCAGCAGCTACGAAATACCTCTAATGAGGAGAACCTCTTGACATTTATGCACACAGACACACACGCACACAGTGTGTGTACGGGCGAGTTGTCATTAATGAAGGGTGTTGGACAGATGAACACACCTCATATGCCTTAAAATAATAATTGCTGCCATCACAACAAAGCTTCCACAGGCTCTACCCTCTTGTCAATGCCACTATCATTTTCATTAATACAACCAATCACATTGTACATGTTAGTATCGGGTTCTAGTACTGCAGCTTCAAAGCTTTTAAATACATGCTATTTATTTTAATTTGAAATTCACTTCCAAAAAGCACGTTTTTGACCAACATCACAATATCAGAATATGGAAAAAAATAGCTTTATTGAAACTTACAAAAACCTAAAATGTTTCAAAAGTCCCAAATGCACTTATTACTCAGCAAACTGGTGTTTGGGACAGACAGACTTTTATATCAACTTCTGCAGTCAATTTGTGTGTGCTGAAATTTGTATTTATCTCAAATAATAATAATAATAATAGTCATATGTACCAAAACGTGGTGGTTCTGTGCAGAAGATGCAGAAAAATATTCTAAATTGAATCTCTACACAGAACTAAAGTGACTAACTTTGCTGCTACAGTTTGATGTCAATCATACAATCATCTTGTCCCCACCTACTGTCTCTGATTGGGTCAATCCATCCGTGACGCTTGTCTGCTAAATTTATTTGTAACCGAATCCTGGACCAGCGACATGCATTTGGAAATGCTCGTCCGCTTCTGTTTATTGTCTTTTGCAAAACTGTAGATAATGTAAGCAGTACTTTTGGAAAAAAGAAAGTTATATTTTTGTTCCAAAAAACAACAAAAAGATTAATGGATGAAAATATCACTAACTTAGTTGCATTTGTCTCAGTCTCAGGCTGAAAATGCATAATTCTGATCTGTATGCAAACTTTACAGTTCAAAGAACGTTTGAGGAAGCTGAACGAAGGTCGAAGAGAACATGAAAGCTTCTCAAAAATCTGACACACCAAGCAGCATAAAGCAGCAGGAACCAATAATGTGTGTTGAAGCAGCATATGTGGGGTTTGTAAATGTGCTCTAGGATGTTGTTTTTATGCAGTACTGCTACTCCTGAGTGTCCACAGCATGTGTTCAAAGGCTGTTAATCTGACATGGAGTTTAAATGACTAAGGTGCTATCAAAGAGTGTTTCTTCATGCCTGCTCTAGTCACTGGTGTTTTTTCCATCCTGTGCTTGGATTAAAACTCAACAAATATCCACGAAGACTGTCACATCAACGGAAGACAAAAATGTCCTAGTGCACACTAGCCAGTGTTATTTGTGAGTTAACTTACAGGAAGTGCTTCATTTGGACCATGCCCACTGCAGAACCATTGCATGCTGTTGTTTGGATGAAATATCAGGAAAATACTCTGCGGTATATTCCAGAATGTTCCATCTGCAGAGAACCCAAAAGACTCTCTCTGCTCTTAATATCGACAAGATATGAGGAAAGATGTCTCCTCCTGGTTGATCATCTCTCTTCAGTGAGTTGCTTTGAGAAAATTTTGAGAGAATTTGCATGAATGTGTTTCATGAATCATGATTGACTAACTTATACTAGGGAGCAACCTTTCTGAGTTATACAATTAAAAATTATTGGAAATTATCAATGATGCCATTCAATAAACGCAAGTTTCGATTGATGATTTGTGTCTTTCTTTCCAGAAAAACTAAGTGGATGTTCTGCATAGGGAATCTGCATGTCCTGGCTAGAACACTATGTACATCATCGTAGATCTTACTGTCCTTCAGACTAGTTCAGGGATAACTTATTAAAGCCGGATGGTTCTGTTAACCATTTGACGCTAAATGTAATTAATAATGGTGGAAATACAATAGCTGTGTAAGGTCCACACATCCGGTCCAAAGAAGGTTTCCGATGGTGGATGAAGGTTTCCTGCGTGTTCGGTCTTTCCAAATGTGCAAAGTTCTTCAATTTAAGTTAAACTCTAATCTGACTGCATTTTATTATTTAATCTGACTCCATGTTATTATGACCTCGTATTTAGCTTGAAATACAAATTGATTGCTTGTCCATTTCTAATTTATTATTCTGATAATAAATGCATATTTCAGAATGCATATCTCAGAAGTTCAAAGTGTCTGAGGTTCTGTAATCCTTACAGCTGGTTCTAGAAATGTACTGCAGTTCAAATGTTTGGGGTTGGTAAGATTTAAAAATATTTCTTAAAGAAGTCTTATGCTCACCAAGACTATTTGATCAGAAACACTTTCTATTTTAATATATTTTAAAATGCAATTTATTCCAAAGCTGAATTTTTAGCAAACATTTAAGGATCTCTCTTGATCCTTCAGTAATCGTTCTAATATGCTGATTTGGTGCTGAAGAAACAATTGTTGTTACTATTAATGTTGAAAACAGTTTTGCTGCTTAATATTTTTGTGGACGATTAATAGAAAGTTTGAAAGAACAGCACTTATTTGAAAAAAAACAAAACTTTTGTTACATTATAAATATCCTTACTCACTGACATTCAGTGCATTCATTTCTTTTAACATTTTTTAACTAACAGCTAAAACACATTCACTGAAAAGGTCGTTTTAAAGTCTAATCTTTGAACAGAACAACCTATTCCAGCACAAACAGTAGTCAAAATGGGATTGGGGCTTAAAAAAAAAACAACCTTTTAAAAATTGTCTAATCTTGCCTCTATAGGTTTGGGTTCTCTCTGCATGATTCAGAATTGAGGACTGAGGGGAACAGCTATTATGTAAAGTCAAACATGCCGAGCTAGCGAGATCATAGATCGCAATTGGTCAGTTTGTGTTACTGAACTGGTCTTGTGTAATAAATTGATTGTATAATACCTGTCAGTTGCCATTACAGTTATTTCATATTAAATGCTCGTCATAATCCTCCTCCCATCTGATTATTCTGATCAACATTTTAGTGTGAAAGGTTTCTACAGTGAACCCCCATGCATGGTGAAATGTCTATCCCCATTTCCTCTGAGGATTCTACAGCAATCGCTCTGATGCTAAACTCTTATTCTGCTTATTATTGTTATCGTGACAGTATAGTAACTAGAGAGACATTGTACTGTACAGTATATGATAAAAAAAATGGATGGTGAAAGCAGAAATGTGTGAATTGACAGAAACAAAGTTACTCAGCAAAAACAAGGCTCTCTAAAGGCTGAAGGAAGCAGAGAGGGAGGAAAGGAACGATGAAGGGTGTTTGGGGAGGGGCTTCATTTAGCCTTTATTTATGAAGTACTGGTCATGTCCTCCAGTAACCTGCTGCTGAAGCTCTTTACCATCACAACACTCTACAAAAATCATCCGCACACTTCAAAAATCAAGCTAAAGCAGAGGTGAGTGTCATTTCACTCTTGGATTTAAAAAACAAAAAACAGTTTGAATTGTGCTTACCCATGTTTTTAATAATTTCTCTTTTTTCCCTTTCTGTGCAAATATCCTCAAATGAATCAACACCAGTATTGGTGAAAGTTACTTTTAAAAGTAATGCATTACAATAATGCTTTACTCTATAAAAACTAACTAACTGCGTTATTTAGTTACTTTTTATGGAAAGTAATGTATTACGTTACTTTTGCATTATCTTTTTGTCACCTGGGCTGGGCTTGCTTATTTATTTTTAATAACAGAAAACCCAAAAGTTATATTTTTGGCAACTGTAAAGGCCCTTTCACACAAGAGTGAAATTAATCAGCCTCAGGCTGAAGAAAATGCCTCTGCCTCTACACTTGCTCCCAATTGGCAGGAAAGGTGTCAGTGAATAAATAGGAAAACAAAGTAACTTGCGGTACTTATTTGAAAAAGTAAAGATATTTTCTTGTTAATTTAAAAGTAATGCGTTACTTTACTAGTTACTTGAAAAAAGTAATCTAATTACGTAACTTGCGTAATGCATTACCCCCCAACACTGATCAACACTTTATTCAGCATCCAGTCAATAAGCTAAATACAGCTTCCAGCTTCCAGTCACTTAGTATATTTATATATAGCCTATTGCCCATATCAGTGTGTCTATGTACACTAAGTGCAAACAGACCACCTTGTTGGCAGAGACTATTTACACTAACTCCACCCACCAATGTGTGATTGGGATAGTCAACACTACTAAAGGCGTTTACCAATCAGTAGCTGCAGTGGCGTAGATGGTAAAGCATACATTATATGTGACCCTGGAGCACAAAACCAGTCTTAAATCGCTGGGGTATGTTTGTAGCAATAGCCAAAAATACATTGTATGGGTCAAAATTATCAATTTTTCTTTTATGCCAAAAATCATTAGGATATTAAGTAAAGATCATGTTCCATGAAGATTTTTTGTAAATTTCCTACCGTAAATATATCAAAACTTCATTTTTGATTAATAATATGTATTGCTAAGAAATTAATTTGGACAACTTTAAAGGCGATTTTCTCAATATTTTAGATTTTTTTGCACCCTCAGATTCCAGATTTTCAAATAGTTGTATCTCAGCCAAATATTGTCCTATCCTAACAAACCATACATCAGTGGAAAGCTATATATTCAGCTTTCAGATGATGTATAAATCTCAATTTCGAAAAATTGACACTTATGACTGGCTTTGTGGTCCAGGGTCACATATTGGTTTTGATGCGATCGACCAAGGTTTGAATCTGCCTTTTGCAAAACTCCTCACTTTTCAAATCTCATATCATATCGGAAAGTCTTTTATTTTCAATTAAAATGAAGGAAATAATCAAAAAGTTGAAAATTAAGTATGGGTAGGGTTAGGGTAGATGTAGGGAGGGCTTTATTGTCCCAATAAGGTGTCATCTATTTAATTATTTTAATTAAAATAATAATTTACAAGCAAGAAGTGTAGTAAACAACACCGGTATATGATCAGAAAAGGAAGTATCACAGAGCTCAACGTCAGCAACAGATAAGCCGTAGGTCAATATCAAATCAAGTGTGTGACCAAGACAATGAGTGGGGCCTTTTACCCATTGTACAAAATTCAATGAGGACATAAAATTTAAAAAGTCCTTGGCTAAAGCATTAGTAGCACAACAGACATGAATATTGAAATCACCCAGCAGAATGATGTGCTCATATTTAGTTAAAATTTCCCCCAGAAACTCAGCAATTTCTTCAGTAAAATTATTAGTTGCCGGTGGTCTATAAATTAATATAATCAGCACAGGTCTAGAAGAATTTAAGCAGATTAGCTGAGATTCAAAACTGGTAAAATTAACAGTAGACAACAGCCTACAACGTAAATTGTTCTTAAAAATCGTCACCAATCCTCCTCCTCGTCCAGTAAGACGGGGAGTGTTAAAAAAGTCAAAGTCAGGAGGGACTAATTCAGAAAAAAGACTTAAGTCACCTGTTTTTATCCAGGACTCGGTCACGCAGAAAAAATCCAGGTCGATTGAAACGATAAAATCATTACAGATGAAGGTTTTGTTGACCAGGGAGCGGTGGGCATTAGCAAGGACCATCCTGAGCCAAACTATGAAGAACTATGAATCGAGCGTAGATAATGATGATTGGCCTTCCTTCTGTAAATGTCTGATAAACTACATTAATATTCTCCTACACAGTGATATATTTATGTTAATAAGACATTGTGGTTCTGCAGTGTTGCCTTGGCTGTTCTGCTTTTATTTTGAAAAGCGGCGTTTTTCTTCTTCTGATTTTTTTTTTGTGATGTTAAATTTCCCGCTACTCTCTCTTCACAATGTGGTGCTCACGCGTCGTCGGAAGAACAGTAAAAACTTGTAAACGCGTTAGTTATTTATCATGTTCATCCATTTGAATCCTGTAAAGAAAGAGTTCACATTGTGATTTACTTTATTATTTTTGTATTGTTCGTATATGTTATTTCTAAGAGCTCCGAGCTGTGAGAGTGTGTCGAGCTAGAGCATGGTATCTGATGGCGGAAACTCTTTGATTAGCGCCCTTGGAGAGCGGAATGAGGTATGAAGGAAAATGTGTGGAGTGTGTATTATTATCATCAGAAGAGGTTTTGTTTAAGGAAAAGAGAATGTCATTACCTCATTTGTTTATGGGTTAATTGCACACGTCATCAATATAAAAACAATATATTCTTTCTGTGAAGAATTATAATGTATTGTATTTCATTTAAAGGATGTGATATTTTATTTGTCATAAAGGCTTAAAAACATTTCATATTGGTTATTAGTTAAAATGATTTGTATTGTGTGTAAACATGATTAATATGTGAAAACGATTTATGTGCAAATTATTTGTGAAGCTACATAGAAGCATTCAGTATTTCTTCTGTTTATTCTGTAGTTTTCACGGTGTTCATGGTGCTTGTGGTGCATTGCGCTCGTTGAGAGGAAGAAATAAATCGACACCCGTTTGAAACTCTCTGCATCTGGATCAATAAATCCAAGGGGGCCGCTACACCTTCGTCAAATCCGCGGAGAAGTGCGTCGCAATTAACGACCAAACTGGTACATCCGACAAGTCGGGTTGAATACACGTGATAGGATCCAATGATCGCTGCAATATCCACAGACAGCGATCGGTGTCAAGCAGGTAACGAACCCTCGCAGAATGAGATGGACAGCCCAAAGCCAGTGCCAGCTTTATCTTCACGGCAACACCTGCCCGTTTCCTGCGCCGCCTTCGTCGCCGCCGCTTACCCGTGACATCAAAGATTTGCCAGTACTGATAGCCAGGAGGGTTAGAGAACTTAGGTGGTGAGTAAAAACAGTAGTTACTGAGTTCAGCATGTGCCGCAGAAGACCCATACGGTTTGGACATAGATTCAAGATTCAAGATTCAAGAGTTTTATTTGTCACATACACAATTATACAGGGTATAACCAGCAGTGAAATGTAGGTATTAGATTGAACATAGATTGAAGAATGTCCATCAGTTGTTGACGGTCATAAGTAAGGAGAGAGTGACCATAAAAGAACATAGAAAACCATAAAAAAAATAAAAACATAACAGGAAACACAGGGAATAGATAGCCTGCCATGCACACCGGCGCCATCTTTAAGTATCTTGAAGTAAAATGTCACTAGGGTGACGCGGAGGAGACGATTTGTTGAATGAAGTCGTTATTTTTGTGTACAAAAAGTATTCTCGTAGCTTCGTAAAATTATGGTTGAACCCCTGAGGTCACATGGATTATTTTACTGGTCTCCTTGCTACATTTCTAGTGTAGAGGTAATCACGTTCGCCTTACATGCGAAAGGGCCCCAGTGTGGGGAAGTCGTGGCCTAATGGTTAGAGATTCGGACTTGTAATCCAAAGGTTGCGGGTTCGAGTCTCCGGCCGGCAGGAATTGTAGGTGGGGGGAGTGAATGTCCAGCACTCTCTCCACCCTCAATACCACGTGCCCTCAATACCAGGTGCCCTTGAGCAAGGCACTGAACCCCCAACTGCTCCCCGGGCGCTGCAGCATAAAATGGCTGCCCACTGCTCCGGGTGTATGTTCACGGTGTGTGTGTGTTCATTGCTGTGTGTGTGCACGTTGGATGGGTTAAATGCAGAGCACGAATTCCGAGTATGGGTCACCATCAGTGATGCCGGTAACGCGTTACTTAGTAGCGCGTTACTCTAATATGACCAATTTTTCCAGTAACGACTAATCTAACGCGTTACTATTTCCATACCAGTAATCAAATTAAAGTTACTTGTCCAAGCCACTGTGCGTTACTATTTCTTTAATTTTTTTTAAGCAAAACCTATTTGGTTTCTTTTTGCATCTCGGGGAGTGACATCACGTATGCGACAGGTCATATTTTCAGGACAGCTCACCTACCAAGCGCCGCGGCTAGCGACACACGAACAACAATGGAGGGAGGAGAGAGATATGCGTTTTCTAGCTGGAAATATAGTCACTATTTTGAGTTTGTATCAGCCAAAGATGATAATATTAAGGTTCGTTGTACACTCTGTGCTGGCGACAAAGTGTTATCTAGCTTTAAAAACACTACGTCAAACTTGAAGAAACATTTGGAGTCGCAGCACGCCACAGTGAAACTTTCAGAGAGAGTCCCACCTGGTGGTGCTAAGCAGAGAGCTGTGACCGCTGCAGAAGGTCTTCCACCACCCAAACAACAAAAACTGGACTTCAGTACAAAACCAGTAAGTGGTGGAGAAGTTAGAAGTTATATGAAGTCAAGAAAGACTGTCTTTATTTATTTTTATACAAATGTGTATTTCTGTCAGGAAATAGTTTTTAAGTTCAACTTAAAATGTCAAGAGATACATTGTTGACGTTACTGTTAAAATGCACCAACAATAAAGTAAGCATTGGCAAAACCGGTTGTCGTTTTATGTTGGGGGGGGGGGGGGGGTGTTATTGGCAGCTGCTGAAAGTAACTAATAAAGTAACTTGTAATCTAACTTAGTTACTTTTAAAATAAAGTAATCAGTAAAGTAACTAAGTTACTTTTGAAAGGAGTAATCAGTAGTCAGTAATTCGATTACTATTTCAAAGTAACTGTGGCAACACTGGTCACCATACTTGGCTGAATGTCACTTCACATTTCTGGAGTTTATTGTGTTAATCACATTGCTGTCTATGAGAGGGTCAGAGAGCTCTTCAATTCATCAAAGCTTTCTTAATTTGCATTTCGAAGATGAATGGAGGTCTTATGGGTTTCGAAGGATTTGAGGGTGAGTAATTAATGACCGAATTTTCATTTTTGGGTGAACTATCTCTTTAAGCAACTTTATCGCCATCTCACCACTGTGATGTCAGTTCTCTGGATGCAGAGGGAATCTTTGGAAATCTGAGTCGGGAGGAGAAACTGACTGTCAGTATACCAACTCGAGATGATGGGACTCCTGCATCTTGTCACATGTTTTCTTATCCTCAATTTCATCTGTTTACAAATGCTTCCAACAGTCTTTTTTTTAGTCTTTCAGTGGGATTTAGTGTGTGACAAAAGAGCACTGAGCAGATTGACAACCACCATCTTCTTCATTGGGGTCATGTTTGGAGCAGCTGCGTTTGGGAGCTTGAGTGCAATGTTGGTACAACTAAATTGGTTAAAGGGATAGTTCACCCAAAAATGAAAATTTGATGTTTATCTGCTTACCGCAAGGGCATCCAAGATGTAGGTGACTTTGTTTCTTCAGTAGAACACAAACAAAGATTTTTAACTCAAACCGTTGCAGTCTGTCAGTCATATATTGGCAGTCCATGGGATAACAACAGCTGATGCTTCTGCTTCTTCTTCTTCTTCTTGCTTTACGGTGGATTGCAGACTAAGTGCATTACCGCCACCTATGTCTCAAATGGACCATTGAAACTATCTACAATCTCAATTAGGAGTGTCAATGGTCCATTTGAGAGATAGGTGGCGGTAATGCACTTGTCTATTTATAATATACTGTATATTTGTTTGAAAACAGCGTATCCATTTATTGAGGGTGACACAGAGCAGTATATGCAGTTTGCACCCAGCGGATATTCTCCAAAATGGCACTATGGTGAGACAGATGAAACAAATTGTTGAATAAAGTCATTATTTTGATTTTCTTTGCATACAAAAAGTATTCTTGTCGCTACATAAAGTTCAGATTGAACCACTGATGGCAGATGGACTATTTTGACGATGTCTTTCATACTTTTCTGGGCCTTGACAGTGTTATTTACTTGGCAGACAAAATATCTTAAATTGTGTTCCGAAGATTTTACGGGATTGGAACGACATGATTAATGACAAAATTTTCATTTTGGGGTGGAGTAACCCTTTAATTTCAGCCGTCCAAAGAATACTTTTCCAGAAGTGGTATGGCTTTTTTAGATGTTTTTGGCAAAGTCTAATCTGGCCTTGTTTGCACCTTGTGGTGAACCCACTGTATTTGCTCTTGTGAAGTCTTCTCTTGATTGTAGACTTTGACACGACTACCTCCTGGAGAGTGTTCTTCACTTATCTGGATGTTGTGAAAGGTTGTGAAAGGGGGGGGTTACATATTAAAGAGCTGTAATCCCTTAACCTTTCCTCCAGTTTTGATGATAATACCCTCAAATTAAAGCTCAGAGTTTGTTTTTAAGTCCATATTCATTATACAACTGTAATTTGAATATGTTTTGGTCAACAGCTAAAATAATAAAAATTGTGCCTGTGTCCAAATATATATTGACCTAACTGTATGAATTTTGATATTGCTGTAGGTGGGTTCCAAAGATGTAGTAGAATTGTTTTTAAACCCATATTTATGTGTCATCATTTAATTAAAACATTTAAAGATAAATTTGAAGGGAGATGCTGCATGATTTAATCAGTGTTGTTTTGTCAGAATTGTGTGGACTCACTAATCCACATACAAAGCAATACTATAGGAATTGCTCACAGGCCTTTCACACTCAGATATCCTCACTTTGTCATTTTGGCCTATGACAAGATCTATTGCAACAATGCTTTCTTTCTTTTGCCATTCAGATAAGTCAGTGGTCAATCTAGAATCTTGATATGGTGCTTAAGTAACATTTTATCATCAATGTTGAAAACATTCGTGCTGCTTAAAGTTTCTGTGGAAACCATTATACATTTTTAGTCTTCTTTGATTAAATAAAAGTTTAAAGAAATTTAAAATAGAAATCTTTTGTAACATTAAAGATGTCTTTACTGTCACTTTTGATCAATTTATTGTGTCCTTGCTGGATTAAACTGAAGAAAAAATCTTACCCAAACCCCAAACTTTTGAATAGTAGAGTAAAATTACTTTTGAATAGTAGTGTAAAAGTGTAAAGTAGAAGTTGAATTAAAAGTACATATATGCAAAATGTAGGCAAAACAGGATGGGCTATAACTCCTTTATGGCACGTCTTGGTGTGTCTGTGGCTCCTCTGATCCTGCTGTCGGGTGATATATGGAGCCATTTCTCTCAAGTCATCTTGTCGTCTCTTGGACTCTCTGCTGCTTTTGTGGCTTTTCTTTTACCCGAGACACGAGGGAGGTGTCTGTCGGAGACTATAGAGGATGTCGAGGGAATCAGGTTATGTGGAAAAACCATGTACTCTTTGTAATGTGTGTACGGGAAACTGAACCCTTAAGTATAATAATTTGCTTTTGTTTTAAATTACAGGAAAGGCATTGATGACTTCCCACTACAAGAAATGGATGAACAATGAGGCAGTAGGTTTAAAAAGACAATTTAATTGTGCAGAGCACAAAGATGTAGTAGAATTGTTTTATTACAATAAATACCCATATTTATGTGTCATCATTTAATTAAAACATTTAAAGAAATTTGAAGGGAGATGCTGCATGATTTACTCAGTGTTGTTTTGTCAGAATTGTGTGGACCCACATATAAAGCAATACTATAGGAATTGCTCACAGGCCTTTCACACTCAGATATCCTCACATTGTTGTTTTCTGATAAATCAATAAACACACCGTAATTTGCTTTAAAGCAAAAAAAGGAGCTGTATTAGTTTCATAGTAAGACATTTTCCAGGAAAAATTACATTTTGCCCTGAGTAATATTTTTACAGAACAAAAAATTATTTGTGCCTGGAAAAAGTGTTGGGGAAAGTTACTCTTAAAAGTAATGCATTACAGTATTGCATTACTCCATAAAAGTAATGCAATGCAAATTATAGAAAGTAATGAATTATTTTACTTTTGTTTTACTTTTTGTCATCTGGGCTGGGCTTGCTTATTTGTTTTTTAATAACAAAAACCTCAAAAGTTACATTTTTGGCAACTTTAAAGGCCTTTTCATGCCAGAAGTTAAATTAATAAGCCTCAGGCTGAAGGAAGTGTCTATGCTTTATTTGAAAATGTTACTTATTTGAAAAAGTAATTGATTTTTTTTTTTAATCTCTTGACAAAAAAAGTTGAAAGCATAGCGAGCCGCGGAAGAGAATGTTTCTCGAGCGCTTTCTGCGAGCGCGATTCGAGACGGAGTGAACATGGACAAATGCGTTTCATTCATTCGTTCATAACCACGTCAACCGTGCACATCCCATACTACGCCAAGTATGATACTTGAAACCTGTTCATTAACCAGTAATATGGACTCTTGTCCTAGTGCTTCTCAAAAAGTGTTTATAAAATACAGAATGTAAGTGTTTATGTCTGTGGAGGAGGATATGAATAAAATTATTTCTTTCTTTGGACCTATGCACACAATGTAAAGTGACAAAGGCCTTAGCTTTGATTTAATCCTCTTGATACACAAATTTTGTTAACCACAAATCCTTGTGAACCATAATGAGCATGGTGGAAAACAGCTGAAAGGTTCTCTAAACCCAGATTAGTGCTGATGTTTGTGATTCAATGAAAACAAAAGTTAATCTTTACGATGTCCATACGAGCAACCCAATCTGTCAGCATCACCTAAGAATGTGTTTCTGCTTTTCTACTCTCTCTAAATTAATCTGTAGGCATTTAAATGGCATATGTTGCTAGTTTTTGTCAAACATTTATGACAAATAAACCGTTCTAGTTTTATCTAAGAAAATCCTTCTGAACACTAGTAAAAAACTCAACTTGACAACTCTTTATTACATAATCAGAGACTGAGCTTGGCTTTTTTCTGCAACTACAGAAATCAAGTCCCTTTAAAATATCTACCAAAAGAAAATGGATTAAAAAGGACTGAAACTGTTTATGATAAATTTATTTATGTTTGAGCAAATCATGTATACTAGCCAAAGTGTGCTAGTGTGACAAGATATCATCTGTAAGGTAAGGAAAGGTGTCAATGTCCATATGCATTAACCACATGAACTGTGCACATGGCGAGACACTCTTTTACAAGCATTAACAACCACATGAACTGCGCACATGGCGAGACACTCTTTTACAAGCATTAACAACCAAATCACAAATCATTTACCCCTGCTAAGTACCCATAGTACTATGGGTAGCAGATTGCCTGAAGATATGGACACACATTAAACACAGACATACAACCACAGCAGTTTTTTTTTTAAATGACCAAAGTACAAGATGCATCTGACTTAGTTACTTTAACCTTTGATAGCCCATAAAAACTCACCACATAAACCAGGGTATTTTGAAGGAAGACGCTTAGGACAGTCAGTGAATCAACAAAAAGCATGAAGTTTGAAGATCTAATTACGGAGATCAATGGCTTTGGCAGGTTCCAGAAGATGATGGTTTGCATCAGTTTTGTAGGACGATTCACTATACCGTGTCATTTTCTATTAAGCAACTTTATCGCTGCCATCCCGTCTCACCACTGTGATGTCAGTTCTCTGGATGCAGAGGGAATCTTTGGGAATCTGAGTCGGGAGGAGAAACTGACTGTCAGTATACCAACTCAAGACGATGGGACTCCTTCTTCTTGTCACATGTTTTCTTATCCTCAATTTCATCTGTTGACAAACTCCTCCAGCAGCTCAGAACTTCCAGTAGTCCAGTGCCAGAATGGATGGGAGTATGACAACAGCACGTTCATCAGCACTCTCGCCACACAGGTGAGATTTCAGTGAAGACAGTGTGTTATTGACCCTTTTTTGCTAGGATGGGCCTGTGTGCTGACAAATCCAGCAAGTTAACTCTCAGAGTTAATACTGTAAACCTTTTTCCATTGAATCCACTAAAAACAAGAACATTTCTTACTATTAAAGGACACTATACTCAAATACATTGTTTAGCTAAAACTTAACATAAAACAAAATAAAACTAAATTAACTGAAGCAAGCATTATTAAACTAGCAATTCTGTGAAGTGCAATTTATAAAACAGTGAAATCAAAACTCTGCATGTGCAGAGTTAAAGCTTTTCAAATAAAGTTTTTCAGTCACGGCTCATCCTCATCATAACCATTTAATTCTTCTCTTCAGCACTCCAACATTACAAATCTGGAAACAAACTGGGGACTAAAACTCTGACGCCCAAATTCAGTTCAAACCAATTATTTGTTTAATTTAGTAAATTTCACTATTAGGTTTTAAAGTGTAAATATGTTGTTAATCCTCCCTTTCACATAAAAAAAAAAAAAAAAAATCAATCTTTTAGTTGGGTGTGATGCAACATTTGAAAGGTTGCAGGTTCAAACCCCATACTGTCACTTCAGATAAAAATGTAACGATAAAACTAGTGATATATTTCATCCACATCTGAGTTTGAAAGTTCATTAAGAAAAATTATTTTCCATCTCTCTTTATTTTAAAGTGGGATCTGGTATGTGATAACAAAGGTATGAGTAAAGCTGTGACCACCATCTTCTTTGTTGGAGTGATGTTTGGAGCAGCTTTTTTTGGAGGCATGAGTGACAGGTGATGTTTAAAAAAAAAACAGAACTGTGTGTTATGATCAATATTATGAACGATTTGCATTTTATACAAGCATGAAATGTTCTGTATCAATAAACCTATCTTCTGTTTGGCATGTAGATTTGGCCGTAAACCGATGCTACTGGTCTCCTATATATCAGGAATGGCTTTTACATTGGCCAGCATCTTTTCTTCCTCCTTCATAATGTTTGCAGTGTTGAGATTCTTTAGTGGATTCACAATCACTGGCATCGTTATTGTCTCATCTGTGCTCAGTAAGACCCCTATCTCAGGTCCTCAGATTATGATTGAATGTGAATATAAAACAAGTAAAAGGGCCTTACCATATATGCGTGTCTTTCTTCAGATGTGGAGTGGGTGGACATTAAGCACAGGAGGCTTGTATGTATAATTGACAGTATGGCATGGGCTTTTGGGAGCACCTCATTGTCTCTTTTTGCGTTCTGTATCAGAGACTGGAGATGGCTGACAGTGGCTATCACGTCACCTTTACTGCTATCCACAGTCCTCTGGTGGTAAGGGATACTGTCCAATCAAAAGCACAACATTATGGTACAACATTCCCATAATTAGTCAATTAGTTGGGTAACAATGTCCTATAGAGCAGATGTTTCTGATGTAGGTGGGTTCCAGAGTCAGCTCGGTGGCTGATAGCCAATGGGAGGCCAGAAAAAGCTCATTATTATCTTCACAGATGTGCTGTCATGAACCGTAAGGAAGAAGTTATCTCAAGAATCAAACCTAAGGTGACATATAGGCCTATAATGCTGGATTGAAATATGGTCCCTTTTTTTTTTTGAGAATTGTCTGTCTGTAGGCTATGTCTCTGTCTTTCTTCTATAGGCTCTCTCTATAATAGTTACAGATGAAGGAAAGAAAAACTATTCGTACCTGGACCTTGTAAGAACCCCGAAGATGAGGAGATTGGCTCTGCTCACAGGAACCATATGGTGTGTAAATGAACCACAGTTCAATAGTGCCTGCCCAATTTTTCATAGACTTCAGTCCCAGAAGAACTTTTCCCATTAATTTTTCCTATAGGGATTTTTAAAATGTCTTTGCTAAAGACAGTGGCGGGCCGTGCATTGCACACTTAGGCTGTCAGTGGTGTCATACATCAATTACTCCACCTCTTAATAACAATGACGCCATGGCTATAGAAACCACAAATATTATACAGAAATGCAGTATAACAGGGCATTGCGTCACAGACAGGTATCTGTCAAGAAACCCAATTAACAATTCAACATGTTGCCACAGCTGCGCAATGTAGCCTACATCATCTCTAGCTAAAGCATAACCTAATAAAATGACAAAAATATAGTCCACTTGATGTTCTTACAAACATTTATTAACTAAAACATATTCATACCTTGCCAATAACATAGGTATAAACCAAATAAGGTGATTACGTGTGTTTTTAATTTGACCTAAAATTTAACAAATTCGTACGGCCAGGGCCGGTTCTAGACATTTGGAGCCCCTAGGCAAAATTTATGCTGGAGGCCCCCCACCCCCAATAAAAAGCACTTGAAACAAATATGATTCCTAACTCCTTTTTATTTATACAAAATTTAATTAAAAAATTTGTATATTTTTACTTATATTTTAGTATTGGTCAAAAGTTTGGACACATTATTTTTAATGTTTTTAAAAGCAGTCGCTTATGGTCATCAAGTCTGCATTTATTTGAACAGAAATACAGAAAGAGCTATAATATTGTGAAACTAAATAAAAAACAAAAAAACAATTTTTTACAAAAATGAAAATAATGTTTTTCTAATTTACCATACTTTAAAATATCTATTTCTGTGAGTCATAGCTGAATTTTCGGCATCAATTTAACACATCTTTATGAATGAAAGTATTAATTTCTTTAAAAAAAGAAAAAAAAAGAAGAAAAAGAATAAAATAAAAAAAAATTACTGGCCCATCGAATTGCAAACTTTTGAACAGTATTGAAAATATTTCTATTTTACATAAATGCTGTTTTTTTTTTTTTTTTTTTTTTTTTTTACTTTTTTAATATCTTTGTATTTCACAATATTACTGTTTTTTTTTTCCTTGATTTTTTTTTTTGTAATAAATGTATAGCTTGATAAGCATAAGAGACTTCGTACCAAAACATTATAAACTGGAATGTGTCCAAACTTTTGACCGGTACTGTACGTACATATTAATCAAACTTTATCTAAGGTATCTTTTTTGTTTTGTTTGTTTGAGGATGTTATTGTAGCTGTGATGATGTTGTTGTTGTTTTTTTCAGTAATTGAAGCACTGATGTTCATTTACATTAAATGGTATGTAGAACTGTGAATAAATTACTGAAAAAAGCTTTAATATAGACATACTCTACTGGAAGCAGTGCAACCATGTGTTTTAGGCCAGCAGAGAATGCTTTGCTGGCCCTGACACACCACTGGCTAAAAAGCCATTAAATAAACTACCAGCTAGGAGGTGAATCACAACATTATACAAATTTTGATTTAGAGCAAAAAAGTATTTGAAAATCAGACAAAAATTCAAAAGGCACAAGACTGTGCTTAACAGCTTTGAATTTAAATTCATTGTAAAATATGTGTATATTAAGAGTACAGAGCATTTGCATGTTTTGATTGTCTGGTTGGTTAAGATATCATTGCAGAATCATGGGAAATGTAGTTTCTTCTATGAATCCCTGCTATTAAATACAATTATTCAAAAAACAAGTTGAAATAATGCAGGCTGTTGGCTTCACTATAGACTGCACTAGAACAAGGACAGAATATAAATAATCTATTAATGGCTTTTCACTTCTTACAGGTTTTGTGTTGCCACTATAACCTATGGTATAAGCCTCAACATCACAGGATTTGGACTAAATATGTACCTCACTCAGTTTGTGTATGGAGCCATTGAGGTTCCATCTAAACTGCTGGTATACTACCTGCTGGAGAAGATTGGTAGACGTAAAACTGAAGCAGGAGCTCAGCTGTTGGCTGGAATTAGCCTCATGATTAACATATTCATACCCAAAGGTGAGACTGCAAAACCAACATATGATTATGATTATATGTACAAGAGTAATGGTGCTACTGAATATCTTGGAAAAGGAGCATGATTACTTATATATAACAGATTGATAAGACATTAAGCATATTGATAGCAGCTCCCCAATATCTGCAATATGCAATAAATTATAGGCCCAATGCAATATTGTGATGTTAAGCCAAATTTGCACCAATTTAACTTTATGGCTATTAGACAAGAAATATGGCTATTAGACAAGCTCTCTATTGTGTTATTGTGTTTTAATTATGTTTGAACTATTATGTTTTAACATTGTGTGTGTAAATATATGGGGGGCATATCACAGGTTTCAGTATCCTATTATGCTGCCTTGTAAGATTAAGTGACACTGCTGTATGCTACTGTTCACATCAGACCAAAAATGCTTTTCAGGATATAAAATAGAGAGTATTAGACTAGAGGTCGACCGATATTGGATTTTACCGATACCGATAGCTAGGTTGAACCACTCTGGATAATACCAATTAATCAACCGATTTTTTAAATGGATAGGCCTACTGAATGTAAACTAAAATAGTGCTCTACTATTAAAAAAAAAAAAAGGATTGAACCATACTTTGTAATTAAATAAAAATATTAATATTAATTATATATTGATCATTAAATTTAGTTCATAGTTCATTAATGTTAACAAAAGCAACTTTTGTAAATGTTGAAATGAACACACTCTAACAAGGATCAATGCTTCTATCCTACAGCTTTTATCATTCTTAGTTAATGTTACTAATAGACTCTTATTGTAAAGTGTTACCATTTCATATCAACAGTCAAGCTAAAGATCGCCATCTTTAAATATCTACACAAAGGCCATAGTATTGAAATTACATACATATGGATATTGTATACTCTCACAGTTTAACTGCTTCTATTCTAGAACACTTGATGAATATCCAATCACAGTAACAAAATATGTTAAAGGATTCATCGGATGCTAAATTAACTTTTCAAGTTGTTTGAACATAAATGTGTGTTGGAAGTGTGTGTACACATCCATCCTATAATGATAAAAATCCACAAAGTCTTTTTTGTAAAATCCCTGTTTTAAAATCCCCTTTCTCAAATCAGGCCATTCTGAGATTCCTGTCAGAATGACATAGTTCTGCAGACCGCTCCCATGATAGTTGATTGACAAGGCCGTCTTACCTTAGACCTGCCCTGAGTGAGCTGAGAGCTGTCCAGCATTATGTCGACTCCTGTGCTGGGGAAGGCAAGATGTCCCCAATTGAGCGATTAAGGTGTTTTGTTGTTTGATGTAATAATGAAGATAGCAGTCATCATTTACTCCCGACATCTGAGCCACTGGAGACACCGAGGATAAACATTACTTTATGCATTAATTCATTATGCATTAATGTGTCTATAGCCACTTTTCCACCATCGCGCTGAACGGTTCTCTTTGCATAACTGTTCCATTCCGTGCCGATCCGAGCCGGCCGGTACAGTTATGGTTCCGTTTTCCACTGCAGGGCTGATAGCGGATCTCTTTGGAATGCAATTCAAATGCGTCAGTCATTGCAGTGGTAACACAAGTGTTTACATGTAATATGAGGTGTAAATAACCACCGCGTTATGGAGGATGATTAGAAATTTCTTTAGATTTTATTACTAATTTGTGTTTACATTGCTCAAAATAGTGTGCTTAGTGCACTACGGAGAAACTAGCAGCCAGGCAACAGACAAGTGACAGATCCTGAGTGGCGACGTCTCGCACACGCACTCTACCAGCATGGTTCAGCACTGTTGTCTAACCGTGCCAACAATTCTGGGCCGAGAACGGTTTGTAATCGTGCCGCGCCGTACCAGGATCACATGGCAATACAACTGGAACCGTACCTGCTTCACAAGGAGTGGACTGAAGCTGGAGTCAGTGCATCAAGAGTCACCACGCTCCGACGTCTTCAGGAAAAGGGCTACCAAGCCACTTCTGAACCAGAGACAACATCAGAAGTGTCTTACCTGGGAGAAAAATAACTGGACTGCAAAGTCCTCTTTTCAGATGAAAGTAAATTTTGCATTTCATTTGGAAATCAAGATCCTAGAGTCTGGAGGGAAAGTGGAGAGGCACATAATCCATGTTGCTTGAAGTCCAGTGTGAGGTTTCCACAGTCAGTGATGATTTGGGCTGCCATGTCGTCTGCTGGTGTTGGTCCACTGTGTTTTCTGAAGTCCACTGTCAACGCAGCCATCTACCAGGAAATTTTAGAGCACTTCATGCTTCCTTCTGCTGACTTTATGGAGATGCTGATTTCATTTTCCAGCAGGACTTGGCACCTGCCCATACTACCAAAGGTACCAAAAGCTGGTTCAGTGACCACGGTGTTACTGTGCTTGATTGGCCAGCAAACTTGCCTGATCTGAATCCCATAGATAATCTATGGGGTATTGTCAAGAGGAAGATGAGAGACACCAGACCCAACAATGCAGATGACCTGAAGGCCACTATTAAAGCAACCTGGGCTTCCATTACACCTGAGCAGTGCCACAGGCTGATTGTCTCCATGCCACGCCACATTGATGCAGTAATTCATGCAAAAGGAGGCCCAACTAAGTATTAAGTGCATAGAAATTAACATACTTTTCAGAAGCCTGACATTTCTTTTTAAAATATCCTTTTTTTATTGATCTTATGTAATATTCTAATTTTCTGAGACACTGAATTTTGGGTTTTCATTATCTGTAAGCCATGATCATCAAAATTTCAAGAAATAAAGGCTTGAAATATTTCACTCTATGTGTAATGAATCTATATAATATATGGGTTTCACTTTCTGAAATGAGTGACAAAAAATATTGACCTTTTTCATGAAATTCAAATTTTTTTAGATGTACCTGTAAATATTAAACTTCACTGGCTAACAAATGCATTAATGTGACAAGCTGGATATAAACTAATGCAAATAGATGATAATCATAACAGTAAACATTTTGGTTGGACTAGAGTGTTTTGGTCACATATATTTAACTGCTTGAGGTGCTGCTAATCGTGCTGTTCGCATGAATTGCTTTCTCTCAGACTTGATACTGTAGCAAACAATCTGCCGTTCTTACTCTACTAGTGCAGCATCTAGCTGACAAATTAATTGCTAAGTAATGATATGAAAGCATGCACTATAGTATACTATAACACTATAGTTTGTTATTGATGTTTTAAATCCGCATCTGAAGTGTTCCGCTTTGTTCTGTGCACAGTAGCCTATCACACGTCTAAACAAATAACATGTGCTGTCAGTGATCTCTGCCTCTAGATGCTGCTCTCATACTGTATAATGTCAGCAGAGCTTCAGCCACTCCAACAACCCAGAAAAACTATCGGCATGGATTTTTGCTGGTAACTGATAGTTGCGTGGCCACCAATCAAATATTAGTGCTGGTTAATCGGCAAAACCGATATATCAGTTGACCTCTAGACATCACCAGAGTGTAGGCTATTTGGATAGCATTAAATCCATTCTGTGTCAAATAGTGGGAGCTAACTTTTAATACTGCCTTTTTCGGATTTGGTGACCCTGCTGTATGTCCGTTACTGTTCAATTCAGGCTAGAGATCACCAGAGCGAATTTGGAGAGCATTAAAGCCATTCTAGCCATAATTAATAATTACTATATAGCACTTGTCCAATAACCATTTAGTGATATTCACTCACTGAATAACCTAACCCAGGTAACACAGTGTACAATCGAGCAAGAAGTGAATCAATTGAAAAAGATTAGGCTGGGCAGCTGTGATATTTGATGCTAATGCTATTGAAAGTGAATTAGTGACACTACCTCCCTGAAATGATTTTTTCCAAGGTGGGATGTCCGAGATACGCCTCCACCTGTTGGCATAATGATGTAACTGCAGAAACAATCAATTAAAGAGGACATTAGTTGCAAAATTCACTTTTATATGGTGTTTGAACATAAATGTGTGTTGGCGGTGTGTACACAACCACCCTATAATGATAAAAATCCACCCAATGCATTTTTTTAAATCCCCACAAATAATAATCACTGTCTCAGATCAAGCCGTTCACTGATTCTTGGCAAATTGACATCACACAGGCCCAGGGCTCTCCCACAACTTTTGACGAACACTGCTGTTTTAGCATTGACTCGCCCTGAGTGAGCTGTATGAATCTTTGCAAATCGCCTTTCCTAATAATGTGCTAGTTTGCAAGTTCCGCGATGAATGCAACTAAAGTTTAGAGTCTCAAGGTGCGTTCCATTCAATCGTAAGTGGACTGCGAAGAGAGGGGCAGGGTGTGCAGTAGCTCATTAGCATTTAAAGGAACATGCTTCGAAACGGGTCGCTGTAAACAGAGGTGTTTTTGCTGGAAAATAGCCATCTGATGTCCCCTTTAAAAATTCTAACTGTGAGAGGCTGCATGGTCGATTAGATTTGTGGACCAAAACTATAATGGATAACAATAAACAATAAACATAGAGATGGCATAAGCCAGTACAACTTGAACTTACCAGAATGGCCACTAGACTAAAGGATACATTTCATTGTTTTTTTTGTTTTTTTCAGTCATACGGTGTTCATTATCCTCTCTTTCACATTATAGATCAGTGGGTTGGTCGTACTGTGGTGGCAGTACTAGGTAAAGGTTTCGCAGTTGCTGCTTTTTGTACAATTGTATTATACAGCTCGGAGCTTTACCCAACTGTCCTCAGGTAACAGTCAAAAACAGTTAACATAATATCATACATATGTATTATTTGATATAAATGTAAAATAAAGGAGTGAACTTATATTTTAAAGTTGCATCACTCATACATTTCTTTATTACATATCAATGCTTAGTATTTAACTAAATCATTTATTTGACTGAATCCTTCAGGCAAAATGGGATGGGCTATAACTCGTTCCTGGGCCGCTTGGGTGTGTCAGTGGCTCCTCTAGTCCTGCTATTGGACAGTTTTTGGGGCCACTTCTCTCAGACCATCCTGTGTTCTGTGGCACTCATTGCTTCTGTGGTGGCCTGGCAGTTACCTGAGACACGAGACCAGTGTCTGCCTGAGACTATAGAGGATATCGAGGGAACTAGGTAAGGCATAACCTATAGTATTTTGTTCAAATCAGCCCATGTTTTACTCACCCTCAAAGCATCCTAGGTGTATATGAATTTCGTCCTTCAGACGAATCCAATTGTAGTTAAATAAAAAAATTTCATTGCTCTTCCAAGCTTTAGAATGGGAGTAGGTGGGTGTTTTTGCTCAACGGTCCAAAAGTAGTCAAATAAAGAGCACGCATCCATAGTAAAACGTGCCTCACACGGCTCCGGGGAGTGAATAAAGGCCTCCTGTAGAGAATCAATGCATTTTTGTACGAAAAATATCCATATTTAAATGTTATAAATACTTTTTCATATTTCTGCCGACTGTTATACATGCAAGCTGTTCCAGAGGACATACGAAGAGCAAGGATAATTTTTAATATAACTCCGATTGGATTCGTCTGAAAGAAAAAAGTCATGTACACTTATAGGATGCTTTGAGGGTAAGTAAAACATGGGCTAATTTTCATTTTTGGGTGAACTAACCCTACTATAGAAGACTTGTATTAACACACTGCTGAACACTTGAGTAATTCTGTTGAGTCAAGGATGTAATATTGGAACCAAAACAGATGTAGGTATGTTTAATCTAAAACAATCTGTAAAGTTGACATTGTGTGTTCATTAACCAAGTCATTTTTTATCATATTGAATAGGAAAAATCTCATTAAACATCATGACAAGCAGGAGGATGAGGAGAAAATGACAACAAATGAACCCACTGAGGACCACTGAGATTGTGCGTACATTCAGTCCTAAATTAATCCAAAGTTGTTTAGCGTTCAGATCCCGGGAGAGTAAATGCACACAAAAAACTTGAAAGAACAATTTCAACGTTTTTCTAAAATATATGTTTTATTATTCACACAAGGATTTACAACTTTCTCCAGTGTAATAATTATAGATATTTTCTAAGAATAAATGTGAATGAATCAATGGAAATTGTGAGTTTGTGTTGTGAAAGAAAAAAAAAGAAAAAATGAGAGAGAAAGAGCCTATATGTGCTCATGTTTAAGTGACTTTTGTATGACTTTTTTTATAAGATGCTAGTGGCCATTTCTGATCATCAGAATACATGCAATATGCAATGACATTTGCAAATTACAAATTTGCTATTTGTCTTTACTGCCTATGTGAAAGATCTTTACACCTTGCAAGTTTATAAACATGTAAAATTATTTCTGTAACAAATAAAGAAAGAGCTTTTCCTTTGTGACCTAATGTTCACTTGGCATTTCTTTCTCATAAATGTAACAGACCACCTTTCCAATGTTCACACCTTTTGGTCCAAAAAGGTACCCATAGCAGTATGGGCTGCCCTCATGCTGCAGGAAATAGAGAAAATACAGCACATTATTATGCAGTCTGAAGCAATGATAAACCAATCATTGTGGTAACTATTCTACAAATATTACACAATATATAATTTACTTTACATAGGATTTACATTTCAGATTTAGCTACGGTTTTATTTATGAAACTGAATTATTTAATAAACAACAACAAAAAAACCTGACAAAATTAAAAAATGCATTTGACAACATCTCTATCAGAGTAGGGAAGTTGAACAGGTGAAAAAAAAAAGTACACCTCCATAATGTATACTTAAAGTGCTCTATTTTCGCTCACCGATTTTGTACTTAATATATTAAAAATGATTCTTTGGTACTTCTTAAGATAAACTTAACTGTGCTATTTTGAAACGCCATGAATATGAACTAAAATGCACTTGTTACATAGGCTACTATCTCTGTATTTAAAAAATGTATAGTCACCACTTGTAGTACACTTGAGTGTTCTAGTGTATGAAATATGGTTCAAGTGTACTACAAGTGGTAACTAATTTTTTTTTAAATACAGAAATAGCATTTTAAAAGTGCGTTTTAGTTCATATTCATGGCGTTTCAAAAAAGCACAGTTGAGTACATTAGGTGATCTTAAATTTATCTTAAGTACTAAAGAATAATTTTTAGTATATTAAGTACAAAATTAGTGCGCGAAAATAGATCGCTTTAAGTACATTATGGAAGTGCGCTTGTTTTTCACCTAGTGAAGTCGCAGTAACTGCTTTATGCAGTAGGTTGTACAGCACATGTGTGAGTACCTCTTCATGGCCACCAGAGGTCAGTGTTTTCTTGCATCTAACACAGCGAGGACGAGGCCTGTTCCAGTTGCAACCCAGTGACATCACCTTCTCAAAACAGTTGTGCTGCTTAAAATTTTGGTGAAAAGCATTCTTTGATTAATTAAAATTTTTTTTTTAAAAGAGCAGCATTCAATATTATAGATATCTTTACTGTCACATTTGATCATTAACCCCAAACTTTTGATATATTTGATATAAAATATTATTATTAATATACTTAAAATGCAAAATATAGGCAAAACGGGATGGGCTACTCTTGTGGCACATCTGGGTTTGTCTGTGGCTCCTCTGATTCTGCTGTCAGATGATATATGGAGCAATTTCTTCAAGTCATTTTGTCTTTTCTTGGACTTTCTACTGCTTTTGTGGCTTATCTATTACACGAGACATGAGGAAAGTGTTTGCCGGAGACTATAGAGGATGTTGAGGGAATCAGGTAAGGTTATGTGGAAAAACCATCTGGTCTGGGAAACTGAACCCTTAAAGTGCCCCTATTATGGGTTATGAAAGGTTCATATTTTGGTTTGGGGAGTCCCCAACCACAGGTTGACATGCATTCAAGGTCAAAAAACACTTTCGTTGTCTTAAATGCATCTATTTTTACCTTATTCGCCCAACGACTCCCAAACTATTTTGTCTACGATTCATTAAACCCCTCCTTTGTGTGACACTAATCTGCAGTGATTGGTCTGATTGGTCGATTTCATTTTCATTTCATCATGCCTGTAATGCCTGATAAAGCAGCATTTGTGAGCTCAGTGCTACATTGTGTACAGCCGGTACTGGGGAAACCACTCATTTTACTGCTCCAACAGCAGCCCCTAGTGGCAAAGAATGAATTTGCATTTTCATTCAGACCAAGGAGTTCAAGTTTTTCCAGGGCAATGTGCTCATTTTTCATGTTGATATCAACATGAAACTGCTTGGGATTCATTTTAAAAACGACTCGTTTAAATGATTCAGAGTCAACTTAGAGACAAGATGTCTCCGATTAAGTGATTGAGGTGTTTTTGTTGCTGGCTGTAATAAGGAATAAAGCAGTCATCATTTACTCCCGACATATGAGCCGCTGAAGACGCAGAGAATTAACGTTACTTTTGCTTTTAAGTGAATGCTATGATATCCCGATCAACCTAAATGCGTCTATGTCCGCATGAATCATTTGTGATCCAGCCTCACCTACAGAAGAAGTGAGTATAACGTTTTTTTCTGAATCTGTAAATCGCCTTACCTAATATGTGCTAGTTAGCCAGTTTCGCAGCTAAAGTAAACAGTACTGGTCATCACCCCACGGAAGAGAGGGGTGGGGCGAGCAGAGCTCATGAGCATTTAAAGGGGCATGGACTAAAAAACGGCTTGATGAATACAGAGCTGATTTTGACAGGGTAAAGAAGGTGTTTTTTACACTACCATTGAGAAATTTTAACCAAAGTATGTTATAGACTTTTCATTAAGAACCTAATGAATCATTAATTTGTGGAAAATGGACATTCGATGACCCCTTTTAGATATTTTTTATGGAATCTGAGAGCTCTCTGACCCTGCATAGACAGCAAGGCAACTATGTTCCCAGGTCCAGAAACGTAGTAATCGGTGAAATAGCCCATGTGACATCAGTGGCTCAACTTCAGTTTTGCGAAGCTACGAGAATTCTTTTTGTGCGCAATGAAAACTTTTCTCTAAATGAATCTGTATCATTTAGATGGCATTTTTTGATAGTGTCAAACATTTTTGACAAATAAACCATTCTAGTTTTATCTAAGAAAATTATTTTTAACACTAGCCAACAACTCAGCATGACAACTCTGACAAAATATGTAGTTTTATTACTTGATCAGAGACGGAGGTTGTCTTTTTTCTGCAAATCCAGAAATCAAGTCCCTATAAAATATCTACCAAGAGAAAATTATCAAAAGGTACTAAGACCTTTTATGTTTATGATATATTTATTTAGGTATGAGCTAATCATATACTAGCCAAAAAGTGTAAGTGTGATAAGAACATCTGTAAAGTAAGGAAAGGTGTCAATGAGCACGTTTACATGCACACCAGTAAGCTGATAACTCACAAATATCAGCTTATTAAAATAACCAGGTTTCCCCGTTTACATGCACATCAGGTAACCTGACAATGCAAGTAGCCTAAGCTGTGTTTACATTACTTTATTAATAAATCAGTTTATTTCCCTTAAGTGATGTCAAAATATAATCTTTTGCGTATAGTATTCCATAAATGCAGTGTTTTGACTGAAACACTTCTACTTCTGCTGCACAAGATGAGAAAACTTTTATAATTTTCTGAGTCGTGAAAGAGTCTGCTTTTGTGATGTATTTCCTTCTTTCTTTACTGCAAAATTTTTGCTCTGTCTAGATGCACATAGGCTATCACACATGCGCACTTCAATAAGCCAACAGAAAGCGGGTTATTGCATTTACATGCCACGCAAAATTGGGGTAAGAGGCAAAAAATCTACCACTGTCGACCAGTTTATGCGTACGCCGTTTATGACCTTACTCCGATAAAAGAAAACGGTTACCGCGTTTGCATGACCATGTGCATTTTCGGCTCGCCAAAAGCCGGAGTGTCTATTTACACTAAGTGCAAATAGCCCATCTTGTTGGCAAAGGCTATTTACACTAACTCCGCCCACTAACGTGTGATTAGGTTAGTCAACACTGAAAAAACATGCTCGTTCAACATCAGTTTTAGTGGCGTAGGTGGTAAAGCATGTGCTTTTTGACGCGATCGACCCGAGTTCGAGTTCGCTTTTTGTCTAACTTTTTATTATCCCTTTTCAAATCTCATATCGCATCAGAAAGGCATTTATTTTCAATAAAAATGAAAGAAATAATCAAAAAGTTAAAAATGAAAGTATCGGGTAGGGTTAGGGTAGGTGTAGGGAGGGCTTTATTGTCTCAATAAGGTGGCATCCATTTAATAATTTGAATTAAAACGTCTCAGGTTACGCATGTAACCATGGTTCCCCGAAGGGAACGAGACGCTGCGTCCGAAGACGCTTAGGGAACGCCTTCAGCGTGACCGCGCTCTGAATCATCTGTACAATCAGTCCAATGGAAGGGCGAGGCGTCACGGGCGGGTGACGTCACGACCAGGAAGCTATAAAGGCACGTGCGGTAGAGCCGGCTTCAGCTTCTAGGAATGAAGCAAGCACTGGCAGGGATGCCGGAAGTGTGGCTTCGAGACACAGCGTCTCGTTCCCTTCGGGGAACCATGGTTACATGCGTAACCTGAGACGTTCCCCTTCAGGAACTCGAGCTGCGTCCGAAGACGCTTAGGGAACGAGATACCCACGCCGCCAGACTGACAAGTCCCTGCCTAGTGTGTACTAGGACGAGAGGACAGAAGAGCCCGGAGCAGCTCGAATGTCGAGGTCATAAAACCTTACAAAAGTGAGGGGCGTGGACCACCCAGCAGCGTTGGAGATGTCCTGCATAGACACACCTGCTAGGAAGGCCTTGGAGGCCGCCACACCTCGGGTTGAGTGAGCTCTGACTCCCATCGGCGAGGGAAGCTGAGAGGACTCATAGGCAATATTAATAGCATCCACTATCCACCTACTGAGGGTCTGCTTAGTAGCAGGAAGACCCCTCTTAGGAGGACCATAGCACCTTTCTCCACAGGGCAGCTCTGTGGATGTACGTGCCCAATGCTCACACTGGACATATACAATTAAGCTTCTGCTGGTCGGGCTCCCTGAAGGGAGGAGGATAGAAGCCTCAGCGCACCGCGGAGGAAACGTGTAACTAGGGGGTGTCTACCCACTGACTGACCACAGACAGGAACGTGGTAGGCCGCAATGGCCGCCACGTACACTTTAATGGTGGAGTGGGTTAACCCTGCGGAGAGACGGGCCTGCAGAAACTCCAGAACTGTACCAATCGGGCAGTTAACTGGGTTGAGCTGGCGGTCTCCGCACCATGAAGTGAAGAGTGTCCACTTCAGGGCGTACAGTTTCCTCGTAGAGGGAGCTCTGGATTGGAGGATGGTCTCGACAACCTCGATTGAGAGACCGGAAGCTATGAGCTGTGCCCCCTCAGTGGCCACACCCACAGCTCCGTGCGAGGGTGGACGATAGTGCCCCCCCCCCGCCTGTGAGAGGAGATCTCTCCGGACGGGAATCTCCCATAGAGTGCCGTCGAGGAGAGAAATCAGGTCTGAGAACCATACTCGGCCCGGCCAGAACGGCGCTACCAGTAGTAGACTGACCTCGTCCCGGCGCACTCTCGCCAGAACTCCCGGGAGCAGAGCGATAGGGGGAAAAGCGTACAGACGAAGCCTCGGCCAAGTCTGCACCATAGCATCCAGTCCCAGAGGAGCCGGAGGAGTCAGAGAGAACCAGAGGGGACATTGTGCTGACTTTATAGTCGCAAACAGGTCCACCTGGCCAAAAACTCTCCATATCTGCTTATCTCCATATCTCCATATCTGCTCTCCATATCTGCTTGGTGAAGCATCCATTCCCCGGGCCTCGGCCCCTGTCTCGACAGAACGTCTGCTCCCACATTGAGATGCTCAGGAATGTGCACTGCTCTTAATGAGAGGAGTTTGCCCTGGGACCACACAAGGATCTGGTGCGCCAGCTTGTACAAGGGTTGCGACCGCAGGCCTCCCTGGTGGTTTATGTACGAGACCACCGACGTGTTGTCGGTGCGCACCAACTCGTGGTGACCTCTTAGGTCTGGGAGGAAGTGTTCGAGTGCTCGAAACACGGCCAGCATCTCCAGCCAATTGATATGCCATGTCAAATGGCAGCCACTCCACAGACCGCGGGCAGAGTGGCCACTCATGACCGCTCTCCAACCGGTGAGAGACGTGTCCGTCGCTAACGATAACTGGCGACATGGAGCTCCCAGCACTGGGCCCTGATTTATAAACCAAGGTTTCCTCCACACGTCTAGGGCTCGCACACACCGTCGAGAGACCCTGATCATGCGAAGTGGATTCCCCTTGGGGAAAATCCCTTGGTCTTGAGCCACCACTGTAGAAACTGCTTGACAGTGAGTGACTGGCCTTCTTTCACTCTCTTGACAGACGTGAGGATCTACACAATCCGAGCAGGGGAATGCATGCCTGCATCGTGGTCGGATCCCACACTACGCCTAGATAAGTGGTTCTCTGTACTGGAGAAAGCACAGTTTTCTTGGCGTTCAGTCTCGACCCCAGCTCTTTCAAGTGTGCGAGAACGACACCTCGATGTTGAATCGCCAGCTGCTCCAAATGAGCTAGAATCAACCAATCATTGATGTAAAAGTGCGGGGTGAGAGTGCAAGGCCAACGGGAAGCCGATATTGGTAAGCTTTGCCCCCAAAAGCAAACCGCAGGGACTTCCTGAGAGTGGGAAGGATGGAGATGTGGAAGTATGCGTCTTTTAGATCTAACGTGACAAACCAGTCCTCGTACTCGATCTGCTAATGTTTTGAGCATCTTGAACTTCAGTCTGCTGACTGAGCGGTTCAACTGATGCAGATCTAAAATGGGACGCAATCCTCCATCCTTCTTGGGACCTATGAGGTACCGGCTGTAGAACCCGGACTCTCTTTCGTGAGAAGGGACCACCTCGATGGCCTCCTTCCTTAAGAGAGTACTCTACTTCTCGTTCCCTTACCAGAGCCTGCTCAGGGCCCACCTGAGTGGGATTCACCCCGTTGAATTGAGGCAGAGGAGAACCAAACTGGATTCTGTAGCCTCTCTCTACAGTATGCAGGACCCATGGAGACACATTTGGCAATAGCCAAATAGTCTACACTAAGAGAACCAGTCTCTCGAGACTGGCTTCTGGTGTACCCAGAGCGGCTAGCTCGGTGTCCTGGAACGGCACACCGGCAGGAGATGGCTGAACTAGCTGCTCTAGAGACCCCCGAAGGGGTGGCGAGCTTCTCAGTTCCGCTACGTTTCTGGATGGAAGTAACTGAGAGAAGCGCTCGCTGGAGACCGCTGCGCCCTGGAACACAGACCGATCTCCCGAGGGCACTGAGGAAAGACGGGCACCGTGTAGCGCGGTGTACGCCAAACTTCCCCAGAGGGGCCTGCCCTCATGAGTCTTGGACCATAGCATCAGGACTGATTCAGCTGAAGTCTCCTATTGAGACGACGGTCCTCAGACCCACATCATTTATAGGAAGACTAGACTGATAGAACCAGAGCCTGCTCAGGCAGGACCCAATGAGACACGCTTAGCAGGGGCTCCCTCACCGCCAGGTGCCTGCTGAGGGAACCAGTCTCTCCAGACTGGCCTCTGGTGTGCTTAGAGCTGCTAGCTCGGTGTCCTGGAATGGCACACTGGCAGGAGACGGCCGAACTAGCTGCTCTAGAGACCACCGAAGGGGTGGCGAGCCTCTCAGTTCCGCTACATTTCCGGGCGGAAGTAACTGAGAGAAGCGCTCGCTGGAGACCGCTGCACCCTGGAACACCCTGGAACCCTGGAATTGCCTCTATTTGCAATAAGTAGTATAAATAGCAGAAAATCTTGCTATTTTAACAGAATCTATAGCTGTTTGCACTTAGTGTGAATAGCATATCGTTTAAAAATACTGCTATTTTCACTTGGTGTAAATAGAATTCTTTGCTATTTGCACTTAGTGTAAATAGTATCTGTCACTAAAAAATATGCTATTTGCACAGTGTAATGCTATTTGCACAATAGTAGATTTCTTAAATAGTACCTAATTGCTATTTGTCCTTAGTGTAAATAGCATCTATCGCTATTTACACTTAGTGCAAATAGTGCCTATTAAAGCTGCAGTCCGTAAATTTTTGGGGTTAAAAATGATCTGAAATCAATATTTGAGCAAGTACATAACCAGCCAGTGTTCAAAACTATCACCTTACTTACGGTTAGCTTATAATAATGGTGAAAATTCTTATTTGGGACATATATTCCAAGACGTAGGCTATAATCTGTGACCGCTGCACCCTGGAACACGGCAGGGGTGGCAGACCGATCTCCTGAGGGCACTGAGGAGAGACGGGCACCGTGTAATGCGATGTACGCCGCTCTTCCCCAGAGGGGCCGGCCCTCAGAAGTCCTGGGTCATAGGCAGCAGGACATTTTAGCCAAAGACTATCCAGCGAGAATGACGATCCACAGATCCGCCTTCTGCTAGAAGCCTTTAGCCCGGAAGCGCGATTCTGACTCCAATATTATCGGGAGTACGAGAGGTGATGCTCCCTAAATGAGGAGCTGGACCACGGTTGGGGCTGCTCCGCCCAGCAGCTCACCTCAACCTCCTCAGAGAAAAGTCCCAAGAGGCTCCTATATACACATATGTATGTGTATACATATATACACATCTAACTTCTCCTAATTAGATTAAATAAAAATTTTAATTCCTCAGAAATTAAATGCAGAAAGACAACCAGACGAGTAAACACTGTCTGATATGAAAAGGATTCATAACAAGAATGAGAATGACGTAATGCACGCGGTCGCCTCGGCAACGCGCGCTGCAACAGCGAGCTCTCACTCAAAGGGGGAAGAACCGCACCGTGGGCTTCCAGCCCCAAGTGAGAGTGCTAGATCTGGGGAATGCAGGTGGAGATAGGGCGAACCCATCTCCAACCCATCCGCCAGATCCATGTTGCAATCCCCGCGATCTCACTCGCTGCCATGCCTCAGCAGTGGCGGACCGCAACCACGAGATCTTACGGCGGGGAAAAGCACGATCAGCCCTTTATCTTAGAGCTGACAGCGCGAATATAATTATGTCGTCATTCATAATATGCTTGTGCAAACACTGCAGCTTTACAAAGCTCATCGACGTCTTTCACGTCCACCTCCTCGGAGGAAGACAAGCGGAGCGTCGAGCCCTCTCTCTGGGTAAGAAACCGCGGGGCGGGGCTTCCGAACACAGAGAGCGGGCGCTGGATCTGATGATCCATGTGCGAGCCCCACGAGTGCAGCCGCCGCACTGCCGCAGGGCCAGCACCGTGAGGAACACTGGCAAAGGCTCCCTTCTCGAAGAGAGCCCTCCGGGAGCGAAGCGTGCGTAGCGGAAGCCGCTCACAGTGTGAGCAGTCGGTTCCCTCGAGAGCCGACTCCACATGTTCCGCGCCCAGGCAGACCACGCGCAAACTGTGTGTATCCCCGCTCGTGATTGTAGTGAGAGCAGGGAGGAACACACAGCTTGAAGCGTGATCCGAGATCGCCCTTATGCTTTGATTTACTTGTGGCCTTGGACATAGTGCTTTTTTTTTTTTTTTGACAAACAACACCAAATAAGACTCACAAAACAAATATCGGACTGACAGACACACAGAGCGCTTGCTGAACGACAGAAAGCTGAAGCCGGCTCTGCCGCACGTGCCTTTATAGCTTCCTGGTCGTGACGTCACCCGCCCGTGACGCCTCGCCCTACCATTGGACTGATTGTACAGATGATTCAGAGCGCGGTCACACTGAAGGCGTTCCCTAAGCGTCTTCGGACGCAGATCGAGTTCCTGAAGGGGAACTATAATTTACACTCAATACATTATTATTGCATACTGTTTTATAATGTACTACAATACTGAGGTGCAGATAATTGCCTCTATTTGCAATAAGTAGTATAAATAGCAGAAAATCTTGCTATTTTAACAGAATCTATAGCTGTTTGCACTTAGTGTGAATAGCATATCGTTTAAAAATACTGCTATTTTCACTTGGTGTAAATAGAATTCTTTGCTATTTGCACTTAGTGTAAATAGTATCTGTCACTAAAAAATATGCTATTTGCACAGTGTAATGCTATTTGCACAATAGTAGATTTCTTAAATAGTACCTAATTGCTATTTGTCCTTAGTGTAAATAGCATCTATCGCTATTTACACTTAGTGCAAATAGTGCCTATTAAAGCTGCAGTCCGTAAATTTTTGGGGTTAAAAATGATCCGAAATCAATATTTGAGCAAGTACATAACCAGCCAGTGTTCAAAACTATCACCTTACTTACGGTTAGCTTATAATAATGGTGAAAATTCTTATTTGGGTCATATATTCCAAGACGTAGGCTATAATCTG
This sequence comes from Barbus barbus, assembly GCF_936440315.1. Taxonomy (NCBI): domain Eukaryota; kingdom Metazoa; phylum Chordata; class Actinopteri; order Cypriniformes; family Cyprinidae; genus Barbus; species Barbus barbus. The sequence goes on from NC_136758.1 coordinate 19,204,843, forward strand.
TGATCCTAAGTACAGTATCCACACTGGTGCGGTGACTGACAGACTGACACACATACTCCTCAAAACATTAGATTCATCAGCGCTGGAGCTGTGCCGGAGCACAACCCCACGCACAGAAGATAATTCCGCACAGAGCTGCAATTCCAGGTTTTCAAACAGAGATGGCGACAAAGAGGCAAAACTTACAGAGAGCAGCTTTAAACATAATCGGCTTAAGAATGTGCATGTAAACACGCTCAATGTCCATGTGCATTAACCACATGAACCGCACAAAATGCAAGACACTTTTTTACATGCGTTAACAACCAAATCACAAATCATTCACCCCTGCTGACAAGCTACTACAGATAGCAGATCATCTGAAGATATGGACACACACACACATTAAACACAGACATACAACCACAGCAGTTTTTGTTTAATGACCAAAGTACAATATGCTTCTGACTTCCAGTTACCTTAACCTTTGATAGCCCATAAAAACTCACCACATAAACCAGGGATTTTGTAGGAAGACAGTGAGGAAAGTCAGTGAATCAACAAAAAGCATGAAGTTCGAAGATCTTATTACGGAGATCAATGGCTTTGGCAGGTTCCAGAAGATGATGCTTTGCATCAGCTTTGTAGGACGATTCACTATACCGTGTCACCTTCTATTAAGCAACTTTATTGCTGCCATCCCGTCTCACCACTGTGATATCAGTTCTCTGGATGCAGAGGGAATTTTTGGGAATCTGAGTTGGGAGGAGAAACTGACTGTCAGTATACCAACTCAAGACGATGGGACTCCTTCTTCTTGTCACATGTTTTCTTATCCTCAATTTCATCTGTTGACAAACTCCTCCAGCAGCTCAGAACCTCCAGTAGTCCAGTGCCAGAATGGATGGGAGTATGACAACAGCACGTTCATCAGCACTCTCGCCACACAGGTGAGATTTCAGTGAAGACAGTGTGTTATTGACAATTTCTTGCTAGGATAAGCCTGTGGGCTGAAAAATCCAGCGAGTTAACTCGAATCATTTGAGGACTGCCTTAAAGAGGACATTTTAAAGTGTCCTAATATTGTGTTGGAGTCCCCTACAACAAGTTTAAATGCATCTAAGGTCAGAAAACATTGTAATTTTCTCAGAATATACATTTAATATTAGAGTCATTTCTTATTTCTCAGTTCTGAGTTTAAGGTCCATAAACCCCTCCCCTCCATAAGCCTACTCTGCTCTGATTGATCAGGCGTAATCTGTTGTGACATGATACAGAGAGGAGTATGGCAAGTCGTTTTAGCTTAAAATAAATGAACTACCATACATTTAAATTAATAATTTCATACAATGCACTTATTGTGTGTACATGTTCTTACATTGTAATTATATTTAAAAAAATACCTATATCTAGTTACATCTGTAATTAATTTCTGTAATTACATTTATAATTACACTGTTGACCCATCCCTTACATCTTAACCCACCCTTAAACCTACCCATACCACCAAACCTGTCCCTAACCTTACCCATATCCCACCTCAATGGCAGCAAAAGTGTGTTGCAATACAATATGACCACAATAAGTACATTGTACTTATTTTTTTATGTAAGTACATAGTAGTTAAGGCCACCTAATATAATATGTGACCAAATCCCCGAACATAATATCACAATTGTATGTCTTTACCAATGTCTGATCAAAAATAAATAAATAAATGGAGTCATATGGTGCGATTTCAAATTTGGAGTGTTACAAGCTTTGTGCATAGATATGATCCCTAAAGTTGCAAAGACTAAAGTCCCAAACCCAAAGCGATATTCTGTATAAAAGTTTAGACTGGTCCAAGTATTTACAACACTGTTCCAGACATTTCAACCGAAATATTAGAGTGTGTGCAGTGCATTTTATGGAGGACCGTTTCCTGAACCTGGGAGAGTAGCCTACAATGCCAGCTGTGCACAAAGGCCGTTTCTATAAAGTGGGACAATTCCAACTTTGCAAGGATAGTCTGGCGCTTATGACTCACAGCCTGTATGTTTTCATATTTAAAGAATTTGCCACTGACTATTCAAGCGTGAGTTTTGAGCAGTGTGGAGTACCGCTTGTTGTTTGTCGTTTCTCCGATCACAAATGCAGACATGGTATTCAAATTCTGCATGCATGTTATAGCGCATAATAAACATGATATTTTGTCTGGTAAACTTCATCATTACCAGACATTTTGACCGAGACTACCTTTTCTAGAAGAAACATTTGTGTGCCTTCTTTGCTTTTAAGTATTTCAAGACTATAAAGATAATAAATAAGACTATAAATTAATGTAGTGATTAAATATTGTTTTTTCAAAAACAAAACATATCCTGTCATCTCACTTTTAGGATCATTCTAACACAATGAAAGTGCTATTAATTCATGCTTAAGGGACTTTTATTTTAGAGTGTATCACCATGGGCGGGATTTGGAAAGGGAAATGGGTGCAATCGCGAATCTGTTTTGCATCTAATGAGTATACATTTTTACTAGTAAGAATGCAATGGTAGAGCTCTGCAACTGGATTTCTTACTAGTAAGAATTGAATTATAGAGCTCTGTAATTGGCATTGTTACTAGTAAGAACTAATTCTCTGATTTAATTCTAAATCTCTAATTTAATTCTTACTAGTATGAATGCAATTGCAGAGCTCTCTAATTCAATTAGAGAGCTCTTTATTTACATTTTTACTAGTAATACTTGCATTAAAGAGCTCTCTAACTGTAATTCTTACTAGTAAGAATTGAATTGTAGAGCTCTCTAATTCAAGTCTTACTAGTAGGAATGTAATTGCAGAGCACTTTAATGCAATTAGAGAGCTCTATAAGTCAATTGTTACTAGTGTTTTAAAAACTTAAAACAATAATGATGAAAACGTTAGCCGAGTGTTAACGTAACTAACTGATGAAACAATGGCTACTTGCACTGAGCCTCGTGACCAGGGCCACTGCTGGCCAAATGGGTGGCCTAAACAGAATTGTATTGTTGTGCCCCCTCCCCCAAATATTATGGATGTAAATACAAACAAACAACAACAAAAAACACACACTATAGGCGTCAAAATAGAACTTTAATCAAATATAAAAGTAAATAAATAAATAAATTGTAATTAAATTGTATTATTTACAAATTACAATTCTAGCTCTAGACAGCTACCTATGGCTATTATTTAATTAATGCAGTTGTCTGATTGATTTTATAGTTTCAAGCATTCAGAAATCACACAAAAGAAAATTGAGCAGTTTTACTACAATAAAATCATGCTTAATTTTTGTAAGGGTTGTGATGTCCACATGTTTTGAATATAGAGGCTGTAGCATTTCTATCACAAAAAGGTGGCCAAAAATTAAAGATTAAGTGGATATTTGAATTAGCCTAAATGTTTGGTCAATATTAAAGGACTTGATCATTCTGTAATGTATTACCAGGCCTTTGGCTCCCTTTACAGCCATTTGTAAAAATATGTAATGTAAATATTTAAATAGTATATTTTGTATTACATTATGTATTTTAACAGTGTTTTTCAATGAAAGCATAATTTTATTAATTAATTAATTAATTTAATTTGTGCTTACCATCCCGCGCATATGCGTCTCGTGTGATGATTTCAAAATCCAGACATTTCAGAGACAGGAGAAGAGATATTCTGATGATCACTGTGTTAAGTAAGGGATAATCAACGGCTTGCTGTGCATTAAAGGATTTTAAATATGAGGCGCCTTATTGGACAAAAGAGATCTAAGGCGAACGCAGAGCGACAGTGTGCACGAGAGAGACCGAAAGTAATCGTTAAAGGAGAATATAGTAACACACAACCAAGGACACCAATAAATAATACAGATATTAAAGCAGAAGTGTAAAATAAATAAATAAATATTTTTTTCACTATTAGGTTTTTATAGTGTAAATATGTTGTTTGTCCTCCCTTTCACATCCAAAATAAAAAAATGGTTGCAGGTTCAAACCATGATTCAAACACCGTAGGGTCACTTCAGATAAAAAAATGTCATTATAACACTAGTGATATATTTCATCCACGTCTGAGATTGAAAGTTCATTACCAAAGAAAAATTATTTTCTATCTTTCTTTATTTTAAAGTGGGATCTGGTATGTGATAACAAAGGTATGAGTAAAGCTGTGACCACCATCTTCTTTGTTGGAGTGATGTTTGGAGCAGCTTTTTTTGGAGGCATGAGTGACAGGTGATGTTTAAAAAAAAAACAGAACTGTGTGTTATGATCAATATTATGAACGATTTGCATTTTTTACAAGCATAAAATGTTCTGTATAAATAAACCTATCTTCTGTTTGGCATGTAGATTTGGCCGTAAACCGATGCTACTGGTCTCCTATATATCAGGAATGGCTTTTACATTGGCCAGCATCTTTTCTTCCTCCTTCATCATGTTTGCAGTGTTGAGATTCTTTAGTGGATTCACAATCACTGGCATCGTTACTGTCTCAACTGTGCTCAGTAAGACCCCTATCTCAGGTCCTCAGATTATGATTGAATGTGAATATAAAACAAGTAAAAGGGCCTTACCATATATGCGTGTCTTTCTTCAGATGTGGAGTGGGTGGACATTCAGCACAGGAGGCTTGTATGTATAATTGACAGTATGGCATGGGCTTTTGGGAGCACCTCATTGTCTCTTTTTGCGTTCTGTATCAGAGACTGGAGATGGCTGACAGTGGCTATCACGTCACCTTTACTGCTATCCACAGTCCTCTGGTGGTAAGGGATACTGTCCAATCAAAAGCACAACATTATGGTACAACATTCCCGTAATTAGTCAATTAGTTGGGTAACAATGTCCTATAGAGCAGATGTTTCTGATGTAGGTGGGTTCCAGAGTCAGCTCGGTGGCTGATAGCCAATGGGAGGCCAGAAAAAGCTCATTATTATCTTCACAGATGTGCTGTCATGAACCGTAAGGAAGAAGTTATCTCAAGAATCAAACCTGAGGTGAGAGAAAATCACCTATAATGCTAGATTGACATATGGTCCCTTTTTTTTAGACAATTGTCTGTCTGTAGGCTATGTCTCTGTCTTTCTTCTATAGGCTCTCGCTATAATAGTTCAAGATGGGGGAAAGAAAAATTATTCATACCTGGACCTTGTAAGAACCCCAAAGATGAGGAGATTGGCTCTGCTCACAGGAATCATATGGTGTGTAAATGAACCACAGTTCAAAGGTGCCTGCCCACTTTTTTTAGTGGCCTTGGTCCCAGAAAAACTTTTCCCATTTATTTTTCCTATAGGGATTTTAAAAAATTATTTGATAAAGAGATAAAAGCCTTGAAACAAATTAGCTAAGAGGTGTATCACAACATTATAAACTTAGAATTAAAGCTAAAAATGTGTTTGAAAATCAGACAAAAATTCAAAGTAACAAAACTGTGCTGAACAGCTTTAAATTTTGAATTCATTGTAAAATATGTGAATATATGAGTACAGCGCATTTGCTTGTTTTGATTTTCTGATTGGTTAAAATTTCATTGCAGAATCATGGTTAATGTAATTTATTCTGTGGATTCCTGCTATTAAATGCAATTATTTAAAAAATAAGTTGAAATAATGCAGGCTGTTGGCTTCACTAGACTGCACTAGAACAAGGACAGAAATACTCTATTAAGGGCTTTTCACTTCTTACAGGTTTTGTGTTGCCACTATAACCTATGGTATAGGCCTCAACATCACAGGATTTGGACTAAATATCTACCTCACTCAGTTTGTGTATGGAGCCATTGAGGTTCCATCTAAATTGATGGTATACTACCTGCTGGAGAAGATTGGCAGACGTAAAACTGAAGCAGGAGCTCAGTTTCTGGCTGGAATCAGTCTCATGATTAACATATTCATACCCAAAGGTGAGACTGCAAAACCAACATATGATTATGATTATATGTACAAGAGTAATGGTGCTACTGAATATATTGGAAAAGCAGCATGATTACTTATATATAACAGATTGACGTTAACAGTAAGACGTTGAGACCCATCCCACCTGTCTCTCACATATTGATAGCAGCTCCCCAAATTAGATATAATATCGTGATGTTATGCTAAATTCTGGGACTATCTGTGATCGTAGTAGGCTAGGCCCTGTTGAGACTGCAGCTTGAATTTATGAGTTCAGAATAGACCAATTTCGTATAGACATCACAGTTACGTCACTAGCAGCTGCGTGTGCATGGTGGTGGCAGAAACACACAGTAACAAGTGGAGTGAAATAGAAAAAGTCCACGGAATAAGAGATAAAATGATTTGTTGTGCTTTTGGATGTCAGAATCAAAATGCAAATCATTTTTATAGAATACTGTATTGTCAAAAACTCCATTTGAAGCTAAACGCAGATGTTTAAATGGACAGAATGAATGAAACCTGCTATGATTACTCTACTTTCAAAGCATAAATATGATTTAAACAATTGGTCTACATAATATTCACATATGCGTTACCTATTTTGTCTCTTTTTTGAGACTTATTTAAATAAACTTTATAAAGAGAGAATGACGAGTTGATTTTTCTTATCAGAATTGTGAGATATAATCTTGGAATTACGAGAATAAAGTCAGAATTTTGAAATATTGAAATTGAAATTTGAACACATACCTGATGCCACTGCCAGACAAAAAAAAACGACGACAGCTGTGGTTTGTAAATTTTGCCTCTTTGTCGCCATCACTGTTTGAAAACCTGGAACTGCAGCTGTGTGCGGAATTATTTTGCTTGTGTGGATTGTTCCCTGGCACGGCTTCAGCTGGGATAAATCTAATGTTTTGAAATGAATGTGCAGTGTCAGTCATCGCACCGGTGTGGATGTTTACTGTACTTCGCAATCACAGATTCTAGCCTGTCTTGGAATATATGACCCAAATAAGAATTTTATATTGCCATCTGAACAAGTAAGTAACAAGCCACGTTTGTTCTGACCAACTGAAGAAAAAAGCATTACCATATATCGTGCTACCAATGATGATTTGATCTAAAGATTGGTTAGCTCATTTCACATCAAACCGTGCAAAGTATTATTATTGTTATACTTTATTCTCAAATTATTAATGTTAACAACATTAGCATTGCGTGAGTATGAGTATAGTGTAAATTAGCGTGTAGATTTCAATTTTTGTACAGTCTAATTGTCATGCCATTCGAATTTCATATTAAGAAATTCTTTTGACCCAAAAAGCAAACTATGCTCCCTTCGAACTGGTTTTCTTTAAAATACAAATCTTGTGTAATCCCAGGCTATCTGTAATCAGAAGCACATTTAAAACTGGAATATAATTTAAATTCATTCACATGGGTTTCATAAACACATAATCCTTTCTGGATTACAATCCACCATCAAAACGATACATTTATTCTAGCTGCTGTGAGAAAAGGCTAAATGACCCGCCGCCATGCGATAGCCTACTAGCCGGTACAATTTCTTTATGTTAACAGATGTGACGTAATGACGCAGTGCCATGCTCGAATTTCCCAGGAAAACCTACCCGTACCACTCAAGAAAACATGGTTATAAGCTTACCGTTGTGAATCGGCGATAGTTTTGAACACTGGCTGGCTATGTACTTCCTCAAATATTGATTTCGGATCATTTTTAACCCAAAAAAGTTATGGACTGCAGCTTTAAACGAGTTAAAACAAGCAGACAGAAACGTAAAAAAAAATAGTCAAAAATGCTCGCGTTTGCAGCACACACTTCTTATCAGAAAAGGTTCAATAAAGTATTGTCTTTTGTTGTTATGGACAACAACGATTTCTTGCATCTCACTATGTCGTATATAAAATAATGTCTGTGTGCATGTGTGTTGTGATTAATTCTGGCTGGAATAATTGTTGCCTGCTGAAATTGAAATATACATCTTCATGGCTAGATAGACACGGAGTTTGTCTTTACTATAATGTGAGTGACTCACCCGAAGGGAATCCTGTCTGATCGTACATCCTTTGAGTAAAAGCGTGTGCGGGTCAGCCCATCTGGTTTCGTCCGTTAAAGTTAACCTTTTCAAATAACAATCGTGGCCCCGGACAGTGAGTGACCTGCAGGTAAAATTGGAATTTCTCCAGTTATTGTTAAAAAAACAAGCTGACAGACTTCATAGCTAGCGTTAGTGAAGCGGTCAGGGGAATCTTTTTGCCTCCACCTAAGAAAAAGGGTCTATACCTGGGGCCTGTTTCATAAAACAAGTTTACCAAATAAGCCAGGCTTATTTCAGTTAGTCTGACTTGTTTTGAACCAAATCAACTGACAACGAGTCAGGCAAACTGAAATAAACCTGGCTTATTACAGTAAATCTGATTTATTTTGAACCAAATCTATTGGCAAAAAGTCAGACTAACTGAAATAAACCTGGCTTATTTGGTAAACTTGTTTTATGAAACAGGCCCCAGGCATCCTTAAATCTGGCCCACTCCTGCAGAGTTTAGCTCTAACCCTAATCAAACACACCTGAGCATGCTAATCAGAGTCTTCAAGATCATTAGAAAATCACAGGTAGGATCAGGGTAGGGTTTGATCAGGGTTGGAGCTAAACTCTGCGGCAGATTGGCCCTCCAGGTAAAGATTTGAGGAACCCTGGTCTATACAAACAGCCTAAATTCAAAAATCGGTGACCTAGACAATTTGGTAACCGTGAGTCACTGTTGTTTAAATGTTCACGCGAGAACGCCTTTCACGTTATTGTGGGTGCGCATGCCAACAGTCTGTTGAGGTGCTGTGGAGAAACATATGCGCCGATTTAACTGTACAAAACATTTCATTTACATAAAGAAATATATTAGAAAGTTATTGCTCCGGGTGTTATTGTGTTTTAATCAGTGTTGGGAAGTATTTAAGTTGAATTAGTGATGCTAGTAGTAACTTCCCTCCCTGAAATTATCCAAGGTCATGTCCAAGATACGCTGGCACCTGCTGGCGTAATGATGTAACTCCAGAAACAATCACTTCAAAATTCTAACCGTGAGATGCTGTTTGGTCGATTATATTCGTGGACCGAAACTGTAATGATAAGAGGATAGAATGAAAAAGTACATTAAAACAAACGAACAAGCAAAAAACTAACTGTAATTGTTCAAGGCACATTATAGAGAAGGCATAAGCGCAGTAGCCTAGAACTTTAACTTACCAGAATGGCCACTAGACTAAAGGATACATTTCATTTGTTTAGTTCTGTTCAGTCATACGGTGTTCATTATCCTCTCTTTCACATTATAGATCAGTGGGTTGGTCGTACTGTGGTGGCAGTACTAGGTAAAGGTTTCGCAGTTGCTGCTTTTTGTACAATTTTATTATACAGCTCGGAGCTTTACCCAACTGTCCTCAGGTAACAGTCAAAAAAGTTAACATAATATGACATGTATTATTTGATATAAATGTAAAATAAAGCAGTGTACTTATATTTTACAGTTGCATCCCTCATACACTTTTTCATATCAGTGCACAGTATTTAACTAAATCATTTATTTGACTGAATCCTTCAGGCAAAATGGGATGGGCTATAACTCGTTCCTGGGCCGCCTGGGTGTGTCAGTGGCTCCTCTAGTCCTGCTATTGGACAGTTTTTGGGGCCACTTCTCTCAGACCATCCTGTGTTCTGTGGCACTCATTGCTTCTGTGGTGGCCTGGCAGTTACCTGAGACACGAGACCAGTGTCTGCCTGAGACTATAGAGGATGTCGAGGGTACTGGGTAAGTCATAACCTACTGTATTGTCATGTGTATAGTATTTTCTTAAGGCAACTATAGAAGACTTGTATAGAGACACACTGATGAACATTTGAACAATTCTACTGAGCCAAGGATGTAGGCTTATATTGGGACCAAAACAGATGTTTAATCTAAAACAATCTGGAAAGTTGATATTGTGTGTTCATTAAGCAAGTATTTTTTATCATATTGAATAGGAAAAATCTCATTAAAGATCATGACAAGCAGGAGGACAAGGAGAAAATGACAACAAATGAACCCACCGAGGACCACTGAGATTGTGCATACATTCAATCTTAAATTAAATCAAAGTTGTTTAGCGTTCAGATCCCGGGAGAGTAAATGCACACAAAAAACTTGAAAGAACAATTCAAAAGTTCTTCTAAAATGTTTTATTAGTTACACAAGGATTTACAACTTTCTCCAGTGCCATGTAATAATTACAGATATTTTCTAAGAATAAATGGAGGCGTGAAGGAACAAATGGAAATTGTGAGTTTGTGTTTGTGAAGAGAAAAACAGAAAAATGAGAGAGAAAGAGCCTATGTGCGCATGTTTAAGTGACTTTTGTATGACTTAGATGCCAGAGGCCATTTCTGATTATCAGAATACATGCATCATAGTTTTGATATGCAAAGACATTTGCATATATCTGACAATGTGAAAATAAATCTTTACTCCTTACAATTTTATTAATATGTAAAAAATATTTCTGTAACAAATAAAACAGAGCTTTTCCTTTGTGACCTAATGTTCACTTGGCATTTCATTCTCTGCATTTTCTTTCTCGTAAATGTAACAGCCCACCTTTCCAATGTTCACACCTTTTGGTCCAAAAAGGTACCCATAGCAGGGCACATGGCAGTATGGGCTGCCCTCATGCTGCAGGAAATAGAGAAAATACAGCACATTATTAGGGAGCCTGAAGCAATGATAAAGCAATCATCCTGGTAAATATTCTACAAATACATCATTTACATTACATATAGGATTTACATATCACATTTAGCTACTGTTTTAATTATGTAATTTAATATTTAAAACCAAAAACTGGCAAAATTCAAAAATGCATTTGAAAACATCTCTATCAGAGTAGGGAAGTTGAAGTAGTGAAGTCACAATAACTGCTTTGCAGTAGGTTGTACAGCACATGTGTACCTCTGCATGGCCACCAGGGGTCAGTGTTTTCTTGCACCTCACACAGCGAAGACAAGGCCTGTGCCAGTTGCGACCCAGTGACATCACCTTCTCAGCTGCAGCATTAGACCATGATGACATCCCATTACATCACATTAACACAGCACTGTTTTATTGGTTATCTATATATAAAAAATTATATAAAATGTATATTCAGAAAATTAAAAAAAGTATTTATTTAATAACTTGATATAAACGTGGAATATATAAATATAAATAATTTAATAATACAATTTATATATAATTATAACTTTAGTTATAAACAAAATAACAACAGTCTTTAAAGTCTTTAAACGTTACACTCAAGTCTAAATGATGACCATCATAAACAATACTCATCTTTGACTCTCACCTTAAGCTATTTTAAAACATTTGTCTTGACTGACTGACTGGCTGTAATTCTTGCTTTTTCCCTTTAAATGGACTCAAAATCTCAGAGTGGTCAGACCGAATGCTGCACATATACAGCAGCACAAAGCCATACACACTCTCACACCAACCAACCACAGACATTCCTGAACGTTCTCAAATGTCTGAAAAGTCATGGTTTTGATTCATTGGACTCACCGAAATAAACTGCCTTTCCACAGCCGGGACATAGATAAGTCTCTCCAGCAAACATACGTGTAGGCGCAGTGGAAACTACAAACAAAAGAAAAAACTTTTATGCATCTGTATATCCATTTTTTTATTTTTTTTTATTAATATCTGCATGCATGTTAAAAGTTCATGAACTACAACCACTATATTAGCCATAGGGGACAATAATGACTTGACAATAATGAAGACAATCTGACTTGTATCCTCTATGTCTATTATATCTGATAAAGTTATTACCAAGATCTGTCACTAAAACATTTAAATAACTTCTGGTTTGATGCTTTTGAAGGCCAGATTCAGGCTGGTGTGATTAAAGCTGTGCTGACTGATGTGCTTTGATAAGGATCAACATTAAAGATGACAGACTGTTACCAGTTTTAGATGCAAATGTCTTCTCCTGTGCTCATTTTATCATGGTGCTTGGCTCACGTGTTTAGGAAACACATTACATTCTGAGACATTCCTACAACGGTCCTTAAAACCCTCCCCTAACATTCCTGCAATGTCCTGCCTGTCGGAAAACACCTATTAAGGGGAAATATTTTAGGAAAGGAGCCAATCAACGAAGGCCATTAAAATTCCACAATGTAAAATCCCAAGGGGGTCACTTTAGAAAACCATCCTCCCACCCCTCCATTACAACACACACGTTTAACTATTTCTGTCTCCCACTCAGTGTGGTAATGTGTGTATGTGTGATAAAAGTGCTAAGGAAGTGTTAATGTAAAATGGAATGTGTGGAACAATGCAGCTCGGAATGGTGTGTTTATTTATATAGTGGCTAAAAATAGCATATGGACACTTAAGTCACACTTAACTATGAATGAATGTCATTTCACTACAAGAAAAAATATCAAACCAAGAGGCATCTGCAGTCAAATGATGCTAGAACTTTTCTCAGGTCCCTTTTCTTGGCCATTTTCAATTACTTTTAACCAACTGATGTCAATGTGATTTTAGTAAATGTGAAGTCAGTTCCCTTCAAGTTCAACTGGTGTCCCACAGATGTAGTTCACCACATTAACTAAAGACATACCCAATAACGTTTGATAACCCAAAAGTTTCTAAATTCTTAGATGTAATTTTTTGACTGTATATTATGCTAAACACTTTCACCTCAGAGTATAACAATAAAAAAGGTAATTGTGACTATATCTCAGTATGATATATCATCTGTGTCATTTTGATTCTAATAGATGATTATTGTTCTTATTTTAAGCTTTATTTCACTTTTTTATTTTTTGCTTTTTCATTATTTATTTATTTTTTTTTAAATATTGTTTGATCATTATCTAAAAAATGTATAACTTCTAAAATGAATTTATTGTCACTTTTGATAAATTTAATGTGTCCTTGCTGAATACACTTATTTTTTTCTTACTGACCCCAAATTTTCAAACGGCAGTCTATGTCTTACAGTACCTTTAGGTTGATTAAAACTGGTCTGTGAGCTGGTCCAAGGTGTGGTGGGCGAACCGTCTGAAGGGCTGTTAAATGATTTGTTGACTGGTGTCTGAGGAGGCGTGTCGTATATGTAAGACCCCGCCCCTCCAATATTTACACCTACCAATGAGAGGACAGAACAGTGAGTACCATTCCATTACGGAGCGAGCAAGTGTAAACAGTTGATAAAGCTCATATCAAAGTGTTCCGACTCTCCTAATGCAGATAGCATTAGACAAAAGCCAAAAATATCCTCTTCGGATCCTGATAAAAATGCATCTCTTCTGAATTGTGCACTCACTTGGATGGTATATTACAACCTGAAACTATGAAGGTATTTTTGGTGCAAAATAACTGAGCGTCTGTGACGGCAGAATTTGTAGTTGTAGAGAATAGCCACACATGTGTAATAGTAAATTTAAAGTCACAGACAAAATGTGCAAACTTGTAGGTTTTTTTCTCTCTCCCACAAACACAACACAACAGTTACACCTTCTCAAATCCTTCATTGCAGATACACAAATCCTATTCTACGAATCACAAATCAAGAAACTCGTACGCTCACATGTTTTGCTACAATTTGCTTCAGTGAATATGGTGCAAAACACATTCACACACCTGCATCAAAAATGTGAAGTCAAGGACGAATTTTGTACATCCGCAAATCAGTATGTGAATTCTTGCAATGAATTCTTGTATGTGAATTCCTCGTATTATTCGTCCGTGAATGTGTTTTGCACCATTTTTTACTGCATCAATTTTCTGCACTGAATTACTGCATCAATGTGGCGTGGCATGGAGGCAATCAGCCTGTGGCACTGCTCAGGTGTAATGGAAGCCCAGGTTGCTTTAATAGTGGCCTTCAGGTCATCTGCATTGTTGGGTCTGGTGTCTCTCATCTTCCTCTTGACAATACATAGATTATCTATGGGATTCAGGTCAGGCGAGTTTGCTGGCCAATCAAGCACAGTAACACCATGGGCATTGGACCAGCTATTGGTACCTTTGGCAGTATGGGCAATATTTGGCATAAAGCTTGTCAGCAGAAGGAAGCATGAAGTGCTCTAAAATTTCCTGGTAGATGGCTGCGTTGACAGTGGACTTCAGAAAACACAGTGGACCAACACCAGCAGATGACATGGCAGCCCAAATCATCACTTACTGTGGAAACTTCACACTGGACTTCAAGCAACATGGATTATGTGCCTCTCCAGTCTTCCTCCAGACTCTGGGCCCTTGATTTCCAAATGAAATGCAAAATTTACTTTCATCTGAAAAGAGGACTTTGGACCACTGAGCAACTGTCCAGTTCTTTTTCTCCACAGCCCAGGTAAGACGCTTCTGACGTTGTCTCTGGTTCAGAAGTGGCTTGGTAGCCCTTTTCCTGAAGACGTCTGAGCGTGGCGACTCTTGATGCACTGACTCCAGCTTCAGTCCACTCCTTGTGAAGCTCTCCCAAGTGTTTGAATCAGCTTTGCTTGACAGTATTCTCAAGCTTGCGGTCATCCCTGTTGCGTGTGCACCTTTTCCTACCCAAATTCTGCTTTCCAGTCAACTTTGCATTTAATATGCTTTGATACAGCACTCTATAAACAGCCACACCTTTCAGTAATGACCCTCTGTGACTTACCCTCTTTGTGGAGGGTGTCAATGTTCGTCTTCTGGATCATTGCCAAGTCAGCAGTCTTCCCCATTATTGTGGTTTCAAAGAACAAGAGATACCCGGAATTTATACTGTAGGGACGGTCATTAATTGAAACTCAAATGTAAATATTCTAATATTTTGAGATGCTGATTTTTGACTTTCATTAACTGTAAGCTCTAATCATCAAAATTAAAACAAAAAAAACTTTTGAAATGTTTTACTTTACATGTAATGAATCTAAAATATATGAAAGTTTCACTTTTTGAAATAAGTTGCAAGAAAAAAATTTTTTCACGATATTCAATTTTTTTTAGATGTACCTGTATGTGTGTCTCTCTTATGTCGTCACTGGATCTGCTTTAACTCTTCTGGTGTCGTGGTGTTTAGGAAGACAGGACAACGTTTTTTTTTTATTGTAGATGTATGTGTAGATGATCATATTTGCATGCATTCAGGTAGCCACTGTTAATATGGTTTGTAAGGGAAAACAGGACTGCCTATAAGTGTAATCATCTCTCATGTCTGTGTAGTTTAGATATATCCCATCTGACAGACACAAATCTCTTTATCTTACAAAACCCTTTTCTGTATTACTTTCCTTATTTCTCTCTCTCTCTCTCTCTATTATTCTAAAAGTCACTGCGAGTCAGATGTTGCTAAATGAACGGTGAATCAAACCTTTATTTCCTGTACATGAATACATGCCGCATAAAAAGTAACTAGCACTAAAGACCCAAAAAGACTCAAATACACAAGAAAAACCTTCAACAACTTATCAAAAAATAGCAACAACTTATTATACATACCTTTTGGTCCAAAGAGTGTTCCATAGCAGGGTTTATGACAGTAAGGCAATCCATCATGCTGTGTGTGAGAAAGAAAGAATCTTTTTATTAGTCCATTTTAATTTGATTTACTTAGCAGAATTTCTCATTTCTGTGTAGCTTTGCTGCATACACAAAACAAAAGCTTTTTATTGTAATGAAACACACTAAACAATGAAATACAGAAAACATTTTTCCCAATTCGGTTTAAGTGCTGACACAACCTTAGAAAACAGAAATATTCTGACTTAGCAATATTAATGTTTTTTTCTATAAATTGTTTTATTACTAAATATTAAAATTAGTTATAGGCACTCTTCTACTAAAACCTGCATTTTCAGGCAAGGTAAAATTATCAGAAGTGTGTGTGTGTGTTACAAAATGAAAGAAAGAGAGTCTTGTGTCGTGCTGGATTCATTAGAGGTCATTGTTTATCCTTCTGTTCCTTCCTGCTCCTCCCAGACTGCATAAAAAGACCCAGTCAGGCTCAAGCTGGACTGAAATTCAAGCCTCCTTACACACACACACACACACCCCACACACACACACACACACCTCTATTTAAGTGTGCATGCGTTTTAGTGCATGTGTGTGCACATAACAGTGCTCTTAAAAAAATAAAGCCAAACTAACATGCTAAATTGAGTGATACATATTAGAAAAATACTTTATGCATTTACCATCAAAGATTTTTAATGTGTATTTTATATATTAACAGCAACATCTATTTCAGCATTTCTGTTGTGACATGAGTTAAAAATACAGTTTACGTTCCCACCGAGAGCTGTTTCCCAAAGAATAGAATTAGGAAGAAAAGGCAGTCGACACCTGCAGTGACTGAATACCAACAACATAACCTCCTGCTGTTTTGAACACAATAAGAGACAAGAGCACACAAACAATAAAGGGAACATATTGACTGTAATAAAAGAATAACAAGACTAAATGTATCTTTCAGTGAGACAATGAAGAGCTGTTTGTCCATCCATTTTTATCAAAACAATTGAGAAAGCACTAGAAATTACAAAACCCTCCTTCATTTTAAATCAGAACTCACCTTATAATTAAACTAAGTTTAATTATGTGTGTGACTATTCTGTTTGTGTGCATACAAGCGTGCGCGTGTTGAGAGAGAGAAAGAAGGAGGGAGAAGGAAGAAAGGAAGAGAGGCAGAAAGGCAGACAATTTTTTTCTGGTTTGAATGAACACTTATCTTTGTCCCTCCATTGTCCTTGTAATAGTTCTGGTAAAGACCCACAGTAGAGGAAAAGCATATGCTTACAGATATACCTACTTGTTCAGTAAAATTATCTGAACTGGACTAGCTGTACCTGTGTTTGAAAATGACAGATTACTGCTATTTCTTTAGGAATTTAATTGCGGTTAAGAATATTATGATTTACATTTCCTCTAAGAGGCAAGTAGCAGTAAAGCCCAGGACTAAAAGAATCTGTTTCACTTCCTGTTACCACAGCCAGTCTTCACCCTGCTGTTCTTGTCAATCTCTTTTCTGTTTTATACTGTAAAACTGACAGAAAAAGCAACATCAAGCACTTTTGTAAGGAGTACCGAGGATATTTATTTCTTGTCCTTTCGTTCTTTGCTATTTTGACATTCAGGGTTCAAAAGGAGTATGGGAATGGCTTTACGTAACAGTTTCAAGAAAGCAAACATGCTTAAATGTTCTATCCAATATTAAATAGATAAATGACAAATATATTTGTAATTGTAATCTCTCCCTGACAGTCAGAGAACATTCCAGAGAGATCCAATGAAGTTACTATAAATACTAATTAACTGCATTTACAGTCATTGTAGGAGTTTCAATTTCTCCATTAACTTCTACTTGTGATGAGTGACAAGTCTGCGGGTGAAATACAGACTTACAAAGGAATGGATGAATGATCGTTTAACCCAAACAGGGAAACTAGACAACTCCTAATGTATCAGGCAGGACCCTCACACATGTCAGTTCAATATAAAAGAGAAAGGAAACATAGAAGAAAGAAAAAAGGACAATGAGGGGCACCCAAATAAAAGTTGACAGGGATGACCTACAATCAGTGTCAGTTCAATGGATTGAGCTTGTGTGATCGTCTGCTAAACTATGACACTGGATGTGCAGCCTTCACAAACTCAGCGAATACATTCAGACCAAAAAGTAGGACATACAGAATCATCTGGGATCCTGTCTGTGCTGTCTGATCAAAGTCATCAGCACTAGAGTCAAACTGGTCAATTAACTAACAGATTTTTAAAGAAACTCAAATATTTAATGAACTAAACACTGAAATTCAAACAGGTAGAGAAAGAAAGAAAGAAAGAAAGAAAGAAAGAAAGAAAGAAAGAAAGAAAGAAAGAAAGAAAGAAAGAAAGAAAGAAAGAAAGAAAGAAAAAACACAATGATCAGAGAGATATTTCTTTAATGTCACCTCAGTCTGCAATATCAGCTTTAGTTCTGCTTACCTCCGCATGGCCTCCAGGAGAAAGAATCTTACTACATCGTTCACATTTCAGACAGAAACGGTGCCAGTTTTTCCCCAGAGAACTCACTTTCTCAGCTAGAACAGGGAAAGAGTATAATGTGTTATCAGATCAGCGTGTGTGATATGTAATGCTGAGGTTGACTGCTTTAATTGCTGTAATGTATATCTAAATAACACACAGTTAATAAGACTGCAATTGTCATGTAGTGATAAACTTCTGTTTGGCTGCTTTGCATGTCAGTCAAATAGCCTTTTCCTTTCGTGGGTGGTTTTTGGCCAGTAAAAGCTGCTAAGTGGACCAGACTGTATGTCAAAAACCTAACTTTGTATGAATAGCATCACATGGTCTTCTAAATCAGCATATTACAATGATTTCTGAAGGATCACGTGACAACTGAAGACTGGAGTAATGACTGCTGAAAACTTAGCTTTACTCTCACAAGTCTAACTTACATTTTAAAATATATTAAATAGAAGTTATTTTGAATATAAATAACATAAGAGACTTCTTTCAAAAATATTTAATAAATCGTACATGCTCCAAATGTTTGAATGGTAATGTACTTAGAATCATAATTTATAAGACTGTATAGTTACTGTTATTGTAAATTCATAGATCATTACAGTTGTGTCCAGCTCAGCAAATGCTAAGATGCAGCTTTAACACAGCAACTGCAATTTTGTGTGTGTTTGTGCATTTATTTCTGAAGAGATATCTATAAACAATATTTACAAGAGCTCTAAGAAGACTATCCACACAAAATACTATTTTTTTAGGGTGGAGTCTGCATCTGTGTTTTCAGTTGAACAATGCCGCATCAAAGGAGAGGAAGAACAAACTGGACCATCTGAAGAAATGCTTGAAATAGAGATCCCGTTTCAATCCAAACACTGCTGAGTCAGATCTGTTCCTATCAAGCGGATGTCGAAAAGTGCATCTTATCTCTAACTTTTCTGATCTTTACAAGCTGGTTTTGTGCACAATCAAACGAACAACCATTTCACTGATATTTCAAAAGAAACAAAAATAGAAGCACTGTCATTTAAACATTTGGTGTTAGCAAGATTTTTTTTTCTTTTATTTTGTTCTTTTGAGCTTTCTGTTCATCAACGAATCCTGAAAAAAAGTATTATGGTTTTTACAAAACTATTAAGCACAACTGTTTTCAACACTGATAATAACAAGAAATGATTCTCGAGCAGCAAACCAAAAAAGGATCAGGTGACAATAAAAGACCGGTAGCAATGACTGTTAAAAACTCAGCTTTGTCATCACAAAAATAAATGGCATTTTGAAATATATGAAAGTAGAAAACTGTGATTTAAATTTGAAATAATCTTTTATAATATTACTGTTTTTAATGTATTTTTGATCCAATAAATGCAATCTCTTACCCACCCCAAAAATTTGTAAGCTATTGTGTGCTGATTTTCAGCCACCTCCAGTATATTTAATTTTTTTAAACTTCCATTGCACAAGAAACTGCTTGCATGTGTTCTCTCATTCAAAGACCTCATGAATTAAAAAAAAAATCAATAGTTTGCTTTGAGCAAAGACACAGTAAACAGTCATGGACTTTGGAGCACAGGAGTGAGAAATAGGCTACAAGCAATTCAGAGAAAAACTCACTTGTCAACATTCCACAATCAATCAATCAACAAGGATATTTTCTGCCATTATAATATACCTAGCGAAAGAGCTATGATATGACATAAAAAACATTTTCCAGGTTGACATTGTGCACTGTGCATATGGAGGACTAAACTCACCCCCCCAATGCCCTACACACTAACTAGCTGACATTCCTAGGGTCTGTCTCTCTCACACACATTCCATCACACAAAACTAGTCAGGTCAAACAGAGAGCACACTGACTCAGACATATTCAGAAGTCTAGGCTCAGTGGGGATATCAAATCATCAAGCTCCTCTTTAATGCAGCCAGAATGAGAGTTACTCCATCCGCTAACCTGCAACAGTAGCACAACAGATCCGCTCACTTTGTTCAAGAGTCCCTTGCCAAATTCTTACGTAACACTGTCACCCAATTCTCTTTTCACGGGCTATAGCATTTACTAGCCCCGCGGATACTGGATGTCAGGACAGAATACTAAACAGGAGCCGACAATAACATGACAGACTAGAGAATATCCTCCAGTGTGGCTGTGGGAGCGTCAGGGTCACTTGTGCTTGACCTTTCAATAACAGATTTGCACAGGCTGCAAAATTAACCCTCATCTTCTTTTTGAAAATGACAGTTTTGGGTCCTGGAGATCTCTATGCTGTAGGCAGGATAATAATAATAGTAATTTTGAAATTAGCATAGGTCTATTATTTTACCCTAAATCTTTTCCTCTGACCCAGTTAAACTGACTAGATTCAAAGGCACACACTCTTCAAGTTTATCAAGGACAGCAAAACCATATTTGCAAAAAATACAAATTCACTATTGACAGGAGTACTGATGTGTATAGCAGATAATATTAGTATAAGAAAATTAATATTCATATAGATATCTGAGAACCGAAAGTGAAGAAGAACATCCATGGTGGACTGCTATTATAAAGCATATAAACACACACACACCACCACCACCAACAACAACAACACAAATCATAAAGTGTTAATCCGATGTGTTGTTGAACTATTAAACTGGATTTAAGACCCCAAAAAGAAAACAAAGTGTTCAAATCACACTGCTTATAACCTAATGACTCTATAACAAACAAATACGCTTTTCAAAGCCTTGTTACGTAACTGTAGTTATGTCAAGATTTGCAGAAGTGTATTCCTTATTTTTTTATATATATAAATTTCCCCAGACCTTTTGGCACGTATTATAAATGCCCTGCAATTTAAGTCAATTAGTCCAGTCCAATGATCCAATAACAATGAAATAAACTTGGCTTGTACTTCTGCTGAATGATAATTCTAGTAGAAAAACTCACCGAAAAATACAGTCTTATCGCATCTTGGACAGATAGACGTCATTCTCTAGAAGAGTCTTGTAGTCGCGCAGGTTCGGTTCTGTTCGTCTCTTTTCGTTTCGTCGCCTGTCCCTCAACGCCGCTGCACACTGTGTGCAACATGAGTCGCGCGCGGCGTTTATTTAACTTTAAACAGCCTCAGTGCTTGTCTCATGAATATTAAATACGTTGCATGACGTTACACCAGTAAACTCTGATTGACTGAAAGGTAGCAAATCCTACTACACTGAAGGCTTGGCTTGTAAATATTAATTAGGAAACGTGACTGGAAAGCTTGCCCTCGTTAATATTCATAGCCTTCGCTATAGTGGGATTAGTTAATACGCATCGAGCTGCGTGGCACAGTTACGCCACGCCTTTAGTTTGACCAATGAGAAATGTTTCTTATACGTCAATCAAAAGAAAAACACACAAATAGCTACCCATCAAACTTTCCCGTCTTCCCCAGCTTGTCAAAAAATACTCTGTTTTGTCTTTTGTTGCATGAATCTCGAGACATTAAGCGAGAGGCATTAAAACGAAGCCTTCCTAAAATGAAAAGGAGAAATTAGGCAGAATGTCCAGCTTAAGGCAATTCATTTTTTTTCTATACAATGAATAGTGTCATTCTGTGAAAGGCTGTCATTCCACCTAATAACATCTCCTTTTGTGTTCCAGTGAACAAAGAAAGACATATGTGTTTGGAACAACATGAGCATAAATAAATAATGACAGAATTTTCATTTATGGATGAACTAAGATAAAGCCTAACTTTGTTGTGTTAATGTTTACTGAAGCAGAAACTCTGTCCATCAGTGCTCTCCTCTATTCTTCTGACAGTTTACAGTAAAGATACTGTAATTAGTACAGTCTAAACAGATGCATGTGAATGACAGAGGCATCAGTAAATGCATTTTCAACTACTGGCATCACCACTGAGATAATGGATGATCTCAGTCATGTGTCCATAGATGGGGTCATAGGTCACCTCATCCATGGTACCAACTGTTTAAGGCACAGCTCTCACATGGTCCATTGCATAACACTGTCCATGGACCTTAAATGGACCCTCAAATGTAGCATTAATGGCCATCAGTATTGCAGTATTAAATAAATAATATATTACATAATTGTATAATTTATCCCACTGTTTTGACTTGCTTTATATTTTGAATATTTATTTGTGTGTTCTTATTATTATCATTGTTGAAAACTGTTGTGCTGCCTAGTATTTCATGGAAACAGACACATTTTCAGTATTCTTTTATGAATAGAAAATTAAAAAGGACAGCATTTATTTGAAATAGAATCTTTTGTGATATTAAAATGGTCTTTACTGTCATGTTTGATCAATATTAAAGAATCCTTGCTGAATAAAGGTCTTTCTTTCTTTCTTTCTTTCTTTCTTTCTTTCTTTCTTTCTTTCTTTCTTTCTTTCTTTCTTTCTTTCTCACTGACCCTCACTGACTCTAAACTTTTGAATGGTAATATATATAATTTTAATATACTTTTTATAAACAAGCTTTCAGTAGAAAAGTCACCAGCTGCAACAAATCGCTGAAGAACAGCCTTAATTAAAATTCTCAATAGAGATATAGTCTATAATTGAGAAAGATGTTACGCTAAATACTGCTCACTTAACATTCACTCACTGAAACAAATATCTCCTTTGGTCTGACATTATGCGGTAGGAAGTGGGGAGAGGACGCTGCAACTCTGAATAAACCTGTGTTTTTGAATGCTATCGTTTTTCATTGTATTATAGCGCCCCCTACATGCGTGAAATACTATGTATGTATGGGAAGGCTGGATGTATGTATGTTTGTCTCTTATTTGTTGTCGTTTGTTCCTTTTACCTTAGGTTAATGTTTACCTTATTTGTCTTAGTTTTGCCCTATTCGTTATTTTTTATTTTCTATTTTTATCTCCTTTCGTGCTTGGAATAATTGAAAAGCAGACTGTTTTGTTTGATGTTCACCACAAAAACCTTCTTCTACATTTCTATTAATACATTCACATGAAAATCACTTTTAATATGTGGTTGTTCATGTCTGTTGTTTATGCAACACTTTATGTGAATATTGTTACATCTTATTACCACTAGATGGCAACAGTGACCACCAGAGTTTTCAGAATACAGACAAATCAAATGGTCTCTGGTTCATTACTGGGAAAAAAATAAATAAATAATAAATCACAATTAGTTTTAACTAAGGTTTGCCAGTAGTTCTCACCTCTTTTTGATGTCATGTGAATTTTCCGAGCACTGCATGTATTGTGTATACAAAATCAGTGATTTCTACATCAGGTTTTACAACACTTGCCTAAACAATTTAGAATGTTTCTGGAACATGCTACAAGAGTGATATTATAAAACAAACTGAAACTTAATCAAAATGTTCAATCATTTGCTCACGCTGTACAACAGTGAACATTCTGGCAGTGTTGGCAAAGGTTCTGGACTTTTCATAACAGGCCTGATTCCTGTTTTTTTTGTTTTTTTGGCATCAGTTAGTGCCAGCTGAAGACTGTGTGCCATGTATAACAAACTGAAAGTTTGTGGTTTTAGCTGGTTCTGATTCTTCATTTGAAAAGATATATATGCACTATATGATCAGAGGGGCCATTTCATTTTCATGTTTTTGAAAGAAGTCTCTTTCAAAATGCTGCATTTAGTTGATAATATAATACGATAAAATATATTTTAAATATTTATGATTTTTTTTTAATGTAATTTATTTCTGTGATGGCAAAGCTGAATTTTTGAGAAGCGTCTCGCTGCAGCCTACAAGATCCAGGGGGCGTGGTTGGATCCAGATCCACCTTACATATACCTAAACCTACCCATCTCCACCCCTAAACCTACCCATCTCCACCCCCCGATCCCTAAACCCACCCCATCTCCACCCCTAAACCTGCCAATCTCCACCCCCTAGATGTGGATCCAACCACGCCCCCTGGATGTTGTGGACTGCAGTGAGCCCTACTTGGAATTTTTAGGAGTCATTTCTGAGTCTTTATTGTCACATGATCCTTTAGAAATCATTCCAATACACTGATCTGATGCTCAAGCATTATTTCTTCTTATTATTAATGTTGAAAACAATTGTGCTGGTTAAATATTTTTGTGGAAAATTTCAAACAGTTTTCCCCCCAGATTCTTTGATGAATAGAAAGTTCAACAGAACTTCAACAGAATCTAATATTGTGATGTAGAGGTCAAAAGTACCACCTGTAACTTCCAGTTAACTTCTAAGTTAATGTCTTCATAACATAACACCATGTTTTATCATGGTATAATGATTTTCAGCATTTTTCTTCTTTCAGTTACTGGTTCAACTGTAGTCATCGCCATTGTCTCAAATACGCTTTTATTAAAAACATTTAAAACATTTATGCTCTAGAAAAGCACAATATCAAAAGGTTTTTAATTTTTTCAACAACAAAAATTTCTATTTATTTTACAAAAATGGTTAGAAATTCCAATCAT
This sequence comes from Barbus barbus, assembly GCF_936440315.1. NCBI lineage: Eukaryota > Metazoa > Chordata > Actinopteri > Cypriniformes > Cyprinidae > Barbus > Barbus barbus. The sequence continues at coordinate 19,229,222 of NC_136758.1, forward strand.
GTTCTGAAAAACTCAAGTTGCTCTGCACTAAATTGTTGGGTAATGAAGATCTAATCATGTCCAATGGCTTATGTTGAACAGTAAACAGTAATAGCATCCTCTAAATCATTCATTATGATTAAAATAAAAACATTAATAAATGTGAATCTACATCACTGTGCTCTGTACAGTCTAAAATCTTAGGCTGAGATTTCACCCAGCCCGTCATTTCAAGAACAAGGACGATTGGCCAGATGTCCTCGTAGGGGCGGGGCAGAGGACACACCCGGTAAGTTCATTGGTGGGGTTGACGAACACCAGCTCTGTTCAGGGTCAAGGGTCAATCTCCATGGGAATGATAGTGAGGATGACGTCCTCGTTGCCACGTTGAACCACCACACGTAAATTGGTGTCCTTTTTAATGGCTGCACTCACATCCGTTGCGGTGGAGATCCGCTGACCATTGATAGAAATGATGACGTCGTGCTCCTTAAGCCCACCTCTGCAGAAGAGACGGAGAAGAGGGAAAAAGCATTTAAGGAGGAAGACTACAGAGCACTATAATAGTTCATTTTGATTAAGGTCTCCTAATCTTCAGAGTTTACGTCACAAAAACTGAAACCTCTCCAGTACAAATCAAATACTGTTGGATTTCCCAGAATTACTCCAAAATAGCTTCCAAAACCAACTCTTAAGGCTGTGCATAATGTATTTTTACAATTGTTGTAGAACTGTATGCTTCATCAAATACTGCAAGCATAATTCAGTCCTTATCACTTTAAATGACTTTTTAAATCATATTTCAGAAATATATAATACACCAAATAAAACATTCACATGCTCTCACAGAGTAACAATCTAGGTTATATACTAGACGTCACAAGTACTTCCTGTTTGTTGGACTGCAAGTGTGACATTTGGTGATCATCTGTTATGCAATTGTGAATCATAAACGTAGTGGTGTCGCGCCGAGAGGAAAGAAGCAGTTGTTTGTATGTCTGGGTGCCATCTGAGCTTGTTCTTAACATGTCCAAGCTTTCTGGAAAACTAAAAATGGATCAGGATGTGGTGGGCAGTGGATAGGACTGTGGTTGTGGAATTATCTCAAAACAGCATTTCATGCACAAGGAATTTCATCATATGAACCTGCAAAACCTAAATTTGCCTTTGAGTACTTATTTGCTTTTGATTTTTAACAAGCATATAATAAAAACAAGACACCCTCAAAATGTTCACGGATATGATGTGGCAGTGACAAGACCTGAGTCATAGGTTTTCTCGTAAATCAACTTGTTAATCATCATGTTGTTCCAAACCTGTTTGACTCATAGGTGTTGGAAAGACATGAGGGTACATAAAAGACAACAGAACTTTCATTTTTAGGTGAATTATTCCTTTAATTTAAATGCATTTTCAGCACCCTACATGCCTCTCGCTCGAGTCAGTAAACACGATGAGCTGAAATAATGAACATCAGCAGGTTTTTTGTGTGTGAGAGAGTGTGTTTTGATAGGTGGGGTTCAAACACAAATTTAAAACATGTGGAGACAGATGGAGCCAAAGACAATATCCTTCCAAGCATGACGGCAAAGAGCATGTGGCCAGTAAAAACAGTATGAATTCTGGCAAATGAGTTGACCTGCACTCTTGACCTGCTTGGCATTATGGGACTTTGAGTTTTGGTGACTCACGCTGCAGCTGGGGTTTTAGAGATGACCTCAATCACATAGGCTCCTGAAGTGATGTCAGGGAAGTCGCGCAGTCGACCTCTCAGCTCTTTGGACAGTCTGTGAGCAGGAATAAACGTAATTACATCAGATCTGTTTTCATCAAAGAATTAAAGAGGTAAAATATTTTCCATCTAGAAAAAACTCTCAATAGCCTCAAATTATAATGCAGTGCTGCTATAAATCACATAGAGTATAAAAACAGAGATCTCACAAAATTACATAATCATGTTAGATCTTCCATAAGATCATGATAGTAACATTATTAAATTAGGTATTCGTTCATTTGATGCATGGACATGGTTATGTACTCACGCAGGAGTTAGGGTCATCATACGAACACCGATGTAACTTTTCTTAGTCACTCCTCGACCTGTGAAACAGCCAGAAAAACAATTAAAATTGCAACACAGCAAATAATTAGGCAACACATTCTATTTCATATATTATTTCTGGATATGAATGTTGTACCTCTGGCCAGTCTGTCATACGACTCAGCGAGAAACTGTCGTATCTTGTCTGATGGAATAGCGAAGGAGATTCCAGCCGTCACTTTCAATGTGTTGATCCCAATCACTTCACCATCCTATAGGAAAAAGAATGATCAGGTATGCACATGATCATCCTGCAGTACAGTACTGCTCTTCATATATATACTGTAAACATTTTTGAAATGTTTTGAATGTCCAGTAACCTAAGAAATGTACATAAGGTGGTAACATCCAAAAAATGGTTACATTTAAGTCACTTATATTCTTTAATTAATTAACCTTACACTATCAGCCAAATATGACATGAGTTTTATAAGTATTTTTTAAATGATGTATACTTGACTCTTACCCTTAGTAAACCAAACAAAAACACATCTCATGATCTTTCATGGCTCTTGCATAACTTATTATATTCTTACATAATATAGCCTGCTAAAATAAAACCATTTAAATAATTTAAAATCAAATCAGTGTTACTACTGCCAACTAAAAAACTACTTTAAAAAAGGCAATTAAAATAATGAATATAATAAAGTTATTATAAATATTACATGAAAAACGTACATGAAGAAACAGAAAAATAAAGCAAATTCAAAATATTAATAAATAATATAATTGTACATTTATAATACTAAAATAACACTGACTCAAATTAATATTTAATGTCAATTTTATTTATTTGGCAGGTAGCTATGTAATAGTGTATATGGCATAATTTATAGTCAGAAGGTTACATACATCACAAAATAAACACATTTGGGATGATAGAAGACTCCTGCATTTGTGTTAGGGTCCCAATCACCCTATCATTGTTTATTAAGATCCTTAACTATGATTCTTTAACTTGGGACATAAACTTGAAAAAAGATGCCTTTCTTACAAATATGATTGATGGTTTGAGTTCCACCATGTTAAATTAGTCTCACTGGGGTAACATTACTGTAACACCAAACACATGCATTCTGGGATAATAGGCCCTAATGATTACCACACAGTCATGCTCTGTGCAAATATAAGTAATGTTTATGCATGCTCATATGGGATATTATTCAACAGTTTTGGAATGAGGAAATGCTCACCAGATTGACCAATGGCCCCCCTGAGTTGCCATACTGTAAAAGAGACATTTCATGTGTTAAGACACCCTTTTGTTTTATGGCTTGATTTGCGTGTGCATGGATGTGTGAGAGAAAATATGCAATAAATAACTTAAAAATAAATATAAAGCAACAAATAACATTTACAGTTGTAGTAATTTGCTCACATTAATGATGGCGTCGGTCTGAATGTAATCCATATCCGAGTTTCGTAGACCCAGCTCTTTCCCGCCTCTCTGTGTGGTGCTTACTATCCCTGTGGTAACTGTATTCTGGAGGGAAAATGGGCTGCCGATAGCAACCACAAATTCTCCTGGTCTGAGGTCAGCAGATCGGCCGAGTAGAAGCACAGGAAGCTTACTCTGTTGGGCAGAAAGATAGAAAAGAAATATATGTCTGTTATGTAGAGAATGCAGCCTTTATTTTAGTATCTTCTCATAAGACAGAAATATCCCAACCCTTCACAATCCTAAAGTCTGCAAAAGTTTATAAAATAACTTTAACTGAAATCCAATAGTGGCCACCAAACACAGCTGTTTTTGACATTCTAGCAACTTTATGACATTGCAAAGTCAGTCATGTGATAAATGCTCATATGCAGGCGTTCCATAATTCTACCCTTCAATTTCCTGAACTGCCATACAAACAGTTCTATTCTAACATCTCTGTGCATCCGCTATCAAGTGTCTGATTCAGATCTCTGAAACCTTATCGCCATGCAATCTTTATGACATCACGGAAAAGAAGGCACTTAGGACAGGAAGGGACAAATCGGAATGCTGTTTTGCCCTTCCTGTGGGGAATCATTTATGGAATCTCCCCTCTCAACACAGGGGCTTGATTAGAAAGATCATTGTGACAACAGAATATGCTTGTTTAGCCATCGCACTGGTGTCTATTTTGTTTACTGACAGCAAAAATAGAGTCAGAGAGTGGATAGCAGACACGCTGAGCTTGATAAACACACCAGATGCACTTACGTTCTCATTTTGTGTACATGGATATGGGCTCTGTATTTTAGGGATAGTTCAGATGACAGCAGTGCGAGCTATACTTCCTAACAGTCAGTCCTAAGAGTCAGCTGAAAGGTTTACAAGGGAAGTATTCAATAAAAAACTTATCATATTTTCAGTATTGCATGGTTTAGATGTTGTGCAATGTCTGAGCTACCTAAGGCCTGAGGATTATATAAAGATGTTCTACAATACTACCACTGTCTTACCTCTAATGTTAGGCTGGAATAATATTTTGTTATATCTAATCAAACAGCATACACAATAACCAAGAAATCATAATGTTTATAACAATAAGAAGAAATTTTGAAAGAAACAAAATGGCTGCCTTGTTGCTGTACAGTTTCAACTTAAGCTATACCTGCCTAATGGAGAAGAAAGAAACTAAGTTCAGAGCTGTAAACTGATCCTGAGCTTTTATCACGAGGTGAACTCTCAGCGAACTCGACCTGTGCTAACAGTGTTTTAAAATAGAAGAGGATAAAGATGACGATGACTTGCAAACTAGACAAAAAATGTATCACTCTCTTCTCTCTATCCTAGGGGGCCAACATGTGCAGTGATAAAGTGGCTAAATTAAAGTTACACCAATGTGATTCTGTTCTTCAAATATGAAGTCAAGACATTGTGCTCATAACTTCCTTTTCAAGCAAGCTTAAGTACAAAAAAACCCCAATAAACTGTAATTCCCATCTCTTAAATGTAGTTTATTAATGTTTATATGTATATCAAAATGCATGAACTAAACCCTCAATCTATTTCATTCCAGTTCTGTGGAATCCACCCTAATCAAGAATCCCACAGATGTGATATAGGCCTATATCCCTGCTATTATGTATGCGTTTCACAATCAAAGAAGGGCTACGCACTGCTCATGCGCCTGGTGGGAACATCAGTGCTCTATTGGATTACCATTGCAAAAATATGAGATCATTCTTCAAACACAAATGTCAGAATTCACAACACTTAATAGCCACAAAGAAGCTAAGTCAGCCATTTTGTCTCAATGTGGCAAGCTAGTCAACCATTTTGTGTTTGTGTGAAATGATATGAAATTTCCATTTAACATCTACATGGAAAAAACACCCTGAAAACTTCCCTCTTCCCTATTTCTTGCCCTTTCTTCTCACCACAAAGATGACTCAGTGTTTATGTCTGAACTCAAAATATAGGCTATTATCAGTATATTAGAGCAGTGATTATACATTGGCAAGATATCAAAAAGGACTGTCACAAGAGCTAAAAAGCTAAATGCTTTGTAATGTACTATATATACCAATGAAGGCACAGCTGCAAACAATCAAAAACAACAAAACAAACAAAATAAATTACAATAAAAACAATAAATTAATATATACTTTTATTTAATATACAGTATACACACACACACACACACACACACACACACACACACACACACGCACGCACACACGCACACACACACTCTCTCTATACTTTTGCTGTATATATAAATTTAGCTGCTTTATCTACATAAACTACTCAGACACACAACAGATGATGGCGACCTGTTTCGTTGGTCATTTCAGTAGGTTGTGAGGTTACCATAACAGGCCATGAACTCTAATAAATCTCTACTATGCGAGATTACAGGTCAGCAGTTCCTTATAAACATTTACCAGCAGAAACACCTGCATCCATCTGGCCTATAAAAGCACGACAGTTACCCAGGTGTCTTTGTTATTGATCCTGCAGTCTGAAAATACCAGTCAATCTGGGACATGTAAAAACAGTCTCACCTTCACCCAATGCCAATAAGACAGTAGAAGAACTTTGAGAAAGAAGACTTTGTCATTGCCATAAGACTTCCAAGATAAGGCTAGGAGTGATATTTCCAATGAAGACATGTCACGAAAAAACAGCAAAGACAGTGTAAGGACTCCTCTCAGACCTTTATGTTACGAGGTGGAGAAATAATACTAAGCGTTTCTTCACCTGTAAAATTGGTAGTGATGTATTTTATTTCTTTAGGTGTTTTTAATTTCCTTTCGGGTTCATTTGAATCAAACAGCAGTTTGTAGAGCTGAAACAGACATTTCCCCGGCCCACAACCATTCCAGTAGTTAATAAGCACTTATGCTGGTGCAAAATGGGTAACACAGTCTGTCGAAGGTTTAGATTATGATTATAAGGTTGTTATGGAACTACACAGAGTTTCCACAGGTTGACGTTCCCATGCACTACTAAAAATGTGTGTCTGCCTCTAAACACCAGTTTGGAGTTAGTCACAATCGGAACAAAAGCAGAAACAGCAGCATTCAAAGACATCATTAACTACTAGCAGTAAAAAGGGACTAACTGGAGATACTGAGATCACCGTCCCACTCTGTCATCATTGTGCCCATCAGTAGGCACCTCATCCTATATTGTGCCACTAATTACTACTACGCTGTGAGACACTTTAAAAGATAAGCGCCAGTTTGCAAGCACTAAATTCTCCACTTGGTGGGTTTGTATTGGATGTGGCTGTAAGTTATTTTCAGTGAGTGAACTATTGACGGTTCTTCCCAAAGGAACCTCAGGGGTTTCTCCTTACAAAGATCAGTAGACTTAATAGAACCCTCAATTATGTTTCATTTAAGTTTAGCCTAATCTTTGTCTTTGGGATTTCTCAGAAAATTCCCTATGAGTAATAAAAACAGATATAGATGTCACAAATGTTATGAAATGTTTGAATCTAATTGATTTTGTTCAGATTTAACTTTCAGACTTTTTAGTTTTTGTGGTCATGTCTGAGATATCAGTGACAATAAGTATATTTATATGCATGCTCAAACATTCAGTACAAATAAAACAATAATGTGCATTTTATATACAAGTTAATAAGGCCACAGTCAGCCCCTGCATTGTGTGATTGCTATGAAAGTCAAAGGTTACAAAAACATGTATTTAATGCTTTAAATATTATTTAATGAACTGTGATATGTATACTTGGACAGATGAAGCTGTAGCTTGAATATAAAAAAAAAATACTGATGAGATCTCATCTAAAACTCCAGAGGAGTCTTACCAGGGCCCTTCTTTTGGGAAAAAAAAACAAAAAAAAAACTTAGATGTTGGAATCTTCTTGACTCCATTTTATGCTCTTGTTCCATTTTGGAAGAAACAATTGAGATGTAAAAAAAAAACTTAATTGTGATTTTCCTTCCTTCCTATGTGTTCTTGGTTTATTCAATCACAGAACAGCTGGAAATATCAGCCTGGAACCAGGAATGATCCCGTATGCTTCAAACTTGAGGCAAGTTTAGACTTTTGAGTTTCTGAGTGTTTGGGGGGGAGGGGGTTTCAGTGACATATTATTTCCACGTCGCTGTCCCACATGGTAGTTTATACTATGTATATCCTCTTTGCATTTGTACACTTCCACTCTTGCTTCCACATGGCCAAACCTGCTTCTCTGTTCCCACGTGTGATTCACATCTTACCCTGTAATATTAAATGACTCATTTTGGCCCAACCAGCAATCAGCCACATTAGTAGTCTGGATGGCATTTTAGGCCACTGGAACATCGGTAATCCAAAGAAAACGTGTGTGTGTGTGTGCACCCTACGTATAAGCCTTAAAGCTCTTAACTTAAACGGGAAACTTTCTCTTTGCCTTGGCTCACGACCAGAGCAGAGGAATGGAAAGGAAGACATGGGAGATTTACAAATGAGTTGACTAAATGTGTGATGGGCTGAGACATGAAAATGATTCATTTTCCTGGAGCTTCTGAGTTCAGGAACAGGAATGATGGGAAGTTCAACAGATCGTGGAAGTTGGATCCTCAAGAGCTCCCCATCTGTACAGTATTGCCTTGAATGTGGGTAAAAAAAATTCTCCACATACCCATACATATGGATTCATTTTCAGTCCCTAACCACATTTCCTCTCTCTCGCTCTCTCTGAGAGGGAAAACACTTTCCCCTCTTTTCTGTTTCTGAAGTCTGGCTGTTGCAGACAGAGTAATGATTTCCCGAGAGACAGACAGCCAGAGAAGGAGGAAGAAAGACAGTGTGAAGGACAAAATATTGGGAAGAAAATAAATAATCTGCTCTATGACTCCTCTCTCAGTTCATCCACCATTCTGCATGACTGAAACTGCATTTTGTGAAATATACCCTCATTTCTTCCTCTTCAAATCAAGGCATGTGCATACTATGCGTGAGTTTAGACTGTGAAGTTTGCAGTTTTCGGGAGTAACTTATGAATTAGTGGTGCATGGAAGTAACAATTTTAACTATGAATACATCAACAAAAACCAAAGCAGCAAGACAATGAACTACAATGATTGTATTTTGCTAAAGCCAAGCAGGCTGAGGAATAATCTATTCACTCTCTGTTCTGTCCCTCATATAAACTCTCAGTTTGTTTGGTTTGATTCCATGAATCATGCAAACCTGATTTATATTAGTAGTTTAAGTAGTGCAATTTCTTTTCTTTTTTTTTCGGGTGCCATGACTCGGAGTCGGTAGTAAAAAAAAAAAAAAAAAAGAGTTAACGGTATACTACACCCAAAAATTGCAATTCTATCATAATTCACTCACCAACATGTTGGTCCCAATATGTATGAATTCCTTTCCTCTGTAGAACATAAAAGGAGAAATTTTGAGAAACGTCTCTGGGCTTTTTTCCATACAATGGAAGTCAAAGGGATGAAGCCATTGTGTGGTTCCCATTGTTGTTCAAAATACATACCACAAAAGAAAGAAAGTTCTACAGGTTTGGAACAACATGTTGTTGATTTTTAGGTGGAATACCTCTTTAAATTCAGCATTCATCACTATGTTTCTCATAGTGATGAGTATTCAGATTAGATTTTTTTCTAGTTTTACAAGCTGTATTTTTCAAAAGTGCAGGTTCACTGTAGTTACCTACTTACTTCTATAGTGTAAACAACTACTGAAACATTAGCTCAAATAGTACAGCAAGGTCAAGGGTTCAATTCCCAGAGAATGCATGAACTGACAAATACCTTGAAAAACCATACTCACAAATGGTTTCAAAGTAGCATTAATTGTTTACATGCAATTTACAAGTTTGATTTCGAAAGCAGTAATTTATCTTCTTAAAATTCTATTCTTGTTTTATTTTGACTGTAATCATTTCAGAATTGTTTTGAGAAATTGGATTAGCAGACCTAAATAGCTAAAAGCTGGACTACTCAAAAACTCGTTTTAACTGTGAATGTAAACATACTTACTGAAAGTTTGACTGTACTGACCTACTTAATACCTCTCAACATGCATCAGAAAAAAAGAAGAAATTGCAGTAATTGCTTAAAGGGATGCAGGCACACACAAGTTCTCTCCAACATACAAACGCACACACACTCATTCTCCTCAGTGTCTTTGCGGTGCCTGATCCTTTTCCAGAGCGTGACCTCCAACTAACTTGTGCCATTCAAACCAATGCCCTTTTCTGCCCCTTTTTATTTATTTTTTATTTATTTTTTTACTTTTCCCACATGCCCTGTTAGTTAGAGGCAAGTCTTCTATCAGAGATCAGAGACAACTCTGTCTCTCTCAAACTCTGTCACTATTGCTCACACATACACACATGACCATATGATGTCATTCGGGATCACTTACTCACTCAAACTGGGGCAAACTCTTTAGCAGCTGGGCATTAAAGAGCCCATTGATTCAATCCAGCATCAGAAACACCAGATGAGAGAGAGCTACATAAAACATCTCAGACTATAGACACTGCCGTGGGATCTGTTTTGGCTGCAGGGATCAGGATAAGTAACAGTCAAGGAATCTGATCTTGGAGCAGTATGCGTTCTTTGGGAACACCAGATCAGATTATTAAACATGCAATCTGGGCTTGCGTGTGCTTTATTTCTCTGGAGAACATATGTTTAAGAGACTGAGTGATTGTGAGGTTAGGATTGTCAGCCAAACATGCTGCCTGGTGTCTATCAGCCAGCATTGACATATATTTTAAGAGCCTGTACAGTGCACTGCACTGACCTGAGTGAGTAGGGGGTTGTGGGTAATAGAAAATTTCGTCTAAGATGCCTTATAAGGATTGCATTGCTCATTTTGTATTTATGGGGTCAGAAATGTTCCTATTTTGGTTATATGAAAAGTCTCCTTTTCAAATATTACAGAGCGGTGTGAATGCAGTAATTGCTGAAATAAAAACGCCAAGTTTGATGTTGCACTATATCCTAAAAGAGAGCCTGGTGTGTTTTGAATTCAGGCTTAAACCTCTTCAGTATAAACAATCAGGATCAAAAATAAAACCGTTTCCATTTATAAACCATGGTGAGGTGGTTTCCTGTGTAAAAAGACATTATAAAACTGTTTAATCTGCCCACCTCAGTACACAAACCACACAGATGTTTGGTCTTTGGTGGGCTAAACATGCTAAGTGCCTGCTGAGAGAATAATGGTCATTAAAACAGTTTAGCAATCTGCTTTCTGGAGCATTACTTTAGCCTTCAAGTCACTGTGGATGTGTGTGCGCTTAAAAACACTTTTATACCTGATGAAGTGAGTACAGCATCTGTTCCTGAGGCCTGATAAACTTTCCCACTCTCTGTAAGTATTTATATATTCCCTTGCCTTTACCTTCCTCAGCCTAATTTACCCTTGCATCTAGCTAAATTGTAGAAAAGCTAAAGGGAAATCCTGCCGTATGTCAATCTGAATGTTGTCATATATTTACCTGCTATTTATCAGCTCAGATTTTTTTAGAAGGATATATGGCACTGATTAGGGTACAAAAAAGAAACTCTTAAAATAACATAAAATATTTTTTAAAAATTGTGACAAAACGTGCTTACCTTTCAAAAAATGTTGACTGTCAACATCAGGATGGCACATTAAATATTATAGATAAAAAATCAAATAAATAAATATTTTCAATATTATTGCTGCTTTAATAAAATGAACTTAACAATATAAACATTAAACAAACATCAAAATTAAACAGGCAAAATATATAAAGTAAAAACCGTCAGAATGTGTATCTAGAGTTGCAATTAGAAGTGCAATATGAGTCTAAATAAAGTCTAAAGGAATGCAAATAAATTTAGTAGATTATATAAAGTTTTCACCAGAAAGACTTTTTTATGCTTTTTCTGGTACTAAAGAAATGTGTATAATGTGTACCATGTTCATGGAATGTGCTATGACAGCAGGGCTGTGTTGGTTCCTCTTACCGGTGAATCAATCTTTATGAGGGCGATATCTGCTTTTTCATCAACATCCTTGATCTTAGCATCATACGAGGCTCCATTTTTAAGCTCCACCTTCACTCGGTTTTTATTTGCTACTACATGGGCGTTTGTCACAATGAGGCCATCGTCAGACACCACAAACCCTGACCCACTCGCCACTGCCATTTCACGCTTTGAGTACACCGTCCTAAACAAGACAGAAAGAGTATGAAAAAGAGATGGAAACGGAGGTAAAGAATGAGACATTTTGTCAAATATTCCTCTTTAATATAGACTAATGATAATGCAAAGAAACTTACTTGCGATACAGTTCAATATGAACCACGGCAGGGGCGATCTTCTCTACAACATCTGCAATGAAATTGTACTTGTATCTCAGGCTGTTGGGGTTATCATGGATAGCTGAAACAAAAAAAGATCTAATGAGAATGTATAACAAGAAATGGACAGTAGGAGACAAACATCTGAAAATATCAAATGACATCACTTAAACAGAATACAGACAGGAAAATGAGACTAGTTGTTAACTAAAAAAAGACAAGTGGTGGGATTTTTCTGTGTAAATATATATATGGGACTTCTGTTGCTTACGTAAATCAGCATCACTCTCTCTCTCTCTCTCTCTCTCTCTCTCTCTCTCTCTCGCACACACACACACACACACACACACACACACAGACAGACACACAGACACGCGAGGGGCAAGATCTGAGGAGTCTCTTGGAGGACGTGTCTGGAAATGTTGACTCCCGTCCTCTGTAATTTCACCATGAAGGAAAAGAAGTGAGATATATTTTTTCCTTTCAACCAAAATAGTTTATTATCAGCACTCACAACCTCGTAATATACATAAAGTGTATGAAAATTGCTCTTTTAATTTCACTCTTTCGTTTCATCACCGTCAGGGTCAGACTGTTTTGTATGCATCACAGACTCAAACGCGCAGACGACAGCAGCTGTCATTTGATCCAATCAGTAAGACAGTCGCTGCAATGATGAAGGGGCCCTTTTAATTATACAGGATCACAGGGACCCCAAGAAGACCTTACTGTTGGAAAGCATGCATTCAAAAGACAAATGTGTCTGTGGCCAGATGTGTTTGAAAGAGTGGAGTGGTTTATGAAGAGTTATAATGTTTGCTCAAGTGTAATTAAAGTCATATCCAGCGTGGCGCTGGCGTGCATTCTGACCTGAGTTATTCAACCTAATTATAGTTTTAACACCAAATCTTCTTTTGTGGAAGGATCATTTTCTTATCCATTTAACTACCTAACTCTTGACTTTTAGCTTTCTTGTGTAAATACACATATATGCCAATAATATATGCCAAATATATATGCACTATTGTTCAAAAGTTCGGAGTCCATGCGATTTTTTTTTTTTGAAGGAAGTCTGCATTTATTTGTTTAAAAAATTGTTAAAAGAGCAATAATGTGGACTTCCGCTCCGCCCGCATGGAGTGAGCAGCACAGAAGAGAGCTCCTCAAATAAACAACCAATTATTGCTAAATAGACTAATCTACCAAGCAAAGCCTTTACATTTCTGTCAAATAATTATAAAAACGAACTTTTCGACATGAAACCGAACTCGTGCAAAAAAGTTAAGTCGACAATCCAGCGTAATACAAAAGCAGAAAGCAATGAAAGAAAAATGGACGAAGATGATGGCGATTCTCCTATTTCGTTGAGTACGCTCAGAGCGGAACTACATATGCATCGAGAGGCAGTGATTAAAGACATTAAATCGCAAATGTAAACCTTCATCTGGAGATGCAAAAGAATCGAGAGGAGTTGAAAGAGGACCTGCGTGCATTACGAGAGGAAATCTTCCCAGAGCTGGCCGCCTTACACAAAGGGCAGGCCGAATCGGCGAATGAGTGCACGGAGATGGGGAAAACCCTGAGTGACACGAAGGACAGAGTAGCAATACTTGAACAGTCTCATGAACGCATGGCTAAAGAACACAAGAAAATGCAGGAGAAATGTATGGATTTGGAGAATTGTAGCCGGAGACAGAATTTAAGGTTCGTCGGGATTCCAGGAGTGGAGGCTGGAAATCCTGCTCGATTAGAGTAGTTGCTCTATAATGTTTTTAGAAAGGAGCTAAGTGGTAAGTCAGATAGTTTACTATCCTTTTTGTGTGATGTCATGGGTAAAAAGGGTTTTCTAAACTTGCTCTGTTCTTTTTTTGTGACTTTTAATCAAAGAAAGGTAAATTGAGTTATTGTTCAAATTGTTCAAGATTTCTGGTTGCTAAGAAATCAAATATTGACACTTTTTTTTTATTTTCTTTTTTTTTTTTTTTTCCCTTTCCCTTTCTACTTTAAATGCTGCTTCCCACAATATTTCTCAAAACTCTGATCATGACTAGCAGGAAAGTAAATGCTGATAAGAAAAAACGCGATCTACGAGACAGGGTTGTCCTCTGTCACCCCTGCTATTCGCTTTAGCTATAGAACCCTTAGCATTTTCTCTACGTGCATCTACGCCCTATAGTGGGATAATGAGAGGGGGAAGGAACATAAAGTATCATTATATGCTGATGACCTTTTAGTTTACATTTCTAACCCCTTACAATCAGTACCAACCATTATGTCAATTTTAGATCAATTTGGGAAAATCTCAGGATATAAGATTAATTTCTCTAAAAGTGTTATATTTTCAATCAACCCTAAACCCAATTAGAAACACTGTCATCTCTTCCTTTTAAAGTAGTAAACTCATTTAAATATCTAGGGATCACCATAACTAAAGATTTTTCTACACTTTTTAAAGAAAATATTATGAGCTGTATGAAAGTACTCAACACACTTTTAGGAAGTGGTCCAATCTCCCTCTTTCTTTAGCAGGTCGTATTAACACGGTGAAAATTAGTATTTAGTAAATTCCTATTTCTTTTCCAATATATCCCAGTCTACATTAATGAGTATTTTTTTTTCAAAAATCTGGATAGAATAATTACCCAATATATTTGGAACAAAAAAAATCCTAGAATCAAGAAAATATATTTACAGAGGATTAAACCGAAAAGGAGGGATGGGTCTACCTCATTTTCAGCTGTATTACTGGGCATGTAATATAAGAGCACTTTCATTTGGAATACAGGAGGGGTCAATAGAATGGTGTGATATGGAAAATAATTCGTGCTCACCTTCCTCTTGGCCAGCTTTAATTTATTCAGCTTTGTCTGGCCGCCACCTAGTACACACATTTTTTAAATATTTACAAGCTCGCAGTTTTGCGCAAAATAATATTTTGTCATTTCCTAATGAACTGCTAACTTCTCAAATGGAGACATTGTTTTTACAGAATCCAAAGGAGGAGTTTCAATTATATATAACAAATTATTATCACAGCTAGAATGTGATGTTTCATTAGAGCATCTAAAAACGGCATGGGAAGATGACCTTGGAATAGATATCGAAGACTGGCAATGGGATGAAGCACAAGAACAAGTTCATTCTTCTTCCTTGTGTATTAGACATGGTCTGATACAATTCAAGATCCTACATCGACTTCACCTGTCAAAACTAATTGAACCCTAATGCCCCTTCCCCTTTATTTATTAATTTTTTTCCCCTTGTTTTTTTTTTCTTTTCCCCCCCCCCTTTTATTTCCCCCCATATAGCAATGCGATGTTAAAATATATTGTTAAAACATGATATGTATATATATATATGCAAAAATCTGTATTGCAGTTTTTTCTTTTTGCCAGTGTAGAAAACTTAATAAAGAGAATGTTAAAAAAAGAGCAATATTGTGAAATATTACTACAATTTTATATTTTAATATTTTTTAAATGTACACAAGTTTTCAGCAGCCATTAATCAAATCTTTCCTTCAAAAATCATATGCTGATCTGGTGCTCAAAAAAGTTCTTATTATTATTAAAGCTGAAAACCACTTAAAAAGCATGTCTTAAACCATTTTATTATTGGCTGTACAGTAATTTGCTCTGCTCTTGGTAGATTGCATAGGTCATTATGGAAATTATCTGGCTCCATCCATGGTCTTAATTTTCACACTCTCAGTAGATCAACAGCAGAACTTTCCACTCCCATCTGCTTTTTTTAAAAGGATTGTGTTCACACACTAATTTGCCCTGTTTAGTAAATCTGGTCCCTTAATTTCGGTAAAAAGGTACTGTAAACCATAAAATGTGTCATTAAATGAACATGTAAATTGCATTTTAAATGTAAACAAATAAAAACAAAGAAATTAAAAAAAAAAATATTAAGTAAAACAAAAAAATTGTGTGGCATTTGATTAATTAATTTATTTATTGGTTATATGTCTATTATTACAAGTTCTGACTTGTTTGAGACATATGAGTGGTGATGTATATATACAGTATGTGAATATTCATGCCTGTGTTTGAATACTGGTGATGTAGTGGTTAAAAATCTGGCTGAAAGTTTGGGAATTTGATTTCCAGGGCTATTGTTGAACAGGAACAAGCAGAAACAGGTGGCTGAGGTGCATTCTGCTGTATTACTGTTGAGTAAACAGCATAAAAAATACCTCAGGTTCAACCCTGAGACTGCATCTACAACCCGAATTCCGGAAATGTTGGGACATTTTTTAAATTTTAATAAAATGAAAACTAAAAGACTTTCAAATCACATGAGCCAATATTTTATTCACAATAGAACATAGAGAACATAGCAAATGTTTAAACTGATCAATCTGACACTTTTACCCACTAAATGAGCTCATTTCAAATTTGATGCCTGCTACAAGTCTCAAAAAAGTTGGCACAGGGGCAACAAAGGGCTGAAAAAACAAGAAATTTTGAAAAGATTCAGCTGGGAGAACATCTAGCAACTAATTAAGTTAATTGACATCAGGTCTGTAACATGATTAGCTATAAAAGGGATGTCTTAGAGAGGCAGAGTCTCTCAGAATTAAAGCTCTCCAATCTGTGAAAGAGTGCGTAAAAAGATTGTGGAATACTGTAAAAACAACCTTTCTCAATGTCAAACTGCAAAGGCTTTGCAACTCTCATCATCTACAGTGCATA
Source organism: Barbus barbus (assembly GCF_936440315.1). Classification (NCBI taxonomy): domain Eukaryota; kingdom Metazoa; phylum Chordata; class Actinopteri; order Cypriniformes; family Cyprinidae; genus Barbus; species Barbus barbus. The sequence continues at coordinate 19,245,736 of NC_136758.1, forward strand.
ACATCATCAAAAGATTCAGAGAAACTGGAGAAATCTCTGTGCGTAAGGGACAAGGCCAAAGACTGTGGTCTTCAGGCCCTCAGACGACACTGCATCACTCATCGGCATTCTGTCATTGGCATTACTAAATGGGCCCAGGAATACTTCCAGAAACCACTGTCGGTAAACACAATCCGCCGTACCATCTGCAGATGCCAACTAAAGCTCTATCATGCAAAAATTAAACCATATGTGAACATGGTCCAGAAGCGCCGTTGTGTCCTGTGGGGCTAGGCTCATTTAAAAGTAAAAGTGACATACGGCCAAGTATGGTGACCCATACTCGGAATTCGTGCTCTGCATTTAACCCATCCAAAGTGTGCACACACAGCAGTGAACACACACACACCGTGAACACACACCCGGAGCAGTGGGCAGCCATTTATGCTGCGGCGCCCAGGGAGCAGTTGGGGATTCGATGCCTTGCTCAAGGGCACCTCAGTCGTGGTATTGAGGGTGGAGAGAGCGATGGACATTCACCCCCCCCCACCCCCCCCCCCACCTACAATCCCTGCCGGCCTGAGACTCGAACCCGCAACCTTTGGATTATGAGTCCGACTCTCTAACCATTAGGCCACGACTTAAAATGGACTGTTTCAAAGTGGAAAAGTGTTCTATGGTCAGACATTCCAGATTTGACATTCTTTTTGGAAATCAAGAACGCTGTGTCCTCCGGGCAAAAGACGGTAGAGACCTTCCAGTGTGTTATCAGCGTTCAGTTCAAAAGCCAGCATCTCTGATGGTATGGAGGTGCATAAGTGCACACGGTATGGGCAGCTTGCATGTTTTGGAAGGCACTATAAATGCTGAAAGGTAAATAAAGGTTTTAGAGCAATATATGCTCCCCTCCAGGTGACGTCTATTTCAGGGAAGTCCTAACCCTAACCCTAACAATGCAAAATCACATACTGCAGCTATTACAACAGCATGGCTTTGTAGTAGAAGAGTCCGGGTGCTAAATTGGCCTGTCTGCAGTCCAGATCTCTCAGCTATAGAGAAGATTTGGTGCATCTTTACACAAAAAATACATCAAAGATGACCACAAACTCTTCAGCAGCTGGAAACCTATATCAGGCAAGAATGGGACCAAATTCCAACATCAAAACTCCAGAAACTCATAACCTCGATGCCCAAATATCTTCAAACTGTTTTGAAAAGAAGAGGAGATGCTACACCATGGTAAACATGCCCCTGTCCCAACTATTTTGAGACCTGTAGTAGGCATCAAATTTGAAATGAGCTCATTTTGTGCATAAAATTGTAAAATTTCTCAGTTGAAACATTTCTTATGTTATCTGTGTTCTATTGTGAATAAAATATTGGCTCATGTGATTTGAAATTCTTCAAATTTAAAAAACATCCCAACATTTCCGGAATTCAGGTTGTATCTGCATTCTGTTATGGAGAGTTTAGGACACTAAAAGGTGCTCTAAAAAGGTCAACTGTGCTTGAATATAAGGAACGCAAATAAACTCTTCAATCTTCAAATGTCTAAATTCACCTTACATTTAGCGTATATCAGACTGACTGCACTGGAGATTTACTCAGGAAAGTTGAAGGCCAAAGAAATCAAAACAAATCCACCCTTTGGCCATGCGATGGAAGCATTTATTTTGTTTTTTCCTCTTTGAAAGAGAGACCTATGATTAGGTGAAATGCACTGACAGAAACAATAAAATCAGACATGCTTGTCTCATCTTGGCCCATGCTCAGGTACTGCAACCCAAGAGGATCACAAAGATTTAAACAAATCTATAACCTCTTATCTCTGACAGAACAAAACCTTTCTAGGCATTTTATAAATTATTAGTGCATATTCTGGCCACTCTTCCACTGCAACCTTCAAAATGAGTTAACCAGTGCTACTGTTGATGCATTTATGGTTTAAGACTCCGTAACCTTTGACCTCAGAGCTCCAAGACTGTAACATCTGACAGTTAATCACATTATCAACCCTGACAGAACCAAAATCATTGTTGACATTCACACTCGCATGTGTTGTGCATCCGATGAAATGCTTGAACATATAGTACAGAATTCAAACCATCACAACTAACCATCCTCTACAGACCAACAGGAAAAGGAAAGAAAAGTTTATTTTATGGTGACAGAATATCCAATGTGGTGAGACTGACCAGCTCCAGACCAACATTAAACAAGGCATTCAATCCAAAATCACATGTTATGAGAAAAGCTACCAAATCAAAGTAAATAAAAAACAGCAGTAAAACTCCTGGTCAAAATGGACAAAGTCCACTTTAAAATGATGCATCAGTAATCCAATAATGTAAAACGCTTAATTATAAAATGGAGAGTTCCAACTCTAAATTCTGATTGGATGAGCTGCGGTTAAAGCCATTGTAAAATGCTGTGTTGCTTGGCAAATGTAAACATCCTAGAGTTAGAGTGTAATGTACTATAACATATCAGAACAATGGTTTGTCCTCATTTCTGTCAATAATAAATTTAACCATTTATTCAACATTTATGAAAAAAGGGCACAAGCTCACAACACATCTTACCTGTGGTTCAAACATTGTGATGCAAACCTGCCTAATTACTTCAGTAAAATTTTTGTAAAATTTTATTTTGAACTACTGGGCTGGTATCTAAACCTGCCAAGAATATGCTCAGCTCTGAACTCAATACATCAAAAGCCTACGTTTAGTCTGCACAGATATGAGGCATTTGTGTTTTCACTGAAACACTGCCAGATTACAACATATGGTCTGAGAGAATGAAATTACATTTGTCCTAGAGATCCTGGATGTCTCTCCTGGGGAGGTGGATACATGCAGCCTGTAGAAAGCAGGTTGGACCATTAATACGAGCTCTACTTTTCTGTTTGATTCCAGAATAAGTCACCTTGAAATTTGCTGTATACATTATTTACTGTATACAAAAATTATTCATATTGCATGTTTAAGAAGAAAAGTAAAGACTTTTGGACAACAGATATTAAATGGTGCCTAAAAGTGTCCGGTTTACTTTTAAAATATATTAAACATGTTACAAAAAGTTTACTATATCCACATTTGGAAGACTCCAACACAATAAATCTTCTAGCCAGATGTTCAAAGAGTTTGCATTTAATCAACTCAGGTACTTCTACCCAAGCCAGGAAATTTTAATAATATTTGCTATTACCGTTCAAAAGTTTGCGGTTAGTAGGTTTTAAAAAATTCTAAATAATATTTTTATTCAGCAATGACAGATAAAATGTTTAGAATGTTAATAAATGGTGTTTTTTAAACTTTCTATTCATCAAAACTAAAATATATCAAGGTTTCCACAAAAAAATTGAAATTATTCATAATAATAAGAAACACTTTATGAGCACCAAATCAATATATTAGAATGATTTCTGAAGAACCATCTAACACTGACAACTAGAGTAATGCTGCTGAAAATTCAGCTTTGCCATAAAATGAATAAATTACATTTTAAAATACATTCACAGAGAAAATAGTTATTTTAAATTATAATAATATTTCACAATATTACTATTTTCGAATGCAGCTTTAGTACGCATAAGAGACTTTAAAAGCATAAAAACATCTTACCGCCCCAAATCTTTTGAACAGTACTGCAGAACTGTATGTGGATGAAGGTGAAGGGTAAATTATTCTATTCTATTCTATTCTGAATCAGCTTCTGCACAGTTCTGGCATATGAAGAGTTCACTCCTGGCTAGCACAGTTCTCACAAAAGTCAATAGAATGGGTGAGGGATGAAACCTTGTGAACATGATGAACAGGTCATGCCCGTGGCTCTGAGTTATAGTTATGGTGTCCAGTTACAGTTGTGCAAGCTCTGTCTGAGGCCTCTCTGCGGGGTTTGTGAAGAATTCAGACTCGAGAAGTGTGTTTATTTCAGTTCAGTCGAGGCCTATGTAGGTGAGCAGAAAGCAGGAAATGAGTCCTTACTGTGGGAAAATCCTACTGGACTATATTATACTACAGAAGCACAAAAACTAAAGGAGAGGTGCAGGAGAAAATTTATTTGCAAGAGTTTGAGGGAAGGGAGAAACTCTTGGCTCCAGGGCAGTGAGAAGAGACATAAATGCATTTGACGAATAATGAAACATTAATAATGAGTCCCTTCTTGTTCTTTTCATGATCCAGTCATAACAGATATGATTCACACTTACGTGCCAATCTATATTCTATTCTCGGAGACAGGCTAATTTCTAGACTGAGCATCTAGGCCTAATTGTAGATCCGTGCGTGTTAGTATCAGTAAAAAGAGTTTAAGCATTTGACTACACTCATAAACAAACATGTCTTTCATAACATGCTAATTGAAGATAGTTAAACAAAAGCCTATTCTGGGCAAACAGAGCACATACACACACATATATACAAAGGACAAAACCTTATTCAGAATTTAAACAATACACATTATCGAAACAAAGAGACAATGAAAGGATGAGATACTTTTCTTACCATATCAAACCATACCTTCACACGCACACAGTCACTGCTGTTTAGAGTTTTAGAATAAATCATCAGCAAAAGATCTAAGAGGCTGAGATTCATTATTTGGGAGTTATAAGCAGGATATGAAGGAAAGAGTCCACAAATAAATAGGTTCGGATGACCAGACTGGTAGACACAAGTGAAAGAATATAAAACAGTGTAAAGTATAAAAGAATGAGTGAAAACAACAGTGAAAATGAAAATCAGAGTAAATCTCACATATATTTCAACCAAATCAATCATCTAGAGACAAATTTTATATGTACTTTGGTATAATTATAGAGAAAATTAAGCATATTAAGCATGAATTTGTGTTAATTTAATGTAATTTTTAAATAAATTATCATTACTACAAAGCAAAACAATATTTTTTATTAATGTAATGCAACAACAAAGGGCTGAACAACAACATCAACAAATGCATTATAAAAAATGTATAGTAGTCATACATCATGGTAGTTTTGATTATGCTACCATTAATTTGTGCAAATTTAAATAACAAAAACATACTGTTAATATCAAGAATCACTGAGAATGTAATATTGTCAAAGTGCAATAAACAAATAAATAGACTATTTTATTAGATTTCTTTTCTTTTCAAAGAGAAACAGAGCAGCCATAGAGACGGGGGAAATATGTGCCTCGTCAGCATTTGTAGGGCTACTAAACAAATCTGCAGACGTCTGGACAGGACAAACCTCTGAGAGCCTATGAAACCCACAGAACTAACACACACACAACATAAAAAGTGCATAAACCACTGCACATACACGACAGAGAGCAAGTAAAAGCCTGAAACATACAGACATGCTGACAGTGTGTATCATGACAGAATTTCAATGCTATGGTTATACATTGCACTGCATTAAAGAACTGTAATTCTTGGTTCTTAATGCACACACACACACACACACACAAAAACGAAAAAAGAAAACAGCATGAGCATTGCCAGCAGAAAAAAAACAATGCAAAGACACAAAATACAATAAGCTCTGGGAAACAAGCCTGAAATGCTTAATGAAAACCATGCAAAAGAAGAAGAACACTGCCATGAACTTAAAACACACACACTGCCCACTACTCTCTCCAGTTCAGGGCCCATGAAGGGATTTCAGGATTACAGCTGTGATCCAATATCACATAAACAAGAACATTCAATTAATTTTTTTCTTACTGCTTATACATAAAACTCACTTCACAGGCAGCTCATTAGGTTTTGGAACAATTGTAAGTAAGTTTTAGATGCCCAATTTTGCAAAATTTTCGTTTCAAGATTCCCTTCGCAGTGACTGCAATCACAGAATGCATTGCAACAAGCTCAGTGAAATGAATAAACTCAAGATGAAAAATAAAATGTTAATGATACAGTAACTTCTATTAAAAAAAAAGTATTACTTTATCCTATTATATTTGTGTGTGCTGTGCATTTTAATTATTATTAAAGGAATAGTTCACCCAAACATGAAAATTTGCTGAATCGTTTTTGGAGAAATTTAGCATTACATCATTTGCTCACCAATGGATTCTCTGCAGTGAATGAGTGCCGTCAGAATGAGAGTCCAAACGGCTCATAAAAAAAATCACAATAATCCATAAGACAACTCCAGTTGATCAATTAATGGAGAAGGTGGACAATGCAAGCAATATAATGCTAAATATAATGCTACATTTCTTCAAATCCATTCTGATGAAGAAACACACTCTAAATTTTTTATGGCCTGCGGATGAGCACATTTTCAGCAAATTTAGATTTTTTGGTAAATCCTTTCAAAGATGATGCCTTTAATTCCTTCAAAGTAGTGTTCAAGAGTAGAATTGGTTCCTCTGCAGAACGTTTCATATCATGTCACTTTACCCTCTAGTAGACAGCAAGGCAGTTTACTAGGTTCTAGAACAGTGCTAATATAATAGCTCAAGGTGCAACATGAGTCTGGAACGAATCTGGTGCCGTCACTCCCATTCCCCTCCTTGGATTAGCGATGTGCAAGCCATTTCCTTTAATCACAATCATGCAAAACAGACTTAAACATCTAGTCTTGCAGGAGGACAACTGAATGACTTACTTAAATCTGTTTCCTGCTGAATGCATAAGACTCACAATATGACCTAAATCTGCAGCAAGTGAAGAAGAAGTGTGCTGAGAAGCAGGCAGGCCTTCAGATCCAGATGCAAATGACATCATGAGCTCTGCAGCATGTGTGTTTTCTTTAGGAGAGGCCAGGACTTGGAAGCCACAGACCTTTCACATCTTGGAACTTTGATTAGAGCCTTTATTAGGCCAATGTGCAGAGAATAGACACATGTCAAGAGTTATGCCAAAAGTATCCTCAAATTTAATCTTCTAAAGAACATGCTGTGGAGTTCTGATACTCAACAGCTGATTTAAGGAGTTTATACTATTGTAGCACAATTGTTTGTGAGCCAAATATTGTGTGAGGATTCACTATCACAAATCCACTATCCAGACCAAGACAACTATCCACTTTCAGCAACAACTTAAGAGCCAGCGTCTGCCAAAATGAATACATTGAGGCTCTTTCAGTAAGAATAATGAAGAAACAGGGAAAAATATAAAGAGAGAGCACATTTCATCTCATTTAAGCATATAAAATAGGAACTTTATTGTTTTTAACGCAATCTCATTACGTTAAAGCCTTTACAACCTGTTCAAATTCATCTCTAATAACCTCACACAAATATGCACATACACAGAAAATAAGATGTGAGAGGCTTCATTTTCAGAGGTGAAACTATATATTCTGAGGGCACACACACATACAATAAGAGCACACAAGCTGCTCTGGTTTTTGTCCATTCACAGTGGTCTTGATGAGTCAGACTGTGTTTGTGTACCTGATGAGCAAGTGCTATGACCAAACTGCACGTGAGGGTCAAAATCCATTAAAATAACTAATTAAGACTGAGTGCAGAGACTTGCGCAATATATAAGATGCATGGCTAAAGTTGGGCCTTTGATCACTTTACCCTCAGTTTGAATTTGTGGATCTCATAGTCCAAATAATGTAGCAAGAATGGCACCATTTTTATCACAAACACGATGAAACAGACACAAACACATGCTTGACTCAAACATATATAGTTTCTGTTACTGCTAGAGACCGAAAGGCATTTTCTTACAAAATGAACAAGATCATAAAAATGGGGTGCATTGCAGTATTGCAGACGATTTAGGCCAATGATGAATATACCATCCGGCAAAGATGTCATCTGCATCTGTTGCCAGCATGGACTCTCTTTTTCACACAACCATATTTTTTTTCCCTCTATCTATCTATCTATCTATCTATCTATCTATCTATCTATCTATCTATCTATCTATCTATCTATCTATCTATCTATCATGTGAAATTCTCTATTTATTCTCTATCATGTGAAATCATGTAGTCCACATTGTTCATTAGTAGCCTATTATATAATACTTAAGGTCTTATACTGTACCACTGTATAAACGTGTAAAAGAACAGGTAAACTGTGCTCTGTTTGGGTCAGGTACTCACCCGTCCCACAAGCTCCGCGCTGTATGAAGAGCACCGGCGGCTGCTGCAGGCTCTGCGATCGGTTATTGACCCGCTTCAGTTCGCATATGTTCCGATAGGAGACTCCGTCACTGCCGCACACCGGGTCGCTGCTTTTACACACGCAGACACCGTGTTTCCCTCTCCTCCTGACGGAAGCGGAGTATCCCACTCCTCCGGTCACGGAGCACTCCAAACTCTCTCCACACACCGGGTCCCCCAGCTTACCCACCCCGCCGCACGCCTCTCCCTCTCCGGACGCGCACACTAGGCAGCAGTTACAGTGATCCATCATCTGTCCTGTCGGACAGTCCTTTGGCATCGACGGACACATGGACTTATCACACTGACTCGGACATCCGCCGATCACATAACGTTTACTGAGGCGCGCATCAGTTTGCAGCGATGTTACCAATACGCAGATGCAGAACACAGTTATCCAAATCATATTGATCAAAGTTAAATAAATAAGGAATGTAAATTGAGAACTTCGCGGTCTTTAATTTCTAACGAGACCAACTGAGCTACCTCTAAGCGGGAAAACCCTTTGGACCGAGCTGTGTAAATTTGGTGCGCCGCGGGAACGAGCACAATGCGCGTCTCTTGAGTTTCTGCTGGCGCAGCGTTTATAAAAGCGCTCCGGATTCCACGCGCACACTTCACGAAGACAACAAGCGCTGTGATTGGCCTGGATGTGGGAAAACTCTTTCAGACTGATGTGCAATCAGAGCAAAGCGGTCTCTGATGCAAATCCAGTTCCTGAAATCGTAGTGAAAACCTACCTCTTTACGAAAACAGTTTATTTTTTAGTTGTTTGGTAACAGTTTTCGACCAAAATAAAAAATAAATAAATAAAGTGAATTGACGTGGCCAAGTATGGTGACCCATACTCGGAATTTGTGCTCTGCATTTAACCCATCCAAGTGTACACACAGCAATGAACACACACCCGGAGCAGTGGGCAGCCAATGCTGCGGCGCCCGGGGAGCAGTTGGGGGTTTGGTGCCTTGCTCAAGGGTCTCACCTCAGTCGTGGTATTGAGGGTGGAGAAAGCACTGGACATTCACTCTCCTCACCGACAATCCCTGCCGGACCTGAGACTCAGACCTGCGACCTTTGGGTTACATTCCGACTCTCTATCCAGTAGACCACGACCGCCCAATAATAATAATAATAATAATAATAATAATATGAATGAATTAGATAAAACAAACAAGCAAGCAAATAAATAAACTGCAAAATTGAAATAACTTTTAAAGGATGTTTCTGTCATTTTGTAAAGGTATAGTTCATCCCCCACCCCCACTGTTACTTCACAGAATGGGTTTGGAAAAAATGTACAACTCTTGCTCACCAATGGATCCACCGCAGTGAGTGGATGCCGTCAGAATGAGAGTCCAAACAGTTGACAAAAACATCCCAATAATTCATAAGTAGGCCTAACTGACACAACTCCAGCCCATCATCTAACATAAGTAAATAGTTGCGTGTTTGTAAAAAACAAAAAAATACAAATAAACTATAAATTTATAAAATACCATAATCCATAATAAGGCCATAAATGCCCATAATCCACATAATTCTTCCTCCAGTAAAAAAGTTGATACCCTGTTGTCCTCTCACATGAAAATCCATAGACATATTTGTTTAGAACTGTTTTCAGTTGTATATGGTTCTTGATGTGTGCATATTTCTCTCCTGATTCAGACAAGATTACTTTTCACTGGAGAAAATTGCCTTATGGATATGTTTATTACAAACACAGTGCAAAAAAAAAAATTTAACAATGAAAGGAGATTTAACAATGAGTTTTATGAAGCAATAACATGCATTAGGAAGGCCAGAGTGTAAGACAGTTTCAATATCTGTAAATATTATTATTAACAGTAATATTAATACAGTGGGGCAAATAAGTATTTGATACACTGCCAATTTTTCAAGTTTTCCCACTTACAAAGAATGGAGAGATCTGTAATTTTCATCGTAGGTACACCTCAACTGTGAGAGACAATATATAAAAAAAATAAATAAATAAATAAATAAAAAAAATCCAGAAAGTCACATTGTATGATTTTTGAAGAATTCACTTCCATTTTATTGCATGAAATAAGTATTTGATACAATAGAAAAATAGAACTTAATATTTGGTACAGAAACCTTTGTTTACAATTACAGAGGTCAGACGTTTCCTGTAGTTGACCAGGTTTGCACACACTGCAGCAGGGATTTTAGCCCACTCCTCCATACAGGTCTTCTCCAGATCTTTCAGGTTTTGGGGCTGTCGCTGGGCAACACGCAGTTTCAGCTCCCTCCATAGATTTTCTATTGGGTTCAGGTCTGGAGACTGGCTAGGCCACTCCAGGACCTTGAAATGCTTCTTACGGAGCCACTCCTTAGTTGCCCTTGATGTGTGTTTGGGGTCATTGTCATGCTGGAAGACCCAGCCACAACCCATCTTCAATGCTATTACTGAGGGAAGGAGGTTGTTGCCCAAAATCTCATGATACATGGGCCCCATCCATCCTCCCCTCAATACGGTGCAGTCGTCCTGTCCCCTTTGCAGAAAAGCACCCCCAAAGCATAATGTTTCCACCCCCATGCTTCACGGTTGAGATGGTGTTCTTGGGATTGTACTCATCCTTCTTCCTCCAAACACGGTGGAGTGGAGTTTATACTAAAAAGTTCTATTTTGGTCTCATCTGACCACATGACCTTCTCCCATGCCTCCTCTGGATCATCCAGATGGTCTTTGGCAAACTTCAGACGGGCCTGGACATGTGCTGGCTTGAGCAGGGGGACCTTGCGTGCGCTGCAGGATTTTAATCCATGACGGTGTAGTGTGTTACTAATGGTAACCATTGAGACTGTGGTCCCAGCTCTCTTCAGGTCATTGACCAGGTCCTCCCGTGTAGTTCTAGGCTGATCCCTCACCTTTCTCAGGATCATTGATACTCCACGAGGCGAGATCTTGAATGGAGCCCCAGTCCGAGGGAGATTGACAGTCATCTTGAATTTCTTCCATTTTCTAATAATTGCGCCAACAGTTGTTGCCTTCTCACCAAGCTGTTTGCCTATTGTCCTGTAGCCCGTCCCAGCCTTGTTCAGGTCTACAATTTTGTCCCCAGTGTCCTTAGCCAGCTCTTTGGTCTTGCCCATAGTGGAGAGGTTGGAGTCTGATTGATTGAGTGTGTGAACATGTGTCTTTTATACAGGTACATGGCTTCTTAAAGACAAACTAACAGGTCTGTGAGAGCCAGAATTCTTGCTGGTTGGTAGGTGATCAAATACTTATTTCATGCAATAAAATGGAAGTTAATTATTTAAAAATCATACAATGTGATTTTCTGGATTTTTTTTATATTCTGTCTCTCACAGTTGAGGTGTACCTATGATGAAAATTACAGATCTCTCCATTCTTTGTAAGTGGGAAAACTTGAAAAATCGGCAGTGTATCTTATTTTCCCCACTGTATATATTTATATTTAGAGTTGCTTTCCATATTGCCAGTTCTCACCAGCTGCTACAGATGGAACACAGAGGAAGAATTTTAGAAACAGAGTGTGGAGTAAAAGAAAGCAATTTTTATTTATTTATTACTTTTTGTAAGTGCAATCTCCCCAAAACCTTTTAAGATGCTACTCAAGACAATCAAAAATGTGTCAAAGGAGAGAGAATTCTAACGACTCAGGTGCCAGTAGTTAAATGAGTAAAAAAAACCACAGGAAGACAAATAAACTAATTCCTATCCAGCACAAACATGCAGTAAGAATGCATTCCCATTGTTGTTATGGAAAACTATCACATTTATTAATCTAATGGTAAACAGACCCCATCCTCCAAATAGCAAATTAATTGAACCCATAATTAAAGCTTGCAACAAACAGAGTTCTTTACTTGTGGCAGGCTGAGCTTCAGCTTCCTGCTATAATTTACAGGCGCTTGAATTAAGCCTGATAAACATTTTTGTGGTAACACATGGACTGCAGAGTTTACGAATGAGAGTGAGTCCAGGAATTTTACAGGCCTATAATGCGTCTCTCAGAGCTTGTTCGCACACAAACTACATGTCTGAGATTCTAGTGGTAGGTCTATATTTATGATGTTGTGTGCAAAAAAAAAATAATTAGTCTAAATACTGACTTTAAACACTTTCACTGACCAGACCCTTGGGCTGTTTTAGTGCTAGCGTCTTTACGAGGGGTTTGGCCATGGGAGAGGCCCCTGGCCCGATGACTATAAGGCTGGGTTGTTTTTGTGGTTAAGTGGAACTGAGAAACTCAAAGAGGGTAATTTTATGGTTTTCCTAGTGAACAAAGACTATTAAGTTTGACAGTTCTGACTAATGGTTTGGTTATCTCTTCAATTTCAATGACAACATCACTGAAACGCAGCCAGCACTATACTGTAGGCAACTTGAAAAGATATGTCTATAGATGGCAAGTGAACAAGAGAAATGTACTTTTTGCCTGTATCCCAATAAAATAACTGTTCAGGCAACATAAATCTGTTAATTAACTTCAGAGTGGTTTTAGCAACTGCTATGCATGAGACTAAAATAATTATTATAACAAAAAGTGCCCAGTGTTACTTTAGTATTATTTACTATACTATTAATACTTTGAGCTTTTATACTCTTTTCATTTAATTGTAGTAAATGTATGTGCTTTTCTCATTTTTATTATAGCATTTCTTTTTTATATAGTTTATTTATGATGATTAATAAATTAATAACCTGGTTTCCTGACATGTTTCTGTTCCAGCAAAAATAAAGCAAAAAATTAACAAAGGGCGCAAAAAAAAAAAAAAAAAACTTTAAATAACAGCATAACTTTGCATGCATGAATTAACATTTACCCCTACAAATTAAAGCCAATGATTATAACTTAAAGTGATGGGTCACCAAAGATTTGGAACGACATGAGGGTGAGTAAATAATGACAAAATCTTTTGGGTGAACTATCCCTTTTAAAACTGTTATTTTGACTGCGGTGCTCTACCTTTTCCCAAAGGCCAACACAATGATCGCCAGCATTATCCCAGCTGATGTCATGGTCTAATAGTTGGTAACATCACATCCTTAATATGACTTATGTCTTAGTGAGGTCAGTGTAAATTTACATGGGACAAAATGCACAGACAGGACATGGAAAACCATGGCTGTATTTAGACAACTGGACATGTTATAAAGCCAAGAATAACATTTGATAGTTTAGTTAATTACCTAATCTATTTAAATAGCATTATAATTAACAAGTCATGTGTCCAGTAATTTACAGCAGTTTAACAGGTGTTTTTAGAGCTGCAATGAGCAATAGTTTTTCGACAGTAGCTTTAAACGTCCAACAGAGGGCAATAAAACCTTCATTTGCACTAACTAATAGTAACAGGAGGAGTCTAGGAAAAAAACAATACCAAAACATTTCACATATATCAATTCATCGTATGGATAGCTAAAATGTGATATTTAAAATCAACAAGATAAATTCAGACTTGGTTTATTGCTTTTTCTTATAATAAATAATATAAACAAACAAGATTAAAACTGTTACAGCACAAAACAAGACAAAAAAAAAAAAAAAAAAAGTGTTAAAACTGCCGGACATTTAAGAGAAAAAGATGCAGGCACTTTTTAGAGAGAGGGCAAAAATGAAGATAAACATACACTGGAAAGCATTTCATCATAGTAGTCATACTTGAATCCCAATAACTGAACAATTATGAACAATTCAACAGCAAACTCTCACTCATATGATCAGACAAGTACAGTCATACCCAGAAACTGACAGGGATGTGGGCAGATTATTTAGCATCAGTCTACTTGGTTTTACTGTATCCAACACATTGAGTTATTAAATAAACTATGGATTTGGTTCATCACTTAGCAGAGCAAGAGACAATAGTATTACAGCTGCAAGAATTCACCCTTATGTATAAGTGTGGATAAAAGATGTGAGTCAATATAAACCCCAGCTTAGTCCACAGGATCAATTAGTCACATTAACAGCACATAGAATAACTTTCAAAAATAGGAAACTGTACAGAAAAAAAAAACAGGAAAAATGAATTATGTTCTGTAATGCTCAGAGAAGGGGAATTCTTGGATATTAACAGGAATCGTTTCTCACAAGCACAGCCTTTTCTGACTCCATTCCATGGGGTAGCGCAAATCTTCACTTCTTCCAACACAATCCCAGAAACTATTTCAGTTTAGGTGATATTCAATCCATATTCCTAATTTTTCTTTTAGCAACTTTCAAAAGGTTTGGAGGTACTTGGAAGAATCTTTGATGTCTGAATCATTGCGGTAGTGTTCCTGATCTAGATGAACATGACTGACGCTCTTTTTATCTGACATAACCTGTTTTAAAGTTCAGAATTTGGTCAACAGGTCAGGTCGAATCAGTTTGGATCTGAACGCCTGGTCATCTATCCCTCCAATGATCCTCCCATCACTTAAACTCGTCACACACATCTTAATATTTCTGTGTCAGAGGTAAAAGTTTAACATAAAACTGTCAGACCTCACTGACAGGAAGATCTGCATTATCCAGATCAAGTTGGGGCAAGGGATCGTCACACATTCCAAAGCTGCTACGTCGTCGCCACGGCGATTCGTGAGTCACTTTGAGAGGCGGGTTTCTTGCAGTGACAGGCGGGCATGTGGGCGGGGCAGGGGCAGCAGGCTCATGAAGTGCTCGCTGTCCCATGCCAGGCCTCGTGGGACCACGGCATTCTGGGTTTGCTGACACGGCAGGGCTTGCCGTCCAGGGGATGGCGTGACTCGTGTGCTGGCGGTAGAAACAGGAGCCGCCAACAATGAACTCCTAAATGGGAAGAATGAGGGACAGAATACATCTATGTAAGTTCTGGTCTGAATAAAGTGATTTTAGGAAAGCGTTAAGATCGATGCAGTGCGGTAATGATTTGAGAGCAGTCTCAGATGTGAGTAAGAACAACCGAGAAACGTATTAGAAGTTTTAGATGAGCTTAGCAGAAGAAGATGAGAAGTACCAGAGACCAGAGCCAGCAGAGCACCAGATCAGAAGTGTTAGTATTCAGAGAGCCCAGCTGTCCCACTCACTGGAAAACACAACATAAGAGAGAACGTGAGAAGCAGAGAGAGGTAGAAGCTGGACTGAACGATTGATTTTCCTGGCGCTAATAACTAAGAGATGTGCTTTCATTTGGCCAATAAGTTTCCTAAAGACACGGTCATTAGCCAGATTTTGGCAACAGCCCCTGTGTCACAATTCTTAAATATAAGAACATGAAGCACACGAAGAATATGAGCTTTAATAGGATCTCTAAATGTAACCTTCAGTAACAAAAAGGACCGTTTTTGTCTGATTAATTTTCAAGAATCCTCTCAGTCCATTCATAAAATATTCAATTCAAAACTCTTCAAAGATTTATCATGCAAAAATATTTTTAATTATATTTATATACCTTAAATTAAAATGTAGTAAACTTGCAAACTTTTAAAGTTTAAAAGTTTGGCGTCAGTAAGATTTTTTATCCTTTTTTTGTTTTAAATTCAGAGTGTGTTAAAAAGATCAAAAGTGACAATAAAGACATTACAAAATATTTATTTTTCAAAATAACTGGTGTTCTTTTAAAATTTCTATTCATCATAGAATTCTGAAAAATGTATCATCGTTTCCACAAAACTATCAAGGAGCACAACTGTTTTCAACATTGATAATATTAAAAAAGTTTGATCAGAAATTATTTGAATTGCTGGGGGAAGTCGTGGCCTAATGGTTAGAGTCGGACTAGTAATCCAAAGGTTGCGGGTTTGAGTCCCCGGCCGGCAGGGATTGTAGGTGGGGGGAGTGAATGTCCAGCGCTCTCTCCACCCTCAATACCACGACTGAGGTGCCCTTGAGCAAGGCACCGAACCCCCAACTGCTCCCCGGGCGCCGCAGCATAAATGGCTGCCCACTGCTCCGGGTGTGTGTTCACAGTGTGTGTGTGTTCACTGCTGTGTGTGTGCAATTTGGATGGGATAAATGCAGAGCACGAATTCCGAGTATGGGTCACCATACTTGGCAGTATGTCACTTCACTTATTTCTGAAGGATTGTGTGACCCTAAAATTAAAAAAAATAAATTTTAAACAATCAAAATGATTTTTTAATCGAACAACTTTAGCATTTTTCCCACATTTTGATCAAATTATGCATTTTAAATGAGTTCTTGTATTTCAGTTCAATAATATATATTGAGATGAATATCAAATATTGTTAAAGACTGAAAAATCTGAATTATTTTTAAGCGACACTGCCCAGCCCTAGGTAGAATGTGGGAGACAGAGACAGAGGTAAATATAAAGAAAGAAAAGAGTGGGGAGACGAAGGTTGAATGACAGAAAGAATATAAGGGAAAGATGGCAAATATTGAGACAAGGTTAGAACTGCATTCTGTGTTTAAGAGTTACTAATTAATCCACGAATATAAAAATATTATCATCAGTTTGAGAAGTGCAACACAACAGAAAAAAAGCATCTTAGTCATTGCTCTAGACTGTCCAAAACATTTTACCTAACAATCGTGTGAGAAAGCACAGACATGTCTAATCTAATAACAGCAGTAATTGAGGACCTGATGTCCGAGACTGGAGGGTTTACCTTACGAGACTAAAAGCTTACTGCAAGTCAGTACAGAGAAGTTTGGATGACTTTTATGAAACACAGACACCAAAATGCAACTCTCAAACACTAAAGCACACATAACCTCATCAAAACACACACACACACACACATCTTATTCAAAATATTGTGCAAATTTGTGAGGTTTGGAAATGTGTAAACAATATGATATGTTGAATGTTTATAACTTTTATAACTTAAAAAAAAAAAAATTAAATAATTTAAAATTAAAATTCTATTTTAAATTTCTCTCATTTAATATGCAGTTGCACTAATAAATAACACATAATGGAAGCAAAATGGGCCATGAATATGTTTTTGTGTTTATTTTAATCAGTAATTACCAGTCTGGATGATCATTTAGAATGGTGGAAAAAAATAAAGTCAAACTTTATGAACCATGTTACACACAACAATAAAGAATAATGAAATACAGAAGAGCAATTTAAATGTGTGAAACATGCGTTTTTGGTGTGTAGCAGGAGACTGCAGTGGGCTGGCAGAGAGGCTGAAGCATTAGAAATTAAGTGCAACAATATTAACCGTTAGTTCAAATCAAGGAGCCACGAGGTTGAGAAGAAACAGATGAGAACAAAACAAAGGTAAAATTAGCAGGAAGACATAGGGTCAGCGGAAAACTGAATGTGTGTCTGGAATGAACTGTTGAATAAGTTTATTTCTGCATTTGAACTGTTAGGTGTGTGTATGTATGTGAAGTTATTCTGGAAAAACGAAGTGGAAAAGATTAAGCTAGGTGAGTACGTCCGCGTGCGTAAAAAGGCTGTGCGTTAGCGACTCCTCTAAAGCGAAGCGAGGAAGAGGAAACAAGGGGCGGATCAAAGCGCCGGAGCTCACATACGTGCTGCCTTGAGTGACACGTGGTGTGTATCTCTGAATACAGGGGCTTGAATGCCTTCTGGCCTGACGCATCTGAAACAACAGTGCAAAGCTACATTAGAGGAAGAAAGGGAGAAAGAGATACAGGCGCCCCAAAAACGTATTTGGACACTTAATGTATGAATGTTATTGTATTAACATAACAAAATATCAAACCAAGTGGCATCTGCAAGTTAAAAAAACAAAAACACTTACTTTTGAATAATATACAGTATATATTGATATATAATTTAAAACAGTCAGTATGAAATGGAAATTCACCCTATCAAGTCTCTAAATGCATTTTATTGTGAATGATTATTGTGATTATCTTACTGTGAACAAGTTTTTTCAAACCATTTATTTTTTTATACAAAATGTTATAACTCCATTGACATGGAAGACTCTCTGGTGACATATTCTTGACTTCGCCAACATTTAGTTCTCTTAAGCACTGCTTTCATCTTACAAATGACTGCAAGCTCGCATTCAGATCTGTCTTCAAACAATCAACAACCGAACAGTACCAAGCTTCCACTGTACTTTTTTTTTCCCCTTTTTAATAATGTTTCACTTGGATATACGTCACAATACAGAAGATAACATTTGTTGCTACTACCATCTACATCTAAATGTTTAGCTTGAATATGTGCTCTTCCATATCCAATAAATGCTACTTGAATTGTATTTGACTTTTATACATTCAGTGTCCAAATACTTTTTGGGGTCACTAGGTTCAGAGGGGAGTGGGAGAAAGTATGAAAGGAACAGATTGTGGTCCACACATAAGTGTACTCTCTGATTCCAAAGTGCAATAACACTTCTGAGCCATTACCAATCTTAACCCAAACCACTGCAGTCATATTATTATTCACTCGTGTGTCTGTATGCGCGCGCATATGTGCATGTGAGAGAGAAAGCGATAGAAAGGCACATGATAGATATATATACACATATATACACATATACATACATATATATATATATATATATATATATATATATATATATATATATATTTCACACACTCTCCACATGTTCTCGGCTTGACTCATGAATTCATGCTCCATTGTTTTGCTCAGAGGCAGAGTGACTACCTGCGTTTGAATGCATGTGTGAGTGTGTGTGTGTACATACAGAGGCTGCGGACCGGCCTGGGCCCCTCTGAGCCACAATGGCTCCTGAAATAGCCTTGATCCAGCTGTGCATCTCCTCTGGACTATCAGCCTGAAACAGAATGGTAGAAAAAGATGGAAAGTTCATACATAATTTAAAAGAAACACAAAGAGATGCTGCAAAAGTTCTGAATGCTCAAGATTTGAGCCTGCAGATGTCTACATGGTTCAGAGATAAAGTGTAGAAACTACATACAATAAAGTCATACTCATTTTCACAACAGAGAGAAATTTCCATTTCAACACCCTTTTCAGAGAATCTTGAGATCTTTGGTCTCAGAAGTTCATGCTGATTCTTGACAAAACTTCTGACCTGGACATAAAATGTTCTGGAGGTTGTGACGACTTCAAAGAGGTTGTCTCGCATGATGATTTCACTGAAAGTGAAACAGGAAGAGAATAACTTGTATATGAAAGGAAACCTAACATGCCCATTTTTACAATATGTAATATAAGTCTCAAGTGTCCCCAGAATGTGTCTGAAGTTTCAGCTCAAAATACCCCACAGAAAATGTATTATATCATTTTGAAAATGCCTATTCTCTTTCATATCTTATTGCACTTAAACTGTCAAATACATGCGTTACAAAAACAGTCGGTTATGTCTGTGAAGGTAAACAGCTGGGAAAGAAATTGCATGTTTATTTTAAATCTGTGAGGCAGCAGCGTAATATACAGTACATAAATCAATAAATCCACAGCTCTCTTGTCTCCTCTGAGTCTGGGACTCTAAATATTTTTCTGTGTTTGTTAGTGCAGCCAAAGACAGAACAGTTAGCATGCTTTGCTCAAACTTTTGCCATGGCATTAGAACTGGTACATCGTCGTAACTTGCAAAAACACAATGGCAGTGCCATGGGCGGAAACTTTCAGATTAAGGGGTGGTAATATTATATTAAGTTCCTCTTTCTATGTCATGGGGGAGCGAAATCTGAGTGGCTTTTTTGTTTCCACAAGCTTGCAGAAAGGCGTATTACAAAAAAAAAAAAAAAAAAATACTGGGTTGTAATTTTTCACATTTTGTAGGCTGGTAGATTTACGGGGGATTTATAGCATTTTAACACAGAAAAGGTCAGATTTACATGATGCGTCACCTTTAAATCTATAACTATAAATGCACACAACCCTTCAAAAGTTTAGGGTTAATAAGATTTTTTGGGGGAAAAAACACTTTTAATTGGTTAGAACGCATTAAATTGATTAAAATTGCCAGTAAAGACATTTACAATGTTACAAAAGATTTCCATTTCAAATAAATGCTGAATCCTAAAAAAAACATTAAGCAGCAAAACCAAAACTGTTTTAAGCATTCATAATACTAAGAAATGTTTCTTAAGCACCAAATCAGCATATTAGGATGATTTCTGAAGGACTGATTAATTGAAGGATGACTTCTGTGACACTGAAGATTGAAGTGATGGCGTCTGAAATGTCTGCTTTCATCATAGGAAAAAATTATACTTTAAAACCTTTTTTTTTTTTTTTTGAAGTTATTTTAAATTATATTTTGAACTGTAGTGTAAATGCACAATCCAATTATTTCTTATTAAGAACCGAAGGATCCATATTCATAGGAATGTTCAGTCAAATAATAAGATTTCAAAGCATATGATTGGGAGGCATTCTGTTTGTACCCGTGTTTGCACTCCTGCACCTTATGGACCTCCTTCAGAAGAATAATCCGCAAAGGCTCCTTCTCCTGAAAGAGAAATGAAGTGAGAAAAGAAAGATAAGTCTCACAGAGCCAGATCTACTGCCATGGAGTGCCACTTTACAGCTTACTCTGTCCAAGAACCACCCAAATGGACTAAGTTCTATCCTCTAACAGCCAGACACACATGAACATATGCAGTTGAATCACACACAACTGGCAGCTGCCTGGAATCTCTCTGGTATTGTGCTGTTCATGTTGAGACAGAGCGCCGGTATGTGCTTTATCTTTTGTTCAGATTTAAAAAAAAGAAAAACTGAAATGCAAAAGAAAAAAACCCTTCAATTCATATTCTTTCTTTCATAAAACAGCAGACCTAAGGCCATTCCTAACAGTAGAGAGGCCTATACCTTCAATAAATAAATTTGCTAGTACAATTTAGCTTAGATGTCAAGATCAACAATCGCATGAAAAAGTAGCCATTCATCCTAAAATTTGAATTGTACAAGGCTTTGAGCAGCCTTCAACACAAACTATCAGATGTAACTGCTGCATAAATCGAGAATAAATACACAACATACCAGATCAGACTTGAAGTAACTCATTGAGTTCTGCTCCAGAACAAAATATCTCCTTTTCCAGTTCTTCATCTGATATAAGAGGAAAACAGTAACATGTAATGAATTCTCTCCAGTAGTCACCCAGTTTCATACATTCCACAAATAAGATTTGAAATATAATACTTTTTGGTATTTTTGAACACACACACACACACACACACACACACACACACACACGTAACTCCACAAGACCTAGGTCAAAAAAGTCTCTCAGACTCACCAGAGCCCCTTGTTTGACGCAGTATCCTGCTTTAATAAGGGTCTGATCCTGCCCTGCTCTGGAGTGCAAATATGAGGGATGGTTTGGAGCCTTCCTCAAACCCACTTTCTCTCCTCCAACACTGTGTCCCACCTCTCCATCCTGCTGAAAGAAGGGAAAAAGCAGACATAAGAACATGCAGAAAAACACAATGCTCTACAATTTCAAAACTAGCCATAGGGTTTTATTTCTTTGTCCATTATTTCAATTCAACTGCTCACTTGTGAAGTACTAGGAGGCTACATGCCATTGAACTACCATGTTCAAGGCCCAGAAAGGTCGTAAGGACATTGTTAAAATGGTTCATGTGACATCAGTGGTTCAACCTTAATTTTATGAAGCGATTAGAATACTTTTTGTGCGCAGAGAAAACAAAAATAATTATATTATTCAACAATTGCTTCTCTACCGTGTCAGTTTTTGATGCACGATGCCCACAGTACCATGCAAGCGTGTGCGTTCCTCTGCTTGCAAACAAGGTGCATCCGGGTTTTACGTCAAATGCCGGCTCCTGCGTCAGCAGCAACACGCATGCATCGTGGTACTCTTGTGAATGCGCGTCGACTGACACAGAAGACAAGAAACAAAAAGTATTCTCGCAGCATCAAAAAATTAAAGTTGAAAGATTGATTGACATGGACTATTTTAACAATGTCCTTACTACCGCTCTGGGCCTTGAACGTGGTAGCTCTCTGGCTGTCTATGCAGGGTCAGAAAGCTCTCAGATTTGATCAAAAATATCTTAATTTGTGTTATGAAGATGAACGAAGGTCTTACGGGTTTGCACAACATGAGGGCAAGTAGTTAATGACAGAATTTTCATTTTTGGGTGAACTATCCATTTAAGCCGATGTGAGTGAGAATACCTGTGTCTGTGTGACGACAGCCACTCCTGCAATGATCTCGGTCTTGTATGGGACCTGTTTCTTGTTTCCATTTGAAGTCAACTTCTGACTCTCAGAGTGAACAGCATCAGAGGACTTAGGAACCTGGGAGAGACAAAAAAAAAAAAGAAAGAAAAAGAAAATGACAGAACGAACGAGTGAGAGGGAGTTTTCAAAGACAAGCAAAATCAGGGCAGCAGCAAAAGACTGAAAATGCAAAGCAATGCAACAAAAAAAATTGAGGGATAAACGTGAATGGAGCACAGACGAATTAACCATCAATTGTGAGACTCACAGGATAACTCAACAACGGCTTATTGTGTAGCCCTTCAATCCATCAGCCCACGCTCCAAGAGTGTCTGGCCTACAGTGAGAGCTTTTCCTGCCATTGCATGTGGAAGTGTGATATATTAGTGATACAGAGAGAGTGAAAAAGACCAGAGGAGACATTGTAGGGTACGTGTGAGTGTGAGAGGGCATTCTGAAGCGATGTTGACTCAGAGGTGAGGGTCGTTCAAACAATACAACTTCCCGTTAGTCAGCCAAGTGACTCGGCATCAGGATGAGGAACGCAAAGTTTAAACAGGACAGAGTTTTTTTTGGAGAAACTTTCAACTTCCTGTGCATGCATGTATGCATTTGCCTGCACATACACTCAGAGAGAGGGTAAAGATTCCAATTAGGAAACTTTGTTTTATTGTGTGGGTGTTTTCTTATTGTACTTTGCTTGCAAATGCTTGAAATTAAAAATTTGGGTTACGTCTAACAGATAAACTCCCAGAGAATCCTAATCAGAATCTCCTGCCCAGTGAACAAGTCTGCAGTGTTGACAGAACCACTGACACTGACTGAATGAACTTGTTGAATGCTTTCATTGTTTCTTTAAATGTTCCTGTGTGCAGCAGTCTGGGATATCAGATTAACATGTGAGCTTGTTTAATAACAGCTAGATAACTAATGCAAACAATCAGGGCTTTAAAGAACCCTGAAAGGGAGACACAATAGCTAATTTAATATATATTTGCACACAATGAAAACGTAAAACAAGGGTAAATTAACACTTTTGTTTAAAAAAGTATTCAGCACACAAATAAAAGTGACAGTCAAAACCTCTACACTGTTCCATCTATTTAATCTATTTTTGCTGTTCTTTTCAACTTCCTATTCATCAAAGAATCCTGAAAAAAAGTATCACAGTTTTGCCCCAAATTTTAAGCAGGACAAGTGTTTTCAACATTGACAAAAATAAATATTTATTGAGCAACAAATCAGCAAATTAGAATGATTAAATAAAACATTAAAACGGAAAACATATTTATAATTGTAATAACTTATTTTGTTTTTACACTGTATTTGTGGTCAAACAAATTCAGCCTGGCTGAGCATTAAAAAAAAATATTTCAAGCATTATGGTAGAATGTAATGTCAGATGGTCTGATGTAATTAAATTATTACATTACAGTACATTTTAACTGCAATAAAGGAAAATTATTTTATTACAGTCATAAGAATAAATATGCGATTGATTACAATACACAATTCATTTTATTATTTATTTGTTTAATTTGTTAAATTATGAAATAAAAGAGCAGTACATTTTTTGTATGGGGTTATAGATGGATATAGATAAATGCATGCTCACACTTGTGCATTTTGAGTGTGCGTACTCACTGTGATTTTGGTTGCATTATTGAGCGCGTTGACCCATTCCACAAGATCCTGCTGATCATTAGCCTGCAGGAAGAATTTCCTCATTCCTGCGTTGATGACTGCACACAGGCAGAGAGAAAGAGCTTAACCCCATTTCCCATAATGCAATGGCCATAACTCTAATTTTGCTGAGTAGTTCTGAGAAATATCAGTGTATCAGAAGGAAGTGTATTTTTAAAATGCCCATAAATCCCAAAAGCTCACAGATAGCCTGTTTTAGAGCTCAGCCAACTTTATGGATTATCTGCTTATGCTCAGTCAATAAAGCAGTGCGAATCAATTTCAAACTAAAAAAAGCTACCACAAAATGGAAAATGACTAAATTTTTCCTGCAATGTCTGTTAATTCAGTGGCTTTCAGTGTTTTTCTGGGATGAAAAGGAGAACGCTAGAATTATCTGCATCACAATAAACTCCATTGTGCATGTGTAATATTCATTATGCGCAGCTGTACTGAAATTTTTGCCTTCCACCAATAGTTCTCCCTCGTGCAAGTGACATCATTCCGTGTCCTTGTATGGTTCAAATTTTGCTGATAGCACATTTCTAAGTGTGTGTGATATTTTCCTCACAATGACATTTTGAAAATGACTACTTTTGTGACTCACATCAAAACATTAGTCATGAATCACTGACAATCCTTAACTCTAGTGAGCTGTTGCAAGTGAGTGAGTTGAACCTGTGAACCAGATCAGACCGGTTTGTAAACTGAATCAACTGATTCATCTAACCCAAAATACATTTTTGTCATTTTAGAGTGTCACAGCCACAGAGCGGCAAGAGTTTTTTGTTTTGTTTTTCTTTCATTGTGCGTTTCATGGTAGAAATATAGTTATATGGGCTTGGAAGCTGAATAAATAACTCATAAATTATAAATAATGAGTGAACTGTTCCTTAAACTATATCTCGATAAAAGCAACTGTTAAAAAGTTAGAAGGACTGGTGGTTATTTTTGATGAACTAAACCAATAAACAGGATTTCATAAACACTTCAATATGAAGTTCAGATACTACAGAAGCATCCTGCAGAGAGCAAGATTTTAGAAGCACATGTGCACACATACACACATCGATCAAGTGACCAGACCACCGTTTCCTGTTTCCACTCATGTTGCGCAGAAGGTTACCATGTGCACAGCAGTAACCGTACATGCAAAGCAAAACAAAAGTTTGTGTGTATAAGCTGTGAGAATGAGTATGGGCTCAAAATCATCTCAAAGTGTGTATGTGAAATAGAACAGATGGAAATAATGATGGATGCATCAACATAATATTACAATCCATTTTCAGAATTACAAAAGCAGTGCTTACAGTAAAAACATGATCTAAAACTAACCGTATAAGCTTTCTGTTTAGCACCTAGCCAGTATTTAAACCACAAACCCTTCAGTCAAGCACTGAGACTTGAGCTGCAACTCTCAAGGCCTGTTAACATTATGTGAGATCTTGAAAATAACATCAAAGTGTTACATGATTTGAAATATGATATGAAAATATGCTTGTCAGTCAGAAAGTGTTTCACATTTCCAAGCAATTTAAAAATAAGTAAATGTGACCCTGGACCACAAAACCAGTCATAAGTAGCACTGGTATATTTGTAGCAATAACCAACAATACATTGAATGGGTCAAAATGATCCATTTTTATTTTATGCCAAAAATCATTAGGATATTAAGAAAAAATCATGTCCTATGAAGATATTTAGTAAATTTCCTACCATACATCTCTCAAAACTTAATTTTTTATTAGTAATATGCATTTATAAGAACTTATTTTTTTTAAATCAAAATTTAGATTTTTGTAAAACCCTCAGATTCCAGATTTTCAAATAGTTGTATTTCAGCCAGATATAGTCCTATGCTAACAAACCATAAAACAATGGGAAGTTTATTTGTTCAGTTTTCAAGTGATGTATAAATCTCAGTTTAAAAAAAATTGACCCTTATAACTGGTTTTGTGGTCCAGGGTCACAAATGTAAAAAGTTATAAATAAAAAAAGGAGTATATTAGTTATGGAAAAAAGTTAAATAGAAGGCTTACGCTTCTACAATAAAGACAGAAAAATTAGATACTGAACTAAATCTAAGGCATCATAACATTCCAAAAACACCAGTTATATTATAATCAGAAATCTGATAACTTTGTACCAGAATGAGGGTGAAGTACAAGTGCGTTTAAATGTGAGAAAGTCTTACCAAAGCAGTACTCCGCTTTTGGCCTCTGTTTGGTGGCATCACTGACCTAAGACAATAGTGGGAGTGGGAGCCTTGTAGCAATTTCTCAAAAAGCAATGACGCACAAATGGTAGAATGTGTGAAAACTGTTGTATGTTTGAAAAGGTGGCAGCTTACCTTGGATATGTAGGTGAGACTGAGGGAACCCACGTGTTTGGCACCTACAGGCAGGTTCTAGAAGACCAAGATCCAATATTATTCTCAGATAGTGAAACAGAACTAAATTACCCAATATCCATTTCGATTTTAGACAGATCATACCTGCGGGTTGTCCATGTACCAGACCAGACTACCCTGCTGAGTGTCCAAGATGAAATACCGTCGCAGGAATTTGCCGCTGTTCTCCAATTCTTCGATATCCAGGAAACCGCAGATGCGGTTCTGCCGGTCCACGTAAGGCATGTCCCCCTCTCTTCACACTACTCATTCCCCCCTCTCTCTGATATCAGTAACTGCTCAAGACAGAGATGGAGATGGAAAGGAAGGAGGAGCATGGGATTCAAGATTTTTATTCGTCACATACACAATTATACAGAGTATAACCAGCAGTGAAATGTAAGTCAGGTCCGCTCCAAGGACAGTGCAATTATATAGTACACTAATATTAAGAAATAGAAAAGTAGAAAAAAAATAGGATACAAAGATTGGAAAGAGAGAGAGGTTAGTCAGACTAACAGTAAATGAGCTGATGCACTTATGCGGTTTTAAAAATCCCCCTTCCTTCCTCGATGACCCCTATGTATTCCTTTCTCTCCCTTTCTTGTGCTCTTTCAGCTGAAAAATATTTTCTTTCTTTGATGTGTCAAAGTATTCTGCACAGGATATGAATCACAGCGCTGCTTTGAACAAGACCTTTTTTTTTTTGATTAGGAGGAAATAAAAAAAAAAAGTTATAAAAAGATCTTTTAAAAAAATTGTATATTAGAACTGTTAAAAGTGAAAAGTTGCATAAGAATAAGAAAACTAGATTTTGGGTAAAAAAAAAAAAAAAAAAATGTACTTTCAATTAAAAACATTATATATTATTGTATATTCAACAGAATTTGTTTTGTCCTCAATTAATTATTTTAAACTTAGGAGCGGTAACTCATAATTCACAATAGATCAAGAAGAAATTAATACTTTTATTCAGCAAGTATTAGGTATTAAATTGATAAAAAAAAAAACTTGTACATTGTTACAGAAAAAATCTATTTCAAATAAATGAAATACAATTTTAAACTTTCCATCCAAAAGAATCCTGAAAAAACGTATCAGGGTTTCCAAAAAGATATATAGCAGTACACCAGTTTTCAACATTGATAAATGTTTCATGAACACCAAATCAGCATATTAGAATGATTTCTGAAGGATCACGTGACACTGAAGACTTGAGTAATGGCTACTGAATATTCAGCTTTGCAATCAAAAAAATAAATAAAAAAATAAGACAATAAAATAAAAACAACAGGCATTTTAAATTGCAATATTATAATCACAGTATTGCTGTTTTATCTGATTTCCGATCAAATTTAGTGTACATATTTTTGCAAAGTGCTCTCTCAAGCTGTATTACATAACATTCAAAAACATTCTGACAACACGTGAATATGGCACATAACGTGTCGGCAAAACCAAGAATAAATCCACCATTCCACTCTTGTATTCTGAGGGCAGGGGCATTAATGGCATGAGTGTAAGTCATAAACAGACACAGGCTGTGAAGGAAGACAAGGCCTGCTGTGTCATCGCCCTGCAGAAGCAACAATGACCATGAGTCACTTCACCAATTAGCATGGAGAGCTGTTCGGCCCCTCCCTGGGTTCCAGAGCACAGAATCAGCCTTGTGTTCTGGAATGCTCATAGGTTCTAGAGAAGCCCTGTTCTTCTAAGTCTTAGAGTATGCACTGCAGGCCTTTACCATGAAAAGCAAAACATGACATATACAGCATTTGGGTTTGAACAAAAGCACACATATCTCATTCTGAGCTGTTATCTGCTGATGTGCTGCTTATCAGAGCCGGCAAAAGCAGGGTAACAGCTGGAGAGGATTCAGATGCCTTATTCTCGCTCTCTTCCTCTTGATTTTCATATTAGATTAGGCAGATAGTCTCCAAGACAGGTCTGGTCACATTCTAGACAGGATTCGTTTTGTTTTAGACTAGACCAACCACATTAACACACACATACACACAAAGTTAAGAAGCCAAACTCCTTATCTCTGGATCTTAGACGTGTGTGTGTGTGTGTGTGTATATAAGAAGGTTAGAATTGCATGTTGAGCTTAATTTGTTTATGTTATTTGATGTACTTCAACACAAGCAGACACACACACACACACACACACACACACACACACACACACACAGAGAAAGACACTTACTACACAAGTTTAGGTTAGTTTGCATGCACATATCCTTCTTTGAATCCCTGATTAAAAAACAAATCTGCTATTTCACTGACAAAGATGAACGTCATAGATAAGGCACATGATAGACCACTTTAACCCGGACTGTGTGTTTGCATGTGCACAGCACAAGACATACTCTCTGTGACCTAATTCACTCATATATTATTATAAACCAAAGGTTGGCATATTTGTGCAGCATTTCAGGCAAAACAGACAAGAGCGCACACCTCACACATTTGTTTTGAACCATGTAAGGTTGTCAGAAGGGTTGCACCAAGCTCTTGCCCTTGAGCTGTTTCAGCAATTGCAAACATGCACATAGACACATTAAGGTTATTATAGTTTTTACATTTTCAAATTTGTGTTTGTTTTAAAGGGTTAGTACTGTCATCAGTTACCCTTACAATTACCTGCCATTACAAACCCAAAGACTTGTTTTATGTTTGAAACACAAAATACAATACTTTTCTGTCCAATATTTAGTAAACAGCTTGAATGTCGTTATGAACTTTTTGAAGCGTCAAACATTTTGATAGAACAGACCTCAGAAAACTCTCAGGTTAAATTAAAATATCTTCATTTTTGTTTTGAGGATAAAAGAAACATTTTATGGGTTTGGAACGACATGGAGCATGGACATTCATTTTTGTGTGAACTATGCATTCAGTCTTATTTTTACACTGACTTAACATTTCGGTTTAGTTTCATTTAAATTACAGTTTAGTTTTCATTATATGGCTATATTTCATTTTAATTTTTTAAGTTTGATCTACAGCTGTACCAATTATAGTCAGGGAATCAGGAACTAACATTTGCTAAAATTAGCTAAATCTCAAAGGTTTCTTGATAGCTTTGTTCCATTTTTGAGTTTTCTAGTTGCTTCCATTAATAATTTGATTTCAGTTTACGAAAATGTATTTTGAAATCTTGGCACACACAGTGTAGACTGTGCACATCTGTACAGTAAACGGATCTGTTCCATCTGTATTAAAAGATATCTCAAAGACATTCACAAGAGAAATAATGGTCTTTCCTTGATTTCTCTGTTGATCATAACTAACCTTTGGATAAACTTCACCAGCATAATGGAAACAAATGAAGACTAGAGTAAGGTGGTAAAAATATGTTGAAATCAAAGAATGCTTCCCTAGAATGTAAAATTAATGTCTTATGCAAACAATTCTGCATGTCCACTAAAACATGTAACATCTCTATCTACAAAAAGTGATGTCCTCAAACACAATCACCTGCTGTTATGCAACATTTCAACACATTTTAGGTCAGGTGTCCATTGGTTGGTCTGTGGTAAGGGCAAGCCAAAAACAGAATGCTTATGATAACACAAAACCATAAAAGAGATGTTGCCAAAATATAAGCAATAAATTAAATAACAAAATACAAATATGTACTATGCTAATTTTCATGATTGTTTCCACGACTTATATATATATATATATATATATATATGGGATCATTTTACAGTTACAATCAGAGTTACAATCTAACTCTCTCTCTCTCTCTCTCTCTATCTATCTATATATATATATAACAACTATCTTTTACGTGCATATATGCAAACCAAAAAGATCTTTACTTTTACAAAGATTTACATAACTGCCATCTTTAAATGATAAAGTAAACGTAATCATACTCTTTAAATGGGGCAATTCAGAAAAGTCAGATAAGATACCATCGAAATAAGACCGAGATAAGAACGAAAACTTACAATCAATCCATCAACACATAACGACTCAAATCTGATCTTGTTTAAAGAAATCAACATTTATGTTGTGATATTAATGATATTGTTATAATGGCGATGGAGGCATGCTCAGAGTTACAATCTAGCTTTATATGATAAATATTATCCTTACTAGATTAACTCTATTTGATCATTACAAGGATGTGTCTAAAATCCACGTCTGTTAGTTAGCAACAGCGCGGAAAAGCCCAACCTCGCCCTGTCTCCATTTAATCCTGCCTTGAATCTACAGCAGGATCCGTGTTTACACTTTAACACAGCTCCATATCCATAAACGCACTCACACAGAGACAGATATCCTAGAAAGGGTGATTTCTCAAACTACTCACTCGGTTTGTTATCGCTGAAGTGGTTCGGTTCAGCCCATCTCCAGCTCGTGCTCTCGTTCACAAACTTCACGAGTGTTTTTCCTGCGGGAGCGGAAGTGGCTGTATACGTCACTGCGTCAGCTTAAATGTGTCTGTTTTTTTCTTTCTCTTTTCTCTCGTTTTCATTTTTTCATACAGGCAGTTGTAAAATATTATTAGGGGTTCGAGCACGTAGTGCTGAAACCCTTTTGTAATTGTTAGGATTTTTTTTATTATTATTCACTAAAACTGATCGTGCAGTATGGAGCGATTTTTGTGCCAATATTTATCAAACAAATCCAGTGTTTTGCAAATAAACACAATCTGCTTTGCAAAGAAAAACTCGACTTTCAAACAAACGCAAAGTGATTTTCAAATACAAAACTGTTTGAGAGAAAATGAAGAGGTATTCACAAATATATGTATTGTGTGTTACAACTGTGAGACTCATTTGCCTTTTTATGAGGAAACTTGGCTTGATTTTCTCACAAATGCGACAGGCTGATTTTCTCACACGAGTGCGGGCTGATTTTCTCACATGTGCAATTGAGCAACTTTCTTTTCCAAAACAGCAGATGGCGCTCTTGGTCAATTTACGCTAGTCTCCCGAGACCTGAAACACCTCTTTACCTTTTCAGACCAATATGAGTGGGGAACATTTGTGGGGAACACATTTACATATACGTTTAGCATGTAGAGGATCATTATGCAGCACCCAACACAATTATGGGAATCAAATGGAAACAATTAACAGTTTAGTTGTAATGGCACAAAAATGAAAAATAAGAAAGGGGGCCATCTTACCCCAACACTGGGGTAAAATGACCGCCTAACTGGGGTAAGAAGCCCCCAGGGGCATCTGATCTTTACAGAACATTTTATCTAAAGGCCAAATTAATTCTAATAATTTTATTTTCAGGAAAAAAAAATCATTAACTAAACTGGTAAAATTGTGCATCTTGGCAATGTAATGTGAATAAATTTACTGAAAAGGAGAGAGAGAGGTAAAACAGATAAATAAATATTTGCATGATTACTTCCAACTTTAACTTTACACTTCAGAGGAAAAAAATTAAATCAAAAATTATTAACTTAAAAAAAATTAAATCCGCAGCGAACAAATATATGTATAAACTTTGCATATTCAATGTAAACACACAGTTCAGCTTTTTCAGATATCGAAAAATTAGATAAATTGACCTCAAAACGGTTCTAATGAGATTACTCTCACAAATACCATTGCTCAGGTGTAATGTCAAAATGAATTAGTGTGCACGCAATTTATAAGTAACGTGATGTGACATACGGCCAAGTATGGTGACCCATACTCGGAATTTGTGCTCTGCATTTAACCCATCCAAAGTGCACACACACAGTAGTGAAGACACACACACACACACCGTGAACACACGCCCGGAGCAGTGGGCAACCATTTATGCTGCGGCGCCTGGGGAGCAGTTGGGGGTTCTGTGCCTTGCTCAAGGGCACCTTAGTCATGGTATTGTGGGTGGAGAGAGCTGCACATTCACTCCCCCCACCTACAATTCCTGCTGGACTTGAGACTCGCACCCTTTGGATTATGAGTCCGACTCTCTACCCATTAGGCCACGACTTCCCAATAAGTATAAATTCTTCACCAGTTCTTTGGCATGACTGAGGGGCTATATAGCACCGCTACCATATACAGAACCTGTTAAGCTCCTGTATGGTTCTTCAGTGGTTCTTTGGGGTGATTAAGGTGCTATATAGCACCACTGCCATACAAAGAACCTGTTAAGTCCCTTTAAAGGTTCTTTACGAGCCAAAGAACCACTGTTGGTGCTGTTTAGCACCATTTTTTTGAAGAAATACAATGCAATCTGCCACCTCTTATGGTTCTACATAGCACCATTTGACAAAGGTGCTGTATAGCACCTTTAAAGATATGGTTCTATATTAAAAGAGGTTCCCCTATGATTACGAGCCAAGAACCACTTTTAATGCTATATAGCACCATTTTTTTAGAGTGAATTAAACGGATGTGTGCAAAGGTTTTATTAGCCTATACTGCTGCTACTGCAATCTATGATCATTAGGTTATCTCAAACAACTGTGTCAACAAATATATCTAGTTATCTATCACATCAAGCTGTGTCTTTTCCACGATTATGGTGCTTTATAGTTTTTTTTTTCTTTTTCTCAACACAGGCTTTATGGAAAACATGGATACAAAAAAATAAATTTAATACATTGCACATACAGAAAGACACAAATTGTATTACATTATATGACCAAATCACCAAACACCAATGACTTGTACATAAGGGTACTGTCATTTTAGACGCGTCCAAAACTGTTGCTACAGAGATGGAAATACAGTTTTTAAATAGGTGAATTATGCATCCATCTTTGTTGCCACAGTTTTGGAAGTGCCTTTTTCTGTTCTAAAGAAGGGGGTGTCCCAATACTTTTGTCCATATAGTGTATGTACAAATCATTGGTGTTCGGTGATGAGTTTTTGGCTCAAAGTCTGCATTTTTTTTTTTAGTCAAGTCAAGTCAAGTCAGCTTTATTGTCAATTCTTCCACATGTACAGTACATACATACATTTATGTACTTATATTATAAGTACACGTTACTTATAAAGTACAGTACATACATTTAAAGTCACACCAGAGGTGTTCAGCTGGGATTAGGACTTGGCTTTCTGCAGACCAGTCAAGTTCTTCCACACTGACTGAATCAATCATTTCTTTTAGAGCCTAGAATCATTTCTTTTAGAGCCTTATACACAGAGGCGCTGTCATGTCAGACTAGAAAAGGGTCCTGTCCAAACTGTTGCTATAAAATTAAAAACACACAATTCTCTAGAACAGGGGTTTTCAACCTGTGGGGCGCGCCCTGGTGCTGGCCTGGGGACAGGTCAAGGGGGTCGCGAGCATCAATTAATTCAGAGACATTGCCTTGAAGATTTATGAATACGAGCTTTCAATTCTTCAGCCATCCGCTAGGGGGCAATCTGACTCCCGCTGTTCGGCGACAGTGAGAATGGTGTAAAATAGGGGTGTGCGATATGACGATTTTTGATCGTGGATGATAAAAATGTCTCCACGATCTGCTTTTGAAGAAATATCGTAGTATCGTGCTACAGCACACATTCTGTCAAATACAGTTCTGGTCTCCGTCTCTATATACTGTACAACACGACATACAGCAGTAGAGTTACTCTGACAGGACACTGCACTTATTCGCGATCGCAAAAGTACATTATTTGCACACAAGCCTTGCTGGTTAAATGTTTCATTCGCGCGCTGGTCTGAGGTGCCCTTTTTCTGAGCGCATACACCTGAAGGGCGCGCACTAAAAAGCCTGTCTAACAGCGCCAGATTACTCAACTAACTTATGTTTTGCGCTAATACTATCAAAACACACAAGCTTTACATACAGACTCAGTTGGTTATCTCTAAAATGAAAGTAAATAGTTAAGAGAGAAACGGATGCGTGCCTGTATATTAGATGCGTGCAGCTCTTAAAGGGACAGGACACTAAACATGCTGTCGACTGTCATTAAAGGGATAATTCACCCTAAATTTTAATTTCTGTCATTATTTACTCACTCACGTTGTCCCAAACCTCTATTAATTTCTTGTGCTGAACCCAAAATAAGATATTTTGAAGAATGAGGGTAACCAAACAGTTGCTGGTCCACATTGAATTTGATAGCAGGAAAGAAAAATCCTATGGAAGTCACTGAGGACCAGCAACTGTTTGGTTTTCCACCTTCTTCAAAATAGCATTTATGTTCAGCAGAAGAAAGAAACTCATTCAGGTTTAAAACAACTTTTGAGTAAATGATGGTATAAAAATAAAACATTATGACAGAATTGACAGACAGATGACAGAATATTTATTTTTGGGGGAACTAGTCATGTAACGTTAACAAAACAACAAAACGCAAAGAGAAAAATCACTCACTATTCTTGACTGAAAATCTTTAATACAGTTTAGTGTCCTGTCTCAGATTTACACTGAATCAGGTAAACTGGTTATATGTTTATGTTTCTTAATGCTATGCACTGGAAACGCAGCAAACAATATGTGAATGATGTTCGCACACTACGTGAAATTAGACAAATTTAGGGGGGCGCATGTTACATGTAAAAAGGAAACTAAAACCATTAGGTGGCGGCAAGTTACTGATTTTATCACTGAATCATTCATTGAATTGATTCATTTGAACGGCTGATTCATTCAGGAACGAAGCAAGTCCCAATGTGCATACTATCCACCCTATCTGCCCTAAATAGTATTGAAAATTATTAATATCACATATAATTTAGGATGGATAGTATGCACATTGCGACTCAGGCACTAGTGACTTTATGAATGAGTAATTGAATTGACTCACTAGATTTGTTTAAAACGCAGATTCATTCATAGCGCTGTGTTTGAATGGAGATGTATGTGCGGCGGCTCAGTTGTGAGTTTGTTTGAAAATATTTTAGTTGACGAATTAGAGCAAAATCAGGCAATACTGGTATAGTCAAACAATGTAAGTCACTTAATATTAACTTTTTGTTCATTGAAATCAGTCATTGTTCTTATAGGCCAACAATCCCCTGCTGTTACAGTTACTTTAATGATAACGTATGCTACTATGTACCATTTTAATTTCTATAATGTTAAGGACGTTCCTGTCATCTGTTTGCAGTGTTACCCGAATATGGCGTGATTATCAAAAAGACTGGGTGAATTTATGAATGAACGCGTGAAATGTCTGTCACAAAACTATATTGTTACGTATCCGCGCCCTTTTTTAAGTTGGTATACGCAAATCCTTGACCTTTCCTAGTGGGTAAACGGGGTATACCTGCATATCACGTAGACTACACCATGTAGTATGACATACTATCCACCATGTTGTCATTATCATGTGACCTACCAGTGTCAGTTGCACCCCTTCACTGCCATTCAGAAATCCTTTTCCCCAAACCTTACATATATTTGCTGCTTTTATTGTGTGTACTAGAGCCACCTTGGCCTTTATATGGCCTCACTACTAATTAGAGGAGGAAATCCTTATGACAGATCAATATCCTGGATCCTGAAACTACATAGGCTAATTGTGGAAAAGACACAGCTATGTATCTGTTGACACAAAGCTTATGACAGTGGTGTGATCAGAGACAGATATTTAATTCAGCTCAATGTGGCAGTGCTTTTCTGTTCAAAGCACATTTTTGTTCTTTAAAACTTTATATATTTTGAAATTTAGCCATTATCTCCTCTACCGATTTTGAAATGCTCTCCTTATTTTGGAGCTACTTTCATGTCTCTTGTGTCACATCACAGTCTTGCTCTCTTTTGTTTCCTAAATTAATTTATATTTTTATACAGTATTTTCTGTAATGGTAAAAAAGAAAATATGGAAGTATTTGTACATTTTTCACAAGTATGTTCTGTTTTAGTGTAGTTCTTGTCAGGGCCAGATTAAGGCAAGGATCTACTGGGCACGTGAACGCAGACAGACTCCATATACCAGCCATGGTTCTAGTGTTCCGTGTTCCTGTGTTTATTTTGACCTAGTTTAATTTGGTCCTATTTTCCCACCATTCGTTTATTTCTATGGTTACAGATTATGTTCACCTGTACCTCTTTATTAATCCCCGTTTATGTTTATGTCTGTTCATTGTCCAGTATTAAGTTAATGCAAGCTGTTATGTTCCCCTTTGTTGCACCTGTGCTTTCGAGATTGTTGTGTTTATTATGATTAAATACTGCAAAGATCTTAATCTTCTCTTCCTTGCCTGAATGTGACAGCATTATGTGTAGGCTACAATATATTGTAGGTAGTATGTGTACAATATACAGTTGCATGCGAAAGTTTGTGAACCCCTTGCAGAATCTGTGAAAATGTGAATAATTTTAACAAAATAAGAGAGATCATACAAAATGCATGTTATTTTTTATTTAGTACTGTCCTGAGTAAGATATTTTCAATAAAAGATGTTTACATGCAGTCCACAAGACAAAAAAATAGCTGAAATTATTAAAATAACCCCATTCAAAAGTTTGGGAACCCTTGGTTCTTAATACTGTGTGTGGTTACCTGGATGATCTATGATGCTTTGTGATGGTTGTTCATGAGTCCCTTGTTTGTTCTGAACAGTTAAACTGAGCACTGTTCTTCAGAAAAATCCTCCAGGTCCTGCAGAATCTTCAGTTTTCCAGCATCTTTTGCATATTTGAACCCTTTCCAGCAGTAACTGTATGATTTTGAGATCCACCTTTTCACACTGAGGATGATTGAGGGACTCAAACACAACAATTAAAAAAGGTTCAAACATTCACTGATGCTCCAGAAGGAAACACGATGCATGAAAACTTTTGAACAGAATGAAGATGTCCAAATTTTTCTTATTTTGTAGAAATATATATTTTTTTCCATTTAGTTCTGCCCTTCGGAAGCAACAGAAGCTACTTGCATGTTTCCTGGAAGACAAATTAAGTACAATTTACCTTGATCTTCAAATTCAAAAAGTTTTCACCCCCGGCTCTTAATGCGTCGTGTTTCCTTCTGGAGCATCAGTGAATGTTTGAACCTTTTTTAATTGTTGTGTTTGAGTCCCTCAACCATCCTCAGCGTGAAAAGGTGGATCTCAAAATCATACAGTCAATGCTGGAAAGGGTTCAAATATGCAAAAGATGCTGGAAAACTGAAGATTCTGATTCTGGATTTTTCTGAACCGTTCAAAACAAACAAGGGACTCATGAACAACCATCAAAAAACAGTCGTGGATCATCCAGGTAACCACACACAGTATTAAGAACCAAGGGTTCCCAAACTTTTGAATGTGGTTATTTTAATAATTCCAGCTATTTGTTTTGTCTTGTGGACTATATGTAAACATCTTTTATGGAAAATATCTTACTCAGGACAGCACTAAATAAAAATAACATGCATTTTGTATGATCTCTCTTATTTTGTTAAAATTATTCACATTTTCACAAATTCTGCAAGGGGTTCCCAAACTTTCGCATGCAACTGTATTTAACATAATCACTCCATAATCTCACTTTGTGTGTCAACAGAAATATCCATAAATTAACACAGAGTCAAGAGTAATAAAAGTTGCATAAAATTCAGCTGTGTCTTTTCCACGATTATATGTTGCTCTATAGCTTTTTCCCAGCACAGGCTCCAGGATATTCATGTGTCATAAGGAAATCCTTCTTAGGCTGGGCTTGACTATTTAAGTGATGATTGAAAATTTGAAGACAAACTTGATCAGAAGAGGAAGATGGACTCTCTGAATATTCTTCTCTGTCTGCTTCTAACTGCCTTTCAGGGTAAGATTATTATTTATTGTCAATAGAAAACTGTGCAATTTATGCAACAATTGCTAACTTGAACATCATGTGTTTCACTCAAATATATTTTTTTTTCAGTTCAAAGAGCTGGCTTTGTAATCATAGACATAGAAAAACATTTAACACATTTCACATAAAGAAAGACAGGCTTTACATTACATTAAATCTCATGTCTGTTTATTATATTACAGCAAAAACCATTGGGTCATGGACAACATGTAAGTATCCTTCAACATTTTATACTGTGGGACATTGGTTTTATGCATGTTTTCATATGATGTTGAAACTTAAATTAAATAAACTTAAATTCACATGATATATTTATTTTGTTTTATATAGATGACTGGCTGTATTCCACGGAAGATCCTTCATGTATCTATCTATTTGTCTATCTGTCTGTCTGTCTGTCTGTCATCTTTTCCGTCTGTTGGATGCAATAGGGTTATAGGGCCAAATTTTATACATATAATTAAGTCAACTTGTAAGCAACATTTGGTCAGAGCATTGCACCAGAGTACTAACAGCATACTGTATAGTTATTACGTCATTACATGCCTGATGTAAGATTGTCATACTGCTTGCTGGAACATTATGTTCCACTCAAATTATATATACTTTCTCAGTTCATAAAGCTGACATGAATTTAAAAAATAAATAAAAAAAATGTTGGAGATACAGACAGAAAGGTATCATGAATGTCACATTATAGCAATGAATGTTAATGCATGATTTGCCAGTATAATTGCATTTCTTAAAAAAATTAAAATCTTTAGAAGTATTGCAACAATTCTTAATAGAACCATTAGGAGCAATTGGAGCCAGAGAATGAATTGGTAAATTCTTACTCATAATAATGGCACCTCTTTCTCTGTTCTCTAGATGCCTATTCATGCAGGTATAACTGTGGATATGACTTTGGCACTTGTTCGTGTACTCACTCTTGTCAGTACTATGGCAGCTGTTGCTATGACTACAACAGTAAGTTTCTCTAGATCCGACACTTCAAGATCAAACACTATCTCTCTTGTATTGAGCATATGGGTCATTTCCAAAATTGAAATTGATTTCTCTTCCCTATATACAGGATACTGCTCAGCAACAACCGACTGGCCAGAGACAACAGGTGCACCTACATCTTTATTATCTGTTTATCAAATTCAGATCTCTTTCTAGTTTCCTGAGTGTAGAAGGAAGATTATATATTTGCTTCTCTCTCTGCTAGCTTTACCCTCCTGCAGGTATGACTGTGGATTCAACCATGGCAGCTGTTCATGCAACTACAACTGTCACTACTACGGCAATTGTTGTCCTGACTACGACAGTGAGTTGATCAGACACTTCAAGATATAGATAGATGCAAATATCTTTTGTATTGCATGATGCTCTGTGATGCTCCAGAAATTAAACTGACTTCTAGAATTTTTAATGCAGTTTTATCTCTTCACTTTATACAGGTTACTGCTCTACAACTGACTGGCCTGACTGGCCAAGTACAACAGGTGCACCTACATCTCTTTTATTTGTCTGTCAAATTCAAACCTTTCCCTGGTTTCCTGGATGTTGATGGAGTCTGATGTTCCCTTTGGCCATACATCACACA
This sequence comes from Barbus barbus, assembly GCF_936440315.1. Classification (NCBI taxonomy): domain Eukaryota; kingdom Metazoa; phylum Chordata; class Actinopteri; order Cypriniformes; family Cyprinidae; genus Barbus; species Barbus barbus. The sequence continues at coordinate 19,285,292 of NC_136758.1, forward strand.
TATTGATGGATTATGTAGTCGTACATGTATTAATACCTTCGTTGCTAATATGTTTCTCTCCTCTAGATTTCTCTTCCTGCAGGTATAACTGTGGATACAACCTCGGCAGCTGTTCATGCACCTACAACTGCCATAACTATGGCAATTGTTGCCCTGATTACGACAGTGAGTTCCTCTTGATCAGACACTACAGAATTAAATCTTGTAAACACAAATACAAAACTTTCGAACATATGGATCATTGTATTTCCTGTGATGAAATGAATTTTGCTCAGTCAAAAACTTGGCTTTACTGAACTTCCTACTTTAGTTTTATCTCCTCTCTTTACACAGGCCACTGCTCAACAACTACAACTGAAGAGACAGCTACAACAGGTGCTGCTGCTGCCATTCATTTAATTTAAGTGACCCTAATGACATTAAAAATATATACAAAGGCAGAAATGATCCCAGCATTACTCTTCTAATAAAATGTACACACTAATCAGTAAAGGACTCTATAATGTGTAATGCATACATTACAAATGCACTGATGACTTCTCTCTCCACTAGCTCCCTCCTGCATGTATAACTGTGGATACTACGTTGGCAGCTGCTCATGCACCTACAACTGTCATTATTATGGCAACTGTTGCCCTGACTATCACGGTGAGTACCTCTTGATCAGACAGATGTGATGAAATACATTTTGCTGAATCAAAGCAGAATTGTGGCATTATTTTTCTTCTACTTCAATTTTATCTCTTCTCTTTACATAGACTACTGCTCATCAACAACTGAAACTTCAGTAACCTGGGACGAAATAACAGGTGCTGCTGCCATTCATTTGAATTTAAGTGACACTGATGAGATTAATGGCATGATTAATTACATTTAAATGTACAACAATCAACAAAACAGTTATGAGTACAGTGTGACTTTTCTAACTGAATATACACGCCAATAAATATTTAACACAATAACATATATATCACAAGCCTGTTGATGACACTGTAAAATCTTTTTTTTTTCTCTCTAATAAAACAGTTCCCTCCTGCATGTATAACTGTGGATACAACCTCGGCAGCTGTTCATGCACCTACAACTGCCATAACTATGGCAATTGTTGCCCTGATTACGACAGTGAGTTCCTCTTGATCAGACACTTCAGAATTAAATCTTGTAAACACAAATACAAATTTTTCGAGCATGTGGATCATTGCATTTCCTGTGATGAAATGAATTTTGCTCAAAAACTTGGCTTTACATTTCTTCCTACTTCAGTTTTATCTCCTCTCTTTACACAGGCCACTGCTCAACAACTACAACTGAAGAGACAGCTACAACAGGTGCTGCTGCTGCCATTCATTTAATTTAAGTGACATTAAAAAAATATATACAAAGGCAGAAATTATTCCCGCATTACTCTTCTAACAAAATGTACACACTAATCAGTAAAGGACTCTATAATGTGTAATGCGTAAAATGTATGACTCCTTGGCAAATCATATTTTAATGTTATGTTTTTGATTAGACACATTTACTCAAAATAAGATGAGTTCATTATGCTTTTTAACTTTTTATTCATTTATTTATTTTTTATTGCCACAAGATGTGTTTTAAGTTGTGACTGTCTTTTCATTCTGTTTTCAATCCATTTTTCACCAAGGACCATGTGGTGAAGACATGACCGGCTGGTTTGGTGAATTATTCAGCCCTCGGTACCCTAGTAACTACCCTAATGGTGCACGATGCACATGGACCATTCATAGCCCAGTGAACTTGACTGTATTACTGAACTTCACCGATGTTCAGTAGGACACTTTTTATATTTTACTTCATACTTTTCATATTTATAACTAGGTTATTGCCACTGGACTATTTCCACAGAATACTAAAATTATGAAACTATATCTGTTTAAATGTTTTTGAACATTTTATATTTTCAAATATTCCATGTTTTCATATGTTCTTGGACTAAAAGTGGTTGAGGAAAAACAATATGCATTTGCAATTTATTTTCTCTGTCTTCTCTGCTTGCTAGTTTGGAAAGATGCTGTGATTACATCCAAGTATATGATGGTCCTTCTACCTTCCACCCCTTACTGGGAGAAATACGGGAGTACAGGAACCAGTCTTTCAAATCCAGCAACAATGATCTAACTGTGTTTTTCTACAGTGATCACAGTGTAACATATAGAGGATTTCATGCAGACTGGATCTCTATAGGTAAGATATTATATATATAGTAATTAAAGATATTATATATAGCCTAAAGAATAGAGTGGCTGTTATAGTTACCTACAAAATGTGTATCCGATATGAATAAAACAAGTCGCCAAATTACAGGCTAATTGATTGTTATTGCTGCTTCCTTAGACATCAGTGTGTATTTCACAAACTATAAAAGTTTTGTTTTGATATAACTTCTGTATGTAAGTGTCTGAAACATAAAATAAACATTATATGGTTGAAAGCACTGCATAGTTGAGATTATATGACAAGCTATAATCCGTCTGTCTCTGGCTCAGTGCCAACCAAAGCACGAAATCACATTTGAATCACAGGTATGTGTGCATTTTTATTTAGCCTACATATTACATATATTTACATACAATACACACACATATTATGTAAACACAAACTTTTATCTTGGAAGTGATTAATTGTGATTCATTGATTTTACAGCCCTAAAGGAAGGTTGATCTCCCTGTTTCTCTCTCTTCTAGACCTCCCCTCCTGCAGGTATAACTGTGGATACAACTTCGACAGCTGCTCATGCAACTACAACTGTCACTACTACGGCAATTGTTGTCCTGACTACGACAGTGAGTTCCTATATGAAACATTGTAAACACACATACAAGTCTTTCCTGTAGTGCACATGGATCATTGCATTTCCCATGATGAAATGCTTTTTTCTGAATCAAAGCAGAAAAGTTACATTACATTTTAGTTTTATCTCTTCTTGTTACACAGACTACTGCCCATCAACAACAGAAACTCCAATAACCTCGACAGAAACAACAGGTGCCGCTGCCATTTGAATGACACTGATGATCATTAAAATGGATCAGTTAAATGTACAACAATTTCTGTAAAGACAGTAACAAGCCCAGTTTGGCTTTTGGTCCCTGATCAATATGTAAGACAATATATCACACATCTTGATGACATCATGAGTAAAATCTGTTCCTCTTTCTACTATAACAGGTCCCTCCTGCATGTTTAATTGTGGATACAATTTCAGCAGCTGCTCGTGCAACTACGACTGTCAGTACTATGGCAACTGTTGCTATGACTTTCACTGTAAGTTCCTCAAAAACAGGTGAAACAGCCCTTTACTCGTCTAACATAAACTGTACAAGAGTAAGTACAATACACTCTTAAAAATAAATGTGCTTCACGATGCTAGGAGAACCTTTTTGTCTAAATGGTTCCATAAAGAACCTTTAACATCTGAAGCACCTTCCTGTTTCACAAAAGCTTTTTTGTGGCGAAAGAAGGTTCTTCAGATTATAAAAAGGTAAGAAATAGATGGTTCTTTAAAGATCCTTTGAGTGAATGGTTCTTTGTGGAACCAAAAATGGTGGTTCTATGGCATCGCTGTGACGAACCTTTTGAAGCACCTTTATTTTTAAGAGTGTATGTCAGGCATAAATATGGAAATTATTATTTTGAAGAAATCTCACATTGCCGTTTTCCATACAATGAAATCATACTGTGACCAGGGGCTTCATTTATTTGTAAATTAATATGATAAGATTCAAACATGATCTTTTGGTTCATACTCATCCAGTTTTATTCTCTTTATTCAGGGTATTGCCCATCGTATCCAACAACAGGTAGTGTTCACGATTTATTTTTTTTATTTTTTTGTAATCCCCGAGGCTAAATTCATATATCATTTGTTTCTGATGACACTTGTTTGTAACTGTAAGATTTAACACAATTCTCTTTTTTAGATCCTCACCCTCAGTGTGGAGGACACCTGTATGGTTCTGGACTGTTTTCCAGTCCAAACTACCCCAACTATTACCATGACAATGCCTACTGTGTGTGGTATCTCTCTGCTCAGCAAGGACAGAGGATCTTCCTGACATTTGCTGATGTGCAGTAAGTGACAGATCAGTGGTGACTGGTGCAAAGCTGGTGGAATAATATTTGCTATTCGCTAAGTTGATGAAAACATCATATTCATATTCACTGAAATTTAACTATATACTAAAATTAACGAAATTATTACTAAAAAGTTATTTGTACTTTATGAGTAGTCTGATTTTTTTGTACAGTTTATTTATGCAGTGCAACTAAGAACCTGCAGGTGGCACCAATTCCAGATGGCTCCTTTAATTCTACTGTGGTTTAAATTGTTTATTTTTTCTGGATCAGGTACCATTCTGCCTGTTTCTTTCAGATTGGAGCGCTGCTGTAACTGTGACTACATCACAGTATATGACGGCTCTTCCACTGGTCATTCACAGCTGGGAAAGGTCTGCTTCAATGACACCACACACCAGGTGTTTCACTCTTCTTCACGATACTTGACTGTTGTCTTCAGGAGCGACTACTCTGGTGTCAGCCATGGTTTCAAGGCCCTTTTCACAAGCTCTCTGACTGAAGATCAAGGTAGTAACTTGTGAAAAACTTTATAAGTTCTATGCTGAATAGCTGTCACATCTATTTCATCCCTCCTCTGACCATACTGGAGTTTTCTCATTACAAAATTAAAAGTATTTTAAAAACAATTACACACAAGCAATTTAAAACATGCAAGACCTGTTTTTTGTCTTGTTTTCTGAATTCAAATAAATAATTTAAATGCACACAATTACATGATAATTAGAATAAATAAATAAAGGGGAAGTCGTGGCCTAATGGTTAGAGAGTTGGACTCGTAATCCAAAGGTTGCGGGTTCGAGTCTCGGGCCGGCAGGGATTGTAGGTGGGGGGAGCACTCTCTCCACCATCAATACCACGACTGAGGTGCCCTTGAACAAGGCACTGAACCCCCAACTGCTCCCCGGGCAGCATAAATGGCTGCCCACTGCTCCGGGTGTCTGTTCACGGTGTGTGCGTGTGTGCACGTTGGATGGGTTAAATGCAGAGCACGAATTCCGAGTATGGGTCACCATACTTGGCAGTATGTCACGTCACTTCACTTCACTTCAGACTCTTATATTGCAGGTCGAGTGGATTGTTCATCAGACAACATGGTCATTGTCATTCAGAGGTCTTACCTGAACTCACTCGGGTTGAGTGCAAATGACCTTTATGTGGATGACCATTTTTGCAGACCCACTATTAGCAGTACTGAAGTTATGTTCAGCTTCCCACTCGACACATGTGGGACCTCCAAAGAGGTATGATCTACACATTAGTAAATTAGTGAAAATTAGTAGCTGCTTATCAGCTTTTAATGCTTGAATTTTCTGCATCAGATTAGTTAGACACCCTAATTGTATGCATTGTTGAGAGGCATGTTTATCACAAACATCACTTACTCTTTGCCTCACTTTACCTTTAGATGATGAATGGTTATGTGTCCTACACCAACAATGTGCGGGCCTCTCAGTCTCAGGCGGGTGAAATCACTCGTCAGTCACAGTTCTTGCTACACGTGGGCTGCCGAATGGAGCCGGACACCATGGTGCAGATATTCTACAGAGCCAAGGAGAGCATCAATGCCAACATCACAGGAACGGGCCGCTTCAATGCCAGCATTGCCTTCTACACCTCCAGCAGTTTCTACCAGAAAATTTATGACTCTCCATATGAAGTGAACCTGAATCAGCTTCTGTATGTTCAGGTGGAGCTAAACAGGCATGACTACAGTCTGGATCTCTTCCTGGACACCTGTGTAGCGTCTCCAAATCCCAATGACTTCAAAGATCGCTCCTATGACCTGCTGCGTAACGGGTGAGATGTTTTCATTCTTAAATGTGACTCCCTCCAACATCATATCATATGTGACAGTAGAATCTTTTTTTTTTTTTTTTTTTTTTTTTTATAAGGACAACACATTAATCAACATTTCTTTAAATGTACCAGTGTTAGCCAGTTGGCTAATTTTCAACTGTAGTCCTTTGGCAAGATGTTTCAAAACCCTGTAAAATATCAAGAACAATAAACAAAAAGCATCATGACAACAGTACTAACACAATAACAACAATCAACATTTTCACACAATCATCCATACAAGTACATACAACGACAACACACAAACCTCAATGGGTAAATAAGCGTGCTGGAAAACAGCAATCATACATGAAGCACAAAAGAGTCCATTATGGGTTAATAAGATAACACACACCTAGATTTTAGGCAGATAAAAACATACCAGACAATTAGTGATCCAAAACATACATTTAGCCACCTGACAGCGAGCAAAGGTCATGGAACAAGTTAACAGCAGTAAGATTTATAAATTAAAAATTATCACATGTCTGTTTTTTTAAAAGCCAGGCTTTAAGACTTTCTCTGAAGGAATGATATATGGTACTCTTTCTTAATTCAGTTGGAAGTGTATCCCACATCTGAGAAGTTCTTACAGAAAAGCATGATTGGCTAAAGGAGGTGGGCCTGAAAGGAATTTCACAGTCTCCTCTCTGAGTAGATCTTGTAGATCTGGTGTTTAAATTTTTCTGCTTAATAAAAATATTAAATGGTGGAGGAGCTTTTCCATTTAAAATCTTGAACATCAGACAGGCATCAGTGTATTTTATTACATTTTTCCAATTAAGAATATTATATTTGCCCAGAATATTGCAGTGGTGGCAAGTATTGGGTTTTCTATCTAAGGATTTATATGCCTGCTTGTACAGAGAGAGAATAGGCTTTAGTGTTGTTCCTTTAGCTTGAGACCAAGTTATCATACAGTATGTAAAGTGAGGAATAATCATTGAATTTATATATAATTTTGCTGCTGTAGTTGTTAAACAGTTTTTATATACCTAAAATTAGCAAGATTATATTGTTATTTGCAATACTTTCTTCACTTGTTTTTTGAAGGATAGAGTGGAATCAATGGTAATACCAAGATAATTAACACGAGAGACTACCTGGATGATTTCTCCAGACACATACATTTTGGGATCACAGTCAATTACAGAGTGCATTTTTGTGAAAAACATAAAAACAGTCTTCTTTACATTAAGAACCATATGTGAATCGTTAAGCCATTTGTTTACATTTATCATTATTGCAAGTTTAGAAACTGCTTGTTCTTTGGTTTTTGCATGGACACAAATTACAGTATCGTCTGCATACATCTGAACATCACACCCTGTACATACAGAGGGTAAATCATTATAAGTTGAAAAGCAGAGTCCCCAGGAAGGATCCCTGAGGCACACCCATTTCATTAGACAGGAAGAGTGAAGTTGCACTACCCACCCTAACACACTCAACTCTGCCTGTAAGATAAGACTTCATCCAATTTAGCACATTAGGGGAAAAATTTAAATTGGCTAGTTTACAAATGAGTATTTGATGATCGACAGTATCGAATGCCTTCTTTAAATCCAAGAATATGACCCCAACAACACCTACTTTGTCCATTTTCAAACTGATATTTTCTAAAAGGAAGCAATTTGCTGTCTCATTAGAATGGTTGGCTCGAAATCCAAATTGCATTAGGTGCAGTGTGTAAGGGCTACTATTAAGAACTGTTCAGCAACGCATTTCTCTGCAATTTTGGAAATAACGGGTAAAATGCTAATAGGCCTACAGTTACTCACCACAGTCGGGTTCCCTGATTTATAAACCGGAACAACAATGGCTGGCTTTCAGTCCTTCGGAAACTTCCCTTCTGTAATAGAGGCATTAATTAACTTTGTTATTGGTCCAGTAAATAAATCTGCATGCCTTTTAAGAAATATAGAATCTACTCTAAATATATCTTTAGACTTGGAGGTTTTAAGAGAGTTCAGAAATATATTAACTTTAGATTCAGAAACCTCCATTAGAGACAGGGCAGATTGAGAGATGTCTATCTGATGATTAATTTGATCACTTTTTGAAATAATACTAAGAATAGTCAGGTGTCAACCCAGCAGACCTTCATGTTTAGTACGGGGATCCCATAATACTCTGGCATTTTTTACAGTTTGAAAGTAGTTCAGTTTTCATAATTTCTTAATTACTGGGTTTAAACCTGTTATTTTCTATTCCAGCTTATAGGTAGAGCTATATTGATGATATTAAAAACATTGTTTTGGGTTTTATTTGGACTGCCAGTTTAAACTCTGGAAAAGTTTCTAGTTGACCAACGCTTACCTAACCAGCAACGTCGAGTGCTATTTTGTTGTTGTTCGGGAGGAATAGAGCTTATAAATTCTGTCTACGATTTGGGCTCGTAGACAGCTTTAGCAAGAATTCTGTTGTTCCTAGTCTAAATATGTTCTTGTACTCATTAGCATTAATAGTTTGACTGTAGATTAAACTGTATCCAATAGTTTTCCTCTTCTTTTGTATTTTGTAGATGTCCCAGAGACAACACATATTATTCCTACACCAGTGGTCAGCACTATTACGCTCAGTTCAGTTTCCGGGCTTTCAAGTTCCTCCGGACTCATGCCTATGTGTACCTGCAGTGTAAGGTGATCATCTGCCCTGAAAACGATTACAACTCTCGCTGCCGCCAAGGTTGCCACTTCCGTCGCAAGAGATCCCTTGACAGCACCTACCACACCAACACTGTAACGCTGGGGCCAATCAAACTCAAAGGTCAGAGGCCAATAGCAGATATTATTAGTGTTTGAATCGTTAGTACTGAGACTTTCCTAGTGACTGTCCATTCATTTCTCTATCTGTCAAGGACAACGGCATGGTGTGAAGGATTCAGAGTAGTCAAAGGAACTGGAATGGATGGTATGAAGTGATTGTCTACTTGATCATCACCATAATCCTTATTAATCAATCTTTATTAACCATCCAGCAAATTAATCCAAACACAAATTGTATTTCTGCAATTCAATAAAGCATTTCTAAACAGCAGTTCTTATCATTAGTGTCTGAATTGTTTATATTCTCTTGTATTCCATTCAATATATTTATAATTGCCTTTTTGAAATGAATTAACAAAATGCAAGGTACAAAATACATTGACAAACATGACATTTCGCATTCAAAACATGTTTTGTTCCCACCCTGTTATATTGAATTGTTTTAGGAAGTTTAGATGTTATTGATTTCTATATTAAAATTAATTTTGATATTTTTGGAGGGAATAAAGGTAACACTTTAGTTTACAAACCAATTCATACTATTAACTAGTTGCTTGTTAGCAAGCATATTGGCAGTTAATTAGTACTTATAAACAGTGTTGTGCAAGTTACTCTGGAAATGTAATTAAACTACTGATTACTCCTTTTAAAGGTAATCAAGTTACTGTTCTGATTAATTAAAAAAGTAATTAGTTATATTACTTATAAGTGTTTTCTTTTTCTGTACATCAATGAAATTTACATGAAATGGTATGTTTTGTGTTGCCTGGCCACAACATGCCAGCATAAACGCTCCTGATAAAATATTTGCTATTAAAGCATCACCATTCACAAATCACTGTTATTGTAACTAAAAGCAAGCATATGTGGCCTATGGGAACTTTGACCAGATCTAGGTTTAAAGGTTCTTGACTACGCCACCTGGTGCCTCTCACACCAGGATATACTTTGTACCCTAACTGCTAAATACCCAATCTAAGGCAAGCAGGTTCGCAGAAATACACCAAAGATGAACTAGACAGAGACGTGCTTTCAGTAGAAAAACAACAACAAAACTTTATTGTACAATGGTATAATTAAAAGAGCCACACCGTCATACTAGAGGCACAGTACTAAAGCGAGGGACCAGACCTGGTATTGGCTGTTACAAGAGACAATACGATTAACAATTTAATTGTAAAATACTGATTCACAATGAAGGCAGGTTACCTGTCCGGGATAAGCGTGACATTCACCGCCCGTGCTCTGGAATCTGGTACCCACGATCACATGCAGTTACACACGCGCACACACGCAGGCACAACCACTACAAACCAACGATTCAATCAATATTGTGAAGTGCAGTTTACCACTACAATACGTGATACAGTGCGCGGGGACGGAACCAGGAACCTCTCTTGTGAGCAGCTACTCTAGTCTTCTAGAAAAAGGACAAGAAAGTTATCACTAGCAAAGTGGATAGAGAATGTAAAACTATACACTACTAGAACAGCCAATACCACATCAGTCAGACAGAACATTAGACGGAAGCTACGGCAAAATAACCACAATAAAAAGAAAAGATATAAAACTTAATTTAGGCAAGGCAAAGCAGCAGGAGCAATCTGCCTTCTTGATGCTGCTGCTTCAATGCGGTGCCGCTACCCGGCGAGTGCTTTGCCGAGACCTTCAGTAATACACCGCACGATTACCCGGAAGCGTCTGGCAATCAGTCAAACACCTTCGTTGCACAGGAAAACCGCATACCCCAGCAGTAACAAGGCTGAAAATGTATCTGGACACCAGAGAATCTCTCTAAACCCAACAGTGCAGACTGTTTTATAGAAACTGGCCTAGACGCCAATTAGTTGTTTTTTTTTTTTTTTTTTTTTTTCTTTTTTTTCTTTTTTTTTTTTTTTTTTTTTTTTTTTATTAAATTCTTGCTCAGAAATACAAATGTAACAGAACATATGCCAAGGCAAACATCCAGGGGTTCAAGGGTAGCCAAACAATACATAGCGATTACAAATCATAAGAGAAAGAATAAAGAAAAAAAGTAAAAATAAATGAAAAATAAATAAAGGAGATAAATAAATGAGAAAAAATAAGACATAAAATAGATAAACAGATCACATAACAACTAATATACTCTTTTCTCACAACATAAATAAACAAATACAAATTATACAAAAACACCAAAAAGTGAGCATACATTTAAAGTTTTAATTGCCTTTTTGTTATAGGAGGTAGATAAAGATTTAATATAAATTTTAATATCTTCTTGAAAATAAGAAAAGTTTGGGGTAACTTTCATGACCTTGCATTTGTGGATAAAAAACTTTGCAAGCAAAATAATTAAATTGCAGAGAAAGTAAGCATTTCTATATTGCTTCTCAAAAGTGAAAATTCCAAACAAAACATCCTTAAAGAAAAGCTCAAAGTCATTGTGTATGAAATTTACAATGAACTGGCAAATGTCTTGCCAAAGTTTTCTTGTATGAACACAATGCCAAAAAAGATGCAAGACAGTCTCTGGTTGCAAGTCACAAAAAGTACAGTTCACATCTATGCTTAGATTGAATTTTGACACAATAAAGGTTTTAACAGGATAGTACTGATGAATAAGCTTAAAAGAAATCTCTTTAACCTTATTTACCAATAAATACTTGTTAGGAAGCGTCCAAACCTTTTTCCACAAAATATTTTCCACTGATCTATTCCATTTTGAAACAGCTTGAGGAGTGGAAACAAAATCATTGAGAAAAAGAAAGCGAATATTTCTGTTATTTTTCAAAGTAGATTTAAAACATATCCCACCTACGTACGTGTCAACTGGGTTTGGAAGAGGCATTTCAGAACTTGTCAAAGCACTGTTATAGCCCTTAAATAACATAATTACACCATTCGGAATAGCACCAAATACAGTGGCAAACTGTTTTGGCGTAACAGGAAAATTATAGTGAGAAAGAAATTCTTGATAAGTAAACAAGTAACCATTCTGATGAAATAACTGACTAACCCGATTGATACCATTCTTAAACCAGTTCTCAAAAAATAGGGAATTATGCTTATAACATATATTCTTATTATTCCAAATGAAGTAACTAGTTGGAGAAAAATTGTGCTTGAAAATCATAGACCATGCTAAAAGTGCTTGTTTGTGGAAATTAGAAAGAGCAACAGGGATCTTCTCAATACTGTAGTTACATAGCAATAGAAATTTCAAGCCTCCCAACTGTGAAAAGACATAATCTGGTATAATATTCCAAATACTGGATGTGTTTTTCAAGTAATTCCTCAACCAGTTAATCTTAAAGGTATTATTTAACGTTGCAAAATCAACAAAATTAAGACCACCGTTACTATAACTGTTGGATAAAACAGATTTCTTGACATAATGAGTCTTATTTTTCCATACAAAGTTACATAATTGTTGATCAATCTTTTTACATATTACTTTATCAGGTTCTAAAGAGATGGCTGCATATGTTAGACGTGAAATGCCTTCAGCCTTAGAGAGGAGAATCCTTCCTTTTAGAGATAAGTCTCTCTGAAGCCACTGATTGAATTTTCTTTTAGTTTTCTCTAAGATAGACAAGAAGTTTAAATTGCACCTAAGTTTTGGATTTTTGGATATTACTATTCCAAGGTAGGTAATTGTCTCTTTGACTTGGATATTACATACACTGGAAAGAGAGAGTTGTTTAACTGGCAATAATTCACATTTGTGCAAATTAAGAAGAAGCCCAGAAGCATTGGAGAACAATTTAATAGTATTAAGAGCTAAGGGAATCTGGTCTGAATTTTTAAGGAAAAGGGTAGTATCATCAGCCAATTGGCTGATGATGATCTCCTTTCCCATGACACTAATCCCTTGCAAAGTACTATTCTTAATGTGATTGGCTAATAATTGAGTAGTCAAAAGAAATAAATATGGCGAAATGGGGCAGCCCTGGCGTATTCCCCGTTGCAGATCAAATCTTGGAGAGGTACCGTATTTAAGCTTAATTGAGGAATTACCACGAGCATATAAAGTTTTAACAGTTTTAATGAACAGGTCTCCAAAACCAAATTTTTCTAACGTTTTGAATATAAAGCCATGTTCTATAGAATCGAAGGCTTTGTAAAAGTCCAGAAAAAGCATATAACTGTCATCCTTCACTAACTCTGAATAATCTAACAAATCAAGAACCAACCGAATATTGTTTGAGATGTGTCTGTTTTTTAGAAAGCCTGATTGTGTTTCATCTATTATGTCCTGTAAAATAATTTTTAAACGTTTTGCAAAGATTGTAGCAATAATTTTATAGTCGCAATTTAAAAGACTGATTGGACGCCAATTGTCTATTAGTAATAAGTCTTTTTTAGGCTTGGGGATGAGAGTTATTAAACTTTGAGTTAGGGTAGGTGGGAGAGACTCCACCCTAATGCTTTCGTATATAACTTCTAATAAAAAAGGGGCCAAATCTTTTGCAAATTTTTGGTAAAATTCCGAAGTAAGGCCGTCTATGCCTGGCGATTTATTAACCTTTAAAAATTGGATTGATTCAAGGACCTCAGCTAATGTGATGGGACGATCACAAAAAGCTTTATCAGGATCACTAATATAGTTTATATTATCTATAGAGTCCATAAAGGATATAGTGCTGTCATAAGAGAACTGACTGCTATAAAGATTCTTATAGAATTCAGAACAATGTTTGGCAATTTCTTTTGGGTCTTCAGAGATAGAGTTACCTATTTTCAACTGATATATATTATTTTTAGTTAGAGATTTTTCCAACCTAAAAAAGTAAGCCGAATTTTGTTCTCCTTCTTCAAGCCAGCGTCTTCTGGACCTTACAAAAGCACCTTCAGCTTTTAGTTTATAAAGTTCATCCAATTTGTACTGACACTCAACAAGACTGTTACTTTCTTCCACAGATAAGCTATCAGGACTTTTAGATGACAGGTATGCAATGGTGGAAATTATGTTCTCTTCTTGTGCTCTGTTGAGTTTAGCAATATTACTACAATAACTTCGGAAAAACTTGCCCAATTCAAATTTAAGCAACTCCCAATGTTTCCCATAAATCCTTTCTGCTTTAGCTTTAGTCCAGAATAAATTAATTAACTCCTTTACCTTAAGAGTAACAGTTTCATGCTTAAGTACAGAGCTATTAAGTTTCCAGTAAGAGTTATGAATTTTAGAAGTAGACATTGGTAGTAAATCAATATGGATACGTATTGCTTTGTGATCAGTTAACGGGGTAGATAAAATATCAGTATTCAGATTGTCTTCAAGTGTACGGGAAACTAACCATAAATCTATTCTCGATTGCTTAGACCTTGAGTTATTACACCAGGTAAAGGCTCTGGTGTGAGGATGCTTAACTCTCCATGCATCAATCAGATCAAATCTTTGCATTAACATTTTTAGCTTTATATTCGTATTAGTACAAGAACCAGGAGGCCATCTGTCAATCAAATTATCTAATGTGATATTAAAGTCACCACCTAAGAGTATATGTGCATCAGGGTATTTAGCTAACCAATGAACAATTTGTTCTTCTAACTTATCAAAAAGAACATCATTCTCTGTTTTTAAATTGTACCCATAGATATTCATAACAATGAAATTAAAGTTCTGAATTTGAATAACATGACAAATAAAATGTCCATTGGTATCAAAGTCTGTATAAGGAAGTTTGCCAGCAAATAAGTTTTTGAGTGTACAAACACCTGCTGACCGTTGAGAAGCATGAGAACAAAAAATGTCATTTCCCCACTGGGATTTCCAAAAAGGCACATCCTCAGAGATGCTGTGAGTCTCTTGAAGAAAACAAAAGTCTGTTTTATATTGTTTGGCAAATAAAAAAATGGCTTTCCGTTTTAAACTGTTCCTTAGTCCCCTGGCATTGAGAGAAGTTATAGATAAAGACATCAAAATAACAAGATTTGGAAAAAATAAAAAAATAAATCACTTGAACAAGTTCCTTAGAACAAAAGCTTAAAGACAGCTATAAACTGTGGTGAGAACATAGTGCTGCGTCAACTATGACTGCTTTGGACATTAACGGACGAAGAGCCCAAGAAATAAACTATTTGTTTCTAAAGAAAAAAAAAAAGTATATATATATATATATATATATATATATATACTATGTATATATACGTACATAAACATGAAACCTTATTTCAAAAATGAGATTAATCAGCCTGATGGAAAAATCTCCTTTTTCTCCACGAAAGCACGACCGGCTACAAAATAGGCAATTTTTCCTGCTTTACGTGCCTCATCTACTAGTGGCCACAACTTCATCCTGCTTTCTCTGTCGGCCTTACAGAGATCCTCTCTGAAACGCAGACCTTTTTCCCGTAGATATGCGGAATTTTTGGCTGCCGCCCATACTGCTGCTCGGAGTGTACGCGAGGAGAACTGGATGATTATACCACGGGTATAATTCACTTTCTTCATTCCAACACGATGCACTGTGTCAATCACATCCGGAAGACGATCACTGTGTTCTGGCAGTAAATTCTGACAGATGCGAATCACTTCTTTCCTCACATTCTTCTCATCGATGTTTTCTGGCACGCCCTGTAATTTCAGATTCCAGCGTCTAGAGTACCGCTCCAATTCAGTGATGCGTGACTCCAAGACGTCGATTCGATTACTCTCCTTCAAAAGTGATGACTCGACCTGGGAAACTTTGGTCTTCACTTCATTCACATCTTCACATACAGAGTTCAGCTTTTCTTTCAAACCAGCAATGTGAGAAGTATTCGCCGCAACCATTGACTCCAGTTTATCAGACCTCATGTTGATTAGCTCAGAAAGTTTCGTGATAATGTCGTCAGCGGACTCACCACGTCCTTTTTTGTGAGGAGGCTTCAGAGGAGTTGAAGGAAGCGAGGGAAAATCTTCTACTGACAACACCGAAATTTCCATCTTCTCTTCAGACTTATAGTAGTCGTGACAACTGTCAATTAAAACGTTGCAGGCAGTTTCAGAGTTAGCTCTCGTCTCCTTGTCAGCAGCCATTTCTTTCTTCTTCGTCACAGAATTCTTTCTTTTCTTATCAGCTGACATGTTTCTGAACAGAGTGTGGTACACGAGTAACACTTAACATCCAAATAAAGCGTAAATTGATAAAGAAATGTCCGTTTTATTCCTCAGATTCAACTTTGTTGATGAGCGCTATAACTCAACACCTGTGCTCACGGCGCCATCTTGCGCGCCCCCAAAGCCACGCCAATTAGTTGTTTAGCCACTCACGGCTAGCTGGGTGACATCAGAGGGGTACCGTAGCTGCAGAGGGACAAACTTCAACCAGACAGACTACTCTGCCGGTTACATAGGCTGCTGTGTGCATGATTTGGCATGGCAGAATGCCTGAAAAGAGTGTTCCCTTTATAATCTAAAATATAAAAAAAAATAGAGTGAAACATTTTCTACACATGAAATATGAATGCAAATAGACATGATTATGACGATATATTTTCTGTATGTGTTTTGTATGCAGCTCATGGTATTTTTTATAGCAATAAAGGATGTTTATGACTAATATTAGCAGTGTAACATACAAAGAGTGCATGTGTCTGCTTATTATTATAGAATCAAAATCAACTATAAATGGGCCATTCCACCGAATGGGTGCCATTTGTGTCCCCAGGACATTATAGGTACAAACATGCATAAAAATGAATGATAAAATACATTTTATTATTAAGCAAAGTGTACTGCACATTAATCTAACTGCAAACTAAAATATATAATTAAAAAATCTATAAAAAACTACCTAAAACACTGAAAATATAGCATTTGTACATGTCCCCAGTGTCTAACGCTACATTTTAACTTGAAATATAATGTTTAAAATCCTATAGAAAACATTTTTATTTAGCATTTTTGTGTGCCTCCATATCCCATCTGTGCTGTAAATACCTTTATTTCAAAATAAATTTATAACATTTTGGATAAAATACACATTTTAGTCGTGTTCCCAGGTTTTCACTCAGTCCTGTTACCATAACACATTCCCCCCTCTAAAAAACTGGGAAAATTCCACAAGACACATTTTCAACATAATATTGCAACATCAGGATCTTCTGTAGGCAATGAAATGATCGGAAGCATGTGGTCTTATTTTCTTTTCTGTATATTTGATGATACTGTAGCGGTGGCTGGGTGCGTTATTATAAATATATTGTCCTGTTACACAAATTATTTCTTAGATGTTACTTGTTTATTTTAAAAATACAAATCTTTGGTGAATCACTATAATGTGATGAGTATTCTCATAATATTAGCATGTACTCCATGTGGCTAGATTATATGTATTTGCTGATTATATGTATTTGCTGACTCTCTCTGCACTATTCTACAAAACCGAAATTATGGATCTGATCAACTGGTCTCTTAACGCAATTGACACCATCTTCTCGACTAGAAGTTTGGGATCGGGAGAACCCAAGTGTCCTGCTGGGACTTTCGCAGCTGGCTACACGATGGACGCATGGGAGAGGTGGCGGGTCGTGTGTCTGGCGGCTCTTTCCGTGGAGGACATTGAAGACATCTACCTATTCGGAACCATGATAACTGGGTTTCTGCTGTTTGGATTAGGCGTTGCCCTGAGTTATAGGAGAATTCAGGAGACGGGAACAGCTGTCCAAAACCTCACAAGGCTGCCCGTCATGATTGAAGCAGTTGGCAGAGCGGTCAGCTCTGAGACAGAGACTATATGGATTCGATCACGGCTAAGCTCTCGGCTTTGGAAAGGAAAATTGATGGACAAGGAGATCAGAATGGACAATGAGAATAGCTGTGAAATTAGAAGGCAGCTGTTCGCCCAAAGACCAAACAATCTTATCTCTTTTCGGCTTCCCAAAACAACAGAACAGCTGGGCAAGGTTGCTCTGGAATCTAACTCCCCGGATGAATGCTGCAGGGAGACGCTCTTTCTTCCCTCCCCCCTCAACAAACACCTTGTGATTGTCGAGCGTTTGGGTTCCGGCCAAGGTCGTTTCCATGGCAATTGCTGTGTCGCACCACAATCTGCGGACTGAGACAACTTGTTTGGAGTGCCAGCGCGGCGGATCTCTAGGCACACGAACTTACACATACACACACTCATACGCTCATACATACAGATATTCATTCACCTCCCACTACCCCCATCCAACGCCTTTGCCGCTTCTTCCCGTCAGTCTGATAACGGGTCTGTGTTAGCGCTGTAATGGCTGCAGACCGGATGGCTGTTCGTCTGAACTGGATTACTCTCTGCAAGTTGTGTGTTCCTGTATTGACTGTGCTCTATGCTGAGGTTTTTTGTCTGTTCTCACACTGTATTCCCATTCAGGAGCATAGTGTGAGGATTATTTTTTTCTCCTTTCTTTCCTCATGTTGTGCTGTATTCTTCTTCTCTATTGCATTTCGTTGCCTTGTACCTACATGTGCAATGACAATAAATTGAATCCAATCCAATCCAATTTTATCCTAAAATCTCAATCCTGTTACTTTCAGTCCTGTTACTCATATACTCATATATCCTATACTTATATATAGTAACTGAGTAAAAGTAGCAGGAGTGAGTAGTGTCATCAGATTTATTCATGTAAATATTAGGCTACATCCATACTAATCTAGATGAATTTGAAAATGCATCTTTTTCTCTCAACCTATGGTTGTTCCTGCATTTTATATTACATTCCTGCAAGTATGACAGAAAATGTACCTGAAATTTCTGTCCTGTGGCAATTATGTATTAGACGCACATATGAAATGGCGTTTGAGTGTGAGCTGCGCTATAACGAATCAAAATCAATAAGTTTATTATTGCTAATATCAATTTTACTTTAATATTTATTATGTTTTCATTATTTATATCTTATTTAATAACCTGCCCTCTACCCCTAAACAAAAACCTCTGCAGACCACTAGATTTAAATAGAAACATGACTTGACATTAATAGGCTACCTCGTATGTGTAGTCAAACGTGTATACTAATATAATGGATACTCCTTCCTGTTACCCATTTCATTCCTGTTACTAAATAGTTTTTGTCATGAATCTGGTCTATGAACTTCCGTTAACTCACCACCAGAGGTCACTCGCTCACCACATGGACTCTTGCACCACACTAACTGTTTAAAGGCTGTGACATGGCAAAAGAAGGTTCATTAATGGCCTCCGTGGCCAGTTCAAAAGAAGGCAAGAGAGGTGCAAACAGAGTCCAAACGGCAAGGCAAAGGGTAAATCCAGGAAACGTGGGCGAGATTCAAAACACTAGAAAAACACACAAGGCAAGACTATGACAACAAAGTGGGTTCCGTATCGCAGCTAAAACTAGGAGAGTTATAAGCGCAGAACAATACTGGAACTAAACAGAAAAACACAGAATGGCTCGGTAAGGCAGCTAACACTAGGGGAGTGATAAACGCAATACAATACTCGGCAGAGAGGAAGAGGAAGTCCATGGTTTATGTAGGGTGTGTGATCAGTGCAATCAGCTGTGTGTCGTCAGTGCGATGGATGATGGGAATTGTAGTCTGAGGTGGCATGAAACAGTTAGTGTGGTGCAAGAGTCCATGTGGTGAGCGAGTGACCTCTGGTGGTGAGTTAACGGAAGTTCATAGACCAGATTCATGACCGTTTTTTCTTTAAAAAATAAAGTTAAACCACAATTTTTTTTTAATTAACACACCTCTGTAGCGTCTCCAAATCCCAATGACTTCAAAGATCGCTCCTATGACCTGCTGCATAACGGGTAAGACCTTTTCATTCTTAAATGTGACTCCCTCCAACATCATATCATATGTGACATTAGAATCATTTGGGATGAGTAGATATCATTAGTTTTGCTCCCTGTCCTAAATATGTTCTTGTACTCATTTGAACTAATAGTGAAACAAACTCAGTGTCTGAGTTTGACTTGTAGTTCAGACTGCATCCAAACTGTTTTTCCCTTCTTTTGTATTTTGTAGATGTCCCATTGACAACACATATTATTCCTACACCAGTAGTGAACACTACTATGCTCAGTTCAGTTTCCGGGCTTTCAAGTTCCTCCGGACTCACACCTATGTGTACCTGCAGTGTAAGGAGATCATCTGCCCCGATAATGATTACAACGCTCGCTGCCGGCAAGGTTGCCACTTCCATCGCAAGAGATCCCTTAACAGCACCTACCACACAAAAACTGTGACGCTGGGGCCAATCAAACTCAAAGGTCAGAGGCCATTAACAGGTATCATTTCTAATGAATTGTATTAATATTAAAGGGATAGTTCACCCAAAAATTTAAATTATGTCATCATTTACTCACCCTCAAGTAGTTCCAATCCTGTATGAATGTCTTTGTTCTGCCGAACACAAAGGAAGATATTTTGAAGAAAGTTTATAAACAGGCCGTTTTGGGGCACCACTGACTTCCATAGTAGGAAAAACAAAATACTACGGAAGTCAATGGTGCCCCAGAACTGCTCTGTTTCCCACATTCTTCGATATATCTTCCTTTGTTTTCAGCAGAACAAAGACATTGATACAGGTTTGGAACTACTTGAGGGTAAGTAAATGATGACAGAATTTTCATTTTTGGGTGAACTACCCTTTTAATGCTTTTCTAATGACTGTCAATCTACTGTCATTCCAGGCATTGTGTGAAGGAGTCTGAAACGTCAAAGGAATGAATCATAACCTTATTCATTACCATTGATCAATCTTTATTAACCACCCAGCAAATTAATCTAAATACAAATTATATTTTTGCAGTTCAATAAAGCATATCTAAAAATCGGTTCTGGTCACTGGTATCTTCAATGGTTTATATTCACTTGTATTCCATTCAGTGTATTTTCGTGGCCTCTCTTAAATGAAATGACAAAAATACAAAAGACAAAAAACATTCTTTTCTTATTCAAAACATTCATTTCTTGTTCAAAACTTGTTCCAACCCTGTTATATTTAAATGTTTTAGAAAGTTTTGATGTTATTAATTTCTGTATTTAAATTAATTTCTGAAGGACACAGAGTCAAAAATGTCAGGATTATACAACTATTCTATATCATAATGAAGAAGAAAGCCTTCATTATGACCTCCCTCATTAAGCCTCTCTCTCATCACCAATACGCAGAAAACGCATAGAAAACAAACAGCTCAAGCAGACCCAAGCCATTATATTTGTATAGTTTTTACTTGTGTGAAATGTATTATATATAGAAACTTTTACACTCATATGTATTCAGGGTGTCATTTGGTTGATCATGGACATCAGCGGAGATGCCAGAGGTCTCTATGTGGGTGGATCTTGGTGAAATAGCGGGAGCTTCTATGTATTCTGTGCTTCTTTCCAATTTGAAAGTGAAAGTGACATGACATGTGGCCAAGTATGGTAACCCATACTCGGAATTTGTGCTCTGCATCTAACCCATACTAAGTGTGGGTGGGTGCACGCACACACACACACACACACACACACACACACACACACACACGCACGCACACACACACTCCTGGAGCATTGGGCAGCCATTTCTGCTGTGGCACCGAGAGAGCAGTTGGGGGTTCAGTGCCTTGCTCAAGGGCACCTCAGTCATGGTATTGAAGGTGGAGAGAGCGCATTCACTCCCCCCACCGACATTTCCTGCCGGACCTGAGACTCAGACTCGCAACCTTTGGGTTATGAGTCCAACTCCCTAACCATTAGGCCACGACTTCCTCAAAACTGCAGAGCGAGCCAGCCAGCCAGCCAGCCAGGAGATTAATTGAATCAGTGGAAAGCTGTTTTGTCAGCTAAACAACATTTTGCTTAACTGCAGTCTAATCCACTGAACACACTGTATTTCCTCACAGTCTCATTTTCATTCCTGTCAAATATTAAATATGGAGCTACCCAAAAGGTAATATTACTACCACTAGGCCTATTATTATTTATCTAACACACTATTTATTATACATTTGCATAATTACATTTACTAAAACTGTCTAAACCAGTGCTTCCCAAACCTGTCCTGGAGGACCCCTAGCCCTGCACATTTTGTATGTCTCTTTAATCAGACAGACACACCCATTTCATGTCTTGCGACAGAGGGGTCTATTTTGATTGAACTGATGCACTATATAGAAGAGGGGTGAAGAACCTGGAGGGCCGGTGTCCCTGCAGAGTTTAGCGCCAACCCTAATCAAGCACACCTGAACCAGCTAATCAAAGTCTTTAGGATGCAGTTAGGTTTTTTTTCAGGTTTGGAGCTAAACTCTGCAGGAGAGTGGCCCTCCAGGATCAACGTTCCCCACTCCTAATATAGAATGAGTAAAACTTTCCAAACATATGAGACAAGGATGATCTAACTGATTCACTAAAATAAATCAGACTTGCTCAAGCTACAAGAGAGGCAAAAGTGAGCATGCAGGTGCCTCTGCTTGCTTGACAGTGAAGTAACACAAATGTGATATTAAAAGCAGCTATTGTCGTCTTACATCGTTAATCACTGAGAGCAGTAGTTTGTTAATAAAAAAGCTGTTTTGAAAGCAACTGAGCTACCCTCAAAGCTATATGTTGTTGTAGAGTGTCACCGTCACTTGTTTGCTTTGTTTTTCTTGCATGCCACATGCTGAATCTTTCAGAAACTGTCTACCCACAAATCTGAAGACTGTTGTTGTTAACGTGGAAGAAACAGTCACAGTCACAAAACCGCAAGATGTGTACAAATTATTAGTGTGGATAAGCGACGGTGACGCATGCTGTACAAATCAAGTACAATTTGTTCTGTGCTTTTGCATTTTGTTTTATGTTTCCTCCTTAACATTTCTGTTGTGTCTGTCTTAGGAAACATTTTATACAGTTCATTCACTTTGCATTAAAAATATTAAAAGTGCTTAAAAAAGAAATTTCTCTCCTGTTTTTATTTTTCCTATGTTCTACTTTTTTAACACTTACAATTTAAATACTATGACTTTTAATAGAGCAAAACTTTTAATCAGTATCCATTCTTTCATTGAAGAATGTTTTTTGAGTACTTTTACAACTGACTTCAGGTCTATCAGACCTCATTTGCTGTATGCAGTGTGGGCTATGGCCCTGACGCTATTGTTTGTCAAGAATTTGAGAATTTGCTGCCTGTGAAAAAATATTCTTACTTTGAAAGATTTTTAAAATGAAAAGAATACAGTGAATGACAGAAGACAATATCCTTATGACAGATCAATATCCTGGAGCCTGAAACTACATAATTGTGGAAATGACCCAGCTGAATGCGGTATGTATTTTATATCTGTTGACACAAAGTTTGTGATAGTGGTGTGGTCAGAGATATGCAGTACAAATAATGTTAATGACGCAATTGTATTTTATTTAATGCAAATAATGCTGTGGCAGTTACATTTTTTTCTTCAGGTAACTTAAACTGGTGCTACTTTCATGTCTCTTGTGTCACACCCCAGATTTGCTCACTTTTGTTTCATATATTAATTTTTATATTTCAGTAAAACTGTAAATGTTTTTGTTATGTAATGGTGATAACTGTGCCTAAGTGTATGTGTTTAATATGGATTAATTAGCATGTTCACTCCATAATCACAAACTTTGTGTAAACAGACATATTCATAAATTAAGACAGAGCCAAGAGTAATAAAAAAAGTTGCATAATATTCAGCTGTGTCTTTTCCACAATTATGGTGCTCTGTTGATATTTTTTCATCAGAGGCTCCAGGATATTGATGTGTCATAAAGAAATCCTTCTTAGGATGGTCTTGACTATATAAGTGGTAGCTGAATAACTGATGAAAACTTGATCAAGAGAAAAAGATGGAAGCTCTGACTCTCCTTCTCTGTCTGCTTGTAACTGCTAAAACATCTCAGGGTAAGAATATAATTATCCGGCAAAGGAGAAAATACTATCTATCTGTCTGTCTGTCTGTCTGTCTTGTTTTTTGTCAAATGTTATTCTTATGCATTCAAGATTTTATCAAATTCTCTGTTTGCTATCTCTATGTGAAGCATCATGTGGTGGCACTATGACAGATTGGATGGGTGAACTTTTCAGCCCTCAGTACCCTAGTAACTACCCTGATGACTCACGGTGCACATGGACGATTCGTAGCACAGGGGCGACGACCGTGTTATTGAGCTTCACTGATGTTTTGTAGGAAACATTTATTATCTACCATTATCTCTATCTTTTGTGTCTCTAAATATTTAGCAAAGTAATTTATTAATGTAATTACATTTTTAAAAAAGATTAACTTCATTTTAAGGAAAAATAAAGTTAAGTACTTTGTGAACACATGTATGTTTTTAAATATTCTGTGACAAAACATGAATTTGTTTCTCTCTTTCTCTCTCTCTCTCTCTCTCTCTCTGTTTTCTCTTTTTTTGCTAGTTTGGAAGAATGCTGTGATTATATCAGAGTATATGATGGTCCTACTACACTCTACCCCTTACTAGGAGAAATACGGGACTACACGAACAACCAGTACAGCTCCAGCAACAATGACCTGACTGTGCTTTTCTATAGCGATAGCAGTGTATCTAGAAGAGGATTTCATGCAAACTGGTTCTTTGTAGGTAAGCAATTAAATGAAATGATCAGAATGAATGTTCCAAGTACCATTTCTTAAAACAATTCTGGATTGAATGTTCAATCCCTGCAATGCTTTTCATGCATTCAGTAACCATTTCCGTTAATTTCCCTTTTGTATGACTCTTATGAGGCCGTTCTTTTTTTAGGGAATCAAAGACACACGGCTTAACCAGTGTAATCAGATTCCCAAATCAACCACTTTTATGACCCACCTCTTTTAATTGAATCAAAAATATTCAGTACAACCCAGGTAGTCTGATTCCTGAACAAATTATTTTTGTGAGCCACTTCTTTTTTTGTGAATCAAAAATGCACAGTGCAGCCTGTGTAGGCAGATTCCCAAATGCAAGCCTCATTACATCTTCAACAGTGTAAAATAGATTACTGTTATTAATTGCTCTGTCTAAAAAGTATTGCATTACTTATTACTTTCTAAATCCCATATAACCTTCAACCAGTTGAACAATACAAGGATATACATGAAACTCTTTTAATTCTTTCAAATAAATAATGTAAAATTGCATAAATGATTCTTGAACTGACCGAAGCATTTAAAGGAAGGTTACATTATAATTATAATTATAATACATTAGATGATGAATTTTGATATTTAATGCGCTATTGTTTTATATAGAATTACAGAAGTAACTGTAATTAGAGAAAAATTAAGAGTAACCCTTTACATTACTTTTTCACTGGAAATTGATTACAGTAATTAATTACTTAGTAATGCATTATACCCAACACTGCAATGTGTATTCAAATATACACATGAATATTGTCAGTAGTATTTAAAAAAAAATAATTAAAGCTACCTTTTGCGTGAATTTTTTCAAATGTATTTTTCAAAGTTAACTCATCACTTGGAAATGGAATTGCATTTCTCTTTTTCTAATATTTCCTCAAGAAATACTAAAGAATCTTACCAATTGAGAAAGCAGAATTCTTAAGAGGCACAATCTGAAACAGGGATGGCGATTATTGTGATCCCCATTACTTATAATAATGGGTAAAATCTATTTCTCTGTTTGTTAGATTCCAGTTCATGCAGGAATAACTGCGGATACTCCCTTGGCACTTGTTCGTGTGATGACTCCTGTCAGAACAACAGAAACTGTTGCTATGACTACAAAAGTGAGATCCTCTTGATCAAACACTTCAAGATCAATCATTATACACAAAATCTCCCTCATTCTGAACATGTCTGTAATTTCCAGAATGTAATTAAATAATTTTCTTTTGTTTATATATGTAGCTTTAAATTTACAATACAAGATAAAAAATACTTTTCTATCGCTTCCCTTTATCCAGGCTACTGCTCACTGACGACAACTTGGCCAACTACAACAGGTTCATTTACATCTTATCTGTCTGTCTTTCTGATTCAAACCTTTCCCTTGTTTCCTGAATGTTGAGGTAGGCTGATGTTCCTGTAGACATACATTACACACATATTGATGGTTTGTGTATTTGTATATGCGTTAATGGCCTCATGGATAATATGTGTTTTTCTCTCGTCTAGATTTCCCTTCCTGCATGTATAACTGTGGACATGACTTCGGCAGCTGCTCATGCACCTATGACTGTCATTACTATGGCATCTGTTGCCCTGACTATGACTGTGAGTTCCTCTTGATCAGACAGACAATTTTAAATGCAATACAAACAAAAATACACACATTACATTTCTTGTGATGAAATGGTGTCGGCTAAATCAATGGAGACTTGTGCCATTACCTCAGTTTTATCTCTTCTCTTTACACAGACTACTGCTCATCAACAACACCACCAACAACAACAGAAACAACTACTCCTGAATTCTGTGAGATTAATTTAAGTGACACTAATGAACTTGAACAACCATTGTAAAGGCAGTAATTAGTTCAGCGTTGCTCTTCTAACTAAACGAGTAAATTAATCAATCAAGTGGCCCAATGTTGTGCACATTAAACTTACACTGATGACATCCTGAGTAAAATCTGTTCCTCTCTGCTAGCTCCCTCCTGCATGTATAACTGTGGACATGAATTCGGCAGCTGCTCATGCAACTATGACTGTCACTACTATGGCAGCTGTTGCGATGATTACGACTGTGAGTTCCTCTTGATCAGACAGACAATTTTAAGTGCAATATAACCAAAAATACAAATCTTTCATGTAGTGAGTACATGGGTCATTATATTTCTTGTGATGAAATGGGTTTGGTTAAATCAATGGAGAATTGTGCCATTACCTCAGTTTTATCTCTTCTCGTTACACAGACTACTGTTCAACAACAACAACACAAACTCCAACAACAACAACAACAGCAACAAGTACTCCTTCATTCTGTGAGATGAATTTAAGTCACACTAATGAACTTAAACAACCGTTGTAAAGGCAGTAATTAGTTCAGCATTGCTCTTCTAACTAAACGAGTAAACTAATCAATCAAGTGACCCAATAATGTTGTGCACATTAAACTTACACTGCTGACATCCTGAGTAAAATGTGTTCCTCTCTGCTAGCTCCCTCCTGCATGTATAACTGTGGACAGGACTTTGGCAGCTGCTCATGCAACTATGACTGTCACTACTATGGCAACTGTTGCCCTGACTACGACAGTGAGTTCCTCTTGATCAGACAATTTTAAGTAAAATGATGTAAACAAAAATGCAAATCTAAAAGTACATATATTTTATGTAATGAACACATTGTATTTCTAGTAATGAAATGGATTTTGTTGAATCAATGGAGAATTTTAGCATTACTTTTCTTCTTCAGTTCTATTTTTTTCTTGTTTCAGGTTACTGCTCAATCACAACAACAGTGACAACTACTCACTGGCCAGATACAACAGGTGCTGTGACCAGTTAGTTAAATTTAAGTGGCTCTAAAGAGATTAAACAACCTTTGTAAAGGCAATAATTAGTCCATTTTGTTCTTCTAACTAAATGTGTACACTAATCAATCAAGTGACCCAATAATGTGTGCATAAAACACACTGATGACATCCTGAGTAAAATGTGTTCCTCTCTGCTAGCTCCCTCCTGCATGTATAACTGTGGACAGGACTTTGGCAGCTGCTCATGCAACTATGACTGTCATTACTATGGCAGCTGTTGCCCTGACTACGACAGTGAGTTCCTCTTGATCAGACAATTTTAAGTAAAATAATATAAACAAAAATACAGATCTAAAAATACATATGTTTTATGTAATGAACACATTGTATTTCTAGTAATGAAATGGATTTTGTTGAATCAATGGAGAATTTTAGCATTACTTTTCTTCTTCAGTTCTATTTTTTTCTTGTTTCAGGCTACTGCTCAATCACAACAACAGTGACAACTACTCACTGGCCAGATACAACAGGTGCTGTGACCTAGTTAATTTAAGTGGCTCTAAATAGATTAAACAACCTTTGTAATTAGTCCATTTTGCTCTTCTAACTAAATGTGTTCACTAATCAATGAAGTAACCCAATTATGTGTTCATTAAACATACACTGATGACATTATGAGTAAAGGCTGTTCTTCTCCACTAGCTCCCTCCTGCATGTCTAACTGTGGGTACCACCTTGGCACCTGCTCATGCACCTTTGACTGTCAGTACTATGGCAACTGTTGCCCTGACTACGACAGTGAGTGCCTCTTGATCAGACATTTCTAGGTCAAATACTCTCTAATTTTACTAGTATTGAGCATGTGGTTTGTGCATATAGTTATGCATTGTATTTCCAGAAATTAAGTTGATTTCTGAATTTTTCATATAGTTTCATCTTTTCCCTTTATACAGGTTACTGCCTAAAGACAACCACTCAGCCAACTACAACAGGTGAAATCTCTTTAATTTGTCTGTAGGATTCAACCCTTTCCCTGGTGTCCTGCATGTAGAGGGAAGCTGATTATGGAAGGCTGAAAGGGCCAAAGGTCTTTAAACGAAACGTGTGAAATTTGTCTGTCAACACTCATTGTTTGTCCACGTTAATATGACAACACAAACAACAGCCAGTGAAACTGCTGTATTTGAGACTATATTTGCATATGCAATGCGATGGCATGTTGTTACACACACGTCATATCGCATGTCATGCTTATTCATGAAGGATGTCATAATGGTACACTGGTATGCATGTATGCAAACATCAGACTTTTAATTTCTTCATTAGGGATAATGTATCAGGTATGTTGTGTGTGATGTCAGTCTTATGTTATGAATTGTCGTGTCCTTTTTATTTGTTTAGTTCAACATTCTTTCTCAGGTAGAAAAATCTTAATGTAGAATGCAATAAACTAAAGAAAGTATTAATATGTGGGTAAATCTAGAGGTAAATCTGCTTTAAAATGTGTTACACGTTTGAGCACAGACAGAATGTGTAGTAAAACATGCATCTTTACACAGACTAAAGAAAGACAGCAAAAACAGGTGCCTTGACATGGTCAGAATGTGTGTGTCTACACATAAAAAAGAAACGGTCAAAATTGCCGGGTTAACACAGACAAACATCCGTGCTGACATGGTCAAATTTCACACATTCCTTTGAAAGACTTTTGGCCCATCTGCCTTCCATCTCCTGGTAGTCATGCATCACACACATACATGTATTAATGGCTTCACAGATAATGTCTCTCTCTACTAGTTCCCTCCTGCAGGTATTCCTGTGGATATGACCTTGCCTTGTGCTCATGCTCCTCCGAGTGTGTGTACTTTGGCTACTGTTGCCCTGACTATGAAAGTGAGTTCCTCTTGATCAGACAAACACGTTAAAATCACATTTTCCTGTGGTCAGCACATGGGACATGAAATGGATTTTTACCTTTCTTCCCCTTTTAATTGTATTTCTTTTCTTCATGCAGGCTTCTGTATAGCAACAATTCACCCACCAGATGATCCAACAGGTGCTGCTGCCATTCAGTTCAATTCAAGTGACACTAATGAGATCAAATGGATTGGTTGATCAATGCACATCTTTTGTAACTAAATGTACTCTAATCAATGAAGTGACCCAATAATGTGTACATCACACACATTTTGATGACATTATAGTATAAATCTGTTCCTCTCTCTATTAGCACCCTCCTGCATGTATAACTGTGGGTACCACCTTGGTTATTGTTCATGCTCCAGAGCCTGTCAGTATTTTGGTGACTGTTGCCATGACTATGAAAGTGAGTTCCTTCAGATCAGATGCACAAATCTTTCCTAGTGAGCACAAGTCATTGTGTTTCATGTCATAAAATGGATTTTGCTGAGCTGAAGAAGACTTGTGATGTTACATTTCTTCCCCCTTCAGTTTTATCCCTTCTGTTCAAACAGGCGTCTGCTTGAGAACAACAACACCAACAACAACAACAACAACAACTCACATAGCAGATACAGCAGGTGATGCTGTCATGACCTGATATTTTGACACTATAATGACAATAAATTATCATCTGAATGTACAGCAATTTACAAGTACACTACCATCTCAAACCTTCATTTATATATTTGACAACAGATGCATACTCTTGTAAGAATAACTGTGGCCAAAGGCTTCCCCTCTGTAGTTGTGACTACAACTGTCAGTACTATGGCAGCTGCTGCCTTGACTACGATAGTGAGTTCCTCTTGATCAGACACTTTAAAATGAAATACTATGGTAATAAAAATTGATTTAGCAGAATCCTACTTTCACTTTATCTCCTCTGTTTACACAGACTACTGCTCAACAACTACTGCTAACTGGCAAACAACAGGTATTGTTGCCATTTATATGAATTTAAGTGATACTGATGAGATTAATGGCATGTCACAAATTGTAAATCCGTTTCTATCTCTACTATAACAGGTCCCTCCTGCATGTTTAACTGTGGCTCCAATTTCAGCAGCTGCTCATGCAACTACGACTGTCAGTACCATGGCAACTGTTGCTATGACTATCACTGTAAGTTCCTCAAAAACAGGTGAAACAGTCCTTATTCACTGCTCAGTGTATCATAAATTATATTATATTATGTATAATGTACTTTATAATATGCATAGATATACAAATGATGTTTTGAGGAATTCAAAGTTATGCAAAAAAATGCTGCTGGGGTATAAAAAGTCCATAAATCGGTGCTATTTGGATGCGGGATTCTTTCGTATCATCAAAAAACTCATAAATCAAAGGCACTGGAGTAGTGTGAAAAAATTAAAAAGCCTTCATTCACATAGCTTTAGAATTTAAAAACAACACATTTGTGCACCGACGCGTGAACCTTCATCCGGGTGTCAATTTACAAGCACTTAGAGTTCATTCAATCAATCAGTTCATCACATGACATAGTCACCGGAACAGGTATCGAAGCAACAACGAGAGAATTACTTATCATAATCAATATCAATAAATTCAAATCAATTCAAAACACTGTAACAGATATTAAGTAGGGGGAAAAAATCATTATATTTTACATATGTGACCCTGGACCACAAAACCAGTCTTAAGTGTAAATTTTTAGAAATTGAGATGTATACATCATCTGAAAGAAAAAAAATCTAAAAAAGAAAAAAATCTTAATTATTGAGAAAATCGCCTTTAAAGTTGTCCAAATGAAGTTATTAGCAATGCATATGACTAATCAAAAATGAAGTTTTGATATATTTATGGTAAGAAATTTTACAAAATATCTTCATGGAACATGATCTCTACTTAATATCCTAATGATTTTTGCCATAAAAGAAAAATGGATCATTTTGACCCATACAATGTATTTTTGGCTATTTCTACAAATATACCCCAGCGATTTAAGACTGGTTTTGTGGTCCAGGGTCACATATTGTATTTATATAGGGATGACCAAAAGGAAATTAAATCTGAGATTAGCAGAACATAAGAATGCTATACGAATCTGTAATCCTCAATATCCCATGGCCTTACATTATAGAGATAAAAATCATGGTAACCCCAGTACATTGAAAATAGTGGGTATAGAGCATATTCTGAGGCACATAAGAAGAGGAGATAGGATAAAAAGGTTAGAGAGAGAGTCTTTCTGGATTTACACTTTGAAAGCAACACAATTTTCAAGTTTAAATGGATAATTGGATATTTCAGCTTTTTTGATTTATATATAATGATTTTTCCCCCCTACTTAATATCTGTTACAGTGTTTTGAATTTATTTGAATTTATTGATATTGATTATGATAAGTAATTCTCTCGTTGTTGCTTCGATACTTGTTCCGGTGACTATGTCATGTGATGAACTGATTGTTTAAATGAACTCTGAGTGTGTTTGTATATTGACACCCTGATGAAGGCAAGGTAGCCGCAACGCATCGGTGCACAAATGTGTTGTTTTTAAATTCTGAAGCTATTTGAATGTAGGCTTTTTAATCTTTTCACACTACTCCAGTGCCTTGGATTTATGAGTTATTTGATGTTTTGAGGAATGTTCACACTGCTATTTTCCATAAATCATACTGTGACCAGGGGCTTCTTTTTTGTGTGAATTATTATTAGAAACATGAAACATGATACTTCTGGTTCATACTCATCCAGTTTTATCTCCTTCTCTTTGTTCAGGGTATTGCCCATCATACCCAACAACAGGTACTGCTGTCACTAGTTTTTTTGTAGTGCCTGAGACTAAATTTTACAGAACATTTCTATCTGATTCTGATGACACTTGTTTGTAACTGTAAGATTGAACACAATTCTCTTTTTTTAGATCCAGTTCCTCACCCTCAGTGTGGAGGACACCTGTATGGTTCTGGACTGTTTTCCAGTCCAAACTACCCCAACTATTACCATGACAATGCCTACTGTGTGTGGTATCTCTCTGCTCAGCAAGGACAGAGGATCTTCCTGACATTTGCTGATGTGCAGTAAGTGAGAGATCAGTGGTGACTGGTGCAATGCTGGTGGAATAATATTCACTATTTAAAAATATTGATGAAAACATCATATTTATGATTACTAAAAGTTATATGAACTTTAGGAGTAGATTGATTATTGAGGATTTTTTTGTGGTTTATTTATGCAGTACCATTATGAACCTGCAGGTAGAACCAATTCCAGATGGCTCCTTTAATTCTACTGTGGTTTAAATTGTTTATTTTTTCTGGATCAGGTACCATTCTGCCTGTTTCTTTCAGATTGGAGCGCTGCTGTAACTGTGACTACATCACAGTATATGACGGCTCTTCCACTGGTCATTCACAGCTGGGAAAGGTCTGCTTCAATGACACCACACACCAGGTGTTTCACTCTTCTTCACGATACTTGACTGTTGTCTTCAGGAGCGACTACTCTGATGTCAGCCATGGTTTCAAGGCCCTTTTCACAAGTTCTCTGACTGCAGATCAAGGTAATATCATGTGAAATACAGTTTCAATAGTTTCTTGAAGCTGTTGCAACATATATTTGATCCTTTCTGTGGCCATGTTTGTTTGTTTTTTTCATTTTTGCCTAATACAATTAAATGTAATGTCATAACAGGTAGACTATAACCAATTGCCTTTGTCCACCCTGTATTTCAGCAAATACTTTAAATGTGCAAAAAATACATTGAGGGGATGAAACTCTTGTATTGCAGGTCGTGTGGATTGTTCATCAGACAACATGGTCATTGTCATTCAAAGGTCTTACCTGAACTCACTCGGGTTGAGTGCAAATGACCTTTATGTGGACGACCATCTTTGCAGACCCTCCATTAGCAGTACTGAGGTTGTGTTCAGTTTCCCACTTGACACATGTGGGACCGCCAAAGAGGTATGATTTACTCCTCTGCCAGATCCAGCATGGCTCCAGTCAAGTGCCAATACTGAAAATTACTCTTAATAGCTTCTTTTCAGCATTTAATGCTTGATATTTCTGTGTGAAATTAGTAATACACCCTAAATTTGTGCATCAGCGGGGTACATGGGGGGCACCACATAACATCACCCGCTCTCTGTTTCTTGCCACTAGATGATGAATGGTTATGTGTCCTACACTAACAATGTGCGGGCCTCTCAGTCTCAGTGGGGTGAAATCACTCGTCAGTCACAGTTCCTATTACGCGTGGGCTGCCGAATGGAGCCGGACACCATGGTGCAGATATTCTATAAGGCCAGGGAAAACATCAATGCCAACATCACAGGAACAGGCCACTTCAATGCCAGCATTGCCTTCTACACCTCCAGTAGTTTCAGCCAACAAATTTATGACTCTCCATATGAAGTGAACTTGAATCAGCTTCTGTATGTTCAGGTCAAGCTAAACAGGCCTGACAACAGTCTGGATCTCTTCCTGGACACCTGTGTAGCGTCTCCAAATCCCAATGACTTTAAAGATCACTCCTATGACCTGCTGCGTAACGGGTGAGACCTATTCATTCTTAAATGTGACTCCCAGTAGAATAATTTGGGATAGCATTAGTTTTTCTCCCTGTCTAAATATGTTCTTGTACTCATTGAACTAATAGTGAAACAAACTCAGTGTCTGAGCTTTACTTAGTTCAAACTGTATCCAAATATTATTTCTCTTCTTTTGTTTTTTTGTAGATGTCCCAGAGACAACACATATTATTCCTACACCAGTGGTCAGCACTATTACGCTCAGTTCAGTTTCCGGGCTTTCAAGTTCCTCCGGACTCACGCCTATGTGCACCTGCAGTGTAAGGTGATCATCTGCCCTGAAAACGATTACAACTCTCGCTGCCGCCAAGGTTGCCACTTCCGTCGCAAGAGATCCCTTGACAGCACCTACCACACCAACACTGTGACGCTGGGGCCAATCAAACTCAAAGGTCAGAGGTTTCTCTGAGTCACAAAGATTTAAAGCAATGATTTACTCACCTTCATGTTGTTCCAAACCTATATTACTTTTTCCATGGAGCACAAAAGGAGGATTCTGAAGATTCTGGTAAACAACATGAGTAAATAAAGTTATAATTTTTGGGTTAGCTATGCATTTAACTTTATCTTAAAACTTCTTATTATTAATTAACCAATAAGGTACAAGAGGCCATGTTATATCGCTTTGTGTTGTGCATAACAACACCCTAACAACACCCTCAGCCATGACCTTATGCATCAGAGAAACAAGTGCAGCCATCTTTAGAATTTTGTCTTTGAACTTACTTTTTGCCGTAGCTCTACAACATCACTGTTGAAGAGTAATTAGCTGGTGAATTTACTTATTGTACAGTTAAGGAAAGTTATTATGTACATTGTCATGTTTAAAGTGGATGTCATAAATATCAGTAGACTTAGAAGATTGTAAAATGAGCAGTTCATTCATAAATTTGTTTGACCTTAACTTCATGCTGCTAAAAGAGAAGAGGAAAAGGGGCAGAGCTACACACAGTCTATATTCACAATACAGCACCCCTCAAGTACCTTAATGCTTTTATAGAATGGTTACCACACTATACAAATACTAAAGCCAAAAGTACAAGGATTAATTGTTACTTTTTAAAATAAAATCATAAAAGAAATACATTCATAAATAATAACAAATCATAAAGTAAATTCCATCCTTCTGCTGGAAAAATAGTTCCTGACAGTGACGGTAAACAAGAGAATGTTTAGGTGTAACATGCCTCATCTGATGGAGCTCAAACAAAAACAGAGAATGTATTTTTTTCTTTATTTCATGTGCTTTTTATTTATTTTTAAACAAAATATATGATATTTCCCTACACAAATACATCTGCATATCTCTCAACATAAGAAAACTTTCCTTTCTTTTAGATTAAACCTGACCTATTTGGTGACACAGCGCTGTAAAAAGCTTCAATAAACAGTATAACTCCATGAACATACAGCACCATACCTGAAAAAAAAAAACAAAAAAAACATTTAATGGGGTCATGAACTGCCTGTTTTTTTATTGTATACTGTTCTCTGAGGTCCACTTATTATGTTATCTCAACTCAACTCAACCTTTATTTATAAAGCACTTTCAAAACCATAAAAATGGACCAAAGTGCTGTAAAAAGCATATAATCTAAAAATCTAAAAAGCATAAAACATTAATAAAAAACATAAAATAATAAGACAAGTCATTCACAATTGTCTTGACCAATCAAATGCCGAAAACCTGGTATAAAACAAACAAGTCTTTAAGTCCTTTTTAAAAAATGTCCATGCTTGATGAGGATTTTATCAATAATGGCAGTGCATTCCAAAGTACCGGAGCCGCAACAAATAAAGCGCAATCTCCACTCCGCCTCAGATGAGACCATGGGACAGTTAAAAGCAAGCCCTGAGAGAAGCGCAATAGTCGATGCGATTGGTAAGGGATCAGCATATCCCTTTATGTACGCAGGAGCCTGATCATGCAGAGCTTTATACACAAACATTAACACCTTGAATTGTATTCAATATTTTACAGGTAGCCAGTGTAAAGATACCAACACAGGTGTTATATGACCCCGTTTCTGGTGTTAGTTAAAAGTCTTGCTGCAGCATTTTGAACATGAAGACGCATAACCAGAGATTCCCTTATTCCTAAGTATATAGCATTACAATGATCCAACCATGTTGAAATAAAAGCATGTAGGGTGGGGCAAAACGCCCCCCTTAAGGACTGTGAAAACATTCTGTGCAACAAAAGTTAAATGTGTTCAGAAAAGTTATAGTTTTAGTGACAATGACAACAATTACACACAAAGTATGAAAAATGAGTTTTCATGTTATTAGATTTTTAACAAAAATTAAATTTGTACCAAGGGAGCGTTTTACCCCACCTATGGGGCAAATGCCCCCATGAATGTGGTAAAATGCCCCCCAGTCTGACAAAGCAATTTTTTTTTGGAAAATGTATAGCAAAATCAGAGTAAAGGCAGTTTTAGCTTGAAATTAAAAAGAATATAATCAATAATCATGAATTACAAAATTATAACAGCCTATTTGAAACATTTTGTTAGCTGATGCTAACTGGCTAGCCAACTAGCTACCTGATGCTAAGGATGCTAACTTGAGGTAATTTTTAAATATAAAATCCAAATATTTTTATTCAACCAACTTGTCAGAATACATTTGATAGAAAAACATATGATTTGATGGTCAGAACAGAATAACTACAGTAATTGCCCATTGCCCCCTGGGGCGTTTTTACCCCAATAACTATGTTTGAGAAAACAATTGTCATTCTGAAAATATAATTATATTTTTATTAAATAACACATACTCCCTATATATAGGCCCTACTGTTCTCATATCATATATAACTGTAATGTTCTACAAAACAACAAGCTTTAAAACTTTTAAAAGCTTTTTTTTTCTTTGTTCTGTTAACTTTTTAATTCATAAGTGTAGATTTTTGAAAACCACTTCTTTTCCTCACTTCATAAATGAACTTAGAATTATTGCTTGATCCCTCTGTACACTTCCAAGCAGTGTTGGGGATAACACATTACAAGTAAAGTGAGTTACGTAATCAGATTACTTTTTTCAAGTAACTAGTAAAGTAACGCATTACTTTTAGTTATTTTTTTCCCCCATTTATTGATTGACAGCTCCTTTGTCCCCGTGTTTAGAAATTGGGAGTAAGATGTTATAGTTCTAGAATAAATGCTAACTTGCATTAATTCATCTCACTTGCTATAAAAAAAAAAAATCAGATTTAGTTTCCTCAAAATTAATAAAAACTGTGAAATGCAACTCAGAATATGACGCAAACACAAATATCCTTTATGTATTTAATCCCATTTTATTTATCAGTATCTTTACTGCTGACCTTCAGTGATTCAATTCAACCATACCAATAAGAAAAATTACTCTAGATAAAATTTGTGCTTCTTTTTTTATTGCTGAAGTGTGTTGAACTTACTTATTCTACATTGTATTGTACAGACGTGAATTTACTTTCCCTTCAGCTTGAGGCTTATTCATTTCGCTCTTGGTGTGAAAGGGCTTTTACATTTGCCAAAAAATAGAACTTTTTTTATATTAAAAACAAACAAGCAGACCCTGCCCAGATTTAAAAAGTAACACAAAAGTAACGTAATGCATTATTTTCAATAAAAAGTAACTAACATAATTAGTTACTTTTTCAGGGAGTAACGCATAGTGACTCATAGTATCTTCTAACCCCTTTTGCAAAATTATGTAAATGTATTATTATTTTATACATTTCATCTTGATTTCTAATTCAAGTTTAACTCCTATCATAGAGTTTAACATAGTTATGTCTGCTTATTGTGTTTGCAACTGTGTGATAATTTTTTATTTGTGTTAACTTAAAGCCTGTTTTGTTTTTCAATAAAAAAAAATAATTTTGTTTTAGACGGTATTGATTGATTGGTTGATTGTTCGCCGAGGCATATAGTGCTTTATCATAACGGCTATTGACCAATCAGCATGAAGACCGTTTTATAAAATGTATTACCTAATATCTACACTTTGAATATAACTTTTTAATCGTATTTAAAGCATGTGTATATACATGTAGGTATAATTTAGTGTCATCTCTAGCTGTTCAAGTTTAAATTAATAATATTCTACACATTGATTCTCTTTCTCCCTGTGCAGGTGCATAGGACAGTGACGTGTTTTCACAGAGAAGATGAAGGCAACGGAGTGATTTGATCATCTTTTTCATTTCTGATTTGTATCATTAATCAGATCACATGATCTTTCCTAATGATCTATTTTTCCTTAATTCATTAAAGCAATCCTTCTCCAAATGCACTTCTTGGTCAAATCACATTGATTCCCTTGTGTCTGTAACAGTGAAATACAGTATAAAGCTTTAACCAAGCAAATCACTTGTAAATAGTCCAAACTTCTGCCTGTCAAGAGAATGTTGTGTTAATAATATATTACTATAAATCAACAAAACATTTTGAATTACATTAGAATATAATTTGGTGAAGTGTATTGTTTTGTGTATAAAAAAGAAGTAGCTGCTTTATACCTTATAGCTATAACCTATCGATAACCTTTTCGGTTTTGAGAATTAAATGACAAGACAAATGTAACATTTCAGTAAATATCGCATAAGTCTGGTTTTATTGACATTCAACATCAAATCCAACAAAACATGTTATACAATACTTAACTGATAATTTAGTTCATTATGCAGACAGGCATATGAAATGTTTAAATAGTAGCACCACAGACCTTCCAAAAACATTACGAATAACATCTACAGCATGGCACTGGTGGTAGCGATGAGGAAGAGAAAATCAGTGTGCTCACACACTGCCCAGAACACAATCATCAACACTGCTTTAAAAAACCAATGTATAGAGCCATGTGCGATGGTGCTAATTAAAGAGAAGACCTCAGGCCACAACAGTAAATATGGACAACAATCCTACAGGACACTATTTCTCACTGCTAAACAGTCAACTAACTGACCAATTTTCATCTTCAATCACAACCTTGTTGATTTAAGTTAGGTTTAAATAACGCCGCTCTCTCAACTAAGAAACAAGTAATAATTTGTGATTTTAAATTAGAAGGAAAAAAAATATTCAATGTGGCAATGTCATTATACTACATTTAAATCCAAAGTGTAAGAATAGCCATAACATTTACTTTCATTCATGTCACTGAACTTGAAATGTAAAAAATAAAAATAATAAAAAAAATTTAAGTGTCAAAATAAATAACTGTAGGCACTGATTACTGAACTCTGGCACTTATGCTAGAGAGTTGAGGCAAAATCTTACAAATTTGAGAAAATTCAAGACCTCCACCTGGAATAATCAGAGATGATAGTTTTTGATGCAAGGACGCCATTAGCATTCTAACCTTTTCAAAGACCAAAAAATGTACACTGATTGTGGATTACTGACTTCAGCATAACATACCGATAACAGTTCAAATACAATAATTACAAAGCAGGGATTTTGTCTTTGGAATGTTCCAGATACTAGAATTGTATTATGTAAAACAGGGCAAAGAAGAGGCCAGCATCACCCACGTGTCCTTATTTGTGCTGGCCTCTCGCAAAGTGACAGGCAAAATCATAGCTGTTTCTGCACCTGTGTCCGCATATGTTACACTGGAAAGGGTTCTCATAACCATGGCAGCCCATGTGGATGGTGTAGAGGATGTTGTCAGGGAAATATATGTGACAGTGGGGGCAGTGGTGGAGCATCTGGGGGTCCTGTACTGGGGTGGGCGTCCCTGGCTGGCTGTTGGTACCGCTCGGAGTGCTGGTTCTCTCACTGCAGGGTCCAACTCCTGGGCTACAGCCGCTGTGTGCAGCCGGTCTGGGCTCGGGGGTGATGGGAGAAGAAGCTTGAGCCGCGCTGACAGAAACGGCTGCGGGTGCCGTCACAGGCTGTTGAACAAGGAACGTGGGTTTTTCGTCAGGTAGAGATTCCGCTCCGGGAGACAGCGGTGCACCTTCAGCTTCCGGTGGGATGCTGGCAAGCTGACCGGCCAAAGTCGAAAGCTGGTTTAGCGGGTTGTCCAATGCCATGTCTTGCTCCTCTCTGGAGCCACTTCCAATCACTCCGCCAGCTTGTGCATCCTTTCCTAGACCGTTATAGGCCTCCTGATGGAGGTGGGCGTGAGGAGGGAGATCATGAGAGAAGTCACCCAAGTGGTGCTGCTCTGAACTGGGCTTTTGCAATACCATGGATGGCGGGCTGAGGTTGATGAGCAGCCGGCGGCCATAACCAAGTGAGTTTCCTCTCTTCTGCAGGACACTGAGCATCTTTCGGTGAGAGAGAGCGGAGCGGGCCCCCTTCATGGGGAGGAGTTTGTGTCTGCGACGCCGGTGATGAGAAAGGTTGCTGCGATCGCTGCAGCGGAAGGAGCACAGCTCACACTTGTAAGGTTTCTCGCCTGTGTGAGAGCGCATGTGCGCCTCCAGGTGGCGTTCGTACGCTGAGGCAAAAGGACACAGGTGGCATCTATGGGGTTTTTCACCTGGAGGAGGAGATTAAGAACATCTTATGAACCTGAAGAAAAGAACGAAGAGTATAAATAAGATTTAAGATCAGTTTTCAGTCTTACCTGTGTGAATACGAATGTGCTCGATCAGCCGTGCAGTGCCTCTGGTGGCATAGTTGCAATAGCGGCACTTGAGTTTACCATCATATGTTCTCTCAAAGCCATCCACCAACATCCCTGAACTATCTTCTAAAGACATGTCCACTGCTGGGTGCTCCAGGCCATTCTGACCAAGTTCTGTAAGGTATGAATAAATTAATAAATAAATAAACAAACAGAAAATAACTAATATTAAGATATGGGACATGTTGATGTTGCTCTACTAGAAATTAACCAGTTTTCCGTTCACCACACTTGAATCAGCAGGCACAATTCATTTATACTTTTTTTAAACATTAGAGGCACAAATCCATCTTGTGAAAACTAATAAATGTGTTTAATAAACTATTTTATAATGAAAAAAAAATGAAATGCTATGATCTAATAAAAACTATTATCTAACATACAGTCCTCAAATTCTCAACTCAAAACATGCAATGTCAATTTTGACAAGTCTGATAAATTAATATTTTAAAAAAATATTTGCCCTATTTAGAAAACATAAATAAATATATAGTATAAATAAAGCAGCTATTGAATAATTTAAGCAATTAAATATTTTGGAATATATCAATAAACACACACACACACACATATATATATATATATGTATGTAATAATGTGTACAATCAATAATTATCAATAACTACAAACCAACACTTGGTCTCAATTTGACCCATCACCTACTGACTGTTGGCTTAATTTAGGATTTTAGAATCTGCAACCCTATTACTCATTCTGGCACAGTTTTCATTTGATTTCACACACACATATATATATATATATATATATATATATATATATATATATATATAATTTTTTTTTTAAGGAAATAATTGCAAATCTCATAAATTAAATGGGGGGGATAAGA
Source organism: Barbus barbus (assembly GCF_936440315.1). Taxonomy (NCBI): domain Eukaryota; kingdom Metazoa; phylum Chordata; class Actinopteri; order Cypriniformes; family Cyprinidae; genus Barbus; species Barbus barbus. The sequence goes on from NC_136758.1 coordinate 19,326,351, forward strand.
CATGCAGATACTTATAAACACTGGAATTACTACTAAAGCGTAAATTAAGATTTTTACTTTTGTGTCCAGTCAAAAACAACACGTAGGAAGGCTCTCTATGCAATACCTCCTTGGAGATCATCAGTGTCTTTCACTCCGATGACAGAGCCAGATATCATGTTGACATGTTGGGTCTGCTGACTCAGGTACTCCTGAAAGTCCTTCACAAAATCCAGAGGTTCTGGCTTCTCCTCGCCCATTGAAAGATCTACACCGTCGTCCTCTGCGGTCTTAAACGGGACCAAACAGGCTGTAGATAAAATTCAACCAGAATATCATATAGATGCAACTAAATGACAAGACAAGTCCTTGAAAAATCCTTGTAGCCTCAAAGAGCAACAAAATAAAACTTTACAAGTAATCCTTAAAGTGTGCATCCTGTCGATTCGTCTAAAATAACATGCATCCACAGGCCAACTGGTGCAGTAAACAACATCTTAAACTTATAAGTTATATTGGAAGTTATGGTGGTTGTAAGACTAATCAGTTGTATTAGTCTGGCTGTTATCCAGTTGACAAGGTAACAGGCGTTGCTACGATAGCGAGTTAACGTTACTAAGCGTTCCCAACCATTACGCTTTCATTAAAACAACAATTAAAAACAGTTACCTATTCAAGGGCGTGAGAGAAATTAAAACCACACACGGCTGTTCTGATGTTCAGACTGACGACCCGTTCTTTAACGAGATACTAGAAAAATCTGACTGAAAAAAGCTCCATGGTGATGCTGGGCAGCTAACGAGTTAGCAAGACTGATTCAGTTAAAACAGATATTAAACGAGCTTCACATTTGACCGACAGCCGGATCGACGTATTTGAAACATACTCCGTGTGTCATTTGGGACTGTGTCATTGGTAAACAGAGAGTAAAAACCGAAGTTTAGTGGCTGAAAATAATGCTCTGCGACATCAAAACAAAAGAAACACAGGGGTGAAAGTTCAACCAGACGGTGCGCCGCTGAAATGATTCCGACTTCGTTGCGATGGTTGAACATTTAGTTCCTGTGTGTCACTGTGAGTGTACAGGATCCGCAGAGCAAACCAGACTTTTAAAATGAATGCATCATAACAGTACCATAATATAAGCGAATATAGAAGTAAACTATGCATAATTTCCATATTTGGCTTCAGATGCTGTCTTTTTGCAATGTGTTATGTCACATAAAATTAATTGGCACTTGTTTAAAAATGCTCACATATCACTTTCCATTCTGTTAGTCTATTGTAATATTCCTTTATTTTAAATAACAAAAGCCATATTTCTAATGATACAAGTTACAATCCCTCAGGAAAGGACATAATTTAGTGGGAAAACAATAGCATGAAGGCCAAGTATTTACAGTGGAGTTTAACTTGATGTTTTGTGTTTTTAATTTGTTCTTGTCACAATTCTGTAACGTTTTATAAAATTACAGAAAACAATGTGATATAAAAATTCAAAATTTAACTTGATATTCTCACTCTCAGTCACTACTTAGCAATGACTAACTAGCTCTGTAATTCCATCCCGTTGATTTTATTGTCATTGCATAAATATTTCGTTACAATTAAAATATATATCTGAAAGTCTTTTAAATGCTTACTTAGTCATATTAATTTACATTAATATCCAAAAGGTACTGCATAACAACAATGATCAAATTATTTTTAAAACCTTTTAGTTTTCTGCATCTAGTGCATTGATGATTCATCATCTTTTACCAGATTAGCTAAATACATGGATAATTTCCATATTCAAATGTCATGAGCAATTTGATGAGTACTTGAGCCAATTGCATTACTTTAAATAGCAGGATTGGCTCATTTATGTTTCATAGTGTTTAATATTTAACTAGAGGGGAAGTTAGCTGAAGATCGCATTGCCCCATTTGTGTCAGGGTTGTAGGAAAACCATTGAAGAGGGTGTGACAAATGACCAGTTAGAGCGAGAGCTTTGGATCCTTATGACACTCTTCAGAGTTGTAATGAGAGGGTTCTAGTGTAACACTCAGCAATTCATTGCCTGTAATTCATGGTTCAGATGACCAGAGAACAACCTGACAGGCTCCCATCGTGGGTTAAAATGTTAACAGTCTACTTACAGCCTCATTGCAGAGTTGGACATCTAACCCTACAATAAAAAAGTTGTTTTGTGTTACAGCAAGGAAGATCAGATTTTACCAAGCAGCTATTTCAGTATCTAACATACTGTTAATGTTTATGTATTATTCCGCACCAAGCCTAAAATTTCATTTTGCAGTTCTCTTGAAATCCGTTGAATGATTCTTAACTCATAAATGATACTGCATTTGTGCTGTGATCTCAAACAGACAATTCTTCTTACCAAATATACAATGTATCATTGATGTGTGTCTCTTATCCTGCACTCTGCCATTAATAGGGCTGAACCATCTTCATTTAGGACACTAGATGGCGCAGGATGTCAAGTTGTGATGACCACGTAGAGAAATAAGATAGGCCTGTATGGCCAACCTTAAAATTTTTGAAAATCTAAATTTACTTTAATTCTTTTGCGTTGCATTATGCACAAAACATAACAGTATTTTGTTTGTTTCATATGAATGAGCAGAGAACTCTTTGTGAGCAATCATCCCATTAATTCAAAGTGCCCTGTTATATTAGCATTATTGAATGAGAATTATAAATGAAGTCAAACAATTACTATCACGTGCAGTATTTACAGTTTGTGGCTTTTCCAGTGAAAAGCGGTGTAAACTGATCCAAAAGCAGGCACAACAGCCCGACCTTATGGAGTTGAACTACGACCCCTGAAGCAGTCAATTACAACACTTCCTAATGGCCTGTCCACACTAATGTTATTTTATAGCAATTTAATTATGCTCAGGTTTCCCGTGAAGCCACTTCCCCTTAAATAATTCAAGCAGGGTGACAGTAATTTGTCAGTTGAAAAAGATTAATTAGGGTTTCAAGTGGGCTTCTTCTCATGAAGTGTTATTGTTTTCAAAGCTGCATCAGTACATGCGAAAAATAGTTGCATAGATAACAGATAGCATGTATCATGTGTTTGGTCAACATCAAAATAAGAGCGAGATAAACAGGATTGTTAGTATTTTTAATACCCAGTAAGGTTATTTATTATATGATTACAAATGCAAATATGTCTATCTATCTATCTATCTATCTATCTATCTATCTATCTATCTATCTATCTATCTATCTATCTATCTATCTATCTATCTATCTATCTATCTATCTATCTATCTATCTATCTATCTATCTGTCCAAAGAGGTTATAAATGCCTGACATCCGTCATTTTCTCTTTCTTTCTTTCTTGATATGAAAGCTTGATATGCATTCAAACTCCGCACACACATCATGACATGAAGTCATTCGGTTCATTTTGTTTGTCTGGCTTAGAGCTTCCTCCCTTTTCACTCTCCATTTTAATTTAGCATCTGCAGAGTGTCTGAAGCTGCTCCGTCTACACCTGCTCGGGGGTAAGTCAGACCAAGTTCCCCCGCTGCCCTAATTCACATTTAAAAGCCTTTGAACGAGCGGGCCCCCTTCTCTCCTCCAAAGCGCTTGATTTATGTGCTGTTTGTGGTTTTATAGAACGCGAAACAATTCATTTTCTCCTGAAAAGGAATTGGGTATTAATTTGGAGAAGGCCCCTGAGCACTTTTTTAAGACTCCAATCATATGCTAGAGTCATTTAAAGGCTGCCGTGGACATTAGCCCCCGAAGAAAGGCTTTTAATCCTGCCTGAAGAGCGCAGCTATAGAAACGGCTGCCCTAACGCCAAATCATTACTGCTAAAGGGTGAAGGAGGACCAGGGCTGGATTTATTCTTCACGCCCCCAAGACTATTTATTTCTGGAGAGACCCTATCTTACGCCCCCCACCCTTGTGCGACACGGGGCGTGTGTAGAAGCAGAGAAAGGAAAAGAAATAGGATAAAGGAAGTACATATTAAGCTTTTCATTTTCCTGCCACTTAATTTCCTCGCGGCCGCCTGTGTAATGAATGTAATTGCTACCTTTGATGAGAACACTATTATCTGAATCACACTTTAAATGGGCAAACAAGGCCCCCTCCACCCATCACACACACACACACACACAAAGCGGGTATGAGATTTCTAATTATGCGACAGAACAAGTGGTTTTTCTAAAATCCGTGGCGTTGCGCTCGATTGCCAAAGAGCAGCCCTGGTTACATTTGCACAAAGGCGCAGATTAGCGGTGATACGCGCGCCACACACAAAGATGGGCGTTTTTATCATTAATTTCCTGCGTGAACCAGCGATTGTCTCGGTACAGGAAATTCTCATTTAGTCGAATGCCAGATTTCATTTTCTAAAAATCTGGTCCAAATCTGGCTGATTGGAATATGCACCAAAATCAAATCAATAAGTATAGGGCCTAATGTGAATAAAAGGGATGCCAGCATACGAAACCAAACGACAGAGTAAACTTTATTTAGGAAAGCAGACTGAAAAAAAAAAATATTATATAGGATATTACAGTAGGCCTATATTGAGTCTCATTTAGGGTTCAGCTTTAGCCTATATAGATAGGCCTATATACGCACACACAACACACACACACACTTGTATTGCTGTTTTACAATTAAAATGTCTATATACTTTTTAAAAATACAATTAAAATGTTCTATATTGCTATCTATCTATCTATCTATCTATCTATCTATCTATCTATCTATCTATCTATCTATCTATCTATGTTAATAATATGTATAGCCCATGTATTAATTTAAATCACGTAATAAAAAGTCACATATATATCCTGAAAGCAATCATTTTACCTCCTCCTTGTATATGTGCTGCTTGGATCACGTTCAGACTTTAGTATGGCACGCCGATCCTCAAACAGACAGTTCAGTTATTCATGAGGATTTATCTTTGCACATCTCTCGGCGCGCACGCGGTGAATAGCTGTTTAATAAAAGTGTCGGGCTCGTCCTACAGATGACGTGACTTTACGAGGCGACGCACGATAAAACCGCTGTCACCTTATGAAGTCTGAACGCGCGCGCGTCCCCCCGGTAACGTATTAAAGCATCGCCGGAGAGATTTTCAAACGTCTCAGGTGACAGCGCGCTTCTATTCGGTCGAGCTCTTTAGCCTCGCCGAGATGCAAAAAAACTATAAAGCAACGTCACAAATGACGAATTACACAATTATTCTTAAATGGCTGGCGTTTTGAGCTAGGCCTATATGCAAAGCCATTTGGCACCTTAAACGTGAGTTATTATTCTTCAAAGCAAGCTATACTTAAATGATAAAGTGATAATCAATTCCTTTGACTATGATGCCTCGTTTGGAGCCTGGGGGAAAAACTACTGATCACTTCTATTGGTCTGCAAATGATGGTACTTGCAGCATGACAGATGGCTGGCAGGAGCACTGTGTGACTTCAGAAAGGTTTATAATGTCTGAAACAGGCTGCCATTTGGGCCCAGTCAGGCAGCAGAGGAATGGGCCAATATTTCTGAGTGAAGTGGCATTTTAGCTGTATTTATCTGAGGATCTCTACACCAAAACCATAGGCACTAATAAAGAAGATGCTGTAATAGCTTTTGACTGGGTCCAGTCGCTCTGGATGGGGAATGAACTGTCCTTTGCTGAATTATTGTGGCCAAATGCCATTTGTACAGCCTGAAAAGTGGGGGCATTTATCCTGACTGTCAGTGCTTGGCCATAGCTCATAGTCCTGAATGATATCTCCCAACGCACAGTTGCCCCAATACTCGCATTTCATGCTCGGCGCTGAGAGGGGAACTAATGGATGGCACTGTCTGAAGGCAGATAATTTAGAGTATCTTCTGTCAAATCTTTAAAACACACGGCTCTACACAAGCCAGCGGACACAGTGGAGTGCATCCAGCGGCACCACCCCTGCGCCCCCCTGCCACACTGGGCCACTGAACCAGGGAGATTCATTAGAAATGGCTTTTGAATTCTCAAAAAGCAGGCAGGGTACGGGTATATCAGCTGGTTTAACACTGAATTTGGATAGTGTGTAGTTTAGTTTTCGTCTCAACCCTGGCAGATTATGTGCATTAAGGTTGTTGCATCATATGTTGTTTAATTATTGTCTACTACATTATTTTAGTAGTGTCTGTTACATGGTGGTTTTTTGTGTGTATGACACCATGCACCTTCTATATATACAGTAAGTATTTACCTCAGCTTGTGCTCGTAATGGACTTGGATTCATCATGTGGCTTTCTCTTTATCTGTTTTAAGGTGTTGTTAGTATGTTATAAAAAAAATGATTTTAGTAATTTAACATTTTCAGTTAATTAATTACTGTTAAGTACTGACAACCTCATCTGCCAAATTTTTTTTTTTTCTGTAAATTTCACAGATTTAAGGTCCAAATAACACTGGACTGTAATTATATTCATATGGTCATAATAGAGTTGTTTTCAAAATATATTATTTTGGGCTGTGCAGAAGAAAGAAAGACCTACAGTTTGTAAATATAGTGTGGTGCCATAGAAAACTATTTCTAGAAGTGTTATAACCGAAGCCAGAAACTTAAGTTAAGTTTAATATAAGTACATCTAAAATCTTAATTTATTATTGTGTGCACATGCTGTTTTTGCCTGGTTGACTGTGTGTATTACAAAAATTAGACAGCATTCAGGCACAAATGGCATGTCAGGTTAATGAGATCTAATGAAATGACCAATCCACCTTTATTATTGATAAAAGCTTATCATTGTCTAATAGACTCTTTATCTCTTTTTAAAGTTCTGCACCTCTAATCCTGTTCATTTTTTTTTCTTATGGGTATCAGTTACTACTGTTTTACAAGCTGTTTTCTATAGCACCACATGATATTTTACCATGGAGAAATGACTCTCCGCCCAGTGTTTTCTGTAGCCCATTCTCTACTGTCATTTTTATGCAAAGGTCCAGGTTGCTTTCCACATCACAGCGGTTAGTATGTTTTATTTATTCTCATCAAGTTGATGCTGTAACAAGGAAGTACTCCATTACCTCTGTATTCTTTTTCTGAATGAATAGCTGTTCTAGTATTATTCAGTTTCCCTGAACGCTGCTCTTATCTTGCGCTGTGCCCAGTAGGCCTCGTTAGTCACCATATTAGGTGAGTGGCCGGGTCATAATGGGAGGGAGGAATGACCCTCGACCTCCTTGACCTCGTATCGATCTCTGGGCCTAGTGCAGCTGGGCCTCTCTGTTCCAATGCATAGGGGGAGGAATTTAAACACGGCATGCACTGTACCATGCCTGCGTGCAGTTGGGGAGATCATTAATAACATGCATTTTACCTGTACAACACTGACAAACCAACCGGACCGTGGAGCCGTAGGGAGTTTATGAACACAAACATGTGGCTCATGTAAAGGAGCAACAAAAGAGAATAGATAAAGAGCTGTAGATAAACAAAAGCCAATGAATCAATTTATCTGTCTGTCTGAGTTTTCAGTTCAGCGCACTTCATAATCTATTCATCACTTCATCAGCCACCAAAAATGTCAAACGACTCTGTATTTATTTATTTACTTGCTGATTTTTTATGTGAGTAAATGCTCAAATATTTGACCTTCATCTTATTATATTCATCTTCACATATAAAATCTTATACTATTACAATTGTTATTACAATATAAAAAAGCAACTTGAATATATTTTAAAATGTAATTTATTCCTGTTTTTTGGCCATTATTCCAGTCTTCAGTGTCCCATTATCCTTCATAAATCATTTCCAATATGATGATTTGCAAAAAAAAAAAAAAAAGATTGAAAATTGTTTCTGCACTGATTTTTTCTGTGTAAAATAATGTCACATTTGATAAATGTATTTATTTATATATATATAATTATTACAATATTAATATAAAATGTATAAATTACACATTTACTGGCCGATTTATATGCCTTTAGTGTCTGTTTTTTCACTTTCTGTTTCTCCCTTTGACTTATTCCTTTTGTTCTGGTGTTTTGTGAGGCTTCTTTTCTGTTTTTCTTTGGCTCTTTCTCTTTTCTAGATCCTATCACTCCTTACACTTTCACAGCTCTTCTTCTTCTTTACATCTTCCTGATAGCAGACACATATGCACTTTTCTTCACCTTGATCTTTGGTCCAGTGAAGACTACAACAGCAGGCCTGCAGACCTGTAAAGAATGGGCTTTGTGCTTTTCTTAAAAAAAAAAGTTGTAGGCCGCATGGGGGAAGTAAGCTGCTAATGTAAGCATGTAATAGTTTTCTATAAATAATCGAATGACAACATGGACGCAATGGCATCTGAGGACTGTAAAAGAATATGTAACCAATTTTAGTGCTATTAAAGCGAAATAGAGAACAAAATATATAAGAGGTCGAGGGAAAGGTTTCATTTGGAGCCAGGGAATAAGGGCTTTATGGCAGCATAGGATATAGTCACTGCCATTGAGAACAGAAAAGAAAGAAGTGTCTTAACACTGAACGAACTAAATTAAAGCAGAGGGAAAAATGAGCAGTGCATAAAATCAATCAATCGATAATTGGCTCACTTCTCGTGTGTGCAGGTGGGTGGCCATATATCTTTTCCTAGGAGCACTGATTTGATTTGCACTTATGTTTTTACAAATAATCAATGCTTCATTTTGACCGCATAACAGATTGTGCCTCGTATAGTACACTTTCATCTACAGACAGTGACAGCTCGAAATTGACACACAACAAGATAAATATAAAACATGGCCTGGATTCACTCCAGGGTTTCTGAAAACAGTACCAAGATTTTAAACCTGTTTTAGGCTATTCCTGTTGCTTTGTATAGATTTGTTTTGGTTTCAGAAATACTTAATACTGTAAGAAAATACACAATTACAAAGATTAGTTATTGCCATAGTCATCTATGCTCATTGTCGTCATCATCCAGCTAGACATCATTATCATCACCTATCAGGGCTATCATCATCATTTATTCCCACTCTAAATGAAGGTAATTAAAATAAGTGGCTGTGTCTGATTCATACACCCATGTCTGTAGCATCCCCTCACTGTACTCAGTAGTATATATTTGCTAATTTTAGGTATACATACTTATCATCTAACCTATTACATGTTGTATCTTTCATAAAACTGTTAATTACGTTCTTCAGTGGTTATGTGTGTGTGTGTGTGTGTGTGTGTGTATTTGATAGTTATAGCAAGGGGAGAGAACAGCATTTAAATTTGTTTGCCATTGATTTGTGGTCCATGTGGGGCTAGACTGATATTTATGGGGAGAAAATGCCCCTCTGCCCCAAGGACTCTGGTACAAATCAGATGTGAGATCCAATATGGCCGTCATGAAGAACGGATGATGTGAGGCGAATAAAAAGAGTGTTATCTCAAATGGATTTGCATGGTGACACTAACAAGGGCTTTTAATCTTTAATTCAAGATGAATTCTATACTCCTCTGGATCTCATTTGATTTTTCTATTAAGCCGTACAAGTGTAGTAGGCTTTATTTAGCCAGTTTCATTTTTAGTATAAGAGCCCTGTGAATGTCAATCATGAGTACTTATCAATAGAAGTCTGTCGCTGTCTTTTATTTTCCTCTTTCTCTCCTCTAAGACGGCCCCCTCTCATTGCTCTCTTTGAGCGGTGGCAGTAGCTGCTTAATTATGTAGGGAGGTAGGAGATCTTTATTCTCTGTGTCCATGCTGATAGCATCTCATTCACTCTCAGTGTTTGAGGTTTAGATTTTATCTTGACAGGCTGGCTGACAAATAGAAGTCATCCTACACCTGCACTGGGAATCTGTACTGGTGTTCTGGACAAACGTATTTGCCTATAATATCACTGGGCTGCTGATGAGGTTAATACGTTGATCATGAAAATATATAAATAAACATTTTTTTAAAATAAAATACAAATAAATAAATAAATATATTTGAGAAATTTAAATTGTAATTTTTATTTAACACAGCAAAATATATGTGAGTGTGTGTGTGTTCATATACTAATATAATATAAATATTTTTTAAATTAATAAATTCATCATATATGTTTGTGTGTGTGTGTGTGTGTATAAGTATATCGCTATATTTATTATCCTTATTTACATTTATTTATTGTCTACAATATTTGTTATTATTCTTATTTATATTGTTATATACATATGAAGAGTTCATTTGTTAGTTAGCTGTTTTTTTTTAGTTATTTTTTAACCCAGTTAAAATAACCCAACTGCAGCTTGATTGAGATTAATTGGAATGGACAATGAAAAAACATGATTTCCGAGAATTCTTAAAAACGGAGTTATCTGTTTTTGCAAATAAACTCTTCATATAATTTATCATATTTTATGTGTGTGTGTGTGTGTGTAACTAGGCCTGCAGACCTATAAAGACCTGTGTGTTTATGTGTGTATACAGTATATATAAATAAATATATATATGGTGATTAATGAGGACATTTCCCCATGTCCCCATATTTCAAAAGGCTTATAAATCATACAGAATGATTTTTTTTTTGAGAAAGTAAAAATGCACAAAGTTTCCTGTAAGGGGTAGGTTTAGGTGTAGGGTTGGTGTAGGGTGATAGAAAATACTGTTTGCAGTATACAAACCATTATGTCTATGGAATGTCCCCACAATTCACAAAAACAAACGCGTGTGCGTGTGTGTGTGTGAGAGAGAGAGAGAGTGTGTGTTATAAACATACACTAGTGGTGGCCAAAATTATTAGAACACAAGTATTTTCACCAGCTAAGAATGGTTTTAAGTCAGTTATTTCTATCTTTTGCTGTAGTGTAGGAAATACCAGTTTACATTTCCAAACATTCACTTTGCCATTAATTGTAATAATCCAGTGAGATTTTTGTTTGCACAAGGAGTCTGACAACAACCAGTGCTCCACACAGAGATCTGATCTCATCATCATCATCCAGTCTGTCTGGAATGACATGAAGAAACAGAACAAACTGAGACAGACTAAATCCAGAAGAACTGTGGCAACGTCTCCATGATGCTTCAAGAGACTTACCTGCAAAAAGCTACAGTACTGTTTTAGGCACTTTAAAATCTAAAAATGCTGTAAAATGAGGATGCTGTCAAAAATAATGTCAAACAGATTTTCTTTATCAAATAACTTCTATTAACTAAATTAAATCAACATTTGGTGTGACCATCCTTTGCGTTTAAAGTAGGTTTTGCACTAGGTGCGCGTTTTTTAGGCAGCTTTGCAGGTAGGTCTCTTGAAGCATCTTGTAGACGTCGTCACAGTTTTACTATAATATAATACAATAGCCTATAATATAATATAATAGAATGATATTTAAATCTACGATATTCCCTATGAAGATCCATTTCCTGAGCATGACAGCTGCTATTAGCATTAGTACTCATTTTAATTAAAATGCATATTTAATAGCTAATGACAATAATACAATTAATAATGTTGAAGTATTTATATGTAAGCTTGTATCTGAAGACATGACAATGAAATTAAAGCTCCTATAAATTACCTGTTTTAATTACTGTACTCGGTTTGTTTGATTAATCCGCCCCATTATGGCACGTCTCGCTGTTTCCTCTAGTCAGGAAAGGTCGGTTGCTATGGCCACATTTATATGTGTTCATAAGTGGCCCTGAGTGACTGCTCACCATCTCGGCTCCAAACAACGAGCAATAATCAGCTCATTAAAGAGGTCCCCCCTCCCCGTGTACCCCCACGCTCATCTAAATGACAAATAACAAGCTCACTCTCCATTCCCCCCCGCCTTTAAACCACATCTCATAGAAATGTATTTATATCTCTATATCTACAATTGGGGCTATGATTGGGGAAAGAAAGGGAGAGAAAAAGTGGGTTCTGTCAGAAGTGGTGGGGAAGAGTGTGAAAGTAGCCGATTTTCTTAATACATCCCCTGGGAGCAGATAAGTCTATCAATCTGTTAGATTGGAAAGCCATTAGGTGCCCTGGTTTATGCGTCTCAAGCTGTTAAAGCAGAGCAGATTGATTGTTGAACCTTTGATGGGATATGCTGATCTAATCTCACTGTGCTTCAGTTTGCAATAAATTACACAATTCATTTCCTCCCATTTAGGGGAAGAAAATGACACCTCCAGGCACGCCTGGCCTCTCCGGGCGAAACAGCACACAGAAGCTATTTTATGGCGCCATTTAGCCAGCAAGCTTTCAGCCAACCAGGCCAACCGTCTCTCGCTCTCTCGCTCTCTCTCTCTCTCTCTGCTCTCCTTCCCAAAAAATCGAAGCATAATCAAGGTGTATGTTTAGAAAATTTATTGTTATAATTTCCACCCATAATCTCCTCCATTTTCCTGCAGCCAGAATGACATAGATCATCATCTGGGAAAAAAAGGGGAAAATGGATAGCAGTTTAAAATTTATCGGTCTTTGATTCTCAATTATAGGTGTTTATGACTTCATCCGTCTTCAGCCACCTCAACCTTTTCCATTATGGTGGAATATTATTTGTACGGAATCCATTAAATTCACAAGGCAGGACTCTAATGGTGGGGCTGCAGTGCTTTGCAGAGGGAAAAGTTTTTTGAAAGGTTAGCTTTAGCAAAAGCGCTGCTGTTATGACACCAGAAATTGCTTTATTGATGGGCTTCCTCAGAGCCTGAGCATTTGGGCCATTTGTAACGGGCTCCATATCTCTATCTCCCCTCAGACACTGATGAGAAGCCACTGCTGCCTCAACCCGACTACAGCACTGTAATGACACACGGTCAGAACGCTTGGCCCAAGAACGCTCACACCTGGCTTTTCTACGGAAGGCATCACCTGTGTGTGTGTGTGTGTGTGTGTGTGTGTGTGTGTGAACCTGGACAGGTGCTGCAAAGCCATTCCACAGATTCAGCCATGTCAGAAAGAATGAATGGGGTCTTTTAGCTCTTGGTTGGCACAAGGAAGACACAGATCATTGCATCAATGTAGGACACTGAGGGTCAGGGGAACCTGCTGAACATCTCTGTACCTCTAAGCAACATTTACGGTTCACGAGGTGTTACATCAGATACCACATTCTTGATTCTCCTACCTTAAGCACATATCTTCACAACCGGTCATGTAATTAAATTGGCTTTTCTAGTCTTTATCAATCTTTAAAGGGCTAGTTCACCCAAAATGAACTGAAGAATTGTTTTTGTCCATACAGTGAGTCAGTGATGTCCAAAACATCTTTCACTGTTTAAAACAAATGTAAAAAATTTGGTGGATAGTATCCTATGAGCGTAGATGGACAACCATGGTCCTGATGGATGTGAACTGACCTGTGACCCACTTGGCAAGAGCTTCCTCTCACCCTCAAAGTGACATTGAATTCTGCTCTTTTCTCTGCGCCCAATGAGCATATAAAAGCAGCTCTCTGATACTTGGCTAATCACGCTGTAACTCAGAGCCTCTAACTATCTCTCAGCCAATCAATAGCCTCACCACCCCAATTAAGGTGGGCCAGGTCAGGGCCAGGCCACAGTAAGTCCTTTACAATTTAAATGCCATGTTTAAATCCATTGTGTGTATTACAGAGAGACGAACAGCCTGACCTTCTTTTAATGCCTTGTTTCAATAGTGCCGGACATTAATGCACTGGGGGAGAACATGCAGTGGTCATTTCGTACAAGTCGGTTAAACAGATCAAGAGATTTTCACTTTAATATTTGGCAAATATTCTGTTATAGAAAGCAATTTAAGGTGCATTCAAGCTATACAATTTATTAGTGTGGCATTACTGAATGCACTCTTATAGTGCATCTAAATCTGTAATAAATGTATGTCAATAAAGAGGCTATCTACATCTATCTATAATAAAGCATCAACATGATTATTTAATATTTTCATAGTGATGTCATAGTGATCAAACACATCGGCGAAAGATCCAACAGGCGTAACCAACAAAATCCACAATGCCTCCTCGCCCATTTTTCACCGTGCGGTTCTTTTCGATATTATACTCATGTCTTTTATCACAATTTCGACCAGACGAGAGAAACTCACAAGATATCAAAACAAAAATCTATATATAATACGTAGCCAATTACAGCGCGAAGTTAGCGGCGTCGGGTCATTGTCACCGCGCAGCGCGCTTTTCTCATCTCCTGGGGTCGTTAGACGATGATGGATGTAAACCTACAAAGTATCTAAACTGGACCTTTTAACAAAGCATGAGCAATACTATCATTTCTTTAATAGAACCTGCTGACCGTGTCATTCCGTTCTGCCATTCGTCATTTTCCCGGTGAAATAATCAATAACTCCAGGCTCTGAATTAAATAATCTAGAAGTCAGAGAACATTATATCTTCCCACCAGGCAGAGAGACACAAAAGAGCCGAGACTAAGACTAATATGAAATATCTACACATGGCACAAGCCCCCAATAAAGGCATGCAGCGAGCACTGATTCTAATAGTCTTTATAGGTTTGTGTGTAGCGACATTCACGGATAAAACGCTTTCTGTGAACCATTTGTGCGCTGTTTACACTGAATGAATTAGGCCTGCCTTAGATCTTCTAAATCTCATTATTGTTTTGGTAATAAAACATTTTTTCTTTTTCTTTTTTTTTCTATGTAAGGTCATAGCCCAGCCAACATTTGTATGTGGGGCCCATATGGGTATGAAGTGGGCTGAAAAATGGGCCCCATGTAGGATTGTCCGCGGGTTACATAATGGCCCCATGTTAATTGCCCAGATGAATTTCATGTAGGATTGTACTTCGTACTAGGTGGGACCCAAGTGGGCAACATGCACAAAACCCATATTGGTCCCAGCTTCAACCCAGTCAACATTTGTATGTGGGGCCCATGTGGGTTTGAAATGGGCTGAAAAATGGGCTCTGTATGGGATTGTCCGCGGGTTACATAATGGCCCCATGTTAATTGCCCAGATGGATTTCATGTAGGATTGTACTTCGTACTAGGTGGGACCCAAGTGGGCAACATGCACAAAACCTATATTGGTCCCAGCTTTAACCCAGTCAACATTTGTATGTGGGGCCCATGTGGGTTTGAAATGGGCTGAAAAATGGGCTCTGTATGGGATTGTCCGCGGGTTACATAATGGCCCCATGTAAATTGCCCAGATGGATTTCATGTAGGATTGTACTTCGTACTAGGTGGGACCCTAGTGGGCAACATGCACAAAACCCATATTGGTCCCAGCTTTAACCCAGTCAACATTTGTATGTGGGGCCCATGTGGGTTTGAAATGGGCTGAAAAATGGGCTCTGTATGGGATTGTCCGCGGGTTACATAATGGCCCCATGTAAATTGCCCAGATGGATTTCATGTAGGATTGTACTTCGTATTAGGCGGTACCCAAGTGGGCAACATGCATAAGACACATCTCAGTCCCAGCTTTAACCCAGTTGACATTTGTATGTGGGGCCCCTGTGGTTTTGAAACAGGCTGAAAAATGGGCTCTGTATGGGATTGTCCGCGGGTTCCATGTCCCCATGTTTATTGCCCAGGTGGATTTCATGTAGGATTGCAATTCAGGTGGCCCCCCTACTGGGCAACATGCATAAGACCCATCGTGGTCCCAGCTTTAGTTTTTTTTTTTTTTTGGGTACTACAAGGTTACTGCATGGGCTGAAATATGGGCTATGAGTGGGTTTGTCCACGGGTTCCATGTTGGCCCCAGCAACTTACTCATTTAGGTTTTATGCAGGATTTCACAGGGCTGTAGGTGAAGCCCAACTAGGAATCATATGCATGTGGCCCAACTAGGGATCATCTGGGTTCCATCTAAATGAGAAGCAACACCACACAAACAAGTTTTAAAGCAGTAGAGAACACAGGGAGACTGAAATATGTTCAAAATTCAGCTTTATTTAACTAACCATCATGTCATGTTTATGTCACAATGGCACAAAACTATTTTAGAACCAACCATGAGTGTTTGGGAAAGCTGTCAACCCACCAAATTTGAGAACACGATCTTCAAAAAAAAAAATACAGCTAGATGCTGCAACTTACAACCTCTTCAGTAAAATTTAAACTGCAGCCATCTTTTGGTGTATTCTTGCTGCCCTTTGTCCTCCTCTGTCTCTTGCTCCAGTGAACCATTTTGACAGAGCCCTCTCAGCTTCTTGCTGGTTGACTTTTGATGTCAGGGGGTTGTTCTTAAGAGCCTCTGCAAAAACAAATAAATTTTTAATACAAACTAATTAATATTACAAATAGGGATGGTCTGATCAATTTGCACTTCGACCAAACCAAAACTATAAAAAAAAAGTGCAACTTATAGTCCGGAAAATACAGTAATATGAATTAACATTGGTTAGTTGTGTTTTCATTAACTAATGTTAAAGGGTTAGTTCACCCAAAAATGTGGAAAATTATGTCATTAATGACTCACCCTGATGTCGACGCTGCTGACGTGTTATCTTTGTTATTGGGCGCACCAGAAAACACGTCAGCAGCGTCGTAAGTCAACAGTCACAGCAGTCGCACTCACAACAGACCCGGAAGAGAAGACAATACTGAATAAAGTCGTAATTTATTTTTTTTTGGACCAAAATGTATTTTTGATGCTTCAACAAATTCTAACTGACCCTCTGATGTCACATGGACTACTTTGATGATGTTTTTATTACCTTCCTGGACATGGACAGTATACCGTACATACATTTTCAATGGAGGGACAGAAAGCTCTCGGACTAAATCTAAAATATCTTAAACTGTGTTCCGAAGATGAACGGAGGTCTTACGGGTTTGGAACGACATGAGGGTGAGTCATTAATGACATAATTTTCATTTTTGGGTGAACTAACCCTTTAACAAAGAATAATACTGTAAAAAAAGCATTGCTCACTGTTAGCTGATGGTAGTTAATGCATTAACTAATGTTAACTTATTGTAAAGTGTTACCATCAAATTTAAGATCGTTATTAACAACTTATGTTTTTACTTAGTTAATTTACTTACCATACACAACGTTGAAAATACGCAAATCTTTAAACTTTTTTTTCCCATGACGGCCAAACAAATTGTACTCCAATGCCAGCTCATTTGAAAAGATGTATTTCATCATTCTTCTCGTTGCATCATCTATACTTGTGCCGCCCACATCTGCCACCATGGCAACCTAAGGATGAGAGCCAAAGATAGAAAACAAAAGTTTACATAAACTGCAAAAACAATAAGCTAAGATTAATAAAATCAATTCCTGAAAGTATACGGAAAATTAATTGCAATAGATATTTTTCTATCAAATGGTACTTTGCAGTCTATGTACAAATACTTACTGATATTCAAACTTTATTTTAGACTTAAAAAGGTAT
Organism: Barbus barbus; assembly: GCF_936440315.1. Classification (NCBI taxonomy): domain Eukaryota; kingdom Metazoa; phylum Chordata; class Actinopteri; order Cypriniformes; family Cyprinidae; genus Barbus; species Barbus barbus. The sequence goes on from NC_136758.1 coordinate 19,343,629, forward strand.
AGCAATAAAAAAAAAGAAAAAGAAACCACAACAATTTATCGATTAAAATTAGAGATCGACCGATATATCGATTTACCGATATTTTTCCCGATATTTAAGCATTTTTCCATAATCGAATATCGGTTTTATAATATCGGATTCCCCGATAAACACCGCCATCTTGTGGACGTTTTCAGAATTGCGCGCAGGATCGCAATTGCAGCGCATCTGAGGGGAGACGAGACAGCAACGGCGTGCAGGTACTTGATTTGCTGTAGTTAGTAAACTATTTAATATTACAGGCATTAATGCACAAATTAGATGTATTACATAAATGCCTGATATATAGTTTAAATGCAACTTGGCTCTAAGAAATATGATAAATAAGATACTCTGTCAAGCCCTGTCCCTATAAAGATAGGCTATAACTTTGCCTGAAATAACACAGCCATGAATTAGCACATGGTGGAAATAAAAGCGCTGAATTTAATTCTCTCTGTGGTCTATTAGTCTCGTGAAGTCGGAGTCACATAGATAATCCGTCAAGTCCTCTCCCAATAAAGACGTAACTTTGCATGAATTAAATAATACAGCCATGAATGATTGCATGTTGGAAAGAAAAGCATTGAATGTAATTCTCTCTCTGTTGTCTATATGCTCATCATTAGTCTCGTGAAGCCGCTTTCATATTGCAGTTCACTCAGCGGGTTGATGCTCAGGAAATGCTCAGCACGGCCACTGCATGCAACTTAACAAGATTCACTTTTTTGAAGCACCCTAAATTGTATTAACACTTACTATATAACCATTATTTCGTTTATAAACATCTAAATTAATACAACTCTATGGAAATTAATTATTTATTATCTCCGCGATCGATCGCAGTTTGAGTAGCCTATAGTTCTGTGTAAATGCACAGATAAACCGCGCTGTCAGCAGCATAATTTAGAGCATGCCAGTTGAGAAATGCAATAAAATACAATGCTTGTTATATTCCAATATTCCAGAGAATATTATTCCGTGAATTAACATTATCCAGTGAATTATTCTTCACTCTTTATCCTATTAAACAGCTTATAAACCTACTAAAACTGTAGTTAAAAATGAAGTTGATATGACTCCTTTCCTTTATTTTCTCCATTTGAAAACATTAGACTTTCTATGTTCATTTTGCTTACTGCTAATATTAGTGTTGCTGCTAAAGCTTTTTATAAATAAGATGTTTTTTATTGTTGTAATACGAAGATTAAATTGAACATGACAGGGCTCTAGACTGCGACCAAAATGGTAATTTTTTGCGAGTTAAAATTTGACGTGGTCGCATTTGTACGAGTGCCAGGTCTGCGCTGCTCCAAAGCGTCTGCTTCATACAGCGCGCGCTGCCAGCCGCAGCACATTATAGCAGGAGTCAGATTTCACTGATCACGTGAAGAGAGGTGCTTTCAGCCGAGCGCTTAGTGGGTAGAGCCTGGTTTATACTCGCCGCGTCAGCACGAGCGTGAAGGTGCGCGTTAGAGCCCTGCGCGGGACTGTTTTCTTCATCCCGCTCCCGCCCGCGCCCGCCGAATTTCTGACCATTACCGCCCGCTCCCGCAACGTGTGTGTTACACTCCCGCCCGCTCCCGCAATATGTATGTCCACTCCCGCCCGCACCCGCAAAACTCTGAGAATTTATTCCCGCACGATAATAGAGATGCATTGATTTTGTGTCTTCTCCCGTCCCGCGGGGAAAAAAAAAAGTATTGTATTGCTATTATTAAAGAGATTCATGTTTGTTTCTTTCCCTGACCTGTATTCTGACGCACTGGTAGGGAAGATGAATATAGCCTGGGCTATCGGGGACATCTAAAACGCTTAGGCTACCGCGCGTTTCTTTAGACTTCAAGTACTTTGATTTTGTTGACAATGACATCATGTCGCTAGGCTGCCTCCCGATCCCGCAGTGTTTTTTTTAGCCGCCCATTCCCGCCCGCAGCAAAGTTTAAACCGCCCGCTCCCGCGAGATTTGCGTTGGGTCCCGCGGGACCCGGCGGGTCCCAATCCCGATGCAGCCCTCTAGTGCGCGTCGCGGATGGAGCGCAACGGATGGATTTGTTTTCAAACTAAAGTTTAAGACCGCTTCTTAAACCAGAGAAGGTGAACGTGGTGGTATTCTTGTAGAAAAAACATGCAAGTCCTGTCAGCTACAGCCAGTTTAGTTTTACTTTTCTTTTTGTTTTCGTTTTGAGAAGCTTGTTATCTTTGCTGTTTACCTCAGGTTATGCTATGGAGGCTTTCCTTAATTAAAAAAAAATATATATTAATATTTATTTGCTTCCTCAGAGTTTGCTAAACATTCTGTAATATACTAGGTATATAGTACAGCATGTGGTGTGTCCTATGCCATGCCTCGTCTTATTCGTTTTGTTGATAAATGTTATGTAAGAGTTTGTCATTGTTAACTTACTGTTTTATTGTTGTTGCGCTTTTTAATTAAGAATAACAATGAATCCATCTTTTGTTTTAGTCTTAAAAAGTTAAAGGTGTATAGATATAAGCAAAACAGACAATGATCTTTTCTTGTAAAATGTGACACCAAGATCGCAAATTTGAAAGTAAAAAGCGCACGAAAAAAGGAATTCCTGTTCACAAAATTTAAATCACAAATAATACAGATGAAAAAGAACGAGTTGAATGTTGAAAACTTTCGTTACCATATAACTATAAACTATGATAAAAGTTCATCAGCATGCATTGATTAATCAAATGTTGTAGCAAAAACAAAAAACAAATTGCAACCAAATTATGTGCTCGTGCGCAAAAGTGAGATCAGTGGGAAGAATGAGTCTAGAGCCCTGCATGAAAGACTGCTAATTCTCAAAACATTTTTTGTTAAGATGACTGAAAGGAGGAAAAACCAAAGTGAAGTATGGACTTACTTCACGCAGTCATTTATTTACTTTATAACAGTAAATAAATATCGGTTCTACATATCGGTTATCGGGCACATAGACATGCAAATAATTGGTATCGGTATCGGTTATAAAAAATCAATATCGGTCGATCACTAATTAAAATAAAATTGTAGGCCTTACAACATGTAATGTAAACTTACAACAGCAGACATGACACTACGATCCCCCAGCTTCTGATCAAGAGCCTCAAGGTCAGCCTGGGTTTTCAGAGGTAAGACCACTCCTTCAGGAACCTCTACCATCGATCCGTCTTGCTTTCTCAGCAGGGCATTCAACATCTTTCCATGAACACGTTGTGTCTCCTTCACTTCTTCTAAAACTGTTAGAATTTTAGTGAACATAGTTTCACAAGTTGGGCTGGCAACTCCTCGGGCCGTCGGGCTGGTAACCATAGCTGGGGAGCTGGCAACTCCTCGGGCCGTGGGGTTGGACACTCCTCGGGCCGTCGGGCTGGTAACCGTAGCTGGGGAGCTGGCAACTCCTTGGGCTGTGGGGCTGGTAATTGTAGCTGTGGGGCTGGTTCCGCGTTGGGCAGTGGGGTTTTGGAAGTAATTGCTGACTTCTCTCACTGCAGGCCAAAAGAGTTGGTTTGGTGGAGTGGGTGGAAGCTCCTCTGAAGAATCTGAATTCTCACTTGATAGCAGTTGGGTGCTCAGTTGACTCTGGAGGATTTTTGCACTTGGCCTAGAGAAGTTAACACAAACATTTAAGACACCTTACCTACTACCTTCATATTATTTCTAGAGGGCATGTAATTTGACCTGCATTGCTCCAAATAACACCTACCTTTTTTTTCTTGAGATATTTTCTGTGTCTGTCAAGTCTGATGAATACTCAGCTTGGTGGAGTTTAACCCTAGCTTCGGCATAAGTGGCTGTAAAACACAATGATACACAAAAGGAGTGAGGCAGATTTTGAAATTCGCATTAGCGTTTAGTACCACAAGTGCAACATTTGTTCCAGAATATATGCAAATAACTATAAATAAGATTTCAAATCTTATTTGCAAAGTGCTATTGTGGTTGCAGTTTTTTTTTCCTATTTATCAAGAGCACATCTGATTTAATTAATAAACTGTGTCAAGCCTGGTGTGATCCTGTAGGAGTGAAAACCTATAGTTATATCAGCTCTTTATGTAATACTTTGGAAAACAAAGATGTAAAGAAATGAACACAAACATAAAGAGTTCAAGGGTCAAATAACTAATTAACGTAAGCAAAGTATAGCAGTATTTATTCTACTATATTTAATAAAAGAGGAAAATCAGTTACCTGCATTTCCCATTACACGCACATTACACGCTATCCAGTTGCTGGCTGGTGGTGTGTGTTCTTTTACAGCCTTCGTTACATTGGATAGTGAGACTGGTGGCCACCAGCATACTTTTCTCTCTATGCCCTTGAACCACTCGAATGGAATTATGTCCATTTTCTTGCAGCCATCGGGGTCAACCTCATCCACAAACTCCACAACACTGAACGAGGACACCCTGCAGAGTTCAATAAATCATGTACGGTGTAGATGAGGCAAAGCCACAAACATATTATTAAGAGGCAATAAAAGCAGCGGTTTAGTGAAATCTGTCACTGGAGCACTGGAAAGCTGACCAGACAGTTTTGATAGCAAACAGACTCCAAGAGATGTAGAATCAAGGGGGTAGTTGAAAAAACATGTCCCTGTCTGAAAAAGTTCATACACCACATGTGTTCCTCCAGTCACAATGGAATGCACAATGTTCCGCACAATCCCAACTCTTCCCTCAAGTTCAAAACAATTGGTACCAATGGAGCTTGAGATCATTGTGTCTTTGTGTTTGAACATTTTGTATTGAACATACTGATGCAGCGGAAATTCTGTCAGCATTGGACCAAATTCATGAGGCTGTGTCAGTTTAACATTTTCAGGCATTTCTTCAGACATGTGAGCAAATAATTGCCTTTCATAAACACGCCTGACAATTTGTTGCACAGGATTCTGTGGTCTTCTCACCATTTTTTTCAACTGTCCCAAATAATTCTCAAATGGAAAACATGAAACTGAATCCAGAGGGCCATACTTTTTAGCATCATCTGCTAAATGTAAAAGACTGTGTGTATTGTTAACCAGAAATTTTGTCCCATATATCTTCTCAAAATTGGTAACAAAACATCTTAATAATTTTTGGGCATACCCATAGAATTCTCTACACATAGGAGACAAAAGTATTCTCATAGCAGATGACAACACAAGAAAGTTTTTGTACTGTTGACGTGGTAATCTTTGAAAAAGCACAACAGGCCCTGTATATAATAAAAATTGCCTGAATTCTGTAGCCTTCCATTGGCTGTACTCAGTCAAAGAACGTGGCTTTCTGGAGAAGCTCCGAGGTAAGCTTGGTCTACACAGTTTCAAGTGATCAGAGATAGCAGACAGAGTAGAAGACGAAACCCGACACTGCAATGGTCCCTTGAACCACAGAGCAATTAGTTTACGGACAATGCCCAAGCAGACTAAATGCATATAGTCCAAAGGAAAACTGGAAACCATGCCAATGCCTAGGCCCTGGAGAGGTGATTTAGAGTGGTGGTGCTCTTCATCAAACATTTGATCAAACTGAGTGTCTGTTCTTAGGCTTGAATCCATGTCAGGAAACACAACTTTACCATCAAGATAAATGCCATACTGCGTGCAACGCTCACAAGAACTGTAGCCACCATGACCTTTGACACATTTTAAAAAGGCTCTTGCTGGAGTGTCACAGATAAACGCATCTGGCAGTGGTACATTATAGTGTTTACCATTAAAAGTTACACCAACTCTTATGACAACTTTTAAATCTTCTATAAAATCATGCATGTAGTCATTTACTGATTCAGGTTTACAGGGACCTGCATAGACACCGATTATAAACACATTTGCTTTTGGTAATTCAACTATTTGACCTAATATAGGCCACAACTGCATATTAGAGCTCCTAGAAAGAGGTAATCCATCAACATTCACACGAACAGTCAATGTATCTGTTGTCAGTTCACTCTCGCTTGTAATTTTCAATTCTGAAATTATTGCACTTGTAAGGCCAAAATGATAGTAGCTACCCTGACCCATCTCTTTCACATCACATTCTTTCACTGTACTGAGGAGAGTTCTGGGATCCTTTGGTAAATCCAAACCTAGCTCCAAAAGTATACCTAATAGTTCTGAAAGTGCAGAATGAGATACATTTCGGTTAGCTGCCCATTCAGCCAGTTTCCTTTTTGCATCATTATGGGGTTCCTCTTCAGGATTATCAGAGCAAGAATTTTCATCAGGATCACTTGCCATGTACAAGTCATCAACTTCAGTATCAACATCAAAATCAAGATTTACAGTTTCATCAGCATTGTCCTCAATATTTTGCAATGCCTGGTCCACAGCCTGATCTGCCTGCTCCATAGCCTCCATTGCAATACTCATTAAATGCTGCTGCACCCTGGCTTTGATTCTCCTCCTCCTTGTCCGTGAATTGCCATGGTAATCCATTTCACTACAACACAGAGACCAGGGGCAGAAAGCGATATATACTGTATGCTGTATACTGTATGCATTTGAAGGCTGATTATGTCATCAAGGATGTATTATTTAAGAATAGCAAACTTAATAAAAATGTATTGTTATTTTTAGTGAGGTGTCAAATATTGTAATTTCTTAATTTGCAATCTAAGGGTTACTTTTCTTAAATGAGATCATCTCGATGAAGTATGTAGCCTTCAAATAAGACCTCCCGAGGATGCAACTATTGGAACAGTTAAGTCGAGTCATCATATACCTATTATATTTAGTTTTGAGATCAAAATATGCATAATGGAAGAGAGTTTAGAATTTCAGCATTTAATTCTTGATATTTATTTATGACAGGTAAATGTCATAAATAAGACTCTCTGAGCTGCAGAAAAAGACGTTGGCGGTGGCGTTTGAAAACAAGGTTTACTTAATAGAATATTATAATGTAAAAAAAAAAAAAAGACAGTGACAGCTTCAAAAAAGACACCAAGTGTGAACACACCCTAAATTTGAATTTTGTTTTGTTGTATTTTTGTTGGTTTTGTTTCTTTGTTCTTATTGTATTGGTCACTGTTTACTTATTTTTTGTGTAATTGTGAAATTTCACTAACATTTAAAATTACTCATATCATGAAATAAGACTATAATCGTGCTAAATAATCATGATTTCAATATTGACCAAAATAATCGTGATTATGATTTTTGCCATAATCAAGAATCTTAATCAAGCCCTAGTAGGAGTTAAACAACATTTAAACACAGCACTTTTTGTATTATAGTATTTTGTATGAAGTCAATTTAGCTAAACTATTGGGACATCTGACTACAATGTTTTTGATAGCTAGGTGAGTTTTTGATATGTATGTGAGTACTGTTACATGTATTGCTTAATAAATGCCTCTGAATGGTATTAGCCCATATAGTTGCAGTTGTGAAGACTGAATTTACTGTTAAAAAGCATTAGCCAACATCAAATAGTGGGGGGATAATTGAGCAATTCTAAAGTTGAGAGAAGATGAAAAATCAACGAGGCATTGTAAAAACATTGGCCATAACGATATAACAATTTCTAATAAATACAAAGTAGTTAGTGAAACTATATTTGCATATAGAAAAATAATAAATTCAAATTACTTACATGGTATATAGAAGAATACCTGCCAGCTATTCAGTATCTGAAAAAAATTAAAATAAATCAAAAGTATGATGATGCTCGTAGTAGAAAAGGCTGTTATTCTAATGTTTGATTAGAGGTTATGGTTGCCACCTCCAATGTAGCAACATTCAAAAAGAAAAAGAATAATAAATAGAATAAGAAGTTAACTGATTATTGCAACACATGACAGCTTGACAGCTCAACAATAAAACATGACAACAATGTGAAGTCTACTTGATATTATCATTTGATTTCTATAGAACTCTATCAGGATATGTCTGTGTCTTAAAACGTCATTCTGTTTGGAACTTTTCATAAATTTTTAAACAATTCTGGACGGTGTGAATTTTTAATCTTTAATTATTTTCATTAAATCAGGACTAAATATAATTAACCCCTGGTTTCATAGACAAGGCTTAAGCCTAGTCCTAGACTAAAATGTAAGTCTGAGCTGTTTCAAATGAAAGAAACTTGCACTGACTGATCTTAAAATATATCAGTGACTTTGTTTTGTCTCAAGATGCACACCAGTAATGTTTTTTTATAAGGCACGTTTATAAAAATTACTTAAATGTCCAAATTGAACTATGGCCTAATCCTGGTTTAGGCTAAACCCATCTATGAAACCGGGCCTAAGTGTCCCACTTTTAAATATAAATTAACTTTTTTTCTTTTTAATGCAATATATTGTATATGACAGGATTAGCTTATGATCATAAATTATTAAACATTATTTATAATATTAATAACATTCTAATAATAAAACATTTATGTCTTAAATCTTAATACCAACCGATATAAAAATATATGTATAATATCAATGAATAATCTGACTAATAATGTCTCAAAATAACAGGTTAGGGCTCTGATAACGTATGAAATATTATATTAATAGGTAATAATATTTATCCACCGTGACTGGGATTTTTGACAAACTGTGGAGTTCGCCTTACATACGCATTGACAACTTTATATTTGGATTGCTTCCTCTTCTGTTTAACGAGCGGACATGAGCTCAGAGTTTTTAAAAAATGCGCGGGTTTACTGCGCATGAGCTCCAGACTCTGTCGCTTTGGAAACAACGACACTGAAATGTGTAAATGGGCTTCTCTAATACTTATTCTGAGATTATTTATTTTTATTTGCTATTCTCCACACAGCTAAAGATGCATGGAATTTAATCTCAAAAAGTTTAGAAGAATGATAAAAAAAATATATAATTCTGCTGATAAACAAACGTTTGTGTGTTTAAATTTCGAACTATTCGACCTGACTGTTTCAATGCCCCATTAGATGACTTAAATGTATTTTTATTTTACATTTCACGAATTCCAATGTCGAATTGTTAAGTTAATTATAGCAAATTGGCCGCTTCCCCCTTTTACAGCTAAATGAACTTCTCTATGAAATGTGTTATATTCTGTTGTGGAATTATACAGTTTATTAAAACACATTTACAACATCATCATATAATCAAAGATGTACTCACCGCAGTAACCTGCAGCTCATCCTAGACCGCCAACAGATCGCAAAATGGCGCAATTTATAGTGATGGGTCGATCATGAACGATTCGTTCATTGCGTCTGACACGTGACAAAAGAGACTGTAAGTCAAAGTAATCATTTTCTCATAAATTATCTTTGGCTGCATTGTAATTATTTCCTAATTCAGAATATGATTAAGATTGCGTAGGTGGATGTGTTTGGGGAATTTGAGAGTTAAAAATATAACATTTAACGCGATTCAAATGAACGAAATGACTTGAATAAAGATTCGTTCATTTTGATGAACGAGATCGAACAAGAGAGTGAGTAAAATGATCCGAACTCCTGCGGTTTTTTATAATAATAATTATTTTTTAAATATAGCTTTACATGAAATTGCAAAAAAATATTTACCGCTGCTGTGAGGGTTTCTAGCTTTAGGTACACACACAACATTGTAAGAAAATCACACAAAACAACACACAAAACAAAAAAGTTTCTACTGCTCTTCTCTGTACTACTGAGATTGAAATTATATCCATTATTATTATTATTATTATTGTTAATAATATGATTATATTTTAACAAATTTAGATTTTTATAGTGGTGTTTTAATCAAAATATCATACAATGCTAAAATAAAAACAAAATAATCACTAGAAATAATAATGATTCAAAGGTTATGTATTTCTTGAAGACATTACATTGATTCAACATATATATTTTGTAAAAAAAAAAAAAAACTGTTCAACTGTTTTGTTATAGGCCTATTAAATGTTACATTGTGTCAACATTAAAACAACAACTGACATTATTTCAACCTTATTTCAACTTTGAGGGTCAGTTATGTGCCAAATACGACTGTAAGAAAAGTCTGTACTGTTGACCTCAAAAGCAAACTGAACACAAATCTGAACTGAACTGATGTGCCGCTTTCAATAATCAAAACCCTAACCCCAATTTTCTAAATCTCTAGAATTACATTGTCACTCACTGACTGACCAGAAAACTCTGGAGTATATGCATTGAATATAAGGGCATGTGGCTGTTGTTAGGGGTTTGATTTCTTCTACCCATCTCTAAGCCATTATAATTTCATTATTTTGATAGATAATTACCCGTTCTTCATATTGTACAATGACCATTTTCTGGATATTTTGAACCATTTCTATAGATTTTAAAATAACTATATGGAGATAAGCATTTTGCAGTAACTCACAAAGTCAGACCACTAAAAGTTGACACTTTGAATATGTAATGTCAATGATTAGGGTTGGAATTAATGTCTGCTTAACACCCACACTCCAGGACTGGATTTGAAGAGCCATGGCCGGAACCCACATACACTATATTGCTAAAAGTATTGGGACACCCCACCAAATCATTGAATTTGGGTGTTTCAATCACTTTCATGGCCACAGTTGTATAAAATCAAGCACCTAGGCATGCAGACTGCTTCTACAAACATTTGTGAAAGAATAGATTGCTCTCAGGATCTCAGTGAATTCAAGCGTGGTACCAGGTTTCCACCTGTGTAATAAGTCCATTTGTGAAATTTCCTCACTACTTATTCCACTATCAACTGTTAGTGGTATTATAACAAAGATTATAAATTATAAATGTACTGTATATAATTGTTTTAATGATTGTACAGATATATTTACAAGTAATTTATTATGTAATTTACAGATGCACAATTTATATTTATTACATAACTAATTATATTCACAATAATACTTGTATGTATTTCCCAATTCATAACCCATATAGAGATTATGGGAACCACCTTGGGCCCATGTAGGCAGCCTTTATGGGACAAATTGTGTTTGCTCATATCTGACCCATATTGTTTATCAAAGTAGGTAGGCACCCATATTTTTTTCCCCATTCATAGTCCATATAGAGATCACCTATGTGGGAACCACATTGGGCCCATGTATGCAATCTATATGGGACTGATTGTGTTTGCCAATGTCTGACCCATATTGTTTATCAAAGTGGGCCCTATATGTTTTTCCCATTCATAACCAATATACAGATCACCTATGTGGGTACTTCCTTGGGCCCATGTAGGCAGCATATGGGATTTTTTGTGTTTGCCCATGTCTGACCCATATGGTTTGGTCAAGCGGGCCCCAAATGTATTTACCCATTCAGAACCCATCTAGAGATTACCTATCAGGGTACTACCTTGGGCTCATGTAGGAAACCTATATGGGACTATTTGTGTTTGCCCATGTCTGACCCATAAGGTTTATCAAAGTGGGCCCCATATGTTTTCCCCATTCATAGTCTGTAGACAGATAACCTATGTGGGTACTTCCTTGGGCCCATGTAGGCAGCCTATATGGGACTGATTGTGTTTGCCCATGTCTGACCCATAAGGTTTGGTCAAGCAGGCCCCATGTGTTTTTCCCATTCATTACTCATTTAGAGATTACCTATGTGGGAACTACCTTGGGCTCATGTAGGCAGCCTATATGGGACTGATTGTGTTTGTCCATGTATGACCCATATGGTTTGGTCAAGCGGGCCCCATATGTTTTTCCCATTCATTACTCATTTAGAGATTACCTATGTGGGAACTACCTTGGGCTCATGTAGGCAGCCTATATGGGACTGATTGTGTTTGTCCATGTATGATCCATATGGTTTGGTCAAGCGGGCCCATGTATTTCACCATTTATAGTCCATATAGAGATTAACTATGTTGGTACTACATTTGGCCCATGTATGACACCTATATGGAACTGATTGTGTTTGCCCATGTATGACCCATATGGGTTATCAAAGTAGGCCCCAGCATATGTTTTCCCCATTCATAGTCTGTAGAGAGATAACCTATGTGGGTACTTCCTTGGGCCCATGTAGGCAGCCATATGGGACCAATTGTGTTTGCCCATGTCTGACCCATAAGGTTTGGTCAAGCGGGCCCCATGTGTTTTTCCCATTCATTACTCATTTAGAGATTACCTATGTGGGAACTACCTTGGGCTCATGTAGGCAGCCTATATGGGACTGATTGTGTTTGCCCATGTCTGACCCATATGGTTTGGTCAAGCGGGCCCCATGTGTTTTTCCCATTCATTACTCATTTAGAGATTACCTATGTGGGAACTACCTTGGGCTCATGTAGGCAGCCTATATGGGACTGATTGTGTTTGTCCATGTATGATCCATATGGTTTGGTCAAGCGGGCCCCATATGTATTTCACCATTTATAGTCCATATAGAGATTAACTATGTTGGTACTACATTTGGCCCATGTATGACACCTATATGGAACTGATTGTGTTTGCCCATGTATGACCCATATGGGTTATCAAAGTAGGCCCCAGCATATGTTTTCCCCATTCATAGTCTGTAGAGAGATAACCTATGTGGGTACTACCTTGGGCTCATGTAGGCAGCCTATATGAGACTTATTGTGTTTGCCCATGTCTGACCCATATGGTTTATCAAAGTGTGCCCCATATGTTTTTCCCATTCATAACCCATATAGAGATTACCTATGTGGGTACTACCTTGGGCCCATGTAGGAAGCCTATATGGGACTGATTGTGTTTGTCCATGTATGACCCATATGGTTTGGTCAAGCGGGCCCCATATGTATTTCCCCATTCAGATCCCATCTAGAGATTACCTATGTGGGTACCACCTTGGGCTCATGTAGGCAGCCTATATGAGACTTATTGTGTTTGCCCATGTCTGACCCATATGGTTTATCAAAGTGTGCCCCATATGTTTTTCCCATTCTTGACTCATATAGAGATTACCTATGTGGGTACTACATTGGGCCCATGTAGGCAGCCTATATGGGACTGATTGTGTTCGCCAATGTCTAACCCATTTGGTAAACCCAAATGGGCCTCATTTGTGTTGCCCATTCTGGGCCCATGCACTCATTTCCCATTAGTGACCCAACTAGGACCTACATAGGGAGCCCACCTGTTTTTGCCCATGTGGGACCTACTTAGCTGACCCAAGTAGGCCCCAGATAAGATGCCCATTTTGGGACCATGCCCAGTTGGTACCCGTGTAGCCCAGGCATAAACCATGTGGGGCCCACATATACATGTTGGCTGGGAGGCTATTAGGGGGGAAAGCCTTGTGTTTATAACATGTATTTTTGTAGAGAGCTGCTGCCATCAAAATCTCTCTTTTTCATTTTTGAGAGATATTTGTATTAATTGTAATTTCAAATAATTAATAAAACAATCTTACAAATAATGACAACTTTGCATAGAAATCATACGAGTAACATAATTGATTATTTAACCTAACACATGATGGCGCTAGGGAACGATATATTTGATCGTAGATTTTGATGATAAACATGCAATTAAAGTACACATATAAATGACCGAAAGACTGTTTTAACTGTTGCATATATTTTACTTGGTCTACACTTTATTTAGTCTGATATAACTAAGCGTCTTACAAACTATTATTTAGTCTATAAATCAAACAGACTGTCTAAGGATAATGCCTTCACAATCCTATATTTAAACGTTAGCCTACATTTCGACATAAGACTAATCCAATTTACAGCATTCGTAAATTCGCACTTAGAAAACCATAGTCTGTTTTGTTTCATGTCACCACTTTAGAAATCAAAGTTAAACTAGAAAAATCTGGATCACGTGCAAGCTTAATTTTAACAGCAATCAATAATATCATAATCAGACGTGACAGCAGTTTTGATTAAGTTGTAACTCCCATGCATTTACTCTTTAAATATGCTATTAAAATAATAATAATAATAATAATAATGCTATTGTTATAATTATCATCGTTTTATTATGTCCAATAGTAAATTACTCGATCTATCTATATTGTCAAAGGGCTTAATTCATTTTAGTAAATTGGAACAAAATGTTTTATTGGTTTGCTGACTTGGCTTTCTGTCTGTTTTGCAAGCATGCAGTAATTTTTTATAGCCCGTAGAGGACGCCCTCGCCTCGTTCAATCAGTGACTGGCGTCCAATTCACTTCTGGAATCAAAATGATCGTTTCACAAAACTACAACAAGAAACTAATTAAAGATGGACAAAGCTGGGAACTTGATGATAGGCCATGTGTTCACTGATGTTTTAAAGTGACGATGTGTTGCTTCCGAGCAAACTCAACATTTAGTGGCACCAAAAATATGACCTCATGACCTCCTGGTTTAATTTTTCTTTGCTAAGATTTTGTGTTTGTTTTGTTGTTTGTTTTATTCGAAATTGTGTTAAACTGTAAAATAATACTTCACTTTAAAACAAGCGAATGCAGTGAAGTCCATAATTCATTCATATTTAGAAAGATGGTAAAGAGATGGTAAAAAGAAACAAATGGATCGAACCTTTAAATTGGTTGCAATGAAAACGTATTAAATATTTGAGTTTAAAACAGTAATGCTTATAAAGAATGAGTGAGTGAGTGAATGAATGAATGAATGGATGGATGATTTTAATGAAACAAACAAATGATTTCAACAATTTCTTTTTAAATAGGCCTACTTATAAAGGCTTGCAGGGGAGGCTTTAAAAATAAAAATTACGCCTGATTTTAGAGAGAAAAAAATAATCATCTGTAAGAGATTTGCCAGTATATGGACACTGCATTTGCCATGTGCTTTACCTGTAAAAAAGAAACAAAATAGTTTTCCATATTGTTTACAGTATTGTATTCAAAAGGGTTTCATACTACAAATGCATTTTAAGTATAGCTACTTGTATAAATTATTACAAATAATCGACATGCTTGGGTTGTACTTATGCTTTAGTTTAATTGTTATACTATGCGAAAAAAGAAAATCAAATTTTCTTGCAACGTCGACACTTTTTCTAATTTATTTGTGCAATTTTATATCTCTGTCCCTGACTGCAGTTGAGTATGACTGTGTATCAAGGGTTTTTGCCCAATTAAATGTAGAACGTCTGTAAACAACTTTTTAGAGGTGCACTGATAAAAAGTCAACTGTAACTTTGCAATGCTCGTGGCCTAAACCACCTCTTCCCTTTTGCCTTTATCGGCGCACCGCTTGAGCTAAATCCTTGTTCCTTTGTGTTAATGGTCCGTCCTCATTTGCCACCTAATTGGACTATATAAGACCAATAACAGGAGAGAACTCTCAGCCCAGCAGCCAACGCGAAGAGTCTGGGAGGCCCCTCCTCTCTCCAGACTCTCCACTTCCCATCTCTCCCTTCATCCCATTTGCTATTGTACGTGCCCAATCGCCGTATACTTTCTGCATTTAACTCGGGTGACATTTTTATTTCATCATTAGCATCTGGCGCCAGACGGACGCGGTGAGCATCATTTTCACCAAGGAACTCTCGGAAGATGATCAGCAAGATTAATATTGTTTATCTCGCTCCGCATTATTGTCTTTCATTTTAACGTCAGTGCTGACCGTAAACAACCGCGTTTAAGTTCCCACTATAGGAAGAGTTTACCAAGGACCTTCAAACTGTTAACATATTTTCTAAAAAAAATTTTTTTTGCGATTTTCAAGATATATTATAGCCAACATGCCCGAAACAACCCAGGATACATGTGCTTCGGTGAAAGACTCTCCATTTTTCATTAAAAATCTGCTTAATTCTGACAGTAAGCCGTCAAAGCCTAAGCCTATTTTGGCATCAACTAAAGCAGGACTTGATGGCAGCTTCTCGCTCTCTCAGGTTGGGGAATTAAACTTTCCTCGCTTTGAGTTGCCAACCCAGCGCTTTGCGTTACCGGCTTACCTTGAGCGTGCCTCGGCGTGGTGGTACCCGTACACACTCAGTGCATCTGCGCATCTTCACAGAACAGAAGGTAAGGTTTGAGCTCTCAGAACGGCTTTTTGTGTGGTTCATTGATTTGTTATGATTTATCATAAATAATAGTGTGCTTCTGCTAGCACATGTTGGTGCATTCGTATGCAATGTTAATGAGATCCAAGTCAGCCAAGTCAGTTTGGAAAATGTTTCCGGACATATTATAAATACTAATATAAGCATAAGTAGCAATTTGCATAAGCTGTTTTCGTTCTTTAAATATGAAAGTGGAATGTTTTGAAATGGTCTTTCTTTTAAAATGCGATGGTTAAGTTTGAAAACACCGAGATTTAGGATGAAGTAGGATCCTCACTTGTTTGCACCTGTCATGTGGCAAAGTGACGCGACCTGTGAAACTTGATATGAATATGTTTCTGAAAGAAAACGAATGCTAATTTGAGCTCTCCTACTGTAGCAGCACAGAAAGCGAGAGGCTCCTCACCGATCACAGGCACCGACCGAGATTCACCTGAGCTCGTGCTCAAATCAGACCCGGACGCCAAGGACGATGAAGACGACAACAAAAGTGGAGACGAGATCGTCCTCGAGGAGAGCGACACTGAAGAGGGTAAAAAAGAAGGCAGCTTGGACGACTGGAAGAAGAGCGACGACGGCGCGGACAAGAAACCTTGCCGGAAAAAGAAAACTCGCACGGTGTTCTCGCGGAGTCAGGTGTTCCAGCTGGAGTCCACCTTCGACATGAAACGCTACCTCAGCAGCTCAGAGCGCGCGGGCCTTGCTGCCTCCCTTCACCTCACAGAGACCCAAGTCAAAATCTGGTTTCAGAACCGCAGAAACAAATGGAAACGTCAGCTGGCCGCAGAGCTAGAGGCCGCCAACCTAAGCCACGCAGCGGCGCAAAGGATTGTGAGAGTACCCATCCTGTACCACGAGAACTCGGCCTCTGAGAGCTCCAACACAGCGGGCAACGTGCCCGTGAGCCAGCCGCTGCTCACTTTCCCTCATCCGGTCTACTACTCGCATCCCATCGTCACCTCCGTGCCCCTCCTCAGACCGGTTTGAGAGGACGAGAGATGACTTTTTCTATGTAACTATGTAACTAAAACGATTTTACAAAGACTCGAGAAGAGGGAAAGAGAACAGGAGAAATGAAACCAAGAGACGAATTATTTTTGTTTAGAAAATAATTAAAAAAGAAAGAAAAGAAAAAATGTACAAATACGCACTCATGCATTTCAGCCCTACATTTTTTTATATAACTCATAAAAATACCCATAAAACTACACATGAATAAGGCGAATGTTTAGAGGCCTACATTTCTAATGTTGATGTTGGTTGGTGGTGAATTATAATGACTTCGTTAATTTACAGTCATTATTGTTATAATTATTATAACTGCTACAGTTTATCTATGAATATCACAGAACAACTTGTTGACACGTCAAAGGAAAGGTTTTATACACATGGTTCAATTTATTTATAGCACAGGACAAAAATAAATAAATAAATAAATCACACAACCCTGAACACGGATGTGCAATACTGTGTATGATCTATATATTAAGGCAAAATATTATTTTTGAAAATCTTTATTTTAGACACATTTTCTTAGCCAAACAGTTCTTAGGTTGAGAAGATAACCCCTGAAAACGATTTTGGTCCCGCGTTCAATGGACAATCATGGGCTATACTGACAAAAATTGCAGTTAAACTGAAGACACACAAATACGAGGAATAAAAACTTTTACTTTTATCTATATAATTTACAGATGTATATGTACATGTACAGATATAACGAACCAAATGAGCAAAGGTGTCATTTGTACAGGAATAGCGAAGTTTCTTTTTTTTTTTTTTTTTTTTTTTTACATTGTATTGCTAAATTCTGTTGTGAAATAAACGGAGACTATTAAAGTCTACATGTCTTGAGTGACTAGCCTGACTTTGTGGCACGACTGTTGTGTTGAGGCGAAAAGGCTTATTTTATGTCTCAATTTATAATGCTCATGTATGCTGCATGACTAATGCACTCGCGTGAATAGTGATAAAACATAATTTCCAGGATAGATAGATATATACAAATCAAGAAATCAACATGGGAGACAAAGCTGACATAAGATCGCACAACCCCCATATAATACTTTTAGTTATAATTCATATACATCGGAGGCTCGATGTGTGTAGCCTATATAACAATTTTAACATTATATTGAAGTAATTCTGTACATTTCAAAAGAACGAAATATGCTTAAAGGGATGTAAACAAATTAATGTATAAATAATGTATTAATTAAATAATTAAGTGGGCTTAAACTAAGTAATTAGTTTATTTATGAATAAAAAAATCATTGCGCTTTGCTAAACTTTAAAGAAAGTAAAATGTTTTTTTTTTGTTTTTGTTTTTTTAGTTACAACATTATGAAATATAAAATACGATGAGCTAATTTAACTGTGCAGCAAAACCGGAATTGTTTCACTTAAGCTTCAACAAGCTGAAATACCCATTACCATCTCAATTACAAGCAGGTGCACCTTTAAATCTGGCGGACTCTACAAGCGATGTTTTGCAAAATCGCGTTGTCAATAAGGCCGTATAATTATCGGTGAGAGCTGGCGGAATTGCATTAAGAGTTTTACCGCTCATTGTGAGAGTATGTGTGTGTGTGTGTGAGTGAGTGAGTGAGTGAGTGAGTGAGTGAGAAAGTGAGTGAGAGAGATAGAGACGGAAGAGTAAAAACTGTGCTCATTTGTTATGCGTTGTATTTTAAGTGTATAAAAGCCTGGTCAAAAACGTAATAATGAGTTTACTGCTGGTGCTGTGAAATGCGTGCAGAATTTGAAACACGACCCATTTAGCTGTAGCTACAAACCTTAATGGAAAAAATATTATTGACTTGAGTGGAAGAGCTTAGACAACAACTAAATTATATAACAACAACAACATTTAAAATAACAACAATTATTATTAATAGTAGGTAGGCTACTACTACTACTACTACCATTATTATTATTAACCACAATAACAAAAACAACAACAAAGAGCCTAATTAACAACTCTTCTTTAAAACGAAAAATGCTCAGATATTATTATTATTATTAGAAATATTTAAATGAATTAAATGATGTTTAGTAGTTTGTCACACCAATTACAGAAGTTCTACAGGCAACGTGTTGGCTAATTCCGACGTGTATTTTAAAGTCTATTACTAAAACTAAACGCATAAAAAACAAACAAAAATAAACAAGTATAAACAAGGGCCAGTATCGAGAGAACTTTAATATGGGTCAGTCAGGCTCATCGACAAGCATTGGTCTTCCTATTACACTCTTCCTCTGTAAAGTCGAAATCAACTCTGCGTTGGGTCTGAGCACTCAGCCAAGAGCACATTCAAATACCGCCGCCTAATAATCATAACTCCTATATTGACGTATAATATAATGCAAGCTCAGCACGAGCCCATTACGGTGAATTAATAGATCGCAGAGGCATTATCGCCTGTCGAGTATTGATCGGGTAACGTCTGTAAAATATTGTTTCAAATCAAGGGCATTGTTAACAGTTCTTTTTTCCTAATGGCTTACTGATGACCTTGATCCACTGTCATAAACTGAAAAAATAAATAAATATATATATATATATATAGCCTATCACTCGATAATTTCCATTTGACCATATCTTTATGCAAAGAAGGGAGGTGGGGTAAACAGATAAAATGCTCTTTGCGCATTAACATAAAAGAGTTTGAACAAATAGTGCATATAGCCTAACCGGTATTTAAACAATTCCCACCCATAATTTGTTCACAAGTCATCTCTTTCTGGCTATGTGATTATTCCTATTTGCGCAATAGTGTTTTCTTTGTGAATATGACGGGGTTGTCAGCTAATCAAAGCCAGGGCTATTCAAAACTGACGGTGATTTAACAATTTTGATAAAACACAATACGTTTAGTTAGCCGACCTCACATTTCGAGCGGAAAGGATAGCAGCTCACTCCGTCACATGATGAGGCTGACAAAATGGACTATCATCTGCCCTATTGAATTATCTTTCGCTGTGTAGGGGAAAATGTTTTCAGCGCTCTGCAAAGCACATTTACCCACAATAGACGAAGAGAACGTGAACTCAATCCCGTGTATAACGCTTGAGAGGGAGCGGGCCTATCTTTGCTCATTACTTTCTCGAAATGTTTTGATGTTATTCAGGGAAAAGGATATCTTCTTTTTTTGCCCCACCTTTCCCATTTGCCTTTGTGATTGAAAGTGAGCATCAGATTTTCATCAAAGTTCTATTAAGTGAAACATAGGTTGCGGGGCAGCCTCTGATTGAAACAGTTTAAATTTTAATTGTGTTTTTAATTTGACATATAGTTGAGGAGAGGAATGACACCACAACGCCGAGGGGCGGTCGATTCGCTTAATTTCTCCCTCAGGGATTGATGAGTATATCAGAGCAGTAGATTGGAAACCCATTAAGACTCAATGGTTAGGTTGTTAATTGGATCTTGATGAATAGAAGCCCTTGGTTGAACTATACTGATCCAATCTTCTTGACTTTCTGTTTTCCAATAAATTACCCAATTCATTTCCCAGCCGTAGATTACATAAATTGTACACCTCCAGGGCTTGAGTTTCCCGCCTGCTTGCTTGCGCGCGCTCTCTCTCTCTCTCTCTCTCTCTCTCTCTCTCTATCTCTCTGTAAAACCATTTGAGAAAAAATAAAAGACCAGCCTCAGAATCTTGAATGAAAATCGAAACATAATCAGCGTTTATACTTAGAAAATTTATTGATATCATTTTCTCTGGTAATTTCCTTATCTTAAAGTTGGACATGCCATATATCATAATACACACGTGTAAAGGGCCCTTTGTTTAATATTTATCGAAGCTTTATTTTCAGATCAAAGGCGTCCATGACTTCATCTGTCTTTCTAGCGGAAAGCATTTTTGCCAGAGCTCGATGTGTATGTTCGGTCATTACTGTCTGCCGCATGCACTGACAGCACGTGCAAAAAACGCCTGTTCTGCCGAATTTTAAAGAGGTTTAGCTTTGTGCACGCGTGACAGATTGTCCCACAATGGCTGGGTGTTCGTCACAGTACACCTGTCTAGGTATTTGTGAAACACATAGATACAATTGCTCATAATCAATAACAGAAACAACTTTTTGGATTAAACGCGTTTTAACAGCACACACACACACACACACACACACAAATGCTATTTTCAAACCTATTTAAACAGCTTTCAAAGAATATTGTGATAATATCACTCCCTCCTCCCCAAACACGTAGAGCATAATACTGTGAGGGGGCTACATTTCTGGTGTATTGTTTTTGTTTAATATGTCTAAACGGCCTTTAAGCCATCCAGCCTCGGCTGACAGGCGCAGCGTATAAAACCGGCTCTTTAACGATCATTGCGGATTTCACGCCTTATGTGAATGCGCCATAAATCGTAGGGCCGCTGTGAACTAGACCCTCATATTTTACGCACTAAATGGCTATATGTGGGCATATGGTCCCTCACAATAGGTCTCTTTAACAACCGTTCCAAACAGAGTTGCAGATTGTGACAGTTCAACCACATCGTTTCCATCATCGTGTAGGCCTACATATATAGTGCACGTGTCTTACTTACTAAACCAAACTAACACCCATTGATATGTTTTCGCTCTAGCCATAGGTACACTGTAAACAGACGCTCTTCAAAATTAAGATTCAGAATGGTTCATATAGACACTCTTCTTATGGCTAAATATTCTTGCTGGTAGGTTATTCATGGCCAATTCGATTTTTGCTTAATCTACATTTTCATCACAAAAATGATACATATATAATTATAATAATTAAAAAAAGTTAAAAATAAAATTGAAGCTGTTTTGAACCGGTATGGCCCAGTTAGTCTATAGTTGGGAGACTCATGTGTGCAGGCAGGGCATTATTCCCGACCTTTGAAATTTGTAGTCGGGATCGCTCAACCCTGACTCCCTCTGCTCCATTAGGTGTCCGCGCTGTCACCACGACAAAGCCAGAGCATTTGTTAAGTGTCGCCAGCCTTTAGAAAACGCTAACGAGAGCTAATGTGGCAGAGCCACAGCTGCCCTCGAGACACGAGTCAGGGGTGGGGCGAGCGCACACCCCCCAATCAATTAGTCAATCAATTAAACAGGGTCCTGCCCGCTCCAGCCGGCCCGCAGAGGCAGTAGATTAGCCCACCATAATGATCAAATTAATTCTTAAACGGAGATAATGGACGTGGAATGAGTTTATTATTTTCAAGAAAAATGAGATAGGATCCATTATTAGTTCCTAGACTGTGTGTTGGATTATTTGACCAATTTGCCATTTATAGCACAAGACTAGTGGAATTTAAAACGACTATTTAATAAGATATATGATTTTGAACTAAACCATGGATTCAGATGACTTGTGATTATGAGGTCGGTTATTGTTGTAGGCATGAACTTGAGAACTCCAGGCATGTGCTTGAGATGCCTAGAACTCTAGTCATGAACAAAGACACCTCTATGGATAAGCAGCATAGTCGTTTGTGCAGTGGGTTTGTGTGAGGATCACAGTCCACAGTAAAACCTGTTTAAAAAGTGCTTCTGGATCATTTAAGCTCTTAATTGCATGGTCAAATATTGTGACAATCTTTCGAAGCGGACAAACAAGCTTTATATTAAAGTTATTCTTACATTTGTTTTAATTATAGTTCAGAGGCCTGTTCACATAAGCCTCCAATACAAGTCAGAAACTTAAGATCAATAAATGAATAAAAAATAAGCTCGTTATCCTGTAAACAGAAAAAATATTATGTCGATAAGGGAGCAGGAAATTACTGAAATTAGAAGCAATAATAATCACAATTTATCAAAGTGGAAAACCAGAGGCACGTACATGACAATGAATAATTATCCATCCAGTACTTCACAAAAAGCTATTAAAATGTTGGTTGTAATTTCTCGTTACAGTGATATTCTGCAGGCAAACGCACATCAAGTAGTCAAGTTGTGAGGGAAAAGGACTAAATAATTTTGACCAGCCTACAGCTAGACCTTGACAAGTGCATTGTAAAGCATTTGGGGTAAATTCATAGTGGAAAAAGAAACAGCAGTTGTTTATTTTGTTTTGCGAAATACACCTCTGTATGCGATGGCATTTTGATCACTATATTTAACATTTCCTAACTCTGTCCTTAAATTATTGAATGTTAATATACCAACCTAGATTCTTAATATTATTATGAATTTGTTACTGCAATAGCACAGGTGGTACAATGGAAGGCATTTTTGGCACCTTTTTGCCCAAAATCGGCTTCTCCAACATCTGTAATCAATAATAAAAAAATAAAAATAAAAACCATGCATGCAATACAACAACAATGCATTGAAATATTAACTAAATAAGCCTAAACTATTTACAAGCTTAAAAATAAAATAATTAAAATCTATACAAATGTGAATTCTGATAATGCCCCTTTCCCCATATAGTCCACATAAAAAGGTCATACTTTTTAAATTAAAGAATAAGAGTGAATTTATTGTCTGTCTAAATATAATGTAATTGTGTAAATTAAAAGGTAATTTGTTTTTTTTTTTACATTTACTCTTTATAATATTTTACCAAAAAAAATACATATTTATAAACATACTATTGTTTAGCCTATACAAGGTAATTTACGATTAGCCAAAGAACACGTTTGCACTCTTGCATTTTGACATTCTTTTCCCGTTAAAATTACAAACCTTTTTAACATAAGGCACGGTAGTATAATGTTTTGCACCAAGTTAATCTTCATCTAGCGCTCTGTACTTCTCGTGATCCATTGACGAACTCAACCTTTATAAAATTTGAAATTTCCGGGCGCGCTTTGAGCGCGTGATTGGCCAGCGCCGGTCTTACCTACATGCAAATGAGGGCACGTTCCACCCGCCTTGAGACCAGAGCGCGTGGAAGTGGAGAGGAATGCATTCGAACACTTTTGAGCCCACGAAAAACAAGTTTTTTTTAAACGTCCCAACAGCTTTAAAGAACCATTCCGAATTTGAATTGAACACTCTCTATGTGTAGCGGAACTTACTACTGCGTTGGCATCGTATCATTTTTAGAACATTTTTGAACTGTTATGAGGCGAGAATGAATAATTCGGAGGACAGCGGAAGCAAGTGCTCGCCTGCCCCCATTTCAAGCTTCACTATCCAGTCCATTCTGGGCACCTCCAACGAGGGAGTCCGGTCAGCTGGAAAGGACAGTCCCAAAGCGCAGCCGAGGAAGCGGACGTTGTCCGTGTCATCGGAGGACGACTGCAGCGCCGGAGAGGACTCAGGCGACTGCTACTGCTCTGAGCCCGGTGTACCAGAGTCCTGCAACCCGCACCAGCCTCTGAACTTCTGCCTCGGTAAGTGACGCTACCACCAGTATATCTCTGCATTTTTTTATTATGAGACAGTCGTTACCACCCTGGTCAATATAGTCATTTCTGATGTCGTGATGTTTAGTCAAAAATTAACTTTTATAAAATGTGTCACTTCAGATATAGTATATAAAGCATGAACTGTTTTGTCACCATGGTGACTGTCTTGTAATGTTGTCACAATTGCCACCACTTGATAAAACTCCAGTAGTGTTTTTATCCCACGTATTATCGCGCCTCGGTGAACAGGGGAAAGGTCAAATAATTAACCGAATTTAATCGAGTCTGCTAATTGATTATGCCGGGCTTTCAGAGGCAATGGTACATTTCGTCAATTGAGCGTTAAATGTAACACGATTTAATTAATATCGTGCACCAGTGCTAGTCATATTGTATTGTTTATTTAACAGGGCACTTGTAACCTTTCAACAGTCGATCAAACAGTCAGAGTTCAAATTTAATGAACTCTTGTGTAAAGTATCGAGTAATGGCGATGTTTAGCCTAATAGAAAAACCCACCGAGTGACTTTGATGATGGACGAATATTTAAAACACGTTTTTTGCCACACTAAAAATAAACGTGTTTGCAACCATTTATTGAATTCACACAGAAGCACGAAAGCTTTATATAATTATTATTAATACATCGGGATGGCTGTGTTTATACAGCACAATTTGACAAGACGAAATTTTTGTGTTGCATGGGTTGCAGGTGCCACAAAAGGACTTCTACCTGTGCAAGATGGAATCGACCGCCGGCCGCATTTGACACCATCTATACTACAGGATTACAAAGAGGAGCAGGAGCGAGCGTGTAGCCAAATGTCTCCCGTTTCTGAAGAGAGACAACGTGATGGCCCGGACAAACAGAACAGCTCCTCCAAGAAGAAGACGCGCACGGTTTTCTCTCGGAGTCAGGTTTATCAGCTCGAGTCTACGTTCGATATGAAACGCTATTTGAGCAGCTCCGAGAGAGCCTGTCTCGCCTCCAGCCTGCAGTTAACGGAGACACAAGTGAAAACGTGGTTTCAGAACCGGCGGAACAAATGGAAACGGCAGCTCTCGGCGGAACTGGAAGCTGCGAACATGGCGCACGCATCGGCGCAGACTTTGGTTGGGATGCCCCTCGTTTTCAGAGAAAATTCGTTGCTCCGGGTGCCGGTTCCGAGGTCCATCGCTTTTCCTACCCCACTGTATTACCCTGGAAGTAATTTACCAGCTTTACCATTATACAATCTTTACAATAAGATTGAATATTAACTTTTGCGCACAACGAAAATTCCTTGCTAAGGGACGACACACTATTACACACTAAAACGTACAAAATACACATTTAACTATGTTTGACAAAATTCATGTCTATTTATACCTCTTTATTTGGTGAAACAAATATATTTCTTATTATGCAGCAATTAAACGAGTCTGTGTAAAACACAAAAGCAACACGGTTCTGTACATGTCCTATAAAATACACCATGTGTATAATGATTATTTTGTACTTTTATTTACATTTCTGTCCCCAGATTAACCAGTTTTACACGTTATGAAGAGTGAAAACATTGAAATAAAAGTGTAACCAGTCAATTCTTGTCTCTAAAATGAAAACAACCGAGATTAAAAAAACCCTTTTCAATAATAATAGTAATAATAATAATTTTTACTTATTGTATTTATTATTTATTGTAAAGAGAGGTCTATAAAACATAAAACGATTGACAATACCATCTTTAAAAACTGCAATGGCACATTTTAATGTTATGCCTTTTCTTCTAAACATTTTCCATTTTTATTATTTTCTGAGCAGTCTTGGAATGCCCACAACAGCAGAAGGCCTCCATATATCTATCTATATACATATATATATATATATATATGCATGTGTGTGTGTGTGTGTGTGTATATATATATATATATATATATATATATATATTCTGTTTAGTGTGCTTATCAGCTGAAGACAAATATTTGTGTTACATTGACACTGGGTCATGTAAAGTGTCCCTAGCTGATGCTTTCGCAATTAGGGATAATTACATGTTGCTTGTCACACGAACACGCATTCAAACATTCTCGGAGACAAGCAGAACGTCAAAAGCGCAGCGGGGCTTCAGAGAAGCCGCAGTCAAGAATGACAGTGCTCGCGGTGCAATCTGATAAGACGCACCCGCTGTCAAATTACAAAGGGTGTAGTGGTGTCATGTTGCACTGATTCCATGTTCTCTATACCGGCAACGGAGAAAGTTCATTATCAACACACACACACACAAGTACTTTTTTCCATCATGATGACAACAGTTTGAATGTCACCTCGAAATGTTAATTTTTACCGATTGCAGATTAAACCACGAAATTTTAAATGAAGTTGCGCGCAAACAATGATGTTGCGCACAAATAAACAATTAAGTATTGAGCAGTACATTTTAAATAAAATTGTAGTAACATTTGATTTAAACATCATTAAATACCTTCCTTCAATTTTTATAGGCTAGTTGGCGGATATGGTCTTTGAGAAAAATGGATCTTTTTAAATGCCATCATAGTTTTCTTTGAAATATTCGTACTTCGCAATTTGTACAGTTAGATTCGTTATATGTATTGGATATTATATTTTTACTGTCGAAATCCCCTTTGTATACCCTAAAATTGCAAATGGCCAAAAAAAAAAAAAAAAAAAAAAAACTGAAACATCACTGACTTCCCTAAAGGCAGAATGAAGAGAAGCTCGCTTGCTAGTAATACTGTTGTTGCTGTCTGTTTGATTGACAGCTCGGACCAGAGGTCAGGCTGAGCATGACATACATGCCAGCATAAACTTATGTGACTTGTGTAAATTTCATCCTGTGGGTTTTCAGTGTTTTCTCACTGAGTAAAAGCGCATACACTTCATTCACCGCTTCACACCCATCTGTAGGTGAAATGGCAGGTGTGAATTACAAATTTTAATAGCACAGCAATGAAAATGATTTGAAGTGGTTTGAAGAGGTGGAAGACAGTGTGGAGCAGATTTGTTGAGATGATGTGTTGTGCCTCAGGATTCATCAAACTTGCCTGGCACAACGAAAAGCAGGAGTAATTCAGTTTGGGATGTAATTTATGAGCAAGGTAATGGGCACTATATATAAAGTGTGGCTAGAGAAAGTGAGTGAGAGAGCAATAGAAATATATAGAGAGAGAGAGATAGAGAGAAATGTTTTTCCATTCTACTAATATCAGAACTGACATTGGTCTATTAATTTAAAAGCAGTGCTAAATCTAAAATAAATAAATAAATAAAAACCCTTCAGCACTGGTCCTGTACATTCATGTCACTGCAACAACTTACACAAAAGACTTATAAAAGGTGTTTTTAATAATAATGTCTATGTCTGCACGCTGTCTATGGACTGTGTTCATATATTAGTTAATGATCTGTTTTCATTCTATGCATGGGTCTGTATTTTGTTGAAACAGCAGATGAACGTCTAACTGCTCAATAATGAAGGAGTGCTGCAGGTTTGGATGGACATTTGCCATGATTGTCGCTCACTACAAACAGCATCTAACAGAAGCTGCTTTTCTCTAAGTGAATTTAAGAAAAGCATAACAAGGTTTCTGATTGGCCTCTGTATCACTTATGACCCCCATGAGCGGCTGTACCTCCAGACTAATGGCTGAAATGAGGAGCTTGAGTCTGAACTGATTCTGGTTTCTATCAAATCTTAATGGAGAAGCCGAAGGGAAATTATGTTTGGATCCCCCCAGACAGTAACTAAAGCCACTTAGTAATTTCCAGATGCACACTGAGATAACTTTCAGTTTTTACATTTCATTGATGTTTGAGCCAAAATTTGATTTTTAGTGCATCGTTCACAATAATGTGCATATATATAATGTGTGATGCACACATAAATATATAGAAATATAAATATATAAAAACATAGATAGCAAAATTTAAAAGTAGTTTTTTCTTCTCAAGTGATGATGAAAACTACTCAGCTTTCCTATAATGCCTTCAATCCAGCAAGGCTGATCACTTCTTTCATTGGGAAATAGAAAGAAAGTCCATTACATTAAGCAAAATCAATAATCATGGTATAAAAGTATCTTTGTCAGCTGAACTTTTCTCTCAGAGATGAAAGGTGATCACATTTATCCATTAGTTCACATTGATTGTGCAGATGTGAGAAAGCACTTGATTAGCTGTATTTTATGGGTGCACTACAATTGCTCATGTTTTCTTTATACTTAAATTTAGCACAACACAATTTGCAGGAATTATTATTTTGAAAAATCATATATTTTTTTAAACAGATATTTTTAACATTCACTGATTTTTTTTGGAACATCAATGTTCAAGAAAATTAACCAAAATAAAAACTTAAAAATGACAATATACTTATTTAGTTGAGGATAATCATTTCTCCCTACAGTTGTGTTGTTCTAAAGCATCAAAGACCCATTCAAAAAATCTCACATTAAATATTGCTTAGATGATGCAGTGACGGTAACAGTTGTGTGAACTCTCTCTTCTCTCTCCTCCATCTCATCTGTACTATCTTACTCTTTGTCTCTTTCTTTCAGACCCTGTTTTTTTCGTACTGGAAGAGGAGGGGTGGGGGGCGGGTCATTATTCTATTTAAGAGGTACAATTTTAGTAATGGCTTTTGCTGCAGTCCACAGAGGCACAGCCAGCCTCCCTCAATATCCTGAACATTATTTGCTCGTTTAGTTAAATTATGTTTCTAATTGGTTCATAATTAGTTGTAATGAGGCGGGCCCGAACGTCTCTGATGCAGATACGTCTTAATTCAACATGGCATCTCGCTTCTTCAGGAATAGTTGCCCATGGTTCTCGGAGGGTTGGAAGCGAGTTGAAGGCTGGAAGGGGGAGGTTTCCTGCCATTGTGTGTTCCCGTAAATTGGAAAATGAAGTTTGCAGAGCAGTGGGGTTGAAGACTGGGCCATCTTGAGCGCTGCTGCTGTCTTTCTTAAATGATCTGGCCAATTGTCAAGAACCAAGTAGGACTGTTACTTTGACATAGAACAGACAGAATAGAGTATTTAGTATGGCGTGTTGGAGATTTGTTTCATAAATGTTTACTAAAACATTCATATTTTTAAGGTAGATGCAAATGTTGTGTGTGTGTGCGCGTGTGGGTCTGTGCTCGTAAGTGAACGCTGTGAAAGAGGGAAACTGAAGGTCATTGCGGCTGGTTGGTGTTAACATAAGACCCTTTTGTGGTTTGGATAAATGAACATGTCCATTCACTGGAGCCCACTCACCCCTTTTAAGCAGAACAGCCTAGTAATACACACACACACACACACATACACAAACACTATCACACTTTTATACACACACAATCAGTGGTGCCCAATCACTTCGCTTAAACAGCTCTAACAACTGCATGTAGAGCCAGTCCGTCTGCCATCCCTCTGCTCTCTGTTGATTTTTCTCTCTCTCTTGTTTTCTTTCCCTCACCCACAAGCCCAGATAGGCTCACTCATTCAGGTTGAGATTCAAGTTGGATAGTAAAAGCTGATCATGCATTCACTTACTCACTTGAGAGTAATTTTATATAAACCAACTGAGAGAAAAGTAAATATTTGTTGTTTGAACAATGACTTATTGAGCCTTTCCCTAGAAGTGAACCTGCATGCATGTGATACCTGGGTAAGGTATTTGATTAGGTGTGGGTTTTTTAAAACTTTATATTCTACTTTTTATTTGTATGCCAAAAACAACATTTTACCATGCTATCTAAATACATACTTAAGACTAATAATAGTACTATGGTTAAATATAAAATATAAATATATGAGATGAAACAAATGTATGAAATATAAAAATAATACAATAATCTATCTATGAAGATAAATTTCATCCCACGTGCTAATAAAGGGCACAATGTACTTTATTAATACAAAGGAATTTTTCGTTATGGACTTTTACAGGTGTTTTACCTATTTGAATTTTGCACTGCTTTGTGTTATTAATGAATAAGTTCCTGGCAGAAAATGACCAGTACATATTTTTTTTACAGAAAATGATTTGTATTTCAGTATTATGGATTTCAGTATTATTTAAATTATATGTTTTGTTTGTTTTACATATTGCTTAAGTTTCTTCCCAGTAAATATGAATATCTATCTATCTATCTATCTATCTATCTATCTATCTATCTATCTATCTATCTATCTATCTATCTATCTATCTATCTATCTATCTATCTATCTATCTATCTATCTATCTATCTATCTATCTATCTATCTATCTATCTATCTATCTATCTATCTATCTATCTATCTATCTGTCCCCCAAGTAAACCTACACACTCATTGTTTCTCACCTGTAAGGTAATCAGTGTAGGTGGAAGGAAAAACCTGATTAGAGAGATTTATAGACACTAGGAGGCAGGGGTCACTCAGGTGTGAGGCAAGTCAGTTAATGTGAAATGCACCTGCGCTTTATAGAGACAGCTTGAGTGATGAAGTGACAAACATGATTGCAATCTATCTGTATTAGTCTTTGTGTGTATTTATGTATTTACATGCCTAATAATAATTCTTATATTAGTTTATAAAGCATTGCATAACCTGACACCTTCTTACATTTCCGACTGTTTATCAAGATATACTCCTAATCGAATGTTATGTTCCTCTATTGCTGGACTTAAGCGATCTGGCGGCACCTCTTTTAGTCTCTATGCTCCAAAAATGTGGAACTGTCTACCAAATGAAGTGAGAGAGTCCACTAGTTTTCATATATTTAAAAAGCGTGCTAAGACATACCTCTTTAAAGTTGCTTATGAGCATAATAGAGTGTGTAATTTTGCATGGTTTTATTTGACTTCTTTTAATGTGCGTGCTTATATTTGGTTATACCTGTTTTTTAACACTCTATATTTGCTTATATTTGTTGAATCATTATTTAAAGTTTTGATTATCTTATATTGATGTTTGTGAAGCACTTTGAGTTGCATTCCATGTATGAAAAGTGCTATACAAATAAATTATTATTATTTTTTCTTTTTTAGGTAGCAAGGCTATTTTGTCAAAAAGAACTTGACGGGTATTTGCTAAGTATTGCATTAGGTGGTGTTTAACTTTAACAAAAAAGATGAGGTTTATGTTGCAAATGCCCTGGAGAGCACTTGACTGAGGGTGTTTTTAGTAAACAAGCAACTCGATTTTTGAGAGATCTCTGCATAAAGCGCCACATCTGAGTAACAATTTAGAGGTGTGTGTGTGTGAGAGAGAGTGTGTGTGTATGTACTAGGGAGGCCCACTAGAGATCTTTTTCTCACAGGGAACATATTTGTAACCATTAGTTGGGTCTCCTGTTTCATGTTTCATGTCGTCTCTGAGCTAACAGCATCATCTGAGTGTATATGTGTATGTGTGTGTGTCCTGAAGCTCCATGTTAGTGGAAGGAGACTCTGGTGCCTCTTCGTCCCGCAGATGATGCATCATTCTGGGTGTAAAGAGTAACCCGAGCCCTTCCTCTAGCATGGCTGTGGTTCTCCGTGGCCCCACAGAGCCCTGGGGAGGCTTTTAAGGAGATTTGGTGCTAGAGAAAACAGCTCTTCAAAAGAAGTGTCGTTACATTACTGAGTAATTAGCACTGCACTAGGGGCAAAGAAGCTCTCTGGCTTGCCAACAGAAGCTACTGCTACAGAAGACATACACAAGTTGTGTGTGTGCGTGTGCTTTTGTTTCGCATCAGTTCAAAGCACCTTTTAGAAAAGCATGTGTGCGTTTTGTCTTTGACGAGGAAAAAATGCAGTCGACAGGCTTGTTATACTACCGTCTTTCGACGTCTCCGTAATCATTTAACACATTTACTGTGGCTTGTTTTGTTTCACAGAGTGAGAGAGTCACTAAGTGCCTTTTAAAAGCATAACAAACATTACAGGTTAACAAATGTGACATTTCAGATATATGCTATAAAGGGAAAACCACCCAACATTTCAGTACATTTAATTTGACAGAATGGGAAAATGGCAATTTGAGGCATTAGCGCTTGACTTTGAAAGCACCCGTTTGAAGTAAAAGACATGCTGATTGCTTTAATTGATAATCTGTGGTTGGTTAAGTGCAGTTTTTGGTGTGTGTGGTCTTAATGAATAAATGTGTATTTTTTTATCTCACACAAATTTGCCTGTTCTCTCTCTTTCTCTCTCTCGCTCACGGATTTAATTCAGTCTGACTAACCGCCTGGTAAAGAGTAATACAGAAATGCTACACGGATTGAATCACACTACTGTAGATTATCCATTCAATCCTTTTTTTCTCCTCAAAGTAGGATTGTTTAGGCAAAAAGGAACTTGTATTTCTTACTTCAAAGAGTGTTTGAGGGTCTTGAGAGTTATTTGAGAGGTAAAAAAAGATACGCACAGCACAACAGTTACACACACACACACACACACACACACACACACACACACACACGTAGGTCCACGCCAAACCAATTGGCCGAAGTCACCACTTACCCTTAGTCCTCGTTAAGGAGACTGTTATCATATTAGAATCATATTAGCAGAGCATGGCTTAACCTGAAAGGTCAAAGGTCACAGATCAAAGGTACAGACCTGTGGGAAGCACAGAAGGAGAGGATGATCCTCACCTCTGTAACGGAATCCTCTCATTACAATAAAGCTCCACTCTGCCTCCCGGGGAGAGAGAGAGAGAAGCCACGGTCATGTGATAGGAATCAAGCCAGAGGGAACGGAGCAGATTTAGGGCCAGCCAACCAATAAAAAGGAAACAATGACATCATGATGACACAAAAGCAGAGGCGACTTTATTCTCATGGAATTTCAAAGCAACAGGTAGAGGTGATAGAAAAATGGCTTCTTACATCCTATTTAAGACAAGTAGCCCTCTTTCAGTTTTCAGACCAACAACAAAATTTGGGCATCAAAACAATTAGTTATAGATTTAGGTAGTGCACAAATTACCTTATATTTATATAATATATATATAAAAAAAATCCATAATTTTGCCAGACTGCTATTTTGTTGTTATTTTATTGAACATAACTAGACCTGAGGTTTTTTAACTGGGGTCCAGGGACCCTAAGGATCTTAGAGTGTGTCAGGGTGTTCACAGGGTGTTTTTTGTAGAAACGAAAAATATAAATGAATTTAAATGGCTAATTATTGATTAATTTTGAATTCATAATAATAATAGTAATAACAGCAATAATAATAATAATATATTAAGTGTGTGTGTGTGTGTGTGTGTATATATATATAAAATTGTGTTGCAACATAATATATAATTAATACTATTAATCATTTGCATATGATATTTAATTATTTATTATTTAATTCTTTCATATTATTATTATTCATTTATTATTATTGTTTTTAGCTAGTACAATGACAATGTAAATGCTAGTTACAACCCGAATTCCGGAAATGTTGGGACGTTTTTTAAATTTGAATAAAATGAAACCTAAAAGAATTTCAAATCACATGAGCCAATATTTTATTCACAATAGAACACAGATAACATAACAAATGTTTAAACTGAGAAATTTTAAAATTTTATGCACAAAATGAGCTCATTTCAAATTTGATGCCTGCTACAGGTTTCAAAATAGCTGGGATGTGGGCCATGTTTACCATGGTGTAACATCTCTTCTTTTCAAAACAATTTGAAGACGTCTGGACATTGAGGTTATGTGTTTCTAGAGTTTTGGTGTTGGAATTTGGTCCTATTCTTACCTGATATAGGTTTCCAGCTGCTGAAGAGTTTGTAGTCGTCTTTGACGTATTATTCATTTAATGATGCACCAAATCTTCTCTACAGGTGAAATATCTGGACTGCAGGCAGGCCAATTCAGCACCCGGACTCTTCATCGTGCCTTCCAAAACATGCAAGCTGCCCAGGTCTCCCTCCGCTTTTCACGGCGTCCGTGATTTCCAACAAGAATGTCAAATTTGGACTCGTCTGACCATAGAACACTTTTCCACTTTTAAACAGTTTATTTTAAATGAGCCTTGGCCCACAGGACACGACGGCGCTTCTGGACCATGTTCACATATGGTTTCCTTTTTGCATGATAGAGCTTTAGTTGGCATCTGCAGATGGCATGGCGGATTGTGTTTACTGACAGTGGTTTCTGGAAGTATTCCTGAGCCCATTTAGTAATGTCAATGACAGAAACATGCCGATGAGTGATGCAGTGTCGTCTGAGGGCCCGAAGACCACGGGCATCCAACAAAGGTCTTCGGCCTTGTCCCTTATGCACAGAGATTTCTCCAGTTTCTCTGAATCTTTTGATGATATTATGCACTGCAGATGATGAGATTTGCAAAGCATTTGCAGTTTGACATTGAGGAACGTTGTTTTTAAAGTATTCCACAATCTTTTTACGCACTCTTTCACAGATTGAAGAGCCTCTGTCCATCTTTACTTCTGAGAGACTCTGCCTCTCTAAGACATCCCTTTTATCGCTAATCATGTTACAGACCTGATGTAAGCAGGCATCAAATTTGAAATGAGCTCATTTAGTGGATAAAAGTGTAAAATTTCTCAGTTTAAACATTTGTTTTGTTCTCTATGTTCTATTGTGAATAAAATATTGGCTCATGTGATTTGAAAATCTTTTAGTTTTCATTTTATTCCGATTAAAAAAACAACAACGTCCCACCATATCTGGAATTCGGGTTGTTTTTAATTTTTAAACACAATATCTTCATAATATTTTGCTTTGTATTTTTCTCACACAGTATAAATATCTTAAGATATCTGGATTTATATTTCAGGAAGGGGGCCTGAAAACCCCATCGACTAAAGAAACTAAATATAGTACCTAAACTGAACCGTTATAAACAGGTAGGTATATTACTGGGAGATACATTTTATCATCTTGTATCAGCTTGCAGACTGTTTGAAATCCTTCACAGACCACCAGGTTTTCAGAACCACAAAAAAAGGACATAAAGCTCTGGACCAGCCTGTGGGCTTCTGGCCTCTCATTGGCTGAGGTCACAGGCTGTGATCAGGGTTGCGGCCTCTGACTCATTGGCTTGGAAGAACAGAGACAGACACAGAGGTGGAGTTGCCCTCTCAGAGTGAATAAAGATCTTTAACCTTCACCTGAGATTAGTATCAGTATCAGAACTAGTGTTTATTTCACTTCCACCCTCTAACTAAACCCCTCTTATTTTTTGTCTCAGTCTTTGTGCTCCAAAAATCTACATGCAACGGGTGGTTGAATCCTGGCAGAATGAGACACATGGTGCTGAAGGACATATGTAACAGGCCTCACCTGCATGTATTGCCTGCAATTTGTTAAAAAAGTGATACACTGGTGCCCTTTCACTGTTTTACTTTCAGTACTTCATCCACATTGAAATATGGATATATAGTGGCCCAAAAATATTTGGATACCTTAGTAGCAATTAAAAAAAGAATGCCATTGTATTATAAAACAAGACACCAAACAAAGTGAATTTATTTTAAAGAGACATAGCAATACTTTAAGAATAGTTTACCCAAAAATTCTGTCATCATTTACTCATCCTCAAATTGTGTATGTATGTATATATATATATATATATATATATATATATATATATATATATTAGTTAGTGTGTGTGTGTGTGTGTGTGTGTGTTCAACATAGAGAAAAAAAACTCATACTGGTTTAGACCAAGTGAAGAGTGAGTAAAAGATGACAATTTTAATTTTTAGATTTTTAGGTGGCCTATCCTTTTAAAAAACAAACACACAAAAATAAGTTTGTTCAGATATTGTTCAAAATTAAGACACTTTCTGGTTGTTAAATGTTGGTGGAATATATCCATAATGTGCACTACACCTGTGGTTACTCTTACACCTCTGAACTTGAGGGGAAATCATGTCAACAAAAATATAACATTGCAAAAATAGCAAACTGCAAAAATAAATGTGAAGTAACATATATTTGCTGAAGCAAAATAGTTTGATATTTAGTATTTAATGCAATGAAATTCATAAAGTTTGTGACTTTTGTGTCCAAACCTTTTTATGTAAATAAAGTTTATGAATCAAAGATTTACAAAGTCCCTGCCTGTTTACAGAAACATCTTAAGAATTATATAAAATGTGTTCATTTTATTAAAGAAGTTATTAAATGTGAAAATGCAGTTATTTAAAATAAATTTTCAGTTTTATGAGTTTTATTTCTTATGTAATTTGTAAAGCTGTGTGTGTGTGTGTTTATAAAAACAAGTTTGGCTTAAATGTTTTTGATTTTATACAATATTGGTCATGTATTCAAACACACTGCAATATAACATGGTGATATAACATGGGTAAACCTTGTTTTTGCTAAAGTCACCTGTAGCCATTAGTCCAGCAAAATGAGATCAATCTCCATGAGGCTTGAAGACACAGAGAGAAAGGAGGAGATCCATAGCCAAAGAAAGAGATCTGAAAGAAAAAGAGAACAGATCTGAAGGCTTTATGGAGGATTAGAGCCAACAGTGTGCTGAGTGATTGGTCAAGTCTTTACGATGTCATCACCTGTCACAGATCGCTATGGGCAGAATCTACAGCTTGCCTGTGACACCTCTCACATATCAAATCATATTCCTGTGAGACAGAGTAACTGTCAAACCCGGTCCCTTCTGTGACACCCCCCCCCCCCCCCACTCCCGAAAGACTGAAAACCGCTACACTGCGCCTTCAAACTCCCGAAGAATGAATGGATAGAAGGGTCTTAACAGAACGAGAGGATATATAGAGAAAGGGAGGAAAAGGAGGGAGGGAAAGGTAGCAATTCTGTCCTTCCTGCAATTAGCATTCACGGTTAGCTAAGCAGAACTAATGCAGTGAATCTAATAGTGTTGAGTTACGTGCTCGCTGTCGAAGAACCCCTGGGCAGATTAGACTGTAGAGGGAGATGATGAACAAGAAAGAGAGAGAGAGTGAACAAACCCTTCAGATCCATTACAAGCTTTATTAGGGTGCTGGGTTATTGGTAGTCTGCTCCGCGGGGGCAAAAACAGTAGAGCACACACACACACACAGGGAATGGGACGTATTTATCCTTGAGGAGGTGAGTGCTTAAGAAGTTAATGATGGGATTGTTTTCAAAACAAAAAACAACAAAAATAAGAACTCTTGAGCCTGTGGGACTCTGGGATTTGTTGTGTGCAGTTTTTGACCCGAAAAATTAGCCCTGTTTCAGAGGTAAACAAAATAATTTCAGGCCAGACCTTACTTTGTCCTTTTCTTTTTCTTTTTTTAAACAGAAATCTAATGGCAAACTGAAACCAATACAGTCTATCTATATATCATCCCTATGCTTGGACTGAACCGCTGAACTCAATGGTTTTCTCTTTTTTTCATGTTTCTTTGACAGTTGACAGCTTAAAGAACACTCAACAGAGCCTCCCTCTCTCTCTCTCTCACACACACACACACACAGAGGGCACATGTCTTGTGGGCTACTGCTCTTCAAACACTGTTTCCCTGACAGAAGACATAACAGCCGAGGGCGACTGTCCAGTGTGTGTTTAAAATGGTGCATTTGAAAAGGACCCCATTACGGCTGTCAATCTCCTGCCTTCTTTCTATCAACTTTTAGTCTGTGATGCTCTTTTATTTCTGTTTTCAAGGTGTTGGGTAAAATTCTGAATTGAAGTATTGGCTCTTTTTCAATTTATGAATTGGAATTTGAATTGAATTGGCTGTACTCCACAAAAAGCTCAACTGGAATGACAGCATGAATAATTTTTATATTTTTAAAATATAATTCAACACAAGTAATAACAGAATTCTATGACATAAAGTAAACGTATACAGTATGTGTGTGTGTGTGTGTGTGTGTATGTATATATATATATATATATATATTATAAACATATGTAGTAATTAAGAATAAATAATAATATTATTTTTTAACAAAAAACTTTTGATGTTTTAAAATGTGATTTATCCCTGTGATAGCAGTCATGACTTCAATCTCAGTGTCACATGATTCTTCAGAAATCATTCTAATATAATTATTTGGTGTTCAAGAAACATTTATTCCGATTATAACTCTTTAAAACAGTTGTTGTATAATCTAATAAATGCTTGTTGAATAGTAAAGTATTAATTTATTTTTTTAAAATCCTACCAACCCCCACATATTATAATAATATAAATCATTTTTCATAACCTTCATAAGCCTTTGTAAGGCCAACAATTAAATTTTAAAATTACTGCTACTGACATTCTGTTAACCACCAACATTCAAATTCCAACATCGCCCAAAAACTTTCCGCAGGAAGCGGCTTTTTAAATGGCCTTTTGTTGTGATTGACAGGATTAAAGGAACATGCTCCACCTGAATATTCATTTACAAGCATTTCATTTTACAAGCTAATTGCAGCCCTCATTGTATAGATGTTTAAAAAATTTCCAGCCTTTTCTCAAGCATGTAGGTCATGATCTTGTCCTGTGATCTCATCTGACTCTGTAAAGTCATACATGCATCTCCTGTCCTTTATTCGGAGCTGTGTGATCTCATGAGTCTTGGATGTCACTTCTCCATCGGTCATTATGGAATGTTCTCACGCCACCCGTTAGCTTTCAGAGAGGCTGAGAAGTTCCACTTGTCCTCCTTCATAATAGACATAATAGGAACATGTTGCCCTTGATATATTTACTTGCTCTCTTTTCTGGCATGAAATCAAGCACCTTACACATGCTTTACTGCTAGTAGCCGATCGTTTGTTACATCTGACAGGGATGAGCACATATTTGAGGGGTGGTGGCGGCAACTTAATGTGTTAAACTCCTAGTCTCTGTTCCACCGTCACATGTGTAAATGTATGCACACATGCAAACAAACGCACACACAGTTTCCAGAGAAGAAAAAAAGTTTTTATTGATTAGTTGTGACTGGGCCGTTGGGTTGATCGGGAACTCCAATCGATAACCTGTTGTCCTGCCATAAGCACTTTCAAATATATGTTGGCACGCTGAGAGGACATTATTTGAGCTAATGTTACGTTTATGTCTTTTCATGATCATTCCAACCATCTTCTAATCAATATGAGTGGAAA
This sequence comes from Barbus barbus, assembly GCF_936440315.1. Lineage (NCBI taxonomy): Eukaryota > Metazoa > Chordata > Actinopteri > Cypriniformes > Cyprinidae > Barbus > Barbus barbus. The sequence continues at coordinate 19,382,935 of NC_136758.1, forward strand.
ATAACATTAGATATATTGTGTAGGCCTATATGTGCACTTGTGTTCACACACAAAAGAGACACACAAGGAGAAGCATTCATGTAGACACACACACACACACAATTTGTCAGATTTTGCTGCTCGCTGATCTGTAATTGCAGTGGATTGAATCTACAGTTTAGCAAAGAGAAATAATTACCTAGCTAATCAGAGTAATTCAAGGTAATGGTTGATTCACATTTCGCAATATGGCCCATAGCACTTCTGTTTAATGAATGCTGCTTGCCAATATTTACTGCTAAAGGTTTTTAGCAGAAAGTCGATAATGTATCTGTGCTCCCACCAGAAATGGCAGCAATTATTTTGCTCATTGAAGAAGCTTGTTTTAGCAGACATGGAGCAACATACATCGTGATCAACAGTTGTTGTTTTTTAAACGCTGAATTGCAAAGAGATTTTTCTTTTAAAAACAGAATGATTTAAAAAAACACAAGCATGTATTACCTTGATAACGGTTTTTATCTAAATCCTCTAAGTTCAGTCTGAGGGCAGAAAGATCAGGACACGGGCAGAGGTGATAGAGAGTGACAAAGAAAATGAAAAAAAGAGTGTGGCTGCTCAGGGAAGATGGAAAATAAAAAAGAGCAGGGCATGAAGAATCTGTGGGTGAATGAAGATGTGTGAGTGGGATAAATAAAGAAACCCCCTAAATCATTACCTCCATTAACAAACATATGTCATCCTTTTCTACTTCTTGTCATGAAACACATTTGTATTTAACTCAGTATACCTCTTTTTCGCTTCATTTGCCATTTTTGTATAATTACACAGTTTCTCCTTTTAATTTTATTTCCCAATCCACCTTATTCTCCTAACTGTTCAGAGGCGGTGTTAAAGTGCAGGTCTGTTCTGTCATTTCTGATTGGTTTGCCTTGCTTTTGAAGCTGCCATTTACAGGGTGTCTGGTGCCTTTCCTAGTTTGTGATACAATGAGAAGTTTGCAATGAGAGTTCTTTTAAAGCAAAATCACCACTCCTCCCCTTCGCATCTTTAAAAAGGTGTTACAGTTATTTTTGCTTGAGGCCACAATGCATTTTAATTTATTTCAAACAAATATTAGGTATAAAAAGTCTATTTTAGGCATAAAGAGAAAGAAGTTTAAAAGTTTATGTCCATACTAATTTAAGAATTTTAAAAAAGCTATATTCTTTTAAATGTGAAATACTGCTAAAGTCATCTTCCTCAACAAAAGGGTTTCCCCCGGTTTCACAGACAAGGCTTAAGCCTAGTCCCAGACTAAAATGTAAATCTGAGCTGTTTCAACTGAAAGAAACTTTCACTGACTGATCATATCAGTGCCTTTGTTTTGTCTCAAGATGCACCAGTAATGTTTTTATCTGAGGCACATTTATTGCATCTGAAGTAAAAATTACTTAAATGTCCTAATTGAACTATGGCCTAATCCTGGCTCAGTCTAAACCCTGTTTGTGAAACCAGGCCATAATATTCAATTTTTTATGCAATATTTATATATATATATATATAAAAAAATAAAACAATTATAAAGAACAAAATTCACATTTATAACAAATATTCTTGTCCTTAATTCAATATTTCAATTAAATATCTAAAATGTCAGTAAATGTGGTTTATTTGTTTGCGCTGTTACAAAATGTACATTTTTCAAGGACAAAATCACATATATTATTATGATTTACAATAGTTTCAAGTTTTTTTTTATTTTTACCAACAAACAAAACCCCTGCAGTACTCACAGCCTATAGCCTTTTGACATCCTCCGCTTTATTACTGCTGGTTTCTTTATAAAATAAATAAATATCTGGCTTATATATATATGATGATGGGGGGGGGCAGTCATTTGTAGTATCCATGACAGGTGTTTTCTCCTTTATACCTTTATATATATATATATTGTCTCTTTTTTACATATATATCTGTACAGATAGCGCTTTGTGTTTGAACTTTTACAGCACTTGCAGAGTGAAGTAAACAAACTCCATTGAGATGAAACTCTTGGGTGCTGTGACCCAAACAACTGTTTGATGTTGTGAAAGAGCAAGTAAAAAACACATGCTATTACAGATAGCTTAATTAATATTAATTTATTACCTCACTTTATCATTGTTACATCCTGTTTTTATTAAACAGTTTGCGCGTGTGATAGAGAGCGAATGCTTGCATTACAAGCTGCTACTTTAGCAAAATTTGAGATGTTCGTGCCAGGACTCAGGAGCGAGGGAGGAAGAGGGAGAGCATTGATTATACTCTGTATTTGTTTAACTAATGTAATCCCCAGATTCAGCGTGTTTGTCTAGTAGCTGATCATTTGGCCGTGCCATGAATCAGAATGACGGAGGCACGGAGGAAAAGTCTAATATATCTGACACAGTCCAGGTCCTGCTCCAGTCGCTCTGCTCGCGTTATTGATGGATCTTTCAGCTCTGACACTCTCTTTACAGCCGCACAGATGACGAATGAGAAGAGAGAGGCGGCCAAACACACACACCGGCCTCCATTTCTGTGCCGTTGAGCGCCAGGAGCGCTGGAGCTCAACACCGGCGTTGCATATTGATCGATCTCGGGCCTCTTTGATAATTTGATGCGCGTCACATTTGACAACGTTATGCTGGGGGGAGGTTGTATCTAGAGGGCTAATGAAACTGTTAAGCCATATAAAAGGGAAGGGGAGGTGCGGGATAGGCTTGGATAGATGCTGTTTTTCGGCTACATTAACCTTGCAAATAGCTGTCAGAGATTCATAACGCGCACACAACACACACTCACACATGCGCATACACCTCCCTCAACTCCTAATAACTTTGTCATTGTTGACATTAACATTAAACAGAAGCCAAAGCCATTAAAATCCCCTGCGCCTCGACACCAGGCGCATTATGTTGTTGGTGTAGAAAATGAAACTCTTGTTAGCATTATGGCCCGGCGCTTACAGCGAAACGCCATGGAGTGATTCTGAAGATTTGATTTTGAAAGTGTGCCGCACGTGACTGATGATGAGCGCCGGTGACGTCACAGAAGAAGCGCCAATGATGAATAACAGAGCTTGTGCATCATTTAGATTTCAATTACGAATATCTCTTGAATTCCACATCAGATTTCTCAGTTGGTTTATGTGAAGGTATGGTGCAGAATGGCAACTCCAATTAGTACTTAAAGGGGTAGTTCACCCAAATCGTTATTTACTCACCTGCCACTTGTTCCAAACCTGTATGAGTCTCTTCCTTCTGCTTGTTTGCAACACAAACAATGTTGGTAACCAAACAGTAGCCATTGACTTGACAATTACCATAAAATGGAAGCAAATGGCTACCATCAACTGTTTGATTACTGTAGCTCTATCTTCATTTGTGTTCAACAGCTGAAAGAAATTCATACAGGTTTGAAACATGGGTATATGATGACAGAATTTTAATTTTTGGATAAACTAGCCCTTTAAGTACAATTAAAATTCTAAGAAATTTACAGCAATGTGTAACGTTGCAAGAAACATTGCTAGAATGTTGTAACTAGAAATGATTTGTCCAAACATTCATTGAATCTGAGACGGTTTCAAATATTTATAAAATTGTCTTAAGCCCATTTATATAATTTTTCAATACTTAACGTTGAGAACTCCTGTTCTTGCCAGAGCTGTTGCTTTCAGTAAATGACGGATGTGAATGCTGACATCAGTTCATCAGCTCTAGAATTAGAAACATCTCAATCAAAACAGGTTATGACAACCTGAGGGTTGAAAAGATGGCCTTATTTTGAGTGATTCCATCCAAATCTGCTTTTCATATTTGTTTTATTGTGTGAATAACAGGAAATATGGTATTTTCAATATGCCATCTGTGTAGACACAGTTAATCAAATTAATTTTTTCAGATGGAGAGATGCGATGTTAACCATGAGAGAGAGACTAATAAAGAGTGATAATAATATTCCTTCCAGAGTCACACAACAATCTTGCCATGAGTTAACTAATTTGCTAATTATGAAAATATAATTACTTCATTTTTTAATGATAAGTAGACAGGATATCATTTTGTATGTCATATAAAGAAATATTGTAAACCTTTAAAGATCATCCATACTGAGGAGTGAGGTACCACTTCCAGACCTATAGGACGCAAAGAGAGAGAGAGAGGGAGCAAGCGAGAGATAGACTGGTGATGCTAGACACAAAAAGCACTAAGATGTTCCACTCAGATCCCATAATTGGTCGAGAGGCTTCATTTCACTGCCTGATTTCCTGTCTTTTGACTGGTTTTAACAAGGCTGATGCTTTAAATAGAGCTCTGAGTACTAACTACTCTGAAGCTCCTCTCTTCCCTCACTCCAAAAATCTACCCATCCCTCCCTCCATTCTTCTCTTTTTTTTTCCTCCCGGATAAAAGAGTGGAGACATAAACCATCTTTGCGCCATTCGCCGTTGAATACCTGAAAACCTCCTGCCACCCCTTATGATGCCAGGATCAGACACCAAACAGCCATTTTCCTCACCCAATCACTGCCCTGGCAACATCAGAGAGAGAGAGAGAGAAATTGAAAGACTACCTCATGTGCTGAATGCTTTGCAGTTTTTTTCCTCATAAATGAAAGCTGGGTAATGTAAGATACGTTTCTGCCTTTCACAGACCAGTTTACAACACCCCCCTTCACCCCTGAGATGACAGGCAGGTAAAGAGAGAGAAAGAGAGACAGAAAGAGGAAGAGAGAGAGAATAAAGCAGCCGACAAAATGGGACAGCAAATTACTACATTTCCCGCCTCCGAACGCTGCTTTCATTACCTGGGAAAATATATCAAAAGGTACTTCAGTCCGAAAGGTATTTTAATAATACATTACTGTCCTCATAACTACTCTTAACCTTTAGGTAGAAATGCATTTTGGATGAATGCAGCTGTCGAAGCCTGGTGCTGGGATAATGAGACTTAGGCCTTATTTACCGCTGTCTGTCTGGAGGAGTAGACAGCCTGCAGCCTTCGGCAGGGAGACGACTGCATCCCAAGTGGCTGATATACACTCATCCCCAGTTCAGCCCTTAAACAGGGTGAAGAACAGCAAAGAAACCAGCGTTCAGGTGATAAGGAGAATTTACAGGACAGTAATGTTAACAGATTCAAAACATGCACCTCAACTTTGTAAAACAGCAACATTATCAACTTTGAAATTAATTAGAGATGAGAAATGTTCCTGTGTTCTGATCGCCAGTCATCAGAGATCAACAATTGTTTTAAAATATAAGAATATTTCACAAAATGACTTTTTTTTATTGCATTTCAAATAAATATCAACATCAAATAAATACACTTTTTATATATGTATATATAGGTTTTGTCCTTAAAGAAAAAAATATTAAATATAAAGATTTCATACCATCAGGTACCGATGACATATATATATATATATATATATATATATATATAAATATGGAAAAGAGCCATATTGAAATTTGGAGTATAAAAATCACGGTATAAGAATCAGTGTTTGGTACAACCATGAAACGCAGAAGGTAAGAATAAGAATGTGTGTTATTTTAGCCTGATGATTATTTTCTCTCATTTATAGTAACTCTTCTTTTCACTTCAGAAATGATCGGAAATGATTCAAGTGAAAACAAGGGTCAATGTGCCATATTTGCAGCTTCGGTCGCAGACTGCGCTTCTCTGGCTTGCTGTTTTCCTGTAGTGTTTACTACACACTGTTTATGATTATTAGACTCAGATGATGTTAAATCACTGTCAAGGCTGAGTGCCAACAGCAATAACTCTTTCTCACTTGTTTTCTCTCTCTCCTTCATGGTGAAAGGTGAAGCAACAGCTCTTGTATGTAGGTATGTGTGTTTGCGTGTAGCGTCTGTTGTTTTGTTGCTCCACAGGCCTCAGAAATGCTCCTTTGGCCTTCTGCACGGATGCTCATTATGCTAGCATGGTGCTACACACTCATGTCGAGGTACGGTAATGAGGGTCTAGGGCTTTTATACTCATGCGGAGCATCTTTGCCTGCCAGGGAACATAAACATCATTTGAGAGGGGGGAACAGGCAGATAATAACCACAGAAGAAGCAAAAAATAGACTTTCACAGATAATATTTTTTCCGATCATCTCCGTTCACAACAGACAGAATAGTGAATAATAGTGAGGCAGTTATAAATTGTTATGCTCATAGACAGATATATAGCCAGACAGACAGACAGGCAGACATGGCAAAAAAAAAAAAATTCTCACAAAAAAAAAGGATATACCTCTGCAATTCCATATTGCATCAATGCATCATCTTGTTTAATTAGCAGTTATTAATGATGCCATAATGGGTTTCACTCATAAAGATTAGTGATGCTAACTATGGCCCACTCAGTTTCCTATTATGTGGCACCGCAGAGAGGACAATGACAGGGGGGTGACACCGAGAGGTCTCTGCTTTTTGCCCGATCAAAGCTCGTCAGGAGAAGAAACACATTGTTCTGGCTACTACTGACAAAATAAGTGAAGCAAGTGAAAAAAGAGGCCAGCTTTGTTATGAGCACCATTTAGTGACACCTTCCAAACCCAGGCACTCTAGGCTCCCTCCAGCCGATTATTTTCAGTAGTGGCACAAAGGCTGGCGCTATTAAAGACTGTTAATTAAATCCAGCGCCTGTCTAATGCTTTTACACCTACACTTCAGCAGGCTCTCTCTTTATCCTATTCAGATAACTCCGCACCATTTCCTTCTCTCGGCTGTCTTTAGAAAAGAGCAAGTCACAATGAATGTTAACGGGAATGAAAGACCCCGCAGCGACGTTAATGGTGATTTTAGCCCATAGAGTGCTACACTAATGGTTAGCGCTAATTACAGCGGTATCCTGGGCCATCAAAAAAGGAGAGGGATCGATATGTAACACAGGAGTAACTTTGGTTCGTGTGGCTCAGGCCGACGTCACCTTCTGACAACAAGACAGAAGCTGAAGAGAGAAATGATGTGCCTGTCATAGATAGGTCAGTGTGTGTAAGAGAGAAAGCGAGTGGAAGAAGGGGAATCATTATTTATTGAGAACAGATTCTGCTTTCTACCTCATATTTTTACTGAACATTTTTTTAAATATATGCTGGACCCGGGGGTTTAAAGCCATGTATTTTATTTAATGCATTTTTAATGCAGTTTAAGACAATTTGTAATGTCTGCTAGGTAATGTTATTTATCTAAGCCTGTGAAATAATGTTGGCTTCATAGTATATTAGTGGTGAGATCTCATGCATAATCTTTTTATATGGAAGAGATCTCAAGCCTAAACTCTAAATTTATAACAAAGTCATAACAAACCTGTTGATATCACAGAGGCCTACAGATTTATAGCAAACATAATGTGGCTGATTTATGAAAGTGTCAAATACTGAGAAGCACTCGAAATATCCTCAGAAGCTCATTTTCAACATGCTTCACTATTTGGAGGACATTTGTAAAGTTCAAAGGTTTAGGGTCAGTAAGATATTTTAAAATGTTTTTCAAAGGCACATGCTCATCAAGGCTGCATTTATTTGATCAAAAATACAGTATAAACACTATGGTATGTACTGGATTTTTGAAACCAAATATAAGGCATTTAAAACATCTGCACATCAAATTAATGCTAGTGTAACGATCTATGGTAACAACCTAAACCATTCTACAACGCTGTTTGCACTGTGCTCTTCTGCACTTGATCTTTTTATTTTGGTGCGTCAATCTGTTAAATTACTTAGTATGGGAGATTTTCGGCTCAAAGCCTTCCTCGGTCTGCAAAAAGCACACTGAGGAAGGCTTTGAGCCGAAACGTTTGTGTCTTTTCCCATCAGTGATGAATGTAAAATAAAACGTAAAAAGAAAACTGTTCTCGTGAGTGCGGATCATAATCTCCTACACAATCTAAACCATACGATGACTGTAAAAAGGACAATTTAAACAACTGTATAGTTGAAATAATACAGGCTTTTACTAAAAATAAATGAATTAGATAAACTTATAAAATTATAAATAATTATGTGTATGTTCATATAAACTGTCTTTCAAATGTTTGGAATAATTAAGATTTTTTTAATGTCCAATGTCTCTTATGCTCATCAAGGCTGCATTTATTTAACTACAGTAAAACAGTAAAATATATTTACAATTTAAAATAACTGTATTCTATTTGAATACATTTTAAAATATAATTTATTTCTGTGATGACAAAGCTGAATTTTAAACACGATCCTTCAGAAATCACTCTAATATGCCGATTTGGTGTTCAAGAAACATTTCTTCTTACTATCAATGTTGGAAACAGTTGTGCTGCTTAATATTTTATGGAAACAACATATTTTAGGATTCTTTGATTAATAGAAAAGTTCAAAAGAGCAGCATTTATTTGAAATCTTTTGATAAAAAAAGTATCAATTTTAGTTAGTAAATATCAATTTCATAAATAGTATTTTTTTAGGCACTCAAACAAGCATGTTGGCATTATTATTATATGACGATATTTCCATGATGTTACTATTTCACATAGTGTGGACCCACTTCAAATGCTCTTACAAGCCAGGAAAAAAAAATCATTTTCAGCTAAGCTAATTAGCACCTGCTAAATCCAACATATTACTTTATTTGGAATTGTTTGTCCAATTGAGGCTGCCCTGGATGTCCCCAAAGGAAGTTTTTGTCAGATTTAGCTGACTTCTGGGGTCAATTTTGTAGCCACACACACACACACACACACACACACACTTACTAACAGCACACACCTGTACAGGTAAGATGATCTCTAACTGACTGGATGATTTGGCCAGCAATATCCTGCTGGCTCCTGCTTCTCCTCCCCTTCCCCTCAGCAAGCACCCCCCAGGCCCACTCCAGGAAGGATCTTTTTACCGTCCTACGTTGTAGTGGCAAGTCACTTTATGAAACCTCTCCGCCCACCCCCAGAGTGACAAGGCCCCCTTTGTCGCCACTCGTCTGGAGCTGGGACACGAGCTGAGCGGCCCTGTCTTATATGTCTCTGTATGTAGGCCACGCACCAGCCATCACTCATATTTTCAAAGGGGGACGGAGAAAGAGGGAAAGAGATGAACGACAGAAGGATGGGTGATGGGTATCTGGTCCCCATATAATGACCCTTTGATGAGAGTTGCTGGGGTTCCTGATATGATGTGATGACAGGGAGTGCTTAAACAGACCACGACCTTTGAACACACACACACACACACACCCTGCACAGAATACAGACTACACTGTAAAGAGGAATTGTTGGGAAAAGTTCATTCAAGGCTACTGATGAAGTTCTCTTAACGACTGTCTTAAAGGGTTAGTTCACCCAAAAATTAAAATTAGTCCTTGTTTTACTCAACGTGTGAGACTTGCGAAAACCAAAGTTTGTTTACAGGAGCAAAAGAAGCAAAGTTTCCTTACTTTACCAAAGGAAAACCAGTCTCCTCTTGGCTTATATCAAAATCCTCCTGCATTTTTCTTTACAAATCATGGTTTTGTGATTCTAATTCGTGACCAGCATTTTGTTTTGTTCTCTCTTCGTTGTGCGTCCACGTTGGTAAATAATCACTGGCGCTTAAGCATATGTCTGCCGAAACGATATGTTCGCCTACGACAGTTAGCAGAAGTGACAAAAAGGTGTTTATATCATTTTAAATATGAATATTTTTTTCTTACAAAAGCACATCGATTTGCTACAGGTGGCCTTTATTAGCCCCCCGGAGCCGTGTGATGTGCATTTTAATATGGATAGATGCGCTTTATTTGACTACCTTTGGACTGTTGAACAATAACACCCTTCCATGCCATTATAAAGTTTGGTAGAGGCACGACAATTTTTAATATAACTACGATTGGATTCACATGAAAGAAGAAAGTCATATTCACCTAGGATGCCTTGAGGGCGAGTAAAACATGGACTAATATTAATTTTTGGGTGAATTAACCCTTTAATAATTGTCCTACATAAAATTACTTTGTTTTGTCAATTCTAATTTGCTGTACAATTAAAAGTAATTATTTAGCAAAAACAACTACAGATTTCCTTGTCAGCATCTTTTCATTTAGTAATATACTGTAACAACTGATCTATAATTTAGGTAACCATGTGTGTGTTTACATATATATGTATATATGTATATATATATATATATATATATATATATATATATATATATGTTTTATAGAAGTGAACTGTCAGACTTTGTTTCCATGTGCTCCCTGTGTTTCTGTGCCCTTACTTGGTCTTCCTGTCCCTTTCCTCGTTTAGTGTCATTATTAGTTCATTGAGTTCCAGGTGTGTGTGTTTTATAATCTAGTTTACTCCTCATTTAGTTTTAGTACTTAAGCCCTGTGTTTCCCTGCTTCTGTGTCCGGTCTAATTGTCATTCTGTGTTTTTCTGTGTCTCCTGCGATCCCTGAGTTTGGTCAAATAAATTCTGAGTTTTTTGGAAGAAATTCCTCGCCTCCTCGTTTCCTTCTCCTAAGTGGAGTGACATGAACTGTGAATTAAGTTATTTTGGTAAAGTTATTGCTTCTTCACAAATAGTTTTAAAAGGTTGTACATGGACTACAACAAAAAGATGAACTCTAAAAATCATAACACAACAAATAACAATAATGACAAAACAAAAGTAAAAAAAAAAAGAGAGCTAAGTAAGCAAAACCACATAATTCCTGCTGCAATGCATGCTGGGAACCCACAAACCCTTCATATTACTACGGAGCCTGGGAAGTCACCATACTAAACCATACAAATTCTTAAATTGTTCCTTCAGTTCAACAAATGATCATGGATTAATAAATAATAACCACGAGTTCCTGACCCATGCTCTCAGATGTGTGAACTTTACCCTCAGGTTTTGCAGTCAATACCCACAATTTCATAAACCATGCACACCATTGCAGTCTGAAAAACGTGTTAATTTGGTTGATCAGTAATGGATTATTTAAGTCAGGGGTCTCATAACTCGGCCTTGGAAGGCCAGTGTCCTGTAGAGTTTAGCTCCGACCCTAATTAAATACACCTGAACCAGCTAACCAAGGTCTTTCTGGGCATGCTAGAAACTTCCAGGCAGGTGTGTTGAGGTAAGTTGGAGATAACCCTGCAGGACACCGGCCCTCCAGTATCGAGTTTGGAGACCCCTGAATTAAGTGATAAACGATAATTCTGTTTTAATTTACTCACCTTAATGTTCACCTGACCATCTTCCTTTCTTCTGCGGAAAAACAAAAGATGAAGAAAACATTATAATTTTCAGTTACTTTCATTTGGTTTTGGCAATACAGTATAAATACAATTTAAAATAATTTAGCATTTGTATAATTTATAATATAATTAAATGCCATTAAAATGCCAGAAGAAAAATGTCACTAGGAAAATAATTGGAATAATAAGTCAAACAGATTGGAAACAACACGAAAGTGAGTAAATGATGACAAATTTAGATTTTTGGGTGCACTATCCCTTTAAGACTAATACTCAGTATGTAAAGAGGTACTTTCCCAGGACACTTTGAAGTTCCATGACTACTAATCTGACCACAGGCATATGTACACCTCTATTAGATGGAGCTTGTGTTCCCTTTCACCTTCCTCTACACATCAGTCTCATATACAGACCTATACTTCAGATTCTTATTTCCTGTTATTGTGCGAACAATGACCCATGACAAGCAAACAGATGAGAGGACAGAACATTATTACATTTCCATGTAAATGACAAGTGTCCGGCTTCACACAAAGCGATTTGTTTTCATCTTGATGCTCTAGTACAAAGCACTTTACTTCAAGCTCCATAAATTACCTGAACAAAACACACTTAATAGACCTGATATTTGCGCCATTGTGCCTCTGATACCAAGCTAATAGATTTTGCCAGTATCCGAACACTTGAGACCTGGAGGAGGTCAGGGCAACATGAAGGTTGGAGCTGCAGCGAAGTCCTTTGGTGCCTGAAATGAGTTTGTTTGTTTTGTGTTGTTTTGTATATGCTCTGTTCTCCTTTTCCTCTCTTCGATGAGGGCGTCTGATGAAGAACGAGGATGCTACACACCTGCCCTGAGGTTAATAACTCTTTCTGAGCTGCAGATGGGACTGATGTACAAATCCTGAGGAGAAATATTTGGACAGGAACACATTCAGTTCTACATTGTCATTTTATGACTTGTTTTTAAAAGCAAGTCGACCCTGAATGTGGAACGGATACTAGAGAAAGCATGCAAACCTCAGTTGCATGCTTCCAAGAATCCGTTTTGGTGTTTGATGAGTCCATTAACACGGTGCCAGAAGCTCCAGGAACATTTTAGTCACCAGGTGATTGAAGCTGGGCTCATCCAGACATTCGTTTAGTAGGCCTCGGACATTAGTCCAGAACCTTTCGGTTTGTTGTGAGAGCTGAGCAGGTCAGCACTCTGAAGTTTTTCAATGGACTGCAGAGCCTTCTGGTTGATGGACTCCATTGATGGATCTTAGAGCCTCTGGTCCTTCCATCAATATACCCGCCAACAGATACCTCCCCACCCAAATCTCTGATCTTCGGTGAGGCCCAAAGAGCTTCAGCCCATAATAAAAAAAAATAATCCAGTTGCCATTCAAGAAGATGGCATCAGGACATAAAAAAGCTCTCTTTTTACTAGGAGTACTCTCAAGTCTGCCTAGAGCGTTGTGGTATTGATGTAGCAAACTAAATTTGAGTCAATCTTGCCTCAGAAAAATGGATGGAAGACCTGTTAATGCGTTTCAAGTGGACGTCATGAAGGACAGAGTAGAAATGAAAGGATATTAAGATGAGACACAGAGCAGAGGGCAGATAACGCAAGAACAGACACCTCTGAAAAGAGGCTAAGAATGACAAATGTAGTTCAGTGATTGCTAATAATGATGGTAAAAGGGAAAAAAGGCTCCAACGGTAGAATATGAAGCCTCTGATGCTTGAAACATAAAAGCAGTCACACTCCTGGATCAAACACGCAACGGCGCTGCAGCTAAAATGCTAAATAGCAGATAAACTAAGACTCAAAAACACCCAAGAAATATATTTTCGAACACCAAACAGTGTCATTTACAGTGATGACGACAACGACATTCTACATCCGGTCCTTGTCAAAAGAGGTCACACGTTTTAATCTCTTCCAATTAGCACATTAAACACCACCCCTAAGTGCTACAGAACCACACGGGCAATGAACCTGGAGCAAACGAGCCAGCTGATTTAATTGGTAATTAACGAGTGGTCTAAAGTGCTAGCAGGCAGCAGAATTGTAATTCAAAACAAGGGAAAATTAATCACCCTAATTATTCAGGAGAAATGCATTCATTAACATAATTGAGGCTGGTAGGATTAAAGTTCGCTCCAGCGCAAGAGCCGCAGCTCAGTCTCTCGCAACACAGTTTATCATGCTTGAGCAATTACTTAATTGTATTATTATTTAATAACCTAGATCTTTATTTATGGTTCACACTGTATCAAGGCTTGTGGAAAGTTTTATTGTTGAAAAGGACTGATGGGAAGTGTGCCTAAAAGTGACGGCAACTTACTGTGCAACTTTCTAACAACGTTCAAGACATTTCACTAAAACTTTTCTCACTTGTGATGTAAATTGACCAGACAAGTCAAAAAGCCTAAAATCAGGAGTGTTTTCTTTCTTTTTGTTAAAAGTTCTTCTTTGTAGAAATTTAAAGGCTCTGAAAAATTTGTCCTGGATGGCCATGTCAGGCTGTGGTAATTGTGTAGAATGTATCTGTTTCTTTCCCAGCATCTGTTGCCTGAGTGAGGGGAAAAACATTAGTGTGGAAAGCTTTGGCAAATTACCCCCCTCCCCAAAGAACGCCCAGATGGGTTTTTTTTTAATGGCGTCATTATGCACTAAATTAAAAGGTGGTGTAAATGGATCTGTAAAATTTTAATGACTTGGAAAAAGTCACATCTCTCCAGTCAGGACCGCAACCACTACTGTGCTAAATGGGGTCAGAGTCAGCTTGGAGAGAGCTAATCATACACATATGAAATAATCATGAAGGAATGGGGCATACAGTTGGGTGGCAGTCCATAAGCTGTTATATTTAATACACCAGCTGTTCTCTGGAACTGAATAGTTTGTTTTTAAACAAGCAGTCAAGTGAAGTCTCAATGCAGAAATACAGAAAGAGTAAAAGACACTTCCTCACCTTCATTAACAAATGAAAATACAATCAATCATATTTAACCAACTAATATGCTTGAACGTGACTGCAGAAACAGATTCTAAAATGAACTTTCATCACTATAAATTTGTTAATTATTATTAAAAATATATGTGTTGCTTCATTTTAAAAGACTGAGCCTCAGTAATGAATTGTTTTGATTTCTATTCTTCTAATTTATCATTAATAAATCCATTCATATTTATATTGTTTATATATATTATATTTAATTAATGAATGTACTTGTAAATGACTGCCTTATGTAATATTTATGAATATTTATTTGTTAGATTATATTACATAAATAACAAATCAATATTTATTTAAACAAATATTCATTCATTTAATGATCATTTCATTCATTTAAATAAATACAATAAATAAACTAAATGAACGAAATGTTAAACGTGAACAAATTTGGCAACATTAGGCTATAGCAATCATATGACACATGAAATGCGATGTTGAAAGAGTGATCCCGTTATAGAGAAATATGAGTGTTATGGACATCAGGGGGTCAACAAGGTCATGACCCTGACTGAGACCTTGTGGCCCCTCGTCTGGACATGAACATACATTGAGGACAATAACCTTTGACCCTCCAGGTTCACAGCTCCTTCCTGTACGTGAAATTGATTAGCTTTAAATGGAGAGATTAGTTGCACACACTGGGATATGTTGTTTACAAAAATATGACATGCGCAACTTGTCATTGCAATAGCCGTAGATACATACTACAAGCCAAGTTTTTTTTAATGTATAATTCTACAGTGTGAACAGCAATAATGATAGCAGAGGCTTAAAACGGTGTGCGAAGAACGTTACACTCTGTCCCATGAACATGAACATTTTTCTTCCACTGCACAAATCAGTCATGCTTGATTTTCTTTTTTTTTTTTTTAAATCATCCAGGCAACAGTAGGCACAAAGTGTTCATCTGTAGAGGGTTAGTTGCTCTTAGTTCATAAAAAGTGTTGAGAGGAAAAGAGAGAGAGAGATTGACGGTTGGACAGCCAGAGCAGATCAAGAGAGAGTGAGCGGCACTGCTATGACCTGGTAATTAAAATAAAAGGCAGCAAAACGCCATTTTGAAAACAAGCTCTTGTAAAACCATTTAAAGTGACTTATGCCAAATGCAGCTAGCGGCTACTGTAATTGAGCAACTCTTCCACCTTAATTACATTCTCTCTTCCATTTCATCGAGATATGAGAATGGCAGTTACATTCTCTGCCCTTTTCTTCGCTTGATTCTGTCATTTATTAATTCGATGTTTGCTTGGTTTGTTGTGTTCTGAATGCGAACAGCATTTCTGAGTTTTTCTCGCATCTGATCATTATTTTCAGTCTCTGGCTGTCTGTCTGTCTGTCTCAATATTTATGTGAATCTATCTTTCAAAGCCCCCACCGCACGCACCCCCTACCTTTGTCCGGATGATACCGCGCCGTCTGCGCGCAGCAAATCCGCCCTGCTTTATTTGCTTTGACAATAGCTTCATTAGTAATTTTTGGCCACACAGATAAATGTGACATTTATTTCAAAGGGAGATTTAATAGCTCCTCTTAGTTTTCAGGCGTCTCTGAGAGGGATAAAGTAAATCACAATGCTCCTCTTACACTTCCATTTTCTTCATTTTACAGATGGTCAATTTTTAAATTATTTGCTCCTATCTGTCTCTCTCTCTTTTTTCTTTCATCTCTCCGCTCTTGAAAAATTGTCAGATCCTTTTTCCTTAATAGTGCCGGATCGAGCCTAGGCCGCCCAGGGTCCTGATGCATTGCGGGAGGTTAGGGGGAAAAAAAACAGATGAAAAGCGTGTAAGGTGGGGAAAATATTACTTTGTGTGTGATTTCTCCTCTCTCCCTGCCCATTCTCCTCCTAATTGCCGGTGATTATTTTAATAGAGAAAAGGGTGGCTGGTATTACTGAGTGATTATGTGGAATGGACAGGGAAGGCCCTCAAGATATGGCCAGATAATGCAGGGAATGAGAGGGAGGGCAAGGCTGTGACACTCTCAAAGCCTAGATAAGCCCCCGCAAAAGCCACATGTCCCAACCACCTTCTCTCTTTCTCTCCCCGGCGCAATCTCTCTCACTCTCCTTCAAAAGAACAGACGTTATCTGATGCATTCAGGGGCCTGTTAGCTCTAATGGGCATGAACGCTTGTGGTTATGGAAGGGCATTCAGCAGGCCTGTCTTTGATTAGGCTCAGTGTAAGATTACAATCACAGGACAAGACATGACACACCTCAAAAAAGGGAGGACCTCTGATGATACCAACACACACAATTATATCATGGTGAATAACAGCCCAAGAAATGATATGCCATCTTCCGTAACCACAGTCTGACACAACAGGGATTATTTCACTGAGCGCTGCCAAAAATGGTTTTATGGTATTGAAGATATGCAGTCTAAAACACTGGTGCCATATACTTCATATTACTAGAACAACATGGGCTTTCACACAGTATATTTGCAAATGAATGACTGAGCACGTGAAGGGATTTTCTCTGATGAATTTCTGCATGTCAATGTGCAGCTTTACAATAGAATGGGCCTTATTCGTGAAACACAAGTTGAGAACATTTCTATAAATGTACATAAAACATTATTTCATGAATTGTATATCATTCAATATTAGAACATTATGTCTGGATGAATTTAAGAATGATTTATATACAAAAATCATGAATAAGATCCAATTGTACAGGAAAAAATTACAACACAATATATATAAAAAAAGTTTTTTTGAAAGCTTGAATTCAAAATTTAATTTAGCGAAGTAAATAAAAATGCTAAAATTGAATTTATTTTTTTAATATTTTGATATCTATTTACATTACCATTTAAATGTTTGGGGTTGGTACATTTATTAATCAAAAACAGAGCAAAACAGTAATATGTTTAAAATCTATTACTATTTAAAATAGTTGTTATCTATTTTAATTTGTTCCTGCCAGGGAAAAACTGAATTTTAGGCAGCCATTACTCCAGTCTTCAGTATTACATGATCCTTCAGAAATCATTCTAATATGCTGATTTGATGCATTTCTTATAACAATTGAAAACAGTTGTGTTGCTTAATTTAACTGATATGGTTTTGGTTTTTTTGGATTCTTTGATGAAAAGAACAGAATTTTTTTGAAACAGAAATCTTTTGTAATGTTTTATATCTTTATCTCTGTCATATTTAATTAATGCATCCTTTCTAAAAAATTATTTCTTAAAAAAAAAAATCATACTAACTTTTGAACAGTAGTATGTAATTGATGACACACTTAAACTATTTCAAATGGTTTTATTTTAGATCTCATCTGTAGTACAGAAGCAGGATGTTGGCCTTATCCAAGCCAGGCCTAGGCCTATAGTCCCTGAGTCAATGTAAGAAATCGGAAAATGAAATGGCCTGTCAAAGCAACACACACACATAGACTGGATTTCACAATGTGAATTTTAAGTGTGTTCATTACAAATGAATCAAGGCGAAATCACAAAGAACAGGGAGACCTATACCTGTCAGTCACATTAATCACGCCGCAAACACTCTCACACACAAAAGCCTCGGGCACGTTGTACCTGGTTCCTGGTGCTTTGGAGACTCCAGTGAAGACTGAGGTGTGTTCCACAAACAAAATCAGCTTCGAGTGTCCAGAGGGGTCCGAATATCAGCACGTCATCCATTATAAAAGCACACAAATACATTAATACACCAAACAAGACCAACAAACAACATCATTCACCCTTTGGACACCCTCTACCAGCTGACACAGCCAAGGCTGTGCTGTGAGAGTAATGGTGTGTTGCAACGGCAACCAACGAGGAAATATGAAGACATAAAAACAACATTTTAGCAAGTTGCACATTTTGTCATCAGTCTCGACTGTCCCAAGCACATACCCCAGCAAACCTCCTCGTGCTGTCTGGGGAACTCCAAATTACCACATTCATTACATTCCTCTCCCCGCAAAAATCCGACTGCAAACAACAAAGGATTAAATACCATGACAGGTAGGCAAAGGCAGGTAAACTCACCTGGCATCAACAGGGATTATTTTTCATTTCATCCGATTTTTATCCTTTCCATCCTGAATTCTTGGCCGCCGGGCCCGCGCAAGTAATGTGATCCAGCAGCGGGCGGGGTTGAATGAGCTCTCTGGAAGCAGCCGGAGTCTGACGATGTTTCTACGGCTGCCAGGGAATTTCTGAATGAAGGCAACATCCAGACAGACTCATATCTGCTGCCAGACAACACAAGCTTCGCATTTCACCTCTATTGTGTTTCAGCCGATTTTAAGGATCGCAAACGGCTCAAAAACAAATTGAGACAAAGCAAAGTAAATTTAGAGGGACATGCATGTGTGTGTGTGTGTAGCCAACATAATTTAAGTTCAGTTTACTTGGAAGTCACCCAGACTGGGAATTTTTCTCAGCTGTGATGTGTTGACAAGTTCAACATGTTATTAAAAATATATATTTTTAATATAAACGCAACGATAACAAAAGTCATTCAACGGCTTCCTAACGTACGACTAGATCAGGTGTCCCCGTTGACCCCGCAGGGTCGCATTCTACAGTAATGGATGTGTGTGGGGTCAAAAGCAACAGTGTGTTATACTCCACGTAACACAAAAAGTTCCTCACATAACCTGAGAGTGAGGACAAGGCCCCGGAGTGCTTCTACACCCCCTTTTCTCAACCCACCCAAGGGTCTTGTTACCGTGGGGACGACATGCTGCCCTCTCACCGGCCACTTTCTCCAGTGTTGGAATGTGGAATGCCATTGAAAACGGTGCGCTCCGGAGTTCTGACAGACGAGTGAGGGTTCCCGCTCGACGATGGCAGAGGCACACATGTCTTTGTTTGGCTTCCCGCCCTCACCTTTTGCCCCCGTCGTACCGAGAAAGACAGAAAAGAGAGAGCGGGGAGGGGAGGAAAGAGCAAGAGTATCTTATCAGAGTTCCCACAAGGTCTGAGAGGTCTCTGGTTACCAGCCTGCAGTGTCTTTCTGCAGGCCTCACAGAACACCTGTGAAACGCACCGACACACACACAAGTGATTTTTTTCAGTGCTTAGAATGAATCTTAAAGAAAAAAGCATGATTGCATAACAGATTAATGGAGTGGCAGCTCCAAAAGTCTTCAGATCTAAATGCTGGATCCAAGTATCATTTGTGTCTGAAAGATCGCCAGCCATTCATATCAAACACTCTCTTGTCATTCTTTTAGAAAAACATGTTTTTTTTTCTTTCTTACAGGTACACCCTTCAACAGGGACAGGTGATGCAAGCAACAAAACATTACAACGGTTGTATGATATTTCACAGATGAGGTCATGAGATTCTTACCTGCTCTTTTAGCCCCACCCATAATGCCCTCATAAAGAGAGCTGGCTCTTCATGCCCAATACACCCAAATCCTGACCCTCTTTAAAGATATATTCTGGGTTCAATAAAAGTTCAGCTCAATCGACAGCACGTGTGGAATTATGTTGATCACCACAAAAATGTATTGAATTTTGGGAAAATCTTTGGGTCAATATGTAAATTTTAACACTTCAATACTTATTCCCTCTGGTTTCACAGGCAAGGCTTAAGTCTAATCACAGACTAAAATCTAAATCTGAGTTGTTTCAACTTAAAGAAACTTGCACTAACTGACCTTAAAATATATCAGTGCCTTTATTTTGTCTCAAAATGCACACCAGCAATGTTTTTCTAAGGTATGTTTATAAAAATTACTTAAATGTCCAAACTGAACTACGGCCATATCCTGGCTTAATCTAAACCCTGTCTGTGAAACCGGGCCTATGTTTCAAAAGTACAGCGACAAGTCAGAATTTTTTTTTTTCTCTCTGTGCTCTTTCGATTTTATATAAGAGGCAACCACTGCATTTCAATCATGATCCAAACAAAGATGCTGCATACGTGCAACATGAGCAGTTTTTAATCTAAATTCGATTGTATAATTTTGAAATTTGAAGCAAAAACTGAATGGTCTGACATCAGTTTTGTGAAACTACAGTACATAAAAAATATCTGCATGAAATGAAACAGCAGATGAGCTGAATGAGACGCAGATTCACTCTCTGCAAAGCGGCGCTGCACTTACCAACTTTAATATGCATTATACAGAGGCAAGATGAAAAGAAAAAAAAAAAACATCTAAACTTTTCTAAAGACATACACTGTAAAACCTGATAAGTTAAGAATACTCAAAACATTTGAGGAAACGTATTGCTTATTTGTGAGTAAATGACCTCAATTTTTTTTAAGTTAGTAGAGCTTAACATTTTTGACAAGTAGGGTGTAATGGAATTTCTACATTTATTTTCCTTGTTGTCTGATGCAAAGCATGCTGGGAACTCGTAAAATAAAAGCTCACCTTACTACAACAACGTTGTTTGAGTTTACAGAACTTATTTCAGTTAAGTCCAATGGACTTTCATTATTATTTGAGTGAAATTAACTCTGTTTAACTCTGAAATTAACTCACTGTTTGGTTTTACAGTGTACATTCATATAGACTCCTACACCTAACTGAATCGCGATTTGAATCATCACATATATGAATCGATTTTCAACCGGCTCGCGGTTAATCGTTACATCCCTAACATAAATATATACATGTAAAAACATGTAAATATTTTCAAAATATATGCTGTATGTGTGTGTATTTATTTATACATAATAAATATACACAATACACACACATGTATTCTGTAAACAAAAACTTTTATTTTGGATGTGATTAATCATGATTAATCGTTTGACAGCACTAATTTAATTAAAAAAAATTTTTTAAAGAAAAGGAATCAAAATTATGCAATAAATGCTGTCAGTTGAGCTGGACTTCTGATGATCCCAGAATATTCCTTTAAACTTGTCAGAAAATACAAGTCAGAAAGAATTCGTGCCTATTTGCTTCTGCCATTTACTGCAGCCTCCATTTTCCCACCTCCATGACATTAACCAGACACAATATCCACCTTTTAAAATCGAAGTGAACATTTTCCTTTGAATGTGTGAGACTTCCAATTCATTAGGTAAATAAATACAATAATAAAGTGCAGTAAACTGGCTAGCTATTTGTGCTTTAATAATGAATTAAAATAATACTAGTTTGCAATCAATAAAACAACATAATGGGTTATTTTTGTACAGCTAAAATTACTGGAAGCCTCTGGCACTGAAAGTACATTCAACTTAAAAATGGCTGTGCATGCAGTTACATTACAAATTAAGGAGGATATGATAGCAGTGTAGCTGTTTACAAACTTCCAGTTGATAGATAACGATATTGTTCCTAATTGGTGAGTGAATTAAGGCAAATGCCCTTGTCAAGCTGTGCGTCTGTACACGTGTATGTGTGTGTTTTCACCTCCTCGCTAGTGTCACACATTTTGTGTTCAAGGAGACTATGTCATCACCTGCATGTTTGCTATTCAATCCCTGCAGCCTTTTGCTTGTTCACACACACAATGGACAACGTTACCACAGCCCTCACCTGGAGCCAAGCCGACTCTGTTACAGGTGAGCCCGGGACCACAGGTAACACACACCATCTGGGGAGGGGCAGGAGTTTGAGTGTGTGTGTGTGTGTGTGTGTGTGAGCGAGGGAACAACGGCGCTGAAAGAGAAAATACATTTACACACCACAGATCAATTTCAGTTTCACCATTGATTCTCTTTCTGTGAGACAAAAGCCACAAACAGCGTACTTCCCAAGCCCTCTGCAGACAGGAAGTGATTATTTTAAAGCAATCCCACAGGTTAAGTTAGAATTCGTTTAAGTGTAGATAATGTTTCTGTCTTTAGGACAACCAAAACAGACGTTAAACAGACATCACTGGGGGAAGTAACGAGGGGGAAGAATAAGATTTAGACAGAAGAGAAAAGAGCAGATAGTCTGTCTTTTGTTTATAGGGTTCAATGACTCTTATTGTGCGGTACATCTAAGGAAAAATCTGGACTGGAACAAGGGCACTTGTCTGTAAATGTTAAATCGTTTTTGCAATTTTTGTTAGTTCACTGTGAAGAAATGTACTTTTACCTCACATAATTGTCTGAACGCACTAAAATAACGTAGTCGTGTGTGTTTTACACTCTCCTGCGATGTGGTGGCGGGGTTATGTGTGACCTGTGGGTTTATGAGTGGGGTTACCTTTTATCAGCTGACATCCCCAGATCTGACCCCAATCACAGGTTGAGCCTGTAAGGTCCTCGAACCTTACAGAGACCCGCATTATGCACTGAACTGCCCACTGTCTGCTACGGGCAACAGGAACCCATTACAGCCAGCGCAATTACCGTGCCCATCCATCCACACTGGCCCATTCTAATCTGGTTAAGTGCATTTCCCTGCGAGAGGTTCAAATATGACTCTCTCTCTCTTTTCAATGAGGTCCACTCATTTTTCCCCCTCCATTTTTTCTATCTGTTTTTTTTCCCGGTCTGACTTGAGAGCACAATTTAGGGCTGATTTAATTTATTCTTCAAAACATGTCTAATAACATTACCCAAAAGGTGCATGTAGTGACTGGCTGTCTCTCTCTCTCTCTTTCTCTGTCTTTTCTGAGTCTCTCTTATTCCATTAGACAGTAAATCAGGTTTAAAGACCATACTGAAGCTAGATGCTATTATGGGTGATTATCAAAACAACAGACAGTGGGGAAAAGTGTTTGCTAACTGGTTTATCTGTCCGTTCAGCGAACAGTGAACTACGGGCAGATGGGAATGCTGCAAATTATAAATCAAGCTTTTCAAAACTGAATATCCTGCACGCCGTAACCTGTGGTTCCAGAGCTGAAAGGAAAACAGACCGCTGTACTGAAGCGATTTTATAAAAAATTACTACCATTCATGGAAAAAAAATGTTTTTGCTCTTTTTTGTGCTTCAGACCCACATACGATGTTAACGTTATTATCATGTCTTTTTTTGGACAGTAGATTTTTTCTTTCCTGTCCTTTTTTTTTTAGCTTGTTGCACAAATTTTTTTCCTTTTTAAATTTCTTCCAATTATTATATTATATTATATATTATTTACATTTATGCATTTGGCAGATGCTTTCATGTTCGTGTAAAGTGACTTACATTTTATTCAAGGTATATATTTGATCAGTGCATTGCTAGCACCATTCTCTAGTGTTTCAGCTACAGCAATATTGTTATATTAATAATTATATTATAACATTAAATTACATTTTTGGTAACATATACCCAAAATCAATTAATTAACAACAACAACAACAATAATAATATATCATTTTCTAATAAAAAAAAAGAGCATTTTCTAACATTAGCCACAATGCTATAAAATGGTGAATATTGGTAAGACCAGCAAAACAAATCTGACAAGAGTTTTGTTTTAAGACATTCTAATTAAACATACTGTTTTGGACAACATAATAGTAGTATATACTTTTAATAGTAGATTAATAGAAGTTTTAATAATATTATTTTAGTAAAATATTTAATTCACAAGCTTACTGATGCATGCAATATTTTAAAAAAAATGCCATTACCAATATGCCTTATACTACAGACAGTTTATGAAGTGTTAAATAAGCAGTTATTGGGAACAAAAGCCTATTATAAAGTCAAATCATGTGTGTGTTAATCTAAAATGAAATATAATATAAACACAGCAGCCTCCCCATACACACACATGCTCAGTGAACGTGTCTATGCGTCTACCTCTCTAGACAGGGTTTTCATGGAGATTTATTCTGTGTGTGTGGAGAGTGGCAGAAATTGATGAGGGAAGTTCATCTACATAGCTTGCTTACAGCTGTCAGTGAGTACTTCATTACACTGATAGAGTGATTAACCCTGGATTTGAGAGTTAAAGTGTGCATGTGTGCGTGTTTCCACCAGGGGAGACCAGACAGCTCAAAGTGTCTGTCTCCTTCCAAGAGAATCGTTATATTTCATCTACCGTGGGCCGTTAGTCACTGTCGCTTTGGCATGATAGCGTGGTGAGAAAGACATGGAGAGAAAGACAGACGGAGAAAAATAGAGAACACTTCTTCAATAGACTTGAAATCAGTATAATTGATTCAAATGAGCAATTTTGAGGACCTAATATCCCCAAAAGGACAGCAAAATCTAAAATCATCAACATTGTGCGACGCAGCCAATGGACCCAACAAGAAAAACAGCTGAAGAGACATGCAAAAAAGAGATAGTTTCCCCAAATTGAATAATGTCATTTCAAACCTGTACGCCTTTCTTTCTTCTGTGTAGCACAAAATAAAAATGCCTCAGCGTTTTCCACACCACACCACTTTCATTGTATGGACAAAAACTTTCTTTAAAATATCTTCTTTTGTGTCCTTCATATAGGAACTGAACAACATGAAAACGTGCAAATGATAACAGAATATTTATTTTTGAGTCAAATATTAAAATAAATAAATAAATAAAATTTAAAAAGGGTTTGGTTTTAGGGGTCAGCAGAAAATAGAAAATATCATTAACTCACTATAAAAACATTAGAAGTCAATAGAAAGTCCACACCATAATGGAAAAAACAAACGTGTGTGTGTGTGTGGAAGGTTACTGGGGTGAGCTCATGGCCGTGAGGATATGTGTGCATTTGTGGCAATGTCTCTAATAGATATGCTAATGCAGTCATTCTCTCCACTTCACTCTTTTATTCTCACAATTAAAGCAAACGCCTAGAAAAGAATAATTAAGCCATGCACGGGCAAAAGACTGCTACATCGCTGCTCTAATGAAACATTATTGATTTCCTTTTTACCCAGCGTTGCTCACACACACACACACGTGCACACACAATGTTGTCCACACACTGAAACAAATGGACTTGTGGGAAGAGGCCTCCTGCTTGCCAGGATGACCATTGTGAGGCCAGACCAATTAGGATGCCAACAACAGGACAGAATAGATGCACCACACGACAAGAATTAGCAATAATACAGGGAGCGTGTGTGTGGGCCAGATTTTTAGGCCAGATCTGAAGCCTAATGAAACTGAGAGTCTGTATTTGAACTGAGCAGCCAACACACAGAGACATGCACTATAATTATCTGTCAGTGATCTCCAGTGCTCCTACTGGCAGATGAAGGGGTGGACGGTTTATGTCTGGACAAATGAAACAAAATTAAGCTCGAACAAAAGCACTATGTAATTGTCGGACAATTCCGCAGACATAGGCCCTTGCAAATCAATATGGCTCCAATTAAAATATGCTGCAGCCAATTAGACCTATTGAGATTGTGTTGGGGAAATGATGGGGTGCCTTTAAAGCCCTGATGTGTGCATTTACCCAGACTGAAGCCTGTAATGATTCACTCATGCACAAAACAAGCCTGATTGTCCAGGTCAGCGAGACAAGCCTCTCTAGAAATGAGGGAAATAGAATTACAGAGACCACAGTCTTCTCAAAAGATGTCAAGGAATCTTTTTTTTTTTTTTTATTCTTGTGTATTAGGCCACGCTCTGGTTGGGATTAATTCAAATACTAAAGACTGTTATTCACCTTATGTAGGCTGTTTTAAATGCGCCATCTCAAACTTAATGAACACTTGAGTAACAAAAAGTGTCTTTCCTACAAATTTAACTTACTCAGTAAAATTACTCAATATTCAGGACCCCAAAAACTTAAAAATGTGCTTTATGTAGAAACATCTACACTACTGTTCATAAGTTTAGGGTCAGTACTTTTTTTTTTTTTTAAGAAAATAACACTTTTATTTATCAAATATGCATTAAATTGATCAAAAGTGACAGAATGACATTTATAATGTTACAAAACATACATCACCATTTCCACAAAAATAAGCAGCACGACTGTTTTCAACATAGACAATAATAAGAAATGTTTCTGAGCATCAAATTAGCATATTAATATGATTTCCGAAGGATCATGTGACACTGAAGACTGGAATAATGGCTCCTGAAAATTCAAACTACTTTTTTCAAAAAAATTTTACTCTTCAACTTTTTATTTTGATCAAATATCAGTAGTGTATATACAGTAAATTCAAAAATATTAGTTTTAATGACTGAATCAACCAGACTATACTTTTAAGGGTTTAATAGAATCAGCTAAAAATAATTCCTTAAAATAACACTTTATAGTATAACCACATTGTAGTACAATAACAGTTGCTTTTATATCTTATTGTCTGAAACTGCAGCTGAGTGGGCTGAATAATAATTCTAATGCACTCATTCATTTTAGTGAATAGATTTGTTTGGCCGGTTCTTGTAAATTAAGCTGTTTTCATTTGATTTATAAACTGTACAACCGAACCAATTTACTAAAACTATTCACTGATTTATTCAAGGCCCTGCAAAGAAATAGTAGATAGCATAAGTACAATATGTTTTCTAATTAGATATTTAGATATACTAGTTGGCTATATTTAGCATGTTTTCTAGTTTTATTAGTTGTATTTAGACCTACCTAAAGGGATAGTTCACCCAAATATGATAATTCTGTCACTGTTTACTCACCCACGTGTTGTTCCAATCCTCTATGACTTTCTTTCTTCTGTGGAACATAAAATAAAATATTTTTAGGACATTAGGGACATATTTTTAGAGTGTCTCAACAACATTGTTATCAAGTATAATCTATATCAAATATAAATATATATTATAAAAAAACATTGATTTATATATTCAGTCAACATTTTTATAACACTTCTTTAGATATTGCCCTCTTAAATAGCTGTAATACTTGAGTGTTGTATAGTTGCCTACTTTTAGTATACTACTTTTTTTTTTAATGCTAGCTTGACTGTAGTTGAACCACTTCAAATTATTATTAGCTTGTAGCTACTGATTCAAAGTAGCTATATGAGAAGCAAACAGATACAACAGATGTTTTGGAAATTATATAATTTAGAACACGTGGAAATAGTGTTAGAATACAAGTTATGTGAGGCGTTCACAGCCAAAAGATATACTTAAGATGCCAACCAAGAAAGTGCTTAGTGTAGATCTGCTCTGGTATACCAGACTGGCTGAGAAATGATAAGTGAAAAGATGAAAAAGAAGAGATGAAAAGTGCCAGGAACCTTAACAAAAATGAAAAGATAAAATGTTCTGTTTTATTCCACTCTTATTTTTGTCTCTCACTCTCTCCATTCCTCTCCTCCCACCCTGGGTTGCAAAGAATGAGAGAGACCATAATTTATGATTTAAGGCTGAGGCTTCATTTTAGACGTGTTTCTGCGCTTTTCCTTTTACCCAGTCAAGCGGCTGGTTAACAAGCACAAGATTAAAAACACATTTCTCAATAAACATCCTGGTCACAGCACTTAAATGGACACTGCATTGAGATCGAAAGCACATTAGTCTAAATACTAAAGCCCTCTCGCCACGCTTTCAATTCGCGAACTGTCCAATGAAAAACAGAATTAGACTCGACGACTATCACCATCTAATGGACTAATAACAAAATCTGATAAAAGCTGTTATCAGGGGCAGAACCGCAACACAGAGAACAGGGGGGGAAAGAAAGAAAAGAAGAATAAAAAAACTTACTCACGGCAGCAAGCTTAATGGTTTTTCACATAGGGGAAAAGGGTAATTTAAACAAGTACATTTTGTGCTTAATGAGCTTGTTTTGTCTCGTTTGAGACTGAAAATGGGCCAAATCCTTTTTTTCTTTTGAGAATGAGAAAAAAATACAGTGACAAAGGGGGGGTTGCTATAAAAGAGCAGAAATATATAAAAGCCCAGGCCAGGCTTGCTCTGTTCTCAGTGAACAAGGACTAGCACACACACACACACACACACACACTACCTTTCTCTTGTCCCCTTTGTGTAATTACATGAAATTAAAAGCATGTGGCTCTTAATGCACTTGTTATTCTGAAATAGAGCCTCAATACAACACACTCCCATTTCCCATTTCTTCCTTTTTCACTCTCTGTTTCTCATAGAGATGCCACTCGCAACCTCGGTTCAATAGGCCACTGACGTGCATAGAAAAATCAACTGAAATGAAGAGTTTAGACAGAAAACAAAGAGTTAATCACTCGTGCATCTCATCTCTGCCTCTTCCCCCCTACTTATTTTTACTCGTCCCTTTAATAGATTTTACGATAAATTAACTACATTTTACTTTACAGAACAGACTCCATCAATGAGGCGGGAGAGCAGGGGGCGTCGGGTTACAGTACAGGGAACTGACTCGGCACTCTGAGCAGATGCAATTAGGCCCCATTAGCCAGAGTCTAATTAGCCGAGGGTTATGTTGATATTTCAAGTGCTGTTTTATTATGGTGTTTTGTTTCCGAACAGTATCTCCAAAAACAGCGCCGGGAGACGTGAAAAGAGAGAGGAACGGGTCAATAGAAAGTCATCCGAAAAGAGAACGAGAGAACACATGATAGCGGAGAAGGCAGAGGAGGAAGAGAGATGGAGAAAACGAGCAAAAGGGAAACGAAAGCCCTCGGCTGAGAGAAATTAAATTGATCTGCTTGAGGTGCCACATTTAATTGTTAGGCAACAGAGGGACATGACATTTTACCTCCTCTCTTACTCTCTCTCTTCCACTCTCGCTCACTCGTTCTCTCTTTCTACTCACATTAGCTCACCGCATCGCCTCAAATTCTCTGGCTGGAGGCAGACAGTCTACCACACGCTGTCTCCTTGTCCACACGTCCAAACCATCATGCCCCCCCGCCCCCATTCATACACACATACACACACTGGACGTGACCCTGACTCATCCTTCTCTGCCCTTCCCACTCAAACTCTTGTCGTTTTCATCATTTTTCTGTTCTTGCATCCTGCCTGGGTCACAAACTGTTAATATCAGAATGTTCTGACATGTTCTGTTCTTTTTTCATGGGAAACTGAGTCAAATACAGAATAAAAAAGAGACTGTAGCTGCTTTAAATATTAAGAGGCTCATTATTCTAGAATGACATTTTATGCTTCTTTTGTTTTTTACCTACCATCCAGCCGGCTGCCAAGAGCAGGGTATTCAAAACAATTGAGTTTGTTACAATCAATTACTGTATGATTCATCAGATAAGATAAATAGAGCAGTTCATCAACATCACACACACGAAACAAACACTAATATACCCAAGCACAAACATGCCAGACTCTTGTGTGCTCCCCCTACACACATGCACACAGACACATTTATCAATCTAAAAATCTAATAAATATCTCAAATATTTTCAGTAAATTAAATCAGACTGTATTAATATATTTTAATGCATCTAATCAAGAATCTTAATTAAAATAAAATAAATAATCCTTTCTAAATATAAATAGTCTTTTTTACATGCAACTCAAACTCACATTAGAAACTAAACTATATACGTGATAGTATATAAGACTTTATATGTTATCATTCATTATTAGAAATAGTTTTACAGCATTTATTGTTTCTTAATGAAAATATAATTCCCCATTGAAAATGGCTTGATAATATAATATAATATCTGTTAATTCATAATGAACTACATAAAGTCAGAATGTATTTATACATTTAATAAATAAATTCACAAAGATTAATAAATGATAAGTATCAAAATGGATGACTAATATAATATAATATAATATAATATAATATAATATAATATAATATAATATTAATTCATAATGAACTAAAAGTCAGAATGTATTTATTAGTACTGTCAAACGATTAATCGCAATTAATCGCATCCATAATAAAAGTTTTTGTTTACATAATATATGTGTGTGAATTGTGTATATTTATTATGTATATATAAATACACACACATGCATGTATATTTCTATATTAAATATATTTATATATAATATAAATTATGTAAATATAAAAATATATATGTAAATACATGTAAATATTTTCAAAATATATACTGTATGTGTTTATTTATATATACATAATTAATATACACAGTACATTCACATATATTACATAAAAACTTTTATTATGGATGCGATTAATTGCGATTAATCGGTTGGCAGCACTAGTATTTATACATTTTAATAAATTATACAATTTAATAAATTAATGCTCACAAAGATTAATAAATGCTGTAAAGTATTATTCTGTGTTAGTTTGTGTTACCCAGTGCATTAACTAATGTCAGCGTGTGTGTAACCTTATCGTAAAGTGTCACCAAGATCAGTTTCATACCAGATTGGCAATTACTTAATCTTTAACAGAGCCTCTATTTGTCAGAATGGCAAATCATGGAATAAGACCCAGGATCAAGACAAGGCCACAATCTTCAGTCTGTTTACAACAAAGAGAATCAAGCGTGCGGCTGGTTATGTATTGCTGGAAAGCGCCTCGGGGGCTATCAGGTGTCTGCCCTCTGCACACAAACTCCTCGCAATCCAAAAGATGCTGTCCGCCAAAGCCCGCCATGGATCAGCCCACAGTCATGACAGAACCCTTAATAAAATGCTTTTGATGCATAGAGATGATGTTTCTCACTCTGGAGAATAACTACAATCCATCTGGTGGCAGCGTTGGACATCTGCTTTCAAAACTCATAGTTTGACGTTGTTTTTCAGCATTAAGGATGATATCTTGAATAATTGGATCCATTTAAAAGGGGTTTACTGTAATATAAGTTGGAAAAAATCAATAGAGTAACATAAGTTAGGGTGATAATCAAAAGTCTGTGATGAGAAAAACTAAACATAATCCTAATTTTTTGTGTATTACTATAATTTTCCCTGGGCTGAAGTGGTGTAAATGCTCTGTAACTCAACATTTACGCACTATGCAATAAAAAAAAAATTACAGAGAGAGAATGAGAGAGAGCGGGAGAGAGAAGAGGTAAAATCAATGGCTGGTTCTTCTGTCCACCAGTTCCCTACAATATTTGGTTTCTTGGGGCATATTTGTTTCCACGGAGGCTGAGCATAAAGGCCATTGAATCGAAACGTCAATTCATTATCTCAAAGAGGCAGCTCCTAAAGCACCAGGCTCTTCCAGGAACAGCCTCACCTCAGGACCTGCATCACTGTAACCAGAGTGCATATCAAAAATAAGAAATTAATGCATCCTGATTGATCGACGCCCTTTCTGATCTATTTCAGTTTCAGATTAGAGAGGATAAAACGCTTGAGGTTTTTTTTTCTGTGTGAGTGTGAGACAAACATATACAAGGAGAAAAAGGTAAGCAAAATTTCCCAATTTTTTTTTCTCTCCAAACCATGATAAGAAACTTACTGGAGTAGCTCCCTATTAATTGAACTTTAAATTGATTTCAATATAACAATAGGCCATGCAAACATTACCTGAATATCACACTCTAGACTCATGTGAAATTACAGTCATTACAGATACTTCACATAGCATCGCTTTTATAGTATGATATATTTAGGTATTTATGTAAATATATAGATATTTAATTTATACAAATCTATATAAATTATTTCGATAAATTAATATCTATAAATACTTATATATTTTTTATATTTTATATAAAGTATTCATATCGTATCTATATTTAAAGGAATCTTATAAATATATGCTGCACATAAAATGAATGTTATACACACACACATTTAATATTAATATTTATATGTGAATTATTTATATAAAAATAATATCTAGACGTGTGTATAAAGTCAATAAAAATCCCTTTTAAAGAGCTGTGCCAATAGTTATAAGCTGATCAATAAATACTCCATCGGTAAGTAATAACGGATGGAGTGAATGAAGCCCATTACTGTCATTATATGTGCTCGTAATTATCGTAATAATGTGTAATTATTGATTCATGATTGCATTTTAGACTCAGAGTCGGCAGAAATAGAGGTGGGAGAAATTGTAAGGATGTCTTAGCTGTGCAGACAGTCGCGGTGGAGTACAGGCGTCTGTGGCCAACCTCCGCTGACATCCATCCATCCATTTCAACCGCCCTGCACTCATTTTATCCATTCGTATTACTTCTCTTCCCTCCATTTCACGTTCGCTAATCCAACTCTTGGTTCATGTTTCGGTCTCTGAAGGGCAATGCGGCACTGGGATCTGACATGGACCTTATCGCCAGCCGG
This sequence comes from Barbus barbus, assembly GCF_936440315.1. NCBI lineage: Eukaryota > Metazoa > Chordata > Actinopteri > Cypriniformes > Cyprinidae > Barbus > Barbus barbus. The sequence continues at coordinate 19,415,097 of NC_136758.1, forward strand.
TTCATCCTCCATTTACAAATATTTCTTTGTAAATAACATATCGTTTTTATGTAACATCCCAGTGGGAAGACGGAAGACCCTCTTGGGGTGCAAAGCTGGGGGTCAGTATTGAACTCTTAGCATCTGTCTGGGAATTCGTAGAAGGTTGCCAGTCTGTCAGATCCAAGACCAGTTCGGCATTTCGTTCTATTGCGATGAGGTTAAGTGAGGCAGATATAAGACGTAACCATCTGTTTGGTGTCTTGACTTGGGACTTGGGAGCATATGTGTGTGTGTGTTTTTAGGACAACTGGATTCCTCAAGAAGGCCCCAGCGTTGACAGTCCCAAAGGGGGGGACCGCCTTCTGTTGCCGAGGGCGACAACCCTTCCCATAAACCCCCCTCCGTCGCCAGTCCCTTGTTACCCCATAATGGACGACGCATGTCATCAGGACCAAAGGAACATCCCTAAGGACCCCTCTGGGGCTGCCCTCTCCCTGCCCACTCCCCTTGACTTCTGCTGCTTAAAACATAATAAATAATCCTTCATTTGACATCCACTGAAATTGACTAGAGTTTAAACCTCATCGTTACAGGCAAGTTTGAATGCACAAGCAACAGACTGCAGTTAATATGGGAATAAAGTGGACAACAAAACAAGATGTTGAATTCCAGTTAGTCCTGCATGATAATTTGTGAGTGAAAACAGAATAATGGTAATAACCATAAATGGTAAATAACCATGTTGATGTCGGTTTAGGACTTTATAGCGACGACAATGTCTCAAACGGCTTAAAGGGGAGCAATATTGCCCATCTCTTTGGATCACATTGAGCTAGAACGTCTTTGCCAAATGTGTCTAATGCAATACGAGTCAGGCCTTAATAGTATGGAAATTATACACAATAACACTCTGGACACCACAAACCGTTGCGAGAATGTATGTGTGTGTGTGTGTGTGTGTGCCCCAATGCTAATTGCGTCCAATTTGGGCAGTCGCCACCTTGGACTCAGACTCCGACATATTAGCTTCATTAGCAGATTCAATGTAATCACCACACTCTAAAATAAACAAACAGAGAAGCGAAAGCCAGCTCTCAGTCATCCTGCCAACGTACGCCAGCCAGCGCTGCAGCTTTTAGGGCCTGCATTTACATGCAATTATCTTCTTATATAATTAAGCACATTCGCTTAACGAGCACCTTGCGAACGGATGGCGCAAATGAGAACCTGAAAGAGGGAGAAAGAGAGAGCGAGAGAGAGTAATTAGATGTTGATATGTCTGTGTTAATGGAGGAAATTAAAGAACATACGGGATTGAATAGATGAAGGGAGAGACGAACAGGAAGATGCTGATCGAGAGGCCGAGTTCGCTATCCAAACAAACCAAGGTGGCTCATTACGTACATGTTGAGCAGAACTAATATCTAAACATTTGCACAAAAACAGGTAAACTCTCACAATCACACATCTCATTTACTGCGAAAAGCGAAAGCGGTGGCTCTTGCTATTTGCTACCGCCTGCCATACCTGAGGCTCGCCTCCAGCCAAGACCTGTTCTACCACAAAGCGCCCCCTTGTCATGTCCCAGTGCCATACTGTCACTACGCAGGTCGCCTCCCTCTCCCCTCCGCAGTCAAACTGACCTTTTCTTACAGCCACATAATACCTTAAACCCCTCAAAGGCAACGGCATTGTGCTGCTAATATGGGTCCTTCAGCAGACCCCAGGTGTAAAATATAATCCAACCGGGCCAGGCAGGGTTCAAAGCCTCGCCTGCTTTTGAATGTCTGCCAGAGTCCTATCGCCATGATTGCTGTAGCTCATGCTGAAAAGACGATTCAAACTATGCGCGTCAGTAAGAATATCTGGCCGCCTTTGTTCCACTGAGCCTGTCGAACACTTTATCAGCCCTGAGTGCGGATTACCTCAGGGAGCACCCAAGCTTTCTATCCCCCCACAACACGAACATGACACCCACCCTCCACAATGCAAACCTACCGCGTCCTCCCAGGACTAATTGGTGATGTTCACCTTAGGATCAGGAGGAGTCAGGCATTGGAGAGTCAGCTGTTAGGTTTAGGAGCAGAGAAAAACTGCCTGCAAAGTGGGAAAAGGTGAGTTCGAAAATCTTTAAGTGTAGTATTTTTCAGAAAGCGTGTGTTGGGGTTGGAAACCTTGGCTTCATATGTTCTGTACACTTTCTCTAAAACTCTTTTTGTGCTGCCGACCGTCCATAGTGTTGACAGGTAAAGGGACATTCCCAGAATGTTCCACAGCAGGAAACAGAATGAATGGCTCCTGTGAGTGTTGAGGAAGCAGTGAAGACTTTCAGAACTTGGTTGCAGTGCCCTCATCTGGTAAACGGAGTAACTGACTTGACAATTGCTGCTGTGTTCAAAATAACACACTTTCATGCTGCATTCAATATACTACATCAGTATATACTGGAGATAAACACTGCATGAGACAAAATAGTACAGCAGTTAAAGCTTGTATACATTTTGGTGAATAAATCAGATGGTGATTCTTTGACTATGAGCATTTCTGAACCTGTGAACTAAAATAAACTCTCTTAAAACAATTACACTCTAACTAGGTTTTTTTTTTAATCTACTAACAACGTCCAACAGTGAATATACATGTACTGTAGCCCCGGAGAATTGTTTCTCTGAAAAAAAACAGATGTTGTTTCCATAGCAAAATGCTAGTCAAGACAATGCGTCATTTAAGATTACGTGGAAATTATGGCTTTAACATTTTTCAAATAGGAAGGCCAAATTTTTGTCTTGGTCATTTTCAAGCTAAGCTAATTTTCATACTTTTTTTTTTTCTTCACACATTATGTATCAGACTTAATCGTAAGCATGCTCTTTAAAGACACTGTTGTCTCTGGGGTAACCAAGTATACTAACTTCACAAAAAAAACTTCTAGGCTGTACTGTGGGTTGTGGAGGAAAAGACAGCACAATTTAAGGATGGTCATAAATGTGTCTAAAAAAGAAAAATGTAAATGTGTCATAAATTTTTCTAAAAACTAATATAAATATTTTTTTTTAGTCTTGATAAGAATGTCATATTTAAAACATATTTAAAAAAATATATAAATATATATTTTATATATTTAATATTAATATATAAATAAATATTATAAATAAATATTTGTACAAAATAAATGACAAATAATTGTAATTTACATTTTAGGATTTTCAATGTAGTAAAAATTAATTATTAAGTCATGAAAAAGTAAAAATCTGTTAATTGGTTTTAATGAAAAATGAGCCCCTGGGACATAAAAGTGCCTGTAGCTGATGAAACAGGTATTACATCTTTCCATACTGAAATGTATATTCACAAATTCTCTTCAAATGTAATAAATGTTTAAAACACAACTATTGTGATCAAACTTGGTAGAAAGTTCCAACACAAAGTTCATCCTTTGTTTTGTGAATACAAGCAACGCACCCCAAGTAGAATTTCTGTCCTCTCCTCTTTTTCTCCCATTTTCTCCATCCCCCTCTCCCCTCGTTCTCCACCAGGAGGGGAGACACTCCAAGGTCTTTCATTTGTTCTGTTATTATGCCCCCTCTATGCTGGCTCATTTTTCACCCAGCTTACATTAAGTATTGATATTGATTTCTTGTAAATGCTGCTGCAATGGACGGGCCACAGTTCTTTTGTGATTGTTCTGCTTTACCTGTGGGTGATTCATATCATCTGTGCTGAGGGCAGGCCCTGTGTGCCAGGGTGTCCAGATCGAACATGCCAGCACGGCCTGCTTGAAGACATCCGTCATAATCACAACTGACTGTAAAATCTAGGTATCTGAACAGCCTTCGAAACTACACAACAGTGCAGTAAAACTGGCACGAGATGTAAAATGTATGTACATTTATATATTACAGGCCTACTTTGTGTTACCGGACACAGCTGCAGTGCGCCAGTTCAATCAATTGCTTTCTTTCCCTAAATCATGCAACAAAATCTCTCACAGTGCTGTATTTATTCTCTAGAGCCCACAGAGAGCTCCTTAATGCCATCGGATGATTTAATTTGTGTCCCGTAAGCAAATGACTGTCAGTTAATATCATCTGAATAAGCCAATAGGGGGTTTCAACGGGTGAATTACAACATGGAACCCATCTGGTGGCCGCAGACGCCAGCATAACACAACAGCGTGTACAAAGTCAGCTGCAGCTATGGTAAAGAACAGCCCGAGGCTGCGTTGCGTTGGTTAGCAAGCCAAACCTCGTTACCTAAGGTTAATGGATGAGGTCGGGCTTAGGGATTTACGTTCTTCAAAGAATATTTCAGGTTCAGATCACTCAAAACTTTTACAAAAATAAATCAATTTGGACTCATAGTTTTCTTATATTAAAAAAACAAAAACCTAGGTTATGTCTAGGCACTGACAATAGAAGTGAAAGAGGACGGTTTCTAAGGATTTAAAATAAGATTTCATAAAGGTACATGCATCCTTCTGTTAAAACACAGATATGTGTTCTATTTGAGGTATAAAGCCATTAAAAAAAAATTAAGTTTTAGGGTTTATGGCATTGCATTGTCATGGCAAAGTAGTACAATTGCAGAAAATTTAGCAACTTTACGCAAAAATCGTCAGTAGGTATTTTTAACAAACTAAAATGGTGTTAACACACATATTGGAAAAAAAAAGTCCAGCCAAAACCATAATATGCCTTAGTTAGTTTATACACCATATTGAATTCTATGTGGATGAAAAAGGTTTGAGTGAAAAGACTTGCAGTCTTTACAATAACACTCTGCATAAAGTTTTTAGATCCCATAATTCTAACTTTTTAAACTGTCTTATGGAGTTTTTGTCTGCTGTAACAATTGGCATGTTGTTTAACAACACTTTTATCCATCCTATCCTCGCTTTCATTCCTGTCAAAAAATTTAAAGAACAGTTCACCTAAAAATTTAATTTTTTTCATCATTTACTCACCCTTTACTTGTTACAAACCTGAAACACAAAAGAAGATATATTAGAAAAATGTTGGTAACCACGCAGTTGACAGTAGCAACTGACTTCCATAGTATTTTTAACCTTACTATGGAAGTCAATGGTTACCGTCAACTGTCAAGGTGGTTGACATTCTTCAAAATATATATTTTTGTGTTCAAAAGAAGAAAGAAAGTCATACAGAACAACTTGAAGGTGAGTAAATGGTGAAAGAATTTTAATTTTTGGATAAACTATCATTTTAAATATGTCGCTACCTTGACTAAGGTTTATAAAGGCTTTTTAACCTTTTGTACTAGAAGAACTTCCTTGGACCTTTCTTTTCTAATGTTTGATTCACAGAAGAGCACCTTCTAGGATCATTTCATGAGGTCCTTTCAGCAAGAAGCATTCCAAGATGTTTCCCTCTGATAAACACAAATATTGTTCACATCTTATGACTAAACTATTGAAATAGTGAGTATTTCAACATTTCTTGTTCAGCCCCATTCCCTTTTATTGAAAGTACATCACTGATTTTTGCTGGAGTCAAACTATATTTTTGTGGTTTTCAACAATACGATACAAAAGCAGTTTACTTGTATACTTTATTTAAATAAAAATTCAGCTATCATCTGAACTCTCTAAAATAACTATATGCAAGCCCTGTGATGCACACAGTAAAAAAACACGAGACTCGCCAAAGTTGTTGTTTAATAACACACAACCCATGAGGGCGAACTTCATAGCGGCAGTGATCATCAGGATTCAATATTTTGACTGGATATGCGAACCAAGATGGAGTGTGACGGCTGCGCTTTGAGTGGGCCATCCTCCACCTCTGTCTTTCCACAAGGACTACGTCTGCTATAATAGGACAAACCCATTGAAGTTCTACAGGAGGCCATTTTGCAGATAGCGCTCATTAGATCCGTTCATTCTCGGTGCCAAAGTGTTGATCCCACCAATCAGATCTCTCAAACTCTAGGAGCTTATATAACCTTGGTCACCATCCAGCTCTCTCTCCATCTGGCTGCATTAGACCGCTCCACTTTACAGCGCACTCGTTTTCTCATGGAGTGCATTCGCTTTGTCTGTCACGGCAGCGCTAAGATCTCTCTAGCTCTCTCCCTCCCCTCCCACCTCCTCTCTTAACTCATTTTTTTAATCTTTGTGAAAATGCTGAGCCCATTATTACTAGAGCGGGTGTGGGCCGACAGACAGCTGTGTTTGGGCCACTTGTTCCTCAGCTGTGGCTGATTGCAGGCCTCGTGCTCAAGTGTGTGTGTAGAGGCCCGATCATGCGGCCGACTTGCTGCCACTCGCCCTTCTGATGTACGGTTCAAACACCGGCAAATTGACGTTAATCAAATAATGCGGAGGCCCAGAATCAAGCTTGTAAAGTCCCATTTCAGAGCCATGAGAGAGCGAGACGGAGAGAGAGAGAAAGAGAGGGGTTCTTTTTATTTTGCCTGCTAAGGGTACGGATTTTGAGGCTTGATTTAATTTCCTTATGCGGGAGAGACCAGCACCCGCCGTTGTTCTGCACTTAGATTGAATAAGGCAGTTAACCAGCACTAGAGTGAGAAGTACTACTCAACTGCATGGCAGGCCTGATTGCTCAGAGATATATCTATATCAAGCAAATACCTCAAGAGTACAGCAGCTTATTGACTAATGCAGCTCTCGGAGGATGAAATTAGGCACTGTTCATTATTAATCAGTCCGGTATTCCAGCAATTGACATTCATGAACTGCCGGTGTAGAGGTTGTTCTCTTGTTTAAAACTTGAATTATGAATGTGTACTTTAAAAAAAAAAAAGTTTGTACGTAGACGGCCAAAACTCTGTTGGACTATTCTGGGAACTCCAAAATACCTGGAAATTTAATTCATCCACAAAAAAGCTGCATTTTCTGTTACATTGCAAAACACCCTAATCACAATTTTAGTAATTTTTTCAAATTTTCCCGTTAAAATATCTTTCTTAATTTTAAGTGGTAAAACAAGTTAAAAACATGATGAAAAACCTGAAAGTGCATTAAAAAATACAAAAATATATTCTTAATAATAATAATAATAATGTATCAATGTCTTATGTGGTGTATTAGCCACTTAAACTTCAAGAACATCTTGTTTTAAGGATTTTTAGATCGAGCCAAAACAGAGCAATTAAAAATTTATTAAGAAGCCATTTTTTACAGTGTATGGAGAATAAACAAACATAACGAAAGACAGAGGCTATTAATATTCAAACAAACAGGAACAAAGACACACAAACTTCTAAAATGCCAGCTATATAAAAAAGCACCAAGTAGTTTTCTAAGTACTGTGAATCTCCACAGCGTCTGAATTCCTCAGAAAGCCACAAAAATCCCATCAAATAAACATGAGGTTCTCGGCAAACAATGCCCAATAGTCTTATTCCTCTTAAATAAAACTACTTCACTGGCTGTTGGAAGGGTTTAATATTGCCTTAAATATTAAACGAAAGAACTCTGGGCTCATCTATTTTTCATTTATTGGGTACAAATGTAAGACATCATCAATCTTAGATAAATTACTGACATTTTCATCTCAAATAAAAAAGGGTACACTTTATTCTGAGGGAGAAAGAACTGGCCGCCACCACCTTCAGCAGCATTATAAGCGTCTGGGGTGTTCGAGAAGGCAGCGGATTTTTATTTCAAAACAGCTCCCTGATTTTAACCATTTAAAGCTGAGCAACACTGCAAATGGCCCTTAGCATAATAACCTGCCACACTCCGATTTTATGATAAGCGTGGAAATTTCAGTAACCACAGAAGGGTTTTGGGACAAGATGTTTTCGCGTCTGTGTCGGTGAGTTAGAGGCTCCGAGGGAAAAAATGGAGGCCTTTAAGAGGTAAACCTTCCCTTATTTCATATCGACTTCGGAAGAATAAATTGTCGGAGAATTACGGCGGAAATATTTACAAATGATGGCGGCGGAGTGAATTTAGCAGCATGTGAATTCATTAGTCATTTAATACAGCCATAATTATATTGTGTTTGAATCGTATATTTCTGAAAGGTGAGATCGGTCAATGTAGGCCTGAGGGCAGGCGCGGTGTAATTACAATCTGATATACAAATGGGGCCCGTAATGGGGGAACAGTCACAGCCGCCTAGCCTGTGGTGACCCCACCAGAGGATTACCATACAGAAGGGGTGAGCCTGTCTCTCAAAAAATGAAGGGTAAAAAAAAAAAAAATCGAGGTCTCTCAATCCAAGGCCCTGGGGTTCAGAAAGCTACCCCCCCTATCCGCTAGCTTCTCACGGCTAGTGAACTCGGCATGGGCGGTGACATTAATCTGAGCTGCACGCTAATCCGTCATCGCACAGGTATACAGAATGTTGGGGGAACGGGTACAAAACCAGGCTGTGGGATTTATAACAAAAGCCGCGACGTGCTCAGTTAATTCACCTCGACGGTGCTGACAGGCTACTGCCACATGCATAATTCACGCGCTAAAGATAGAGAGAGCAAGAGAAAGTGACACGCACACACATTCACACAAACCTGGCATTATACCCAGGCCCAAATCTCTACGTCTAGGCTTCTTTCCTCTAATTTCCTCAGCAGGATGGATGAATATTTGTTTATCATTCTCTCTCCGTCTCCCAGTCAGCTCTCTATGGCCCTCACGCCTCATTTGCATAGGTAGATTGAGATACAGTGTGAATAACGAGATGTGGGGTGAAAGGGAACATGGGGTTTGTGGTTGATGAATCATTCTCTCTGGCTGGAGCTGCACTTCTGTAAATGTTTGATTAGTTGTAAATGGATTACTGTTCAATTTCGAGGTTGGTAGGTTTTAATGTGGCTTTTGCATTGGCTCAGTTCCAGGCAACGGACTTCCCCAATGGATACCAAACCTGCGTCTCTGCGTTTTTTTCTAGGTGTTTGTAGCTGAGTCTATCGGAAATGCAGTCCAAAACATTTTTTTAAATAAATAAAATTATATACAGTGTGTGTGTGCATTCTTAGTCAGTATTTTTGTCATCATTAACTGTAAAATATTTTAAATATACAAAACATATATATTTTTAATTAATAAATAATTAAATAATTAAAATTGCATTCGATATGAAGAGAACAGCATATGATAAAATCGCAGATTATATGAAGAAAAATTGCAATCAATATGTATACTTATTTTTATATTAGACTGTTTATATTAATACTCAAGATAATTAATAATCTTTAAATAGTTTTACCCCATTGGTAATTTCTCTTGTATAAATCAGATGTAATAATTTGAGATGCATGGGCTTAAATCAAAATGCAACTATTAGCTAATTAAGATAAATTTAATTCAAGATATATTTCCAGAAAATAATATTGTATTTGTGTATTTTTTTAAATCTTTTTTTGCCTCATTTGTAAGGAAAACACACACACATACACACATATATTGATATTGATATATGAAAAACTACATTTCAGCGACTATAATAAAGTTATCAGGAGTGCTACGATGATCCGTTCATAGCCAGGAATCTCATTTAATCTCTCACCTGCCGTTACCTGCTTGAGGAGATAAGTAATTAGAGAAGTCGAAAGATATTTTTCATTAACTGAAGTTTTGACACCTTTGACCGTTAATCTCATTTTTACACCTTTAATTTAATTTCTGCCACATTCATCTAATTTCTAACACACACTCTCTCTCACCAGCCTGGTCAGACTGCACTTTTCATTCTAATTCTCCCTATGATACCATTTCTCCTTTTCTGGGAAAGAATTGTAATGCTATTGTTGACCTAGTCAGCTGGAATGATTATTCTAGAATAGCAGGGAAATGTTTGTTTATATTTGTGTATATGTGTTGGCAAGGGGTCACAGACTCTTTGCACCCCCACTTCCCCGTGCCCTGCTGTGTTTCCCCCAATCTGTTTGCCTTCCAGTGCTGACCTTTCTCCGAGTGATATGTATTAGGCTGGTAGCTCATGCAGGAACAGTGCATTAGGCAGCGTTGGCCATGGCCCGGTGACAGCTGCAGGAACTGTGGGCTAATGGCTACAGGCTTGTAGAAAGTTCCCTCATGAATCAGTAGCGCTAATACTAATGCGGCGAGGCTGCTGACGACGGGACGTCGGTGTCGCTCTAGCTTCGCATTTTTAACTTCCTATCTCTTCATTACCTCATCCACTTCCTTTACTAGCTTCGTCCAGTCACTCATTCCCTCTTCAGTTGTCCGTTATTGGCACGCACCTCTTTTCTTTTTCCATTAACTTCTTGTCCTTTTCCTTTCATTTTTACTAACCTCTTAACTCAATAGCCAATGCTCTCCTCCCTCATTCTTCGTACTTTTCCTTTAGAGGGAGGGAATTAGATATGGAGGGGGAGAGAGAGAGAGAGAGAGAGAGAGAGAGAGAGAGTTAAGCAGCTCATTACTTTGCGCTCTGATTGGGTGGAGTGAGTGAGCTGGGCGATAATAAAGCCTGAATTTTTCAATACGGTTAAAAATGGGTCCGTGACAGCCGAGCTGGAGAGCAAAGGGCCGCCTTAGACAGCGCACAGAGGGCCACCGAATTAGCAATACCATACATCATAAAATCTAATTAAACCCGACTGCATGGCCAAATGAGCTCCCTCACTCTCCCGCCATTCTATTAAACGAGCTGGAGAGGGCTGACTGAATTATTCACAGTGAAGGATTTTGCATTTATACAAAAATTGTGCACTTAATTGTCCATGCTATATTACAGATTTGGCCTTATGTTAACAATGAGCCTTAAGCACACTTAGTGGGCCGTATCCAGAGTGTGACGGAGCTTATGCGGCCGCCATGGTTTAACCAGGATGATCACCATACTACGAATAGAGACAACGTGTGAGCACTGGATTGTCACTGTAGGGCTAAGACAATTAATTTGTCAGTCTATTTACAACATATAATTAGATGGATAGGTCACGCTAAAATAAAAATTCTGTCATTATTAAGTCATCATCATGTCGTTCTAACTAGATTATCACACAGCATCAGAATCATTCTTGACTTTTGGAGTTGCATCTGTTTTTTTGTTAGATTTATTGACAGAATTATCAGTTAAGCTAAACGTATTTATGGCAGATCCCTCTTTTACTAAAGAGATGGTCCACACAAAAATGAAAATCCTGTCATAATTCATGTCGTTCCAAACCTGTATGATTTACTTTCTTCTGCAGAACACACACACTAAAAAGGAATATTCTGAATAATGTTTCCATCCATATAATGAAAGTCAATGAGGTCCAAAACAACACTGCACCACACTTCTTTTGTGTAACACAGAAGAAAGAAAGTCAGAGTTTTGCAATGACATGAGGATGACTAAATCATGACAGGATTTTCATTTTTGAGTGAACCATCTCTTTAATCAAAGAAGAATCTGCCTCTGAGAATCAAATGACTTATTGAGAATAACTGATGTCTTATTCTGTCAACAAATCGGAGAAAAAACAGATGCGACTACAAAAACATGCTGTGTATAATCTGGACAGGTCCGAAGCTGAGAATACATCTGTACAGTTGTGAGCGAGAGGCAAAGTCATTATGTGTATTATTGCTTGTGTATTTCAAGGCCGAGGCTAGGAATTAAAGAGAGAAAGAGTCATCAATCACAACACTTTCAGGTTTTTTCCACCATAACATTTTTCAATCAATGAGCCATTTCACCATATTCCAGAGACGGGACCTTTGTCATTATAGCTATTGCTTTTTTACCCCCTCTCAGGCTGTGTCTTTCTCCCTCGTTCCTGCCTTTCCCATCTTCCGAGCTTTCCAAAAACACAACTTTATTATAGTCGCTGTCAATACAGTAATAATAAAGAGTGTGCTCGTAGCTGAGGCTGCCGTAATACACTTTTAACAAGAGCGCCGCAGATGCGTGGCCAGTGAATATTGAGTTTTAAAACTCTTCAGCGTGTGATTTGTGGCCCTGTCAGGGTGAGTATTTGTCAGTGTCGGGGCGGTACGGGCTCGTGTTGACAGTTTGCTGGTAAGTTTGGAGTCTAGAAGGCTAAACTCGCTGATCAGCCATTACAGAGAGTCGGTCGGTGACAGTCAGGTGATGGATCTGTGTTTATCGTGGGCTGGGCTTTGCTGGCAGACATTATTATAAAATAAAAGGTAATTTTGTCAGGTTTCAATCAAGCCAGCCGTCATATGTCATACTATAGTGTTGGCAAGCACGTCCACGCGGTGATGGATTGTTGTGGCGCAGAGTCTCGTGAAGCTGGCTGCTGTTGTTAAAGTCGGGAGGCATTAGCTGTAAGAGCTGTTTGTTGTGCGTTATCTCTCTGCAACTGACCCCATGAGGTCTTAATCTCTTTTTAGCTATGGAGTGTAGCGCTTGCTTTCGATTGTATTCCTACATGCTGTGTGACATCTCCCCTCGCTCTGCTGGAAGTACATATATGCCTTTGTTTATCTGTTTTACGCTTTTGCCCTCCTTGCCTATATATCTATATTTCTTTCCAGAGTCTTCCCTAGCTTAGTGGTTTGGCTAATTCTCTCATTCATCCTCCTGAGATCACAATAAAAAACTATTTATGTCTTTTCGAGACGAACTCTCTTTTCAATGAAACCGTGGGGCATCTGATGAGCTTTAACCATCCTTGATAAAAACCGACCAGGTAGGAGGGCTAAATACAATCAAATATCCAGTTCTTCACAAATTAATTCTAATGGATGTGCTGGATCAACTAACATGTTCATGAGCTTAACCTTGGTTATTTATTTACAGGATGTAATGGTTTAATCACAGAAAATATTTCCTCTCACTCAGGAGCCTAATGTGTCAGGATCACATTTCAGCCGTATTAAACAAATAAATGGTAGATAACCAAAAAATGTGCTTCATATGATAACCTCTAAATAAACTGGTTTTATTTGAGTTAAAACAATATTTAATATTTAAATATATAAACTTGACAACATTAGGTTACACAAGCTAATGCTAAAGGTTAGTTCAGGTAGAAATAAGTCTTTTATAGCCATCAAGGCTGCATTTATTTGATCAAAAGATACAGTAAGAAAATATTGTGAAATAATGCAATTTAAAATCACAGTTTTTTAAAATATATTTAAAAATATTGAAAATGTATTCCTGTGATGGCAGAGATCATTGTTATATGCTGCTGGTGCTCAAGGAACATTTTTTGCATTATCACAGTTGAAAACAGTTGTGCTGCTTAACATTGTTTTTAATAAAAAATTTAATTTTATTAGAAAAAGAATATTTATAATACAATATCTTATGGCATCAATTTAATGCATCCATGCTGAATAAAATCTTTGTAGCTTTCTAAAAAAAAAAAACTTTTGAACAGTGTAGCTCCTTAAGATAGATATTGTCCTTTTTAAGTTTTATTATGCTTCATTAAACTGAACTTCACATTAAAAATCACTCGAACATGAAACAAGTGAAACTGACACTAGAACTAAAGAGAATGTTTTTTCTCAAGCTACAGCATATTCACCTCCTCATGACTGAGTTATTTCTGTTTTGCCTGGTAAAGTTTCCAAACTGTCCTAAAATCAAACTGAAATCAAACATGCCATGAACATTAGCTTTAGCACATCATAGCCATTAGCATGCTACAACAAGGCACAATTTATGTACTATTTTAAACAAGACCATTTTCATAATGTGAGTCTATAAAACCTAGAGTTAAAGTCAGTATCGTGTTCGTGTTTTCTGATTTGAAACATTTTAAACTGACCTTCAGAGTGGCTCAGTCCACAGACAGAGCAGTAGTTAGAGTTGTAATGGGCTTTTATCTGTGATTAGCCGCTAGCTGCTCTGTCACATTTAAGTCTGTAATGCTTTAAAAGTATTAACATTAATATTCATGCACACCTGCACAGGGAGCGCTGTGATACCCCAGGAAGTCAGGTTTGACTAAGAGCCACCATTACTGCCCGGCATTGAGTTCAGTCTGACGGCAGCACTGCCCTCCACCATGTCATGGTTCAAACTCTGCCAGAATTCAACACAGAAAAAAGAAGCCTTTTATATAAACAGTCAGACATAGATTCTGAACCCCATGTAAAATCATATAGAGCGAAACATCTGCAGTTCTATATACCGCATGCTTTTCAAGTATCTAAACTGAAGTGTACATCATGATAAAAACTTAACCACATAATAAGCACATATGCTAAAAAGCAATTAACTAGAGAAATAATTTGTGGGTTTGGCTACAATGCTGTTTAGCAGTGCATTGTAAGAGGTGATTTACTGCATAATTAATATTGTGTAGAGTAGCCTACTTATATCATGGGTGTTTCATTTCAAAATGATAAAATAAGTATTTTATTGAAAAAAGTACAAATTATTTTTTTTAACTAATATAACTAAAATAATTATTATTTATTAAAATGTCTAATACATAATAATTTTAATATATTCTATTTAATATATACAAAATATTATTTATAAATTAAATAAATAAAAAAATACAATATTAATTATTGTTGTGGTTGTTATGTTTAATTGGGATTAATTTATAATAATTTAATTTAATGTATAGATTTCATAAATACAAAATAATAAACACAGTCCTTTCTGAATACAAAACAGGGTATACAGGGTATTTATACATTCTGAACTAAATTATAAGCATGCCCAAAGTTTTAGCGTTAACTATTTGCTAAATAATTTGGTTAGTATGTGGCTGCTTTAGTACATAACACAACAGGCCTGAAACTGTACATCCAGATTTACAGAAAACCTTCCTGGTACCTGCATAGCAAGAACAAGACCAATTAAATCAGCCTCTAAATCTGTGGATGATTCCTTTATACCGATTGACTATTTTGCTAGTTCAAGACTTTCATTCATCTGAAGCTAAGCCAGTCCCTTTGTACATGACCCACTTCCCATCAGAATAAGCAGGCGTTCCCCTTGTCACTGACTCATTCACTCGGTCTCATCACACAGTTCTCTAATCGTATTTCTGCCCTTCAACTCTCTCTCGCCACAAAAATAATGAACAACGCAGGGGAGGTCAGGAATCATGGGAAATTACAGTATTTGCTCTGCATTTCAGGCTGATAGCTCCACAGCCCACTGTTTCTAATTATTAGCATGCATAATTACTGGCGTCTGCCTCGATGGAGAGAGTCAGGAAAAATAAAATGGCTGCTGTAGAGTTGATTTAATGAAGGGTAAATGTCAAGGTAATTACATGGCAGCACAGGTTAAAAGCAACGTTAAATTTCCCAGCAGTGAAGTGACATTCACCTGACAGAGAGAGTCTGAGAGAGAGAGAGAGAAAGAGTCAATATTCAGTATAAATGTTTCCAGCAATAAATGTCCATTAATCTCATTTTGAACAATCTGCATGTATTTACAATAATGGTCCATTTAAAGGCAATTGTCTCGTTTGACTTTTTCCTTTACTTTCCATCAAATCTGTCTTGAAGATTTGTTAGACTTTTACCCGCAGGCTTTGGCAAAAAAAATGGCCCATTCTCTCCCTGTTCAATTAAAACAATCAATGACGATGAAAGGCATTTGTTCCAACACATTTAACTCTGAACCCTCTGGTCTCACTGCTCGGGTCATCATATTATAACCCCCAGCACAACACCACAAACACCATCCGTATACTCTCATTCATTTGGTATCTACCTCAAAAAACTTGATTTCTTAAAGTCCTGCACATTACTTTAGTTTTAATTGCATTTTAAAAAAAAGCATTTTGCAGTCTTCACATATTTGCCTTACATACTGCCTCATCAGGTTTAGTATTTATAGGGATTATGATTTATTCAGGATAATTTATTAAGATTAATACTTCTTTATTTTCGGTTACATATTTTATTCATATTACCATTTTGACTCCAAGGCCTTGCTCCAAGGCATATTTTTGCTGCTTATGCTGTAATGACAAAGCTTCTTGTTTTCAAACATTTTAATTTACAGAAACTAGTAGTGTCAATATGTTACAAGATTTTATGTCCATAGAAAGCACATTAAATGTAAGTCTACTTTTAAGGTTTCAAATAAGTTTTTAGAGAATAAAATGTCAAAATTTGGTTGAAATAATGTTACATTGTCATTCAGTGTAACACAATATTTAAGTAAGCATTCAAGCAACATGCTTATTCTGACTTGTACATATTAATATATTATTAATATATATAATAGAGTAAGGGAGCATATTAAATTTTATTGTGTTTTAAATGAGTAAAAAATTCTTACTGACAAATGGGCAAAACCTAGGATAGTGGCAAATTTTAAAAATGTAAAATTGCAACTAATTAGTATTTGGGGTGAAAGTAATTAGTCTTTAAATATGTCATAAATTCATTTTTGTTGTAAATATGCCTGATAAGATTGTTACACTGAATGACATTTTAGTGGGTGTCTTCTGTAAATCAGGGGAAAATGTATGATATTTATTGTTTGCTCAGAAAAACAAACAAAACAAAATTGCAATTAAATTAAACAGAAAACTTAAAAAAATTAAATAAAATAAAAATTGGGGGGGGGGGGGGGGCAACTACAATTTAAAGCAGTATCACACTTATTGTTTTATGCTTAAACCCTTTTTCGTCTTTGACCCATATATATATATATATATATACATATATATATATAAATAAGTTTTTATTTATTTATTTAAGAAACATCTTTTTTATGACTTTTCCAGGTCTAGAAATCGCACTTTTAAAATTCCAGACTATGGGAACC
The DNA here is from genome assembly GCF_936440315.1 of Barbus barbus. Classification (NCBI taxonomy): domain Eukaryota; kingdom Metazoa; phylum Chordata; class Actinopteri; order Cypriniformes; family Cyprinidae; genus Barbus; species Barbus barbus. The sequence goes on from NC_136758.1 coordinate 19,431,746, forward strand.
CTTGTCCTTAAATAAAAATGACTTTTAGTTGTTTTAGCTTATTTTAAGGCATTTTACATCATCTTGGGGCCCCCTTGGAAGTTTGCAGGTGGGCCCCGACCCCCTGGTTGAGAACCACTGTATTACATCCACAACAACCTTGTAGAAGCACAAAAATTAAGAACTCTGACACAAAATAAAGATATCTTTGGAAGGATTACAAACACAAACCACATCGCTGAGGTTTAGTGATGTACTTTTGGCAATTTCGAGAGTGCAAACAGGGTAAGAGGCAAGTACAGCATGCAGCAGGTGTGGGCTGATGGTTTTCACATGGCTGACTCTTTCACATTAGCCTATAGGTTTTTAATGACAAACCTGTATGCTGACTGAAATCTACTGTATGCACCAATGGAGCAGTAAAAGTTTTGCTTGCTTATGGTTTAGTGAGTATTTAGTGATATGAGTAGAGGGTGAGAACTATGTAAAGCTAGGCAAATTATTTAAGCTCTTTTTCATCTATCTGACTGAGCTTAACTAACCACATTTGTAAATTAATGAGACCTTGTGTTCTCCACTCTTTCTTTTAATGCATGAACTCCTCCACATTTGGCTCTTATTCTCAGCTGTGCAGGAGGAAATACTGTAAGCTGAGCTGCTGGCTGTGTTTATAGAGTACAAGCATACTCTGTTAATTTTTTAACAGCGGTATATTGTGCAAAGTATGCAAATATGCATGCAAAATCCAGTCCATTTAGTACTTTTATTAAAATACACAGTATACAACAGAGAATTTTATACCGCTATCCCACCATTTAAACTGTGACAAAGATTTTCAATATTTTTCTGGACCCATTATTTGATCAGACGGTCATAATTAAGGCAAGTTACACAATTCTGAATTCTAAATACCAAATATCTTTCTTTTTTCTAAAATTATAATCACATCACTCACATGCAATTTTTATTTTATTGTGAAATCATGCCTACTGTTAAAATAGTAAGAAGCATAGAGTAAAAATACAAAATATATTGGTATATCTGTTATAGAGACTTTAATTTATCAGTATTTGTTGATAGAGGCTGATAGTAGATTTTTAGTGTAGCAATTTAATAATTTAAATATAATCTTAAATATAATTGAAATAAATATCCATTTTTCAGTGGTTCATTATGGAAAATTGTACAGAATAATATAATATAATTAATACATTAAATTTTTTTGGCCCAAATTATTGGCCAAATGATAAATTATTAAAGAATATATGTAAAAATAATAAATAAATACATTGAAAATTGTATTGAAAAATATTGGTTTATCAGTATTGGCCCAATTTTTATATTGGTGCATCCCAAGTGTATACTGCATAATTTTCAGTAACTAGTAATTTCATTTTGAACAACAAAATCGCTCTAGAAATCATCTAGGGATCATGACAGAAGGTGACATCCAAACCTTTGCTCCCCGACCCTCTCTCTCTCTCTTTCTCTGACACCATGTTACAGAGTAGCACAATTCTCAAACATCCAATTCTGCGACATTGTCAGAGTCTATTCATTACATTTGGCATGGCAGGTTAGGTGTGCATGAATGAGTGTGAGTGTCAGGGGAGAGGACGGGAGGGGTCATACCACCCCTAAAAATCTAATAATCCCTGTGGCCTAATGGTCCTCCACCTCTCCAGCTCTCTTCTTCACTCACACACGGCCAGCACTTGAGCCAGCCTGGGCTGAGAGGAACATTTTCTCACCTTATTGTTCCTGTTCTTTTCTTTTCCTTTTCTTGCTCAGCTGAACCTCATAGACTGTGAGTGACAGAGTGCCACTAGAGAAGCAGCCGGTGCACAGAAAGATTAGGGCCATGCGGGGTTAAGCCAACAATATGTAGAAGCACTAAGGATTGTGTAGGTTATACAGACGTATATGACTGTGTGTGTGTGTGTGTGTGTATGTATCTGTGCAGACGACAGGTCCATCATTACAACCATCGTGCTGCAAAATTGGTTAGGATTGCATGGCAGATCTCTCTCTTTATTATGGCAGGGTGTGAAGTATTTCTCAATTAGAAGTAAATTTGATAATCTGTCACGTAACTTCATAGCCTGCATGGGTTGTAAACAATACTCTTATTTACAAAGAGAGCAGGTGTAAGATCGTGAACAAGACTCTCACAAAGCAATTCTCTCTTTTAAATACACTGAGAGAGGCACTTTGTTTTCAGCCTAACGACCCCATTTAGAACACGTCGGCAAAATTAATGCGGAACAAACTCGGCAGTAACCGGGCCGACTAATTTTTGCTCATTTCGCGTGAATTATTGATGATGGAGAAATATACCATATGCTCCCGCCAGAGTCACACACATCCATTCTGCTGCGATATCACGCCTGTTTGGTGAAAAGTAGTGGAAACTTATGGCCGTGCTTTGGCGCGAAAGGTAAGTTATAGCCGTGTGTTAATCACATATAAATCAGGTGTGGTAATTACACTCCCAGCTGCCGCCTGAGGGGGGAGGAGGATCTTTTTGCTCCATAATACAGGCTACACACCTGATTCATTTGAATCCTGATTTCCTCAACGAGGGGTCCGTGTCATGCCAAATCACACCCCATCAAAACCTACCTACTTACACTTTACTCCAAAGTGTTTCCATCAGCTGACTGAACTTCTTTTGAGTACCCTATTAGGCACCTGATTTTAAAAACTAGAATATAGTTTGTATATTCTATATACCAAGAACTGGTGGAGGATTGTCGGAGAAACGGATGGAGGACCAGGTGTATGCCAGTAGAGGTGGGCAGCAGGGGATTTGCCAGCCACTTCCTGAGTAAGGCCTACGGTACGCTGGGCATAACGGGTGCTAACCGAAGAAGAGCCATAGGCAACAACGTGGAGGCAGCAGAAAAAGCTTCCAGATGGCTCTGGTTGAAGAGGGGAGAGCAGTGGGGGCAGTAGAATGCCACTTGGACACAGGTCGGGGTCTGATCAGCCTCGGTCAGGTCGCCAAGACGAGGGTGTATGTTGTAAGACCCGAAACACCCAGTGACTCCTGGAAACAACACTGATGATGTGTCAAAGGTCGTGCATCAGAAGATGTTTTCTGTAAACTATAGTTTGCATATGTAAGGAATAGTTCCCCAAAAATGTACATTCTGTAATCTTTTTGAGAAAAATTTTCTTTTTGTCCATTCATAGATTAAAAGTCTATGGTCACCCAAAACTGTTTGGTTACCACCATCTTAAAAATATCTCCTTTTGTGAAAGAAGAAATTAAGTCATAGAGTATTGGAAAATCATGAGGATAAATGATGATAGAATTTTCATTTTTGGTTGAACAATCGCTTCAGTACAGTACATGTTGCAGTAAGACTGTGGTTAGCAAGAAATTAATAAAGATATCTTGACATAATCATAATGCTAACCGATTACACTAATAACGAACCATGCTCTATGCAATTATTCTTACCTTACAGAAAATGATCATTGATCATCACAAATGGCTACTCCTTTGGTTTCAAGGGATTTGGCATGACACAGACGCCCACCAGGAGACCCTAGAAAAGGGACATGCAATGACCAAAAAAAAAAAATTTATAAAACTTGATAAATTAAATAATTGAAATAAAATGCGAAAAAAGTAACACTTTACAAAAAGTTCCATTTGTTAACATTAGTTAGCTGCATGATATAACAATGAACAATTCTTCTAAAGCATTAATTAATCTTAGTTATTAATTTATTTATTTTTTATTACAATCAAAATTATTTTTGTTATTATTACATAATGGATCTGAGCTAGCATGAACTAATAACGAACAGCTGTATGTTTTAACTAACATAGATATTGTAGTTAATGTTAATGGATTAACTAACTCTACCTCATTGTAAAGTGTTATAAAAAAATATGAAAGATGCAAAGCTGCAACTAATCTTACATAAATGGCTAAAAACTCATCTGTGCCATCTTTACTTGACCCTCTAACTCTAGCACTCTCTATTCTAATTTTATTTTATCTATATGTCTTTTTATTTAAAAAATAATAATAATAATAATTATCTGTACTGCGTTAAGCTAACCAAGACTTGTAATAGCACTTGCACATTGTTGCTCTTTTGATTGCTTCTTATATGTCCTCATTTGTAATTCGCTTTGGATGAAAGCGTCTACTAAATGACTAAATAAATAAATAAATAATGCATCATATTTGCTATTGGTCAGTCCTGCTTCATTCACATAGTGTAGCTTCCTGTCAGATCACAAAAAAAGTTTTATATGCATTATTTTATTTTTTTTATAATCTATGAAATCTGCAATCTGTGAAAACATTAGTCTAAACTGATCTGACACAGGTCCTAGTTCATGCTACAAGAGTAGATTACTAATGTCTCATCAACAGATACTACCAATAGATTATATAGTGTAGGTGGCATTCAGGTGGACTGTTACACAGGTCATTCTTTGTTTGGCCTTAACGAGAAATCCGTCTCATAAATGAATTCCCTTCTCTCATTTAAGACCGGTCGATCGCGCAAGAATAGTTAATGATCTAAAAGAAGATTTCGTATATTGGTGCCATTACCGCCTGTGATATCATAATCTTATGGCATATGATTTGCACTGTCCAGAGGAGACGGGGGGACACCTAGTGTTGGGTATCTGGTACTTTCACATCCATTCCTGATGCATTGTTTCCTTCACTGAAACCTACCAGAAGATGATTTTATGAAGCCTTCACATTTTAATCTTTAATTTGTCAAATAAAGTCAAAAAGATACTTAAAGGTGTCCTATAAATTTCCACATTCATTGCCCAATTATTTTTTTTAATTGTTGTGAATTATTGTACACGGGTCTGATTCAGTTTACTGTATACAAACGACCTCTCTCTCTTGCTCTCTCTTATTTCTTTTGAGGGAAGATGAAGGAAACAATCACTCGCTTGTTCCATACCTGAGTGACTCTTCCAGAAATAGTCAAATAGCTCTAAGGGGGAAAGTTAGTCCAATTCAGCCTAAGTTTGAATCGTGGATAATTTCCTGGTGTCAGGGAAGGGGATTTTGTTTTGTATGTAGCACTAGTAACTTTGCATATATAAACTGTATTTGTATAGCAGGTTCCAGCAATGCAAAACTGTATGGTTCTCTCTAAAGCCGGACAATAATAACCAGCAGCTATTTAACTGAAACTTTATGTGATATGAGCAGCCCTCTAACCCTGTTATCCAGAACTTTTACTGATAGGCAAATGCAAGAGCAAATTTGTTGGTATGGTGATTTTTATCTTCTTTCTCTCACTGCGATATGGCTGCCATTTACAGCAAATGTGTCTGATAAGAGCTCAGGCTAGAGTGATGGCAGTTGTTGCAGTGTCCCAGGAATTTCCTGGATGACAGTATATGGATCAGTATCGCAAGTCACAGGTCATCAAAAATCGCAGTGAGCTGCTGGTCCTACACTTATAATTAAAGTACTACATGTATATGATGACAGACATTATATGTGCATGACTAATGTAGGAATTTGCTTGCACTTAATATTATCTCACACTGGTTGTGCAATGCTAATCTTGTTAATGTAAGTGCACGAGTATTAACCATATCGCTCTCTTTCTCTCTCTCTGTGTGTGTGTGTATGTGTGTATGTATATATATATATATATATATATATATATATATATATTGCCAAAAGTATTGGGTCACCCCCTTCTAATGAGCATGTTTGACTACTTTAGTAATTTCCATGAGTATAAATCTTAATGTTAAAACATATAATGATATTCTATGGTATTGTGTGCTTCTAATTTTATAGCAACAGTTTGGACAGGACCCTTTTCTATTCTAACATGACAGTGTCTCTGTGTATAAGGCACGGTTCAAAAAGAAATGATTGATTCAGTCAGTGTGGACGAACTTGACTGGTCTGCAGAAAGCAAGTCCTGATCCCAGCTGAACACCTCTGGTGTGACTTTAAATGCAGACCTTGAGCCAAAAACTCATCGCCAAACACCAACTGCAACTGCAAACTGCAACAAACTGATTCTAAAAGAGTCGGTTCTTTCAGGAATCTGATTAAACTGATCATGTTGAAGATGTTGTTGATTTACTAAAAAGTGCCAGGTCACTTGTTTGGGAATCAGTTTACATTGGCCATGCTGTGTTTTAGATTCAATAAAAAGAACCGCCTCACAAGAGTACATTCTTTCGGTAATCAAATTACACTGGTCACGTTATAGATGTCGATTCACAAAAAAATAACCATCTGTTAAGAGTCATTTGCTCTGAATCGGGCTACACCAACCCCTCTGTGTGCTTTTGATTCAATAAAAAGAACTGCCTCGTCTGAGTCATTTCTTTGTGAATTGGGCTACGCTGACAGTGTAATGTTTTGATTCACTAAAAATAACTAACTTATATGAATCATTTGTTTGTGAATAATAGTCACGTTCTATGTGGTTTCCATGTGCAGTCAGCAATGATGATGACTCAATAGAAGGATGTTTTTGCAAATGTCCTTTGTTTTGTAGTACACATTATTTTTATTGCATCAGAACAAACCCACATTCACTACTCTTCCTTTGCTGTGGTGCCACTGATTCAGCAGCAGAGGAGTGACGCTCTGGCAAAGTAGTCTGTGAAATATTGTAACTGCACCAAGAAAGCAGGTGTTACTTCTACATGTCTTGCACAACGTAAATGACAACATTTCCAAACTCAGTAATTGTGCATTTGAGTGTTTCTCTCATTTTAATTTATCTAGCTATGCAATTACTAATGGAAAGATCTTCAGTGTTTTCGTTTGCACACGCACACACAAACACGTACACACAACATTTGGAACCCTGAACTCCAGGCTAATTGGGACATCAAACAAGTGGGTTTTAATTGGCAGGGAGGGAAGGGACGTAATGACAGGATCTGTTGCAGTATCGGTGTCTTTGTATACTTGAATAAAGAGGTCACAGCTCTTACTGTATCCCGCCATTCATGGTTCCTTGCAGCCGAAAGCTCAGAGAGGAACACCTGCTGTTTCTAATCAGACCCTGTTAACCAAACGCTGGCAGCAGGGTGCTGCTCTCTGTTTATATTTTGTTTGAGGAGATCATTGAGAGGTTCATTCGCTGTAAAAGAAGAGGTCACCGCATGCACACAAATGCATACAAAAGAGCATCTTTGGTGGAGACCACAGTGCATAAAATTGAAGTGTGTCATATCTGTGTGTTAAGATGCTAATTTATGATTGCAGTGTTGTGTGTAAACAAAGGCCGCCTTCACACCCTCAGCTGGCCGGTGACAGCAGCAGTACCCTTGGTATGTACTCAAGCTGCTGAGGATTTATGGAAAAATGATAAAGCGGCTCAGATCTCTAAATAACGTCTGTTTTCAACAAGAGAGACAAGCGACGCAGTGGCTGTCCTTTCTTTCTGCAAAGTCAAAAATAAGGAGTGGGAAGAGAAATGGCACTCGTATATCTGACGGTTGTTTTGTCGTACAGGCTGCAGATTTCTTTTATGTCGTTGAGGCTTTGCTTCTGTTTTATGTCCACCTTTTATTTAATCACACAAATCAGCTGGCATTTCTTTTGTTATTTTGGATCCGAGGCTCAAAGCAGCAAGTAATCATGCGCCGGCGATGACACCTCATCCATCCCAAGCTCGGCGTTCTCAGACAGACTCCACATTTCCACCCACTGTGGCCTTGTGCCGTTCACACAGCTGCTTTTAGTTATGGTGAGTGGTAATCACATTGCTAAAGTTTAATTGTTCAATTATTGGTGCGCTTTGTGAAGGGGAAACACAGACCTATCCCACACCCTCTTCTCCTCTCTGCTCTCTCTCTCTCGCTCTCTCCTCCTCTTCTCTCTCTCCACCAAATGGACCATATTTGTAATGGTTAGCAATTAGAGGAAGGGCCCTTTTGCTAAGTTGTGCCTGGTGCAGGCTGCTCAGCCCTAATGAAAAGCTTTTATTACAGAACCCGCTACTGCAGTTAGCAGCAAATTATGGGTCATTTCTGTCAGCCCAGGGCCCCGGCTGCCACGGCTACATTTAGATAAATGACTCGCATCAGGCAATGCCAAACAGCCAGCCGCGGGGACATCCGTCTTTTTTATTTAATACACAAACCCACAGACACTGGCTTTTATCTATCTATCATTGTTCTGGAGGATGGCGTGATGGAGGCAGGTAGACCAGATCAGATTTGTTTTTCCAGGGAGTGATTGAAGTCATTGGGGCCATAAAGCAACGCGCAGACACACACTGTCATTGTCATACACACCATTAGGAGGGCTGCGAGGGGCTCGTGTGTTTAAAATCTCCGTCTAAGACCACTTTTTTCTTTATGCTTTTTTGATTTGCATAAAATGGAAAATAAACCCCTCTGTCATCCCACATGAACACAAACCTACAGTTAGTTTCTGCTATAGGCCAGCACTGTCAATGTCTTTACTATCTAACTTGTTTACATTAGTTAGTGTGTCCTGGTTGGAAATATGCTGAAGATGAATTGATATTCACGGCCACACATTACTTGCTTACCTAGTCATCATATTGTATAAGTCAACCAGCCTACCATATCAATACACTTAAATCACCCTAAAAAATGATCTTAGCTGGTTTAAAATGGTTGCATAGACTGGCAAGCTGGTTTCAAGTTGCTTCCCAGCCTGACCAGTTGAAAAGTTCCCAAAACCCCACTAAAACCAGCCAAGAGACTAGCTTAATCATCATCAACATCTCAGTATCTCAGGCTGGTTTATGCTGTTTTTACAACAATATGCCCAAAATACTATACAAAAAATTAAAACTAAAAAAATAAAAGCTTACAAAAGGCAATTTGTGCAGCCCTAGAACCTTCATTTTGAGTTCTCCAAAGAACTTTTCAGCGAATGGTGCAAGATTTCTAGGTGTGAGGCACGTTATAATAATCCAAAGAACCATCTTCTACTATAAAGAATCTTCTGTGCAATGGAAAGGTTCTATGGATGTAACGTTTCTTCAAGGAATCATGAACAACCTAATTAAGAACCTTGTATGACTCATGACTTTCCACACCAGCAGAAGCAGCTGTAAATGCATGTGTGTGTGTGTGTGTGTGTGTGTGTGTGTGTATGTGTATCAAATCACTTTGAAACCTAGAAGTACAGATAAGATTCTTGTGCATTTTAAAGACACTTCAGTTGTCAGTAATTCTTCACGGTATATATTCAGACTCGGAGACACTCATTTAGTGGCTGAGGTCATTGTGTCACTGTCCACTCTCTTCATTACCCAAATGCACGTCTGTGTATTAATAATGGCCGTGTCTCTGGCGCCTCGCACAAGAGGCAGTTGCCGGGAAACCGCGCGCTATGCAGTCAACTTCACCCGCGTCGCCGGGTAAACATTACAGAGTGATTCCTCTCTTCATTACACTCGCTCCCTGATCTCTCTCCAGCGCTAATGAAGAGGGGAGGACTGTCTTTCTCCAGCACGACAGAACAATCGCTCTGCATTCTCTGGCTTTTTATCTGTCCGCGGTAATGAGTAACATATTCACGCAGACGCTCTTGAAGATGCCTCCGATCGCGCGCATCACGGAAGCAGAATCCGACTCAACAGCGCTTCTATTCAGCACACACTGACTGCTTCACGCAATTACTGCATTTCGCACATTTCTCAGCCTTTATGCTGGTGCCTTTGTGACAAATTGTCCTTTTTCTCCCTCTCTCATTCATTTTCTGCCTTTTCTGTCCGTCGCTGTCCCTTTATTTTTACACTGTTTCTTTTGTTTGACTTTATACTCACACATATGTGTGATGTGCGTGCTGTCATTTCGGGTAAACTCATCTGTTTACCAAGAACAACTATTATTATTCTCAACATAAGACTATAACAGACTTTACTAGGCTTCTGCATGTTTAGAAGAGTCTAAGATAGTTTATCACCCATACAAATCAGTTAATTTACATGGTATCCATATCTTGTTTTATCTCTTCTCTATTTAAATGTATTTGTCCCATAAAATTAACATTAAGAGCAAAGCTTTTCTGAGAAATGCTGGCAAAAAATAAATTAATGAATTAAAAATTTGCTCAACACATGCAATTCAAAAGAATTGGAGTTCTGTCATTTGTAGGAATAGTGAGGGCCTTTTAATCTAATCCTTCCCATGGAGACATTGCACAGAAAATTAGGCACTGTCGCCATCTATAGGTGACATGGGGTATTAGTAGGTCACCTCCAAATTTCTAGACATCATATTCTTGGTTTTATATCATAATCTACACTCTTCGTAACAGATTTATCGTTGCATTATGCATTATTATATCCTAGTAAATTAAAAATACCTGTCATTTTCTGTATAAAGTAGCTAAATAATAATGCAGATGTAAAATCCAGGACACACAGAAGGCCTGCTTCCCCCCGAAACCACTGAGATATACATATTGGTATGGAATTGGGCTAATGAATAAACAGATAAAATGTGATAATGTTTAATATCCTCTTTCAAGTCAACCAGAGTGCGATACAACAGTCATTTGTATAACGGCAGCCAAGCTTATGGAGCATAAAATACTCATCAATGAAGCTGGCAATGTTTTTTTTAGAGGTTAGGCAAATCTCAGGCAAATCCTGGCTGTTTTTCTTGACTATGATTCCTCATTTGAAGTCAGCGTAATAGTCTAAAAAATTTTTTTGCATGGCTATCAGATTTTTGATGAACAAGGTGTTAGAATTTAAATGAACTTATTACCATGCATTCTGTAAAGTCACCAAAACAGTTCTCGAGAACAGATGAATAATATATCACAAACAACTCTAAACCTTAAGAGGACAAAAGAAAACATGTGACCTGTTTGCTCTGCAGGGCCTTATTTGCATTTAAAAAGTGAAGCACTAGAGGATCAGTTATTTGGCATAGCCTCTGTGATCATGGACTAACCGTCTCTCTGGAGCTTTACATGCATTTTTACAGACAAATCAGTCAAATCTAGGTCTGAAAACACTAGGCCACATCAAATTACCGTACATCATATACTTTAGATTATGGAAGTGTAAAGCTGGTAATTCATCTCTGCATTAACTTAAGAAAACAAGGCCATGCTAATCATGTAGTGGTCCAGAAGTCCTTTAGTAATATAAAAATCAAACAAAATGACTCAAATACAGAAATCAAAATGAATGTGCACTGTTTACCTACTTGATAGAGGTTAAAGAATGTTTCTCTTATAGGAATAATGACATAATACATTATTAGCTGTGTATAAAATTGAACCCAGCAGTTTAAAATTTACCAAAGGACAGCAAACTATAACTTAGAAGATACAAGTTCAAATCCCTGAGGATCTTCCCTTCTCTGACCACTAATGTTATGCCCTTGAGTGAGGCACTTAACCCTTGACACCTGCCCAGCATAATCGCACCCCCTCCACATTTTCATCTTGTTATGTATAGAAAAATTATTACTGATAAAATACTAATAAAAAATAAAATAAAAAATAATAACAATTCTAAAATAATTATAATAAAAGTAATAAATAATTATAAAATTGCATATAATATTACAAATTTTTTATTATATTTAAATTAATTCCACAATAATATAAAATAAGTAATATTGGAATAAATCTATATATCTGTAACTATTTATCTCTCTCTATTAAAAAGAAAAAAAAATAACAAAGAAAAAATAAAACATACACATATACAAATCATTTTCTACTCCACCATCTTTTATAAATATGAAAGTATTTTAGAACAATATAATATTTAATAATATTATAATAATAATACTGAGTAAATCTATTACAGTTAAATAAATTCTAGAATAATATATAATACAAATTCTATCTATATATCCATCTATCTAGCATTCCTCCAGTTAAATTCTGTATATTTTTATATTTAAAAAATCTAACACACACACACACACACACACAAAATCTATCGCCACCTCATCTTTCATAAATATTAAAGTTTTGTTTTGTTTTTTTAAGGAAATGTAAACATACACATGCAAACACACACACACACCCTTAGCTGAACCCTGATCCATGTTGTTACCAAGAGACACTGTTTCAGAAAATAGAGATCTATGTAGGTCCCAGTGGGCCTTTTTTAGCAGATATCTCTGTTAGCTGTCCATCGTACGGCTGTCTCAAAGGCCTTGCTGACTCTAGGTCAGTGTGCTCATACACACATTTATCATTTAATTACCTTGTGGGCTGAGTCTCTGATCTTAGGACATCATTACAAGTAATTACAGAACATTTCACGCCTCTCCTCTCTCACAGATGGGGTTCCAGACTACCCACACAAAAGGAGAGTGGAGAGAGGGTCATTTTTTTCATTCAGTCTTTTTTAATACTTCATCCATCGTTCCTCTATAAGGGTGCTCACTGGCAAATGAACTGAACAATATGTGTTCAGTAGTTAATGTAGTGCCATTGAGTCTGGTGGATGGGGCAGGGTTTTCCGTTACAAACATACATGCAATGATATAATGATATAAATAATATCGATATCAATATTGTTAATCATTACATAGATATTTAACTAAAGTCTCAGGGCAAAAGTCAGGTGTTTGTCTTAAATCACAATAGAAAACTGTCCATTGAATGGGACATGGGTTTCCATTAAGATACTTGTAATGAAATAAATTACTGTAAACAATATTGACAACAATGTTGATCGTTATATAGAAGCCAGAAGTCAGGTGTTTGTTTTAGGTAACAATACAAATCATTGTCAGAAAACCATTTACATACATTTCCACAGGCAATATGTACATGCAAACATGCAAACCAGGCTGTGAAGAAAGCCTTGAATCTAATTATATGTCTTCAGTTTATGTCTACATTTTTAGAAAAAGTTGTGTCTGCTCAATTGTGTTCCTACTTGCAAAAAAATGATCTCTATGAAAAATTTCAGTCAGGTTTCAGGCCTCACCATAGCACAGAAACTGCACTTGTTAAAATTACAAATGACTTGCTTCTTGCTTCAGACCAAGGCTGCATCTCATTGCTAGTATTACTTGATCTTAGTGCTGCATTCAACACTATAGACCATGACACACTCATAGATCGATTACAAAACTATACTGGTATTCAAGGGCAGGCTTTAAGATGGTTTAGATCCTACCTGTCCGATCGCTACCACTTTGTTCATTTAAATGGGGAGTCATCTCAATTATCACCAGTAAAGTATGGAGTACCACAAGGATCTGTCCTAGGTCCTCTGCTATTTTCAATATACATGTTGCCCCTTGGTAATATTATTAGAAAATACAGGATTAGTTTTCATTGTTATGCTGATGATACTCAACTATATATCTCAACAAGACCAGATGAAACTTCTCAACTATCTAAGCTAATAGATTGTGTAAAAAATTTAAAAGATTGGATGCCCAATAAATTCCTCCTATTAAATTCAGATAAGACAGAGATATTACTTATTGGACCAAAAAAACAGTACATAGAATCTCTTGGATTACAATTTGCAACTAGACGGATGTATTGTTACGTCCTCTAAAGTAAAAAATCTGGGTGTTATATTAGACAGCAACTTGTCCTTTGAAAATCATATTTCCCATGTTACAAAAACAGCATTCTTCCATCTTAGAAACATTGCCAAGCTTCGAAACATGCTACCTGTTTCTGATGCAGAAAAGCTAGTTCATGCATTCATGACATCACGACTATTGTAATGCACTGCTAGGTGGTTGTCCTGCATCTTCAATAAACAAGCTACAGATAGTCCAAAATGCAGTGGCTAGAGTTCTTACCAGGTCAAGAAAATATGATCATATTACCCCAATTTTACAGTCTCTGCACTGGCTACCTATTAAGTTCCGTATCATTTACAAAATATTATTACTTGCCTATTAGGCCCTAAATGGTTTAGTTCCTGCGTACCTAACTTGTCTTCTACCACGCTACAATCCAACCCGCTCCCTAAGGACGCAAAACTCTTTTTGGTAGTACCTAGGATAGCAAAGTCCACTAAAGGTAGAGCTTTTTCACATTTGGCTCCCAAACTCTGGAATAGCCTTCCTGATAACGTTCAGTGTTCAGATACACTCTCTCTGTTTAAATCTAGATTAAAGACACATCTCTTTAGTCAAGCATTCACATCTCTTTAGTCAAGCATTCACACAAGCATTCACAAGATTATAAGTCAATGCATCTTATAATCTTGTACTGCAGTTATATCTGATCAAATGTACATTATTATTATTCTTTAGCTTGGGTTGAACAAATCCTTTTTGCTTAGATGGAACAGCAGCTACGCTAATTATGTCTCTATTTGTTTCTCTGTTTCTGTCACTGGATTAACATCCCGTGGTAACTAGGAATTACAGAAGCTTCAGTCTGGATCCAACCCTTAAATGATCTGAGATGACCGAACACCTGACAAAAGATAATGCCAACCCCTCAGAGGACCTCAGAGGATGCCAATGCTCAGACAACATACAGAATTACCAAATTTTGCCATAAGTTAAATATATTAAGGTTCTGCAGTATATAAATATATTGTGGAAACATAATTTCCTGCAGAGCTGCTTTGCAATGATCTGTATCATAAAAGGCACTATACAAATAAACTTGAACTTGAACTTGAACTTAATTATGAAGTATTTCTAGTTTACATATGCTGCATTTTATGCAGTTTTTTATTATTCTTTAACATAAAGAGCTATTTTTTGTAGATTATTTTTTTATGATTTTTTTTTTTTATCTGTTGTGGTCATTCTTCACAATCCAACAGTCTTTGACACATTCTTGATCATATCTCTATGCAAATATATCACACCAGTGAGTCTTTTACACCTTCAGCAAAGCTGCGGACTGTATTTCCGTGTTACCAGGCCCACGGTTATGTTAAGTAATGGGGAATTCCATACATTTCAGCATAAATCAATTTCACTGATCCATACACAAAGTTTTTGTCGTATATATAGTGCATATACACTAGCCTACATTACTATTCAAAAGTTTGGGGTCAGTATGATCTCTTATGCTTTTCAGGGTTATATTTATCCAAGTAAAAACAGTAAAATTATTGTTTTCAATTTCAATATTTTTAAAATGCAATTTATTCCTGTGATAGCATAGCTAAATTTTCAACAGTAATTACTTCAGTCTTCAGTGTCATATAATCCTAAATGATTTAAATATGCTGATTTGGTACTCATGAAACATTTCTTATTATCAATGTTAAACACATTTTTGTGTAAGCCATTAATCCATTTTTTTCAGGATTCCTTGATGAATAGCAAGTTCAAAAGTTCACTTTTAAATGTCCTTGCTAAATAAAAGTGTTCATCTCGTTAAACAGAATCTTACCAGCCTCAAACTTTCAAACAGTAACAGTGCATTTGCCTTTAGATATGGAATAAAGCGCCATTCATTTAGCTGAGAACAGTGATGTCACAAACCGTGGACTATGCTAGACTGGAATGAAATAACAACAGTGCAGTAAAGACAGATGCGAAGATGTCCATTTAAACTGTTATTAACTACTGTGGCTGTCTGTGCGCGCACTGAACTGTTCACCTCAGGCAGAATAACGGCAGATGTGGTCTGTGTTGAGACTGTGTGTGTGAGAAGGAGAGAAAGAAAGGGAGAGGATGGGGGTCACATTAAGCTGTTGTGACCCTCACATGAACTGGGGGTAGACAGATCACCCACTTAGCAGGTGCAGCCTACAGAACTGCAAAACAGGCCTCTTCAGTGCCATATTCAAGCTGTATGTGTGTGTGTGTGTGTGTGTGTGTGTTTGTATTGGTTCGAGCATCTATTCTGAATCCATTATCCCTAAGGTCTCCCCTCTACATTCTTACAATTACCTGTGCAGGCGAAACAGGTGCGTTCTCAGGTTTAAAAGGGGGGTCCGAGCCACTTGGCTGTCAGGGGAAAACCTCATGAGTGACACTTTGGCCTGGCAGAAACAATAAACACACAACAACAACAACAAAAAAATAAGTAAGTGAGAAAAACAAGAAGAGAAACCAAACTGACAGTCCTGCTTAATAGGAAACAAATTGCTCTCCACTTTTCTGTGACACAGATAGCAGCACATTTATGCCTGTCCGTCTTTGTTGGGAACAATTGGGAGGAAGTGGTGGGATCCCGAACAGGGATTGGTTTCAGGCCTTGCCGCCCCCTCATGCTGCTCTGAACAAGCCCCTGTGGTGAAGCAGTTCAGGTGCGGCTATATTCGGAGAGAATGAAAGCGATGGTTACGGCCCAAACTGGGATTGGAAGGGATGCGGGAGGGGTGGGTGAATTGCCGGGGGGAACTTGGTGGATGAATAACGGTGTTGTTTGGATTCACAGAGCGAAACAGTAAGAGAAAGAGCCTGTTCACATTGGCATCTAGTGACTCAAGCTTTATTTTTCTCACTCTCCACACAAACTTTCCCTTTTATATGCACACACTTGCATTTATTTGCACATTATGACTGATATATTCATAGGAACCTGCTAATTTAAGAGGCACATGCGTTTGTGTGTCAAGAGTAGTTAGGGTTTCAAGAGTGAGGGCTATGTTTCACTAGATTGAATCTAGTCAAAGACATTTTTGAGTACAGGAAACACACAATCCCCCCTCGTCGAACATGGTCCTGTGGGACACACACACTCACACTCCTATGTATGTAACCTAGGCTGTGTGTACACCTGTTTTACCAAGGCTGGGAACGTATTGACCTCACCTCTGACCGGCCACTATCTGCCTGTTAACTGATCACATGCATCCACATCACAGAAGCCAAATGGCCAGTTTAGGAGCTGAGATTAAGATCGTGTCACTTTACATTTCCATCCTTGAATTACAGCACAAAGACAATTTTCTTTCTGCTTATAACCTGGACCGTTTCCTCACACTGAAATACACTGACACTCTGGACTCCTGACATGTATTTATTATAATTGACTGCCTCCGACCATGAAAAGCACTATATTTTGGAGAACTACAGCCTGAGGAGCGCAAAGCCTCGCTGAGCAGCCAACTAATGGGAGTTAATCTCATTTTCTGTCAGCCGGCTCCCAGGGGTCAGGGTTTAAGTGCCTAGGTCAGAGGTCTTCTGAAAAGAGAAAAAAATAAACCCTTTCAGAATGGATAGTAAAGTTGAATAAGAGTCCATTTTTGAATATAGTGTTTGGTGGTTTTCTACAGAGGTTGGTTTTGAACATTGGAATTCTATATTGCATCTCTGTTTGCATATCCGGTTATGGTTCCTCAGTAAGATGCAAATAAGTGGTAATTGCAAATAGTCGAGATGCTAAAAGAGTCTTGCTTATTTACACAACTGATACTGCGCATTGTCATGCTATGTTCACAGTAGAGTTGGCGCACGGAAAATCCAGGACTTAATTGTTATTCTCTCTGCAGCTTAAAGAAAGTGATATCCCTGTGACCGGTGCACCATCTGATTCCTCAACATGTACATTTGCACTCATTTTTTAAATCTTCTCCACTTGTTTCAGCCCCTGCACTCTTTTTGTAATTATTTAAAGATTTGAATAGTGTGAATAGCTTGCGTGAATGTGGAGCGAGGGATGAATAGATCGATTGATACTGGGGTTTTGCACAGATCGATTAAAGAGTTGATAATGATCTGACTTTCAAGGAAACATACTGACTTAATTTCCATGAATAACAGCAGAATGCATGGTACTTTACACAGGTAGACTGTTTGGAAATAACACATTTTACTGTTGTATATTTAAACTATCTAAAATGATTTGCATCAGAGAGAATGATCATATTTGCAGAAAATCTGTGTATAATAGAAATAATAATAGTTTGATAATTGACTGTTATATCTAATTTAAATGTTTTTCTTCACTGATAGTATCATATTCCCTAATGGGATGCTGTCAAGTTTATAAAAATGGAGTGAACTTAACTCAGATCAAAGAAACACCACTTAACCCTTAAATGAACTGTATTCCCACAAGTGTGCATTAAAGTGTGAATGTTCAAGAAGCTAAATATTTAAGAAACATGAGAAAAGCGTATAACTACAGTGCCACCTATGTGTCAAATGTGCAATAACAGAAGGAAACTGATAAGTCAGTCTGGTAAGATTTTCTGCTATTTTTGGTGCATAAAAATGATAAATTAACTATTTTGCCACATTTATCAATGCATATATTTGTTGGAATGAATCCATTTCAAAATGTTGACAGAAGAGACTGATTTGACAAAGTTAGAAGGAACAAAGTGGATTTCTGTGTCTGGTCCAAAATGGCCTCTTCTAACAGAATTTAGCTGATTCTAAATAGCTGAAATGACTGTACAATTGATCTAAGAGGCATCCCTCACTCTTTCATCATTCTCAAAGGCGGATTATATGGGGATGTGGTTCTTTCAAAATATTGCCTCCGTTTCTCTTTTAACAAGGCAATTACCCTGTCAGACACACAGCCGTATCCACCCACATGCACGCACTGACACACACACACATGGTTTCTTTTGTCAATTAACCTCTGTTTCAGCCCAGCCAGGGGAAGAGAGCCCCTGTCAGTCTTTCAGTACATGGACATTCTTCTAATAAACTTGGTTGACAGTATGATCAGATTGCGCTGCTTGCCAGGTCGCAGTGGTTGGCAGGTTGAAATTTTTGGTGATAACTTTGCTCAGATTACTAATTGTTGGAGCATTTTTATTTTTCTGTTACTTCAAAACCCACAAAAAGTCTCTGTTTGCTTAAAGCAAGCAAAAATGCATTTGAAGGACCCTATAAAAAAAGTTTGCACATAGTTCAGTATCAAGATAAGTTTTTAATAAGATCTGCTGAATCATGCCAGAAAAGCTCCACTGTCTTCTTTGATCTGAATCCAGCTTTGATTCTGTCTCTACATGTCCCGAGACCGTAAATGGGTATTTTATGAACGTTCCCTAATTATATCCCTCATCGGCTTCAGTCTGTTTGTGGTGAAGGGTCACTGTAAGCCTTTTGTACTTGTATCAGATCTTCCTGCTCTTCTCAGCCTGAAGAATGACAAATATTTACCTCCCTTACGCTCATATATAGACCTACACACACAAATTGTATGTATTATATGACACTAGCTTAGACCCTATAATGATCTACAACTTCATTTTCAAAACAACTTCAAAAACCCTAAATTATATTGAAATGTTTCACATGACAACTGCAAATCCATAACTTCCTCTCATCTTTTTCATACTGTGCTTAGTCTACAGTTATACAATGCACAGTGAGAGTGCAGAAAGCAGCGTTGTACGCCTAAATAAGTGCCTGTTGAAATGAACCTCAGAAGAGCACACTTTATCCTCTCCCTTTCGAGAATAAACGCCTGCAGGGAAAGGTAATAGCATCCGGATGGCCTTAACTAAATATTCAGATTATCCTTACCTCTCATCATCACCCAATCAATCAACACTACCTGGAAATGTGTGTGTGTGTGTGCATGTTTGTGTGTGTGTGTGTGTGTGAGCGCACTCTGTGATAGCAGGCCAAACAGCTCAGGCACAGGGTATAAGCCCTTCTTGGCCAGATTGGCCCACTGTTTCCATGGTAACTGCCTTGCCACAGTAAAGAGCAAAAGGAAATTAAGATTATCTGATTAAAAGTTCAAAGTTGAAACCCATAGAAAACAAAATGGAGAGGTCACTGGCTGAACAATACGGCAGACCTCAAGCCAGTTTGAGTGGGCTTTTGACTTCAATGACTTAGTCGCTAAAGCGATAGATAGTTCACCAAAAAATAAATTCTGTCAGTATTTACTTACCCTCATGTAAGGGTGGGCAATGACCAAAATTCTTACATCACAATATGAGTAATTTTATTTCACGGTAATGATATCTATCACAATATAGTTATTTTTGCTTTAAATAATATCTTTATGATATCAACATTTTTAATACCATAGCAATTTCATAATTCTTTTCAACAGTGCACACAAAATACTAGCCTAAATAAAAAAAACTCAAGCTCACTGAAGACAAGTAAACAGTAAGCAATTAAATAAGAATAAGAAACTAATTACAAGCAATGAGACAAGAAAACTAATAAAAAGAAATGTTACATTATATAAAGCTATCAAATGTAGCCTATAAAAACACTGTATATATTCTTCACTGCATAAATTAAATTAAAGTTACAAAAGTGATTTAGTCAAAAGCAGTGAGAGATTTTCTCTCTTTTGTTGTTTTATTAACACAAATGGCAGACAGCAGGAATATTAGACTGTTGTCACTTTAAGAGATGCCCAGATCCAATATACTGTTACATGTGTTTTCTTTCTCAGCTGTTTGTGTTCACTCAAGACATATAAAAGTGTTCATATTGAACCGTTCAAGGCCAACAAAATGGCAAAAATAACTCTTTTCCATACTCCGCCCTCTATGAGCAAAGTCTTCATGTGCGCGCATCTCTCAGACATCTCTCAAATGAGTTCTATTTCACTACTGATTGCATTTCAATGGCTTAAACGCATACGATAAGATTTCGTGAACATGTAGCACAGCAA
This sequence comes from Barbus barbus, assembly GCF_936440315.1. Lineage (NCBI taxonomy): Eukaryota > Metazoa > Chordata > Actinopteri > Cypriniformes > Cyprinidae > Barbus > Barbus barbus. Next base: position 19,452,208 of record NC_136758.1, read on the forward strand.
CGTCACTTGAGCGTGAAATTCTCTACCGGCTTACAAATTTCTACCAGTTAAAATTCGTCAACCAGTATATCACCTACCCCGTTCCAAACCTCTATGACTTTCTTATGTTGCACAGAAAAGATTATATATTTGAACCGTTTTTCTTCATACAATAAAAGTCAATAAAACAACTATGGAGCTCAGTGACTCAAAATTCTTGTTTTTTGTATTCCACATAAGTCAGTCATACAGGTTGGAGGTTATGAATAAATAATAGCAGAATTTCTTTGGAAAATGTCTATGGTCTGGAAATTAAAAGGTGAAATATGGTGCAACAGCACATTCTAGGTTATCTTATTCCCTAGGCGACATGAATGATGTGTTAAGCAGTTTGTATAACACCCGACAGGCCTCTCGCACACCGTCCAAGTTCAATTTGCAACCAACACCTTGCATCTGGCCCTTTCCTCCGCATCCTGCCATGCCAATTCACTTTGCTGTCGGTCTTGTTTTACAAAAAGAGGCTTTAATGCAACTCAATTCACAATTTCCTTCTTGCGCCCTACTGTAGAGGATACGACCCCGTCTCCTCGCTTCCTCCCCCTCTGCCACACACAACAGTGTGCACTATTAGAGACGGGAGGAATTCTGATAAGAGTGACATTAAACTCAATTTCAGATATCCGCAATCCCCAACCTACATGCACCAACCCCCTGCTCTAACTTCTAATCTTCCTTAACTGCACAATAATACTTTATTTATCTGGAAGGGGTGGGTGGAATTGTCCTTAAGCAAGATGTGGTAGCACTTTACAGTATGCATTTCACACAAGAGCTAATCCTCTGGGAGAGAGAGAGAAATGGTTCGCCTTTTTGGTGAAGGTAAGACTATCCTGACTCAGGAGTAGGAATGCTGAGCTTATCTCCCTGCGGTTTTAATGCGTTTTGAAATGCTATGACAGATTAGGTAAACAGTGCATTTGATGAATTGGAGAAGAAGTCAATTGGCCATACAGCGTAGCGTTCAATCCTCACACAACACAAAAAGCTCTTTCTTACTCTCTGCTCCTCTACTTTCCAAAGGCTTAGAGATGCCTCCTACCCAAATCTGATTTCCCTCACATTAACCTCCAGAAGGGCAGGTTACACTAAAGTTGGAGACACTTCCGCAGGTGGAGAGTTCAGGGGAGAGACGCTTTTAGTTTGCCACACTGAATCGGCTTCAAACCAGCTTCAGTTATGAATGAGTGACGAAAAAGAAATAATCTTGAACAGTGCAAGCCATTCAGTAGTGAATATTAGGCGAACTTCTTTTTTTCAACAAATTTTAATATTCTGAATGCGGCCACACTAACCTGTTAACAAGAAGACAGAGGAAAACAACAGAGACCCAGCCATGACCCTGAAGTTCAGAGTTGCTGCCATTGATCATTTATATCCACAATTATCCACAATTGGTGTACACCTGGGTCATTATAGAAAGTCCTTCATGGGACCTGTTTCGCACAGTATGCATTTTGCATTCAATTGCAACAGTAAAGTTTTCTTCAGAATGAAAGTCCAAACAGCTGATAAAAAAAATCACAATAATCCACAAGTAATTCATATGATTCCAGTCTATCAGTTAATGTCTTGTGAAGCCAAAAGCTGCATGTTTGTAAGAAGAGAAATACACACAGATCAAGCACTATTAACAAGTGAAAACGTCCAGGGGTTTCCCAAAAGTAGCTAGGTTGCAAATTCCTTCATTAACAACAGATTTAAGTGTAATCCTAGTTTGCTACCAATTCTTTTGGGAAACTCAGCACAGAATAGTTTTAAACAACTATGTTTGTGGATTTTGATGCGAGAGGACAACAGGAACCTGTAGGCCAAAAGTGACGGTTGAGGTTAAAACGCCTTACTGAAGTATTTGTTTATTACAAATATACAACTTTTGACTTCACAAGACACTAACTGAAGGACTGGAGTTGTTTAGATTACTTGTAGATTGTGATGTGTTTTTATCGGCTGTTTGGACAAATCTGATTTTCGAATACTTTTTTGATTCAAAGTTTGTAATGTTGAGTTCCCTTCCAGGAACTTCGAGCTACGTCCGAAGACGCTATGGGAACGCCATCAGCGTGACCGACGCTCTGAATATTTTATACAACAGTCTAATGGATGGGCGAGGCGTCACGGGCGGGGTGACGTCACGACCAGGAAGTATATAAGCACGTGCGGCAGAGCCAGCGTCAGCTTTCTGTCATTCAGCAAGCGCTCTGTGTGTTGTCAGTCTGATTTCTGTCTTGTGAGTCTTATTTAGTGTTGTCTGTCCAAAAAAAATAAGGAGATGCCTAAATCTAAGGCTGAGACAGTGGGCGATTTCAGATCGCGTTTCAGGTTGTGTGTTAGTCCCTGCCCTCGCTACATTACGAGTGGGGACACACACACAATTGTTGCGTGGTCTGCCTGGGTGCTGGTCCCGTTTTTGCCGAGGCAGAGCGGCGGCTTCACTCTTGGGGCTGGCAGGCTGATCTGGCTGGCGAGAGCGAGACGGGCATGTCCCTATCTCCTCCCGCATCCGCCAGGTCTGGCGCCCCGTCTCTCGGTGCGGAAGCGGTCTCTTCCCCCGGAGACGAGGGCTCGACGCTTCGTCTCTCTTCCTCTGAGGAGGTTGATGTGACGAGCGTCTAGGAGGTTTCGCCGCCTCTGTCGCCCCAGTAAAGAAAGCGAGCTCTCCACGCGGTGTCGGTCCCGTTTTGCCGAGGCAAAGCGGTGGCTGCGCTCGTGGGGCTCGCATATGGATCATCAGATCCAGCGCCCGCTCTCTGTGCTCGGAAGCGGTACTCTTCCCCAGAGAGAGGGCTCGACGCACCGCTTGTCTTCCTCCGAGGAGGTGGATGTGAAAGATGTCGATGAGCTTTGTAAGCTCCAGTGTTTGCACAAGCACAAATAAAGCCGGTCGAGCGGCGGCTGCGCTCGCGGGGCTCGCAAAAAAAAAAAAAAAAAAAAGGCTGATCTGGCTGGCGAGAGTCAGACGGGCATGTCCCTATCTCCCCAACGTATCCGCCAGATCTGACGCCCCGTCTCTCGGTTTGGAAGCGGTACTCTTCCCCCCTGAGACGAGGGCTCAACGCTTCGTCTCTCTTCCTCCGAGGAGGTTGACGTGACGAGCGTTGGCGAGGTTTCGCCGCCTCGTTCGCTCTCGAGCTCTCCGCGCGGTTTCGGTCCCGCTTCTGCCGAGGCAGAGCGGCGGCTGCACTCGTGGGGCTCGTAGATCTCAACGCTTCGTCTCTTCCTCCGAGGAGGTTGATGTGACGAGCGTTCACGAGGCTTCGCTGGGGGCGGAGCATGCGAAATCGGCTCTCGAGGGAGCCGGCTGCCCGCATTACGAGCGGCTGCCGCGAGAAAAAAAAAAAAAAAAACCTGCCGAGGCAGAGCGGCGGCTGCGCTCGTGGGGCTCGCAGGCTGATCTGGCTGGTGAGAGCGAGACGGACATCTCCACCCATATCCGCCAGATCTGGCGCCCCGTCTCTCGGTTTGGAAGCGGTCTCTTCCCCCGAGACGAGGGCTCGACGCTGCGTCTTTCTTCCTCCTAGGAGGTTGATGTGACAAGCGTTCACGAGGTCCGCCGCCTCCTTCGCCCCAGTGGGAGGTGGCTGCTGGGCGGGCAGCCTCCTCCGCTTACCAGCTCCTCACATAGGGCTGCGCAGAAAGAGAGCGTCGCCTCTCGTGCTCCCCCGAGGCGGAGCCCAGCGCCGGGGACTTCGAGGCCGAAGGCAGACCTGAGGGATGTCTTGTCGGCCAAGAGGTAGAGCCCCAGGACTTCGGAGGGCGGCCCCTACTGGGGTGGAGCGGCTTACACCGCGGCACACGGTGACCGTCTCCCCTCGGTGCCCTCCGGGGATTTGTCTGTCAACCCTGCAGTTCCAGGGCACAGCAGGTCCCAGCGAGTGGTACTCTCAGGTTCTTCCGCCTGTGATTTCAGCGGGCCTGAGAAACTCGCCTCAGCCGCCAGATCATGCGTCTCCTGCCGGTGCGCAGCAGCGAAGCAGCGGTCTGGCCGCTTCTCTGACACCAGAGGTCAGTCTCGAGAGACTGATTCCCTTAGCAGATCGTTTTGGCAGCTTGGCAGCGGCTGCCGAATGTGTCTCTTTGGGTCCTGCGGACGGTAGAGGCTGGCTATTCCATCCAGTTCGATGGGCCACCTCCGCTGTTCAACGGGGTTTGCGTGACTACGGTCCGCCCCGAGCAGGCTCTGGTCTTGGAACAGGAAGTCGGTACTTTGCTGAGAAAGGAAGCCATCGAGTTGGTTCCACCTCACGAAGTCCACACCGGCTTCTACAGCCGGTACTTCATTGTTCCAAAGAAGGATGGTGGGCTGAGGCCCATACTGGATTTGCGGCTCCTGAACCGCTCAGTCAGTTCGCTGAAGTTCAAGATATTGACGGTCAATCAGGTTGTCTCAAATCAGGTCCGAGGACTGGTTTGTCACGATAGACCTCAAAGACGCCTATTTCCATGTGTCCATCCTTCCTGCTCACATGAAGTTCCTGAGGTTCGCTTTCGGGGGCAAAGCGTACCAGTATCGGGTTCTTCCCTTCGGCCTAGCACTCTCACCCCGCTCGCTCGATCGGAGCGCTTGGTGATTCGGCATTGAGATGTCGCTCTCGCCCACATAAAGGACTTGGGGTTAAGACTAAACGCCAGGAAAAGTGTGCTTTCTCCGGCTCAGAGAACCACTTATCTAGGCGTGGTGTGGGTTTCGACGAGTCGATCCTCACGACAGTCAGAGAGTGCGAGAGGGCCAGCCATTCACTGTCAAGCAGTTTCAGAGACTGCTCGGGCTCATGGCAGCTGCGTCCAGCGTGATACCTTCTGGCCTGCTGTACATGAGGCCCCTACAGTGGTGGCTCAAGACCAAGGGGGTTTTCTTGAGGGAAAACTCGCTCCACGCTGTCAAAGTGTCACGCCGTTGTCCGTGCCTTAGACATGTGGAGGAAACCTTGGTTCTTGTCTCAGGGCCCGGTGCTGGAAGCTCCTTGTCGCCGCGTCTCGCTAGCGACAGACGCTTCCCTCACCGGTTGGGGTGCGGTCATGAGTGGCCACCCTGCCCGCGGTCTGTGGAGTGGTCGCCACCTGATGTGGCATGTCAACCAGCTAGCGATCCTAGCTGTGTTCCGTGTGCTCAAGCACTTCCTCCCGGACCTGGGAGATCACCACGTGCTGGTCCGCACCGACAGCACGACAGTGGTCTCTTACATCAACCACCAAGGAGGTCTGCGGTCGCGCCCCTTGTAGAAGCTGGCACACCAGATCCTTGTGTGGTCCCAGGGCAAGCTCCTGTCACTGAGAGCTGTGCACATTCCTGGGCATCTTTATATGGGAGCAGGCGTCCTGTCGAGACAGGGGCCGAGGCCCGGGGAATGGATGCTTCACCCCGAGGGGTGAAGCAGATGTGGAAGGTTTTTGGCCAGGCACAGGTGGACCTCTTCGCCACTCGAGAGTCAGCGCAATGTCCCCTCTGGTTCATCCAGCTCCTCCGGGACTGGACGCTATGGTACAGACGTGGCCGAGGCTCCGTCTGTACGCCTTCCCCCCGATCGCTCTGCTCCCGGGAGTTTTGGCGAGAGTGCGCCGGGACGCGGTAAGCCTACTGTTAGTAGCGCCGTTCTGGCCGGGCCGAGTATGGTTCTCGGACCTGATTTCGTTCCTCGACGGCGCCCCGTGGCCGGTGCCGATCAGGAGCGATCTCCTCTCACAGGAGATGTGGAAGCTGTGGGTATGGCCCCTGAGGGGGCGCAACTCATAGCGTCCGGTCTGTCAACCGAGGTTGTCGAGACCCTCCTCCAATCCAGAGCTCCCTCCACGAGGAAACTGTACGCCTTGAAGTGGAAACTCGTCACTTCTTGGTGCGGGGACCGCCAGCTCGACCCAGTCAACTGCCCGATTCGCGCAGTTCTGGAGTTCCTGCAGGCCCATTTCTCCGCAGGGTTAACCCACTCCACTATTAAGGTCTACGTGGCAGCTATCTCTTCGTACCACGCCCTTATTGGTGGCCAGTCAGTGGGCAGACACCCCCTGGTTACACGTTTCCTCCGCGGTGCGCTGAGGCTGAAGCCGTCTGTACGACCCCGTGTCCCCACGTGGGACCTGGGTGTGGTACTGGAAGCTCGGTGCAGAGCACCTTTGAGCCTCCCGAGGAGATAACAGATAGACTCCTCACCATTGCTTCTGGGCAGGTGTCTCAGTCCAAGACATCTGCAACGGTGCGGGATGGTCCACGCCCCTGACGTTTGCCAGGTTCTATAACCTCGACATCAGAGCCACTCCAGGCTCTTCCGTCCTTTCAGCCTGACACCAGGCAGGGACTTGTCAGTCTGGCGGCATTGGTATTGCGTTCCCATAGCGTCTTCGGACGTAGCTCGAAGTTCCTGGAAGGGAACGTACCAGGTTACGTATGTAACCCAGGTTCCCTGAAGGGAACGAGAGCTACGTCCCGAGCCACACTTCCGGCGTCCCTGCCCGCGCTTGCTTCATGACTTTGAAGCTGACGCTGGCTCTGCCGCACGTGCTTATATACTTCCTGGTCGTGACGTCACCCCGCCCGTGACGCCTCGCCCATCCATTAGACTGTTGTATAAAATATTCAGAGCGTCGGTCACGCTGATGGCGTTCCCATAGCGTCTTCGGACGTAGCTCTCGTTCCCTTCAGGGAACCTGGGTTACATACGTAACCTGGTACGATTTACCTCAGCTGTTCATGTTGGTTAATGGCTTATAACTCTTTAACAAAGACTTCCAAACCAGAAGAATCAGGTAGCCGGGCAAGTTGACCTGTTAGAGGAAGTGCTTAGTTGTGCTTTGTTAGCTTTCAATACGGTTTTTGACTATTAGACTATTAGGAGATTTTAAATCAGCGGTGCCTCAGTACGGAGCCATGATTTAACTAAATTAAAATAAGGAAACCAAGTAGTCGCTAAATTTCACTAAAATTAAATCATAATTAAAGGCCATGATATAAATTTTTCTTCCACATGTCATGTGTGGGGCTCAAATTAAGTTCTGTATAATTCCATAAAATATAATATATAAAAACACAGAAAACCCTGTCAAGGCATATAGATTTATCCCCTAACTTTTTGTTTTGACTTCCTTAGAGGGGACTCCAGCTTTATTTCATGACTTCTCCAAACAACCCCATGATTTACACCCCGGTTTTATTTAATTAATACTTTTATAGAAAGTTTTTGCCAGAGTTTACTGCCCTCTCTCTGTCTGTCTCTCTCACATACATCTAACAAATAGATAATCCCCCCAAATATCCCCGAGCAGTGTGATCTCTTCTTTCCTCATCTCCTTTCCTTAACCTCCCTTCCCTCCTTTAACCATCCCATATATGCCATTCATCCATCCACAGGACCATGTCTCTCCTTTTCCTTCTCTAATCCTCTTTTTGGACATTACCTGCTAATAAAGACACTAAGAGGGGAAAGAGAGGGGAAAAAATATCATCTTACACCCAGTGGCAGATTCACCGAACAGGCTGTTTCACCTGAGCACAGATAAATAGAGATGGAGAGAGACAGAAAGAGACATTTGGCAGGAGAAAAGATCCAAAATATCTATATCATGGAACTCTACTCTAAGCAGAGAAGTCTACTCATAAACAACTCAAGTCACAGCTAACAGTAAATTATTATGGCAAGACAAATAGTTTTGGACATACTACTCAAAATCTGGAACAGTTATGACGCTTAAGAGCTGCCAACCTTTCTGTCTTGTCTTTTCCTCCTCAACAGTTAAATTACAGATTTCCGTTCAAAGCTCCATAGTTCCAACAAGCCTGGTTTTCACAAGGACGATCTCTTTCACATACCTGCCTGATCTGCTTACATTCCCCTGCAACACTTGAAAGGTCATCAGAGGGATCTCATTGTGTTTAGCTAAGAGGCCTTACTTCCCCTTGCACACTGTAACAAGAAGTACATTAAATATAATTTAATGCTGGTAGAACTAATGCGAACTGACAAATTATTTAAAACATTTTAAAATCTTTCTTGTCTGAATGAAGTAACTTAAGTCTGAAATAGTGTGGCATAGTGGTTAAAGATCTCACCCAAAATCTGAAAGGTTGCATGCTTAAAACCCACAAACAACGAGTGTATCACCGTTGTGCCCTTAAGCAAGACATTTATGCTCAGGTACGTCCAGGACTGTAATAAAAGTACTTAAACTGATCAAAATTCAACTAATTAGCCAAAAAAACTGTTAAATAACAGCAAAATTATTTGACAGTTTAGTAATGAGTACTAATTAGTAGTTGCCCTGCGTAAACCCTTATATGCCAAATTTAAAGCAGTAGAACACATTTTTTAATTTAATTTTTTTTATTTAATTTAATTTTTATTATTGTTTTTTAATAAAAGTAATGAAAAGTATCTTGATAGATGTTTCAGGTGTTTTGTGTGTGTGTGTGTGTGTGTTTGTTTGTTTGTTTTTTAGGCTTGAAGATTTTGGCTCCCATTGCCTTTCATAACATAGACAAAAACAGACATTCTTCAAAACATCTTCTGTTTTGTTTTTTGTTTTTGTTTTTTTGTTGTTGTTGTTGTTGTTGTTTTTAATGCAGAAGAAATAAATCTCAGAATTTTAATCTTTGGTTGACCTAGTGCTTTAAACTCAGTTGGAAAGAAATAGTGTCCTCACAGTCTCGCTAAACATGACAGATTAACCCTGACTGTGACCTCTGAGGACAGACCAAACAGCACTTATACTCTGCCCCCTGGGCCTGTGCCTGGACAACGCACATGGGCATTATAGGATGTTGATGATGTGTTTATTAGGTTTGTTGAGAAGTGATGACAGACTTGTGGGACCAGAATGGTTTCAATGAAGCCCAAGCCCTCCATCTAGAGGTGAAACAAGGAGTTCACATTTAAACATTCCTGTCTTTGCCTAGGGCCCTTAAATTGGTAACTCTGCTCCTGCTTGTGATCGTACAAGTGCTTCCTCTAACAACTAGAGTCAAAACAACATATTTTCAAATGAGGACTAGGACTAGGCTTTGATTAGTCGGGGCTCCACCACCGAGAATAAATTAGCTGTCAAAGTAAAGATGAAATGCCTCAGAGACAATCACAGAATATGCAGTGCAAACATAATAAACAACAGCCCTCATACAAATAGAAACTGACAACAAATAAATCAAAATAATTTTGAATAAAATTTATTAAATGCATTCTGGTCAAACGCAAATCCAGAGCAAGCAACTGTACTGATTGCAAAACTGCAGACAGGCATTTAACCAGTGAAACCACCAGATGGAGCCAGAGCTACAGAAGAGAACCTGACATAAAAACATTCCTTTAAAACTGGCAAAAAAATATACAAATGAAATCTGGCTAATCATATTAGAGGTCTTCATCTACACTCTCACTGCGTAGGTCAATGTATTGCATTATTTGCAGCAATTTTCTCTCTCTCTCTCTCTCTGAAAACTTGGCAGACCGAAACATAATACATCCTAAATCAACTGAAACAGAAAGCCATTCTTAATTTATGAAATACAGCCTTTAATTTAAGCATATTACATGAACTGGGTTGTGCATGCAAGCCTTTCATCTCATGCAACAAGCAACACAATAATGTATCTGGCAGAATCAGAATCACTGGGCCTAGAATGCAATGCATATAGTCCACAGGGTAGCATTTCATAGTATTTACCATGCAGATCATGTGAACATCACTCCAATGGTTTGGGGAAGTTACAATACACACAGATCTCAAGCTGTATAATTCAGACTATAGAAACAATTGCATCTTCTAATTATACATAATTACTTTCAGTATAATCCCTTGGAACACAAAATGTACATATACATTTGTACATCCAAATGGCTGATTTTGACATCCTCCTTGCCCTGGGCTCGGTCAACCTGTGCTTCTCAGCTTTTAAATGCATGCTTAGATGGATGCACTGTCATATTGGAGAAAAATATATATGTAAATTAATATTATAGATCAACAGGCGCTTCTCTATGCTCAACAAAAGCACCCAGTGAGATGGAGATTATGAGGGTCTTATGCCCTCAAAAAGCTACAGCTATTGTGCCATGTAGAAACATGAATCCAGTGGACCAAAGGTAGATGATGTCCTGTGGCAAGAATGATACAAGTAACCCAACATCAACATACGACAACCAGCAAAGTTTTTCAACTAAAGCACTTACCATAAGCTCAAAAGGGTTTATTGATATTAGAGGCCTTTAACTGTAGAATAATATATAATATGATCAAATATAATATAATATAATATTTTATTTAATAATATAGTAAGTATTATAATAATAAACATGACAAAATAATTGGCGAGTTTTGGCAAGATCCCAAAATGATTTAGCCTTCACTTAAGAGTCTGATTGTTCCTGGCTACATCTAATATTTTAAAACACAAGTTAGCTCTAAAAAAGAGGGAATTTATTGAATTATGCAGAAAAACCGATGGAGATAAAAGCCTATGTTTCACATCAAGACAAGCTGTCCGTATCACCCCCTCAAGAAGAATAACGAGTTCTGTGCAGTTGCTCCCCTGATTGGTCAGAATCGTTCATGCTGTCACAAAGGATCATGGGATGGACCACCACACACCCACTGCCCAGACAGCGTGGGCGTTTCCGTGGTAACAGAGGACAGCAGCGATCTTTGCGTGGCCTCAGTGAGCCACTAATGAGTATGAGTGTGTGTGTGTGTGTGTGTGTGTGTGTGTGTGTGTGTGTGTGCACGCATTGCTTAGTCTCTTCATGCTACAAACAGGGGTTTATGTTGTAAGAGAGACACTGCAGTGAAATATAAATGCATCTAACATGGGCTGGTGTGTGTGTGTGTGTGTGTGTGTGTGTGTGTGTGTGTGTGTGTGTGTGTGTGTGTGTGTGTGTGTGTGTGTGTGTGTAAACCGATCTTCTGGTTCAGTAAAAGTAAATGTCAGGGTTGCTTTCTAATTAGAGGAGCCAAAACGAAAGTAATTCCCCAGCAAAATATCTGGTATATGAGGAAAAACTTCAAATGTCATTTTCATTTCAGTGCTATAGTTATGAATACTGTTAAATGAAGTAGTGCCTTACATGTCGACATGCAAACATACACACGTGCACATGTACAAATTCACATACAGATTCATACACAAAGTGACAGGAAATTCATCTGACATCCCCCAGCCAAGCAAACAAGAGCCAAATGCATCAAGCCTGGCTCTTCCCTCTAACTCTCTCTCTATTTTTGTATTCAAATACAGAGCCAAGTCACAGAATCAACTGTTTGTGTTAGCAATACTGGATTCGTTATTATTGAGAGATCACAGATTTAATGAAACGTTAAAAAGTGCAGGGTGTGTTTTGAACTCTATATATAACTTATTAAAAAAACCTTCAAATATACTAAATATGTCTTTGTGAAAACATTACATGATCTACTGCATGAACTATGGTGATTATCTGTTCAATTACATATATGTTATTTTCAGATGTTTCCTTTAAATGATTTGGCTTGAACAATAACAGCTTGTTTCTCCCCAAGAAAACTGCTACACTTCAAATCCCTCCTTCACTCTCTGTTTCTCTTTGTGTCTGCCTCTAGCTGTTTTATTTGCTGTTGAAAAGAGCTGCTCAGATTATTTTTCACCCCATCTAGGAATTATTTGATATTAATCAAACATTTGATTGTCAGAGACTGAAATGAAAAATGCATAATTTCCATGGTGTCTCTCAGCATGTTAAATAGTAGGGACAAAATGTATTCGGCCAAACTCAGGCAGTAAACTAACATGTGTCTGATATAAATATCTTAAAAAGAGCACATGTTTTTAACAAATCTCCATGTTTTTAATGAGTGTACACTATTGGGGACTTTGTATACAGTGCCCTCCAAAAGTATTGGAACAGTAGACAAAATTGCTCTGTTGCCTGTGGAGTCAAGACATTTACAAATATGATTAAAAGATGAATATGAGACAAAAATACAGAATGTCACATTTTATTATTGGATGATTCAACACATAGATGTTTTACCAGCTAAGAAGTTCAGCACTTTTAGAGTTTCATCCCTCTATCTGATGTGAGCATAAGTATTGGAACAGTTGCCTCACAGGTCTTTCTAAGTGATCAGCTGTGTCCTGTTGCATTAATTCTTCAGATATTAAAAGCAGGGAATGTGTCGTATCAGTTATATCCATTACTTCTGTATTCTGAATCTTGCATTCGATGATGACACACACAAACAAGGATGAAAAATAGCGAGCTGACTTAGAGAGAAAAGCAAGCAATTTGGATGCTAAAAGAAAAGAGGAAGTCAATTAGAGCTCTGGCAAAAACAAAGGGCATGGAGAAATCAAGAGTTTGGAAACCACCAGCAACCAACAACGACCTGATCGGCTGAGAAAACAACAGTAGTTGATGACAGACAAATCATAAAAGCTGTGAAAATGAACCCTAAAAGACATGTCTGTAAAATCACCAACAACTTCCAGAAAGCTGGGGTGATTCTCTGACAATCTACTGTCCTCATGAGACTTTGACACAGAATTACAGATGCTACACAGCAAGATACAAACCTCTGACCAGCACCAAAAATAGAAAGGCAAGATTAGAGTTTGCAAAAAGCACAAAGGTGAGCCAGAAGAGTTTTGGAACTGTGTTTATGGACCGATGAGACAAAGATGAACCTTTATCTAAGTGATGGGAAAGCAAAAATGTGGAGAAAAAAAGGGAACTGCAAATGATCCCAAGCATACAGCCTCATCTGTAAAGCATGGTGGAGGTGTTGTCATGGCATGGGCATGCATGGCTGCCTCTGGAACAGGCCCTCTCAACTTTACTGATGACTTAATGTATGATGACAGTAGCAGAATGAACTTGGAAGGGTACAAAACCATCTTGCCTACCAATATTCAAGAAAATGCCACCAAATTCATTGGGGATGCTTCATATTGCATCAGGACAATGACCCAAAACACCCTGCCAGTTCAGTCAAGGAATTTATAAGGGCAAAGAAATGGAAAGTCTTAGATTCCCCAAGTCAATCTCCAGATTTAAATCCGATTGAACATGAATTTCACCAGCTGAAGAGGAGAGTAAAGGCAGAAACTCCCCAAAAAAAACAACAATTGGAATTGGCTGCATTAAAGGCTGGGAAAAGTATTTCAAAGAATGAGACCAAGAGTCTGGTGATGTCTTTGGGTCACAGACTCACTGCTGCGATCTGCAAATAATAGCTTTTAATCTTTTATATCTGCCTTATGTTCAACTGTCCCAATACTTATGCTCACATCAATGAGAGGGATGAACTCTAAAAGTGCTGTTCTTTTTATTTGGTAAAACATGAATGTGTAGAAACGGCTAATAATAAAATATGACATTCTGTAGTTTTGTCTCGTATTCATCTTTTAATCATATTTGCAAATGTCTTGACTCCACAGCCAACAGAGCAATTTTGTCTTTACTGTTCCAATACTTATGGAGGGCACTGTATATTAATTTACACCGTTTAAGAATAAGCAGTAGATTTCTAAACTTCTTTAATTCGCATCAATGAAATATGGATTACATGAAAGTTTGAGACTTATAGTATACAAATCACTAAGTTACAAACGTCGAAATTAAATGTGTTACAAATCAAGATTCTAAATGCATAAAAGTGACTGCAGCTCTTCAAGATCTTGTAGGACTGAAGCTGTGTGCGCGAGCGAATCATAAAATTGTACCACGAGACCCAGGGCTTTTGCCTCATCGTGACGTGAAAGAGTTCCCTTCGACAAATATAAACACTGTCTAAATTTAGTCCTCTCACCAAATTAATTCCCTGACGATTCCTTTGACGCTAGTCACGTGTGCGCATTTCGTGAGTGTGTGTGGGGGGTGGGGGGTGACATTTTGACATATAAAGCTGTTTCAAGGGCGAATTGTGCATTAGAAGCGCGCGCAAACCCGAGCTGCGCAATTGCGCGAGGCATTCCTTTAGGGTTGCGAGGAAGAGCGGATTAATCTCCACTCTTGAGATTTCGCGTTCCAACTGTTCGGATGGATTTTCCCAACACTTCGCTGACTAAACGGAGGTCGGAGTCATGGAGACCCGTGGATCGAGCGCCCGTGTACACGTGGATATCGCGTTGGGGGATCTACAAGTTGTATTGATGCTATTTAGTTCCCCGTCATGAACTGTCCTGGAGTTGCGGTTCAAAGTTGGGGGCTTTAAGAGCGGGGAACATCATGCACACAGCAGAGCTCGCGCTCTCTCTCCTACTCGTCGTGATTATCGTTGTGTCGCTGCTGTCCAACGTGCTGGTGCTGATCTGCTTCTTGTACAATGCAGAAATTCGCAAGCAGGTTCCTGGGTTGTTTATACTCAACCTGACGTTCTGCAACCTGCTTCTGTCCGCCTCCAGCATGCCGTTGACTCTTATCGGGGTGTTGAGTAATGCGCATCCCGGAGGACACGTTTTCTGTCAGGTGGTGGGGTTTCTGGACACTTTCCTGACCACTAACTCCATGCTGAATATGGCTGCGCTCAGTATCGACCGGTGGGTTGCAGTGGTGTTCCCTCTGAGTTACCATTCCAGGATCCGTCACCGGGACGCTGTAATCGCGCTGGCTTACACGTGGGTGCACTCGCTGTCCTTCTCCGTGGTTGCCGCGTGCCTCTCCTGGGTGGGTTACCATGAGCTGTACGCTTCGTGCACGCTCTGTAACGGCAGGGCGGTCAATGCCAAGACGCAGTTCGCGATTTACACCATGGTGCTGCACTCGCTCACGTTCCTGTTGGTGTCGGTGGTGCTCTGCGTCACGTATCTGAAAGTGCTTAAAGTCGCGCGCTTTCACTGCAAACGCATAGACGTGATAACCATGCAAACGCTCGTACTGCTGGTGGACATTCATCCAAGGTAAGATTGAGTGAGAACATGCGAATTTTTACGTCTAGAAAGAAACAAAGAATCAGAAAATTGGCAGCGGTGGTTTCCGGAACTTTATCATAGAAATAAAGTATCGATAATACAAGGATATTGGCGACGGACCGTTTTAGGCTATAATAACTGTCAAGTTACTACATTAAATGTAAATTGGCTATATATTAACATGAAAAGCACTGGTAGCAACACATATGTATAGACTTTAAAATTGTCAAATGTAACAACTGTAGTCAGTAATAGTTCAAATGTTACCAAACATCATCATGTTAACAAACATTATAAATTTAAACACACACACACACACACACACACACACACACATATATAAAATGCAACAAACCCTAAACAAATGTACATAACCAATAACACCAATAATATTTGTGCAGTCACCTCTGGGAATTCCCCTTGCTTTTCCCGATTTTTACTATAAATATATATAAGTAACTTAATTAACTTTTTTTGATTGTTAAACTTTTTTTTTTCAAATCATGCTTTTGATTTTAAGTGCCTGCATCGATAAATATTATATCACATATTCACCACTCAAACATTTAACAGAGGCCAGAGAAACTCTTTACAGCTGCTGGGTTTCAGCACCACAGTTTTGGTCCACAGCCCCTACAATAGATCTGACAGGGATTTTAATTTACTGAATCCTAAATAATTGTTCTTAATTGAGTGAACATGCATTTTATTCCTTGGATAGATCACGAAAACAAACTACATATTTGAAATTAATTAATTAACTCATTAATTCATTATCAAAATTGAAACTGGTGGAAAAACACAGAGCTGAAAATATGTCGCAAATGCTTAAACTGCGACTAGACTGATCATTGACAAAGGCATCATATTTCAATAGATCAAAACAGGAATTAAAACACTCAAGTCATGTGACTTTTCACAGTAACCATGTAAAATGTCAACATGAAATCAAGATGGTCTAAAAAATACATCAACAGTTCTAACTGGACCCCTTGGACTAATTACTAATTACTTGTGCGATGACACAAAACATAAATAGAACAGTGATCAACAATTTCTACTTTAAAATAAATCAGTGATCAACTTAAATAATATAATGTGGCACATTTGCATTCTGCTACCAAATAATGTGGCTGAAAAATAGTTAGTGGTTGAGTACACCTCTCTCACGTGCCAACAGATATCAAGAGGCATTTGTGCTCATCAGAGAGTGAACATCATCAGCTCATTGCCCAGAGCTCTGGATGACTTTCAATGGCAACATGTCGACCACAATAACTTATTAACCAACAATGACAAATCACAATAGCCTTATGTAATGAGCACATCTGGTCTTCAGGCAGGGGATGTATCACAGCACTCCTCACATGCAAAGAGGAAGGAAAATGACTGCCAGCTGTTGACTATTTTGCTATCCATGTAAATAAATAAATAAATAAGCCACAGCATTTTATGGACTGATAGCATGCCATGAACTAATCACACTGTACTTCTGTTTGACACAAGTGACCATGTGAACAAGTGTTAAATAATCCACTGCAGGTGTGACGAAGTGACATTTCAATGATTCACTGAAACAGCTTGGGCAAACATCCTCACTCTATGAGAACACCTGCTATGTCTCTTGAATGGTTTTTGAGAATATGTAAAAGGTTCCCAATATTGTTGGTGGTGAAATATGTACGTTCATCTGGTGCATAGGTACAATTTTAGATAACATCTGTTTGAAGCTGGATAAAAGTCAGTCCAGTGTGGTTGTCTCATATATGCATAATAACATAATACACAATTCAAGTGAGAGAAGTCATCTAAATGTATCATCTAAATTTTTGCCCAGTGTTCGTCAGCGCTGTCTGGAGGAGCAGAAAAGGAGAAGACAGAGAGCCACCCATAAAATTAGTACCTTCATTGGAACCTTCGTCATCTGTTTCACCCCGTATGTCATTACCAGGTGAGCCAGCTGCTTAACTCCCCTATGCTCAGCATCTGTGCAGTCATGCTGTTATTATAGTTTTAATTTGTTGGCCAGGTTGAGATCCCTGGATGTTATTAACTGCATGCTTGATATAATACTAATAAGCTGGAGGACACTGCGTATTGTTAAAGGGTATTGTGTATTGTTATTTCATATTTTAACATACTCCATTTTGTTAGTGATCATTAGCCAATATATTTTTTAATTAATACCTTTATATGGTACTAATCCTTTTAGTAATAAGGAACAATGTGTGTTTAAAGCAAAACTGAAAAATGTAAGTAATGTAGATAAAATGAAGAGCAATCAAATAAAAATAGTAATCATTTAAATACGATGCATCAAAATATGCATTACAAATAATATTGCTTATAAACTGCAGCCCATTACTGATTACAAAGTACCTGACAAAAAAATCATAGTCTATAATGTAAATCTATTAGATTACACAGTTTAGGTAATATAACGTTACTACATTTTGATTACTTTTAAATTATTCTGACTTAATGCTTTTATCACATACTTTTGAATAATATCATTGTGTTCCAAAGAAAATATATTCTATTCTTTATTATCAACAACACAAAGTGCATTAAGATTCAAGATTCAAGATTCAAGATTTTTATTTGTCACATACACAATTATACAGAGCATAACCAGCAGTGAAATGTAGGTTAAATGTCATTAAATGTCAGGGTTTCCCAAACTAGGGTTGTAAAGGAACTGCAGCATTTGATGAAAAGCTAATTAAAAAATAAAAGCACTAAAAATGAAAATATTTTATTTGTTTACCTGCATATCAGTGTTATCATTAACTGACATCAGAGAACTGCAACGTGCAAATTTGTTGTTAATTTGAAATATTATAAACCTCATAAAATCAATGTTTTGGTTTAAAATACTGTGTAAATTATATATAAATCATGTAATACATTAAAGACTAACTGTAATCGAATAAGGATTTTAAAACATTCGATAATCTAATTACAATTACTTTATTTTTCCAAACATTTCTCAAAAACTGGTCTCCCCTACTGTATCCTACAAGTCATGAAATGTGAAGCCTGTAGTTCCTGTACTAATGTCTCTGGTCATGCATGTCCACCTGACTCATAATCCAAAATGAAGAAGGGCCTCCTGACTAGGCATGTTACATAACCTGGGTAAGCTCAGAGAAGATGGAAGGATGAACTGTCTTGTGTATCCCTGACTCTTACCGCAGCTTTTCTTCCTCAAAGCCCCTGTCAAAAGCTATTTTTATGAGCAATTGTTAGTGTCCCATTCAGATCACAGATTATGCCTCGCATAACCAAACTGAAAACAGAAATTGCTCTGCATTTACTGCCTCTGCTATACAAACGTATAACCTTCCATATGCAAATAAGATCCTGAAAATGTGTTAACTGCAGAGAACGGATTTTGCAGCTTGTCTTGCTCATGTGGGTGTCATGTGTTTAGGATTGTGGAGCTATTTGTGACGGAGCCATTTAATCCATATTGGGGCGTGCTGTGTAAGAGTCTGGCGTACAGCAAAGCTGCATGCGACCCCTTCGTCTACTCTCTTCTGCGACACCAGTACAGGAAGACCTGCAGTGACATCATCAATCGACTCTTAAAACGCAGTTCCCCGAATGGCTCCGGGCATCAGCAGGAAAATGGAAAGATTGGAAGGGCCAAGGAAATCGTAAAAGATGGGGAAGTCGAAGCCAGACCTACACACTGAGGACTCCTGTTGCTATAGAGATGAACGATCACAAAGGTAGAGCTTCGACTCTGAAGGGAGAGAGAACAATGAAGGCAGAGGAAACAGCGGGATACCAGGCTCTGCATTTCTCAACTCAAAAAGAATTCAAGATATAAGTGTAGCAAGAGATTTTAGTAGCAAAAGAGATTCTTTTCTACCTATCTACCTATCTTTCTTTCTTTCTCCAATCAATTCTGAAATCAAAACATCTGTAAAGCTGCAAGCCACGAAAGCTGCTAGTTAGACAACATTCAAAGAGAATCCGTAGGACCTATTATATATCGTGGTCTGATTTGTCTCTAATGTAATAGTGATAAAGTTCTGTTTAGACTTATGAATAGGTGACTGCTTTGACTTGCTGGATCACATGGTGAAATGTGAGAAAACAAGATCGCATTGTGCGTTTTTCAACAGAATAAGAAACAATATTTTCTAGATGATGTTTTAGTGGAACTCAGTGGCATGTGGTTTTGACTTTTTTGTAGCATGTATTTTATCTTCAGGGTTTAGATATGAAGCCCCACAGCAATGGGCGGACCTGTTCTTTCGGTGCCTTTATTTATTTATTTATTTTATTTATGTCAAATGAAACCTGTGTAGACGGAATTTTAAAGCAAGTTCATGAATTGAACAAGCTCATTTCAGCAGAGAATTGTAGAGAAATCATGTTGTGTAAACCAAAGGGTACAAACAAAGGAGATAAAATTAGCATTTATTGAGAGAGAAACAATACAAGTTTTTAAAAAAAATGTTGGATTAAATTCTGACAGCATAAACGGTCTCTTTTTCTTACTTGCCTCTGAAAATGATGTGTGAAAATATTGTGCAAGTGCCTGAAGTGCTGTCATATGGGTTTACTTAATTAATGTTCTCTGTGTGGGAACGCTGGCCACAAGATACAGAAAAAATACTTGGAAAGAGCAAAATGGAAAAAAGTGAGTTTTTCTTTCCCTAATCGTTCAGTTTAGTTTTACAATACCGTTCTTTGTCTATGTACTGTATATATGCATATACATTTTTGTATTTTTAAAGAGTAAATCATTTCTACAGGGTAATTTATATCTGAATGTCACTCTATAGTAAATATGTATCGTTTTATTTTTTGTAGTGTGTATGTATGAATATGTCTGCGAATATGTGACATTTGGAAGTGGGAACATTATTACACTTTGCGGGTGTTCGTGTATAAAACTACATGTTTAAATGTTTTTCTTTCGTGCAAATGTAAAGCCTTAGGAAGAAACATGTCTATTTTTGTTAAACAGAAAATAATGTAGTTTTAAATTTTGCTACATCTTTGTGAATTTGATGACAATAAATAGTGGGTTTGAAAAGAGCACAGAGGTTTTTGTTATTTGTTTGACAGATTCTTGCAGAGCACAAAGCACAAAAGAAATGAACAGCAAGCAAAGAAGTCCTGCTCTGCATATCTGCTCTATTTGGTCTTTGACAGAGTCCCTGCCTTCTAAGTTTCCTTCTGTCTGAGAAAAGAAAGAGAAATGCATGGAAAGTTCAATTGCAAAGCAGGAGAAAGAAAGAGAGAGAACGATAGGAATGTTGGGGAGACAATTACTTTCTGAAATGCTTTAAAACAGATTTCATCCCTCTGTTCAACTGAAACGAAGACAGCTTTGCACTTTGCACTCGTGCTCTGGCTCAGAAAGCACACAATAGAGTCAAGAAGTCTCTGTAATTGCAGGTTCAGGAGAAAGAGAAAAGAAGCAACCATAAAAAGAGAAGTAGAGAGCGTGAAGGGAGACATTATAAAACAGCAAGAAATGAAACCACTAAAGAATTCTGGGTAATTATTACCGCCCCCCCCCCCCCCCCCCCCCATTACCACCCCCTCTTGCAATGCAAACAAGAACAGAAGAAAATTACATCAGAATCCAGCCTCGACAGCCCCCAGATTATAAAAACAGTCCTTACTTAGGTCTTCCCTATCTCCTCTATTGTGTTTGTTTAGTTTTTTATGGATTTTTCACTGCTGAGTATGTCATCCCCATTTCTCACTGATCCATCAATACTGGCCAACAAAAGCAAAAGACAATAATCACACCAACACTGAAACTGAGGGGGGGTGCATCACAGTTTCAATAGTCATTAATAATAATACTAATAAAAAATATTTTTAAGCGCCAAAACAGCATATTAGATTGATTTCTGAAGGATCATGTGAAACTGAAGATTGGAGTAATGCTAAAAAAAATCTCCTAAAAAATCTTGCTTCATCACAACAAATTATCATGAAAATGTGAGACTAAATGAAAGATTACAAACAATAACCAAACCTTTTTTTTTCTTACTTTTCTCTATACGTACCACTTCTCTAGTTTCTGTACTCCAGCTTAGAGACTCATAAATTGATAAACTGCTTGCAATGTTCCTCATTTGTAAGCCGCTTTAGCAACGTTATAATACGTTGCCATGTTTCATAAAGGTTCCTGATGTTATACATTTAAAATACCCTCAATCCCACCATTAGCTTTTGTTGAACAGGATGTGGGCTACAGCCCTGATGAAATAAACTCTACACATACATTCACACAGACAGACACTCTTAAACATAGTCATTTACAGACATACTTGTACAAACACACACAATCACAATACATAATACACAAGCCCAAATTCGTAAATTACTATCATTTGCTCCAAGACTCACCCACACAAACACAGCACGGAGCTCTGTAGGGACACACGCGGTGAGCCCAATTAAAAAGCGAGCAAGCGGATAGACAGGCAGAGAGTGTCAGCACTGTCAGTTTGTTCTCTTATTTCCACTCATGAACTGCACAGCAGTACAACACAGAACAACTCATGAGAGAGCAGCTTTTCAGAGACTCCAAAGACTATTCTGCCCTAACTGCAACTGTTTAGGGTCAAGCTGAAATGGCGTTTATCTCCGACGACGGCACAATAAGCGTTCTTCACAGAACAAAAGGGAATCATTTTGAAGATTGATTTCTTTGGGGTTAACAAGATCTTTTAGAGATGATGTGTTGTTTTCACTTACTGACTACTTGTCTGTCTGGAGATTGCAGGAGATCATGCAGTGATACTTTGGTCGAAGACCACCAATCTTTTTTGCTGTAATTGGTAAAATGTAATGGGGACCTGAATGTGAGACAACTTACAACTGCCTCCACATAAGAGCATTTAGAGTGATCAATGCAGACACAAATACACACACTGATGGTATATTGAGAACAACGGCTGTGGGCTCCATTATAAATGAACAGAGGTTCAAAAGTTTATTTGAGCTAATACAACTAAATCCTTGGAGAAATAACCAAAGTGAAGAGTCTGTAAGAGATAGCAGGAGAGACACTGCGGCAAATCTGAATTAGAGCAATAACATGAACAGTGACGCTTCTTCCTTGATGCACTGATGTTAAATACTGGCAGATATAAGATGATAATTATTTTCATTTTATGGCTAAAATTAAAATTCTATAAAAGTTTGTCTAAAAGTTAAAAACAAAACACTACAAAACTAACTGAATTTATTACATTACATATGAATGAATTCATTTTGAGATTTACTAAAAAGATTACATTTAACTGATTTAATATAACATAAAAACATTTACGAAGACAAAATGTATTACCAAGTTGAAATTGCATGCTTATAGTATTTAGTACTTTAATGTGGATAGTATACGCTGATATTAAAAGTCTGGCCAATACCGATAAGATGATAATTATTTTCATCATATGGCTGAAGTTAAAAAGTCTATAATATTGTGTCCAAATAAACTAAAAAACTTTTCAAAAGACATTTTCAATACTATAACGTTATTACATTATATATGTACAGATATTCAGTTTGAGATTTGCTTAAAATTAGGCCTACATTTTAAATTCTTAGTGTTTTTAAACATTTAGCCTACTTAAAATTAGTCTATGATGATCTAAATGTAAAATTAGGAGAAATTGAGAATTAACAATTAAATATTTAACATCATCCTGCACCGATTAAAAAATAAATAAATAAACAGCCCAATATGACACTTTTTTCAATAAAGGTTTTTAAGTGTTTTTTGTTAAAAAAAATGTTTGGTGAAGTTTGTTAGAAACCAAGAAAATTCAAACTACTGTAGATTATATTGGCAGTGTCAGCTGCACAGACAATCCATCAGTCTTTTATAGAAACTTCTCTAAATTCACTCCAAGGACAGTACAGCTCCAGACAGAAGGAAAGAGACTAAGAATACCAATTCCTCACAGGGAGAAACAATTACAACTGAGTTGACACCAGCGGCTGTTTATGTGTGCCCATAACATCTATTTACAGATTTGTTGTCTGTTTTATTAAATTTTCCTCCTACTTAGTTTACGAGCCTGTATATCATTTGATTAGATTAAGCAGAAGTTTTCATAGTAACAGTCTGGATATGGACTGTTGAGTCAAGCATAGGTTCAGTCCATGCAAATGAACACATGGTTCTCATTCCACTGCGGCAGGAACTTGTTTTGTTATCTCAGGCAAGTAATTTACTCACGACATTTAAAACTGCGATCAGATGCACTATACAAATTAACTAAATTTACCTCCTTCCCCCATTACTCAACTGCGCATTTAGTTTAAAATATGCCTTGGCAAGTGGTGTCAAATTGTCAGGAGTTAAGCGCTCACAAACACACACCCCCCTACGCACAAACTTGATAGGTTGTTCAAAAGATATCCCCAGCATCCAAGCAATTAGTGCTCATTGTTTCCATAGCAACCCAAAAGACCAGTAGGAAGGAGCCAAAACTTGGACCATAATTGCGATTTTCCCTTCTTCCCCTGTACATTCCCTCACTATGCATTATGGGTTAAATCGTGCACATTTTTGCAAGAACTGATTTGCAAGTTGCCAATAGCTTCCTGCTGAGTTGTTCAAGTGAAACCAAGGACCTTGATTACCCATTTTAGTCATTTGATTGAAAAAGGACCAAAACCATATGAATTTAAATGTCCAGGGGTAAGACTGAGCCTCATAGTAGTGGCTTGCATCTATAGATGCTATATAAAGACTACATTTCCACAAGGCCAATAACATAATTGAGATTTAATGATTGCCTTCAGTAATTGACTTACAGCTAACTAGCAATTATAGTTAATTAACTGGCATTCATGCAATTCTGTGTAATGTAAAAAAAAAATATATATATATATATATATATATATGTAATGCCTGAGGCAAAATATATAAGAAATAAGTTAAATTATACAGCTCAAATATCAAATTTCAGCTCTGTGGATGAAGAGGGGTTTGTTCATTCACTGGATCAAATCTTAATGAGTCACACCGTGTCAACGAACACATCTGATGGTTATTTTAATCATCTATTCAAATGAGTCATTATAGAAACATCTGTTATTCTGTTCATCACTTTGCATTTAATAAACACAAAGACAGGAATAGTATTGTAATTAACTCACCAAATGGTCAGAGTCAGTGAAGCGGATGAAAGCTTCATCAGGCCAGATCCAGAGGCTAGCAGTGAGGAGTTTTTGAACCCCATGATCTGCACATATGCATGCAGGGAAGTGATGGTGTTGATGCAGTTTGCATGATTGTGTTTGATTGTCATGTTTGATAAGGGTTCAGAAAATGTGGTCAAAATGTCTAATAATAGCACCTAAAGCCTGGAAGGTAGCTTGAGGGAAACATCACAACACACACACACACACACAAACCGCTTGGTTTATCGCCTTGGAGTGACACACACACACACACACACACTCTGAAAAACACATTAAACCTTTTATTAAACCGTTTTCATTATCTGCAGACACACACAAACACATAGCCATTATATTCCTGACAGTCCCGTGGGAGGTGAAATGTGATATGATGGAGGTTAAGCAGTCGGTTAAGGCCAGGTCACTCTTGCAATCTTCAGATTCCCATGACTGTCTGACTGGGTCAAGTCCACGGCCGTCACCAAGGAGATACAGCCTCTGAGGATCTTTCTATGGAGTTATTGTTAAGCTTCAGTATTCACAATGGAATGAATGCAAAATGTAAAACCTATGAAATACAGGAAATGAGTGCATGGTTACACTATCATTAGGGCTGGGTTGACAATAACATTTCATCGCTACCCAAAACCATGCACAGATCCATCCTTCAAAAATGGTAGACCAAGTAACATTGAAATTTCCATTTCATACTATGATTTGGGATACAGCAAATCTAATCCCAGATACTATTTAGGGCACATCGATGCATCGATCTGATACTCAGTATCAGTATCGGCTCCGATACTGGCATTTTCTTCTGGATCTGATATCGGTCAGACATGACCGATCCAAATCCGATACTGTGCATATACTATTCTGTGTTATTGTTAAACCCTACAAAAGGTTAAAAAAAACATTATAAAGCACCATAAAGTTTCCGTGCACTATATTTCAAGTGTTTTGAAGCTGTTCCATAGTTTAATTTGAGGAACAGATGAATATTTAAGTCAAGTTGACATAAACTCTTCTCTCCGCTGTGGCTGTCTGTCATCATTCAGCATTCAAACTGACAATACAACCCCAAATCCCCTCCATTAGTTGAGGAAATTTAGCTTGAGTAGTTAGCATTGCCCTGTTAGCCCCCGCTGAACTACACAATCAGGCTTCAAAAAACATCTTTCTCCACTGGGGAGTATTGAGTAGTGCAGAATATTCTTAACATTTCAAATGGCAAATATTCCATTAATGTAGGTGTTCTAACAGTGTAATTCTCTTTGAAGGGTTCTTTATAGTGCCTTTTAAAAGTCTTTACACTTAATGAAGATATCAAATTAAAATGGCTTACATAAAGTAAAGATGTCTCAAAGAGATTTTAGCATCCAAATAATTACACACGTCACCTCTAAGTCATGAATTAGACTCACTGGAGTAAGAGGATTTCAGACTATTTAGGCTGTGAAGTCTAAACAGCCAGAAAAGCTGACAACCAGTGAATTTCAACAACAAGCAGTTGTGTGAAACATCACTGACAAACTGTAGTGAAGATGTACTTAAAATCACCCCCATCCACTTACTGTACTGTATAGTTTAATATTTTTTACATAATCATTTATATAAAAATCAATATGGCAAAATACTTTAAAATAAAGGTTACAGATACACTAAAAGTTAGGATTAGTAGAGTCAGTAGGAGTTTTTAAAATACTTTTTCAGGAAGGAATTCAAACAAATGCTGTTCTTTTGAACTTTCTATTTACTATCCTGACAAAAAAAAAAGTAACAAGGTTTCCACAACAGACTGATTTCAGCATTGATAATAATAAATGTTTCTTTAGCACAAAATATTTTGTGGTCTGAAATCCTTTCTTCAAAATGTGACGCATACAGATTTTGGCTTTATTCTCCAATGTCCAATTGTTGAGATAAGTTTTAAAATATACAGTGCCCTCCATAAGTATTGGAACAGTAAAGACAAAATTGCTCTGTTGGCTGTGGAGTCAAGACATTTGCAAATATGATTAAAAGATGAATATGAGACAGAACTACAGAATGTCACATTTTATTATTAGCCGTTTCAACACATATATGTTTTATACCAAATAAAAAGAACAGCACTTTTAGAGTTCATCCCACTCCTTGATGTGAGCATAAGTATTGGGACAGTTGAACATAAGGCAGATATAAAAGATTAAAATCTATTATTTAGTTGCAGATCCCTTGCGCACAATCACAGCAGTGAGTCTGTGACCCATAGACATCACCAGACTCTTGGTCTCATCCTTTGAAATACGCCTTTAATGCAGCCAATCCCAATTGTTGTTTGTTTTGGGGAGTTTCTGCCTTTTCTCTCCTCTTCAGCTGGTGAAATTCTTGTTCATTTGGATTTAAATCTGGAGATTGACTTCCGCAATCTAAGACTTTCCATTTCTTTGCCCTTATAAATTCCTTGACTGAACTGGCTGGGTGTTTTGGGTCATTGTCCTGATGCAATATGAAGCACTTCCCAATGAATCTGGAGGCATTTTCTTGAATATTGGTAGGCAAGATGGTTTTGTACCCTTCCAAGTTCATTCTGCTACTGTCATCATACATTAAGTCATCAGTAAAGTTGAGAGGGCCTGTTCCAGAGGCAGCCATGCATGCCCATGCCATGACAACACCTCCACCATGCTTTACAGATGAGGCTGTATGCTTGGGATCATTTGCAGTTCCCTTTTTTTCTCCACATTTTTGCTTTCCCATCACTTAGATAAAGGTTCATCTTTGTCTCATCGGTCCATAAACATAGTTCCAAAACTCTTCTGGCTCACCTTTGTGCTTTTTTGCAAACTCTAATCTTGCCTTTCTATTTTATAGACACATCTTTTAGGATTCATTTTTACAGCTTTTATGAATTGTCTGTCATCAACTACTGTTGTTTTCTCAGCTGATCAAGTCGTTGTTGGTCGCTGGTGTGGCTGGTGGTTTCCAAACTCTTGATTTCTCCATGCCCTTTGTTTTTGCTAGAGCTCTAATTGACTTCCTCTTTTCTTTTAGCATCCAAATTGCTTGGTTTTCTCTCAAAGTCAGCTCCCTCGTCCTCATCCTGGTTTGTGTGTGTCATCATCGAATGCAAGATTCAGAATACAGAAGTAATGGATATAACTGATACGACACATTCCCTGCTTTTAATATCTGAAGAATTAATGCAACAGGATACAGCTGATCACTTAGAAAGACCTGTGAGGCAACTGTTCCAATACTTATGCTCACATCAGATAGAGGGATGAAACTCTAAAAGTGCTGAACTTCTTAGCTGGTAAAACATCTATGTGTTGAATCACCCAATAATAAAATGTGACATTCTGTATTTTTGTCTCATATTCATCTTTTTATCATATTTGTAAATGTCTTGAGTCCACAGCCAACAGAGCAATTTTGTCTTTACTGTTCCAATACTTTTGGAGGGCATTGTATATCATTAAGGAAAATAATGCATTGAGATTTTTCAACAGCTTTCTTAAGAACTGCCTCCAGCCTAAATGCTAACATACCCTAGCAGCCATTAAAAGAAAATGAAGAATCACGTTTAAACTAAAAACAATCGGAAAATCAATACTATTGGTGAAAAACAGACTTACCAAGCATTGTAGACATTGAAACCATTTTTTTTTCAACAAAGCAAAATCACTGCTTTAGAATTCAACACCAGCACGTTCACTATTTATAAGAAAACTAATGACAGCAATCCTTCATTTTAGTTTCGTTTTCTACATATAAGGATTGATTTAACTCAGAAGTTGTACACTTAGTGATAGAAATCAGAGAGAAAAATAAAGAGCCAAAGTGAAACATTTGCAATTAGCTGAATCGAATATAAAGGAAAAACAAAGAAGAGAATGAGATTCTAAGGCAGTGGCCATTAGACTGACTCCTGCAGGATTCATAATTACTAAAACCTCTGTGTGTAGTTTTTGTGTGTGCGTGTGAAAGTAGGCGGATGTGTGTGAGCGCCTATGTTAATTAACACTCACTTCAATCACTTAATCAAACAGGACAATTTTAATCCAAATGCAAAAATTGCATCTGCTGCAGCATGTCAACAATGATGTTTCAAGCAATGACATGCACTTGCCGATTCTCATGACAGCAGCTAAAGCTACTACATCTGAACTACGTGCACCAAAATAAAAAATCACTCAAAGCACAGAGTATTTTCATAGTTTTGAATAATATAGCTCTCATCAGAAGATATCATCTAAGATATGACCAGTGACTGAGAGGATATGATTAACCAGGTCTCTGAAAGAGAACAAAGGAGGAAACTCCTGATTATATTAAGAATCTGTCATATATGCAGATATTCAGACAAGAGTCAGAAACAGCCATTTAGGGTCCTCAGAAATTGATGCATAATTGACCTGTTTAACATTCCTGTCCTAAGCTGCCAAGATACCATCAAGGTGGCTAATGAGATTTTCACTTGCAGCAGTAACCTGCATGATTTATGTGCAAATATCTTTGGAGAAACTACATTTGGAGTTCTATTAAAGACAGCAAGCTCTAAATTATATAACGGTATGTACAGTTGGTATAATAAATCAAATGCACACTACAAACAAAATGAATAATTTAATAGTAGCTAGGGGTGTGCGATATGACGATTTTTGATTGTGGACGATAAAAATGTCTCTACGATCTGCTTTTGAAGAAATATCGTAGTATCGCGCTACAGCACACATTCTTTCAGTTGCAGTTCTGGCGCCGCCGTCTCTATGTAGCTACTGTACAAAGCCACATACATTCATATCAGTGTTAACTCAGCGGTAGAGTTACTCTCACGGGACCCTGCAATCACAAAAGTACATTATTTGCGTGTGTTTTAAAGCCTTGCCGGTTAAACTTTTCATTCACGCGCTGGCCTTACGTGCACATTTTCTGAGCCCGTACACCTGAAGCGTGCACGCTAAAAAGCCTGTCTAACAGCGCCTGATTACTCAACTAAGTTATCTTTTGAGCTAATACTGTCAAAACACACAAGGTTTACATATAGACTCAGTTGGTTATGTCTAAAATGAAAGTAAACAGTTGAGAGAAACGGATGCATGCAGGTCTTAAAGGGACAGGACACTAAACATGCAGCCGACTTGTCATTAAAGTGATAGTTCACCCTAAAATTTTATTTCTGTCATTATTTACTCTCTCACATGTTGGCCCAGACCTGTATTAATTTCTTTCATGTGCTGAACACAAAAGATGATATTTTGAAGAATGAGGGTAACCAAACAGTTGCTGGTCCACACTGACTTTATAGTGGGAAACAAATACTATGGGAGTCACTGGGGGCCAGCAACTGTTTGGTTTTCCACATTCTTCAAAAGAGCATTTATGTTCAGCAGAAGAAGCTCATTCAGGTTTAAAACGAATTTTGAGTGAGTAAATGATGGTATAAATATAAAACACTATGACAGAATCGACAGACAGATGACAGAATTGTTATTATTTAACGTTAAAACAACAAAACACAAAGAGAAAAAAAAAAACACTACTTTTGACTGAAAAAAATAGTTACTTTAATAGGATTCAATATATATAGTGTTTTATTTTCAGATTTGTTCATTCAATTTCTTGAATGCTCCTGCTAAATATGCCTATTGTACCTGAAAATAAAGCACTGTTTATTATGTGTATTTGTAATGTGTATCTTTGTCTTATTTTTTTAATAACAAAGATAAAATAATGACAACGATTTTTATCTTCACCCACTTTGGCCTAAATATCCATTCTTTTTTTATATTTTGTTACCTTGAAAAGATTTGTCTTTATAATAGGGAAATTATTTTGGCTGTACAAAATAGTAAAACCAACATGACGAAGAACCGTGATAAAATCGTGAAATCATGATATTTAAAAAAAAAAAAAAATCGTGATGTGATATTTTTGCCATATCGCCCACCCCTCATAGTAGCAATTACTGCATAAATGTTCGAGGACTGTACCAGGAAACAAGGAAACACGGAACGAGGACACAAGGAAATCACAAACAGGAGTCTTTAATAATCCAGTGGGGAACATAGGAGACACAGCAACACATGGGATGATGTTGGGATGACGATTCATTAACTGAATGGACAAGACCTTAAATACACAGACAATTAGGGAGGAAGACGAGACACACCTTGAATCAAATCAACAATCAACATGAGGGAAAAACTGGGTTACAGAACACATGGGGAGCAAAAACACAACAAAAACAGGTCCATATTCCTGACAATATGCATGTTTTTTTTTTACCAGTTGGTAGAATTTAACTAAAAGTAACCTATTCATATATAATATGTTTTAAAAACAAGGAATTGCAACTTTATTCCTGCATGGTCATTCTTTGATTTTTCTCCATAAACAGACAGTCAGACAAACAGATAGATAGAGATAAAGTTTGTAGACAGAAACAGGCTTCCATAGCAACAGGTCTGTTGAAAGATGTTTTACCGCTCATTTGAGTTACCTCATCAGTGATGAAATCCATTGCACTGGCTAAATTGTACTAATCATGACCATACTGTATGAACTAAAACATAGTAATTGCTCAGACCTGTCACAATTTCATTACTTTTTATACAATCCGTTTTGGTTTTTGCAATCTTATTCAGATCTATATGGCGAGTTCGAACAAAAGCTCTGAATCACTCTTTCACGACATGCTGAAATTCACGACCCTTGAATGTCAGAGCCGAAGAGAGAAGCCAGGAATTATCTAACCGCCCCCTAAAATCAATTAACCCCAGTCCCCTCATCCTGCCCAGGTGCAATTCCCATCATTCTCAGATTAATGCTTGCCCATCAATTAAAGACACATCACTGTGACTTATCGTGGGCAGCACAGGAACGTCAGAGGAGTGCTGCAATTTAGGAAGAACTGTTGCATTGCTGAGGATAAAAGATGTTCACTCTGCTTCCCGAATAACAGTCTGATGTTCATTCTTATAAATGTCACTAGGCTCCCATAGGACAACGGGACTTGTGTTGATGTGTTTGTGACCTTCTGCATGAAAATGATCGAGACAGTTCTTCAGATAAGGTAAAAATGTGCTGCATCAAATGCCGCAGACATTAACACCATTCAGACAATAGTTGTTTCTCAGTTCAGTAATAAACAATTCTAAGGCATTCAGACAGCAAACTAGCAAATATGTCTCTATAATAGGTGTACTTTGGATAAAGAGTCTGCTAACTAATTAAACACACCTGAACAGACCAACCAAAATCCTTGAATTATATCATTATCACAATTGACTCACTTTTGCAGTTTGTAAAGTCACAGATAACAAGGTATAAAATATCATTAAGTTAAAGAGGGCAGAACGCAATGTCCTTTTCTTAATTTCCTTTGTCCGATGCTTCTTTGAATGCTTTCACTTGGCCTTGGAAAGATAGCAGCCAACCTGCAATCAGACAGTTGCTATGGTAACACAACATTTAAAGCAGACAGTAAACTTTAGTTCTTTCCTTCTACTTTCTTTTTTTAAATCCAGACTTACTGAAAGATGAGTTACTATTTCTATTGCAAAAACAATCATTGGTGTGCTTGCTTAATCTGCTTTGAATCACATTAAATGTAATAAGTAACACTCAATTTAGAAGACATTTAATGACACTGTCAACTAAAATGTAGCTTTAAAAATTGGCATCAGGTACAACGTCTCCATGTCCTGCTTTCTATACAGATGGTTGATAATGTCACATTGATTAGTTCATTAATATATGTGCACAGTCTCCTATTTCCAGAGAGGTTAATTTTAATATAGCAAAGCCTCTCAGAAAATGAGAATGGAACAGGTTAATTAAAGTGACGCTGTGGGCATGAACTCAGAAATTAAGACGTACTTCAGCTCAAGCACAACAGATTGCATTTGCTCAAACTCGGATGAAGGTTAGTTATTGTGTCTTCACTTCTTTCTTTAGCCCGTTGTCTCGTATAGTCACACTTTTAACTAAACGACAAAAAGGTCTGGCCCACATAATCCACATGTAATCCACATGACTCCAGTCCATCAATGAATTTATTGTGAAGTGAATAGCTATGTTTGTATTAAGCAAAACCATAATTATGGCATTTTAAGGTCAATCCATCACTTCTGGCCAAAATATGGGTAAATAATCCTTAATAACGCTTTCTCCCAAAATAACGTCCATCCCCTGTTGTCCTCTCACATCAAAATCCACCAACATATTTGTTTAGGACTGTTTTCGCTTGTAAATTGTGCTTCATGTGTGCATTTTTCTCTCCTGAATCAGATGAGATTACCTTTTTACTTTATTATGAATAGAGGGCACATATTTTGCCCAGGAGCAACGGCTTGAAGTTTAAAACAGCTTGATGCATTTGTTCAAACATGCATCTTTTCACTTTACAACAATGCAAAAAATTGATTCTTACTTAGTATTTTTGTCTTGTTTCTAGTAAAAAATAATAATAATTCTTAAATCAAGATACTTTTACTATCATCTGAATGGATGCGCAGTGCACCTGTATTTGAGAGCGAGAGAATCTTACATGTAGCACGTCAATTTTGCACGGTATGTAAACAATATTCTTTGTTTCTTTGGAATTCTTTAGCTTTTAAGAACTGTTTTAAGTTCAGTTAAAATGACTAATATGCATTCATACATGGTTACCAAGTTTTAATTCTAATTGCTAAAGTTCTATCATTAAATAATACTTGATTATCATAATATATTTATAATGCTTGTCTGACTGATCTTAAGAGTGTACTTTTAGATATTTAAAAAGATGTGCCATTTCCCAACATTATATATTGCACTTTTTTGTTTACCCCCAGAAGTTGCATAAAGCCAACCAAATTAGAACTTGCAAAAATAAGAAAAATGCATTTCACCGTGAGCCCTTACCTATAATGGCTTTTTTCCTTATGGGGTCATCTCAAGTATTCTGATGTTCTCAAAAGTGTATCGGCTTTCATAAAACCTTACTGTGTAATTTTCAAATGGACACTCGTGACAAGGACTGCACACAACAGTCTATTACTAAGAAGTTAAAATATCCCTCTGTTTTTATGCTTTCAGGTCCCGTCAGCCTGAAGAGGGAATACAGGGGTTACGACAGAGATTAAATTCCAAGAAGACAGTGATGAATGACTCATAGTTTTATCACGGCTGCGTGTGTAGGCAAGCATCATTACAAGCATGTGTGCAAGCATCAGAAATATATTCTAGACTTCCTCTATCTCTATTTCACCAGCTTTACTCATTTAATTACTAAAGCTCAATTACTGGTTCAGTTTTTAGTCCTGAAACTGGAAGAAATGAGTAACAGATGGATATTATGAGTAAAGGTTTATGGCTAATATAGGTTATGGCTTATAAATAGTAACTATTGTTCTACAATATAAATTACATGATATCATACCCTTGAATTTCAACATAATTATGAGATAAAGCTAAGAAATAAACTGCAATGTGAGATTTGCAGCTACATACAAAAAAAGATTTTTTTGAGTATTTGTGAGAAAAATTAGTCATTTGTGAGATATACAGGTGCATTTCCCAGGAAAAAAAGTCAGTTTCGAGAAAGTTGCAATTATAAGATATAAAGCTGAATTTATGAGATAAAGACGTATTTGTGACATCAAATCAGAAGTATCAAACAATTGACAATATTAAAAAAAAAAAACTTATCTGTGAGAGAAAGTCACAATCGTGAGAAATAAAAACACACTTTTTTCTCTACGGCAAGCTTCAATGTTAACTCAATGTTAACTGCACTGACCTACTATTGTATAAGCACTGCATGCCTCCCTAGAAATGCTTTCTTAAAATGCCAATGCAATGTAAAAAAAGATGAAGTAGAACAAGAAGAAAATAATGCAAATGGGTTGAGTCCTGTATTTGGCTGGAGAGGAAGCAGCTGCAATATCATCATGCATTAATACTTCAAGGACTCCAGAAAGTTTGGCAATTATGAGTGCACCGAAATAAATTATTATAAGCATTGTGAACAACCTCAGATAGAGGGAGCAAGTGCCTGAATGAAGAGGTTTCATAGAATATTTTTTTCTTGTTTCCTATAGCTAAATATTAAAGCTGTTCCGCTCCTTTGAGGTATTTGAACTATTTGAAGCTACATTTTATAAAACACTCAGTGGTGAAAAAAGGATTTTTCTTTTCCAAGGAAACAAAGTTTTCTTATTATAATAACTTTTATTCATATGTAAGGATTAGATTTCAGTGGGAATACAATTTTTTTTGGAGAGGAGAGAGGCAATGGATCATTGTAATGCATGACAATGACAAATATTTCTCATACAGATGTTTGTTTCTTATGTTTCTCTCTTTCTCTCTTTGCAATCCTCCTCGGGAAACCCAACACAGACGAGTATAGACCATCTGGATGTGCACGATCATCCAGAAGACTCCAGTTATTTAAAAACCACAAATGGTGTCAAAACAGGAAGATGTACCAAATGTTTGACCACCCTGGATTATTTCGTAAATGCTTCAATTTATTTCTCAGCTATTACTCTGTGAATAACAAGCCCAATTATACGTTTGTACATCTATTGACGTCATAGTCAGAATGCTTCCTATTGTTTCCTGCTATGGGTTGTCATTTTGGTTCATTTCCCGCCTAATGGTCTCACTGGAAAGTTATCATCATTAAAGTTTTGATGTGAGACTCAAAGTTTTGAAAGACAGTTTTAAAGACAAAAGGTCACTATCTATCCGGATGACAAATAATGAGGGTTCTTCGGACATATGTTTCTAAACAGCCTACACCTTATTATCTCATACTCACAGCAAGACTTGAAAATTATTGGACTTTCACAGATTAGTCACTGCTCAATCATCTACTACTCACTATTTCCATATAGGTTTTCACAAAACATTTTCACATCTGAGCATCTCAGATTTACTATTTAATACAAAACTTGCTCTTTTTTTTACATTTTTAGTTGGTAATTCATAATGACTTAGCTTTAAATTCAAACGATGATGCCCTTAAGGCTCCCCAATCACTTTATGACATCAACAAGATATGCTGTATAAAACTTACAGCAATGCAAAGACTTAAGAATAATATGACAGTCATTTATGACGCTTCATTCTACAAAAACAAAAGCTTGTTCCACACATTATACGTTATTACGCCATTTCTGTGTCATTGCACATGCAGTACTTTCCTGTTTTGGTTTTCAATCCAATCAAGTGTTTACATCATCCTCTCGATTGGATTAAAGGTCTACGCCACCCATTCAGTCTGATGGAGCAATCAATCCAATTATTAATGAAATATTTGGTTGCATGTATACATGGCCAATGTGAATTCTAAGCTAATTAGGATTAAATGTATAATTTACCGGTCCGGACCAAAAGAATCAAGAGAAGTGTAAAGTGTACATACTGCAAGTGTAAAGACATCAGACATCAAGAATGAAAAAAGTGAAATTACTATGAGTTATGGTGTTTCTGTATAACCTCAGAACAATAAACTACTCTGTTTTACTTTAATCTTTTTTCCTTATCTCCTAGTGTACTAAAGTAAATGGCATGCCTTCAGATTTCTTTCATGTGAACGATTTCTAAACAGAATTGTTCACAATTTATGCAAAGAGATTTCAATCATCAACTTTAACTTCTTCACTTTCTTGGAGCACATTTGAAATTGTCATGACATCACCAGGACTGGCCTTCAAAGAAAAAAATGCTAATCTACACTGGTAGAGTTTCAGCTTTATGAAACAGTCAATGTTGGTGATCAAATAAGGGTATTCAAGCAGACATGCTGTCAGAGATATATCTTTGTGGTATCAGAGCTTAAATTTAGAGATCTTAATAAATCTGGGTTCTTTAAATCAGCGCAAAGCACTGAATTAAGTTGCAATGGAATCATATAGATAACATCAGTTCCCTCTACTGCTTTTTACACTCTCCATATGCGACAAGGCAATATACAAGATGACACTTTCACAATATAGAGCCTCAAGCAGCCTTTAGGGGTGGTGATGGCGCAGTGGATAAGACACATGCCTTTGGTGTGAGAGACCCGGGTTCGAATCCACTGTGAGACACCAATGTGTCCCTGAGCAAGACACTTAACCCCTAGTTGCTCCAGAGGCGTGCGACCTCTGACATATATAGCAATTGTAAGTCGCTTTGGATAAAAGCGTCAGCTAAATGAATAAATGTAAATGTACCAATAAAATTTAAAACATTTTATATCAATAATTGGTCATGGCCAGTGAACACAGGGAATGCACCTGCCAGCAATGCATTATAGTCAATTGATAATGAAGCATCTCAAGTTAACAGGTACAGCATTTTATCTATTCATTTATTTGCAAGCTTCTCACGTCTACATTTTCATATCTTTATAGTAATCATTATTTAAGGGTAGAAAGCCTTTAAGTCAATAGCATGCTTGGGAATAGGTATCCTTTAGTAAATTGAACAGGATTGAAGAACATCAGGGAAGTCTCATGAAGTCAAAGAGTGCTTTTGAACCAATCAAACTCATCTATGGCTGTCTTCTCTCCCCCACAGCGGCCAAAGCAGCAAATTCATACTCATTATTGTCTGAACGGATCACACAATCATCCATCTGAGGATGCCCTGCAGCCCGAAGCCCTCTCTATCAAGCCTAAATTACCACTGTGGGCAGGGTGAAAGTGGTATTTATGTGTGTGTCGATGTGTGAGTGTCTGTGTGCTTTCACTGCATGCTAGCACATGAAAATCCGGCAAGAGGTGCTGAAAACTTCACAAACCTTCTTGGTCCCTTTTAACTCTGAATTTAGGAATATGCACAAGCTAAAATTATATTTTAAAATGTAGCTATATAAAAAGGAGTTCACTCTTCAAAAAAGGTACAAAGCTGTCTAAAAGGTACATATTTGGACCGTATTAACCCCCTAAATGGTGCAAATTAGTACCTTAAATGCACGTTAGAACTTTGAAAGCACAAATTACTACCTAAAGTGTAGTATAAAAATGAAAAACAGTTATTAACATTCTAATCTATACTATTTTGTCGACCTATACTATTTTGTCAAAATAAACACAAAAAAATGACTTTTTGTAATTCTACAAATAAATGTAAGCATCACAACATTATACTGAAAACAGTATGAAAAATAGGTAATCATTTTGAGATCTGCATTTACAAATGAAAAATAAAACAGTGTTATTAAATTATTACTGTTAAGATTAACCTCTCCTCAATATGTTGCATGATTTGACATCTCATGGGTCTACCACAAAAGGTGCAGGAGGAGTAACGTTAGCGCGCCGAAGTTTTCTGAAGAAAATATGTAAGTTATTGCTTGCCGTGGCAAAACTCGCCCCTCGGTGACAGCAAAGGTAATCTAAAAATAAAAACATGGGAAATGAGCATGCACAATTAAATTAAATTAAATTAAATATTACATTAAATTGCCAATATTATAAACGAATATCAATAATTTAAAAAATAAATAAATAAATAAAAAATTGTGCATCCCTAACCAGGGCTCGACAGTAAGGACTGCCCAGTGGCCCAAGACCTGTGTGAACGACGCTCGGGACAGGAGGCTGAACTGTCACTTGCCCGATCAGGCCAGTTGCTGTAGGCTATGATATCATAATTGTTGATTTAAAACCTGTTAACATTTGCCAGAGCGACGGCGCACTGAACGCTCATTGTTTGCATGTGTCATTGTTTTCTAATAGAATAAATGAAACGGGACAAAGTTAATCTTGACAAACTATATATCATTCTGAAGGTCTAAGCCTCAAGCATCGACGACAGATCGCTGTTTTTTCGATGGAAAGCTTATAAGGAATGTATTTTCTACATTTGTGTAAGCAGTACACATCAAAACATGCAGAATAAAAAAGCAGTAAGTTACGTACCAGATTCATTGTAATAACGAGCCACAAACGCATCCACTGCTGAAATCCCAGTTTAGTTAGAGAGGTACGGGTCCACAGAACAACATCCCAGCGAGCACTTTTAGTCCAGCGAAACAATAACGTTGTAATAAGGATGAATATTCCTTTGTTTACATTTCATTTCTTCTGAAGAGTTATTGTTCGTGTCTGTTATGGAATAAATTACGCTCAAAAACAGCGTCTTGGTGGTAAAAAACAACAACACGGTGTTGTAGCATACAGTTTTACAAACATAATGAGACCGTCCATGGGAACAAAAGTCTCAGAAAAGCGGAATATAGTTTATTTGAATTTGGCGCTCTCTCCTGAAAGCGTGACGCACGCTGTGACGCAGCTGTCATCTGAGCGGGGCGTAACTTAGCGATCTGCTTTTTCCATAAAAACCTGTTTGTTTTTTTTCTTCTACATTTTTATATGTGTGTGTGGGGAATGTGGCCGTATCTGCATGATTATCATCTGTATGGACGCACATCAGCGTGTTTATTACCGACTCATTGTGATTCAATGATCAGCTATTATTGATTATATGGCCCATCTGTTTGATTATCATCTGAATGGAAGCACATCAGCGTGTGATTACTGACTATGACCATGTCTGCCAGTATCAGTTTATGTCTGGCAATCAGAATATATACATACATATACAAACTATATACAAAGCATTTTTTTTCTTTTTATTTCCTTTTTTATTACTCAAATAATTATTTTTGTATTTTTTTAGTGCTCAAATAAATCACTTATATGATGTCTAAAATTCTGTCTATTATTTTATAATTGAAAAACTATGCAGGAATATGTATAATGACTAAAATAGTTTGTATAATTCTGCAATACATTTGGTGGTTATTTTTCCTCAAACAGGGGGGTGGGAGGACTATAAATAGTTTCAGAAAAAATATTGCAGGAATCTAATTTTTCATGGTATCTTCTTCAAATTTGAAATATGAACTCATGAGACATGTGGCTTTCGATCCATTACTTTTCTGGATTGCTCCAGGACTTATTTCATGTATTTGTATATGAAATAAAAAAAACATTCAGTGTGGAAAAATAGTTTTCAAGGCACGTCAGTGTCTATGACTTTTTATCTTTTTGAGCATTATCAACTCTGGATGATGGATAGTAAAGCCTAAAGTGTCTTCTTTCCAAAGATACCTAATTTGTTTGTGTAGCACACTTTGTCAGGAACTGTTACCGTTTTAATTTAGGTAGGTTATTTTCACCTGTGAGGCCCAAAATGGGGGGCGAATGTTAACAGGTCTGATAAGGCACGGTTCAAAAAGACATGATTGATGTTTGGTGATGAGTTTTTGGCTCAAGGTCTGCATTTAAAGTCAGACCAGAGGAGTTCAGCTGGGATTAGGACTTGGCTTTCTGCAGACCAGTCAAGTTCTTCCACACTGACTGAATCAATCATGTCTTTTTGAACCGTGCCTTATACACAGAGACACTGTCATGTTAGAATAGAAAAGGGTCCTGTCCAAACTGTTGCTATAAAATTAGAAGCACACAATTCCCTAGAATATCATTATATGCATAATATATATTATATACTCATAGAAATTACTAAAGTAGTCAAACATTTTCATTAGAAGGGGGTGACCCAATACTTTTGGCAAAGTGTATATCTATATATATATATATATATATATATATATATATATATACAATATCAAGCAATACAGCTAAATTATTCATTCAAAATTGTACATACCCACGTGCTCTGAAAAAAAGGTACAAAGCTGTCACTGGGGGCTGGTATATCTTTGTACTTTATTTACACCTAAATGGTACATAATAGTACCTAAGAGTAGTAGTTTTTGAAAGTGTACCACCCCAGTGACAGTTTTGTACCTTTTTTCTGAGAATGTATTACCACGTTCTGCTCCAAAGCTGAAAACCACGAACAGGCACTGCAAGATGTCAAAATCCCCAAAATGCCTCATTTGAGATTTTTTTCCTTTACCACCAAAAACTGAATACAGAGAGAATATGTTCTTATCTGCAACACAATACCCCATAACAGCACCAGGCAGCCAATCAAAACATCACTTTTATCTACATTCCTTTGGTCAAGCAGATATGAGCCCAAACCTGAAATCCATCTTCCTGAAACAGTATGTTTTTCCCTCAGAGAGATTCCAGCTAAAGACAAACAACAGATGAGTCATGCGCATGCTTGTCTCTCCATCCACCCACAGAAATACGGCACCCCTGTATTTCTCAGAGGATTCTACGAAGAGCAGGTGAAAAGGAGGCAGACACAGTGAGAAATGTGTTTGAGGAAATGGAGCAGAGAGCCATAAATAATGTGTGTGGAGGGGTGTGTGTCTGCAATGTCATACTCCATCAGAGTGTGGCCAGCTCATCGTGAGTCAAATCTCAGAATAGAGGCTGTGAGGTATATTGATGATATGTCATATAAAAAAAGGTTTAAGCCTATGCTTCACCAAAACAGCCTTGTGTTCTTATCCTGATGTGTATTTAGAGATCTGATCATCTCTCAGCAACATACTGAGAAGGTTTTGAGATATTTTGATTAGAAAATCTCTCCTACGACAGCTTAGGCTGTCAAAAGCATCTTGGTGAGGTGCGAACAGAACTGATGGGTATCTTCAGGAGTCTTAATTTCCTCGGCATACAAAAACCAAAAAGAGAAAGAGCTCCATGTAAGAATTGCCTGACATTTTTAGGTCAACTGACTGAACATTAAAAGCCTCTGCATAGCAATGGTGAATTTACAAGGTACTGGGTTGCATTATTGCACAAGAACATGTAAGCTTACAATGTTTTTGACCCAGTAAAGATATTAAGATTTATTTTATTCTATGTCTATATGACATATTCAAGCATACTGAAGCACAGTATCTGTGTAAGTTGAATTGCTTAATATACTATTCAACAACAAAAAATAACAAATAGCCTTATCTGAACCTAAATATTTGCTTTATTGCACACATAAAATTTCTTGCACACTTCAGCAGAAAACACCTGCCCTCAAATATTAAAATTGACCTTTGATTCTCCATCTCAGTAATTCCATCTGTAACCATTTGTAAAGCAGTTCATGTCTGTCGCAGTGACATTTCAGAGTACATTTTCTTTTTTTGCTTGTTCACACGTCCACAGATCAGTTTGCCCCCATGATATATCTCTATTTGGAGGCTAACACAATTGTATTGTAAAGCTTTCCAGATTTATATATCTCAACCTTTTACAGATATTAAAAGGACATTACAACGGGTGATTAAAGTTGCTTGTCAAAAAAAAAAAATATTTCACAAAATATATGTATATAAATAAAATTAAGCAAATTTGTTGGTTACCAATGATAAATGTTATCAATAATGGTAAGAATGCAGACAAAAATTGCAGCTAAAAATATCATCACCAATTGAAGTGGACAATCTGCTCATAAAAGAGCAAAAAAGGAAGATGGACAAAGGACACAGATGCTTTAAAGCATGACCCTGAGTGGCCTGACTTCCTCCACATCTCTTCTTGCTTCAGACATGCAGTGAAGGCTTATTTAAACTTATTATAGTGATCAAAGTCTTGTTTGTTTTTTTGCTTTTTGCCACACACACAAACATACGAATAATCTTCAGCCTACGCAGTAAAAAGAAAATCTTATTTCCAAAAACAATTCAGCCTTCTAAGAGCCTTCTTATAATTACTGTCAAATATATTAATTTATTACATAAAAGGTGGATTTATCGAAGTTTGCTATGTTAGCTTTTTGATTAATGAACTTATGACAATCTGTTATTCACATACAGGTGAATTTTTGTTATGTGGGGACTTTCCAGTGACTTCTATTATTTTTATACTGAGCTAATATGATATTTTACGAAACCTTGTGACGACATTTGGTCCCTTCAGCATAGACAAACCCTGCCACATACACGGCTTATCTGTGCCTGTTTAATAGTGAATATCTTCCATATGTTTCTCGGAGTAATTAACTGGTTTGTTTTCAGGTTCTGCTGCCGAGACTCCACAATTTTAAATCAGCCTTTTCTGCCCTCTAGTGAGGATATTGCACAACTACGTCTTAAATCGTAAAATCCTATCATATGAACCAGACTCGGACCAAAAATACTGAGAAAATTAAAATAAAAAGCAAGAAAATTTTAAATAAAATAAACAACTTAAAGCTCATATCTGAGACTGCCACGGCCTACTGATATAACGTTACAAACTATGAAAGGCCAAACTTACAGTAACAGAGTAAACGATCTTAAAACAAAACACGTGCAAATAAGCTAAACAATTATATACAGTGCTGTATGTCGAATTCGCAGTAAAACCAATTAATATAATAATGAAAAAAACTGCCATAATTTTTTTCCACTTTGAGAAAGCGATGATGCAAAAAGTTCACAGTTGTCCTTAGGAGTAATCATGTGATTTATGAACTATAACAACTCCAAAACTTCTAAAGCCATATGTGTAAAGAACTGAAATTGAAGTTGTGGTTAACTTAAAATCTTCAGAAATCTGACACTGCCCTCTAATCTTGCTCACGCTGTCGCATATTTAAATTTGGCGCGTGCATCAGAGTATGTTTACTGGGCCTACTGTAATTTATGCTAAAAACAACTCGGCAAATGAGTAGAAAGTCCGAGTACAAGGTACTCGCGAATACACTACTGGCCGCCTAATGCCCATTTTATATGTTAAAGTCCACAAAGCCGTAGAGTATTCACGAGCGCCGTCAGTTTTACCTGTAGCGCAGTGATACCCGAC
Organism: Barbus barbus; assembly: GCF_936440315.1. Taxonomy (NCBI): domain Eukaryota; kingdom Metazoa; phylum Chordata; class Actinopteri; order Cypriniformes; family Cyprinidae; genus Barbus; species Barbus barbus. The sequence continues at coordinate 19,494,961 of NC_136758.1, forward strand.
TGTGGCTTTACGCCACCACAATGTATTTGGAGAAGGAGAGCAAAGTTGGCCATTTGGGACATGACCTTACTGATGTTTCGATATTCCCTCGCTCCGAGGTCATGAAGGGAAGGATATATCAGTGTATGCACTGTGAGGAGGTAAGAAACTATTATTTGGCATTCGAGCAGCATATAGCCTATGTTTCATTATACTGTATTAGACTTTCATCATTTTAAACACTCTGAACATTCACAGTCTTTGTTAGGGTAATTAAATATTTTTACAGGAACATTTCTAAAAATGTAACATATAAGTGATAAAATATGGTAAGCTGTTATAAAATATAAAATATGTTATTAATATTAGTATCCATGTATAATATTATCATTGACTTAGTTTGTTACATAAAAATATTTTTAATCTATTTTTATCTAAGTTTATTTTTTTACCATCACCAGTTCTCCAGACAAATTATTGGGTTTTAGAGAAGCAATTATAAAAAAGCAATATTTATTGAAATTCAGAAGATATCAAAGTGGAATTAAGTTGCAATGAATCTATTCTTGCCCTTATCTCTGTACAGTCACAATAACAGATTAAAACATTAAAATTACATTACATTGACATCAGGTTTCATTCACCCAGTTCAATGTCCAGGCTTTTGTGCTCAGTTTCCACAACCCTTTATATTGTCCTTTATATTACAGGTCCATATCTTCCAGCAACACTAGGCCCTCTCACATTCTCCTCAGAGCTAAAACACTGACACTTTTTATTAATTGTCGTTTGTTGAGTGTGTATTCATTTTTGACCCCTATCTTTTCTGTTTCTGTATCCTTTCATTTTGTAGAAACACCTTGGCTTCCAAGGCCTTATAACAAATACATTAAATAAATTGTCTATTAATTTCTTAGTGGGCATCCTGACCAAATACTCTCACAGTATCAAAGTGCAATAATGTACGTGTCCAGCACCAAATAACCGAGGAAAAAATAATAAAAATAAAGTCAGTGGTATCACTATATAATTGAGTATAATTGAAAATATTTTTAAAAAATTGAATTTTGGCCAAAGGTGATACCAGCCACCCAGCATTGGCCTAACAAATCTAATTTAGTTTTAAATTTGAGTTCTGTGTCACTTTTTTCTAATACAATAATACATGTCTGTGCATCCCCTCTCCTTCAGGGCTACATCCATAAAAAGGCAGGATCCCTTAGCACTTGGGCCAGGCGCTGGTTAAAAGGCTCGTAGAAGCTCTGCAGGATCTCCTTGGTTATGGGCAGCATTGGGCCAAGATTTCGATTGGCTGGTCGTCTGGTGTTGGAGGCGGGGCTCTTTGTGATGTCTGCTTCCTTCTGCAGGGTAAGAGGTCCTGTAGAGTCAATGAAACCCGGTCAGTGATATAACAGATTCTTGCACTTATTTGTACATAATGACAAATTTCTGAAGACTTCAGAGGTTAAACAAACAGACACACATTACTGTAACAAGTATGTAGAAGCATGAAAACTAACTCACCCAACTGTAGAAATTGAAAGACTCTCCGCATAGTGACTTTTCGGTTGGCAGCATGATCCTCAAGTCGTAGGATGAGTATCTGCTCTCTACTGAAAACACTCAGCCAGTCCAGCAGGTATATGACATATAGTCCCACCTGAAGCCTCACCTAGAATAAAAACAATAGTTATTGAAGGGAAAAAAGAAAAGAGAAAAATTAAGAAAAATGATTCTGTATCTTCATCTTGAATTTTTGTGATTTTGTCATTTTAAGTTAAGTATTAGGTATTAAGTAGTTAAGTATTTTATAGAAATAAATTATTTAAAAATCATCTTTTGGCCCCCTCCAGTGGCCCCCGATCCCCTGGTTAAGAAGTCTGCATTAAGAATATCTAGTGAATGCATTCATTTCATGTGTTCACCAACAGAGGGACCCAAAGGCTCAGTATAACATTTAGCAGTGTAACAATCCCTGATTCAGTTGTATAACAGTATTTTATGCACTGCTGCATCATATGGTGATTATACTTACTATATAGTTTTTAAAAGTAGCTTCTGATGTAAACATCTTGTGTAGTATGTATTTATCATGCTGTATTATAATACCAATAAAAAATTATCCAACTGATGAGCAGAAGTTTAGTACAAATTATAATTACATAATTAATTTTGACAAATTTTATTATTTATTCTTGATATGTAGATAATATTTTTACAACCATCAAAAATGTTAAAATGTCCACCACATTGTTCCCAGATAACTTTATGCCAATAAATATGTACATTTATTATGTGTATTGATGTTTGGCTCCATTTTGAAGAATATAGATAAAATCAGAGAAATACGGTATGTTAAATGGCTTACTAGAGTTCACAAACTGACATTTGATTTATTTATATGAAAGTACCAATTCTGCATTCTGTGTGTTACCTCAGTTCAAATTCAGTTCATTAAATCAAAATCTAATAGACATCCTCAGTTCAATTCTGGATGGTGCACAAGCTTCTATTTGCATTATATTACATCCAATTTACCAGACTAAGCAGCAATGATTCAGCAATCCAGACTTTTGCTGGTTCATCAACCAGCTTAAACAGCTTCAAAGCCATAAATCAAACATTCATGACTTTAATCCCCAGATCAGTGCAACAAAACAATGTATACTTCACAACACATTTAGATTTCTCTAAATTTGCTTTCATTTCAGCTTCCAACAGCTTTCTCCAGAGGTGAAGATCATCTACGGGCTGCACGGCTTTGGGGAACAGCCAGAACAGCTCATACCCTGGTGGGTATATCTTATCTATGCGGCTGCACCTGGTGGCTGAACCAATTACATCATATCAGACTGAACAAAATCTGACTCTGACTCATACCAGCCGCTTTTGGTGCTCATCCCTAATGAGAATGACCAACTAAAATGCTTTGGTGAGTATCGTTCAGAAGATCTGATAATATTTTAATGAATTGTAGGAATAGTTTTTTTTCGCAACTTGACAACCCTTGGTCCCCAGTCACTTTCTATGCATCATTACACATAACATCTTTTTTAAATCACACAGGTTCAGAACAACATGAGGTTGAGTAAACAGAATTGTACTTTCCCTTTAAGAGAGCAATAGCAAATTAAATATTCACATTTGATATGATTATGATTCATACTGCACTCACAGGCATCAGGTTGTTGAGAGTGGTATTGTAAATGCAGGAACGGATGGACCTCTCAGCCAAGCAGCCCTCAAACAGGTGCAACGACTCTGATACTCGTTCATGAAAATCCTCTACAGATTTATTAGCCATGCCAAAATACAGATAGTCTGAGTAAAGCCTGCTCTCTCACACGCAAATACACACACACACAGTGCACAAACACAATAAGAGGTAAGTGGACAATCTAAAAAGCATTATACTGGTTATGATATCCAAACCATAAATCATTATTATATCTTATTTAAACAGTGGAGTAGTACCTTTCTACAGGGTCTCTGAGCATCACAATGAATCTGGCATCTGGTTGGACAGCATGAATGAAATCTTGCACCAGAAAAGGAGGCTCCACTTCCGTTCCGTTGTCGTAGAAATAAACCCAAGCGTTATTGTCCCACATTGTGGATGCACTCGCCTCACCTGTCAATCATAAAATGTGTTAATTGCTTTATCCTAACCAACTTGATATTTCATTTGAAGACTGGCTTAATCTGATGAATGTTATTAGTGATTATTTATGACTGGGTTGTTTTGTTTTTGATTTAGTTGATGTAATTTCTCAGGCCTCAGTAGACAAAGACTGAAATTTCTAATATTATTTATTGTTATGAGTCATAACAAGAGGACAGACCTTGACCATAGCATCTGGCATCTCTAATTAGAAAGTCTAGATGATGTGTATTTAATTTGAGCACTTCATCATCATCATTATAGAAAAAAACACAATACCTTCCCAAACTGGGGTTCGAGAGGGAACTGCAAGGGGGTTTCGAGTTTATGAAAAGCTAACAATTAATTATATAGTAAAAATGTAAAAAATAAAATAAATCTAAAATAATTTTAAAATAAAAACAAATCAAAATACAACATTATTTTTGGTTATTTTTAGTTTTGTTTTGTTTACCTTACTGTTAACTGATGTCGGAGAACCGTGAACATGAGAAAATGATTGAAATATTAACTTAACATGAATATATAAAATCTCACAGGGTACTTCAAATAAATATTCTAGGTAAAAGAGGTGTGGCTAACAAAACAAAGGGTCTACAACTGAGTAACTAAACCTAAAAAATTATAGAAAAAAAATTACCGATTATGATGTCGACTTTTCTGTGGGTTTTGGAAGAGTTGCTTGTCAAGAGATCTTGAATCTGATTGGCTGCTTGGTCAAAAAGATCCAGGTAGTCATTCAGTGGATAGGGGTTATGAAAACCATTACTCAACCTGATGATACCTTAAACCAGGGGAATACAAAGTACAATTATTTCAGTTGTAAAATTGCTTTCAACCAGAATTGCATGGCAGCTGTTCTGTAGCTGTATAATTTGTGTAATAAACCGAATGTGATAAACATTAAGCAGATGCTCTGCATTGCAAGAAAATGGGACTGGTGAACATTTTGCAGACTTTTAAAAGTAGACCATCTAGCATCATGAATTCAAATTTTAAACCCTGTCATTTATCTCTTACGTGAAACTCACCAAATCTCTTTCGTGTCCACCAGTGTGGCTCCTTCATAGTGGTGAAATGGACCTCTGGATGTAGCCGTAACCGGTCGTAGAGATCCGTGGTGCCACACTTGGGCTGGCCGATGATGTAAAAGAAGGGTAGGCAGCGCAGGCGATACTGTCTACCTGCATGCTGATGCAGGTGAGCCGGAAACGCTCTGCGCAGGTGGTCGTATATTGCTTGGAAGCGCTTTGAATAAAGAGCATACAGGTTTTTCCCATAAGGATCAGCTGTGACATTCCCAAAGAATTCTTCATACCAACAGGGGTTCTTGAGATGGGGAAGAAATTTGCGAGGAATTGCGGAGAATATCTGTGGACGAGAAAGACCAGAAGGCTTATACTAGCAAACTAAGACTTGACAGAGCGCAGTTTGTAGTATGAGCTGTACAAAGTATTTATGTACAAAGTTTGTGGTCAGTAAGGTTTATAATTTTTTTTATTAGAAATGTATATGTTTTTAACAAGGTTGCATAAAATTGATAAAAAGTTACACAGTTGTTTTCAATATTGATAATAATAAATAGCATATTAGAATGAATTCTGAAGGATCTTTTGACACTGAAGACTAAAGTAATGGCTGCTAAAAAAAACAGCTTTGCCATTGTAGGAATAAAATACATTTTAAAATGTATTAAAATAGAAAACAGTTCTCTAAAATAAGATTTCTAGATGATGTTAATGTTAAAATTCACAGAGACAATCAAATATGCCATTTTTTATTTACATGATATTTTAATTGTAAAGAAAATGAAGGTATTAGCATGTTTAGCAATTTAATTCAAATGCACATACGTTTGGCTCTTTCTCTCTCACTTGTCTCAGGTCAGGCACTCTTCTCTGACTGAAATCCACTTTGGCCACAATGCTCCTCACCACCTCTCTCACAACTGTGTAGTCTGTAGCGAAGGACAGATTAAGGGGCAGCTGAGCCGGATGAGACTCCACAGTAAGGTGATACGGTGATGGTGTTAAAAAGAGCCCTTTCTGGTCCCTCGTCAAGATGTAGGACGCCATGATGAGAACGGTGACCATAAGTCCGAAAAGGAAGCTTAAGATTTTGATTTTCCGTACAGACCCGAGTGTCCACGTGCCCCATGCTTGATGTTGTGCTCTGTTGTTCTCTATGACAGTCAATACACCAGTCCACCTGTCGCTGGGGTGCAAACACGCAGGCTTTTTTTCATACAGGCCATTGAGAAACCCATGCCTGTGGTCCATTTTTGTGTGTTATGTTAGCTGTGTTTTCTTCACATATGAAGTGAATCCCATCGATGTGAGTTATAGTTCGTGGTCTTCATCATAATGCTCACACGAAGTGGACCATAACCCAAAGGAGCCGTGTTTTGCCAATAAAATCAGCATCTTTCATGCAGCAGATGCCGTGTGGCTTCAGGTCATTGTTGATGATGGGATGTTTGTGGGCAGGAAGACAGACAGTGGAATGAGCGGGCAGGCTACCCAGGGCTTCCCACACGCGTGGTGAGGGGCAAGATGTGTTGGAGACGATTAGAGCACTCCTTCAATTTAGCTTGACAGCGCACCAGCACAAACACAGTGCAGATTTGGTTGTCAAGGTCACAAGCGCCCCAACATCAGGTCTGTTCCTGCAAGACAAAAAAAGCAATAAACTGTGAATACACAAAGACGGTTCATTGATTTGAGTCTAGGAAGCAGTGGATGGTGGTAGTACTCTGTTTCTGTCTCTCACACATGCCAGTAACTCTGTGATGGGGTTTGGATAAGCATCAGAAAAAGGATGGCAGGAAGATCACACAGGCCACAGACTGTGTGGCATATGGTGTGTGTGGGTATGTATGTGTTTGTGTGTTGTGTGTGTTTTGAAGAATTTAGGGCATAATCCATTCAGAAATGATAGCCTCAGGACATGCCTAATTAAGAACACAGCAGACCAGCTGCAAGCTAATAGATATTTTATTTGACAGCCTCCACTCCTTCTTTCTCTCTCTCTGTCCTATTCTTTCCTTGTCTTCATTACTGTTTTTTATCGTTCTTGGAAATTCTATAAATGATTCAAGAAAGCAGAAATCAGAGCAAAGATCAGTGCTATAAACAACTGAAATGGAGATGGAAGTGTGCGCAGGTTTGAGGGGGACCCTAATTAAGGCCTGAACACATGAAATGGAAGCCAAAAACAAAAGGATGGGTGGCTTAAAAGCATCTTTTTTTTATTAGACATACAACTATACACTATTTACACGATTCAAACTTTTGGGGTCGGCAAGATTCTTAAATGTTTTTGAAAGACGTCTCTTATGCTGACTAGAGCTGCATTTATTTGATCAAGAATACAGTAAAAACTGTAATATGGCAAAAAAATTTATTACTTTTCTATTTTACTCTATTTTAAAATTTAATTTATTCCTGTGACGGCAAAGCAGTAATGCTCAAGTGACATTTATTTAAAAAATGTTTTATGTCAAAATAAAATCCTGTTTTTGTGAATACAGTGATACTTTTCAAAAGAACAGGATTTATTTGAAAATAATTTGTTGTGGTGAATTTCATGCAACCTTGCTGAATAAAGTACTAAATTCATTCTTTCAAAAAAGAAAAATATTTCTGACCCCAAACTTTTAAATGGTAGTGTGTGTCTAGGTTTGATGAAAAGTGTCACAAAAGTGTTATAAAAGTTGTGGTAGACAGAAATTGCATTTTTCTGAGGAAGCAAACAGATAACAGCAAGCCACTTAATTATCGTATGCAATATTGACAAAATATAACAAATATTTTTGTAAATAATCAGAATAATGAAAATTGCATGTAAAATTGGAGTAAATAGGTTTTCTTGTGTCATGGAAACATCTTACTGCGATTAAGACCTTATTGTAATTATTGGAAATAATTGCATTATATATAATCATATTTATCATTTCATTATATGTTTTCATGTCACAAATGTATCACATTAATTCGTTTAAAAATAATAACGACACAAGTAAAAATCTATATCATGCCATAATAATCTTAATTCATCTTATTATTATTATAATCATTTTCTGTATTTTGTGTTTGGTAAAACTAATGGCTTTATTCTTGATAAATATCTGAAAGTGAATGTTTAGGGCCAGCAAGTTCTAATTATTTATCATCCTTTTAATTATGTGTTTATATTAAACTCAAGGATGCTTTCTACCCATCTCTTCCTATGAATGTCATGAGTCAGGCTGGGAAACAAAAGACAAAAATGAACAACAAAGCATTTCTCCTCAATGTAGACCTAACGACTTGTTATTGCTGAATGTGCAGGGTTGGAAATTCTAGAGCAGGGCTTTTGAAAACCTAAAAAAAAAAATACTTTCTTCCTTTTATTTGGGCAAATTAAAGGGCCTGTACTAGGATCATCTGGTGGAGGGTTTGCCTTCATCATGTCATCAGACAGTTCAGGGCTGTTATTTACCGCCTAATTGTGGTTAAATTTACCTTGGGGAGATCATTAACAGAAATGTGACTCTCCCGAAGCCTACACAGACCACAGTAATCCATGCTGAACTAATAAATAGTTGTGGGGCTCATAAATTATAGATAATTTACTATTTGTGCAGGGAAATAAATGGTTTGTATAATGCTCAGAGAGAGAGAGAGTGAGAGAGAGAAATGGGGAGAGATTAATGAAAGAAAAGAGACGGAAGGTAGTCAGAGAAGGACATGTGCGTTCCCATGGAGATGAAGGCAGGTGTCATTGATCCGTGTTGCTATGGAAAATAGACTCTGGGAGTATTTGTATTTGTACGATGACCTCAAATGACAATCCAGTGACATCGGTAAACCGTAGCATCGCTGTCAGCATGGGTGTCTATTTTAAGCACGAGCGTTAAATTTCTGATGACTTTAGCACGGAGCTGGGCTGATGTTTGCTGTCACTTTAAATATATTTCAGAATAACAAACCCAGCTCTAAGTGTGGGGAGGTGAGGCATCTGTGAGCGTGTTTTCATTACAGATCTAACTGAAGTAAAGGAGGAGTCCGGGACAGCGAGAGGATGCGTTAGTGTTGAAATGAGCACTCACTGCGGGAACGCCACAGCAGTCCACAGCTCAATGATTCATTACTGAGAAGCTCCATCATTATGTCTGTCAATCAAAACCACAAGTGAGGAGCTCTACAATGTACACATGCCTATTGATGCTTCTGATGTTGTTAATGCAAAGCTGAGACAAGCTTATTACAGGTTAAAGGGATAGTTTACCCTAAAATGAAGGTTTTGTCATCATTTACACACTAATCAATGTGTCATTTGTGTGCAATTAGTGTCACCAAACATGATTATGACAATAATGACTTATAGTTTAGAGTTTACTCATCATCTACTCACATTCATGACATTCCAGTCCTGTATGACTTTGTTTTCTATATAGTAATTCATAACAGAATTTTCATTTTTGGGTGAACTAACCCTTTAACATTTTCAAGCAGGTTTCCAGAACACTCACCGATCTTCCATTGGTCAGACAAACGAATAGTCCCACCCCCAAACTCAAACCTCTTACTGAGCTATTGTTGCTATGTAAGGTTGGTTGATGGAAAATGCAAAGATACTATCCTACACTTGAAGGACTGTTTGATGTCAGGATGCTGTGATGTTCCTTTATGAGAGTGCTGCAGGACATCTTTCACATATTTCTCTCTTTACCCCCTTCCTCTTCCATTTCCAGAGTCATATAAAGAGGGTGGCAGGGCTGTCAGGACCACTGCCCCCGAGCACAGTGGCTGCTCTGTCTGTGCCAGCCAGTGCCATGACTAACGGATCAGAGTATGCAGGAATGGATCCGGGTGGATGGAAGGGAATGCCAAGGATCTAGGAAGGAAAGTAGCTTAAGTTGGAGCCCACAATGTAGCATGTGAAACATATTGTGGATGCCTTTGCATATACAGTGGCCATAAAGAATCTATCAATTTATCTATCTATCTATCTATCTATCTATCTATCTATCTATCTATCTATCTATCTATCTATCTATCTATCTATCTATCTATCTATCTAAATATGCACTCTATGTGAGTGAGTCTGTTTGTAAAAGTACAATCCAGCGCTCCAGCTCAAAGAAGACACAAAAAGCAAAGCGTTTGCTCTCATCTCGTTCTGAGTTAATCTGAATTCTCCTCTAATACACACAAGCTCAAAGACACACATATAGACTAACAAGCACACATTCCATTTGTGCAGTGTCAATAGAGGGAATACACGCAGGGATAACATCTATTCCACAGTCAGTACAAGTGAGAGGAAATGAACGAATGCCGCAGCCAACAGAGATGAATAATGAAGCTCAGTGGAGCCGAGTCTGAAATGGCATCAGTGAGTTATATTAGTATATACTTATTGCATCAAACTGAATAATCTGTGCTAAATGCACTTGGTTATATATTCATTGAAGTCACCTATTCAAAGCGTTGTGGCTCTTGCTCATTTTCCTTTTAATCTTTTCCCTAATCAGTTTTTTTCCTAAACTTTCATTAGGAAAGGAGAAACAGGTTTAGTTAGCTGTCTGGTTAGCTGTTTGTGTTTATACCCAAAGATTGCTAATGCATTAAGCTGTAATGAAATACCAATGTAGATCCAAAAATGCTCAACAAAACATTTTGATACAGTACATAGCAACTTTCAGAGATCCAAATGCTTTTATTGTGCTTTTTGTTTTGTTTTGTTTTTTTAATTAATTAACAATCTGAGAAAAAGTTTGGAAAAATCAGCTTGAATGTCTTAATATTTAGTTTGCCTATTTTTTATTTATTTATTTTGCTTCTAGAAATATTTTATGTCAGAACAGTTGCTGCAGTCATTGACATGCTATAGTATTTTTTTCCATACTGTGGAACTCAGTTGGTTACCAACATTCTTCAAAATATCTACTTCTGTGTTCAACAGAAGAATGAAGTTCATATAAATTTGGAATAACATGAGGGTGAGTAATGACAAAATTTTCATTTTTGGGGGAACTATTCCTTGAACCCCATTATATTATCTAGCATTATCTGTTTAAAATTAATTATTCATAATGTTCATAATGCTAAATAATAGTTGAAAGTCTGGGACATGTATCATATGTTGCATGTCTTCAATATTACTGCATGATTACTTGTTTCCTGACTGTGCTGATTAAATGTCCTCCAAATGAAATGGAATAGAAAGCAAATACTTGGTGAGTATCAAAAGACTTGAAGATGATTGAAGGCTCTGGGTACAAGGATGTGACGTGACATCTGACAAACACAATCCAGAAAAAGCCTTGGGAGTCACAGTTTAATTAATACAGTCACTCTGTGAAAAACCTCAGATGCTCTAGTTTCCTCCTCAACACTAGACAGCATATGAAAATGTCTCTCCCTGAAGAGAATGGTAAAATAGACAAAAGATATATAAATTAAATTCACCCTTAATAACAGAGAGAGTGTACCCTAAAGTGATGTTGTTCCAAACATAACAAAAGACGCTACTGTTTGCCTAGTGAAAGCCACTGTATGGGCAAAAAGAGTTGAAACATTGTTAAAAATATCCTAATTTGTATTTTGTTTTAGGGTGAACTATCCCTTTAATATCAAAAACTGGTTCTGTGCGCACCACATGATCTATCACTGTAGAGCTAGAAAACACTTTGACAAGTTTGATTAAACAAGGCTCAGTAGGAAGTACTATATGGAATCTGGAAAGACAAATTAGGACATTGTAGTTGTAGTATCTTTTTTCTTACAGTTATAGTGTGCTGAATTCATGCATTCAGCAATGATTTTTTTGTGCTGAATGTAATTATTAATAAAACAATTGCATATCAAAATCTCACAAGAAATGAATTTTCGTAATAAAGTAATACACATCTGTGTTCTCTGTTCTCCCTTTTATCATTGTGACATCTTACCGGCGTAAAACCCTAATCAGATTAATACCTGTCGTTCAGCCGTATTAATTATCACACTCAATTTCTTTCAGGCTTGAGAGATCGCTTTGTGGGCGCAATGTAATCTATTTGCGTTGACACTCCCCTTTATCGTGCACTTTATCGAGACACACCCAAATTACATCTTCAATCAAGGAAAGTCCACAATAACTGACAAGATCCTATTTTGCATTCACAATTTTACTAAATCTGTGGCTAAATTCTCTAAAATCCACATGACACTAAATTACAACACTGTGCACTTTTGCAGCAGGTCAATAAAGCCTGAACGTTTCTCATTAAAATGCTACTTGCGTTTTCCTAAACTGATAAATGCAAGGGCATAAATAATAAGGCAGTTATTATTAGCGACATCTTGTGTAATTTGGCACCCATCTGGCAGACAGATGCGCTTATGGGTGATGTTATGTGAACTCTTGTTGAAGTAGGCCTTTCTCAATGCTCCTTTATTCCTCTTTCTGATACTCCAGCATCTATATATGATGACAGGCTCATGTTCGGTTTGGCAGATTTGTTTTGCAGCTTGAAGAAGATGTTTGTGTCTCAGCTCTTGAAACATGAGGCATGTGGTTTGCTGTTGATTTCAGACTGTTGATGGAAGGCTTTATTGTGTTATGCTGTGCAGCGTGTGTAGCACAAGAGCAAGGAGGCTGAGGAAAGCTGTTTATGTAATCCACACTGAAAAGAACAGTAGCGCAGAAGAAAAGAAGTGTAATTAAACAACAGAGATGAGAGAAGAGAAGTTCCCTCAGGTGCTTCATTCGGCAGCTGTGTGAATAAACACTTCTCGGTTATGAGGGAAGAAAGAGAGATTGAATCGTCTTTATTAAGATGATTACAATGGTATTTTTCACACTCTTATTTAAATATATTATTAAATTTAAAAAAATAAATAAATAAATAAATATTTATTTTTAAACAATTTAAATTATTTTATTTTTATAAAAAAATATTTTTTTTTATTTTATTTTTTTTTTAATTTTTTAACATAATTAACAGCTCTCTGGCCATGTGTTCAAATGTTCTGTTTCCTGACAATACACCGTTGAAACACCATTGTGTGCTTGATGGGAAAGTCAGGACACTTCTTCCCAGACCTTTTATGTCCCAGATACGCACACAGTACAACAATAGATCCAAGTTCCTCTTGCCAGTTAATCAATAGCCTGTTCTTTGTTACCATCCCAATGCACAATTCACAAGGATAATATGTAGCAAATGTCAGCAGTGCAGTTGTGCATAAAAATGTGAAGTCACACCGATTCTATACCGTCAGATAACAGCCACTTGAATTTATCTCATAAATAAGCGATGTATTGGACTGGATTCTTAATTAAATCTGCTGCCTGTGACTTACAATATAAAGAGTTGAGATACAAATTGAAAACAGAGGGATGGGAGATTCCTTATAGAACTCTTAAGAATCCTTTCTTATTTGCTTTATTTTTTCTCTCTCTCATCCTCTTCTTTTATGTTTCTCCACCCCCGAATGCAGGTTATGGAAAGCAGCTTTAATTTTCCTTAAAAACAAGGTTTTACGTATCACAAAATATCCTTGGTTTATTTTCCTTCTCTTTGTTTTGTTTATATATATATATATATATATAGTTTATTCAGAACTTCACTCTTTAAACCAGGGTTTTTCAAAACTTTAGTTTTTTTGTTTTTTGTTTTTGCCAAAGAACTCTAAATATAATATTTTCCTTGCAACCGATTTCTTTACTAAAATATGTAGGCAGCTATGTATTTTCATGTACAGTATAAGATCCCATTAACATTATAAAGACAACAGGTTGTTATTTAATTAATTTGCAAAATACATTTTTTCTTTTATTATTTCAAAGACACTATTAAAATATCTGGAATTTTTTGTGACATATTTATATTATATATATATATATATATATATATAATCCATTATTGGATTTTTCTAATAGAATCTATCTATTCAGGGAAGCCCATTTCAGCCACAGGTAAAGAAAACTAAAAAAGAAAATGTCATTGCAATTTTATATATGGCAATTCAGACTTTTTTCTCACAATTCTAAGATATAAACTCTATATTTTTTCTCTGAATTCTGAGTTTACATCTCACAATTCCATTTCTTGGGTTTCTGAAACAGGCTAAAACGCTAAAAAAGGTAAATTGCATGTTTATATGTCACAATTCTAGCTTTTCTTTTCAGAAATGTGAGTTACAAACATTTCATAATTCTGACTTTTTTTATCTCAAAATTGCTAGTTTTTATCTTGCAATTCTAACTTCCACAATTAAAAAGTTTGACCCCAGCTGGAAAACCCTTGCATTAAATGAACACAATAGTAAGTTAGATAAACCTGTATGTATGTAAATTACTTTGATCTGCCTACCGATCGCTTCGTGCATGGCAGAAATGCTTGAATATGAAAGATATTAAAATGTAATTTGCAGCAATCACAAATTAGGATTTTGGTAACAATTTTAGAAAACAAACTCGACAGACAGCACACTTTGTTCTCCCCTTTCTCAGTAGACCATGCTATTCTGAACCCAAACAATGCAGCCTCTTTGACCAGAGAATGCCATCGGCCTCGTCCTATCTTGGGATAGTGGCTGGCTAATGTTCCATGCATCATTAAAGAGGGCAGCAGACCAAAGCTCTTGGCACAGATGACCAGAAGAGAGAGGGGGAGAATTGAACTCTCTCCCTCCATTGATACTGCTGAACAATGTTTATGTTTCTGCTCCAAATAGACATGAAAGACTGAGTGCAGAACTGAGCCTCAGGGGGCCTGACACCTCAAGTAAAATCATATTAGGATTTAATCTGATCTAATTCTGTGCCTGTTGATAATACCTATTCACTACCCAGAGCAGGTGCTATAAATACCTTTTATTGGGGGAAGGGGCAATGGGAAGGCCAATGACTCCCTGTTTGTGGTTTGCATAGTCTTGCATAGCCAAATCTCTGATTAAAAAGAGGTCTGGTCCTCATTGCAGCCTATTCTAGTGAAAAACTATCTACTGACAGGAAGAGAATGTCTGACCGGCTTGCTTACTTTCCGTAACATAACAAAATTAAACACTGAAAACAAATCAGAATCAGAATGAGATTTATTGGCCAAGTATGTTTACACATACAAGGAATTTGTTGTAGTGACAGAAGCTCCACAGTGCAACAGAAAGACAGCAACAGGACAGGACACCGATAATAAAAGAATAACAACAAATAACCAAATAGGCAATGTACAAAGCAGCAAAAACACAATATATAATATAGACAACTATGTATGTACAGGCCAAGTATGTGCAAATTAGAAATGAGAAAATAAAAATAAAATTAGTGAGTGTGGTGAATGGATAATGTATTAGTTGTGTGTTCCACGTTTATTGTTGAGTGTTCATGAGATGGATTGACTGAGGGAAGAAACTGTTCCTGTGTTTGGTCGTTCTGGTGCTCAGAGCTCTGTAGCGTCGACCAGACGGTAACAGTTTAAAGAGGGATTGTGCTGGATGTGAGGGGTCCAGAGTGATTTTACCAGCCCTTTTGCTCACTCTGGATAAGTACAGTTCTTGGAGAGTGGGGAGGGTTGTACCAATGATTCGCTCAGCAGTCCGGACTACCGTCCGTAGTCTTCTGAGGTCAGATTTGGATATATAAAAATATGTGCCTGTGTGTGTGTGTGTGTGTGTGTGTGCATGTTTATGTGGTTTATGAGGACACAAATTTGTATAATGACATGGGTATGACAGAGGTATTACAATATGAAGGTGGTTTATGAGGACACTGCCTATGTCCCCGTAATTCAAAAGGCTTAAAAAACATACTAAATGGTGTTTTTTTGAAAATCTAAAAATGCAGAAAGTCTCCTGTGAGGGCTAAGTTTAGGTGTAGGGCAATAGCACACACAGTTTGTTCAGTATAAAAACCATTACGCCTATGGAGAGTCCCCATAAACCACAAAAACCAACGTGTGTGTGTGTGTGTGTGTAAATTCATGATCATGTTAATTTCCTCTATTTTTGTATTTAATTTAACATTGCCATCATCTAATGCTCACTTACTGTAAATCTTTAATAACACTAATAATTTATAGCAAATCTCAAAATGAATGTCAGTGTTTCATGCTGTACATTATAAAATTATTTTAAAAATATGTTTAAAAAAATAAAAATATATTTAAAAATATAAAATAAACTTTAACTGAAATAATATTTTAAATAAATATTTTGCTTATGTTGATGTACTAAAATAACTAAAACTGAAATAAAAATGAATGAAAACAATAAAAAAAATTTACTAATACTTTAAAATTAAAGTGAAAACAAATATATATATATATATATATATATATATATATATATATATATATATATATATATATTTATTTAAAAACTACAGTAATTCAAACTATTAATAAAAACTACAATAGTATTTCAATGACACTAAAATGACCCTGGTATTCTGTACCGCTGTTTTACAGCTGAACTTGAAGTTATTTGATGAACTTTGCAACATACAGATTGTTATTTTCCTGTTTATTACTATGAAGCTGCTTTGACACAATCTGAATCGGAAAACTTTGTAAACATGACTGTGGTTGCAGGTGGACTGAGTAAAAAAAAACTGTGTGCCCTGAGCTGCACAAAGCCAGCCAATCAGATAGCAGCTTGCCAGATTGTGAAAGTACATTCCAGTTTTGTGTCCAATATGCATCAGACGGTCAGTGAGCGGACTGTGGGCGGTCCGTGAGTGTGCCGCCTGTAGCTGAGACTATGTTTAGGATTAGAAGAGCATAGAAATGCAGAGACAAACTGCAAAATCGAGTTCTCTCTTTGCTTGGAATGAAATGAAGATGGGTGTTTAAGCTACTGAGCCAAGAAGACACTGGGCAGGAATATGCATAAATAATATACTTCCCTCAGATTTAATCTTATACAGTAGCTATAGAGTGTTGCAGCCAGGAAGTACATTACAGTAGCTCGCTAAAGTTCATTTTTTACAGTCAGTACGTTCATTTTTTAACAGGAAGCATAAATCAGGCTAGCCTTATGTAAGCTTATAACATAAAAACATTATTTCAGGAACAAACTGTGCGTAAGAGTAAATGTGTGTTTGTATTTTCAAAAAAGTAAAGCAACGTAACCCTAGAGGCACCCTGTATGATGAATCATCTTGATGGAATGGGCCATCATCCTGAAATTCACTCTGTCTCCCCCTCGTACTCTGTTTCTTTTCCTCTCACTGGCCAGAATCCCTATTATCAAAGTTTTGAAGTAGTTTTGAAGCATTCAGTAAATTTAAAATCCAAATTAAGCAATTAGGCAATAAACAGGAAGCAAGTATTGCATGGAGTAAGTAGCACGTCCATTACAGTAAATGTCATAAGGTCACTTAAGAGTAACCAGAAATATTTTATGACTGAACTCAGCAGACCATTAACACAAGCTCACTATAGTTCACTGAGGCAGGCAGACACATCTCCCTATTTGGCGGTTTCAGACAGGCTCACACCATTAAGACTGGCTAACACAACACAAGAGATTAATTCCACTCAGACCGACACCATTAAGACTAGCAAAAAGCACTCATGCAAGTTAATGCTGCATACAAATGGCTCTACAACGGCACTCATGGTCTTCTTTACTTGTAGGATATGCTGTTAGCATGTCTGAAATACACAACATGGCTGGAGGCAACGTCGGTTTATATTCCCACGGATGGCCAAATAACTGACTTGGCTGATGTTAACAATTGGTGAAGTGTGGAGTGAAATATTTTAGGGAAGCATCTTCGCTGTTGCTATAGAGTTCACTTAACTCTGCAGTGGCTGTGAGTCCTGCAAGGCAAAGAGGGCCTGAACAACAATGATTGATTCGAGTTTGAGAGTTTTAAGGTCACAATTTGTCATATGGATGAAGTATGGATGTAAAATGCATTAACTCCACAGGCAGGAGATTTCAACCCTTTCCATCATTTTTAAATTTATATAAATTTTATAATTGTATTTTTTATATATTCTATATATTTACTTATATTTACTGAACTCCACAAGATGCAGATTTCCATGATCTGAACACTGTCATCTTTAAATTTATATAATTGTTTAATTTTATGTTTTATATATTTATATACATTTATATATAAGTTTTTTTTTTAAGTATATACATTCATATACTGTATTCACCACCATTCAAAAAGTTTGGAGTCAGTAAGATGTTTTAATGTTTTTAATGTTTTTATCTTTTATGCTCACCATGGCTTCATTTATTTGATCAAAAATACAGTAAAACAGTCAAATATTATAACAATAAAATAACTGGTATTCTATTTGAATATATTTTAAAATGTTATTTATTCTTGTGATGGCAAAGCTGGATTTTCAGGAACTGTTACTCCAGTCTTCAGAAATAATTCTAATATACTGATTTGGTGCTCAATAAACATTTATTATTGAAAACGGTTGTCATTTTTTTAGTTTTTAATATTATGAATTTACTGTCACTTTCAATCAATTTATGTCCTTGGATGAAACTATTACATTTTTTTTTTTTTTAAATTTTGAATGGTAGTATATATATATATATATATATATATATATATATAGATGGATAGATAGATAGATAGATAGAGAGAGAGAGGGAGAGAGAGAGAGAGAGAGAGAGAGAGAGAGAGAGAGAGAGAGAAATACATTATATATAAATATATGTATTCTTTTTATAAGGCATTTAAACTGTTTGGAACCAACCACACAGTTGACTCAAAACTTTATAGTTCCTGAGATTTCCAGCCCTTGACTACTAGCCCTGTTCTCTCTCTTGTAGAATGATAGTAAGGTTGCTTGATTTAAACTGCTTTTAAAGTTTTTAAAAGATCTCTCTTTCTATCTTGCACAGACCACACAATATAAAAAATTCAAAGCTGTGTAATATCTGATTTGCTGGGGTATGAAATTGCAAAAAGAGAGAATGGAGAACCTTTATAGAACATAAATCGTGCCAGCGAACAGATGACATGAGCCATAAATAACTGAATTCTTTCTCATTTGCTTTTTTTCCCACTTTCATCCCTTTTTATTTTCCTCAAAGGTTATGGGAGGCAGCTTTCATTTTCTAAAAAAAAAAAAAAAAAAAAAAAAGAGGGGGTTTGCCAGGGGCTGGTCACAAACAATCACAAACTCACACACAGGTAGAAAGATGAAGGAGATATTTGCATGAATACACACACAAGCACAAACACAGCTCCATGTCAGAAGCCAAAGGGCCTCTGTCTACCTGTCAGGCCAAGTTTTGCGACTCTCAGAAGAAAAAGGAAGAGAAATGTTAATAAAGGTCTTGAGCCCTATAGTGTGAGGCCTGAGAGACCCTGCTGACTCCCACTACTGAGTTTCATTACTGCTGAAAGCAACATGAACACTATATGGAAAGCCTCCATAATATAAAATGTACTCTTATGGCATTCCAGAACAAATTGCATATTTTTATGTAAAGTTATGATGATGAAAATGATGCTTCTGTTTTTCTTATCACAGGCCAAGCGAACCATTAAAAAAAAAATTGTGCTCAATGACCGTGACATAAATCTGATATGCAATAAGAAAATTACATTGGGAGTCTTTTGATATGAACAGAAAATAATGCAAAGTGACTGGATGCAATATAGATACAATACACATAGTGCGAAACACTATTTGCTTTACCGTATAAACAGAATTGGTCCATTATAACAAAAACAAAGTAGCAAATGTAGCTGTTGCCTACTACAATGCCAAAGAAAAGTCTGAAGGTAAGAAAAGGTGAGTGCTAAAATGTTTACTTGTTAACATAAGTGCTGTATTTTGTAGTAAAATATGATTGATTTCATAAGAAACACAAACCAGACCCTTCATACTATAAATATTTTATGCCATGTGAAACGTAAATGTGTCTGTGTGTGTATAAGAGTGTGTATATGCGTGTTTGTTTGACTATGGGTGTATGAGTGCGCTTGCAGGCATAGGGTCAGACTGTCTGTGTGTGTGTGTGTGTGAGTAGGCAGACAGTGGGTCAGAGCGATGAAGGGTTTGGTTGTTGGTATGGATCACATGTTGACTCAGTGCTGAGTTATATATTCTGCAGCTGTTAAGATCTGAGCCTAGTGAATGTCTTTCTAAGGAAGAGACTCTCCAGCCATCCAATGCACACCCCTTGTGCCAACAATTACTAATACATCACAGCCTTGTAGACACTCCAGAGAGCAGTAGCCATGACAAACATGAAAGCACTCCATGGCAATTTCCTGAGGTAATAGAGCAACACTTTCATTTCTAACATATCTGCAACTAAAAAACAATCAATCCAGCCTATTGAATTCTCAAAATTATCCTAACCTTCACTTTAAATCGCTCTGAATT
This sequence comes from Barbus barbus, assembly GCF_936440315.1. Taxonomy (NCBI): domain Eukaryota; kingdom Metazoa; phylum Chordata; class Actinopteri; order Cypriniformes; family Cyprinidae; genus Barbus; species Barbus barbus. Next base: position 19,514,949 of record NC_136758.1, read on the forward strand.
CACACTTGTTATAATTAACCAGAAACACAAGTGTGTTTAGTGTGCTGTACTGTAGGTGCCTAAAAAAAGAGCAATAGTCAATCCTTCCAAAAATTTTCCATGGTAACCCTAGCATTCACAAAACACTTGCATCTACAATAACTGCTAGTGTTAGTCATCATCACCAAAAAAAAAAAAAAAAAAAAGATTGATAATTAACCCTTTTTTCCCCACAGACTGTGAAAATTGTTAAGATTAATCACATCTCTTGAATTTTCATAGGTTTTTAAATCAAAATGATCATATTGTGAAAATGTGTTCACAAAACAATGGTAGCCTATTTTAGCACTGAACCAACCAACCCCTCAACCTGCAATAGGTTGGTATAAATGAACAACATAATTTTGGTCAGTAATTAACAAAAGTTAAGAGTCTAAATATTTTGTGACATGAATTTATGTTGTTTGCAAGGACTTAAAGTGATGTTTGTTGCACAATAGGTATTCAACAAAGAGTGGGTATGGTACCAACCGACCCAGGTCTCGTCTGATTTAGCTATACGGTGACAATAACTGCAATTATGGTATTTTGGCGTAAACTGTGGTTACCATGGTAAATGTTTGTAAGGGTAATAATGCAGTTGAACTTGCCTGAGGTCACACACAGCGAATCTTCTGTCACAGCAGCATCCCATCGATCTGAATGAAACACTGTCCGTGTGAAAATCCTGATGAGAGCCGCTATTTATGAAGCGTTTCTCAATGGACTGGTTTTAGAGATCATCTGTTTGACGCTTTATCATTCAGTCGGTGTCAGATGGAGAGTCGCTATATAAAAACCCCTCACTGTCATCTAATATCTGAGTAAATCTATTAGCTTGATCACACGTAAACCCTCGGACATTCCTGTCAAAATATATTATACTGTCACATTACTTGCGTAGAAAACTTACCTTGACAACTTGTCCAGTTTTAATATTCCAGTGAACGCGTGTGTTTGCGTTTGATGGCGATAAAGCGGACCGCGATACAGAGAACTTTCTGAGCGACTGAGTTGATGAGAGCCTTTCTGTCTGTTTTCAACCACAATGCCCTCTCTCTCTCTCTCTCTCTCTCTCTCTCTCTCTCTCTCTCTCTCTCTCTCTCTCTCTCTCTCTCTCTCTCTCTCTCTCTCTCTCTCTAGGGGTTCAGTCGGTGGAGGGGGTGGGATATTCTGCTACTGATGTACTGTGCTCCTACCGATCCCAGCTATTTATGAACTCAATCTACTAGATATTAATAATAAAACAGAATAGAATGAGCAAAACGTTGGGCTAAAGCATTAAACATGAAGGGGTAGCTTGTTGTTCTGTGAAAAGGCATAGGCCTACGACGTTTTTTGTAACATTGAATCTGTTGAAATGTGAATTTTGTGACAGTTTCGCTAAACAATATGTAGGCCTCAATAAGTAGCCTACAATGTATGAAATAATAATGTAACCTAAGCATAGACACCTCATATAAAAGTAAGTGTCACAGAAGTACAAGCAAATTTCAAAATTGTTTAATTTATTGAAAATGATTTAAACACAAACCCTTTCAGCAATGTTGGCATTTCATCATTTTTAATCTCCCCCATGTTTGTTCTAATTGACTGTCATGTTTAGCCATAGTTTATTCAGAAAACTGTTTTTGGCAAAGGAAACCAGCTTTGCACTGCACTAGTTATGTTTATGTATCTACAAGATTGTGTGTATAGCATTCACATAAAATAAACATCCTCCGCCTTGCTCATCTTCCCTTTGATGGATTCACCATGCACCGTGAGTTTTGTGATTGATGTTGTGTGTGGTTGTGCACATGGTAAAAGCAAAAACTTAAAACCTTTGGCAGACCACAGTTACTTTTTCCAATGGGAGAAAAAACTGAATGATTATACAAGATGAATTCACTGCAGTAGAGATGCCAGAATAAATCAGTGGTGAAAAGAAGCATGAGCAGTTTGAACAGAAGTCATTACATAATTGTTATTGATTGGTTTGAAATTGATTAGTCTGTTTTCTAGCATTCAGACTTGGCAGTTTGTCAGGCCACAAATGTAAGACAATAACCAAGAGTCAGTCTCTCCAAAATCTATTTAGCTGTACTGTGAGTATTCATCATATCCAGAAGTTATTGAGGTTTGTCCTCCTCATTCAGTAACTTTTCATTTGTCAAACTAAATATGGGGATGACAATTGAATACATTTGAAGGATAATAAAAGGGTTTATGGTTTGAGTGGTATTTATATGAATGTTTTGTTAAGCTGTTAAAAGAAAAGTTTTGCCATTTAAGTCTGTTTCAGCTCACAAAATAAACCACATTAAGGCAATTAGAATTGTATCATGGTTGATTTACTTATTTATTTAGTTATATATTCAGATGACCAGATAATGACCAGATGTTTGATAATGACTGTACAGTAAGTGCTATATTATCCTGCGTATTAAATTACTACTTATCAAATAATTAAGCATGTGGACAAGACATATCATTTTGAACTGAAATTACTTTATAATTTTATCTGTAAATTATCTTAAAGCTAACAAAAAAAATTCATTATATTTTATAAAATAACTGCCGTAGCAGAAAGACAAGCACTGCAGCAATATTATAATAAGTATCCGAAATCACATACTTTTGTACAAGCCTACTATATAGTAGGTGAAAAAGAGTATGTGACAAAAGAAGTATGTCCGAATACACAGTACTCATAAAAGGGTTCATTAAAATTCAGTGTACAATAAAATAATCTGTTGAGCTTTCTGAATTGATGGACCTTTGAATTATTGGGAAATCTACCAAGATTATTAGTCAGATTGACTCATATTCACTGACAAATTCACCAACACGTAAGGCCTCACATTGCTTGTCTTGCAGGAAATTTTTATTTCACTGGAATGGCACTATGCTGTGGTAAAACACATATTTGGTAATATTCCCTTAATGACAGAAATTATTCGGAAATGTAGTATTTTTTGTCTATCGGTGACTAGTTTGTTTCTATGTTACTTCATAATTTTCTTAGCATGATACGTTATGTGTGAAGCAATCATTTTCAAATATGTGTATAGACACTGACGGGATGACAGGATATCAGACCCCTGATATTTTGCAATAGAGCAAATGTGTAGCAATAGCACAGCAATCTGCTGCTGTGACAAAGACTGGAAAATGAGTCAGAGTTCAAACTTAAATCCTAAAACAGACCATCTCCTGTGATGCAACGATCTATCATTTCTGTAAAAGTTCTACTTTTTGTGAACCTCAGAAGTGTATATATTAGAGAATCCATTTGCATATATTTTGAACGCTACTCTGTAGGCCTAGCTTACTTTCTCGTATTTCAGAAACTTGCTATACTTGGTGTGTTTGTTACAGCAGCATGCTCTAGATTCCGATGCCATGTCTCAGAGCTAATCGCTCTCTCTTGCTCTCTGTCTATCTCTCCGTGTCTCCATCAGTGCCAGCATCCCACCTCTTCAAAGAGAGCTGCCCTCTGGGAAATCAAAATTTAATTCGCCGTAACGAATGGGATTTGACTAACACTGTCACATCCGCGTGTTTTTTCAATGGTCTGCTCTCAACTCAGAATCAGAGATTGAACAACTGGGTCTTGTCTCGATGCAGGAACAGATGAAATTGATTACATGTTGGATAATGGTAGTCTGAGCAAGTGAAATAATTCACCATAGATAGATAGATAGATAGATAGATAGATAGATAGACAGATAGATAGATAGATAGATAGATAGATAGATAGATAGATAGATAGATAGATAGATAGATAGATAGATAGATAGATAGATAGATAGATAGATAGATAGATAGATAGATAGATAGAGCATTTTATTAATCTAAAGAACATTTTTCCACTATAAAGACCCTTTTGTGCAGTGGAACAGTTTCGTGGATCCTAAAGGTTCTTCACAGAAGCATAGATGCCAATGAAGGACCATTATTTTTAAGAGTGTAGACCTTAAACTCGCTGTGCACTCGATGGACATCTGTTTGGGAGCCTGTGGAGCTATTTTCACATGGATTCCCCCCTTCTCTCCCTTCCTTCTGAAAACAATCTGAGTAAAATCCCTGAGAATTAAGGCAAATTTAAACAAACTGCGGGATTTCAACAAAGAACAAAATAACAGATTCAAGAATCCTCAAATGGTTAATAAAATCCTCAAATAACTGTAACCATCCAAAACCAGCTGGATTATTCTACCAGTTTGACAAGATTGTGTCAACTACAGAAGAGTGTAGCAAAATTACGATAACGATTAAATTAAGACGTTTTTAACAGCTTTTAAATGTTGTGTGATAAGATAAAAGAGGGCTGTTGTCCAAGGCTTGATATCTATGAAATTCTTTCCACTTTCAGTCTAAATCACTTGTGTTATGTTTAGACCCCTAAAGGACTGGGAGAGATTTACCATTGGGAGTGCAGCACAACAAATGTAAGAAAGCAATAATTTTTGCCTGAAATATACCATGGGATCACTCCCAAAGTGTTTGTCTCTAAAAAAATATATATATATACATAATAATATTCCTTGAATAAGCCAAATGCTCTTCATCCATATTCATGACAGAGGCATGTGTAATTTCATGGATGGGTGAGTTGTGTTTACAGTATAAACATCTCGTCTGAATGCTGATCAACTCGCCACTCTACTCTGAGAAATCCTGCATGTCTTGATGAAGCTGATGATGTTAACAAAGTCAATGAGGAATATCAAATTACTTTTTGATATTTCATTCAGGTCTTCTCTCTAATTTGTCATCAGGCAGGCAGCCCACTTGTCGCAAATGTTACCTGGGCACTTGATGAAATGTCAAAACAAGACACCAGCAGAGATGATTACATAAATCTCATTACACCACCCAATATTTTTACTCCTGAAAATGTATGACCATAATAATTTTTTTAGCATTCTGCATGTTTCATGCATCATTCAAAGCTTGCAACATATAAATTCAGGTGGGTTAGCCATACAGTGCCATTTCCTAACTCAACAACTGTTTAGAGAAAAGAGGTTGATTTCAGTAGAAAGTGTTTTATTTATGCTTCATCCATTGTTTCTGTTGAGTCTCTTGTCAAGCTGTTACAGATCTCAGCTGGGAGATTTGTCTGCATGGGGGCTGAAAAAGCAGAAAGCTCTTCTTGAATCTACGCTAAATTTACTTTCTTTCAAAAACTACAGCATGTTGCACTTAGTAATAGTGCAAAATAACCATCTCAGTCTAGTGTTGAAAATACAGTTTCACTTCTCACTGGTAACTGATTGTCTGTATACTTAGGTCAAGATTATAAAATATTTAACCACTGAATGCCACATATGACCAATCAGAGTCAACTATTTTAGAGAGCCATATAATAAAATGCAATAATCATACTTTCTTACTTGCTATAATTATACTTTCTTTCCTTTTGAAAAAGAGTTGTGGACAGAGCATTGACAAATACAGAAGAAAATGAACAAAAATGTGGTCATAAAGATAACCCTGTGCCATCCTCTCTTTATATTCAGGGCATAGTGAAGCCAAAGGGCTGAGAATGTATGCACAGCTGGAACAGTTCATCGATATTCCAGAAAACATTCCTGTGTGCTGTCACCATGAAAGAGTAAAGAAAAGGTAAGGGTTATAAATGTTTCAAAGGCCAATATAGAGGCAAACACACTATTTAAGCACTACATAAAGCAATAATATGACTTGACAATCGTGGTTAATGATTCTACTGAAAACTTGTCATATGAAATATTCCTTTGTGAGATCAATGAAGTGTCCTTTTATAACAAATAATCAAAATGCATATATTCAGTTTATTCATGCCAGAGCAAAGAAACTGCATGCATTTTTTTCTTTTGATTTTTTAAAATATATATATTATATTCATGTTTTAGGTGAAATGGTTAACTTCTGCAAATGACAAACATAAAATGCAAACTTTGGGCATTTCATATTATTTTATAAATATTACATTTTGTGGAAAAAAGTTGGCCGTTCTTGATCCACTTGAGCTTTTTTGAAAGGTCTCAGAATTTAATTGACTTGGTAGGCCTTAATCTAAGTCAGGTGATGACAATTCCAGAGTTTAATGAATACTGTAAGTCTGAGTCCCTCAGGATGTTTTGGATACGCTCAACAACTGTGGGTTCCTCTAAGGGACTGGCAGAAGATGAGAAAAACAGACTCGTACAAAGCAGAGGAAGCCCATCTATATGCTTCCTGTCTGCAGTTTTCATGGGCTGTAATGTAATTAAAGTAATGGACTTTAAAAGGGAATTTTGTCATATAAAATATGGCAGAAGAAATAGAACTTCTTGTACACTTACATCAAGAACAGTAATCTATAATCCTCTCATCAATACAAAGGACATGCAGGAACATTTAGGGGTTTATGAAAAAGAAAAGAATGTGAAGAAAACCAACCACTAAATTGGAATGGGGGAAGGTTGGTTATGCTTTGGAGTCGTATGGTAGCCTGTAGATATGAGAGGAGGAAAGAATGAATGGATTCTCCATCAACATATTCAGGAAGTACTGATAAGCAAGAAATAACAAGACAAAAATCCAAAACAGACCTCCATGAAGTACCTCACAAAATGAAAGATTGTAACAGTGGCCTTATTGCGAATCTATAAGGAGATCTTAAGTATGCAGTGGATGAAGGATGAGCGTAATAAGATTTCTAAAATAGAAGCACTCAGCAATAGCAAGAATAGAAACTTTGCTGTGTAAAAGAAATAGTGGAGGTTATAATGTCTGCTAAAATGGATATTACTGAAGCTGGTAATGTCAAAAATGTGCACGTTCCACATTCAGTTATTTTTTATTACAATTTCTCAATTTTGTTTATTTTAATTTATTGTATTATTTTATTTATTACATTTCTGAAAATAACTGCATTGTTATTCAGAGAAATGTTTGTTAGCATGCAGTGGAAAAAAATTATATGGAAATGTAATATATGACATACCAAGATATTGCAATATACTATAAAGTGATGTATAATTATGTAAGTTGTGAGATGTAAGTAACGCTATACAGTATATACAAAAAATCTGTATGTTTATGTAGGTTTTTGTAATACGTTATATGTTTTATATTTAGGGGAAAAAAAATGATATGTTTTACCAACATGTTTTAGGTTTTTAGGATGCAAATACACGTACATGACATATATGTCCAAAAATGTGCATAATTATTTTTTTACTTCATGTCAATATGTTTTATACAAATGTAGGCCTAATGTATGTGCATATAGGCCTATTGCATGTGTGTATGGGAAGAGCAACACAAAACATTTTGCTTCAGAGATCATGAGAAATACAAATCTCTTTTTTTCAGACAGCAAATGGGGGACATCAAATTATCAGTTTGTAAAACCATAAAAAAATCTTAACACACATTGCCGCTGTTTATGGATTTATTGTGTCACATTTTGTTTCACACACTCTATTACAGGATCCATCCCATCTGTCACGAATCTGGTCCGTGCAATTCCATTCATTCACCACCAGAGGTCCCCCGCTCACCACATGGACTTTCACACTACACAGCACATTGAACTCCATTTCCCATCATACATTGCACTTACGACACACAGCTGGCACCAATCTCTCATTACCCTGATTTCACTCACAGCTGTGAACTATCACCCATCACACACACACTTTATAAGCCTTGGACTTTCTCTGTTTCACCGCCGAGTATTGTCTAGCCTAGCTACACTACGAAGCGTTTTCTGGTCTTAGTTTTCTGAGTCTTGCCTTGTTTATCTTGCCGTGTTTGACCCTGCCCGTGTTTATTGGATTATCTCTCTGCCTTGCCCTGTCTGGATATTGTACGCCGATCGTCGACCCTCGCTTGTTCCACGGATTGCTCTGTCTTGCCTCTGCCATACCTGTTTGCTGTCTCCCGACCCTGCCTGTATGACCACGTTTTACAATAAAGCTTTGCAAATGGATGCGCACGTCTCACGTCTTGTCAGCCCCGTAACACCATCTGTGAGATGTCAGATCGCACAAGCATAAAATGTCCATATTTGGGGAATATATAAAAGAACAGTTGCAGATGCATTGAGTGCTGAGAAGTTGAAAGATCACAGAAATGTCTGTGTTCTAGAGAACAATAACCCCACTGACTTGTCAATTCATGCTGAGCTCCAGGTTGAGAATAAGGACACCACACATACTCTTTTGACCCTCCCTCTCTTGAGATCTCCATTCCCTTCCCCATATTCCTTTTTAAAAATGCTTGTTTACCATCCCACCACCCTCATTTCTCTCGCCCAACCCCACATCCACCACCTCATTAGTCACGTCTTCGTTTCCATTCTCTCTTCATTCTTGTGGTTCCATCCTCAGATGAGACGTCGCGTTCGTTTCTCCACAGACTCAAGTCCTCATGACTGTTTCCCCTCGGCTGCAGTTTTCCATCAAACCAGAAGGCCAGGAGGCCAAATGCTAATCTCAAACCAAAATCACTTTTCCTGTCCACACAAAACACCGCCGTTGTGGAAGAGAGATGGGTTGTGGAACAGAAAATGACCCCCCTGTTCATGGGTCAGAAATCCACGCAGCACTTCATTACTTCACAACGCTTTCCTCTGTTCAGACTCTCTCTTTGTGTCACCTTTTGTGTTCAAATCAGCTTTATTACTTAATGTAATTCTCAATGTCTTGAAAAGGAACCACAAAACTGGGTCTTGGGTTAAAAATTACATTAAATGCATGATTATCTCTATTAGCACAGTAACCCTGCTGTTTAAAATATTATGCATGCATACATTTCCATAATAGATGCAGCAACCTGAATGAAGTCATGAGCGGATGTTCATTATTGTCATGCATGCCAACAGCAATGAACAAAGTCATTATCTTAATCAGTATGTTCACCTTGTTTTCCAGTAGATTAATTTCAAGTAATTTAATTTACTTTCAGTAAAATTGTATACAGTATTATATAGATACATTTTTAAAAAACATGTTCAGAGAACACAAATTTAAATTGAACTGAATGTGAATTTAATTGAAATTATATGTTAGAATTTCTTTTATACTTACCCAAACTGCCTTTATTTGATTAAAATGCCATAAAAACTAAAATTTTGAAATATTATTACAAATTAAAATAGCTATTTTAAAACATTTTAATGTTTTATTTTATTCCTGTGATGGCAAAGATGAATGTTTACTTAAATTGTTTGTGGAAACAGAAGCCTTTTTATTTTGAATCAAAACTACAAAAGAACAGTATTTATTTCTAATAGAAATCATTTGTGACATTATAGATCTCTCTAATGTCGATGTTTTGATTAACGTAATGCATCCATACTGAATAAAAGTATTTCTTTTTTATTTTAAAAAAAACAAAAAACAAATCTTACCGACTCTAAACCTAACCCTAACCCTCTCTACATTTCAAAAGATTTATGTTTAAAACAAGGGGGAAAAACTAAAACATTTTGCTTGTGGTGTAAGAAAAACAGTTCAATTGCAGTTTTAAAAATGAGAGAATATTATTCAAAAGCAAGGCAAAAAATAATGATTAAGTAAATAATATTTTGTAGTGAAGCTGGATTACAACTGGATTACACCACTGCTTGTTCCAACACAAAAATTCAAATCCATTCAGTGCTCACATGGTTCTGATTTGGATAAATGCATATTTCCATCAACTAGTGAAGAGTTGTTTGTTTTTCTATCATCACAAATTGCTGTTGGGAAAATAGTTTGCTATTTCCTTTTGAAACAAAACTTGGATATCTACTGTGTGAGATATTCAAGATCTGTTCAATCAAAGCTTCTTTGATCATAATTTTCCCACAGGAAAAAAAATCTCATGGCTTCTGTTTGTCTTTTTTTTTTTGTCCTCTGCTGTTTGTTGAAACAAACTTTGTCTTCCGTATTGTTTTCTTTAATTTCATCTTTAAAAATACATTTAACTAACCTTACAGTCTCATAGCTCATTTAGATTACAGCTTTAATGTTTATTTAGAAAACGTAATATTAAACACATCACAACTCCTGTAATATCTGTGTTGCAATATTTCCCAGACATCTGTGGTGGATTTTTATATGAAAGTCTTGTTGCTCAAAAAAAAAAAAAAAAAAAAAAAAAAAAAATATATATATATATATATATATATATATATATATATATATATAAAAATAGCTCAGCTCTAGTTGTGGAATCATGAGTGTTACATCACAACCATGATGAAAAGTCATATTTACACCCTGCAGTGTCAGTATGACTTTACATGAGGTCAAAATTATTTTCTCTTTGGCCTCTTTTCCCAAAAGGCATTGCTGCAACAATCATGCTCAGAGTCAAAGAATGAATCTCTCAGCATAAATCAGAATATGTGTAATGGAAACCAAATGAGCTTCTAGCCAGTGTCCATATTTCATTTGGCAATGTGAAAATTTAAGTTATACTACTGGTGTGTGAGAAAGTGCATTGCCTGTTGTGAGCAATTTCAGCTTGGTCTCATCTTTCAAATCCAAAGAGTACAATTCAGCCTAACATGTTTTATGAATAATGAAATCCCCTTGCCAAAGCAGCAAGTTCGTCAATATTGCCATATCAATTGAGAACATTGAACAGGAGGATTGCACAGAGTCTTTGCTTGCATAGATATTGCAAGACATATTAAAGTGGTAATGCTCCGGTTACTCACGTAACCTCGGTTCCCTGAGATAAGGGAACTCCCGTTGCATCCTCAAATTTCATTGACGACTGCTAATGGGGAAACTCCTGTTTACTCTTTTACTGATGCCAGATTGGTTAACGTTTCTGTACTGCACAAACCAATGGCGCTTGAGGCCGCCAAAGGGGGGGAGCCGACTTGCTATATAAGTCGGCCCAAAGCGCCATTTTCATCAGAATCAACGACTGAAGCGACAGCCATTGAGTCGCGTGCAGCTATAGCACGGCCTGTTACGCAACGCGTTCCCTTATCTCAGGGAATCAAGGTTACGTGAGTAACCGGAGCGTTCCCTATCGAAAGGGAACTCCTGTTGCATCGTCAAATTTCCTTGACGACTGCTAATGAAGAGCGCATCGGGACCAGTAGCGCCATGCTATAAGCAGAAGCAGAACTAAGCCTGCTCCGCGAGCTCAGCTCAGGCACACTCAGAGTGGGCCCCATGAGTCCAGAAGTATCTAGGGTCTGCTTATCATAAGCCTTGTTCACCCGATTTGTAGTCGTCAATGAAATTTAACAACGCAACGGGGTTCCCTTTCGATAGGGAACGTTATTGTTGTTGTTGTTTTGGCTAAATCACATTTTAGATAGGATGTCAACAACAGCTTATAAATAATTTTATTTACTATGTACAGATAAGTGCAAACTAATATGTATTATGTTTATTGTTCTTTAATTCTAACATTATAACATGAATTGCAGTGAAACTGTTATACAGTTGAATTTATTTATACCATAATCCCACAGACTTTTAAGGCCATTGCACATTGAGTCCGCAATTTGCGTAAAATTTACGAAAGCTTATGAATAAGCCCATTCATAAGCCTATGGGAGTGTGGCAACTCTGTTTCTCAACGGCTCTGGTCCAAACGAGCCGTTCGTTGTAGTTCTTGAAAATGATTTTTTTTTAAACAAAATATTTCCCTTTGGAGTGGACTTTGAGATTTGTAAGATTTGTAATTGTAGATATTTTTATGCCCAAACATACACACTACACACTGACTAAAATTCAAAAAGTGAAAAAGCATAATAGGACCCCTTTAGTATTAAATATATAATTTAAATACAGCTCAATATAATGTCTACGGTTCAAACTGAGAAAAAAAACACTTTATAAAATGGCAGTTCAAGAGTTCACTGACATTTGGAAACAAAACAAAAAACTATTCTCACGTCTATGTTTATGGAATTTCAAAAACTTGTGTCACCCAGGGCAAATCAATCAAAACTAAACACACAGGTGCTGTTTTCCACCTGCTTTTCCCCTTGGTGATTAATAAAACATGTCTTTTTAGTTATATCTGGTAACACAGTCACACTTAAACACATACTAGCCCCGAGGTATTGTGAATCAATGTCACTCCTGTTGAGAAACTCATGACAGGTAACAGCAGTGTCCTGAGAGACCCATGATTCCAGTCAGAAACAAAACAAAGGAGTGTTCAAACTGGGGGGGGTTCACCTGCAATAGCACTACAGTCTTTTACTTTGGAAAAAGTGCTGGTCTGAATTGAACCAATGGTGACAGACAGGCCTGAGACGTAAGTGAGTAGGTCCATCTAGTGGGGAAAAGTGTAAACCAGCATAGAATGAACCTTAGACCAATGATCTGCTGTTCTGTGTTCAGTTACATCAGCTTACAATACTGTTTTTTACTGTTTGGAGACAGTAAAAAAACATTTCCATAGAAATTCATACATTCAGCAAAGACTTAAATTTATCTTAATAAAGACATTTATAATCTTACAAAAGATTTATATTTCTAATCATCCTGAGAAATGTATCTTAGTTTGCGAAAAAGAAAAAAAAATTAAGCAGCACAACTGTTTACAAAAATTAATAATAAGAAATGTTTCTTGAGCACCAAATCAGCTTATTAGAGTGATTCCTGAAGGATCATGTGACACTGAAGGCTCTACTGAAAATGCAGCTTTGCCATCAAAGAAATATTAATATTTCACAATATTGTTTTTACATATTGATTAAATATGTAATATGTAATAAATGCAGAAAAAAATTTATATGTATGTGTGTATGTATACATATACATATACATATACATACATATATATATTTATATATATATATATATACACTATATTGCCAAAAGTATTGGGTCACCCCCTTCTAATGAACATGTTTGACTACTTTAGTAATTTCTATGAGTACAAATCTTAATGTTTAAGCATATAATGATATTCTAGGGAATTGTGTGCTTCTAATTTTATAGCAACAGTTTGGACAGGACCCTTTTCTATTCTAACATGACAGTGTCTCTGTGTATAAGGCATGGTTCAAAAAGAAATGATTGATTCAGTCAGTGTGGAAGAACTTGACTGGTCTGCAGAAAGCCAAGTCCTAATCCCAGCTGAACACCTCTGGTGTGACTTTAAATGCATACCTTGAGCCAAAAACTCATCACCAAACACCAATGACTTGTACATAAGGGTACTGTCATTTTAGACACGTCCAAAAATGTTGCAACAGAGATGTAAATACAATTTTTAAATACATTAATTATGTTTCCATCTTTGTTGCCACAGTTTTGTTAGTGCCTTTTTCTGTTCTAAAGAAAGGGTGTCCCAACACTTTTGTCCTTATATGTCTATACAAGTCATTGCTGTTTGGCGATGAGTTTTTGGCTCAAGGTCTGCATTTAAAATCACACCAGAGGTGTTCAGCTGGGATTAGGACTTGGCTTTCTGCAGACCAGTCAAGTTCTTCCACACTGACTGAATCAATCATGTCTTTTTGAACCACTGTCATGTTAGACTAGAAAAGGGTCCTGTCCAAACTGTTGCTATAACATTAGAAGCACACAATTCCGTAGAATATCTTTATATGCTTAAACATTCAGATTTGTACTCATAGAAATTACTAAAGCAGTCAAACATGTTAATTAGAATACTTTTGGCAATATAGTGTATGTATGTGTGTGAGAAAAGAACAAGTTGTGCCAGTATTTATTTATTTTAAAAAAAGAAACCTGCCACAGCTCTCAAATATTATTTACCTTTATTCAAATAAGGTACATCAAGATTACCAAAGGGAGAAGGATTTTGGTGAATACTTTTGTGAATTTAAATTTTGGGCTGTCCTTTAGACAAAGCTATCATATGACTTCAGAACTCTTGGCAAATGGCATTTGTGGCATTATTTGGACTACTGTAATGGACTTTTTATGATGCTTTCATTGTTAAAAATAGCTTATTATACCACCCTCTGATCTACAAAAACAAGGAAAATCACATCGTTTTGGAACAATATAAGGGTGATGAATGATGACATTTTTGGGTGAACTATCCCTTTAGTACCTTTATCATTTAAATCACTCTGCAGTCGCTCCTGCTGTCAGCCTTAACTTTAGTTGTCAACATCAAATCAGAATTTTGACACCTTTGTAGCAGGAATTCTCTCCATGTTTCTCTTCAGCGCTTTGCTCAGCGTGTTTAAAATGATGTCTTTGTTGTTCAGAATGTTGTAGGTGGTGAGGCTGCTCAGCTTCTGGAAATCCTCTGGTTTGTATGTAAGGTTGAGAGTGGAGAATGGACTTGACAAACTGGTGAAATCAACATCAAAATCTCCTTCCTTTATCTCTGCCTTACCCTCTCTCTTCACTCTTGCCACACAAACACAATCACTTTTTTCATTGATAGAAATTTAATTGATAGAGTTGTGGCATTCTATGCTAAATTCAAGTGCAATTATGAATTAAATGAATGCCTTTTTATTCATATAATGAAAATCAGTGGGGTCCAATTATGTTTGGGATCTACTGACAATCATTGCATGGAAAAAAACAGCTGAAACATTCTTCAAATTATCTAAATGATGGTAGATTGCCCATTTTTGAGTGAACTACTGTTAAAAATTATGGTAATAGTAAAGGTTAAAGTTGCCGTTACTCCCCAGGAGACTTGAACTGTTTGAATGAGATATTGATCAGTGGAAAGTGAATCACTATGGGAACATCTGGATTCTCTTTATCTTCAAACACATAAACTTCCTTAATCGGCTCAGACTCCAACTTTTTGTAATCGATCTTTGGAAATGAAATCTTGCGATCAGCGCAATGCTCCTGAGTTTGCTTTATGACCTATCGACACACACGGAAACAACAGAATCTTATTTTCTTAGAGATCTTTCTCCTTGTAATCTGGTCTGGGTCCCAAGAGTAGTTCAGAGACCGAATGACGTCTGCACGTCTGTTAGAGCATAACACAGGAGGAAATCCTGACTTGATAACAAAAGCAGAGTCAACCAGGCCATGTGTGGCGTCTGCTGGTGTCAGGGAGTTTGGGAAGGCGTTTGAATGTGTGTCTGCAGAAAGTCCACTTTATAATTGATCATTTCCAAGTTTGATTAAACTGACTCAAAAGGGGAATAGCACTAATTAGGCTGTACTCGACAGCATAAATGATGTTCTGACCTTTCCATGGGGTGAAGTCACAGTTGTAGTTCCTGTGCAGGTGGAAGCCTCTAAGGAAGTTGAACACTTGGCTGATAATGGGGCGGCTGGTCAGAAAGACGCTTAGCTTTTTTGCCAAGTCAGTCTTCGGGCTGTCCTGAAGTGGGTCCGACGTTGATGGTTTGTCATCTGTGTCTACAGTTAAGGAAGAATGATATACTGACCCAGTAACAAGCCATTGTACCCCTAAAAAGTAAAATTTTTGCACATTTTTTCTAGGAGTGCGAGTTTGAATAAGGAACTAGGTTATTTTTGCTCATTAATAAAGCTGAAAGGCAACCAAGCTTTTGAGAAGCAACACAGGGACTTTTACTCACCGATATTGCTTTCCTCTTACCTGTGTGGTTCACTTCTTCCCCAGTTTTGCTGGCCCAGGATGGGATCACTCCTGTAATGCGACTCCAAAGCTGAGTCAGGCTCAGAGAAATAACACTGCTCCACATTCCTGCAAACACAACACATTTTGACTAACATTTTAAATACAACCAATCACTATCTCTAACTTTGAATTGTTTACCATTAATTAACCATTAATTAAGTTAAGTATTTTCATGTATTTACCCAATAGAGAGTAAATTCCAGTTTCAGGGAGTTTCTTGATCATGTGGCCGAGATAATATTCACTCCCAAAGTTCTGTGCAGGTATGAAGGCACCATATTTGATAAATCTAACCTGATATGGGGTGAACTCACACCATTCTGAATAAGAAAAGAGCAAAGAGAAACATAAGTACTTTTTGTTGCTCTCAATACATATAATTGATCTGGTGAGGAACAAACATAATTAACTTGTAGGATAGGAAGCATCAAGCAAATTAAACCAGCCAAAGTGAATTAAAATCCATTCTTACTAGTCTCTGTGGTACAGCCTGTCTTCCTATTTTTCATGTTGAGAGCTGTGTAGATGGGAAGAGGGTTCTGCCCCTTTGATAGTGCCATCTGCTGATCAGATAGTGTACCCATTTCTTTCTGAGGAAGCAAATGTATTTTGTTTCTATGAAATCAATGGTATTCAGGTACCTTTCCTTGAATGAGGTATTCTATAGCCAGACCCCACATGTCAATCAGAGATATGAGTAGTCCTTCTTTCTCTTCCATCTTCTCTTTGTAGTGCCGTAGCTGCTCGGGGGAAAATATACTGAACACACTTTTAGAGATCTCCTTCTTTACAGACTCCATGCCTCCATTTAGGTCATTGTTTGACCAGTTAGCATCACCATAAAGAGAAGCCATAGTCCTATGAGACAATGATGAAAGTCTGGTGTTTAATGACATGATCTCCAATGTAAAATCTGGGTTTTGGTTTTGAAGCAAAGCCTATACTTTGATGAAGCACCGATTTAGAAATAGACAGACCTGTAGTGCTCCTTATACTCACCAGGTGGAGCCAGACACCCCTGTGATGTAGCTGACCTTATCAAGAAGCTGGAGTTTCTGCAGAGCTCTTAGGCCTCCAAATGTGCCAGTCATCGCTCTGGTCCCACCCCCAGAACACACAACAGCCACCAATGGGACCTGAGCAGTCACATCACTCTTATAAATATATTTATTTTTCATAAATTATTCAATTATTACATGTATTAATTCAAATAATATAAAGAATAGAATATAAATTAAATAAAAATTGATGGGGAAAATAGTAAAACTGCATGTCAGGTGACTCTGCCAGGAAGTGTGTGTCTGTTGAATGTGTTTTGCTCAAGTTTGTGTTTGTTTTCTTGCCTTGCTGGGTTCAGGTGCAGAGCTGAGATTCAAAGCTTTCTGAAGAGCTTGTGACATGACTTTGCGTCTCTTCAACAGAAAATTATTTATGACAATTACTAATGTGCACTACATGGTTAATAACACCATTATTGTTTTCAGCTGATAATATTTTCACTCACTTGACAGTCATTTCAAACTCCACCAACAGCTTTCTCTTTTTATGGTTTTCTAAACAGAATTTTGACCTTCTCCACCTTTTTCATATGCCCTATGACACGTTGCATGAATTATGTGCATAGCTTCTGTTAAACTGTTAACAATCAGCTAATTACTGCACTATGAATGCAGTAATAAGTAATTTCAAAAACTGGGTACATTGAAGTCACATTATACTATTCATTCATTACTTATTTACCAGGGCAATGGAACAAATTTAGCCATTGGCTGACAATTTACCAAGTTTCTTGGGATATTTTGGGGATTAAAATTGGGTTAAATAACTATACTGGTCACTCGTATAGAATTACTTTGCTGTTATTCCAGCAATTTCACTGTTAGTGACAACACCAGCATGTCAGTCGTCACTTGTTATTCAAGAACAAGGGTGTAGAATCACTTCATACTCTCAGCTGAGATTGGAAGGGCAACAAAACCTTTCAGTCATGAAAACCTCAGTAATGTCAAAGTTTTTTTGCAGCTGTCTGAACAGATTTGCTCACCTTGACACCGCTGTTAACTCTGAAACCAAAGGTTTCACTCCATTTTGGTATATTACTGTTTTTCACAGTCTTGGTGCGATGGCAGCAGGTGCTGGCCGTGGGTAACTTTAAGACGACGTAGCAGTCACATTTAGACACTGGAGAGAGAGAGAAAAGTCTGAGATACACTAAGCACTTGTTAGATGAAGTCTGTTGTATAATACACCCAGAACATCTGTTTAAAAGCTTTTTTATAATTGTTTTATTTATACCACAAGTCACAATGTTTTTGAGGGCTGATGGACTCACAAAGGTCATACGACTACTGTCATACGATTGAATTTTCCCTGCAGCTCTGTGACACTGCAGGTTCCAGTACGGCATGAACTCTTTCTGTGAAACACAATGAAATTAAACTGGTTTAGACAGATGTTGCAGTATTTTCATCTGAAATTGTAACATCAACCTATGAGGAAGTAAAATGGCATGGAACATGTGAATTTAGTGTGGAATATGTGAAGTGAACTCTCCAGGCTATACTAAAATGCAAATATCTTTGAAAATAACTAAATACATTTATTTGATATATTTCACTGTATTGTTTTTTTATATATATAAATTGCTCTGCTTTCTTTTTTATAAAACAAATTCTCAAACTGATTCACAAAATAAATTAAAAATGATCTGTTTTACAAAAAACCTTATGTATGTAAGGCCTATGATGAATCAGTTCCAAAACTCAACACAAAACCAGTCCTAATTGAATAAAACAAGCTGACAAAAAGATTGGTACCAATATTAGGTGATAATATTGCATAATATGAGATTTATAAGATGATTTATCATTTTTGACCGGTAACACCACAAGTGTAACAAGGTTGAAAAACATAAAAAAAAATGCTTAAAGAAAATGAAAAATTTTTGTGGTGCAAGTAATTATGCCCTGTATGGAAAAAAGTCAGTAAATCTTAATCCAATGCAAGTAAAATTTTCAGGAGAAAAAAAATCCCTTTCTGATTTACATTGATTCTAAGTTACATTGGCCCGAATAACATGCTATGTATTTTATGTGTGGAACACCACTCATAATATGTGTCTACTACCTGATCACAGGGAATCGCAGCAAAAAAAAAAAAAAAAATCTTCAGTGCATAATCTTCAGTCATATTGGCCAGACTGCCATGTATTTGGAATACGAAGTCTGTGCTTAATTAGCTAATCAGAAATACCTTTGCACACTAGTGATGTCTGCAAATAAATAAAAATAAACAAATATTTTAATTAATAAATCAGGTTTAATTTGGTTGCCAAAGTAGTGGTCTTAACCTACTAAAACTGTTTTTGTTGTTAAAAATTGGTGCCTAAAAGTTTTTAAATAAAAACATAGTGCCAACATTACAACCAACAAAGTTATACAAACAAAGTAATTAAGTTTATTGCACTTTTTTGAACACTTTTAATTTAGTTACTTATGAAGAAAAGCAAGTTGAAATGACAAAAATGATTGTGATAAGTTCGATAAGTTTGTTTCTTGACAGAAACAAAGATGCTGTTTTAACAAAGTACTCACTGTTGACTTTAAATAATGTGAAGCTAATATTTATTAGTATATCATAGCAAACTATTTGTTAATTTAATATGACAATTATATATTAGTTATATATTAAATCTATTAAAGTGGAAAAAATATATATTAAAGTAGAAAACTATTATTTTAATTTAAATTGTATTTTTGATCAAATAAATGCAGTTTTGGTGAGCATATATAAGAGATTTTTCCCCAAACATGAAAAACTCTTACTGACCCCAAACTTTTAAACAGTAGTGTACATATGTAGCATCTGTTTATCTCCAAATATAAAATCTCTACTTGGATAAATGATTAACAAATGTTGTGAAATAATAATAGTTCACCAATGAAAGAAAATTCTGTCGTTTACATCAATGACTCACATTTCATGCTGTTCCATGCCTTATTTTTTCCCATGAAATGCAAAAGATGTTCTGCTCATTACCATACAATGTATTTTATTTTATTTATTAATTTATACGTTTATTTGGATAGGGACAATACAATAAACATGATTCCAGTCACAGACCTGAAAAAAATGCACTGCACATAGAGATTATAGCAGGTTTTTCAAAAAAAAAAATCATTACATGAATAAATAACCAAAAATTATTATAATAAAATGACTCTCTGTACCAAAAAACTAATGTAACAAACTCTTCATATAAAATCCTCACACATTACAAACAGAATACAGAACAAACATATGCACCTAGTTTTATAGACTAGAGTTATTATATTTATATAACTAGGTGTCCAGTGAGTTTCAAGCTTTAAAAATTACATAAAGCACCAAGAAAGTTGTAATATATGTAAGGAAATGAACAAGATGTGCCATTATTTACTGAAAACCTTCTCACAGCTCTCAAATATTATGTGTTTTATTCAAATAAGAAGGAGTATCAAGGTTGCCATGATGCCATGACCAATAATGCCACACTTGGAAAATGGTAAGTATGGCATTACTTGGACTACTGTAATGGACCTTTTGTGATGCTGTATGTCATTTTTTGAGCTTGGCAGTCCCTGGTCACCCTCACTTTTATTGATAAGAATAGATTATTGCATTAACCCTCTCTGATCTACAGAAAAAAGGAAATTGCACAGTTTTGGAACAATATGAGGGTGATGAATGTTGACATTTTTGGGTGAAGTTAAATATAAACAAAAATCACTCTGCAGTCGCTCCTGCTGTCAGCCTTAACTTTAGTTGTCAACATCAAATCAGAATTTTGTCGCCTTTGTAGCCGGAATTCTCTCCATGTTTCTCTTCAGCGCTTTGCTCAGCGTGTTTAAAATGACGTCTTTGTTGTTCAGAATGTTGTAGGTGGCGAGGCTGGTCAGCTTCTGGAAATCCTCAGGTTGATATGTAAGGTTTTGAGTGGCGAATGGACAGAACATACTAGTGAAGTCGATATCAAAATCTCCTTCCTTTATCTCTGCCTTACCCTCTCTCTTCACTCCTGCCACACAAACAGACAAAATTACTTTATAAAAATACACTTTGTAATCTATTATCTTCTTGCAAAGGGAGAATCTCTATTTAAGATACTTATAGGAATAGTTCAGCCAAAAATGAAAATTTGCATGGACAAAGCAGTTGGAATATCTTTTCAAATTGTCTTTTTAGTAAGCAGATGATGCTAGAATTTTCCTTTTTGGGTGAACTAGGCTATCCCTTTAATAACACCAACTTACAGGTTACAGTTGGCGGTACTCACCAGGAGACTTGAACTGTTTGAATGAGTTATTGATCAGTGGAAAGTGAATCACTATGGGAGCATCTGGATTCTCTTTATCTTCAAACACATAAACTTCCTTAATCGGCTCAGACTCCAACTTTTTGTAATCGATCTTTGGAAATGGAATCTTGCGATCAGCGCAATGCTCCTGAGTTTGCTTTATGACCTATAGACACACACGGAAACAACAAAATTACATTTTTATCTCATTCTCCTCATAATCTGCTATATCTTTGTGGTCTCCCTCACTTTGAAGTGGTCCGAGTCCCAAGCGTAGTTCAGAGACAGAATAACGTCTGCACGTCTGTTAGAGCGTAACACAGGAGGAAATCCTGACTTGATAACAAAAGCAGTGTCCACCAGGTCAAGTGTGGCGTCTGCTGGTGTCAGGGAGTTTGGGAAGGCATCTGGATGTGTGTCTGCAGAAAGACTTCTTTGTAATTAATCCTTTCTCAGTTTGATCAAACTGAATCAAAAGGGACTTAGCATTAATTAGGCTAAACTCGATAGCATAAACGATGTTCTGACCTTTCCATGTGGTGAAGTCACAGTTCTCACTGTAGTTTCTGTGCAGGTGGAAGCCTCTTAGGAAGTTGAACACTTGGCTGATAATGGGGCGGCAGGTCAGAAAGTTGCTCAACTTTTTTGCCAAATTAGTCATAGGGCTGACCTGAAGTGTGTCTGACGTTGATGGTTTGTCATCTGTGTCTACAGATAAGGGAGGATAAGAATTTGTCATTGTTTGCATATAGATTAAACAAATGCAAACATAAAACAGAATATTTGCCATTACAAAATTGTAATCACAACTGGTAATGTATTTACCCAGTCTGGGTAGCTTTAACTTTTTTAGGAAAACAATGTTAAGGAAAAACTGAGAAAAATGTTTAATGTGTAACTTGCTTGTTCTGATTAGTATCTTAGAGTTACAAATAAATTTGAAAAACTTAAAGGGGGTCATATGGTGCGATTTTAAGTTTTCCTTTCTTTTTGGAGTGTTACAAGCTGATTGTGCATAGATAAGATCCCTGAAGTTGCAAAGACTAAAGTCTCAAAACCAAAGAGATATTCTTTAAGACTCTGCCACCCCAAAACACGCCCCCCTCATTCAAAAACGCCTCCACATGTCTACGTCACGATGTGGAAATATTTGCCTAATGCCTCCCAAATGTTCACAAAGAAGGTGTGGTTTCAGTTACCTTAGAAGTGTTGATGAAGCCATGTCAGGGAGACGCTATGTGCTTCTAGGTGAAAGCTAAAGCACTTTATTTGGCCTTCCGAAAGTAGATGCATTTAGGAATCATTAAGATTACTTATAACAGAACAGCACAACCCAGATGTTATTACAACGCATTTTATGGATGGCCATTTGGTGAACCTAGGAGAGGAGGAAATTCTGACTTTGCTATGACAATCTGGCGCTTCGGAATCAGCAACTGTATGTTTTGTTATTAGTTTAAGTATTTGCTATTGACTGTTCAAATGCGGAGTTGTGTGTGTGTGTGTGTATGTGTGTGAGAGAGAGAGAGAGAGAGAGAGAGAGAGAGAGAGACAGGGTCACACATTACAGTGGAGTCAGCTGTCTTAACCGCGGCTTGTGTGCAAACACATACGAGCATCATCCCCCCTTTCGGGCTTGACCTGATGGTAGAACTAAGGACGTTATTAACTGCCTTTACTTTTATTTTGAAAGCTGAAGCTCGCGATTATGCAAAGGAGCGTTACATTTCCAAAGCAAGCTTGTGGTGTTCGGCCAATCACAATGCAATGTGCCAGTTGGCCAATCAGAGCAGACTACGCTTGTTGGAAGGAGGGACTTTGTAGAAAACGACGGGTTTGAGAGAGGTGTGGCATAGAGGACCTATAATAATGAACAGTCTTTGAAAAATAATGTGTTTTTTGAACATTAAAGCATGTCAACATATTCTGTTCAAATACACAAAATAATGACCTTTAAAAAAGCATCATAAGACCGCTTTAAGGTACTAATGTTTTCAGAAGCTTTATTGCATGTTTTAGTATTTATTTATTCGAATTAATTTCTACTGTTGTCTTTGAAATATGGTTAAAGTGTACTGCCAAATGTATTGAGAAGCATTCATGACAAACTAAAATATTTTTAAATGTAATTTGTATTGACACTTGTATGTCATGTATTTAAATATATTATTATATACTTGTAATGATTAAGTTCAAATTTAGTACATTTAAATTATATTAAATTTAATATCAAATTGCACATTTAACACATTTAAAATAATCAAGTACTTTACATGTGCTTGTTAGTCAACACAAACACAGTTGTACTTATTTAAAGCACGACAAAAGAATATTAAAACATGATTTAAAATGTAAAGCATTTAATTTGAGATCATTACAAAATGCACTGTACTTAAGTGTGTTAAGAAAGTAATGAAAGTATACTCTCTTTAAGTACACTTAAGTGGGCTTTTATTTCATTGTTTGTTTGTTTTTTTACACCTGAAGCACACTACTAGTGCATACTCAATATAAACGATTTAGCATACTTCTACTTTACAAGGAATAAAACTGAAAGGCAACCAAATTTTTGAGAAGCTGCACAGGGATTATTTGCTCAGGTGGTCTTATTATCCGTGCCTTACTCTTACCTGACTGATTCACTTCTTCCCCAACTTTGCTGGCCCAGGATGGAATCACTCCAGTGACAGAACTCCAAAGCTGAGTCAGGCTCAGAGAGAAAACACTGCTCCATATTCCTGCAAACACAAAACATTTTGAATAATATGAATATGAACAATTGCCAGTCATTTTCTTTAACTTATATATTTCTTTAAAGTATATATATATATATACTTTAACTTTATATCTTTTTACCCAATAGAGAGTAAATTCCAGTTTCAGGGAGTTTCTTGATCATGTGGCCGAGATAATATTCACTCCCAAAGTTCTGTGCAGGTATGAAGGCACCATATTTGGTAAATCCAACCTCATATGGGGTGAACTCACACCATTCTGAATAAGAAAAGAACAAAAAGAAACATGGACAACATATCTACAGTAAACACTTCTAGTTGCTCTCAATACAAGGAATTGATCTGTTGAGGAATAAACATAATTAGCTTATTAAACATAATGGACCCTTATCTTGTAGGATAGGAAATAGCAGACAAATTAAACCAGTCAAAGTAAATTAAAATCAATTCTTACCAGTCTCTATGGTACATCCTGTCTTGCCATTCTTCATGTTGAGAGCTGTGTAGATGGGAAGAGGGTTCTGGCCCTTTAATAGTGCCATCTGCTGATCAGATAGTGTGCCCATTTCTTTCTGAGGAAGAAAATAATTTCTGAAATTTCTGATGGAGAAATGTATTTGCATTTATTTTGCTTAAAATGTATTTTGCCTCTGTGATATCAAGGGTGTTTAGTACCTTCCCTTGGATGAGGTATTCTATAGCCAGACCCC
The DNA here is from genome assembly GCF_936440315.1 of Barbus barbus. Classification (NCBI taxonomy): domain Eukaryota; kingdom Metazoa; phylum Chordata; class Actinopteri; order Cypriniformes; family Cyprinidae; genus Barbus; species Barbus barbus. The sequence continues at coordinate 19,539,287 of NC_136758.1, forward strand.
ACATATCGACAAGAGATACTAGGTGTCCTTCTTTCTCTCTCTCTTCCATCTTCGCTTTGTAGTGCCGTAGCTGCTCAATGGAAAATATACTAAACACACTTTTAGAGATCTCCTTCTTTACAGACTCCAAAACCACATTTAGGTCATTGGTTGACCAGTTAGCATCACCATAAAGAGAAGCCATAGTCCTATGAGACAATGAGGAAAGTCTGATATTTAATGACATACAATATATACATACATACAATAAAATCTGGGTTTTGAAGCAAAACCAAATGAGAACTACTATTTTAGAGTTGGACAGGTCTGTAGTGCTCCTTATACTCACCAGGTGGAGCCAGAAATCCCTGTGATGTAGCTGACCGTGTCAAGAAGCTGGAGTTTCTGCAGAGCTCTTAGGCCTCCAAATGTGCCAGTCATCGCTCTGGTCCCACCCCCAGAACACACAACAGCCACCAATGGGACCTGAGCAGTCACATCACTCTTATAAATATATATATATATATTTTTCCCCCCATAAATTAATCAAACAAGCATCTGTCAGAACAAGACATGCCATTTTCAACTTATTTGTATCATAAGACCTGGCGCGGCCAAGTTCTAAATTGAATTTGTAAAGCTTCTTGGGTTGTCTGCTTCCTGTTTAGCTGTACAAAACAGCCGTTACATTGGTTGATATGGTAAACTGGTATTTCTTATCCTCATTTTAATATTGTTGTAATTATAAACACTGGTTTGTATAGCAAATAGTTTTGCCTTTTATTGCACTTTTGTTATACTTCTACCTAATGTGTTGGAATTATCATGCATTGACAGAAAATAGCATACATCTGCAGTGCATAAATGAAATTATTAATAAATAAATACATGAATTAATTAATTTAAAATAGTTATATAAATGAAATTAAACTTGATGGGAACAATAGTAAAACTGCATGTCAGGTGACTCTGCCAGGAAGTGTGTGTCTGTTGAATGTGTTTTGCTCAAGTTTGTGTTTGTTTTCTTGCCTTGCTGGGTTCAGGTGCAGAGCTGAGATTCAAAGCTTTCTGAAGAGCTTGTGACACGACTTTGCGTCTCTTCAACAGAAAATTATTTTCTTCCATTGGAATATCAAAATCCAGACGCACGTCCAACTTTTCATCAGAGCTTCAGAACACACACACACACACACACACACATGATTATTCTGAGAAATGAATGGAATCAGACTGAAACCAGTTGAGGAAATGTTGGTGGTTTACAGTGCTTTGTCTCATTTAACTACGATCAATTACACAGTTAAAATCATTCAGGTTTGGTTTATGGATTACATGCCAAAGCACTTTCTTTAAACTGTTCCTGAGCTAATTAGAAATGGGAGATTCAAATGATTTACCGGGTCTCTGTGCTTAGTTGCAGATCCACTTCATCCTAAAAGAGTTACAGTTATTTAGAGGTTCTTTTTCAAACATTTAAAAATACATGTCTTCCATTTGAGTTTATCAGTACCCACCTTTCCAATAGGCATGGAGAGTTTAATCTGCTGTTTGGCTGGTATTGATTTAATAGGAACTGATGACAGAATGTCTGCAATCTTTGGATTTATCCCGTCCACTTCTTCCCCAGCCTGGACAAACAACAAACATGCAAACACATAAAGAGGCATTATACACTCTCAGTGGTTAGTGATATACATGCTTGATAAATTGATTTGGTAAGAAATCACCAGTTTAATAAATGACACACTTTTGGTGGGATGAGACTAAACTCAGTCTCCAGGTCTCGGTTGATGTAGTATCGAATGGTCTGTGTGCAGCTGGGGTTTTCCTCAGAGCCTGGGATCAAACAGTCTTCCTTATACGCGCCTCGCAGTTTTAACATCATGTCCTTCTCCGCTGGGGTCAACAAATAGGAAAATTTCACATCATTTTGGCACTGTTCTTAATGCAGTACCTTAAAATGATCAAGGTCATACTTATATAAAACCTAAAACTTTTATTTTTGTTTTAAAATATTTACTGTTAATCATATTTATGGAATAGAATTATCACCTAAAATACTATTTTTACAAATACAATTTTCTCAAGCTTACAGTGGCTATTATAAATTCTCATATATATTTAAATATCTGATTGAGGTTAGTAAAAAGTAGAGATGTACGGATCTAAACCCAGAAATAACCCAGTGTTCTTCTATTTACCATTAGTCCTTAGACGTTTTTCCAACTTCACATCCAGTGCACAGAATGGACCTGCCTAAAAATGAGCAGGAAAATTCAGAGTGCTACTTAGTTCAACAAATATTTCCAAAGTTAGCTTTGTTTTATGGAAATCTGAGCTTGTTTATGCGCTGCTGAAGTATGTGTAAAATATACAGTCATAAAAATGTTCTTACCATCAGCACTCCATTAGAGAAGTATGGTTCAGGTTTCTCAGAGCTTGAAAAAGGAACGGATAAAATGACAGATTAGTTCAGACTGATGTAATTATAGAGATGTTTTTTTCATAAAGAGGAAGAAGACAATTATGTGGTTAATAACACTGTTATTGTTTTCAATCATTAACATTCTCACTCACCTCATGGTAACCTCAAACTCCACCCACAGCTCACTCTTTTTCTAGAAAAAAAGTGCATGACAATCAAAAAGATGGATGGGACTAAATCTATATTTGTAATGCTTTTCTTTCATCCACTGATTTAACATAATGGACACAGAATGCTTCCACTTCAAAGATTTTGTAAAAATAAAATAAAATGATAGTTTCATCATCAAATTATACACCTACCCTATCCTCTGTAATGAAGCATTTTGTTTGCTTTTGTCCAGGTGTGAGGTTATCGATGTCGAATAGGATGGTGGAGAAGTGGTCATCTTTCGTTAACCTGTCAGCATCAAATATGTGGAATTCCAGAATGTTCTGAGGAGACGAGAACAAAATGGTGAGTTTACTTTACCTCAAAAGCTCTCTCTCTCTTACTCTACACAAGATGGCTCAAATATAATGTCAAAAGTTTGCTTTGCAAACCCATAAAATCACATGTATCACAAGCACCTTTACATAAGTATAGCCTAGTACTAATTACTTTAGAAAAGCAAAACAACTCTTCTGGCTTATAATACATATAATATAACACAAAATTTGCTGAATTATTTTTTATTTCACAGGGCAATGCAACACATTTAGCCACTGGGGGGATTAAATGATTATGATTAAGTCATTTTTATTTGTATAGAATTGCTTTGCTGTTATACCAGCATTTGACTGTTATTGACGTCACCGGCATGTCATTCATCACTTGTTATTCAAGATCAATGTGGGTGGTGAATCACTTCATGCTGTCTGCTGAGATTGAAAGGGCAAGGCACAGTCGTAACAAAATATTTTAGTTAAGAAAACCCTGAGTAATAAAAGCAAGCACATTATTTCCCACTAAAAGAGGTTTCTTGCAAGTGTCCAAAGCTGATTTGCTCACCTTGACTCCACTGTGAACTCTAAAATGAAACGTCTCATTCCATTTTGGTGCATTACTGTTTTTCACAGTCTTGGTGCGATGGCAGCAAGCGCAGGCCGTGGGTAAGTTTAAGACGACATAGCAGTCACATTTAGAGACTGAAGAGAGAGAGAGCAAAGTCTGAGATACACTAAGCACATGTTAGATGAAATAAGTAGTATGCAGTAAATCAAAGTCGGCAAAGGCACACAAACACATAATACACCCATAACACCTGTTTTAAAAGATTTTTTATCAATATTTCACCACAAGTCACAATGTTTTTGAGGGCTGATGGACTCACAAAGGTCATACGACCGATTGAACTTTCCCTGCAGCACTGTGACACTGAGGTTCCAGTACGGCATAAACTCTGTCTGTGAAACACAATGAAATTAAACAGGTTTAGACAGATGTAGTATTTTCATATGAAATTGTAACAGCAACATATATAGTTTATGTAAGCTTATATGGAATATGTGAATTCATTTCTCTCATTTGAAGTGAACTCTTACTACTATCACTGAAAATAAAATATAGTTTAGAAACAGTTTTTACTGAAATTGCTGTAATAATAATAAATCTTAAAAAGACAGAAAGACATAAGAAACACATAAAATGAAAAACTGAAATATGTCAAATGTACTCCAATAAACTGTACATTAAACATGTATTCAGTAAACCATATAACATTGTTTTTTTTTTTCATTTAAATGTTGCAGTTTAGTTTTGCTGTTGTTGTTGTTGTTATTACATTTACACAAAAATAACTTTTTTAATTATCTTAGCAAAGCAAGCTAATTAGTCTTGTCAGAAAGAGGTTTAAATTTTACTTGAAATCATCATCCAAATAATTTTGAGTAAGCATAAAAATATTTGTTGTACAAAAGTGATCAAGTGAATTGCCAAATTCATCAGTCAAATATCAGTGAGCCAAGGTACCTTCAGCATTGTTGTGTTCTCCTCAGCAGGCCTACAGTGAAGTCTCAAAACCAAAAAATGAAATGAAAATCTCTGTACTGATGTCCCAACTGAAATATAACACAGAAAACCTGAGAAACTTGTTTATCTCCAGCCCTTCGCACCCTGATAAGATATTTGATAGTGTTTTGTTTAAAGTTTTGAGGGTGGGATCAAAAATTCTCCTTCCTCTGTTTGCACTCATCCTCCATATCTATAAAATAGAAACAAATATTTGCTAAAATATATTTGAAAAGATGGCTACATGCCAACATTACATACCTTGTTTGGTGTGGACAAAGGTGACACATCCAGGCTCATAAAACTTAAACAAACACTAAGATTTAAGTTATGAGGATGTTGTGTGTTTATGAAAACCCTCCCGTGCCCATGAATACCAGCCTAGCCCTTTTCATTCAGATGCACTGTAATAATCACACCCCTTCTGATATAAGGTCTAATCTGAGAAAATGTAGCTATTATAAACATTTACATTGCATTGTTTGTTATTTGCTCATTTTGCAGAAGATTATGTATGCGTATTAAATGCATCCATACAATGTGGAAAAGGTTGTAACAGTCTGATTATCTGCTTATTCTAGAATAAGACCCTATCATTGAACTCCACAAGAATGCTCTTTTTCTGAATCTATAGTAACAGTAGTATAGTATAGTATAGTAGTAATGGCTGTAGATGTTTTCAGTGGTGTGGTTTGTTTGTATAGCCGACAGTTGTTCATGTCTTGCAAAGCCTGCTTTGAATCCAGGGAAGACAGTGAAACTGTTTAGTGACGTCAAAGACGTGCAGTGCATAGATATGGCACACCCCAACGGCACTCTATAACAAAACAATAGGGAATCACAGCAAAAACTTGCCACATATTTTATGTGTGGGACACCACTCATAACATGTCTCTACTACTGATATTGTTGTCATGAGGGTTTCTTTAAACAGAAGAAAAAGAGTTCTGTGCTTAATTAGCCAATCACAAATTAATAATTTTGTACACTGTTGATTGCTGACATCAGGTTGGCTGACATGTCTCTGGCCAGAAGGCTAATATCTCATATCTAGCGATGTCTGTCAGTAAAATAAAATAGTCTTTTAATTAATGAATTAGGTTTGTGTTGCCAAATAAGTGGTCTTAACTAATTAAAACCATTTTTGTTGAAAATAAGAATCAAAATAGTGCCAAAGTGATGCATTTTTTATTGCACTTTTTAGAATTACTGATGAAGAAAATAGTTGAAATGACAGAAATGTGACCGGTTGAATGAAATGTGACAGGTTAAAATGGACAGAAACAAAGATGCTGTTTCACTATCCCCTTTTAAAAAATAAATAACGTGAAGCTAATATTGAATAGTATATCTGTCACGTAACGTTCTTCACCAAAAGACAAGGACAAGGAGACAAGGAGTTCTTCACCAAAGCATCTCTTTTAATGACCAACTTCAGGAAACGTGGAGCACAGGCAAGGCAAACACTGAATGGCAATTAGACCGGACACAGAGGCAGGGACACACAGGGCTTATAAAGGAAAGACTAAACTAGATAATAAACAACACACCTGGAACTAATGAACTGATAAATACATGGAACGAGGACAGGAACAAGAAGACCAAATGAGACACAGAGAGACAAAGTCTGACAATATCATCACAAAAAAATTTAATTTAATAATATTCTTGACAACTTCATTTTAAAGAAAAAGAAGAATTGCATTAAGGATGCAGGTTTTCTTCACAGTAGCGGTGCTGCAGATCAATGTGCTTCAGTTTTTTTGTGGTTTTTGTGATCCTGGTTTTTGTGTCGACACTGAACTGGTCTTTCCAACAGCTGCCTTCTTTTTGCTGTGGCTATCCTCACCTGTTTGCGTTTCTCTGTTTCGGTTTAAAGCTTTGTTTAGCGCATTCAGAATGACATCTTTGTTGTTTTGGATGTTGTAGGAAGTGAGGTTGATGAGCCTCTGGAAGTCCTCTGGTGTGTAAGTCAATTTGTGGGTGAGATATGGGGAGGTGGTACTGTTAAATTCAACATCAACAGCTCCCTCCTTCCGCTCCTTCTCACCCTCCCTCTTCACACCTAAACCACATACATACACATATACAGGTGCTGGTCATAAAACTAGAATATCATGAAAAAGTTTATTTATTTCAGTAATACCATTCAAAAAGTGAAACTTGTATATTAGATTCAGTCATTACACACAGACGGATATATTTCAAATGTTTATTTCCTTTAATTTTGATGATTATAACTGACAACTAATGAAAGTCCCAAATTCAGTATCTCAGAAAATTAGAATATCAATTAAGACCAATGCAAAAAAAATGATTTTTAGAAATGTTGGCCAACTGAAAAGTATGAGCATGTACAGCACTCAATATTTAGATGGAGTCGATCAGTCTGTGGCACTGCTCAGGTGTTATGAGAGCCCATGTTGCTCTGATAGTGGCCTTCAGCTCTTCTGAATTGTTGGGTCTGGCGTATTGCATCTTCCTCTTCACAATACCCCATAGGTTTTCTATGGGGTTAAGGTCAGGCGAGTTTGCTGGCCAATCAAGAACAGGGATACCATGGTCCTTAAACCAGGTACTGGTAGCTTTGGTGGTGTGTGCAGGTGCCAAGTCCTGTTGGAAAATGAAATCTGCATCTCCATAAAGTTGGTCAGCAGCAGGAAGTGCTCTAAAACTTCCTGGTAGACGGCTGCGTTGACCTTGGACCTCAGAAAACACAATGGACCAACACCAGCAGAAGACATGGCACCCCAAACCACCAATGACTGTGGAAACTTTACACTGGACCTCAAGCAACGTGGATTATGTACCTCTCCTCTCTTCCTCCAGACTTTGGGACCTTGATTTCCAAAGGAAATGCAAAATTTACTTTCATCAGAGAAACTAACTTTGGACCACTCAGCAGAAGTCCAGTCCTTTTGTCTTTAGCCCAGGCAAGACGCTTCTGACGCTGTCTCTTGTTCAAGAGTGGCTTGACACAAAGAATGCGACAGCTGAAACCCATGTCTTGCATACGTCTCTGCGTGGTGGTTCTTGAAACACTGACTCCAGCTGCAGTCCACTCTTTGTGAATCTCCCCCACATTTTTGATTGGGTTTTGTTTCACAATCCTCTCCAGGGTGCGGTTTATCCCTAACCCGGGTCTCATTCAGCCCGCCTGCTGTTTCTGAGTCATGCATGCAGATGTTTTATGTGGCATAATTTCACATAGTTAAAGTCAGGTCATTCTGTTTTTGCTTAAGATTTTGAAATTATACAGTCTAATATAAATCAAACCCTGCATATGTTTTTTTTTTTTTGCATATTATTAAAATGCAGTGGCTGCCTCTAATTTCAAATGGCTATGAAAAATCAAAGCTACAAAAAAAAATTGGGTAAGTGATTTTTGCTGTGGTATTGAAATTGAAAGAGAATTGTAAAATTTATTTGGTATCTAAAATATTGGTGTCATAAGCTTATTTATTATAATAGAGATCAAAAACAATGATAACAGCAAATATTATTTTTTTGTGTGTCAGGGCCAGTGAAAATGTTGGCAGGGCAAGTAAAAATTTGAACCACTGGCCCAATCGGGCCAATAGATAAAATCCTTAGCATTGATCCCTGATGTATATTCTTGGTTATTTGAGCTGATGTACCAAACAATAGTAATATCCAATCACAATATACTGCAATTAAACTGTTAAAGTGCTTTAAATGTATTAGGTATGCTTTTAAAATATATTAAAAAAAAATTTAAACAGTAAATTGTAATATTTCTCAATTTTCATCAAAAAAATTTATTCAATTTATCATCAAAAATTGCAGCCTTGGTGAGCATTAAAGATGCCTTTTGAACAGTAGTGTATATTGTCCATTTTTATGGATAAATGTATATTTATAGTCAAAAATATAGACAAAATCTATATAACATTATACACTATGTATTTTATATTTATGTGTATTTACAATAACCATGTTTGAGAAAGATAAATACAGTTCTGCCTTAGAAGCACTGTAATTTCTCTTAGGAATATGGCAGATGGGATGTAAAGAGTGATGGTAGTGCTTACCAGGAGCTTTGAACTGCTTGAATGAGACATTGACCAAGGGAAAGTGAAGCACTATGGGAGCTTCCGAATTGTCTTTATCCTCAAACACGTAAACTTCCTTCAGCGGCTCTGACTCCACCTTTTTGAAATTGATCTTTGGAAATGGAATCTTCCGATCAGCACAGTATTCCTGAGATTGCTTTATGACCTACTGGACACAAACAGGCATCATTTTTTAATTTTTCAAAGTTTTTTTAAGTTCCTGATATTTGCATTTCAATCAAAACTTATAGAATTTTCCAGGTCCTCACCTTAAACTGATCTTGTTCCCAAGAGTAGTTTAGAGACAGAATAACATCCACATGTCTGTGAGAGTGAACCAAAGGAGGAAATCCTGCATTTACGGCAAATCCAGCATCTACTAAGTTCAGCACAGGATCAGCTGGAGTCATGGTGTTAGGAAAGGCATCTGGGTGTGTATCTGTAGACAGAGCATGAATATAATGGATGACAGCAAACATTATCAGCTATTTAGACGGCCCTGGTTATACTGTATTTCATACAATGACAGACATCACCAAATTACATCTACACACATGCAATAAAACTAATATAATATATAGTCCATCTGAAGAATAAATATAATAAACACAGATGCACACTTGAAATGGTCAGTGGAATAAGTAGAGCTCTAGACCTTTCCATGTGATGAAGCTTGTGTTCTCGTTGTAGTTGCTGTGCAGGTTGAAGCCTCTCAGGAAGTTGTATATCTGGCTGATAATGGGGCGGCTGGTCATAAAGCCACACAGCATTTTAGCAAAGTCAGTCACAGGGCTGATCAGGTATGTACCAAGTGCTGTTGGTTTACTATCAGTCTCTTTACAAAGGAAGACAAGAAGACAGCTGCATCATATCTCTGTATAATAATGAAACACAAATGTAACTACCATTCAAAAGTTTAGGGATTTGTTTTTTGAAAGAAGTCTGATGATAATGTAATGCATTTATTTAATCAAAACCGCAATAAAAACAGTAATATAGTGAAATATTGTTACAATTCAAGCTTTAACATTTTATTTGTAAATAAGAAATGTTTTTAAAATATAATTTATTCTAGTGAAGGCTAAGCTGAATTTTCAGCAGCCGTTATTCCAGTGTTCAGTGTCACGTGATCCTTCAGAAATCATTCTAATATGCTGATTTGCTTCTCAAGAAAAATTTCTTATAATTATCCTGAAACCGTTAAGTTTGGGGTTAAAAACCATCACAAACTCTCACCTGTGTTACTCACTCCTCCAGCGTAAGGCATCCAAGAAGGGTTGACTCCTGTGGCAAGACTCCAGATATCCGTCAGATTTAGAGAGAAAATGCTGCTCCACATTCCTTTATAACCACACAGAGTTTGGACTTATTAATTGTTGTGACTGATTACAGTTTACATAATTTGCTTACAGCACGGGATCATGTTCAAATAGAGCTGTAGACTCGCCTACAGGTCATAACAAGCAACACAATGTTTTTTAGACGTTGGGTTCAACATGCCACTTTCTCCTTCTCTTCCTTACGGCCTTCAATTTCTCTTTTGTTTCATGTCTTCATTATGTGCGTAATACACTCAAACTCACCTACAAGAAAGGACAATCCAGTTTCAGGGAGTTTCTTGATCATGTGGCCGAGGTAATATTCACTCCCGAAGTTCTGTGCAGGTACAAAAGCACCATATTTGGGAAATCCAACCTCATATGGAGTGAATTCACACCATTCTAAATAGAAAACAGAAAAAAAAACATAAGATTATTTATCTGTTATAAGCTCTTTTATTCGTAGCATCAAGCTACAAGATAGTTGTTTATTATCTACTCCTTACTTAACCATATAGTGAACCTATTCTAAAAGTGTTCTGTTACTCTTTGGATAAGAAAATCATTTGCATGTGTTTATATCTTCAGAAGCAGTTGCTGAATAGTCTCTTATAGCTATTGATACTGTACATCACTTCACAGGAAGCTGATAGCGAAATTTACCCAACAGTCATCGCAAATCACTCCAGCGCTTGAAGAAGTTTGAATAATATAAAGGCAGTAAAAAGGATTTGTACTTGACCGGTCACAATTATAAAGTGCACAAGGTGCAACAGCTACAATGCAACATTCATAATTACATTTATTTTCATATTAAACACCACAACAGACATTTATGACTCAATTTAATGCTTTTAAATGACAATTTATATTAATTACATGTCAAATAAAACATGGATTTATTATATATACAAGTATAATACAAAAACTTATGGTATTTTATATTATATTTATTTACAGAATTATACTATCATACCTCAAGCTCCTCTAATATGCACTATTCAAGTGTCAACTATGTTTAATGACATTGCAGTTTGTTTCCGAATGAACGCATTTAATCAAATGACATGAACTTCAATACAAACAAACTTTTGACTATATAAGAAAGTCTGGTTCACTTATTAGACAGTGTGGGTTTATAATATGTAAACTGTCTGACAGATAGGTAAACTAACAGATGTGTCAAATATAAATTGTGTTTGACATTTATTACAGCAGTATTATGAACTTACCGGCCATGTGTTATTTATATACATTTTCTTATGTAAAGATGATTCAGATTTATGTCTTAGTCTGAAACAAGAAGCTGAATGGCACTTAAATTTTTATTTGTACATACCTGCATCTATTATACTTTCTGCTTTGCCATGCTTCAGGTTAACAGCTGTGAATATGGGAAGAGGGTTCTGGCCTTCAGACACTGTCCTCTGCATTCCAGATAGTGTACCCATGGGTTTCTATAAAAGCAAAGTGTATTATATTGTGTACCAAATTTTAACACACAGTCAAAACTGACAGCTAACAGAAGTTGTGCATTTTTTTTTTTTTTTTTTACCTTCCCTTGGAAAAGATACTCTAAAGCCAGACCCCACATGTCGATGAGAGACATAAGGTGTCCTTCCTTCTCTCGCTCTTCCATCCTCTGTTTGTATTCCTTTAGCTGCTCTGAGGAAAACATACTGAGCAACTTTTTAGAGAGCTCCTTCTTTATGGACTCCATAGACTTATCAATGCCACCCTTTGACCAGTTAGGTTCTTCATAAAGAGAGCCTAGAGCCCTGAAATATGAGGATTAAACAAAAAACTCAGTCTGACTGGCTGACTTACAGAAGAAATGGCACACATGGTTTTTATCAGAAACAAAGTTATGTTTAAAAATACATTAAGACTCCTCATTCTCACCAAGTGGCACCTGAAACCCCTGTGATATAGCTGACTGCGTCAAGAAGCTGGATCTTCTGAAGACCCTGAAGGCTACCGTATGTGCTTGTTAATGCTCTGCTCCCACCACCAGAACACACCACAGCCAGTACTGGGACCTGAGGAGTCACATCAAACACAGAATTCAATTTTGTTGTTGGGTATTTGTATTCTACACCAACAATAGAATGTAGAATGTTGTAGGAAAACATCCCTCAGTTCTTTGCTGAGCATCTGGGTGATTTATGCTTGGGTCTATAGTACCTTGCTGGGCTCAGGTGCAGAGCTGAGTTTCAGAGCTTTCTGTAGAGCCTGTGACACAACTTTTTTTCTCTTCGCCAGAAATTTCTTTTCTTCCACTGGGATATCAAAATCCAGACGCACATCCAGCTCTTCATCAGAGCTTCAGAACACACAAAAGCATTTTAATTCTGAGGTTAGGATGGATTTGAAATGAAAGCTGATAAATAGTATTGTAATTAACAATATTTAATTTAATACATTCAAATTCTAATTTATTAGAGGATAGAAGTGAATTAATTCACGATTTTTTACCGATCATCCGTTTTCAGTTGCAGATCAACGTTATTCTTTGAAAAATAGAAAACAGAAAGGTCTTTTTAGATCAAATGCACAAAATATGAGTATAAATACAGGACTGTTTAATACATTATGTAAATTATTCAGTTACCTGTATTATGTGTTACTATATTATCAATAAACCATTTTTGGAGTATCACATTCAGATTTAATCAACTAATGAATCAATAACTCACCTCTCCCAGAGGCAAAGAGACCGTAATCTGTTGTTTGGATGGTAATGGTTTTAAAGGGATAGAAGTCAATCCAATGTCCACAGGGTCTGAAACAGCAGCATCCACTACTACGGTCCCAATCTGGAGAAAAGTAAACATTTAAAGCCAAACTTTGTTTCATGTGCTTTATAAATCTACAAGCCATTATATGAGGTACTGTATACATAAGTAATAAAATGTATGTGGTAGTTTTTTACAGCAATTTTCAATAAACGTGTATCAGGAATGCCTGTTGGCATGGATGACCTACGTTTTCTGGGCTGTCAACAGTTTCTGAGGTCAGATTAAGTTCAGTTTCCAGGTCTCGGTTGATGTAGTAACGTAATGTTTTCAGGAAGCTGGAGCTTGCCTCAGAATTTGAGATCATGAAATCCTCTTTGTATGCCCCTTTCAGTTTTAACACCATGTTTTGCGTTGCTGGACCACAGAGAATAAGCAAAAACACCTAAATCTAGGATTTTATGTGTTTTCAAAATTAATTTACAGAACAGAGCAATTTAACATTTTATATTCTTTTACAGTTATTTCTGAATACCAATGAATTTCCCATAGCCGACTAATATCTAAACATTTGCATGGGAAATGTGGATGAAAATGTCTTTATTTACCTTCGGATTTCTTTAGAAGCTTGTCTATCTCTACATTCAGCTCACAAAAAGGACCTGCCTGTTTTAAAGAGAATGCATAAAGCTCATCTGATAAAAGTTATCTTATATTTTTGAGAGTGGTAGGAATGCGTGTAGCCTATATTAAAACTGTAGCCTTTTAGGAAGACACCTTCTTATACTGTAAATCATTTTAAATCATCTGACTGCAACCCATGATATATCTATAAGAAAGCTGTAGTAAAGGTTCGTACCACCAAAACTCCATTAGAGACGCATGACGTTGGTGTCTCAGAGCTGCAGCACATAGTTAAACACAAAACAGACACTTTCAGATTTACATGTAGGGACATGCACATTCAACTAACTGTATAACCAGTTCTTGCTTGAAAAATTCTTTTTGTAAGTGTTCCCTAGAACTGCTAAAGGCATACTCACTCACCTCTTAGTGAGTTCAAACTCCATCCACAGTTCATCCTTGGTCTGAAAAATAAAGTACTACGGTCACATTAAAAAAATCAAGTGCTCTGTCAACTAAGTGTTTATTTTATATTGAAATGCCTGTTCAGATACGAGATCTCCATATATAACTGACCTTATCATTTATTATAAAGCATTTGGTCTCCTTTTTCCTATGTGTGAGGTTACTGATATCAAATAGGATAGTGGCACAATGGTCGTCTCTCAGTAATGGATCCTCATCATAGATCAAGATCTCTAGAATGTTCTGTGTATAGAGAAGAGAAGAAAGGAGTTAGTGTTGTTCATATGACATATTTTACTGGAGAGATAGAAATAAGGAGGTTAGAAATAAGATAATATAATAAAACATTCTAAGAGCAGACAAAAAATTTAGTGGTTTACCTTGATGTTGCTGTGCACCCTGAAAGTGAAAGTTTCATTCCATTCAGGTTTCTCGCTATTTGTTATAGTCTTGGTGCGATTTGTAAGGGCCGATGCCGTGGGTAAGTTCAGGATGACATAGCAGTCAGACGCAGACCCTAAAGAGAAATTAAAGGGGGGGTTGGACAAATTTGTGAGCTGACTGACAGAATTAAGCATTGATCTATTTGTATGCATGAATACTCATGAATAAAGGTTACTGTTGCATTAGTTGTCAAATTGTAGAAACATCAGAAACACCTTCAAAAATATGTTACATAGGCAAAGGATTATATTGATATCTATACTGATTTCGACTTTGAGATTAGAAATAATATTGCATCCTACTACATTACAGGCATGTGTAAATAGCAGAGCAAGTTCAAGCAGCAACACACATTTTTTAGCAAAACTGCTAACAGGTTTAAACATGTTTGCTTTAAACTTTACACTTCTACTAAAAAGAAAATAAAAATTTGTAAATTAATATATTAAGCTGCGGTTAAGAGGACAGATTGTCTCACAGTAGTCACAGGACCGATGGATCGTCGCATGTAAAACTTTGACTGACAAGTTCCAGTATGGCTTGACTTCTCTCTGTTTCAAACAACCAGAAACAGAAAATTAAGTGGTTGAGAAATAGTGAAAAACAATGTCAATTGATTACGAAAGTGTATGTACAACTCATGATCTGTGATCACAAGATATACATCTCAATTACAATCATTTAAAGAAATCAAAAGAGGAAATACTAGCTAACCTTAAGCATTGTTGAATGTTTGCACTGAGATCTGGATCCAGCTGCCTGTGAAACTCAAATGAGACTGTATATTAATGCAAAAGGTGGTGCATGCACAGCTTGAAAATCTAGTTTTCATGCTTATGCAGAATGCATTCCAAGAACTACGGCAAAGTTATTGGTCTTCTTAGGAAGTCACAATTCAACCTTTTCAATCACAATACCAGGTTCCCTTCCAGGAACTTCGAGCTGCGTTGAAACGCATATGGGAACGCCTTCAGCGTGACCAGGCTCTGAATATGATGTGTAATCAGTCAAACAAAATGAGGAGGCAAGAGAAATAATTAAAGATGTTAATATTGCTACATGTGTGGTTCTGCCAGCAATTCCTCCTTGGTTTTTTCCAATGCCTTTTATAGATATCCAGTTACACAAAGATAAACAAAATGAGGAGAATATCCTGGATAGCGTAAAGGTACAAGATTACATAGATCATGTATATTATAGTGCCATCCAGATATATACTGATGGCTCAAAAGATCCAGATTCTGGTACAACATCTGCAGCAGTATTTATACCGCAATTTAAAGTCAACATTTTGAAAAGAACATCAGATCACATTTCAGTATTTACATCAGAATTAATAGCAATTATATTAGCATTATAGTGGGTCGAAGAAGTTCAGCCAATCAGATCAGTTATATGCACAGACTCTTTATCTGCAATTGAAAGTCTAGCAAGTGGTATTTCTACAGCTAGACAGGACTTAATTTATGAAATATTACAAAGTCTTTTTAGAATCAGACAATTGGGTATCATTATTTATTTTCTTTGGATACCAGCTCATATGGGGGTGGCAGGAAATGAAGAGGTGGATAGTTTAGCCAAACAGGCCATAAAATTTCAAGAAGTTGATATTAAAATTGCATTGAGTAAGACTGAGATAAAAAGTATAATAGCAAAGGCAATTAGGAAGAAATGGCAGAAGGAGTGGGACAGTGGAAATAAGGGTCGACATTTATACAAAATTCAAGGAACAGTTGGTTTTGAAAGAAGAAACTTTGGAAATAGGAGGAAGGATGTTATAAATTCAAGAATGTGCATTGGCCATTGTCTACTAAATCAAAGTATGGTCAGGATTGGGAAACACCAGACTGGGTATTGTGACAAATGTAGTTCCGAAAATATGGAAACAGTAGAACATGTATTATTAAAATGTGAGGCTTATGCAAGAGAAAGATTTAAATTATTTCAAGCATTAAGAGAAATGGAAATGGAAGCTTTTTCTATCAAAGCATTATTAGGTAATGGCCCAAAGCAATTTAAAATATATGAAGAAGTATTTAATTTCTTAAAAGACACTCATTTAAGTAACAGGATTTAGGTCACTACTACCATAACGTTATCCACACTCCAATCCAGTAGGTGGCGGGAATGCACCATTTAAGTTTGGTTTGCCAACCGCCATTAAACTTGAGAAGAAGAAGAAGAAGAATCAGTCAAACAAGGGCAAGTATAGGCTGTGTCCAAATTCAGGGTCTGCATCCTTCGGAGTACTCATGTGAAGGATGTTACGTCACAGCGCCGCGACGAAGGCTGTCCAAATTCGTAGGATCCTTCAAATGCGGCCCACAAATACGTCCTCCTTTTCCCCGAATTGGAAGGATGGGTGTGGTGGATCCTTTCCCGTCCTACCTATCCCATAATTCTTTTCGGCAGAGCGTAATGGCGGACGAAGCGAGCGGTAGCGGAGTGGGAGAGGAGTTTCTCTGACAAAACAAGCTAAAGTTTATGCTTCGGCTCAATGAATTTGTAGGAGAAATTAGTAGAATACTTAAAAACAAATAAAAATAGGCTATAATGGCTTACCTGGATGTGACTGTCTTGTAGTCTGATATAAAAAACTCCGACAACGAGCAAAGAAAGTATTTAATTTATTTAATTGCTTTATTTCTTCCAAAAGAATTAAAATGAGGAGAATAACTCTTTGTTTGTCCATTTTCCCGCTTCTTGCTTGGCGCTGTCACGGTTGCTAGGCGACAGGATATGAGCAACGGGTAAGGGAGGGAACTGAAAGAAGGGTAGGCTGTCCAAATTCACAAGCACCGACTTCCGGGTTTTGCGGACGTCGGAGGATCCCTCCTCCTTCAACCGTGTAGGAAGGATCCTAAGGAGGATGCAGACCCTGAATTTGTACACAGCCATATCTTTATGTCTATGAGTATAGGTCTCTGCAGCAAAGTAATGGGAGTTACCAGATCGGGGCGTTTTTAGACCATGTGTCCTGATTGGCTGACGTCATAGTGATGGTAGGTTTAGGGGTGGGGTTAGGTAAGGGGGATCATTTTGTTTGTATGATTGAGAAACTCCCAGCAGTTTGAAAACACCCACAAATTCAGAAACACCCTCTTTTTACTCTGCAGAGACCTCAATCTCAACAAGGGCGAGGCGTCACGGGCGGGGTGACGTCACGACCAGGAAGCATATATAGCACGTGCGGCGGAGCCGGCTTCAGCTTTTTGTCATTCAGCGAAGCGCTCTGTGTGTGTCAGTCTTATTTACTGTTGTTTGTCCTAGTTTTAAGTGGAAAGCATTCAGTATCATGCCAAAGCCAAGGGCAAGCTCAGGGGTGAAGCTTTCAGACCCCGTTTTAAGTCGTGTGTGCATCCTTGCCCTCGCTATATCACGAGCGAGGACACACACGATTTGTGTGTGGTCTGCCTGGGTGCGGAGCACGCAGAATCGGTCTCCGCACCCGGAGGGCTCTCTTCGAGAAGGGAGCCTTCGCGAGCTCCCCACGCGGTGCCGGTCCCGCTGCTGCCGAGGCAGAGCGGCAGCTGCACTCGTGGGGCTCGCAGCCTGATCTGGCTGGCGAGTGTGAGACGGGCATGTCCTTATCTCCTCCCGTATCCGCCAGATCTGGCGCCCCGTCTCTCGGTGTGGAAGCGGTCTCTTCCCCCGAGACGAGGGCTCAATGCTTCGTCTCTCTTCCTCTGAGGAGGTTGATGTGACGAGCGTTCACGAGGTTTCGCCGCCTCTGTCGCCCCAATATGATATAACTATGAGCTTTAAGCTGCAGTGTTTGCACAAGCACAAAGAGAAAAATAAGCCGGTCCCACTTCTGCCGTAAAAAAGAGAGAAAAAAAGGCAGAGCGGCGGCTGCGCTCGCGGGGCTTGCAGAGAAAAAAAACGAAAAAAAAGGCTGATCTGGCTGGCGAGAGTCAGACAGGCATGTCCATCTCCTCCCGCGCCTGATCTGGCGCCCCGTCTCTTGGTTCGGAAGCGGTCTCTTCCGAGGGCTCAACGCTTCGTCTCTCTTCCTCCGAGGAGGTTGATGTGACGAGCGTTGACACAGGAGCCTTCCGTTTTCCCCGATCTCCTCACCGAGGTGTCGAGATCGCGGGTGAAATCTTTTCGTCCCGGCCATTCGTTCCCACGGGAACTGAATGAGCACGAGTATGCGGCGATGCCGCGGGTTGAACAGGCGCTTGCGAGCTATCTGTCTCCCTCTACGGCATCGCCTTTGAAGGCTCCTGCTCTGCTTACAACATCTTTGGTGGGCAGAGGGTATGCGCGCTCTCTAAAATCAGGTGGCTGCTGGGCGGGCGCAGCCTCCTCCGCATACCAGCTCCTCGCGCAAAAGGTCCTGACGGGCGAGCCCCAGGACCACGGAGGGCGACCCCTACTGGGGTGGAGTGGCTTGCACCGCGGCACACGGTGACCGTCTCCCCTCGGTGCCCTCAGGGGATTTGTCTGTCAACCCTGCAGTTCCAGGGCACAGCAGGTCCCAGCGAGTGTTACTCTCAGGTTCTTCTGCCTGTGATTTCAGCGGGCCTGAGAAACTCGCCTCGGCCGCCAGATTACGCGTCTCCTGCCGGTGCGCCGCAGCGAGGCAGCGGTCTGGCCGCTTCTCTAACACCAGAGGTCAGTCTCGAGAGACTGATTCCCTTAGTAGATCGTTTGGCAGCCTGGCAGCGACTGCCGAATGTGTCTCTTTGGGTCCTGCGGATGGTAGAGGCTATCCAGTTCGATGGGCCACCTCCGCTGTTCAACGGGGCCTGTGTGACTACGGTCCGCCCCGAGCAGGCTCTGGTCTTGGAACAGGAAGTCGATACTTTGCTGAGGAAGGAAGCCATCGAGTTGGTTCCTCCTCACAAAGTCCACGCCGGCTGCTACAGCCTGTACTTCATTGTTCCAAAGAAGGATGGGGGGCTGAGGCCCATACTGGATTTGAGTCTTCTGAACCGCTCAGCCAGAAAGCTGAAGTTCAAGATGCTCACTGTCAGGCAGATCGTATCTCAAATCAGGTCCGAGGACTGATTTGTCACGACAGACCTCAAAGATGTCTATTTCCATGTACCCATCCTTCCCTCTCACAGGGAGTTCCTGAGGTTCGCTTTCAGGGGCAAAGCGTATCAGTATCGGGTTCTTCCCCTCGGCCTAGCAATCTCACCCCGCACTTTCACCAAGTGTGTGGATGCGGCACTGGTCCCGTTGCGACTGCAGGGCATCCGCATACTCAATTATATCGACGATTGGTCGATCCTCGCTCAATTAGAGCGGGCGGCGATTCGGCTTCGAGGTGTCGTTCTCGCCCACATGAAAGATTTAGGGGGTTAAGACTAAACGCCAAGGAAAGTGTGCTTTCTCCAGCTCAGAGAACCACTTATCCAGGTGTAGTGTGGGATTCGACCACGATGCAGGCTCGTTTGACCCCTGCTCGGATCGAGTCGATCCTCACGGCAGTCGAGAGAGTGTGAGAAGGCCAGCCATTCACTGTCAAGCAGTTTCAGAGACTGCTTGGGCTCATGGCAGCTGCGTCCAGCATGATTCCTTCTGGCCTGCTGTACATGAGGCCCCTACAGTGGTGGCTCAAGACCAAGGGGGTCTCCCTGAGGGGAGACTCGCTCCGCGCTGTCAAAGTGTCACGCCGTTGTCCGTGCCTTAGACATGTGGAGGAATCCTTGGTTCTTGTCCCGGGGCCCGGTGCTGGGAGCTCCTTGTCGCCACGTCTCGCTAGCGACGGACGCTTCCCTCACCGGTTGGGGTGCGGTCATGAGTGGCCACCCTGCCCGCGGTCTGTGGAGTGGTCGCCACCTGACGTGGCATATCAACCAGCTAGAGATCCTAGCTGTGTTCCATGCGCTCAAGCACTTCCTCCCAGACCTAAGAGATCACCACGTGCTGGTGCGCACGGCAGTGGTCTCTTACATCAACCACCAAGGAGGTCTGCGGTCGTGCCCCTTGTATAAGCTGGCACACCAGTTCCTTGTGTGGTCCTAGGGCAAGCTTCTATCACTGAGAGCTATGCACATTCCTGGGCATCTTTATGTGGGAGCAGGCGTCCTGTCGAGACAGGGGCCGAGGGGTGAAGCAGATGTGGAAGGTTTTGGCCAGGCACAGGTGGACCTCTTCGCCACTCGAGAGTCAGCGCAATGTCCCCTCTGGTTCCTCCAGCTCCTCCGGGACTGGACGCTATGGTACAGACGTGGCCGAGGCTCCGTCTGTACGCCTTCCCCCCGATCGCTCTGCTCCCGGGAGTTCTGGCGAGAGTGCGCCGGGACGAGTTCAATCTACCGTTGGTAGCGCCGTTCTGGCCGGGCCGAGTATGGTTCTCGGACCTGATATCTCTCCTAGACGGCACTCCGTGGGAAGTGCCCGTCAGGAGGGACCTCCTCTCACAGACCGAGGTGCACCCTCACCCGGAGTTATGGAAGCTGTGGGTGTGGCCCCTGAGGGGGCACAACTCATAGCTTCCGGTCTGTCAACCGAGGTTGTCGAGACCATCCTCCAATCCAGAGCTCCCTCAACGAGGAAACTGTACGCCTTGAAGAGGAGGCTCTTCACTTCTTGGTGTGGGGACCGCCATGCTCGACCCGGTCAACTACCCTGTTGGTGCAGTACTGGAGTTCCTGCAGGCCCGTTTCTCCGCAGGGGTAACCCATTCCACTGTTAAGGTCTACGTGGCAGCTATTTCGTCATACCACGCCCTTATTGGTGGCCAGTCAGTGGGTAGACACCCCCTAGTTACACGTTTCCTCCGCGGTGCGCTGAGGCTGAGGTCTCCGGTACGATCTCGCATCCCTACGTGGGACCTGGCTGTGGTTCTGGAGGCTCTGTGCATTGCACCTTTTCGAGCCCATTCAGGAGATAACTGAGAGACTCCTCACTATCAAGACCGTTTTCTTATTGGCTATCACCTCTCTGAGGAGGGTGGGTGACCTTCAGGCCCTGACTACGTCACAAAGTATTCCTCTACCCCCGCGTGGGGTATGTTCCGAAGGTCCCATCGGTCGTTCCACAGCCGGTCGTACTGCAGACCTTCTGTCCTCCTCCCTTCGGGGAGCCAGACCAGGAGAAGCACAACCGAATGTGTCCAGTGCGAGCACTAGACGCATACATCCACAGGTCCTCCCTGTGGAGAAAGTCGGACCAGCTGCCTGTGTGCTATGGTCCGCCTAGGAGGGGTCTTCCTGCTATGAAGCCCTCTCTTAGTAGGTGGATTGTGGGTGCCATGGCTTTGGCATACGAGGCCTCTGAGCTCCCCCCGCCGGTGGGAGTCAGAGCGCACTCAACCCGAGGTGTGGCGGCCTTCTGGACAGGTGTTCCATGCAGGACATCTGCAACGCAGCTGGGTGGTCCACGCCCCTGACTTTCATTAGGTTCTATGACCTCGACATCCGAACCACTCCCGGCTCCTCTGTCCTTTCGTCCTGACACCAGGCAGGGACTTGTCAGTCTGGCGGCGTTGGTATCTCGTTCCCATATGCGTTTCGACGCAGCTCGAAGTTCCTGGAAGGGAACGTCTCAGGTTACGTATGTAACCATGATTCCCTGAAGGGAACGAGACGCTGCGTCGCATTGCCACACTTCCGGCATCTCTCCCAGCGCTTGCTTCATGACTTGAAGCTGAAGCCGGCTCCGCCGCACGTGCTTACATGCTTCCTGGTTGTGACGTCACCCCGCCCGTGACGCCTCGCCCTTGTTTGACTGATTACACATCATATTCAGAGCCTGGTCACGCTGAAGGCGTTCCCATATGCGTTTCGACGCAGCGTCTCGTTCCCTTCAGGGAACCATGGTTACATACGTAACCTGAGACGTTTTCATAACACATAAATATTGTTAAGACATACCAGAACAAGACAGAATGCTTTTACACTGAACTGATATAAATATTTGTATGTAACAGGAGAGCATATTCACTATGATGGTGAGTTCAACATGAAATTCCTCTTTAATGACAGTATTTTGCTTCTACAAAAACATTAAACATTAACAGTTTAATTTCTAAACTTATGTAAGTGTTCACATTGCAAAGTTTTGTCACCTCAAAAGGATGTCTGATGTTCTGCTTATATTAGGTTGCATTATTTCAGTTTGGTACAATCACTTGCTGAATTATTTTTCAATGGATTTTAAGTGGATACTCACCCAGGTCAATGAAAGCAAGGTTGCTTCAGAAGAATATCTTCAGTCTGTCTAGGTCTGTCTGGGTATAAATTGTAAAGTAGCTTAAGTGTTGTTCCTCTTTTTAAGCCAATATCGCAGGGCCATGGGTGTAAACCTATTCAGCAAAAACATTTTCTGACTCATTCACATCCCATTTCTTTGTAAGTGTTACTGTAAGATGCAGATTTAAATATAACGAGAAAAATAGAACGATGAATGAAGAACGTTACACTTGCACTTGATAGAACAACAGCAATTATTTTTATTATCCTATAAAAAGACTACTACTTACCTATAAATTGCATAACAGTGTCAACACGTCATGATTGCCAGTACTGTCACTGTGTTTTTATGTGTGTGCCGGTATTGCCTAAGGTGTCCAAAAACTAGTATGTTGCCAGTGGGTGGGGCAAGTACACCTTTATTTATTTCACAGTAAATCACAAAAGACATCCTCGGCCAAAACGGTTTGCCCCGATAATGGCCCAGATCCAGCAGGCCGGAAGAAATAACTCGCAGTTATTTTGCAGTTGCCAGACTCGGCATGGACATGGGATGAATGACGCCCCAGAATTGGCCCAGATACACTGGCCCGAGTCCGGCTGCCAAAACTGCCAGCATTGGGCCACAATCACGCCAACGAGAAATGAAATACTTAGCCAGTACTGGCCCGAGTCATGGGTACTGAAACTGAGCCAACACCACCAGCATTGGGCCACAATCACGCCGACAAGAAATGAAACACTTAGCCAGAACTGGCTTGAGTCTGGGTACTGAAACTGAGCCGACACTGGGTCACAATCATGCCGACACCTAGCCAGTACTGAATGCCACACTGTACCAAGACACACTGAATGCATACAAGCCAATCAGAAAGTCAACTTTATTTCTAAAGCATTTTATACAATATAGATTGTTTCACAGCAGCATCAAATTCAAATTCTACTGTAAAGCAGCTCTAAGTCAATAGTGTCATTATACAACTCAAGTCAGTTCGGTTGCATAACTGTAAAATTCATCAGTTGTACATACAAACTGTTTTGGATATGGATAATGATATTGCTATTTACCTGTTTCAAAGTTATGTTTTATTTGCTTGTTTTAAGTTAATGCCATATGTGCTTTGAGATAAAGATGCTTTCACTTGCAAAACTTGCTTTGTTTGGATGAATAAGCATCAATTGTGAAAGTTAGATGTCTGAGTTTGATAATGGTGAAGAGAGCATGCTGCAACATCAAATGGACATGAGACAGACAAAGACTACGGTGAAAAAAGTGCTAGACGCAGACAGCAATGTAAGCCACAAAGGAAGCACATCTGTCATGGGTCACAGATATTGATGTGTAATTGGAATGACCCAAAAAAATTTATAAAAGTAATCCACTCTTCAGATGTTGCCTGCATTAAACGTGAAGGACACCTGATACTGACGGATGCTTAACAGAATCTCAAGTAGCCTATCGCTGCGAGTTTGACAACTTATAATTTACCAGATTTTTTGTTTAATTTTGCATTAACTGCTTTGTATTGTAACCAATAAAATAAGAGATTTTATTGTTACGACTACCTCCCATGAAACTGGGTCTCAAACATGAACAATGGAGACTTCTACATCATTCCTGAAGGACTTCAACCTGCGGGCGGGTGGTTTAGGCTAGATTTGACTATCCTACCCTACCTGGACAATTATAGGGTTAAAGGTGTAAGGTGAAAGGACACACTGAGTAACAAAACATAAATTGCACATAAATTGTCCTCACAGGTTGATTATCATGATATTTGATTATATTACTGAGGACATTTGGCCCTCACAAGTATAGCTAAACCTGTACACAGGTTACTGTAACCTGCCAATTAATTTAACACAATTTATAGATCCCAGTATTTATTAACAAAACATTGTTTTGATGTTACCTTTCACATTTATGCTGTGTTTTGTGTTTGAACTGTTTTACTGTTTAAATTTAGCTTTAAACTGTCTATAACAGACAGTTTAATCGCAGGCTCAATTATTGTGACAACTTACCCCATCGCCCCGGTTGTTGTCAAAACGTTATCAAAGAGCTGTATGTGAAAATGTTCAAAAACTTTTTTGTAGCCAAAACTGTAAGGTATGCGTCTATACAGGAATTAACTTTTTTTAAATTATTTATTGTAACAAATAATTACTGGAGTAGGCCTATATAAAAGTTACAACTAGTCTCGTCACTCTCATGCGAAGTCGTTCTGCCTCCAGAAGATGGCATCAGTCGCTAAACTGTAGGGAACTGAAGAAGCGTCGACTTAAACACTTTCGAAACGCGTTGGCAAATGTGCTCAAGGTCTGTTTCCATCCTCCACATTTTTGTGAACAAGTTTTAACCTACGTTTTCCCTTCCCTAGCTACTTTTTATTATAGATACGTCTCCAGTGGCTGAATTACTGACGGTAGGCCTATGTGTTCCCAGCTTTTGTTCACGTTCTTCGCTAAAAGAAATCTTAAGAAACACATTTCAGTGTATGTGCAGTAAAGGTGTCCTAACCAGACTTTGTATTGACTACATCAATTTGCATCACTCTATTCATTCACACACAGATCCCCTCCTCCCAAAATGCCGCCCACATCTGCAAATCGTATGTGCATTATATTCCACAGCTTGTATTAATTTATCCTCAAACTCATAGCGGTGCTGTAACAGCTACAGTGCTGTAACAAGCTAAAGTGGGACAATAGAGGGGGGGGAGGGAGATCTTTATCCTAAAATGCCTAAATGCTGTATGACATTTTATAACTGCAGATTAATGTTTCTACATTTGTCTGAAAATGACTTTCAAATCTATTATTTTTAGATAAAATAACATGTATTTATCAGTGCAAATATATTGGCTGATTTTCTTTGTGTAAAGAGAAAAGAAAATCGTTAAATGTTCATGAAAATGTTTACAGTTCCTTTGTTTAGATGAATAAATGTTTTTCTTTCAAATATTTTTTTCCTTCGATTATAGAGCTTTTGTGTGCCTTTTGAATTCTTAAAAACTTTAAATGACTACTTTTTAATTTTACAAGACCATGTTTGCTTTTGTTAAAGCTTTTGTTGCACATAAAAGAAAGCTGAAAACACACATTCCTCATCTCTTTGCAGCCCAGCTCATTTAATTGAAATTGGAGTGATTGTCTGAGATTTCATCTCAAAGATGAGCGCCATGGCTACAAACACCCCTCCTGCTCCACCTGTTTTGGCTCTGAAACCCCACATTAGACCCTCACAAAATCTGCTCTGATGAGAAACCTCAGCCTGTGTGCTTAAACACATACAGACTCCAGGTCAGACTGACACGCTTAGATGAAGCTGTGTTTTTTTTTTCTCTGCTGGTATTATATGGTCTATTATGATTTGAAGATGGTTCTTAGCACTGTTTTGAGCAGAGGCTGAGAGATGGTATTGATTTATTAAATCTGAATGAGAGGCTTTAGGTAACAGGATGGAAGAGAAAGAGAGGGAACATTGACGACATGCCCTCCAGAACAATTATCTGAAAATCACTTCCGTTTGAAAACAGCCAGGTCTGTGTCTAATCCTTGAGAATATACGATGCGATTTTGAGACATTGCATGTAAAACAATGAATATATGGCCTGCCTGAAGGTGCCAGACTTAAAACATTTTTTACTTGATTGTCTACAAATACACACTTTATAATACACATACACAATCAGCTATAGCATATTTAATTTTATATATATATATATATATATATATATATATAATTTTTTTTTTTTTTTTTTGCGGTATAATAAGTATTCTACTGAGGTGAGGAAAATATTATGCAGTATAATATCATTTATGTAAGTATTATTTTATGAAACATTTTCCAGTAATTTATACTTAAATTGTGTATATACACAGTTAGACATGTCTGTAGAAACAGGGCCAAATGTAGTGTTAATATGAAATAATTTCCCGTATTGATTTTCACAGGTTTTTACCAGTATTTAGAATTATTCAGTATTTAGAAGAATGGATTGTGTTGTGTTTTAGGGTTAAAAGAAATGTATGTTAATTTAACTGATAATGTCCTGGTTTAAAATAGTTTTTCCATTTTTCTAATGATTTTTTGTTGAAGTCTATCTGTTTCACCCCCCCTCCCCCCAACACAAGCAACAATCCACCTTTGTGCGAGAATATGAACCTTTCAGAATATAATTTCAGAACAACCCCTCTCTAGTAGTAGCCTGGTATATTTTGTAACCGTTCCCAGGTTTTGGCTCTACTTGGTACATTTGACACATTGTAGATGGCAGAAAGAGGTACGAGGAACATTAGCAGAATAAAGGTGCTAGCGATATAGAAGAGAGCCTGCTTCGCTCTACTAATGAGCTATTAAGAGCAAGATACGACTCAAGTCTCTCCCCCTCGGCCTCTTTTGCAGCCAAAACACACTTTGTCTGGTAATGGGTGTATTAGCGGAGTAAGAATGCACTGGTGTTAGTTGGGGGTGGCGAGTGGGATCCGTAGGGTGAATTTTTTTATTTATTTTTTTTTTTTACCCTATCACAGTAGCATAATTCAAGGTTTTTATTGTTGAAACACGGAAATATATACTGTATAATACTGTATTAGGAAGAGTAGCGCCTAGACTTTAGTGCCTTTATTTTTATTTTTTATGAATTATCACAGTTTTGTGGTTTAGTTTTGTGGTTTAGTGGTTTTGTTTGTAATTAGAGAAGCATATCTGTGCCAAAACAGTATAACTGTCTATTTTATATATATTTTTTTTATTATTTATCAATATTGATATTTAGTTGTGCATTCAAATTTTTTAAATGTTTGCTTAAAGTGAATGTTTAATAACACTATTAAATAGCACTTTTTATACTGTATATTTTTCTTTATAATGTATATAATTCACTTGCAGCATTTAAAATGACAGTTTTTGTCTGCATTGTTGTTTTATTTTATAATATTTTCAACTATTTTATTATTTTATTTTACAATATTTTTTAATAAAATTTTAACATCAGCCATTTATTGGTTATCGGCTGTAACATTAAAACTAGACTAAAATTAATTAAAACCAAAATGAACACTTTAACCTAACCTTAAAAATGTTATATCAGTATAGGGCAGAATTTTAATATTGGTGCATATTGGTATATATTTATTTACTTTTTGCTTTATTGTTAATCTGTTTTTGTCTCAATTATGACATAAATTTATGAAATGTAATAAACATTAAATTGTGGGAATCTGAATAGTTTCACACATTCATAACATCCATATAGACATTTTATGAAGCAGATATTCTAAATGAAAGTAGTGATCAATAATCCTGGCCTTTTTAATCATTCTAATGCACTTCTGTTTTGTTTTTCCAAAATCCACAGGTTTGTAAAATCTTGTAGTTCTGCATAACCCGCATGCTGCATCGCCCAGACTCAAAGGAGCGGCACAAAATGTGCCCTTCCCATCTTCAGGTATTGTCATGTCATGTCTTGTTTCTTATTTATCTATTGATATGTTTCACCATCTGTCTTTTTGTCTCTATCTATGTGTGTTTCCACCCATCTCGTCTTTGTCCCGCTTCTCTTTTGATGCTGAAGTGTTTTGTTGTCTCTAAATAAATGAGGTGGGTGAGTTTTGCCATTCTGACACTGTGGGTTTACTTACCATTTGATAGACAATAGAGACAAACAGAGAGGAAAAGGAAACAGCACTCATATTGTTCTGGGTTCTTCACTGCTACTTCTTTAGGGGATATCTGAATAACCTTCACAAAGACATGTTAAAAAAATTAATGAAAGCCCGAAAATGCCATATCGAAAATATTAGCATTTCACAATGTTATGACTGTTATTGTTAACGACAGAAGTGACTAAACTGAAGGTCAGGACATTAATTTTCAAGACAAATAACTAAATTGTTGCATCTTATGAGGCTTTAGATGCTGTCAATGCAGTTTGATTTCAGATAATGTGTCCCTCATACCACTCACATTATTATAATGAAAATACAAATATTTGTAATATTTGTAAGTATCAAAAGGTTGAGGCGTAATTTGCGTGTTATGCACCGGGTCAAACATTTCCTGATACGTCAGGTTCAGTGGACTATGTACATGCTCAGAACAGATGGCACTCAGATTCCCAGGTTCAAGTCTGGTCCCATTCTCCCACTCACCACTACACTCTACTTTCCTATAAAAATAAAAGCAAAAATCCCCAAAACAAAATAAACGTAAAACCTTTGCCTACATTTTAAGTACCTGAATTGGTAGTTAACCTGGTGAACCCACCGGCTTAAACAAGAAAAGCCAAACCTGGCTGGTTTGGTGCCACTCTACTTTTTGGACCAGCATAGGCATTTTTTTCATATTGATCAGCCATGTTGGAAACTTCTTGACCAAGTAGTTCCTGCTGGTAAAGCTAGTTGAGTTGCATGTAATATAAAAAAATGTGTTAAAAATATGTACCTTTAGCTTGACACTGTGGCAGTACCCTCAAAGTTACACCTTTGTGCCTTATCTACCCCTAAAGTATATTAGTACTTAAACGGTTGATATTAGTAACCCAAGGGTTGATATTAATAACTAAAGGGTATATTTTAATACCTTAAGGGTTGATATTAGTAACTTTTAGAAACTAAAAGGATTTAAATTAGTATCTTAAGCACTGACTTGAAGGTATGTATTATTATATTAAGGGTTGAATTTTATAAATTAAAGCTGTATATTTAGTACCTTAAATTTAGGTTTTCAGAGTTAAAGAGTTCATATTTGTATCTGAAGGGTCAATATTCATAATTCAAGAGTACATCTATGTATTACTACCTTAAGAGTTGATATTAGTAGCTTAGGAGAACATATTAGTACCTTAAGGGTTGATATTAGTAAGTTAAGGTTACATATTAGTTCCTCAAGGGTTGACATTTATAACTTCAGCATTCATATTAGCATCTTTAGGGTTTATATACGTTACTTAAGGGTATATATTAGTAACTTAAGATAGCATATTAATGTCTTAAAACAAGGTAGGAAACCCTCATCCCAAACCTAACATATGTTGTTCTTTTCAACAGGTTTTATACAGGACCGACAGTCTTCAAAAGCAACAGATATTTGAAGACGCCTCTGCACCAAGACAGTTTAGTGTCCCACAGTCTCCATGCAGGACATCTTCATCTTTTGTTGACCTGGAACGTCTTAGACCACAGCTGGTGCACGTCCCACCGAACTCTTTTTCCCAAGCTCGGCGCAGAATCAGCCCGATGCCCCTGCGGCCCCCTTTCGTAGCCTCTTACCTTTTCTTTAAACAGTCCCTCCCTCTCATCTTTTCTTTAAACAACCTTTCCCTCTCTACAACAGGCTGCCCCACACACTCGCTAAATGAAGTTAGTCCAGCTCCCCCCTCCCCATCCTCTTCTGTTCCCTACCAGACACACTCACAGAATTGTTTGTTAATAGTCCAATTAGATAATTGCCATCTTTCACTCCTTTTGCTCTCCGTTTCCCATAAAGGACTGAATGGCTTCGGAAGGGGGGTGGAGTTCAGCATGAAGAGGGCCTCTGGCCCTGCAAGGTGACAAGAAGGGTCCGAGCCCGTTCCCTGCTCGCAACCATTGGCTTGAATTGAATCATTGTAGCCTAATCAATGGTCTTATTGGATTACAGACCACTGCTGTTCCCCCAGATATTGTTGCGTTGACAATGAAAATAGGCGAGACTGAGTGGGTGGGTGGGTGTGTAGTGGTGTGGAAGGAGTGGGGGAGAGGGGAGGAGGGGGGTCGCTTTAGGTGTTAGCGTTGGGATCTCGGGCAGGTTGAGTTTTTTTAGTGGTGCTTTAACAGGTTTCTTGTAGAGGAAGGGGGCTAAGCGATGGTAGCATTGGGTTGGGGTTTGCATTAGAGGTGCTGGGTAACTCAAGGTGGTTGTGTGCACTGTCCCCCGCTTGACAGAGTTCCCTTGTGTTCATCTCTTTCTTTTGTCAATCCGTGTTCATTACCACTACAGATTCCGAGCGAAGTGGATTCCATTTTTTTTGTATTCCAGGTCTCTCCGCCTCCCTCATTCTTTTTCTGTCTCTCTCTCTCTCTCTCTCTCTCTCTCTCTCTCTCTCTCTCTCTCTCTTTGCTCTCCACCGATCTTTCCCTCTCTCTTTTTTCGCTCTTTGCTTGTATTAGCTCCAAGGGTGCAGCGTGTGGTATCGGGCCGTTATCCCGGGGGAGAATCGCCAGCCTGTTCATAAAGTTAGCCCGTCCGAACATCAACAGCCTGAGAGCAGGGGAACGGCCAGTGTCGGGGCATCGAGGAATGAAGTGGAACTTTTCTGGCGGTCTGTGATTGCGCGTGGTGGCGATTCGAGGCAAATCATCTCCCTTGAACCTTTGCGAACGAGGGCGGAGAGGGGGGTCGGCGTGAGTGGACCCCTCAATCAGGACAATGTGTATTTCCCAAACAGTTTAGAGTATTCATGAGGTTACGCAAATGTGGAGGCAGCAAAATTACCGTAATCAATTGAAGCAGCGAGCATGCGTCCGTCCACAGCTTTGATTACCCGGAGATCAGCCTGATGTGAATGTTACAAGGAGAGGAGCTGTTAAATTGCTGTTGAATTTGGGTGAGAAGTCTATGATCATTGGGCAAGTGAGTCTGCACAGAGATAATAGGGCAGATCAGTGGACCGGGCAAGTGCTGGTGGCACATTAGCTATCTGACTACGACTCCAAGCTGCTGTTTTACAGAAAGACCAAACCTACATTACCCAGAATAAGCAGTGTTTGTCCATACCCAAATAGTTATTTCTTCCCAACAAGGAGAAAAAGAAGGCAAAATCTTCGTAGCAGATAAGAGGCTATGGAAGTCCGTTACAGCCAAGACTCGGAGTCCGGAATGTTGCTGAAGAATGGACTAAAAGAGGGGGAAGAGGGAAAGGATTCCCAGGGAAACATTTCAAAAACGTTCCTGAAGGACCAGCAGGAGTCCTTCTCTCCATCCGGACCGGTGGAAAACTGCGAAAAGAGCCGGACGAGCTCAGGAGATCCTGATTACTGCCGGAGGATTCTAGTTCGGGGTAAGTTTAAAGCAGTCCCGTGAAGATTTCTGTACATTTTGTAGTCCACAAAAAAAAACTGGAAATCGACTTAACTGGAACTTTTAATTTAGCTTTTTGTGATAGTTCTTCGGAGTCGCTGGATTTGTTTTTTCCCTCCATGAGTGAGTGTGTATAGATTTGAGCGTGCACAAGTGTACATGATGCAAATTGATCTACGCCGAATTGAGAACTGGATCAAACTTCTTCTGTATTGAAGAAAAAAATTATGTTTGTTATTTTATCATCTCTTATGGTGTGTCTCATAGCTTTCTGATCCAATTTCTCGCCTACAAATATTTGCAAATGCTATTTAAAAGAATATCAAATATGTATTACTATTATGGACACGAAAATAAATAGTTTATAAATATCAAATCTGGAAAATACTATACTATATGTTTGTGAAAGTTTTCATTCTTTACAGTACAGTTTCTGTGATTGTAAGATTTAAGAAATTATTTTGTTCTTTTTATACATAATCAGCTATGCAAAAAAGTTACATTTTTCATTATGTTGGTTATCATTTTTAGATAGTCTTATCTCTGCCTTTTTATATATGTTTCAGTGCTTTTTCTCCATCAAAAAATAAGCATTCTGTTACAGTTTTTTTAATTTACTAAAGTATTTGAATGGAGATGCTTTTTTTTTTTTTTTTACTTAAACAGTATCATTGAGATTGTGGGGCATGCACAGAAATGTATCTGTAATTGAATCATATTTCACATTAAGTAAAAAAAAAAAAATGTTTTGCAACAATTTGGTGTAAAGCTGCTTGTCTATATTTGTGTTAAATTACTAACATAGTTGTGGAGCCCCTCCTGCTTGTGTCAGCTGATTGTGAAATTCTGGGGAGCAATCAGCTCCATTAATTTATTTAGGTTGTGAAGCTAAATCTAGGTCAGTCTCGGAGGCCTGCTGAAATATGAGGAAATTAACCTGATGAAATTATTGTGTAATTTCTTCAGTCACAATTCGGAAGCCAATACAATTATTCTGTATCTGGATTTGAATATTATGGAGACCAGTGTGTGTGAGAGTGTGTTTTTTAAATTATCTTGAAGTTGTCACAAAGCTTAACAAATTTTTTAAAGAATATATTTATTGCTTAATTTTTTTATAAGAATGCTGGCGCAAGGTTCTGCACATCACAAAGACACAAATAACAACAAACATAACTTTAATAATTCACCAGCTAACATGTTTGGTGTGGGTTTTTTTTATATTTTATTACTTATGTTTTTAAATTCTCTCCCATTTATCTCCCAGTTTTTATGCATTTACTTTATAAAATACTTGATTATTCAACATTTTTAGTAATCCTTTAATCTGTTCAGAGATAGAAGACCCATTAGAAATATTTATAACATATGCAAAAGACAGAAAAATACAAAATTGTTTTGCAGTATGATTTGACAGACTATTTTGTGTATTTGTTTAATGCAAGTTTTTAACTATTTTGAAATGCTTTGAGCTTTAATTTAACTTTATTTTAGTCAACACTCTCTTCCTACATGATGAATTATTTAAAATAACAAAAAAAATGTTTAGTTACTAAAATAATAAGAGTCTAGTCTTCCTTTGTTTGGCATTTATGTGCCATGATACACCTATAAAACTGACATTTTTAACAGCTTGTGGTGGAAATTTTTGTTTTTCTTGATTAAAAACGTCTTAGGTTTTGTTGGTTTCACACAAATTGTGCAATGTCTAATATGTTTTGCATGACTACCTATATTACATTTTTAATAATATAACTATTTCTTCTAATTATATGTTCAGATATTATAATCTTATAGCAGGTATGACAATTTGCTGAAAATATTTTTCCTATCACATTTAGATGCCAAAGGTTCAATTCGAGAGATTATTCTCCCCAAGGGTTTGGATCTAGACCGACCAAAGCGTACTAGGACCTCGTTCACAGCAGAACAGCTTTACAGACTGGAGATGGAGTTTCAGCGGTGCCAGTATGTTGTGGGACGAGAACGAACCGAACTTGCCCGACAACTTAACCTGTCTGAAACTCAGGTACACAATCAAATGCACATATCCATACACACAAATACAATTCCATATACATAAAACAATCATTATAAATACTGCTGAAATTAACCAGTATAATAAAAACACAAAAGTAATGGACTCTCCCAAACATATTTATCCTTGTGAAGCATGTCTGGCGCATAATCATAAATATGATTTAATGTAATTAATATGTATTGTTGACACTCTGTATAAAAAAAAGACACAGAGCTACCTGGTCACAAGCTCTTTTGACTATACGATTTTGATCTTTATTTAATTTACATTTTGATCATCCTGTGGCATCCCTTCAGACCACTTAAAACATCAGTTTTCCGATCACATCTTCCTGACATTTACTCGGTTAATTCCCTTTTTTTCTGCCCTCACCATCAGTGCAATAGTTTGATGGTTTGTTAGTGGCATAAAGGCCCGCTTTACAAAAATAAGCCCAGCGACGCATTTGTGGCACATGCTTTGCACAGGGGTCAGCAAGAGGTCACGAGTTTGAGATTACATGACTGAACTGTACATGCACTCTCTCTCTCTCTCGGCCTCGATGTATCCCTCTCTCTCTCTCTCGGCCTCGATTTATCCCTCTCTCTCTCTCTACGCGTCTCCCTGGATAATCTGCTATGCGGGGAAACTCTGACTGCAATAGTAAGGCTAATTTTGGAACCCACGTTTTTATTTGTTCATTAGTGATCATGTTCATTATACCACATGCTTGCTTGAACAAGTACTATATTTAAGAAAAAAAGGATATGATGTCTCACAAAAAAATATAAGACATTAATATATATATTTTTTTTCGCTCATTTTAACGCTCAATTTTTCAGTCATATATTGATCGGGGCTCCCCTAATTAAACACCCTGAACACCTGCAAACTGACAATGCAGTCTCAACGTTTCTAATTCTATTGGCCATTTGAACTGTGTCGCATTCTATCACATCATCACCCCACTAATGACTTTAAAATTCTTCTGCTCTCCTGTGGGGCGAAATTAAGACATTTAATGCCCTGAGGCAGATCGGTGCTGCGAACACAGGGAGCACAATAGAGTTAGCTTCACTAATGCCCCGTGCTGCAGTGCAGTTCAAATCCATGCCTTGATTTCATTAAAGCTTCCCGTGTCTCTTCTTGGCCACCTGATGAGGAGGGTGAAGTGCTCCTTAATGACGGCTTCATGAAATTAACATTGTGTTCTGAAACACTAAATGTACTGTGGAAAGATCAAACAAGGAAAGTCATCCATTTGTGAAAGTGTACCAGCAATGCATTTGGTAGAGTCAAAAATGCATCGAAAACGAGAGGGAAAATATTGTTTTTATAAGGTGGAATTGCTGGTAATTCAATGCTGTTGTTTTTTTGTTTTTTTTGTGACCTTCCATGTCATGGTATCCACAAAACGTTGTGAGATTAAACAACTGCAAACAACAAATGTGCATTTTAGTGATTTAGAAACAATAGCAGGTTTAATATGACGATAACTTATTTAGCATTCCTTTACAACACCGATGCAACTGTTAAGGCATGCACTTATGTAACTAGCAGCTTTGCCAAACACAGCAGCATATTCTTTAATAATTAAAAAGCGTTTAAATAATATTACGATATTTATTGTGATGCATTTAAGCTGTTTACTTTAGTGTTTTTATAGATTTGACAGTTAAACTGCATGACACAGTTCTGAGATGTTAGTCATACTTCATTGTTCTTATTCCTCTGAAGCTATTATCGATCATTTGAAGTACAGCAAATATAAAACGGGCCTCCTTTTCTCTATAGAAAATAAATATATATTATGATTTTGTTCTGCCATTGGAACTTGATCTAAACATGTATTATCAGGAAATTGCCATTCCTCTTTCTTTGTAATCCTAAATTAAATGGATACAGTACAATTACGTGGTTCAAAGCGGTATTGATCCATCCGTCCTTGCAAAAGGAGCTCTTGTATTTTTTTGGTTTTTTTTTTTCAAAAGAAGTGCATGTTTTTGTTCATTAAATAGGTTTATATTTACAATAACCTTTCTTTTTTTTTCACTTACACTTTGCAAAATTAATTTTAATTTTAGCTAACCAACTTTTGCCTTTTTTTTTTTTTGCTGCTCAAATACATATTAAATTGGTGCATTAAGAATTAAACATAGAGCAAAAAGATTTACGTTATACATAAATAATCTAATTACATTTGAACTTTTATAGTTTCTATAAATAGACTTCTATAATTAATGTTATCTGAAAAAATCAGAATTGTTTTACTTTGTAACTATATCTTAATTTATTTTAATTTATTTCTATTTTACATTTAAACCAATTTGAAGTGGTATTATCATAGTAGCATAATGCAAGCTTACAGTATTTTCCATATTACATTGCATTGTGTTCTATTTTAAGCTAATTTCTAATATCGTTCCCTCGGCAGGTAAAGGTGTGGTTCCAGAATCGTCGCACTAAGCAGAAGAAGGATCAGGGGAAGGATTCCGAGCTGCGCTCCGTGGTCTCTGAGACAGCTGCCACCTGCAGCGTCCTGCGTCTCCTGGAGCAGGGCCGGCTCCTCACTCCCCCAGGCCTGCCAGGGTTGCTGCCCCACTGTGGGAGTTCATCGCTAGGCTCAGCCCTGCGTGGGCCGTCCCTGGGCATCACCGCTAATGGAGGCTCCTCCAGCAGCAGTAGCAGCAGCGCGGCCAGCTCAGGCACAGCCGGGGGCAGCCCGCCACTGCCGACAGTGACCAGTTCGGGGACAGTCACTGGGCTACAGGGATCTCCACCTGCCCACGGGCTGTTTAGCTTCCCTATGCCCTCTCTGCTCGGGTCGGTCGCCTCACGCATCTCCTCCACCCCACTCGGCATGGCCGGATCCCTCGCGGGGAACTTGCAGGAACTTTCTGCCCGCTACCTGAGCTCATCCGCCTTTGAGCCCTACTCGCGGACCAATGGCAAAGAAGCGTTAGACAAAAAAGTTTTGGAATGATCACTAGGGGTTTCTTTTTGTCGGTTTATTGTTGTTGTTGTTTTGAAATTAGTTTGAGCTCTGGTTATCTCTCATTTTTTAATAGCTCTTGCCCCCTTTTGTCTCATCAGTGCTGTTGTGTTTTCAATCTTGCGTTTTTCTTGTCATCAACCTGCACAGTTGATGCCTCTCAGAATTGTAAAAAGGTGGACTCATACTTTTCAAAAACGAGGATTTTCAGAGCATTTTGCACTAAATCAAAGTTTCTCCAATTTGACACAAATGAGAGCTTGAGGAAGGAATGTAGCAAGAGATTATGGAGGGGAAGAGATGAAAATGGTTGCTGAGGCAATATTTTCGGGGCACTTTTTTTCCCTTATACCTTTTTTGGAGCTGGACAGTTATATTCAGATTAAAAACTAATCTGAAAGCTGCTGGGTAAAAACAAAACAGTACAGAACATAGATCCCCGATAAAATCTGAACTCACAGCAACATCCTTCATGTTTTCAGTTCGAAGAGCAATCTAAATGTGTGAAATATTTTTTAATTTTTAATTTTCTTTTTGTCATAGTGTCATTTGCCAAATCTCAAATAATGAAATATATATTATACTGGGGTTCATTTCCAAAGGTTAGCATACAATACAGTCACACTGTGGCTTTATATACACAATTTGCTTACAGAGGTCATGAATTTGCCATATGAAGCTATAAGAACAGATGTCTATACCATTTTGTATTCGTTTGGCTAAACATGTTCTGACTAAATGGAAGAAAACGCTGTCACACCGTTAAATAGTCCAGTAGTCCTGTGTTCATTGTTCTCTAAATGGTTTCTGTGAGGGTGCTCCCCAAAACGAGTTTTGAAGGCAATCTCAGTTTGTGAGTTTGTATGTCTTAAATATGCAGTTTTTCTCCTCTGTGTGTGTGTGTGTGTGTGTGTGTGGGTGCTGGTACTGAAATTGTAGTCCTGGTTTCCATGTTTAGGTGCGTGTTTAACTGAAAACCTTTCGAGAAAACTTGAGACGTTATCGCCTGGGATTAAGTTCCGGAGCATCGACGAGACCCTCACATTATCGGACTAAATGTATTTGCTTTGAGCGGCAACCCCTCTACCAACACGGCAAAGTTTTCCAGAAGTATCTGAAGCCCTTTCTATTATCAGAGCTGAGACGAGGCGGATCTCTGAGGGACGAACAGGGTACGATAACTGTAGTATAAAAGCAAGAAGCTTGAATAACTAAAATTGTTATTTTATTGTAAATTATTCACGTCTGTAATAAATAGATCATCAGTATATCTGCAAATAATGAAAGAATGAATGTATGGGGGTGAGGGGTCTGATTGAACAGGAAATCAAAGCTCTGGTGGTGTTGTTGTTAAATATCTTGAAGTTTGTGAACCGTGGTATGAGTGTGGATATATATTATATATAACTAAAAAAAATCAAAACAAAAACAAATCTCTTCAGTCTTTCATTCCATGTGTAAATCCTAAATGTCGTGATGGTTTCTTCATGTGACGTTCTCAGCATCAGTGTAAATCATTTAAGGTCACTTAACACTGCCAGTTCTGTCACAGCGCTGGCTGACCTTGTCAGCTGTGGTGATGTTCGAGAGATACGGAGCCTTGCATGAATGAATGTCTCTGAACATCATGGAATGACAAATACTCCTACTCTTCATGTATTCAACCTATATGGAGGATCAGAGTTTCATTTAGACAGAAATGTCTCCTATAGAGTTACTCCTCGTCTTGGTTTGTTGATCAGTTCAGCGGTTTGGTTAAACTGTTTGGTTTATGTAGTATGTATTATTCCCTTCTAATGTGGTCCTAAGTTTTCTGTGGCTTTACAATGCAGTTTGGATTTTTAAATTAATATATGGCTGATCAATGAAATACAGTGAATGATATAAGATGAGGTAAATAAAAAACATGAGTTGTTATGAAAGATAGACAAATGCTTTGTTTTGGTTTGTTTTGTTTTTCCAGGAAGGAAAAAATTCTGTCCTTTATTTTGTTGCACTGCACAGTTGAGACTGTTGAACACCGAGACTGTTGAAAAGAAGTTGGGAGAATCAGGGCAGGGAGAGTGGAAAGTATTTTTTTATTTCATGAAACATTTTTGTGAATTCATGTTAGAATGTTAGAGAAAAGTCTGAAGGTTGTAGAATTGTAATAACAAGCCAAATGAAAGCAGAACCTTTCAGTGCAGCTGCAGTTTTGCAACACTAGGTTCCTGAGCACCATGTTCCCAGCATTTTTTAAAAAATCTGCAGTTCAATTTTTTTTTATTTTTTTTTTGGTTGTTAAATTTATCATTTAATTTTGTTATTTTTAGTATTAAAACTTAAAGTTTTAATTTTTTTCAATATGTGGTTCAAAAGTCTGGGGTTCACTTTGAAAATCCTGAATTTAAAATATAAATTTGGTTAATATTCATTCAATAGACTCTAAATACATTTTTTTCCCATTTTAAATAAATCCTGTAATTAATTTATTGTTTGTTTTTCTCAATTAATTTGATATGCTGGTAATAAAGTTTGTAAAAAAAAAAGAAAGGAAAAACGCATTAAAATCTTGGTGGTCTCAGACTTGTATTCAGCAGAAACATGGGGTTCAAACCTTTGTCGCAACCATTTTGAAATTTGGCCTACATTTTGTATTTGGTTATATGCCGGTTTTAGCTTTCAGATTTGAATCATCACATGTATATGTGCGTGTTAATATGTATGCACTGATTGGAGGCTTCTAACTAAAGGCCTTTGTCACTTTGGTACTATGAGTATTTGAGCAGTCTCTGCCCTTCTGAGTCTTGGGAATCTTCCTAAAAAAACAACGGTCTTGGCCTCCTCTCTCCCTCCCCCTCTCGCTCCATCTCTCCTCCCTCACAGCCCAATTAGGCTGAAGGTCGAGCTGCATTGTGGTTGGGGGTGAGGGAACGGGTGAAGACGATGGGGAAGAGTGTGAAAGAGGGAAGGGGGGATTGAGTGAGACCACCAACACATTCCCCGCATCACATGACTAGCCCTTAAACCCCGGCCTACGGCAGGAGGAAACGCAGCATCCTGTGGGTGTTTTGTGCTCTTTGTGCGTCCCTCACTTCCTCTTTTATTTGTGCTTACATATGGTGATCAGAGCGTAAACGCATGCTGTGAAAGAAGCTTGTACGAGCATGGAGTGGACTCGTGACCCCGATGTTCCCGGGGAGCACTAAATCCCATCACGGCTCTCCCTGTTTTTCCCTGAAGTGTCATACATGCTGACAGGCTTTTCTAACTAGCTGATCCAATAAACCAATCAGAGGATTTCGAAACACGGAGCAGCTACACGTCAGTAGCTTTGGCACATGGACTTGCCTGGGCCCTTAAATTTCAACACACCCTATGGCAGCTGAAAGTTAGATTGGAAAATACAAAAGGCAACAATAGTTACCCAAGCACCCAGAGAATCAGTTCATATGTATTTGCACTGAAAAGCCTTACAATCGATCCAATTTCGCTCAGTCTGAATGAAATTTTGATCCGATTGTAGACCTTAATCAGATCAACAAGAAAAAAATAACGTGTCAGTCAACTCTCAATCGGAATCAAACATACCATGTGCCATGATGTCTATGTTATATACGTTTGACATGATACAAACATGCATATATTTACATGTCTTGGTCAGTGGATAAGATTGAATATTTACTAAATATTTGGTTTTAAAAAAGCTGTTCTGACATTCATTCTTTTTAGATATGTCATCAGGCAATGACTTGCGCTAGCTTTCCCTGGTACTAGTAAGTTTTGCGTAAAATACTTAATGCACGTAAATTAATATGTAAAGCAGATTGCAGAATTTAGGGTTCATGTGGATTCATTGATTGACAAAAATTAATGTGAGCAAGAACTCTAATAAATGATCATCTAATCTCAAATAATTCAGGTATAAAGAGGTATAAACCTATCATTGAGGCAGTACTCTTTCAAAAGTAATATATAGCTACACTTTAGTAATATAATGCAATATGTACATTTAATGTATTAATTTATACCATAGATAGCTGTAAGGTATAAATAAGGTACAAAATTTTACTTTTTAGCTTTTGTACCTTAAGCTACCATCCCCAGTGACAGCTTTGCATCTTTTTTTCTGAGAGTGTAATTAGAGGCATTACATAAAGGCTAATAAGAGTTAAAGGGTTTGAGCTGATTAGCTGCCTACAGTATAGAGATACGTATGACTGTTTATGACAGAAACCTGCTGACCAGGTGGCATATCACTAAGCCTATTACATATCTGACACAGCAGACGTCTCGAAACAATAATTAGCGATGCCAATGACGGCCCCTGCTGTGGTAGATTAAATACAGATGTTGTTATCAAATCACACAGGTTTCAAACAGCAATTATGCAAGTGGTATAAACACCATTAACTGCCACATTAGAAGCAACAAGCATCTCATTGAGCCGTTGGAGAGCCATACGGGTTTGGTTGGCCCCTTGTGAGAGGCACTACACCAAAATAGTCCATTTCATAATGTTTTCGCATTGTTGTGTAATATTTTGCGCAATTAAAATTCACTTGATTTTTAACAATAGCTCAATTCTCTAGTAGCAGAGGATTCGTTTCCCACAGCGTCAGAGTTTCAGCCCTGCGTTTTGATTCAATTTGCGTTTGCATGGAGCAAGGTCGCTTCAAGCTAACAATAATAAATAAATCAACACTCCAACCTCCCTCAGCTTGGACCAAACCGCACCACACAGCCCTCTTTTTTTTTTCTTTTTTTTTTTTTGTGTGGAAGTATTGTGAAACGGATGATGTATTTTAAGCGAGGGCATGACTCTAGTGGGTGGGTACTCTTCAGGGGCATTAATTTGCTATTTTTTGCATTCTGTCTGAAACATTTGGATTGACTCTCAAGAGACTTCACAAACGGCAGCATCACCACCACAACACCCACCCACTCCAAACTCTAGTGCTTTTCCCTGCCAACATGTTTCACATTGGAGTGTGTATGTATGTGTGTAAACTCATATGCATACAGTATGGGTGTGTGTGTGGGTGTGTGTGTGTGTGTGTGCATGTTTATGTGGTTTATGAGGACACAAATTTGTATAATGACATGGGTATGACAGAGGTATTACAATATGAAGGTGGTTTATGAGGACACTGCCTATGTCTCCGTAATTCAAAAGGCTTAAAAAACATACCAAATGGTGTTTTTTTGAAAATCTAAAAATGCACAAAGTTTCCTGTGAGGGCTAAGTTTAGGTGTAGGGTTGGTGTAGGGCAATAGCACACACAGTTTGTTCAGTATAAAAACCATTACGCCTATGGAGAGTCCCCATAAACCAACGTGTGTGTGTGTGTGTGTGTGTGTGTGTGTGTGTGTGTGTGTGTGTGTGTGTGTGTGTGTGTGTGTGTGTGACAGAGAGAGAGAGAGAGGGAGAGGGAGAGTTAGGTCAGAGGTTCAGATCTTCAAATCTCAAACATTAGATTTGAGTTTTGGACCTATTGTACCTGCTGCATGTAGAGAGAGACAAATCTAGTGGGAGAATGAAAATCACAGATAAGTGTGTGAAGAGTGTGTTCAGACATCTAGTGTGGCTGTCAGTTAGGAAGAGTGATAATGATAGTTGAGTGGAAAGTTACACAGATGCAATGCAAATGGTTTCTACAAAAATAAAACTTTCTTTAAATTGGATCTCATGAAAAAAAAAAAGGCATATTAAAATCTACTAAAATCTGTTTTTAGTTTTTAATACAAATTTCTGGTCTTATTTTGAATGAAAGAAAACACACACACACACACACACACACACACACAAACATAAAAAATGCTCTGCCTCTGAAAAAAATTCTAATTTGCTGACATCAAGTTCTCTTATTTTTCAAGTCTTCTAAATTTTAACCCCTTAATTCCCGCCACATTTCACAATCCAGTCAATTCAGATAAAAACAAAACAGGCCCACATTTCTTTCTAAATATGCCTTTTTGCTCAGAAATGCATCAAATTTTGTAAGTAAATTGGGTTGTGAATATATTTTTTCTTGTTGATTGTAAAAGCTAATCATTAATTCACCCAAAATGAAATAAATTCACTAACCCTCATGTCCTTCTAAAAGGGTATGACTTTAAAAACATAAAATAAAACATTTGAAAGAATGTCTCAGTTTTGTTTTTTTTCAATGGAAGTCTGTGGTCACTAAAATAGTTGAATTACTAACATTCTTTCAAATATCTACTTTTGTGTTCCACAGAAGAAAGAAAGTCCGATTTGGAATGACATGAGGATGAGTAAATAATGACAGCATTTTAATTTGTGAATTAAATTTGTAAATTGGTCATCTGTCGCTTTAAGAAGACCGCATGCAGCATCCATGATGCCTTTACCCAAGGTTTGAGCTTTTAGGATGAGAAAAACTTTCTAACCACATTTCACTTTTACAAAATTATCCAGTGGCCATAAATCTCTCATAACCTGCACCTGCAAAGCTATTCTTACTCTATACTGCTCTATACTGCGGGGAAAAAAGTCACTTCATTGAGGTCTTTTGTTGCTCTTAGGTGGTATTCTATCTGAAGCACTTTCAAGTAGTTTAAAACTGTGAAGCCTTAATGGAGAGACAGAGAGTGATAGAAAGCGTTGGCAGCTGGATGTCTCTATGTCCCTGAAACTTACACTATAGAGAAAACCCATTCTTTGTGAGTTATCCCTTTGAAGATATACATGGTACATTCTTAAAGGTAAATATATAATTTGGAGGAATTTATAACCTTGATCAACTCCTTCAGGTAAGCTTTTATATAATTAGATGATTGATTTCAGGTGCGAGAGAGGGTTCAGCTATATAGAAAGAAATGTAACTGCAGACCATGTGATCCAATGTGCTCCGAGTAAAAGGCAGGCAGATGAAGGATAAAGCTTTAAGGATGTTGCATAAAAGGTTTCTCAAAATATATTTGTTTGCAAAGGCAAATTTGTGTAGTACATCAGGCCAAATTGATGGTAGAGCATATAATTTATATTAAGTGTCTAATTTTAAATGTTAATGTTGCATATGCATTTTAATTAATTTAAAATTAAATAAATAATAATAGTAATAATATAAGCCTGTTGTTACAGAGACCTTTTAGTTTAGTAATTGGATTTCATATTATCATGACTGGATGACCATTGGTTTTACTAGCCAGAAATTGTTTTAAGTGCTTCCAAAAAACTGAAAAAGCTTGTGATGAATGTGTGACAAAAGCTTCATAATGGCACATGTCCTGTTTTCCACCAAGGCCACGCACCTGTGAGTCACAGGCAGATAGTTTATGAATAATCTGTGTATTTCTGTAGTATTAGTGCCTTCTTCACAAAAAATATAGTGACCGTCTGCTTTTTTATTAATTTTCTCGATATCAGCCAGCTGTTGAGATGAGTCACACAAATTTTGATTTAAAGCAAAATTTTAAATATATATATATATATATATATATATATTGAGAAAATGAATGATCTACTCGTTTCGTGAAGCACTGGGCATGATGATGATGTAATTTAATCAAAATTATAAAATGTGTAAAATATAAAAACACTGACTTATAGTCATGATATAAAAATATTATATTGTAAGTTAATTACTACAAACATGTTAGTAGTTTGAGGAAATAAATACCAACTTGATTGTCAATAACAATGCTT
Source organism: Barbus barbus (assembly GCF_936440315.1). Taxonomy (NCBI): domain Eukaryota; kingdom Metazoa; phylum Chordata; class Actinopteri; order Cypriniformes; family Cyprinidae; genus Barbus; species Barbus barbus. The sequence goes on from NC_136758.1 coordinate 19,583,274, forward strand.
CATAGGAGTGAGTGATTATTATTATTATTTTTATGCTGCCATTTGTGTTTCCATATAGTAACACTGTATTCCCTTATTGGTGGAGCTGGGTATTATATTTCATAATTGGGAATTTGGAAATTGCTTCTTTTTTTTATAATTTATTGCAAAAAAATTATAATTTGTACTTATGAAATGCTATTGCTGCAATTTATTGTGAAAAAAAACCTTATTGACATTAACAAGAAGTCACCATTTGTGTTATCTCAGCAACAAAGTACCACATATAATGTGTGTGTGTTCCTTGTATAAAATGTAAAGATACATTTTTCATTAAAGCATGCATAGGCAGTGAATCAAGAGATGTTTACCAAAAGATTATACAAACCTGAGTCTGTTTTATAAAAACACAACATATGTAAATGGCTGGTAATGCCATGAACTCTAAATATATAAGAACATTTCAAATCAAATTAATATAAAAGTAAGAACCTTTTAAAAATTGTATGTCTACTTTTCAGTGCTGAAGCCTTAATTAACACTATGCTGCTATTTCGTAAGCAAGGTCCTCACCTCAGTAGAATAAGGTGATTCATTCATTCTATAATTCACTTAAATTGCTATAAAAAGTATTAACCTCTCATAAGTTTTATTGTTTTAAAACACTGAAGAGGATTTAATTGGACTATTTTGACACTGATCAACAGAATAATATTCATTCATGTGAAAGTGATTTCTTTTGGTACAAATCTATTACATTTATTATACATGAAATAATAATTTTCCTACGTTTTTATCCTCTTTAAGTCAGTCTTTAATTGCACCTTTGTCAACAATGACAGCCTTGAGTCTGTGGTTAACCATTAATGTGACTTCTAAAACCAATAGTGACTGTACCAGTGATGATCTATGAAATTAATTATTTTCATTTTATATTTTTAATTATTTTAGATAACTACAAAGAGATTTTTTCATCTTTTTCCCTGTGTCAAAAAGTGATAAAATGCTTTTTATATATGTATGTGTGTGTGTGTGTGTGTGTGTGTGTATATATATATATATATACAGCCAAGAAAGGCAATACCTTTGAGGTAACAGGCAATTCTTAAATTCTTAAAACTTAAAAACCTTAAAATCTTACAACTAGCTTGCTGCTTTTCATGTTGAGTTATTTTTATGTTAAATTATATTTTCTCAAAAGTATCTAATAGTTCTCATTGAGCACTTCTCACAAGCCATAAGACACCGAAGTGTAAATTCGTGAAAGCTGTCCTTCTTTAGACACTTGGCCGATTCATGCACGCGCTTTTAAGCGCTTACGCGCACGTTTTTAACGTGGGCGTGCACGAGTGCTACTTCCTGACCACGGTTGTCATATGACTCTGCCTGTTCATCCGCTCTCAGCGTAGATCTGTTTACACTTAGACAGTTGACTATAATTAACAGAAATAATAACGATGTCTACATTAGTGGCGAATCGGCCCGTGGATCTGAACGGCCCTGAAGCAGCGGCACGGCAGCACGCTCAAGCCGTGGTCAGAAACTACATCTCCCAGCCCAGACTGAGTGAGTGTCATTAGCTTTCATTCATACAGCTAACAGCAGCAACACATCTGGCCGTTCTCTCTAGTTTTATTCTCTTTAATCTGCATTTTGCCTTTGCATCAGAGACTAAACACAGAGGACAGGACAGAGCTGATCTATTATCGCTAGTGTTGGCAAATGTCATATTGGAGTCAAAGCAGCACAGCTGTCATGCTAACACTAGCTTGAGCTGTTTATAGTAAATCGATCAGCACTTTTGCCCTTTGTTTTACTCATTTTTTGAACGGTCATTGCGTAAATAAACAAAATAAGTGTGTTATTTAAGCTCATTTTAATAAGAAAGCGAATAACCTTTGATGTCTTTGAAGGGCTAAGCAAGTGTAAACATGCTAGCTAGCCGAGCAGGACTAAATCTCATTATTTATAGCCAAATAGCTTAATCTGATGTGAAATAGTCATTCAAAACTACAGTAAACAATACATTTTTGTTATGGATTTCTTAAGATTGGTCATTAAATGTAGTATATGATTGTTTGAAGGCTCCGTCTGTGAATGTTTTTTTGACCTCCATCAGTTTAATACTGATAATATGACAGTATTTATATTATATGTGCTGTTTAGGTATGTATTTGGTGAGCGGAATGGATGTTTTTATGATTTTGTTTTCGATTCTCACGCAGTGGCTAATGCTGCACACAGAGATAGACAGATGGAGTGATGATCCCTCTCATGTGACATAATCACGTGACACCCAGCTGAGCTGGTGAATAATGTGCAATGAGGAACCTTCAGCTCCACAAATCATCTGACTTTTTTGTAACTGAAAAAGTTGCATATGTTTTTGCATTAGGCTGACTTAAAACCCTAGTTGCAGAGGTGTAGTCAGTTTATTTTAATTTGTACTCATAATCTTTTAATTCAAATTGCAATGAGAGTTGCATATTTTCGTCTGGAATAATGTAGATTATTATACATATTAGTATCTGCCATTTCGCAGAATAGTGTTTTTCAGGAAGTTAATTAACAGTTATACACCAGAAGATATTTGTTTGCCAGGCTCTAATTTTGCAGTGGTTTGTGAAACTATCACTGATAAAGCTTCATCTCATGCTGTTTTATTCTATCAGAAATATGGGCTACTGAAGAGTGCTTTTCATCCTTGTCCATCACGTCTTTTTAAATTGACTTTTTGTGTTCAGCCTCTCTCTGTCTGACTCTTGTCATTTCCATTTCTTGTCAAGGGTTTTGTTGTCAAATTGTTTGCCTTGTCAGACGCAACCTAATAGCACATTGCAAATTGTTTAAAACCCCATGAAAAGCGCAGTTTCTTTCTTGTGTTGACATATTTTCGATTAAGTTTGGAGGAGACTTTTTTATTTATTTATTTTTTTTTAAAGCTTTGGTTATGTCTCTGCATCATGGCTTGCTATTCGGTTGTATGTCACGTTAGGGGCATTCTTATTTTTGAGCATTTGATTGGACAAAGTGTGCAGGATGAGTGCGTATATATGCTAAATTGTATTTTATCAATGCTTAGGACTTCAATGGCATATAGATGGCTAATCTGAAATCTGATTTTATTTTTGAGGTCTGTAGTACAGTGCAACGTGGACATTTGTTTGGTCAGTTTTGAACTTGGCACTAACAGTAATAAGGAAAACCCAGTGAGATGCAATGGTTGCCTAAATGGAGGAAGCAGGCATTCTAATGGCTTAGTCTTGCTTAAATATACAGAGGAAGTGTATATTTTATTTTTGGGAAGTAGGCATCCTATGAGCCAAACACTCCTGCGAGCCTGAGAAGTACCGTATGATCAGTGAACGTTTTACCTATTTTATCTGTTATTGTATGTGTGGCTTTTTTTCCCTATATTTTGTTCTCTCCATTTTTCTCAAAACCTCGCAATATCCTGCATTCAACCTGCTGGAACATCAGATGACGCCACGCAGTCATAATGTGTTACCGGCATCTCTTCGATAACATAATTTGACTCTTGTGTCTGATGTTTCAGCACTTGAGTAGTTAATTTTGTTTACCCCTTTAATGGAGAACCTTGCTAAAATTACAGCTCGTCTGGCATCTTTCTCTCATTTTTTACCCTTCATGTGTATTATTGATGTTATTCACTGTAAATCTCATTAATTTAGACTGTCCCACCGAGAAGCACAGGTAGCTTGTTTCTCTATTTTTCCTAAGAGTGTCAAAGGAAAGCTCAGGCTAAAAGCCTCTTAGCAAACCAGGAAGAAAATAAATTACTTAATGGAAGAATTGAAGCCTTCCCTTCTGAAAGCCAAAGAAGCTGCATGCGTAAAGACCCCCGATCTGAAACGCCCCCCGGAATACTGTTTAAAAAAAGCCTCTCTAATGTAGGCATGCCAGATAGCAGCACCATTTTGTGCCTCATCAGTGGCAGAGTGCATGCTGATAGTGGGCTGTGATTGAAGGCAATGAAGACTGATGGGAAGGCAAACATACAGATCTGTACCCATGAGTCCTTGCAGCGCCTGATATGCCATCACAGTCGAGAGGCTGTGTCCGTCAGCGCAGGTCTGATTGGTCCTGCTTTGTCCTTAAAGGCTAAAAAACACAGAAAGGACCTTCAAGTTTAAAACCTTTTTTTTTTTTCACCTCAAATTTAAAAAAAGAATCTAATATTGAAAGGGCGCAGTAGAAGGAAAGCATTTTTGCGTTTTGTTACGAAACGTTTGGTATGTAGAGAATGCAGATTTAGAGTATATCAAATATTTGCAATTTTACAACTTTTGTCATCGGCTGGTGTGTTTAAGTAATTTGTTAGCATGCTTGTGCCCAGTCAAATTTCCAAGATGCCTGAAGAAACAAACAAACAAAGTAAACGTACAGTGCATTCATCTTTTCTGTAGAAATAGAGGCCTTTTTTGTCTTAATCACGTCATTGGCAACAAAAGCAATTAACCCAGACTGTCTATTCGCTTTGTTTTAATGCTGAATAGACGTTTAAATGTGCTGAAAAGACATTCAGCACGGTAATGGTATTTCTGTGAAGAAACAATTACCCGTAATGACATGGTTATAAACAAATCTTTCAGATGTCACAGCCCTCCTTTATTTTATCCACTGTTTCCTGTTGCTAATCCTTTTGTCCGCCTGTAATTAATCAATTGTCGTGACAGTGAAAAAGAAAGCCCGCGGTGGGCGTTCGACTTCATCTTGCCATCAAAGAAAAGTAAATGAAAGGCGAGTATAGAATAGTCGACTTTCAAAAATAGTATCCAAGTATATAAAATTATGGACTACTTGGATTGAAAAGGAAAAAAAAAACACTTTTTTTATCCCATTATGCACGTCACATATATGACACAATGTGTTTCTTGCGTTTTGATCTAGATGTTTTCGTCTTAAAAGCATATTGTATGTTTTTTTTTATTATTGTGTGCTTCAAGTACAAATGTTGCTTATTTTATGTCATTTTCAGTGTTTACCTCATAGCATTTGGATACTATATAGGTTTATAAATTATACTTACAAAATGAATTTAGTTTGTGCTGTGATTTTCACATTTACGTACTATTTCAGCGCAATTTATTAGAAATCATGCGAGGCGAGAAAGCCAAAGGGTAAAAAAATTCCAAGATAGGTGAAGACGGAGGAAAAAACCTGACTAAGCACATTACAGAAAGTTCAAGATATTACCTAGTTATATGTGTAATACTTGTTCATTTTACATTATAATAAAATATTTGATTTTTGTTTATAAATATTATATAAATATTACCTAACTACATAGTATGTGTAATATGTTACATGTTATTTTTAATATTAATAAAAATGACATTTATCTATTTATTTAGTTATAATTATATTTTAATTTGTTTATAATTTAATTTGTTATTCAAAATATACATTGAGGATTTTATAGACTTATATTTTATAGTCTTTATAGTCCATCCATTCTAAAACTCCAGATAGAGATTGTCCCTCTGCCTTCTGCACTTAAAAATAAAAACATTTTGCATTAATTTGCATTTTATTGAACAGAATACATAATAGGTGTTGAATGCGCTGTTAACTCATTAACTTCTTTAAATTTTTATTTAGCTATTTTTTAAAATATCAAGTTTGATTTGAAATATTTTGTTGTTTCTGACATGAAAGTAACTTGAGTATGCCATCTGTATGGACTTGAATGTGAAATATGACAAACAGCGTAACTTCGCTTGTCATAGGGGGCCTGCTATGGACTTTTGTTATAGATCTGTTGCTAGGCAGCGTATGGGTGAAAATCTGCCTGTCCCTGCAAATCACTCTCAAACTGTTGCAGTAACATTACGGCTGTTTCGATCTATTGTAACTGCACCACTTTGCCACCTCTCCTCGAGAGGCAGCGGGGTTAACCAGCTGTCTCAGTTTAGCTGTCACCCCTTCAGTCTGCATCCCGCCAGGAAACACACACAGATTACAGCTCTTCCCACCGTTCCCCCCCCTCATACACACACACATACACAGTCGTCTGATTACACACGACCCAATCAGTGCATGCGTGTGGGGAGTCCTCCGTTACAGACTCTGCCTCTACCTGTGGGGTTAAAAGCATTCCTGTTTGATGGGGGTGTCATCACTGTGGAGGTCTTTGTTAGGACAGATGAACAGCCACAATTGCGTGTCTGTGAGTGTGTGTGCGTGTCTGTCTATCAGACTGTCTGTGTGTTGCATGCACGTCTTGCTTTTATTTTTTAGGGGACTTTTTTTTGGTTTGGTAGCTTTAGTAGTTTTGATAGCATGTCAAGATAATTTATTTTCTCTCTTGCCATTTAATCTTGATGTCATGTTATTCCAAACATCAGACGGACTCTGATGCATCTCTAAAACATCTCATGAAAAGGGCATTGCATTATTTTAATTAACAGAACATTACCTCACCTGAATGATAAACATACATGGCAAGTTTTGATTAATCTTGCATTTTTTAAATATTATAATGAAGTTGTTTATTTTATATGATACTTTTTTATATCTTAGCATTTTTCATTAATTATCACATTTTCTTTATGTTGGTGACATTTCAGTTCATAATCACACATTAAAACGTTCTGCTGGGGGATTGTTCGAATTTAATTAGCTAGCATTCAAGGAGGCTATAATCATCAGTTTGCGTCTGAAATCATGAAGGCCTTTCAAACAGTATCTCCGTTTTGTCATTTTTATGCATTCAAAATTATCATCTTTCAACACAGATTTTGCTCAATTCATTTTGATATGAAGTCCACTAAATCCAAAACCTGCCCTTTGAGTGTGTAGCACATTGTGCTGTCAGTGCCATAATTGGATTCCCTCTGTTAGCATTGAAGTCCCAGAGAATACCATCAAGGTCCCCTGTGATCTCTGATTCACTGTCTTTCATACGTCTATCTATTGGTCATCCAACGTTTCTCTTTTTTTCCAAAAAGGATTTTATTGTGTCCCCCAATTTTTACATTTGTTCAGTGTTCAGCATGTTTCTGAATAGGTTGATAGGTTGTCAAAAAAATTATTTTTACAGAAATGTGCTAATGTGCATTTAATTAAAAGCACAGGACTACATTTTGTGCCATTTACATTTGCGACAAAAGGTTAGTATTGAACATTGTCCGTTCTTGCAGAATACCTGCGTAATTTCGTAGCGTTTTGGCAGGTGGTTCAGTAAATTTTGCCATTGAACATTTGCTCACTTATACAGCTTAAACAGTCTGTTCATTATTCTCTCAGTCAGAAAGTAGAGGTGTCATATCAAACCATGTGATTTCAGAGTCTCCAAAATTATGACTATGGGTTATGAAGCCATTGCCAACAGGTTCAGTCATTCGATTTTGCTGCAAAATCCACTTTGGTATTTTCAGAAATGCACAAATCTTTTCTTACAATTTCTTTAGGAAAAACGGTGGTACAATTAAACCCCAGTCTACATTTTAAACCATGACTGTTCAGAATGAGATTTCATTTCCCATCCTTTTGCTTTCATAGATTGTCCTTGGACTGATACCGACATCTGTCCCCTTCCGACAGGATCAGTCTTTTTCAGTTACGGTATCAGAGACGCCCAATGTCTCAGAATTCATTATCAAGTCTTAATATGTGGGTCTTGTGGGGTAAGTTTAGTGGGTGTCATGGCGAAATTGTGTGAGCCTTGTTTGTCTGTTTAATGACAGTTGCATTTGTGTCAATCTGATCCCAAACATGGGGCAATTAGCGCTCTCTTTTATTACGTCTTATGGGAAACCACCGTGCGGATGCTCAGCAAAAAAAGAAAAAGGAGAAACACAGGAGGATGTGCGTGAATGAGACAAGCCTGGCACCTTTGCCTGCGCTTTTGTATCGTTAATTCAGTTTCAGCGCAACGCTACCGGCCGGCCCCAAAAACGCCTGTCCCACCGTGCCCCCCCCCCCCCCCCCCCGCCTTCAGCGCTTCTCTTTCACAGCAGAGATGGAAATGTGTTGGAATGCTCCATGCCTCCTTTCAGCGCCACTTGAATGGGCCCTTTAGTATTTCACACCAAGGTGTCCTTCAGGGCGCGGGGTCAGGCTACCAAAACAGCTTCTACCGCCGGATTAGAACCAATTAACATCTCGGCACACAATAGGGCCTGGCAGCTCCACAGGCCTCACGTTGACCTGTGCTGGTGTTGCATGCCTAGCCTCGGACCGGCGCACTCAAACTCAAGTGTCCTGGGAGGGGTGGGGAAAGTTTTTCAAGCCTAATGGGAAATGTTGCTACTTCACACCATGTGAATGTATAGCCATTTTTTAATCTTTATTTTACAAGGCCTCTTATGAGGCACTGAGTCCTCTGTGTGTGGAGTTGAAGTGGGCCGCCATCTTCATCACAGAGCTGGAAGGCGATTGGCTCATGGTTCGGCAGGGTCGTTTCATCGCCCTCCTTTTTATTTATTTATTTTTATTTTGCTTATTTGTGATCAGGTTTTCTTGCACCGTGTTCGTACAGCTTGTTTTGTTAATTTATTCTGCGTATTTAGATGAGTGTTAAATTTCGCTTCCATTGTTTGACTAAAAAACTAGCGGCGTCCTGCTTTGGTAGAGCAGATTAGCACCTGCGTGCCTTCGTTTAGCGCTCGTCTGATGTTGTGCACAATATCGGAGCATGTCATGAGCTTTGTTTGAGTAAAGATTTCAGCTCCTCACTGTTTTCCATTAGCAGTTTGCCTTGCGTTCGAGAGACTTTTAAGGGGTTGATGTACAATTATATGGCCGCAATTTTCCAGCCTCGTAATTATGATCACCTCTCAGTAAATAGACATATGTATCTCCTTTGAAACATATGGGCAATTTGTAGGGTAAGTGTAGCTATTAAATCCATTTTATAAGCACCTCCCTGTGAAGCACATACTGCAATTTGTCTGGGCAAAAAGGACGGAGGGAAGGAAAAGCCAGGATGTTTTGAAAAATAATGGAATTTGCAGGAAGCGTGCATTTTAGTGTGTTCGCAAATTTGCGGAATGCATCCGTTTTTGTGTGCTTTGAGAGAGCGAATATTCAGTGTTGGGGTGATTTGACTACTGTTTTTCTTTCACTGTAATAACAGCAATTATGAGACTAATCATTTATTTAGGGAAGACATGTCGCTCAGGGAATCATCATAATGGGAGACGAGGTCTTTCACCTGCACAGCTAATATCTTTTTTTGCAAGATTTCTTGTTTTATTAGACATATTTTGAAATTTTTTTTTTCTCTGAACTTTAGTATACCAGATAAAAGACAGCTTGTAATCTGCCTTTTTTTAATACATTTTGCTGTAATATCAGCAGTGTATAGGCCTACTACTGATGGTAGAAAAGGATATTGGAAAACAATACTTAAATGAAAATTTCCATATCAGTAAATTTTATTTAATTATGTTTTGTTGAGGATCATCTTGTCTAAATACTAAATATACTAAAATCCATTTTTGTGAAAATCATTATTTTTTTTTAAAGAAAATAATCTTATTCAGAAAGAGTGAAGTAAATCAATTAAATGTGACACTAAAGTAAAGTAAAGTCGTGACGTATTGTCAAGTATGGTGAACCATACTCGAAATTGGTGCTCTGCGTTTAACCCATCCAAGTGCACACACACAGCAGTGAGTAGTGAACAAATGCATACACACACACACACACACACACACCGTGAACACACACCCGGAGCAGTGGGCAGCCATGCTGCAGCGCCCGGGGAGCAGTTGGGGGTTCGGTGCCTTGCTCAAGGGCACCTCAGTCGTGGTATTGAGGGTGGAGAGAGCGCTGGACATTCACTCCTCCCACCTACAATTCCTGCCGGCCGGGGACTCAAACCCGCAACCTTTCGATTACGAGTCCGACTCTCTAACCATTAGGCCACGACTTCCCAAATTATAGTGTATATTGTAACATTTATAATGTTACAAAAGATTTATTTTTTAAATAAATGCTTACTCGAAAAAGTGTCAAGTTTTTCACAAAAGTATTTTCCAAAATTAAAATGTTACTTGAGCAGAAAATCTGTATTTTAGAACTATTTCTAAAGGTCATATGACAATGTAGAATTAATTTGATAGTTTTCATTGTATTTGTGGGCAAATAAATGTAGCCTTGGAGAGCATAAGACCTTTTGAAGGGTTGTAGTGTGTGTGTGTGTAAATTTAATTCTTGCAAGGCTGAAATCGAGGCGGTTCTATTTTGTATCCAGTGGGCAGTATTAATTAATCAAGGTACTATTAGTTGATGTTAGTCATATTTATCTCCATTCACTGGCAGAACCACAGAGCAGCCGGAGAGGGCAAACAGTCGTTTAGTAACTGGGATCATTTCTCAACTCAATAATAGATTGTCACAAGGCATTTGAATCTTTTTTTCCACACAATATTCATAGAGAAATTTGTGAGAGCAGGGGGCCTCTTAGGATTTAAGACAGTTCTTTCTTTGTTCCTCTAGATTTTTTTGCACAACTGAAAACAATAAAAATATAAAAAATAAGCTATAGATAAATCTGAAAAGGGGGAAAAAATACACAAAAAGATGGAATGACGTTACACGTTCAACCTTCCTTTTCTCCTCAGCCAGTAAGGAAAGTCACGATGTGCAGGTGTGTGTGTGTGTGTGTGTGAGAAACGGCAATAGTGCATTGACAAGTGAATCTGCTGTCTGAAGCCTAATTAGTGGCATAGTGTCTGCTCCCCGTGGGGCTGCTGTGCTGGGCGTTAGAGACGGTCCATTCTCATTTCCTACTGCCTTTGATATCAGACCACAGTCTGACGGCGCACACAAAACCGACACACTGAGGCGTGATGGACGACCCAGAGCAGACAAAGCTGACTCTTCTCCATCTAGCGTACACCATCTCTCTCTTTCACACACGTATACACACACTCTGAAACAAAGTGAAAGGACACACACCAAATTGGCTCCTGTGACAGGACGGCTAATGTTTTCCCATGCAAAGTAAAAGGCCAAAGTATGAGGCCACACCCTCTGCTGCTAATGACAGCCCACCCTGAGCATGCACCTGCAGTCTGGACCAAAAACACTGGTTGGCTTTTTATAAAAATTCTACAGCGTTCATTAAAAAAGTGCTTATATTGAGGAAATGGAAAAAAATCTAGTTAAAATGCTTCTGCATGATTAGATTGGACAGAAAAGAAGGTATTGTGCTATGTTGCAAGTCAAGATTTAAACCTGCCTTACCTAGATGAGCACCACAGTTCCGTGAGAACACTTTAAATTGCATTAGCAACATTGGGGGTTGACCGGTTTTAATTATTGTATAAGAGGAACACTGAAAAAAAGTATACTAAAATTTTTAAGGTAAGTGGTTGAAAACAATTTATTTTAGCTACATTTAAATAAAAATTTTTGAAAATGTGTCAACTAAATTTGTTTATTTAAATGTAGCAAAAATAAATTGATTGCAACCACTTACCTTAAATTATTAAATTCAATTAATCTTTTTTTTTTCAGTGAACATGAATATTTTTCAAGATGCTAAGAATGTATTCATGAAATTTCTATGCATTATATTATTATGCGTTATATATTTTCATGTTTTTCATGAACTGCCATTTAAATTTGGAGAATTTGGAATATTTGGAAAATTTTTAGAATGATTTCATGACACTTATGTGACACTGAAGAAGGAGTAATGGCCAAATGACCAAAAACACTTGGTGTCTTTTTATAAAAAATACTTCAGTGTTCCTTACAAATGCACTTATTATATTAAGGTAATGAAAAAAAATCTAGTTCATGTTTTTGCTTCTGCATAATTGGTCTAGTATATTGGACTAGATTAGATTGATATGTTGCAGGTCAGACATGAACCTTCCTCACCCAAATGAGCACCACAGCTCCAACAATTAGCAGTTTCTTTCCCAGGTTTTCCCCATGTTTCTGTTGTTATGTTTTGGACATACTATGCTTGCTCTCTGATTCACTGTCCAAGAGTGATTCAGGAGTTACGCGAACCCGTGTCATGATGGGGGAAAAAAAAGTGTTGTCTTTAAAGGGATAGTCCACCCAAAGATGACAATTGTCATCATTTACTCAGCCTTATGTTGTTCCAAACTTTTATGCATTTTTGTCTTCTGCTGAACACAAAAAGAAGATATTTTGAAAAATGTTCATAACCAAATGGTTTCAGTTCATTTTTTCCATATACAATGGAAATCAATGGGAACCGAAACTGTTTAGTTGCCAACATTCTTCAAAATAACTTATTTAATATTCCACAGAAGAAAGAAAGGCACCCAGGTTTGAAACGACATGGGGGTGAGTAAATAAATCATGACTTCTGGATGGACTTTCCCTTTAAAGGGACATCTGTGCCCCACTCTCCCTGGCCTGTTCAACCCAAAGATAGTTCATCCTGTCTCCCTAAAATTAATGTAATTGTTTATATAGGCTATATGAGACTTTTTGGGCACCTGGAACCATCATAAATTACCATAGTCTGAGCCAAGTAATTGTCCCTCATGGAACAGAGTGTCCCCCATCGTGACATCTGCGGAAAAAGCTGCCTTGAATGTGCTAACGGTGTTCTTCTAGCCCTGACATTTGGACATCGAAATTTATGAAAGCCATTTAGAATACTCCAGTAAAGGTCACTGTGTACAATTAGATGCACAGGTGTCAAGAGAAAGAGTCCTCATTTCCATGTGATTGTGGTCTTTTGTAGCAAATTTCATGCACTTTATTGGTCACAGCTAGTGCTTGCAGTCGGTATATGCATGTGTGCGTGCATGTGTGGCTGCACTCACGCCTGTCAAAAAGACATGCAGCAACCTAGAATCAATAAAGGTTTCCCATATGTCTGTTTAGTAATTGCATGTTTACTATTCAGGGGCATGTCAAATGGTCAAATAAAAATGCAAATTGAAGGTGTAAATTTTCATATTAATTTTCAGGTCTCGGCGCACTTTTGCATGCAGTACAAAGTATAAAAAAATGTTTGTTGTGTTTGTTTTCATATTGAGTGTCGTTTTTGTCATCCTCAGCCTATTCTACTGTGTCTGGTGTAAATGGGCCACTGGTTATTTTGGACAATGTCAAAGTAAGTCCTTTTTTATGTGTTTCTAAAAACTAAAGTATTTCAAAATATGAGAGTTTTAAACTTACATTATTTAAAGTGACAAAAAGGAGGACTTTTTATTTTATATATATATATATATATATATATATATATATATATATCAGTGAAATGTAAATCATTTTATAGTTAAACTTCCGAACAAGAGCTATTTATATTAACATAACATAAGGGTTAACCTGTTCAAAATTTTGGGGTTGGAAAGATTTTTTAAATGTTTTTGAAAGACGTCTCTTATGCTCATCAAGGCTGCATTTATTTGAGCAAAAATAGTTATATTGTGAAATACTATTAAAAATTTAAAATAACGTATATTTAAAAAATGTCATTTATTCCTGTTATGGTATAGTTGAATTGACTTTGAACTGTCAAGTTAAACTGATAAATTAGCTCTGAATAATGAATGGGCTTGTACTTTTACAGTTCATACAAAAAAGCTGCTAATGACAGATACAAAGCTTCAAAAGGGACAGAGAACACCATTAAAGTAGAGAATATGAATTTTGCACTTCTCAACTTCTCAAGTCTACTAAAGTCTTAAAGTGAGCAAAAGAGAGACATTCAAGTTATTATTCACCAATAATCTTCCCTTCCCTAAAGCTTTGAAATGCCATTCACATTTGTGTTTAAACTCGAGTCAAAATGGCCTGTAAAAGTAAAAGAAATGCTACCATTCAAAATTTGGGGTCAGTATGATTTTTTTTGTTGTCGTTTGAAATAAATAAATACTGATATCATCATGGAGTTATTTAACTGACCAAAGGTGGCAGTAAAGACATTGTTTTTCTTTTTTAAACAAGTTTATTTCAAATAAATGCTGTTCTTTGTTGCACAATGTTGTACCTTGATAATAAAAATAAATGTTTTTTGTGCACCAAATCAGCACGTTAGAATATTGATCCTTGTCTTCATCTCTGTCTTTATCACGTTCCTTTAGTTTCCACGTTTTGCAGAGATTGTGCACCTTACCCTGCCCGATGGGACCAAGAGGAGCGGGCAGGTTCTGGAAGTCATTGGCACCAAGGCTGTCGTTCAGGCAAGTCTTCATGTTTTCTCTATAAATATTTGTTGGACATCAACATCTGCTGTATCTAAGGTTAAGATCAGGTCATAACTGAAAAATGTTTCCATTTTGTGTCCGTCAGGTGTTTGAAGGCACCTCAGGTATTGATGCCAAGAAGACGGCGTGTGAATTCACTGGTGACATCTTGCGCACACCTGTGTCTGAGGACATGCTTGGTAAGCATGTAACTAATGCTCATGCAGCTTATGTAATCATAGTCTTGAGGTATCTTCTACACAACCAATACAGACGTCGTGAAAAACGTGTCATTTTATTTCAGGACGTGTTTTCAACGGGTCTGGTAAACCCATTGACCGGGGTCCTACTGTTCTGGCTGAGGACTATTTGGACATCATGGGTAAGAGACTTCTTTTTTTTTTTTTTTTTTTTTTTTTTATGTAACATTTGCAGGAACAAGTGTCTGCTTGAGAGGCACATAGTTGACTGAGCAATACTCTAGATTTTGACTGAGCAATACTCTAGAATACTCTGATTTTAAATATCAGCAGCACATCTTTGCCAATTAGGCTGCCACCAGCCATGTTAAATGTTCTTTGTCTTTGCGTTTGTGTGGCAAGCCCGCGGTTTGTCTGCAGATTATTTGAGAGGCCAGCATGCCAGAATATGTTTATCAATGCTTAAAATTCCTCCTTGTTGGTATTTGAATTTTTAGAGAGGTTGAATGGGAATTTTTGTGTGCTTTTTAAGCCATTTACTGACCTCATGACCCTGATCTCTGCTAAGCTGAAATGGCAAAGGTGATCTTTTGAGCCATCAAAGGTAAACAATGGCGATTCAGGGCAACGTTTGAATGAGCCGAACGGATAAGAGGGAGCGTAATAAAAGGTTGATCAGGCCTCAAGGTCACACCGTTCCAAATAGTGTGTAGCAAGTTTATATGCTTTAACAAGAAAACTGTTTTCTAAAATATAAGCCTTTATCATTTGTCATGGTCAGTGTGGATAGTTTTGCCTTAAGAAAATCTTTCTTTTTTTTTCCAGTAGCCCTCTTTTTCTTCTTTAGAAATAGAAGTTGTACTTTGTAGACTCCTAAGTACCAGATTTTTTCTTGCTGAGGTGAGTTCACTGTTCTCCCTTTGACTCTTCGTAGGTCAGCCCATCAACCCTCAGTGTCGTATCTACCCTGAGGAAATGATCCAGACGGGCATTTCTGCTATTGACGGCATGAACAGTATCGCCCGTGGACAGAAGATCCCCATCTTTAGTGCTGCTGGGCTACCACATAATGAGGTGTGTTTTAACAGCACTGCCAGTGCATACAACAATAATTGGCTTATATATATATATATATATATATATATATATATATATATATATATATATATATATATATATATATATATATATATATATATATATATATATATATATATATATACATATATATATACATACATATATACATACAGTGGTGTGAAAAAGTGTTGGCCCCCTTCATGATTTTTTTTTTTTTTGCATGTTTGTTCTTTTTCTTTTCTTTTTTTTTTCTTCTTTCTTTCTTTGTGACATACGGCCAAGTATGGTGACCCATACTCGGAATTCGTGCTCTCCCTTTTTTTTTTTTCTTTGGCACTTTTGGCAAGCACTTTTTCACACAGGGCCATGTGGGTTTGGATTTTGTTTTAAACTTCATTTAAAAACTGCATGTTGTGTTTACTTTATCTTTGATTCATTTTTTTATTTGTTTGATGATCTGAAACATTAAAGTGTAACAAACATGCAATAAAATAAAAAAATCAGGAAGGGGGCCAACAGTTTTTCACACCACTGTATATATACATATATGCATATACATATATGCACGCACGCACACACACACACACACGCACATATATATATATATATATATATATACACACACGCACATATATATATATATATATATATATATATATATATATATATATATATATATATATATATATATATATATTAGTTTCTGTTTTGAGTTAAGATTAAAATAATTGAAAATAATTCAATTTAAATATAATGTCATGTTTTCTATTTCTGTGTTTATTTGATCAAAAATATTGTAAAAATTTAATATTGTCAAATATTATTGCAATCTAAAATAACTTATTCTTATGGTGGCAAAGTTTCCTAAAGTTTTCCTAATCAAAACTAACAAAATGATCCATTTTAATTGGTGCTCAGTAATTAATAATGGTTCTTATTATTGTCCATTTTTTTTAAACCGGTTTGCTGCTTAATATTTTTGTAAAAAAAAAAAAAAAAAAAAAACTGTCATAGGCTTTTTCAGAATTCATTGATTAATAAAAAGAACAGCATTTATTTGTAATAGAAAATATATATGTTTTTATAATGTTCTGTCACTTTTGGTCAATTTAATGTGTCTTTGCTGAATTAAAGTATTAATATTTATTTATTTTAAATCTTACCTCAAACTTTGGAATGGTAGTGCATTTTCACAAAAAAATATATTAAGCATTAAAAATGTTTTCAACATTGATAATAATAATAAGAAATATTTCTTGAGCAGTAAATCATAGCAGCATAATAAGAATGATTTGTGAAAGCTCACACAGTAAATAATTGAGATATTATAGTACAATTTCTATAGAAATGAAAAGAACACTACCTAGTATGTTCTAGTATGGTTTTGAGATTATTGGTATTGGATAATTATTTAGCCTGACCAGTATATTTCTTAATCACTACACATTTCCTGTACTTTTGTTTCAACGTATGGCCGCGTTAATAGATTTACCTTGTTTTTGCATTCAACTAGCTAGATTTTAACTTTCTTAGAAATGCACTGCAGATCTTTATACAGAATTCAGGAACCGATGATACAATACAGACCATGCTGCTTTCCAGTGTGTTTTAAATATTTTAATTAAACCTCATATTTATTCTTTAAATTCCCTCATTTGAAGTGTTGTGATCAAATGTAGCACTTTATTGTGCAGCAGTGAGCCAGCCGCAGAGCCTTTTTCTGTATTATTATGCTTGTGAGTGAGACAAGGCTGTGTGATTAACGTTAATTTGAGAGGGATCTGTAATTGATTTCACCCCGTGGTGTTTCTGTGGAAACAGTGAGGTAGGTCAGAGATCGTTTCATCACATTCTCGTCTCGTGTGAATG
This sequence comes from Barbus barbus, assembly GCF_936440315.1. Taxonomy (NCBI): domain Eukaryota; kingdom Metazoa; phylum Chordata; class Actinopteri; order Cypriniformes; family Cyprinidae; genus Barbus; species Barbus barbus. Next base: position 19,600,555 of record NC_136758.1, read on the forward strand.
CGGGAGGAACCGGTATGATTTCGAGAGCTCTAGAGTAAGCAAACAAAACCAACCACTTAGTACTGATCAATACATCCAGTACATGCTTTAGGTCAGTTGGTTTGTTTAGTTCCAAGATGAGTATGATGTCCTTGCTGAACTGAATGATGAGAACCATAAATGTTCATTTTTTAACTCTAAATTGGATCCTCAAACTTTCAAAGGACATAATAAAGGTCATAAATTATTTATTTGTCACCAGCTCTATATTGCATGAATTATGAAGAGCGATACACACAGGAACATAATTTTCAAGGCTTTTAGTGAAAGATTACCAGAACTTTCTATGTATACAACGCCACTGAGTTCATTATTATAAAGAGTTTGCCTGCAGAAAGTCATCTCTGCCCCAGAGATCATAAATAGACTATTGTAGTTGGTTACCAGCTATGGTTTGTTTACGCATTAAACTCGTGGCCACGAGAAAAATATGCCGTTCCCTCAACATAGCATCTCGAGGCCATGACATAAGGATGACGTTACCTCGACAAAACGATCTCGTGGCCACGAATTAATATCTCGTGGCCACAACAAAACTAAGTGAACCGAAGACGTCACCGTACCATACACGTTTATGTTTTGTGATTTAGTACTGGCTGGTTCACTCAACCCTGAGATTTTAACACTCGACAGCTGTTTCTCCAGACCATCAACCAGACACTTCCCATTAACACCCTTAAACTCATACACACAAGCAATAATAATAAACCACAACACTTTTGGGCTTTTCACACTATGACTAATCTAAGGTTTTTGTCATTTTAAACCCTTTGTTAAGACCTTGGGTAAAGAATATGAATATAATTTCTGAAAACCAGCTCCAGACCAAAGTTAATTCTGCTTTTAAGCGGTCTATTGAAAAGGATACATTGTTAAATTGTTCTGCTATAATGTTGAAGTGAGGTAAAGATCAATTACGAAAGCTTGTAAGAGTTAACAGTTACAAGTGTGAAAAGCCCATCTCTTATGTTCAGATGCCTAAAGAAACCTGTTCCAGGTCTGAAAGAGTGAATCATCAACTACATACATGCAGGAAGGAATAGTATTGAATTCTGTCATGGCAATAACATGAATAGGATAATAGTTAATGAATCAGATTAAGAGGAAAAAATGTGCTGTTTTCAGTATATAGACTTGTAAAAAAGAGAATAAACTCTAGTGATTGTCAGTTATGAAAATATATGATCAAAAGCCAAGGTTGAATGGTGTGAACTTCCAACAGCTCAAGTGTAAAGAGGGTTTCGGTGTCTCACTAATGAAGGCACTGTGCTGTGATATAAAACTTTCTCGTTTCATTAAACAGGAGTCGTGGGGTCACAGCCGGCTTTATCCCCTCAGAGAAACAGGTGTTCTGGGTCAGAGTTCAGACAGGGGTCAGGCGGGATTAGATGTCCAGGACCATTACATTAAGTGATAAGCGTGAAATTCCTCATGCTTGTGCTCTTAATCTCTTTGTTGCAAATACATACACAAATATACATCCACACACACATATATAGTACTTTAAAGAAATGGGCTTTGCACTCAAATTTGGTGTTCATTTTAGCCCTGTAGTATGTTAGTGTTCAACATGCTTAACAAAATAAAGCATTTTCTTTTTTCTACAATTGATTTTTTTTTTTCTTATCAAACTAAATATAAGTTTAAATATCGGAGATTCAAATAATGTATTATACACTACTGATGAAAAGTTTGGCATAAGTATGATTTTTAAAATGAATACTTTTATTTTGCAATAATGCATTAAATTAATCAAAAGTCATAGTAAATACATTTATAATGTTACAAACATTTCCAATTTAAATAAATGCTGTTTTGCTTTTTTTATTCTATTCATCAGAGAACTAGGGATGTAACGATTCACTCAACTCATGATTCGATTCACGATTTTGATTTCTCGATTCAAATATCTCACAATTTTTTTTCTAACAAGATGAGATTTAAGATAAATAATGAAAATGTGTCCTTTTATTAATGCTTGGACAAAATGCTGCACATTTCTTTGTGAAATTGAAATATAACACGACTAAATTGAAACCCCAAATCAAATAAGTAACACAAATAAAGGAAATCTCTTTATATAAAAAACTAAGGCTGTGTCTGTGCTCTTTCCATTTAAAATTAGAGGCAACCACGGCGTTTATTCATGATCCAAAAAAGATGCTGCATACATGCAACATGAGCAGTTTTTAATCAAAATTGGATTGTATAATTTCAAAATTTGAAGCAAAAACCAAATGGTCTGACTTCAGTTTTGTGAAACTATTCATAAAAAATATCTGCTAGAAACAGAAACCACAGATGAGCTGAATGATACACAAATTCACTCTCTGCCAGCAGGTGGCGCTTCTGGAACAGGCATTATAGCGTTTCCTCGGTTACCGCTGTAAACAAAGCAGTGCTAAGCTTATGAACTTTAATATGCATCATTGAGGCAAATGAAAAGAAAATACCATCTAAACTTTTCTAAAGACTGTCATTTCCCCTCAGAGATACATTCATATTAAGTCCTACCCCTAAATGTATTGCGATTTGTTTTGTTTTGCATCTCAACCTATTTGAATGTCTCACATTTGAATCGATTTTCAACCATCGTTACATCTACAGAAAACTCATCATGGTGTCCGCAAAATATTAAGCAGCACAATGTTTTTCAACATTGATAATAATAATAAGAAGAAATGTTTCTTGAGCAACATGTCAGCATATTAGAATGATTTCTGAAAGATTATGTGACACTGAAGAATGGAGTAATGGCTAATGCCATCACAAAAATCAATTACTTTTAAGTATATATATATTTTTTTACAATATATTAAACTGCAAAACTGTTGAAATTATAATTACATTTCACAAAAGTACTGTTTTTTTTTTACTGTATCTTTAATCAAATAAATGCAGCCTTAGTGAGCATAAGGACCTTCTTTCAAAAACATTCAAACTTACCTGACCCCTTACTTTTTTTCTTTTTTCTTTTTTTATTAAATTGTACAATTCTAACTTTTTATTCTGTGCTTTTTGATTGGTAGATTGCTGCCCAGATCTGTCGTCAGGCTGGTTTGGTCCAGAAAACGAAAGATGTGATGGACTACAGTGCAGAAAACTTTGCCATTGTCTTTGCTGCTATGGGGGTGAGTGGTTTTTCATTGTCTGTATTTGTGCCACATTTCAAGTATGTGGGTTTTTTAAAGGCTTGTTTTTCTTGAGGTTCCTTGTGTGTTTATTTTCTTTACAACAGGAAATCTATTTTACATCTAGGTCTCTATACATGGGTCAACTGTTTACATGAATTTCAAGATGCTTGTGTAACATGATCCTCTCAGTGGGCGGAATGTAAAATTGTGTCCATTTTGTGTGAGTGGGTGAATGTTGGTCAACGTAGGTGTCTTAATCCTGCTCTTCAACACCACCTTAACCTTCTGCCCTCACCTGTCTGCTTCCTCTCCAAACCTTTGTTATTGTCACCTGAGTGGCTGCGGTCTGTCCTCTCAGACAGGTATTACCTGTGTCGGGTGTCAGGTTCACCTGTGTATTCAAGTGTGGAGGGCTTCCATTAACACATGCTTGAAATGTCACTGACCCTGTCTTGTGTCCTGTGGCCGCTGGGCTCCCAATGCCGACTCGTGTCTAATGCATTCGCTTTTGAGGCCTGTAACTCTATATCTTGATTTCATGTGCAGGGTGGTCAAAATGCTAAACCTTTTACAAAAGGAAAAGGTTTTTCTTTAGCAGGAAATGTACTTCAAGAGGTCATTTTGAACTGAATAGTGGAGCTTTTGGTTGAACAATGAAAAAGGAAGTACCTGACATGTCAGTTCATTAGAGCCTGGTGAAACAGGAAGTGTAGGTCTTTCTCTGGATTTATTCAGTGTTTCACATGTTTGTTTGTTTGAATCCCAGGTCAACATGGAGACTGCGCGTTTCTTCAAGTCTGACTTTGAGGAGAACGGTTCTATGGACAATGTGTGCTTGTTCCTGAACCTGGCCAACGATCCTACGTGAGAATTCATTTAAATCACCTCTCTCCTCTTATGTAATGCATTTTGTATAACATACATATTGACTATTTGAATCTTTTGAATTGTTCTACGTAGTATTGAACGCATCATCACCCCGCGTCTGGCTTTGACCACAGCGGAGTATCTGGCTTATCAGTGTGAGAAGCACGTGTTGGTCATCCTCACGGACATGAGCTCCTACGCAGAGGCTCTGAGAGAGGTGAGGACGATATCATATCGATAAAATTGTTTCCTCATAATGAATGTCAGAATCAAGGACTATTAATTTGCAAGCGCCTCAGATTTTTGAGAAAAGTAGACTTTAACTTCCATATAAAAACTTAAAATTTCTTAATTCATATACCTTTTTTCTCAGTGGAATACAATAAAGGTGCTCTTTTCCAGTACAAAAATGCATGGTGATTACTGGCTATTGTATGGTTTTACACTTTAGTTCAAAAGTTTGGGATTAGTAAGGGATTAGTTTTTTTTATTAATATTTTTTATAGATCAAAGACATTAAATTAATCACAAGTGACCAGTTAAAACTGTAAAAAAAAAAAAAAAAAAAAACTATTAATTAGCCCAACTGTTTTCAAGCATCAAATCAGAATATTAGAATGATTTCAGAAGGATCATGTGACAGTGAAAACTGAAGTAACGATGATTATTATATTTTTTTTCTTTTCATTTTACATTATTAACACACTATTTTCCTTTTTTGATATTGTGCAGTTGCTTTGACACAATTTACATTGTAAAAAGCGCTACATAAATAAAGGTGACTTGACTTGATGAAAATTCAGCTTTGACATTACAGGGATACATTACATTTTAAAATATATTAAAATAGATATAGTACTTTTAAGTTGTAACAATGTGTCACAATACTACTCTTTTTACTGCACTTTTGGATCACATAAAGGCAGCCTTGGTGAGCCTAAAAGGCTTGGAATATATTTCAGTGGGTTTATATTGGTAAACAGACAAGCTGTAAGATCTCACTCAATGTGTTTTTTAAGGATGTATGTCATTATTTATTCTATCTTGTTATGGTGAATTCAGCCATTTCAACAAATATGGTTGAAGGTCTCCTTAACAGAGTCATAATTCTCTTGCGTCTCATATAAACAGTTCATATTGACATTTTATAGCTATGAAAGCATTCAAGGGAAAAGTAGGTTTTTCTATTAAATGCAAGGGCAAGCAAATCTGAAACACCTTCTGTGCTTCGTGGTGATATTTCCAGTGCCCCGTTTCATCATATGTCATGTTGTTCTCCATTTGAATTTCATACCTGCTTAAGCATAGTTGACCTTGTCAAGTAAATAATCCTAAGTCTCTGTATCTAGTCTGTGTATCATTTTGTATTTTCCCAGCCATTGTACTGTGCACTTCTTAGGCTAGATGCACAGCAAACACATTTATATTGCGTTATCATGTATCATATAAATAACAACCTAACTTAGCATCTCTCAACTCTGCTTAGCAATACACGTAATTGACTTTACATGTACAGGCCTATTTCCTTTATATCATATTCCAAATGTTTGGCGGTGAACAAACAGCTATGACAGCTATGAAAGAGCACAATCTCGTGTAACAAAAGCACAGTAACCCCTCTTGACATTTGGAACAATATTGGAGCAATGGCCAGCGTTACGGTTAGTATCATGTTTCCTCTGTGGCTTATGTTGAAGAGCCACTGTGTCCAATTGTAATAAATGGATTTCAGCACCATCTGCCAAAGTGTAAAAATTGTGTTTTAAACACAACCCGATGTTAAACCAACACACTGGCTTTGTTCCGAATTGCATATTGATAGATCAAATCAAATCAAGTGTTATTGGTCACGAGCATACACAGAGAAGTACAACATGCAGTGAAATGCTTTGTACAACTCTCTGTACCAAATAGAATTAACATAAGAATTTACATAATTACGTAAAATATTTAATCTAAACAATTCTTAAAAATACAACACAATGCAGAAAAATATAAATAAGTTATTTATACATTTATGCTATACTACTTATATTATTTCTGCTCTAAATACGTGTCTAGTATGCAAACTTTCTATATGCATAAAATTCAGTGGACCCTACAGTTCAGCAAAATGTGTAGTATACAACAAGAGCACACTGGGTGCTTTATTACAAAATGCAATTTGCTCTGCAGGATGACCTTCCTATTGCAGTGTGATGAATGAACTCGATCCTTAATGCATTTTGAGATATAATATATTTTTCTTGACTCACTATTGGATTGAGTTGCCAAGAGGAAACAAGAAAATAATTTTTTTCTGAAAAGCTTTTTTTTAGTTTTTAGATGAAATCATGAATGAAGAAGAATGCGTTTAAGAAAAAATCAAGAAAATTATTTTAATATTTTTTTTAAGTGTTATAAGTTTTGGTATTAAATCATGAGTGAAGAAGAATGTGTAAGAAAAAATCAAGGTTGATGCTGCTTTTTATTGTTTTGCACTGGAAGAGTGAAGAAAATGGAGTGTGCTGCATTGAAGATACTGCATTCCATAAAGTGGATGCATACTACACATTTTGGTAAATTAATTAGGTCACATTCCACATAACAGCAAAATAGTATGAGTTGTATGATAGCATGCCATTCGAAACATGGGAGCAGTGGGACGTTCAGCCTTCTGAAGATACTTTTTTTCTGGCAGCATCTTCTTTCTTCCACCCTCATGCCAGTGGTTATCATTTTTGTGCCACAAACATGTTTGGATGTCTAAATGTGTCAGACGCACAATACTCATTCTAAATAGTTTGTGTGCATGTGAAAGGACCGTTCCTTCCTGCTTTTGTGCTGCTGTAACCTTGGGATACATTCAGCCCTATCGAAGCTGCCTGCTTTGGCTTCTGCGGTAGGCAGACGCTTCCAAAGAGCGGTGGGAGCATTAACATTTAACTCCCTCTCCCATTCACCCTGGTAAAGGTGAGGCTCAGAACAGTGTCTACACTCGCTTTAACCTTGGGAAAAGATCTTAGTGTATTTTCTGCTTCCAAAGCCGCCTCGGTGTGCAGATGCAGCAAGTAGAAAACAGATTAAAATCATATGACTGGCTTGAAATGGCTGTCATTGATCGGTTTGTGTGGAACAGATGTTGCGGTTTAGTTTCATAAGATGCTCTTGTGTAACTTCACAGGAGACATTGAAAACTTTTATATACACATTCTACACAGAACTTCAATTGTCATGATGTAAATCAATTGTCATGCCAGTTTTGTCTTAATTTGTTGTGGTTTTAGGTTTCTGCTGCCCGTGAAGAGGTGCCAGGTCGTCGTGGTTTCCCAGGTTATATGTACACTGATCTTGCTACGATCTACGAGCGTGCTGGAAGAGTGGAGGGCAGGAATGGATCAATCACCCAGATCCCCATTCTAACCATGCCTAATGATGGTACATGCACACACACACACACTCATTGTTATATACACTGTAATTATTAATGACATATTGTAAAGCCATTTCAACAAATATTCAACTTCAGCATGCAACTCATCCTATTCTTTTTGAGCAGTTTGTCAAGAAGTGTCCTATTACTTTTCTATATAACTTTGAATTCAGCCTGGTGAAAACAAATACAGCCAAGTACATTCGCACATTCTTACACACTTGATTGCTGCATAAAATGTATATGATTTTAATGAAGTTTCATTAGTTTTCTTTAGTGGTGAAGGTGTCCTTTTGCCATTACAAAACTTGCTAGAATCAGAATGATAGTGGAAAGTGATATAAAATGTGCACTTCTTTATTTTGTGTTCAGGCCGGACACAGCAACTGCACCCAGTAACTAGCACTCTTGATGGCATTGGTTACTATAGAAACATCCTTGTGAAGGACCTGTGTGTGTTTCTGAATGGGTGTTCCCTATTATAGCAGCACCAGGAAACCTCCATCTTTCTTCTTTCTCATTTTCTTTGCCCTTCTATCTTTAAAAACTCACTCTGTTCTGTCCAAAACACCAGAATATTACTATGCCTCTTAGTATCTTCAGATCAGGGATGCAAATGAAATGGTTTATAAATGCTATTAATAACAACATCAACATCATTTATGACTTGAAAAAGCAGTTTTGACTGCATAAAATTGCTTAAATCTGCCCATTTAATTTTTGCCCTGTTTGCAGATATCACCCATCCGATCCCTGATTTGACGGGATACATCACAGAGGGGCAGGTGTATGTTGACAGACAACTGCATAACAGACAGGTGAGAAGTTTGACCAGCTGTGCAGAATCTGCAAAAGTACTCTAGGACTCATTCATGTGCTTCATATACATGAATTTATTATCAATATTTAATAATTAACCTTTAAGGTGAACATTTCCAAAGTTTTTCCTATTATTTTTATTACCTAACTCATCATTGTTCTATTTTTCCCACTTAAAGATCTATCCTCCCATCAACGTACTGCCATCTCTCTCTCGTTTGATGAAATCTGCTATCGGAGAAGGCATGACCCGCAAAGATCACGCTGATGTCTCTAACCAGCTGGTAATTAAGTTTGGAACGCTCTTAGTTTGTCATTTAATTGATTTTTCAGCCTAATTCTCCTTCTGTTTTTCTCTTAATCCCATAGTATGCATGTTATGCTATTGGTAAAGATGTTCAGGCCATGAAGGCTGTGGTGGGTGAGGAAGCTTTGACCTCAGATGACCTGCTGTACCTGGAGTTCCTGCAGAAGTTTGAAAAGAATTTCATTGCTCAAGGTAAAAACCACTAGCGTACGGTTCTCTATACTGCATCGGCTCATTCACTTTAGATGGGTCTAAATTTGGCATAAATGTTAGAACTGTACTCGCAAAGACTCTGTGATTTAAGTTTTTCTCGGGTAAATGGAACTTTAGCTTTATTTTATGCAGAGTTCATCACACTTGAGTACTTTTTTTGTTTTTTTTCAAATTCCAAGGTTCTTTCGACTATGAGTGTGTACGCGTACACTATTATGCTGTTTTCTAGTCTATATTGGAAACCACTAGACTGTTTTTCCATCAGCCACTGCTCTTGTTCTGCCTCAAGCACTTTCACCTCAGTGAATGTTCTTCTCAATGCTGTCACTCTTCAGCGTGGCACAAGGTGCAAGGCCCCCCGTCTCCGTCAAACCCTCCACTTCACTTTAAAAAGAATATATGTACATCTTTCATATTGATCACAGCCCTATTTTGAGGATGAAATCTCTCAACTCCCTTTGTGCCTGTCACACAGTTGCTGTGTCATTACCATCATTGGTAGATGATGGTAATGGTAGTGAAGAATCTGTTATTGCTTCTATTTGCAGAGAACAAAACATGCATTCACTCATCCTCCCAACATTTTTGTGGAACAATATAGCGTTTCTGTTTAACTAAAATATGCCATTTAAAGATGCTGTGTCAGTCAGCGATTTTGATCTTTTAAGCAACATGAAGCCGAATACAAGGCTATAAAGCCAGTTTCTTAAAGAACATCCCATTCATTCACATTCACTCTTTTTTTTTTCTTCTTCAAAGCTAAAACTCTGAGAAATTAACATCTGATTATAATAATATATTTTTATATTATATTTGATTATTTTTATGTTTCTTATATTGGTGTGTACACCAATCATAAGTTTGGGTCAGTAATAGATTTTTTTAAATATTTTTGAAAGAAGTCTCTTATGCTCACCAAGGCTGAAATTATGTTAAAAAAAAAGAAAAGAAAATGCAGTAAAAACAATAATATTTTGACATTTTATTACAATTTAAAATAACTGCTTCTATTCATGTATTTTATCATGTATTTTAAAATGTAATTTCTTACTGCGATGGTAAAGCCATTACTCCAGCCTTTAAAAATCATTATTATATTTGTGCTGCTTAATATTTTTGTGGCAACCGTGATGCATTTTATTTCAGGTTCTTTGCTAAATAGAACGTTCAAAAGATAAAATTGTATACATAGATAAAAGGCAAATAAATTTATATAACAGAAATTTATTTCAAAAACAATCTGAGCCCTCCCTGAACTCTCTGACATATGTGTGCATCATTTTTTCCAATACAAGTCTTTATAGGTTTTTGATAGCCCTTTTTATTTACTCCTTTAAGAAATGCTCTAAGAAGTCCAGTCAGTTAGATAGAGCATACGCGAGTCTGAAACAGAATTTTTCGTGATGGAAATGAAATTATAAATATGTTTTGTTGCTCGTGGCTCATAGATTCCAGTGATATAAGTCACTTGACAAGTTTCTGATGATTCAAAAGTTATGATACATAATGGAAGCTTGAGTGATGTCTATTTCTCTAGGTCCCTATGACAACAGAACTGTGTTTGAGACACTGGACATTGGTTGGCAGTTGCTCCGAATCTTCCCCAAAGAAATGCTGAAGAGAATTCCTCAGAGCACACTGGCCGAATTCTACCCGAGAGAGTCTGCTGCCCGTCACGGAGCCTCCTAAGACCACTACACCTTCTGGAGGCCTGGGCTAAAGGTCACATGACCTGTTTCCTTTAGAAAACTTCATCCCTTGTGTCCACCTCTACTCTGACAAGTGGTGTTTAGACTTACAGGGCATAACTCTGGGATAATACACATTTAATATTCATAAAATATGCATGTCATTATCCCATGTTTTATGACCACCAGAGATTATTCCATTGTTGTGTTATACATGTTTGTGTGTACTTTATTGTGTGGATAGAATATGTAATCGTGATTTGCTTTTGTTTCACTGTTTTGTTTTGGAGATGCTGACTGTCCTGTAGTTAATTTCTTCTTTTTTTTTTTTCTTTTTTTTTTTTTATTATTTGTTCAAATTATTTCACTGTCCACAACCTAAAGAGAATATTAAAAATATTTGAGCTCAGAGAGAAAAATTCAAGGCTTACTCCTCCACATCCTCCATTCATCACTGCAACAAGCACACAATTAATGCCATTTTTTGTAAATCATGAGAATATCTGATTTAAAAATTAATTTCCCGGCCTTCCCTTGAAAATATTTGCTTTTATTTATTTTAATACCCAATAAACAAATGAAAATAAATGTTTGCGCACCAAACTTAGTTTGTGTTATGCAGACAGACAGGTAATTATAGGTGTTGAATGATCATATAGTATGTATGCTTGTCACTGACAGCTGTTATTTCCCTTTTAGAGGAGGATGAAAGATGTTTACGGCATCTGTGCTTTGAATTATGTGCTGAGATATAAGACTGATTAAATATTACCATCTTGTATGTGTAAATGTGTTTTATCTGTGTTGATTGCTGTTAAACCTGTCAAACCTCTCAGATTAATTAAATTATATTGTTATATCATGATTGGCTGACTACTTTGTTTATTTGTCCTAATAACAGTGATGTCAATTAAAGTCCTTATAAAAATCAATATAACAGTTTCCACAACAATATAATAGTTCCTAGTTAGTGGGTGTGTCTTTAACTTCTTGCAGTTGTATGCCCCAGGGGTTGTTTTTCCTCGAATACCATAATTACTACAATGAAAAGGGTAACATGGCAGCAAAAATGACATTGAAAAAAGCAGTTAAAATTACACATTTTGCAGTGTCAAAATCCCCCCACCGCTTATAGATAATCCTAGACCTGTATTGAAATGACGTGTAAACACTTTTAGAATAAAATTGCATTTAAAATCGCCAGCGTTTTATATATGCTAATACACACAATAACTATAATTTTTAATTTCTGCTTACTGAAAAATAATTGGTACAATTGAAATTACACACAAACAATAAAAAAAATTGTATATCAATTTTCAAAAGTTACATTTACTTTGATTTTTCCTGTTTTCTTTATCCATCTTTTCTTATATTTCTTATATTCCCTTCCTAAACAAATACACTAACTTGCAAAAAATCGTTAAAAGGGGCAAAATGTTTGGACCCCAATGAAATGAGGCCACACTAATATAAAAGCAGTAAAAACAAAACACTCCAAAATTACTATTTTGTTTTTAACAGTATCGGTCTGAGACACAGGTAAAACTGAATTTTACAAAACCCATTTAAATAATAGCACAAATTGAAATCTGTTACCTTTTTAATGCAAACTATGGTTGTTTTTATGGTTTGCATGGTAGATTTTTACTTTAACGGAGCACACGGGTGACAGTAGGTGTGACCAGGTGTCATTTCCTGTATCTCTCGTGCTGTGCTTAACCGGAGTTTTGAATCAGTATCCAGTAACCACAGGACCTCTCAATGGCGTCAACGGGAGAGCAGAAAGAAGGGAAAATGATTTCAGAACTGTCCAACAAATGTAAGTAAGAGTGACTGTCGAATGCATTAGGAGTGCCCTAACCAGTGCGCTTATTAGTGTATAGAAAATAGGCTGCTGAAACTCTGTAACTGTCAACACACAGGTACTATAATAACAGGCCTACGTGAAGTAATGTTTTTTCTTTTCTTTTTTCCCCCCTAGTTTTAACACTCATCTCGATGTCGACTTTATTTTAACCTTTTCCCCAGAAAGAAAACGCCCGTAATAGTACAACAAATAATCCATTTACCAACCAACAAACTGAAGCGGAACAAAGATTGTATCATTACATTCTCTGTACTTTGTAATCTTTTCTGCATGCAGTGGAAAATACTCCATAAATCCTTTTGCTTTGAGTGAGAGCTTGTTTGGACATGCACACACATTTTTGGTTAACATCCTGGCATTTCTTTTGTTTTCATGTAAAGATGAAACGTAGCCTATATTGCAGCCTGTCTTGACATCTTCTTACCCATTTAATTATATTTTGTCCTAGCTAAGTAAACACATTTTACTACTTGGATAACCAAATGAAACAAACTGTTTTTTTTATAAGTGGCAACAAATTTCTCAGCTGATCCGTAAAACTTTATAGAATTTGTGGGGAAATTTGTGGTTGATAAATCAAGAATCAATGCATATTTACTCTGATGTAATCTGCATTAAAACAATACATTTCAGCGTGTATAAAATATCTACTCATTCAGAATTGGGCTCTGGGTTTTCAAATAGGCACAAATGTGACCACTGACGTATTGTGATAATTATTTATATGGCTTAGACCATTTGAATATTATTATGATAGCTGTACCTGTATTATACCATCTCTGAAAGCTCTAGTCATATGACTGTTTACAGCAGCCATGTAAAACTGTTGAAATCAAAACTGTCAAGTCTGAAATCAAAATACATGAAATCAAGACAGTCTGCACTTTAAGTTTCAACTCTTGAACTCTTAAAAACATCAACTTTCTTTGAACCCACAGATGTTATTGTTGGAATTAAATGAGTAAATGTTCTTGACTGCTGTATAATTTCTCTCTAGAATTAGGTTAGTAAACAACGCTTTGAAAGATGTCTTAAGGCGAGATTTGTATCGTATCCTTTTGCTCAAAGCGCCCTACTGACATCATAAATAGAGAGAGAAAACATTAGGATTATTCACATTATTCTACTGAAGATTGGAACTTGAAAAAATTAAACTGAAGTTGCTGTCTGCTCTGGTCTTTTCCATGGTAGTCTGTGTAACTGTGACATTAATAACCCAGACACAGTGTGGTTTGTAAACCCTTTACAGATCAAGTCTTCTGCTCTAAAATTAGATGCATATTCAGTGGAGCTGCTGCTGATTCACACAACAGGCAGAATGTAGACAGATATGAGTGGAACTGTCATCATCCTCGCCAGCAGATGTATTTATCATCCTGGAAGAGAATTTCCTCTATTTGTAATTATATATTTTTGCAACATTAAAAATACTTGTGTAAATTAGCACTCGTTTCCATGAGCTGTCCTCCTCACGCTGAATATGAGATGTGGTTTGCAGAAGAAGTTTCCTCCTGAGTTTCCTCCCGTGTAGTGTGTTGCGTTAACTTACTGTGTAGTTCATGGGAATTTGTGAGACATGTTTAACTGGCGTCCTTGTATTTCTGCAGTGCTTCTCCAGTATGAAAACCTCCAAAAAGAATATGAGAAAATCAAAAAGGAGGTAAGATATTTACTGTCATTATTTCACCCTTTATTTCTTTTTTCCTTGCGCTTCTAAGATCTGTGTGGTCTTAAAGGTAATATAGTTCACCCGAAACTATATTATATTATATATATTATATTATATATAAAAAAACAAAATTCAGCACTGCATTGACTTTCATTGTATTGGAACACAACATTCTGCATTCTGTCATCTTTACTCACCTTCATGTATACTACCATTCAAAAGTTTGAGGTCTGTAAGATTTTTTAAAAATGTTTTTGAAAGAAGACTTTTGTTCAAAAAAGATGCATTTATTTAATCAAAATGGGGGGGGGGGGGGGGGGTGAGTAGATTAGAAAGATTTCTGAAGGAACATGTGACACTAAAGAATAATGGCTGCTGAAAATTTAGCTTTCCCACCACCAGAGGAATAAATTACATTACAAAATATATTAAAATAGAAATTAGCTATGTTAAATTGAAATAATATTTGACATTATACTGGTTTTTTTTTCAAATGAATGTAGCCTTAGCGAACGTGAAGGGCTTCTTTCAAAAACATGTAGACCTAAAAAATCTTTTAAACTTTTAAACTGTACATGATGGTGAGTAAATGATGGCAGCATTTTCATTGTTAGGTGAACTATCCCTTCAAAAATGATATTTTGGGATGTTTGCTTTTAATAAAAAATTAAATGTAGATAAATTATTTAAATAAATAATTTTAAATGAGTGCAGATGTTCTGTTTCAAATAAAAAAATCTGTTCTATCAGTGCATACTTTGGCAACTGAACCAGCCATATACAATATATGTGACCCTGGAGCACAAAACCAGTCTTAAGTCGCTGGGGTATATCTGTAGCAATAGCCAACAGTATGGGTCAAAATTATAGATTTTTCTCTTATGCCAAAAATCATTAGGACATTATGTAAAGATCATGTTCCATGAGGATAATTTGTAGATTTCCCACCGTAAATATATCAAAACTTAATTTCTGATTAGTAATATGCATTGCTAAGAACTTCATTTGGACAACTTTAAAGGTGATTTACTCAATATTTAGATTTTTTTGCACCCTCAGATTCCAGATTTTCAAATAGTTGTATCTCAGCCAAATCTCAATTTTGAAAAATTGACACTTATGACTGGTTTTGTGGTCCAGGGTCACATATGATGTATTTGATGTACAACCCGAATTCTGGAAATGTTGGGACATTTTAAAATTTGAATAAAATGAAAAATAAAAAGAATTTGAAATCACATGAGCCAATATTTTATTCACAATAGAACATAGATAACATAACAAATGTTTAAATTTGATGCCTGCTACATACAGGTCTCAAAATAGTTGGGACGGGGGTGTAGCATCTCCTCTTTTTTTCAAAACAGTTTGAAGATGTCTGGGCATCGAGGTTATGAGTTTCTGGAGTTTTGGTGTTGGAATTTGGTCCCATTCTTGCCTGATATAGGTTTGCAGCTGCTGAAGAGTTTGTGGTCATCTTTGACGTATTTTTCATTTAATGATGCACCAAATTTTCTCTATTTTAAAAGATCTGGGCCCGTATTCATGAAGAATCTTAGTGTTAAGAGTTGCTCCTAGTAACAAAATTCTAAGAAAATTATTTTTCTTAGAAAATTCTGTTTCCTCTTAATATTAAAGAAAAGATCCTAGTAAAGAAAAAAGTAATTCAGAAAGCATCTTAACCCTTAAAAGAGGTCTTAAGGTCCAAAATTGTTAGGAGTACGGACGAGGACTTTTAAGGGGCTTAAGAGTTTCTTTAGCAGCGGAGAAAATGGACGAAACATGAAGAGGGAGAAGAAATGTGTTGCACACAATGCATGACAGTGAGTTAATAAGACGCTACACATTAGCTCGTGCAGGGATCATGTTTGTGACCGATCTTATTTGAGACACTCTAACATCTCAGACACCGCGCAGAAATGCCATAGCGCCAGAAATGGACGTAATCACTACATTAACATATTTGGCAACTGGAAAAATGCAACTATGCAGCAGTGATGATTTGGGTCTGTTACAGCACTTGGCTTATATGTCTCTGTTCATTTCCTATAAAACACGGTAAGTATGACAGCATGGTAAATAAAAAATAAAGAATATATATACATATATAATGTGTGTGTGTGAGAGAGAGAGAAAGAGCGAGAGGAAAAATTACGCCTTTAATTTCAAAGTGAAGGTTTATAATATACCCTTCTCTTAAAAGCACTCTTTTATTTCCTTCTTGACAACCAACCAATCACAGTTTTCAAAAGACTGTGTCATAGCTAGCAATGGGGTCAGCCCCGCCTCCTCACTAAGATAAAAGTTTTTGTCTTTTCCTTGCTCAGAGTTGCTCTCAGATTGGTCCTGAATCACTCTTAAGCTAAGACTCCTAGTTAGAAATTTTTAAGCTAAAATAGGAGCTCTCTGAGAGGATTCTTAGAATCTTTATGAATACGGGCCCTGAAGTAGCTCCTAACTTGCCAATTTAGGAGAAAATCTTACAAATAATGGGCGTGTCAGTCCTAAATTTAGAACTCCTAAATTTTTGCTCTAAGAGTATTTCACTAAAACTAGCTCCTAAATCTGTGAAACATTAGGAGTGGTGAAGAGGACTCCTAAGTCACCAACTGTCCTAAAATGGCTGTTTCTGGCAATCTGCCTCAGAATATAAACATTTTAGAAACATTTGACGATAATGAGCTTTTAAAAAGGTATCACTTTTAGGGTTTGGAGGTTATCCCAACTCCAAATTTTCCTTTGATATCCTTTTCATTAACCAGTTGGGCAAGAAGTAACAGCTGTACTTACGTCCAGTTTGGTTTTCTTTTACGTTTGCATGTCTTACTATCAGCCATGATGATTCTACTTTGTTAATTAAAAAGCTGTTTATATGCATATCCGCTACGAGAATCATACATGCAAGAGGCAGACATTTAGCTGAACATACACTGGTTTAGTGCACTTACCATGCATTTTAAAATCTTTATTTGAATGTGGCAATTAACATTTTATTTTTAAAACTTTGTTTGAATATGCAACATAAATATTATAATATATACATAAATATTGCTGCCTCTACAATATTTCTAGGAATCAATCTCTGACAGAGACCATGCCCCTCCCCTATCAGCCAATCACTGTGTGCATAGTTAGTAAGCATGCTGACATGATCCATAGCAACGAGGTCAACCCCTCCCTTATTCTTAGCTTAAGACTTCTTTCTATTCCTTAGTAAAAGTTTGCCTCAGCAGCTTTGTGAATAGGTTTTAAGAGAAAACACTTAGCTAAAAACTTTTACTGCTATTTATTGAATACGGGCCCTGGACTTCATAGTGCCTTCCAAAACATGCCAGCTGCCCATACCATATGCAATTATGCACCCCCATACCATCAGAGATGCTGGCTTTTGAACTGAACGCTGATAACATGCTGGAAGGTCTCCCTCCTCTTTAGCCAGGAGGACACAGCGTCCATGATTTCCAACAAGAATGTCAAATTTGGACTCGCCTGACCATAGAACACTTTTCCACTTTGAAACAGGCGGATTGTGTTTACCGACAGTGCTTTCTGGAAGTATTCCTGGGCCCATTTAGTAATGTCAATGACAGAATCATGCCGATGAGTGATGCAGTGTCGTCTGAGGGACCGAAGACCACGGGCATCCAACAAAGGTCTTCGGCCTTGTCCCTTACGCACAGAGATTTCTCCAGTTTCTCTGAATCTTTTGATGTTATGCACTGTAGATGATGAGATTTGCAAAGCCTTTGCAATTTGACATTGAGGAACGTTGTTTTTAAAGTATTGCACAATCTTTTTACGCATTCTTTCACAGATTGAAGAGCCTCTGCTCATCTTTACTTCTGAGAGACTCTGTCTCTCTAAGACATCAAATCATGTTACAGACCTGATGTAAATTAACTTAATTAGTTGCTAGATGTTCTCCCAGCTGAATCTTTTCAAAATTTCTTGCTTTTTCAGCCCTTTGTTGCCCCCCATGCCAACTTTTTTGAGACCTGTAGCAGGCATCAAATTTGAAATGAGCTCATTTAGTGGATAAAAGTGTAAAACATTTCTCAGTTTAAATATTTATGTTCTCTATGTTCTATTGTGAAGAAAATATTGGCTCATGTGATTTTGAAAGTCTTTTAGTTTTCATTTTATTCAAATTTAAAAAGCGTTTGGGACTCTTTTTACATTTGAATATAATGAAAACTAAAAGCATATCCGGAAATCGGGTTGTAAATCATATATGATATGACATACATCTGATAATAGATTTTTTTTTACAGTGTAAAAAAATGCAAGAGGAGAGAGATGAGTCCTTAAGGAAGCTAAAAGAATTTGAACAAGGTTGGTTTTTAATATCTTAGATTCACTTCAAAGATCTTCAAATGCACATCAGATATCCTTCTGTGTAGTACATTAAAGCAAGTGTGATTTATTATTATTAAGACTACTTTCACTTCAGTTTTTGTGGGAAATACAGGCTATATGTGCTTTGCTCCTTTGGACTTTGATCACAGAATATTGCAAGAACTATGACACCATTCCATATAGACACACACCCAGTTATTCCGTAATCATCATTTCCCTGTTTTCCAACAAGACCTGTTTTAATGTTATTCAAACTGCAAAAATCCTTGTGTGAACAAATTATGTATTTGAGTTTACATTCACTGTGCTCAAATGGGTATGTAATGCTAGGTAGGATGTTTTGATGAATACATTAGGTACCAAATTCACATCTGAGATGTTCTTTTTGCAGACACGAGTGGAGCTATCGACCACTTTCGCTCTCATAGTCTGAAGTTTGGGGTTGATATCAATCACACACACCAGAGTGAGGGGGAAAGCGACAGGTTTGTCTCAGATAGGTTTTTTGGTGGTCCCTCCCTCACCAAATCGCTGCACTTCACCTCTCTCGTGCTTCTATACAAATGTCACCTCCTTTTTCTTCGCTGGAGGAAACGTAGAATTCAAACGTGAATAAAAAGGCGAAATTTTAAAAAGCACAACAAATGGCTGGTGGTGTTGGGGAGGAGAGGGAAAAAATCCATTACATCGTCATTTTAATGCACGAAATAGGTCATTATTTGATAGAGAAGAGCGTGTGTTTTTGTGAATAATCTTGGCCTTTACTCATGTTTCCTCCGCCATAAACACGTATTGTGTATGACTTCCACTTAAATAGTGGCTGCAGCTTCTAGCAGAGCAGCTGCATATTAGGAGCTATTACGTGATTTCATAGCTCTCGGAAAATTGCTCCTATTCAGTGCAAAGCTGGCTGGCTGGCTGGCTGGGGGGGGGAGCGAGCAAGGAAAAAGCCCCCAACACACAATCATGTCTTTTCAATTGGAGATGGCAAGGTTGATGACAACATGACCATTGTGTTCTAATGATAAGACCACAAAGGCATCTGCCCCCTCATCAAGCTCGGCGCTGTAGAAACAGCATCAGAGGCTCTAATTCACTTCTCCAACACGCAGGCCCGATAGCATTATACTCGGCGTCCTCGCGCACGTAATCACTGTCTGTCTCTGAGAAGACGCATGTGCGAAGAGCCGGGGGGAAAACAGAGGAACGCCGCGAGAAGAAAGAGATTTGAAGATGCAACGTTGATGGCGAGGCCAAAACTTACAATTAAAGCTGCCAAGCCTGACGTGTGTAGTCTCCCCCTCATCCCCCTCCTGCTCCGCAACTGCCTCACACTTAGCCTGGTTTATGTGTAGCAGCTATTACAATTAACCTGTCACTTAGTGCTAGTACTACCAGTGAGAGAGAGAGATGAAAGATGGGGTGGAGGGGGACCAACTGGCAGCTAAGTACTGTTTAATGAGTGACAGCGAAAGGCTTACAGGGGGAACTTGGATATCGCAGACACGGGTGTTCATCAAGTTTTAATTAGGTGTCATTGGGAGGCAGCCGCTGGTCGTGATGGTGCTAATTCCTGTTTTTGCCTCTCAACCACAATGTGTAATTAGTTAAGAGGCTGTGAGCTGGTCCGTGGCCAGTCTCTGGTGATTACGGACACAAATAAGGTAAGAGCTCCAGGCGTTAAGAGCATCTGCCTCTTCCATCTCGCCATCTTCCGCCTCTTTGGAAGTTGATAGATTGCGGCTGCTCGTCAGGCTGACTGTGTTTTGAATTTGAATGTTGGAAGTTTTTTCTCAAATCAGCTTGTTTTGAGACTCTTTTTGCACGTGACCTTTTTTTTCATTTGTAACCTTAAATGTTTAGAAATGTATCACAAAGAGAGACTCTTCAGAGAGACTGTAGATTTTTGAAGGTTCTTGCCAGTGAAAGCAAGGAAACACCGCAGATAACTCGATTAACCCAAACAATGAGCCTAGGATAGACAGGCCTGCGCTGATCTCAGTCTCCCGTCCCTATAGGATCAGTATGAGGGGCAGCACTGAACTAATTCAAATAGATCTATGGAATAGACAACATCTCTGTGAAGGCTGAGATGGAGAGGTTATTGTGTAGAAAAGAAAATCTGAAAGAAGGACATGTAAGAAGGACATTTTTCAGCATCAAGATGTTTGTGTTTATATATATATATATATATATATATATATATATATATATATATATATATATATATATATATATATTAGTTTGTAGTTTGGGGTCAGTTTTTAATCTTTTTTATAGAAGTCTCTTGTCCTCTTCGAGGTTGCATTTATTCGATCAGAAATAAAAAAATAAAATAGCTATTTTCCTTTTTGATTTTATTTCTGTGATGGCAAAACTGAATTTTCAGCAGCCATTACTCCAGGATTCAGCTTCGCATGAGCCTTCATAAATCAATCTAATATGCTGATTTAGTTCTCAAGAAACATTTATTATTAATATCAATGTTGAAAACAGTTGTTTTGATACATTTTATGTTACTGCACCGATACGTTACCGTGATACTTTTTATTTCAGGATTCTCTGATTATTAGAAAGTTTAAAAGAACATAATTTATTTTTGAATTAGAAATATTTTGCGACATAATTGTCTTTACTGTCACTTTTGATCAATTCATGCATTCTTTCTGAATAAAAGTATTAATTTCTAAAAAATGTGTATGTGTTGGAAAGGGTTCAAATATGCAGATAATGATGGAAAACTGTTCACTTAAATAGTCCAACAGGGTGACAGATCAATGGATACAAATATTCTATTTTAGTTGAAGTACAGCATGTCACACTACAGAATACTTCTACTACATCAACTATCAAACAGTTCAAATCATTGCTAGCATTGTTACACCATGTGTTTTGTCCACCATATGAACTGTAGTTCCAGCTGTTTCACACACCAAATGTCCCCAGCCGACTTGCTCGAAAGGAGTCTGGAGAGCATGATAGCTGATAAAGAGCTGTTCTAAGTTTCAGTGCTCTGGACAGAGTAATTGTATGATGTTGTGACCTTGTCTGTGAACGTCATGATGTACTGTGCTGGCTGCTCCAGTGTGTGCATGACAGACAATTAGTTGTGTGCTTGCCTGTAGTGACAACTGTAGTGTGTTTGTGTTGAAGAAAACATCAAAATATTTGACATATTTCTTGTCTTCAGTGTCACACAGGGTGATCGAGGAGGTGAACAACATTCAGGAGAATCTAGAGATCGAGAAGACATGCAGAGAGAGTGTAGAAGCTTTGGCCTCAAAGGTGGGGTTTTACAATAAAGTTATGATCATCTGGTCTGATCACTATTCTGTTTCATTTGATTCCCCGTATTTCTGTTCTGTTCCATTTGATTCTTCTTTGGTGTTCCATGTCATTTGATTATGTTCTGTTTTGTTTCATTCTCTTCTGTTCTGTTTAACTTTGTTTTGTTCTGCTCTCCTCTGTTCTGTTCTGATTCATTTGATTCTGTTTTGTTCTGATTTATTTGATTCTGTTCTTTTTTTGTTTGACTTGGTTCGGTTTAATTTAATTCGCATGTACTCTGTTTCATTTTCATGTGATTCACCTGTTCTGTTCTGATTCATTTAATTCAGTTCTTCTCTGTTTCATTCAATTCTTCTTTGTTCTGTTTCATTTGATTCTCCTTTGCTCTGCTCTGATCAATTTTATTCCCCTTTATGTTCTTATTCCTTTCATTTTCTTCTCTTCTATTCTCCTCTGTTGTCTCCTTGTCATTTGATGCTATTCTGCTCTATTTATTTGATTCTGTTCTTTTTTGTTTGATTCGATTCGGTTGAATTCAATTCCCCTGTGCTCTGTTTCATGTGATTCTATTTTTGTTCTGTTTTATTTTGTTTGATTCTGTACTGTTCAGTTGTGATTCATTTGATTTTGTTCTCTTCTGTTTCATTCGATTTTGTTCCATTTCATTTGATTCTCCTTTGTTCTGTTCTGATTCATTCTGATTTGATACTCTTTCTTTTGATTCTCTTCTTATCTGTTTCAATTTGGTCTTGTTACTGTGTGTTCTGTTCTATTCTGTTTCTTTCAGTTCTGCTCTACTCTTTTCAGAAACAATACTTCCAGAAACATACACCTATGTTTTTGCTTATGCTTTCACAGTAAATAGATTGTGAATGGGATCCATCATGCCTCTGTCCAACCACCCTTCCATCCATTTATTTCTTCCTCCATCCTGAGCAAAGTACACACAATTGTACTCCACATGGGCAGTCAATCCATTCAGTTCATGCTGGAGACAATCTTAAAGACTATCTCCCTCCCGTATACCTGCATCTTGGTGTTGACTGCCAGTCCACCTCACTGGACCCGCTCATTACAGAAGTATTCAATTTTCCATCAGTCCCAGCTCAGCACATTGTTTAGTTGGGTTTCAGTTCTGCCGTTCAGGCTCAGTCGGGTCTGAAAAGTGAAGTGGCATCTACACTGAGCGCTCAGCAGGTAAATGGATCTCTAAAAGCCCAGGTGTGAGGCAAATTAGCAGGAACGATTACCGGCTCATTGCGGTCTCTCTGATGGATGAATCAACTTTCTTCTGCTGTCTGTCGGTGATGAGCGCTGATCACCACACACAGAGAGAGAAATGAGAGAACAGTAGCAGTGAAAGGAATAAAGGCACAGATAAAAGAGATAAAGACCAAGAGAAAATACTCTTTAGATTGAAAAAAGACACTGTTGTCCTGCATTTTAGAAGCAGGGTAGCTGTCATTTGAAGTCTTTCTGCGAAAAAAAAAAAAAGACATTTCACTGTGCAAATGAAAACTGACATTTATTTTTTTGTGCTTGACAAAATAGACTGAGGTGACAAAACCCTGCTGGCTGACTGTTATTTGGCGTGGATGACAGGATTTCAGTCCTGCCGTTTCTTGAGAATCGCTTGCGAGACTTCTCTTGAGGTATAGCAACATTTTTTCCTTGAAGTATGTGAAGCCATCACAGATGTTTCTGAGAGCTGTGGTTGAGGAAGACTGCAGAGCATTTCATTTGTATGGAGGAAATAGACCTGCAGCTGGGCCGTTTTGTGCCTCAGCATTATGTGTTGGATAAAAGCTCGATTTAACCAATCAATGGTTTCCTGACATCCTTAAATGCACAGCCCAGCTTGTTCTGTGTTCGTCGGCGGCCACTGCACATGAAAACTGGTGCAGATGCCCTTTGTCCTGGCCGCTCTGTGAACACCCCCACACCGAGCCCCTCATGTCTGTGCAACTAACAGCAGGAGAGTCCTGTAGGTTTCGGCCTCCACAGGTTTGCTCATCTTCCATCTGTTAGGACACATGACTGTTTGAGGATGCAGTTGTGTTTGTCACTAGTTGCTCTCTTTCAACACATAGCCGATTCCTCTCAAATATCTCATCTGTCTTTATTTTAAGGCAGGAAACACTTTGCATTGCATTGATCTCTCAAGTCCAAGTTTCTTGCATTTAAAATAGTTGATTTTCCCAAGAGTTTTTTTTTTCTTTTTTTTGCAATATCATTCAAAAGTGTCTTATGCTTACCAAAACTGCACTTATTTGATCAAATATACAGAAGTATTATTATTACAATTTAAAATAACTATTTTAAATAAAATATTTTAAAATGTAATTTACTTTGTGATGGACTTTGAGGGCAAAGGTGAATTTTCAGCCGTTTTTACCCCAGACTCACATGATCCTTCAGAAATCATTCTAATATGCTGATTTGGTGCTCAAGAAATATTTCTTATTATTATCAAGATAAGAGAAGTTCTGTGGAAATTTTGCCTTCAAACATTTTGTAATATATAAAGTCAATGGGTCATTATCCCCAAAATGAGAAAGATTCTTATTTAGAAATGCACAATATTTTGGTACCATATTGTGTATCTGATGATATTACAATTTGTTTTAATTTATTGGTATTGGATGAGATACTGGTTATTTATTTATACTCATTTTCTCTGTTTTTACTTTTGTAATCATCTCATTTTAACTTAGCATTAATCTTTTAAAACACTAAAGCTTTAATAACACTGTTAAATGTAATCATTAGCGTATCTCAAACTAAATACCCATTTTCATACTGTACATTATAATTAGCCTAAATTAGATCACTTGTAGCATTTAAAACAACTGATTTTAGTTTTTAGTGTTTTTATTCATCTATTTATATAAAACTGTATTACATTTTAATAAAGGCTATTTGTATACCTTAACATGAAAATAATTATCACCTTGTCGGGTTTGACCAGATCTGTAATATCGGTGCATTCCTAAGTTTATTTGACCATAATGACCAACAGACTATACATTATTCCACTTATATTCTGGCTACTTACCCAGTAAAGTAAATAACCAGACATTAAACTTTGATATTGCCTTATCGCTGTATTTATGTGAACTAATTTTGCAAATATTTATAAAACAAGTATGAAAGATTTTGACTTGATTTGCATCTCAGCCCTCAGGATGGAAAATAAATCTCACCTCTTTTTTTGATAGTGTGAAGGATACGTTGTGAAAATTACAGCATTGGCTCATCCCAAATTTACATTTAAATTAGTCCAAAAATTTTGGTAGGTGTGCTTGGAGGATGGCGAGTGGAATTGTCTCAAATAGTCTCTACATTTCAGCGGTATGATTTGTTGTGTATGACGGCTGTAATTTTGTCTGCCAAGAGACAAAAAAAAGAGAGAAAAAATCATAATCAATTTCTTAAACTCAGGAGCGTTTTGAATTAAAAAGCAGTAATGGATGAGGGTCCGCGGGTGGTGGCAGTCAAATCAAAGTGCAATCCAAACACATGACATTTTGTTTTGATGTGTGATCAGAGGAGATGAGGGGCCTGGCCACCTCGGGAACGCACGTTTGATTTCTGCCACTGTGTAATTTCACCGCTGCGCTCTCATCAATGCCGGATGATTATCGCAGAGTGAGCGTGTATGCGTGTGTGTCTGCGTGTTTATCCCCATATTATGTGTTGTTGATTGCGTTTTTAAAAGATGCATTCAGCAGGAAGGACGGCATCAGGAAATGGATTCACGTGCTGGGTGTCCTCACTTGGATGTCATTAATAAAGGCTCGTTAAAGAGGGGCATTTTATCCCTGCCTCCCACTCTTTTTCTCTCTCTGACCGGAATGTCATCCGGGACTAATTTACATACCTCCACCCCCATTGGCTCTCTGAGTTTCCATTAAGTGGCCTCCCTAATTGAAATGTGTATGACCAGACTTAAATTACTTTAATTGGGTGTTCAAAACGGTAAAATTTCTCAGATGCAGGTATGTGCATGTGGCGAGGGAGAGGGTCCGTGGCCGCGCCTGATAGAATGCTGTAATTATTTATGAAAACAGGAGTGTCTGCTGCTGCTCCTGCATACATGTAATGAAATGTCTATTATTTTGCCCTTGATTATTGCTCTTTTCCAGAGTGTTCGTGCTGTGTGTGTTTGGCTGTGTGATTGAGGGGAATTGCATGGGCGCCCGCTGGGTTCCAGTGGGCTGGTCTGTCTACATGCTGCTGATTTGATTTCTCATATCTTTTCTCTCTGTGGCAAACGCAGAAAATCACTGGCTTGGGTTTTATATCATTTGTGGTGTTACAGGTGTCATTTTGATCTCTGATTACTCCTATAAATGTGACGACATTGGCCTCGCTAGATTAACTTTTTTTACACTGTCAGTAGACACTAGCTTTTCGTTCTCTTCACCGAGACCAAGCAAATTCATGTTTTGATAGTGTAGCTCAATTGGTACTGTGTGATGCCTGCAGCACTCAGATCATGAGTTGAAATGTATACATTAAATGCACTCTAAGCTGCTTTGGATAAAGTATCTTTCAAATACACAAATGTATATCTTTCTCTCAGTTGAACAGACAGAACCGTTCTCTGAAGAGGAAGAGTATGCTCTTTATGTCCCGCCTGGGTGCTGATGTCGTCGCTGAGATCAGTCTGGATGATGAGGATGATGAAGATCCACAGGAGGAGGAGTCAGGTGTCTGTAGCTCCTCCCACTGTCAGATTGTCATTACAGGTGGGTCAATGCACTGTCCCACAATGTGTTGCCTAATAAAATATTTTTTATCACTTTATACTTTTTGCATCGACATATTAGTTTTAAAGGTGAAGTGTATAATTTCTATGACACAGACAGCGAAAAAATTGCAGGTTTTTTGTTCAAGCAGATTGACTGGGCCTGTCATAATAACAGGCTCTGGCATTAAATTGAGGCTTGACTACCTGTTTAGTTAAACAATGGCTGACAAACATGTGTGAAAGCAGTCATTATTTAATAGTACAGATATTAGACACCTTTGTCATTAAGTGTCTAGTTTTTGTGGCAAAAATGTAAATTTAGTTATGTACTCATCCTCAGTGGGGGTTTTTTGTGTGTGTGAAACATTAGTTTTTTTTTTGTTTTAGATATTAAATATAAAATATTTTACACTTTTACATAAAACAACAGTTCAAAGTGACAGACTTTCGAGTTGCAATTTTATATATGTGTTAAGTATTAAATGCAATTTTTAAAAGATCTTTCTATTGAAACAGCAGTTAAACCAAATTTGAAAGTGACCACAGGCTTAGATACAATAGCTTTTGTAAGAAACAGACTAAAAATGTAAGCTGCAGTTCTCAATTCATGTTTGGTTACAAGACACTTGAGAATTCAGGCTGTTTTGTACTGTAGTTTTTTTTATTAATACTTTTCTTGTTTATTTGTGGTAGAGCTGAGGGATAAACTAGAGGTGATCCTGGCTGAGAAGAAGCAGATTGCGATCGATCTGGAGACAACAAGAGAGCAGCTCTGCCAAACTAGACAGGAAGTATGTGAGAAAGGCATTTAATCTTGGGATTTACTGCATTAACTAACTACCCATCTTTAAGAAAGATCTACCATGAATCATTTTAAAAAATGTCTACAATATACACTCAAAATGTTATTTTTTTCTTAATGAAAAGTAAAAATCATGACAGAACGAAAATGTTTTTAATGTCTTTAATGTTAACCTTTGCCATGTTTCACAGTGGCTTTCACTCAGAATAATGACTACCAAATAGAAAAGAGGGATCTGTCTTTGTGTCATGTTGTTCAGTGTTTCAGATGAACCAATTAAATACCCAAATAAATGAAGCTCTCACTCTCCCTTTCTTCCTAAGCTCCTGAAAGAGAAGCATGATAATACTGTTTTAATAGCTGAAACATTCCAACAAAAGAAGCTCTTGGGAAAATACAATAGAGGTCAGTTGTGCTTATGCTCTCTACTGTATCCCCTTACATCAGCCTCTCTGTCACTCTATCTCTACTGCTTTCCAGTCCAGACATTCATTGATCCTAACACACTCTGGTACATCTTCATTGCATCATTTTCAAAGTCTATACTGTGTTTCTTGTATACAATAACAATAAGTCATACAGTATTTGTATGTAAATCTGAGTGATTTCTGACACCTTCTGCTTGATTATAGACTCGTAACAGATTATGCAAAAATCAGATTACATAATTTTTCACAAATATTTTGTTTGTGTGTGTTTTGAGTTGTTTAATCGTTTGATGCATGAATTCGGGGGTCATCAAACTTGATCCTGGGGGGGACGATGACCTGCAGAGTTTAGCTCCAACTTGCCTCAACAAGTTTGAGGCAAGTTGGAAGTTGCAAACTTGCAAGTTTGAAGTATACCTAGTAAGACCTTGATAAACTCTGCAGGACACCAGCCCTCCAGGACCGAACTTGGTAACCCATGCAAGAATTAAATAAAATAAAAAATCATAATGTCATAATCTTGTCACTTTAAATAAAGAATTATATTTCTGGTCTTCTTTTGTTAATAATGATATATCTGAGAGAGTTGCACTCTGTTGCAGACAAAAGAAGATAATGTTGTCATACGATGCCGTTCAAACGTTTGGAGGAATTACCTTTTTTTTTTTTTTTTAAGACGTTACTACTTTTATTCAGCAAGAATGAATTAAACTTATCAAAAGTAAAAGTAAAGAGATTTATAATGTTACAAAAATTTCTATTTGAAATAAATGTTGTTCTTTTGAACTTTCTTATTATATTATATTTTTGTATCATTTCCACAAGTGTTAAGCAGCACAATATTGTTAATAAGAATTATCTTTTTTTTTTAACAACCAAATCAGCATATTAGAATGATTTCGGAAGGACCATGTGACGCAGAGGTTAATGGATGCTGAGAATTCAGCTTTGCCATAACAGGAATAAATTCTATTTTCAGTTTTTAGAATTGTAATAATATTTTACATTATTGCTGGTTTTAAAAAAAATTTTTTATCAAATAAATGCAGCTTGGGTGGGTATAAGATACTTCTTTCAAAAACATAAAAAACAACCCCAAACTTTTGAACAGTATTTTAAATAAAAGACCTGTAAAGAGGTCTGAAGTAGAATAATGGATAAGAGCCAAAGGTCATCATTAGACACTATTGTCTGCTTAATAGCCAAATCTGAACTGCCTCCATAGTTAAAATTCCATGATTGATTCTGCTATTTTCCTGTTTATCACTGTGAAGTTGCTTTGATACAAATCTGTATTGTATAAAGCACTATAGAAATAAAAGTAACTTAACTTGATCATGCTGATTAAATGGCACATTACACCCTAAAATGCCTTTTAAAGGTCTATGCCCTGTAGTGGATGTCATCAGAAGGTCAACAGGAATTTAAATTATACCGTAGACAAGATATATAGAAAAGCTTACCTGTATGTGTATGTGTGTAGTCTCTCAATATGCTCTAGATGAGTTTGAGGCCTTGCAGGATGATCTAAAGCTTGAGAGGGACCTGCGTTCTGAAGCAGAGAAGTTTGCACATGAGGTAAAAGCTCAGTTTGATTTGATTTCATAATTACTATATTGAAATGTATAAAACATGCTAGGAACTCTTGAGTATTTATGGATTCCTGGAATATGTTAGTTAAGTGGTGTTTGAATGTGTGCTTATCTCTCTGTCTCTGTGGGTGAATGAAGATGCTAGTAGAACAGAAGAAGCTGAAAAGACAAAGCCAGATGTTGATCCAGAGTGTGTCTCCAACAGAAGCTCTGCAGAAAGCTCTGGCAGAGATCAACACACTCACACACACTTTAGAGACACAGAGACTGGAGCATCAACAGCAGGTAATAAACACACACACACACACATTAATCCCCACACTGTCCTTTAGGTCACAGTGTCCTGAGAGGGTGCAGACTGAATGTCATTAAAATAATAACAGACAAACCAATCAAATCAACCATACAACCCCCTCTCAGTGTCACACCAAAACACACACGCATACACACACAGACACACACACACACACATGCAGTTCATTATGTGCCTTTCTAAAAGAAGGAATTAGCGGTATTCTGCATTTAAACAATCATTAAAGGATCAAGGAAAATGCTGGAGTCGACATGACTCACTCACTTCATGGTATTTGTCTGCCATTACTATAGAATTTAGTCAGAGTATATGACATATTTAATATGACAAGAGGGATGGAAGTACAGTCATTATGTTGTAATGCCTTAAAGGGATGGTTCACCCAAAAAAGTCATAATTTTGTCACACACACGTACAGTGCAGGCTTTTTATAGTTAACTAAAAGTACAACTACAAACCTTAACTGAAATCATTTTATATATATATATATATATATATATATATATATATATATATTAAAAAAAAAATTATTTTATTTCAACAAGTTGCCAAGGCAAACTAAACTAAGACTAAAAAACACACAATAATAAAAACTTAAAAAAACAGAATTATCACAAGTTTATCTAAAGTTGAAATAAAAATTGAAAATATATTAAAGACTATAATAGTATCTCAGTGACCGTAAAAAAAAAAAAACACTGGTCCAGTGTCCAAGCTGCTGTTTTCTATATAGTGAAAGTGGAAGGAGGCCTGGTCACATTTCATTTGATGGCATGATGGGAGAGTGTTCATTTTATAAGTGAACTAAGCCTATACCTTAAAGTTCAAAGATCACATTCTGTTTTTAAAACCCATGTTTTGTTGGTGGATTCCAGGTGAAGGCTCTTGAAGAGCAGATACATGGCAGTGAATTAAAGAAGCAGCTGACAGCGTTACAGAGACAGACTGAATTGCTGGATGAGGAGAGAAAAGAGTGGCAGCACAAACACACTAAAGCTGAAACCGAGGCTAAAGACCTCAGATTCACAGGTACCACGTTAGGGGTCAGTTTTTAGATTTTTGAAAAAGTCTCTTATGCATACCAAGGCTGCATTTATTTGATCAAAAATAATACAGTAAAAACAGTAATATTGTGAAATATTTTAACATTTAAAATAACTGTTTTCTATTTTAATATATTTTAAAATGTCATTTATGTCTGTGATCCAAAGCTGAATTTTCAGCAGCCATTAATACAGTCTTTAGTGTCACATGATCCTTCAGAAATCATTTTAATATGCTAATATTTGGTATTTAGGAAATCTTTTCTTACTATACTCAGTATTGAAATGAGTTGTTCCTCTAAACATTTAGTGGAAAACATCTTTAATAAAAATAGAATTTTCAAATGAAAAGTGTTTTATTTGGAATCGAAAGGTTTTGTCACATTAATAAATGTATTTGTTGTCACTTTTTATCAATGTAATGGATCTTTTGAACAGCACTCTAAATAACCCAGTGTTTACATCTGTGTTTTGCAGTGGAGGAACTGAAAAAGAAGGTCTACAACCCACCACCAGCTGCCCCAGGACCCCCTCCCCCACCCCCACCTCCTCCACCTCCACCCCCTGCCTCCTCAAGCAACCCACTCAGGTGAGTGTCTATTTGTGACAAAATGAGGAAATACAACTTAATAATAAAAAAATATCAGATGAAAACTGCAGTCAACAGGCTGTTTGCTCATCGGGAAGTTTCAATGACACATTTATTGTTCAAACAGGAAATTTTGCTTTAGTTCTCCTTTTTTATTTTTATTTTATCTCTATCTCTTATAGCTCATTACTCTCTATGCTTCGTAAGAAAAAAGATGTGAGCACTGAAATTGCATTAGTGGAGAAGGACTCCTCTGAGAAAACCCCAGGTAAAGAGCGAACAGCCATCAGAGTTCATTTCCAATCTATAAACCTGCTCAGGTTAAAAGTTTTGCTTTATAATAATTGTATTAATAAATGGAAAGATTACATAGATTGATAATTTAAAAGCACAGTAATCAGCGATGGCTGATGGTTCAAGGTTTTTTCTTTGTTTCGTTTCATTAGCAGGGCTGCCCTGCAGTTTTGTTCACCGTCGAGCCACATGAAAGATTTCAGATGTTTATGTTGACCTTTTTGATCAGTGTTGAATATCAGTTAAAATGTTGCAGTGCATTCCGTCAGATGGAAAGTAATTAATGTACACCGTTTCACATAGAGCAAACTTCTGTTCTTCATCACAGCAAAAATGAAAATGAAAGACTTGGGTCAAGTTCAAGTTTGTTCTTAGCCATTTCTTTCAGACTTACACTAAAAAACAAGATGGGAGAGAAAGAGGAAGAAGACTTGCAGCTTTTTGCTGAAGGACAAACACTTGTACAGAGTTTGGATAAGTCATTACCCATTTATTCAAAAGAAAAATAGACAATTCTTCAGTTATTGGCATGATGTTCAGTTTTATAGAAACTGACTGGTGAACTTTAGCCTTCCTTTTATCACTAGTGCTTGATTTTCTTTTTCACTGGGTTTGAATATTTTGAAGGAATGGTGATCTTTCCAATGGACTGACTAAAATTCTTTCACATCCTATAATAAGTATAAGTTCAGGCCAAATCTTAGATACTTTTGTCGAATGATTTCTTTCAGGCGTTCTTGTTAATATTGAACAGCATTTTTATGATCTCATATGAATAGAAAGTTGTTATTGGACTATACTCTAGCTCTGAAACGCAATGCCAATTTAGTGCCTTTGCAAAAGAGAATGTTTTTAGAGAGATTTTTATCATGTCAGAAAAACATCAGACTGGTAAGCAGATAATATTCACATTTTTTGTTACAGTTAATGACAGCATGACTAAAAGTGTTTGCCAAGGCCACTAAACAAAGACAAAGATCACAGATCAACTTTCTTTTGATTTTTTTTTTTATGATATTTGTGCACATTATGATATTTATCTACATCTCTGTTGATCTGTTTAAATGTTTTAATAGAAATCCCATTTGTCTGTCCGTGTGTGTGTGTGTGTGTGTGTGTGTGTGTGTGTGTGTGTGTGTGTGTGTGTGTGTGTGTGTGTGTGTGTGTGTGTGTGTGTGTGTGTGTGTGTGTGTGTGTGTGTGTGTGTGTGTGTGTGTGTGTGTGTGTGTGTGTGTGTGGGGTGATGGCGCAGTGGATAAGACGCATGCCTTTGGTGTGAGAGACCCGGGTTCAAATCCACTGTGAGACACCAATGTGTCCCTGAGCAAGACACTTAAAACCCTAGTTGCTCCAGAGGCGTGCGACCTCTGACATATATACAGCAATTGTAAGTCGCTTTGGATAAAAGCGTCAGCTAAATGAATAAATGTGTGTGTGTGTCTGACAGAGAAGGACATTAGACAGCAAGCTGTGGATGAGATGATGCAGCGCATCAAAAAAGGAGTTCAACTGCGACGTGCTTCCCAGAGAACCAACAGAGCCAAACCAGGACCGGTAGACATTTCATACAAACACAAAAACACTCACTACTTTAAACTTTCTTGTATTCAGTTAATCAGTGTCATTAAATGAAATTACTAAAGATATGCTGATGAAATATTTAGCAAGGACCTATTCAATTGATCGTGAAAGTGAAAAGTAAAGACAAAAGATTTATATTCCAAATAAATGCTGTTTTTTAAACTTTATTAAAGAATCCTGTTAAAAAGTAGCATGATTTCCACAGAAATACTAAACAGCACAACTGTTTTTAACATCAACAAGAAATGTTTCTTGAGTACAAAATCAGCATATTAGAATGGTTTCTGATGGATCATGTGACAGTGAGACTGGAGGAATGACTGCTGAAAATTCAGCTTTTCCATCACAGAAATAAATTACATTTTACAATACATTAAAATAGAAAACAGTTATTTAAAATTCTAATAATATTGCACAGTATTACTGTTTTTGCAGCCTTGGTGAGATTGGACATTTTTTTAACTATTCACACTAAATTAACATTTTAAAGGGGTCATGAACTGAGAAACCAAAATTCTCTTGATCTTTTGACACATAAGAGGTCATTGTACAATAAAAACATCCTGTAAGTTTCTTTCTCATTAATCTAAAAACAGCTTATATTAAAGGCAGTCTACCAAAACGACAGCTTGTGAAATGTACAACTCTATGATGTAACAGCACAGCTAAACACTGCCTCCACAGAGGAAGATCAATGCCTGCTTCGACATCACTGCCTGTTTAGCCCCGCCCACTGGTTCATGCATGTAGTGTTCGAGAGAGGCGAACGCACAGGTCTGCGCAGAAACCAACTGATAAAGATGGCTCTGAAGACAATAAGATGCGGTGCAGTGCCAAGTTGTGGAAAAACTGTCCCTGAAAAACTGATCCTAAAGTTAGGAAAGAGTGGATGATCTTTATTTTTAATGAGGATCCATTCCAGACCGCGTCAGTAAGAACTTGGTCTTTTGTTCACTTCATTTTACTGTGGATTTGTTTGCAAACAAGTCATAATTCAATGCAGGATTTTCAGAAATAGTGAAACTAAAAGACGACTCTGTGCCGACAATATTGGATCCGACAGTAATGTTGCAACACACAAGTTTGAGTGACTGTTTTTATTATGTGGTTACTATTGCTTTGTCTGTTAAACAGATTGTTTGATACGAGTATTTGGGCATTTTTAACCTAAATCACAGCAGCGTCCATCTGTGAAGGATGTAGGCTGTCAAACATACACCAATCACCGTGTTAGCCAATCATAGCAGTTGGTGTTTACTTCCGACTAGTCTACAATCCACCACACCTATTCAAACAGAGCGTTCTGATGAGGGGGGTTAAAAACAGGACAGAAAATAGCCTATTACTTCTTTAAAAATCTTGATAACATTATAAGTGGACCTCATTATAACATTATAAGAGAACAGTACAAAATAAAAAACAGAGACAGGTCATGACCCCTTTAAATATAATAACATTCAATTACATAGCCTGCTTAATTGTTTCTCTGGTTTTCCTGCAGAAAGAAGGGACAAATTCTGCCATACAGGAACTTCAGGGAATCCTGGTTAGGATTGCTTTATTTCTTTTTATTTTATTTATTTGATTATTACTATTATCACTTATTTTATATGTAAGTATATATGATTTTCACTGTAATTCAAATGTGTTTAAAATTAGCTATAGTAATGGAATCTTTCTGTTAGAACTCCGCCAAGCGTCCCGGCCCCTCCTCCTCGCCTGGGACACGCCCTCCATCGCCATCACAGAAGTCTGAGCTGGAGAAAGCCCTGGAAAGACGGAGGGAAGCACTGAAGGCTGCAAAGAATAACAGTCAGTCAAATACACACACACTTGAGCACATTTTCTGTCTCTTGAGCCAGATCATCAGTTTAACTTTTCAACCCTTCCCCTCCAGTGAATTCCAGTACTGCTCTGGATCTGTCCCAGATTAATCAAACCCAGCAAGAACCAGGCCAGAACACAAGGGACCAGGACACACTGCAATGCACAACAACCGAAATATGCACTGATCAACTCAAGCCTTCATAGGAGCTCATAGGTTGTGAGTATCTGCTCTTTTATGTAGAGCCATGTATTTATAAACCAAAAGAACTAACTAAACATATGATTAACAAATCATAATGCACTGAATTATGTACTGTTTTTTCCCATGTAATACTTGCAGAAGCCATAATGAGACTTAACAGCATCAAGCTGTTTTTTTATATGCTCATGTTTATTTACTTGTGTATTTTATTTATTTTAATTTCTTTTTGGCTGGGTCAAACTATTTACACCCAATTGTTAGTTATTTTTCTCTTTTGTTTGGTTCAAAGAGTGTCTATATTTAATTTCCATATCCATAACAAAATATTTTTTATATAAACTATGAATCAGTGTTTTAGCATAAACTATCTTTCAATTAAATATTAAAAAAATCCTGAAAAAATTTTGATTTCCACAAACATTGATAAAGAACTCACCCATTTTCAACTTCATAATAATAAAAAATGTTTCTTAAGCATCAGCATATTAGAATGATTTCTGAAGATATCTGAAGCTTTGTCACCACGGGAATAAATTATGTTTTAAAATGTATTAAAATAGAAAATATTTATTTTAAATTTAAATTATATTCCACAGTATTGCTGTTTTTTTTTAATCAAACAAATACAGCCTTATGAGCATTTTTTTTTTTTTTTTTGCAACATTTTGCAATTTTATTTTTTGAAACAATGAAAAAGAATGTTTCTTTTGAATGTGTACATGCCACTTATACAAGAAGCTGTCAGTATGAAAGAAGTAATTGCAAGAAACCTCAGATATTATGGCAATTTTAAACCATTTTACTATAGCAAATTTGAGCATACTATTCTTCACAAACCAAATTATCTAAACTGTCAGTCCAAAAACATTTGATAGCTTTATACTATTACAGCATGTCAACAAGTTGAGTCTCTTTTCACTTCTTTTGGGAAAAAGTTGATACTTGAAGTGCTCTGAAATCCATGAAGTCTCCGGAGCTGTGAAAGAGCAACCCCTAAAAAATAACTTCTGTTTGGAACAAACATATTAGTCACGCTATATTAACTTGAGAACATTTAAACATCTATAAGTGGTATAATGTTTTTGATTTTCTTGGCTTTGAATGTCGGTGAGTGTTTAATAGTAGTGAAACGAAATCCCCTCCGTCCCACTGTCTACCTTGGCTGGACAGTCCTCACTGAACAAAGTCATTGACACATGCTTTGTCTGTTTGAGAAGAATTTCTAGAGGGGCGTTGGTGACTAGCCTTGAACATGTGCCAACCTAGTGTGTTCTCAAATGGCTTTGGATAGACTAGTATTAACCTTAACGTCCTGCTCGGTAATTACAAGGCACTGATGTGAACTTATCCCCCTTTTAACAATCTTTTTACTGTTTCATGAACCTGGATATTTTTTCAGGTTCAGCGCTGGTCTTTCAGAGAATTGGCGTTTTCACCAACATTATATAAGAGAAGCAATTTTGGGTCATCAATCACACAAGAGACAAATTTTTTATATAACAGACAATGAATTGATGCTATTTATTGACTGAGCTCTAATTAAATGTGTTATTCTTTTTCAAATGGTCTACATGCCGACATGACAATAACATGCTACTGAACAGAATATATAAAGCAGTTTAGTTTAAATGGGTGGCTTAAGTGAAGCATTTTAAAAGCATGTATAGGCACGGGCCTGAGGTGCTTTCATTTATGGCATATTGAGAGAGGCGGCTGATCTTTGTGACTCTCTAAATGCTTCGTTTAAGGAGGTCAGACTTTTGTGAAGTGTTGTTATACAGAAGAATACTTTTCTGAACCCCTTGAAAGGTTCATGACATTTCTTTTCAATTTGAAATGTGAAGTTCAAAATGTTCATATAGTCAAATCATGATTACATTATTTTTTTCAAATAACATAAAATCTACTATATAGAAAAAACTGATAATGACATTTTAATGCACCTCAGAGCTTTGACTGTAGAATTATATAAAGTAAGATTATTGTTTTTTGAAAGACATCTTTAATGCTCACCAAGGCTGCATATATCTTGATCAAAAATACAGTTAAAAAAGTAATATTGCAAAATATTATTACAGTTTACCGTTTAAATAACTGTTTCCTGTTTGAATATATTTTAAAATGTAATTTATTCCATCAGTGTCACATAATTCTTCAGAAATGTTTGTAGAAACATGATTAAACCATGATAATATTTTTAGGATTCTGGTTAATAGAAAGTTCAAAAGAGCAGTATTTATTTAAAATAAAAATGTTTTGTAAAATTCTAAAATGTTTTGACTGACATTTTGATCAATTTAATGGAGCCTAGCTGATAAAATTATAATTTATAATAAAATTAAATTATACTGCCGTCTAATTTTGGATGATAGTGTTAGTATGCGTAAAAATAATTGAATAAATAAAAACATTTAAAGTATATAAGACCTTGATTTGAAGGCTTTTTTAATAGTCCGCAAGGCTGGAAAATCATTTAGGATGGTTTTAAAGCATCGGCGTTTGACTTGAGGTCAGTGATGAAGTGTTTTCTTTGCCCGCTTCTATTTCTCATTTTCTAATGTAAATTTGATCCTTGAAATGTTGTATCTTTCCCCATCCAGTCCACAGAGAAGCGTTTTATTCCATCCAAATCGCACACTAAATGCAGTGACGTTTGTCATGCCTCGTTACACAACAGGATTTAATTTCCTTCGGTGAGCTGCAGCTGCTGTTGTTGTTGTTGTGCTGTGAAACAGGAGATGTGTGTGTCTGCGCTGAGGCTCAGTGACGCCTTTCCACTGCATTCACACACTTAGCCACAATTTCCAGTGCGGCTTAGAGCTCTTCATAGGGTTAAATCTTCCCGGACACGAGATTAAACTTTATTCCCTCTCACTCTCTCTCTCTCCCCTTTTCTCTTTTTTTTTTTACTCTGTTCCTCACCTGACCCTGGCCTGCAGCAGAGAATAACACACACTGTACACTCCAATTCAAGGCTGTGTTTGAAAAGCATTTTACAAATGTGTTAGTGTGGACCGTCATTGTGTTTTGTGAATGAAAGAGCTTTGTGGAATGTTGTTGTGCCGTTTCAGAGCTTTGAATCTTTGGGGTCCTGTAAAAGCCACGGGGATTTATTTGTTTGTAATGTGAATCTGGTAAACAACAATGTTAAATGTGGGTTAAACTACTGTTGTTCATGAAAAATTATCACATTTTGACCGTCAATATCAGAGATATTTCAAGTTTCTGTAAAAAAAAAAAAAAAAGAAAAGTATTTTGTGTCGGTGCAAATAGCCTCATGGGCAGCACACCGACATATAGCGCCATTGTGCTACGGGCGTCCCAAGTTCAAAACCCAGCTCGAGGACCTTTCCTCTCTCTCTCTCGCTCTCCCACTTCACTTCCTGTCATCTCTACACTGTCCTGTCATAATAAAGGCAAAAACACCAGATATAAAAATCTTAAAAACTAAATTTCTTTTGTATAGGCAATAAGTAGTTTCTATACATATATTTTATAGGCTATTTTTATCTTTCAAATGTTCCAGTGGTACACTTTTATTTATTTAAATCTAACATTACATGTTAATGTTCAATTAAATAAAAATTACATCTTATGATTGCCTGACATTGTACATTAAATGGTAAAATATATTTGTTTATATATGAAGAATTAATTTGCAAAAATGGATAACTCCTTTAACAATTTTCAAAAATCATGTTTTTCATTGTGCATTCCAATTAATCTCAATCAAACTGTGGTTCGGTTATTTTGATTAGGTTAAAAAATAACAAAAAAATACAGCTAACTAACACAAGCGTACATATGTGACCCTGGAGCACAAAACCAGTCTTAAGTCGCTGGTGTATATTTGTAGCAATAGCCAAAAATACATTGTATGGGTCAAAATTATCCATTTTTCTTTTATGCCAAAAATCATTAGGATATTAAGTAAAGATCATGTTCCATGAAGATATTTAATTTCTTACTGTAAATATATCAAAACTTAATTTTTGTTAAGTAATATGCATTGCTAAGAACTTCATTTGGACAACTTTAAAGGCGATTTTCTCAATATTTAATTTTTTTTGCAGATATTCAAA
Source organism: Barbus barbus (assembly GCF_936440315.1). Taxonomy (NCBI): domain Eukaryota; kingdom Metazoa; phylum Chordata; class Actinopteri; order Cypriniformes; family Cyprinidae; genus Barbus; species Barbus barbus. Next base: position 19,639,723 of record NC_136758.1, read on the forward strand.
TAGTTGTATCTCGGCCAAATATTGTCTGATCCTAACAAACCATACATCAATGAAAAGCTTATTTATTCAGCTTTCGAAAAATTGACAAACATGTATCAGGATAATAATAACCTAATAACTTTTTATTTGCCATCAAAGTGAAATTACTAAACGTAAACATAGGAGCCTAATAAAAATGCTCATTTAAAAGAAAAAGTCTCAGATGGACTTTTTGCATCTGAAGTCTCTCTCTATATATAATGTATTTATTTTTTCAGAGGTTCCATTTAACATTATTTAACATGAACATACCTCTAAATCATTTTTTAATATTAATATCAACATTTACTAAGACATTATTCAAATCAAAATTTATATCTGTTAATATTGGTATTATATTACCATAACAGACCTGAGCTTACATAAACTAACAATGAACAGTTAACAAAGATTAATAAACAAATGTACAAATGTATTGCTTGTTGTTAATAAGCAAAACTTAAGGTTCAGATGTTCAGGACTATATGAGCAATAGGTGTTGTCATGATGGATTATTGATTTCACATTTGCAAATGGCTGTTTTTTTATACAAGGCAACTAATATTGTCAATATTAGTTGTTAGTTAATGTATAATCTAACGTTAACTATTGGGACCTTATTGTAGTGTTACTTTTATTATTAAGAGTGTAAAGACCATCGACTCTACCGTGCGACTCCACCGGGCAGGGACACCGGCAAGGGATAGTAGTATCGCTTTTTATTTAATTTTTTCATTGATATGTTTATTATTGAAATGTTGTTATATGCATGTGTCAATTTTATTTAATTTCTTTATTTTCTTAAATATGTGGGTAGATAGTATTTATAGAGTTGTAACTTTTTAGTTTTAGTTACTTTTTCTTATTTGTAAGTCGCTTTGGACAAAAGTAAAGTAAAAGTAAGTAAAGTATTATCATTATGATAATTTTTATTATTGGATTTATGTGTGACCCTAAATCTAGATGTGGAAGAGATCACAAACTAGGATCATAAACATTCTAGCATCTAGATCCTTTTAGAGTGAAGTTTTCTATGAGTTCCATCTCCACTCCCCAACAGCACTCAAAACACAGTCAATAATCGACTCACATTTTTACTAGCTCTTCTTTCCCACACGTAGCATATTTTGATTTGTTGATGTTTCCGGTTCAGCATTTGTTGAAGATGCGAGGTGTAAATGAGTAAATATCTTGCTCAGTTGCAGTCTCTCTCGTCTTCTGGTCTACGTGTTTTTCTTAATCGACGTACTATAAACATTCTGTCAATCTCGACAAGCTTGTAATCATAAAACGCCACGCTGGGCTGTTGCTCTGCTGCTGTTTGTCTTTGTTTGCTTTTTATTGTGTTCTGTAACACTTGTCCTGCACTTGTTTCAAAACCCTAGTCAAGCAACACAAAACAACCTCTATTGACAGAATCACAATTTAGAGCCCAGCTTGTGTGTATATGTGTGTGTAAAACACTTAATTTAGCCTGTTTTGTTAGTCATTTTGTTTATTTTTCAAACAGATTGATTGCCTGGTGGGGAGCCACAGTAACTTGTAATGCTGGTCTCAAATCTCTGTCTCTCTGCGGATGCCCCCAGCACCCCCTCCTCTCCCGTCATGTGCAAATAGCTGGGTTTTTTTTTTTTTCGTTTTTTTTGTACAGATGTCACCCATTGTACACTTACAAAATGCTGTCCGCTCTACATCATGTAAGTTTTGTGTATTTTGAGGGCTGTTTCTCTCCCTAAAAAGTGCAATGCTAGTAAATTCATGATTTCTATAAATCAATTAAGAGGTAAACAAGATAACGAACATGTTGTGAGTTGATTAGGAGCTGAATGTGTCACATTCTTGTGGTCTATAGTTTTGCAGCACAGCTGTGGGTTTGTGTTTTCTCTCACTTGTTAACACAAAACAGTCCATTCACACTCATTCACAGAAACACATAAACAGACACAAACACTTGTATGAAGCGGACACTGCTGCCCTTTTGAACAGGCTGGATAATTGGCCCCATTCAGTCACTGTGTGTGTGTGTATTTGTGTGTGTCAGTATCTGTTGTCTGTATATAGTGAGGAGAGGATGTGGAGAAGGAAGTGATGGGTTGTTTTATGCCTCTTCATCAATGAAGAATAGCTTTGATTTCTAAAAACCTGTCTGTGGGGTGGGGAGACAAAAAGAGGACTGAGTTCACTGTCTGAGTTTTTGGAAATTGCAGAGGCATTTTAGAATTAAAAACAATAATAGTAAATATATAGTTTATATACATAAATGTTATTAAATTAATAAATTATGTACTTAAATCTGAGGTGCAGTGTAATTTTTCACAGGGTATATATATATATATATAACTATGTGTAACATATATATTTATATATAATATAAATCATATATATATGATATCATATATATATATATATATATATATATATATATATATTTGTACCAATAGCCAACAATACTTTGTATGGGTCAAAATTATAAATTTTTCTTTTATGCCAAAAATCATTAGGATATTAAGTAAAGATGATATTCCATGAAGATATTTTGTACATTTCCTACTGTAAATATCAAAACTTAATTTTATGCATTGCTAAGAATGTCATTTGGACAACTTTAAAGGTGATTTTCTCAATATTTAGATTTTTTTGCACCCTCAGTATATAGTATAGTAAATATATGTATATAATATAATTTAAATTTGTGATTTTTCTCTTACAGGTAAATCTGGAGCACATTGAATGAAAACGTCTTCAGGAAGGAAAATACTGACACATTACACACACACAGACAATTAACTTAATTTTGTGGACAATCACACAAATTATATGGTGGGCAAGTCTATGTGGAAATGTTCACTGTGACTACTGTGAAAATTATTAAAATGCATTAAAAATTGTGGGTGGGCTTTATATAAAAAACATGTTTGTTTATTTAATAATGTTTTTAAATGTATAAACCATCTATAAGCACTAAAGCATATCACATAGAAATATGTTGCATGTGATGAGTCAGTTTACAGTCTTGCGCTAAAAATATATTTTTATGTGAATTGTAATTAATATGCATTTTGTTGTCATGCAGTCAGGTCAGACAAACCCTACTGTGATAATGTCAGGCAGACAGACAGGAGATGAAGTCACATCAAGTAGAGATGGTCACAGAGTCACAGCCACTTCCGGAGTTAAGTGTTTCGGAAAAATCTGACAGAGGCTGTTTTTTTTCTCTAGCACCTGAAAAACACAAAGGTACTATACAGTGTTTTCTTAATATGCTACTTAATAGTACTTGCCATTATGTGAGAGAACCGTACCCAGGATCCCCTCCTGCTCCAGTTCCTCTTCTATTGCCAACAGACGATTATATTTCTCCATTCGCTCTCCTCCTCTCAACCCGCCCAGTTTGAGAAAGGACACGCCTGACCCTACAGCCTTTAAACACACACATACGGTGAGGTCCACGAGACAGCAACTGTGACTCAAAATCTAATCAAACCTGAAAAGTTTTTGGATTTTGAAAAATGTAAAACAAATTAAATGAAGAAATATTCTCCATTATAGGTCACTAATCAAATCAGCTAAATTGTGACATTCCTGTTAATTTTTGCAGTTTTTTTGCAGTTTTTGTTCAAATTATCCTATTACAATATAGTTTGTAATGAAACATTTTCTACTAAATTAGAAAAATTATTGCTCTCAGTTCTTTGGACTCAATCATACATTTGGTGTGTGTTCAGCAACACATTTAATCTACGGTATGATTAAAATGTAATTTTATGAGCTGCATCAGTTGTTAGACTGGTATGTTCATTGGCACATATTCAGGAACTAAATGAATCTGATTTCACTATTTATTTTTATATTTTTATTAAAAGACTTGATCGGAGAATGCATGCCACTGAGAAATGAATTCCCTAAAAAAATAATGAATTGTGGTCAACCCACCAGGTCAACAACTGATTTATCGCCACTGCCTGCAGCCAGCATCGTCTCTGCATCTCAGTGTGCATAGGGAAGAGTTACATACTTATTACAGTTAATATATTTAGACTTTGATGTTATGCTTTTGTCTAAATTTTTGTCAAAGCGAATATGCCAGAACACAGATTTGAGTAAAGCACTCTTTCATTCTGTTTGCTCGTGTTTGGAGCCTACCTTTCTGCTCTGCTATGGTTTGAATAAGGTCAGAGATGGTCATATCACTGTGGTGCCTAATAATGACCCTGGTGACCCCAGGTGGGAGGGGTTTCGCTTCACTCCAGCGATGACAGAGATTGGATGCAGCATCAGCAATCAGGCCGCATGACTGACCAATCACTGAAGCCAGACTCTCCCACTGATCTACATCCTAAATTCAGATACATGCTGTCAGTTCAACCAGATAAGCTGACACTTGGTACACTTTTACTGCTTTATACCGATAAAAAGGGGATAAATAATCTCACCTCTTTCCTGAAAGGATCAATAAGGGATGTGATAGCAGGATATTTGTTAATCAGACCCTCGTACATTTCCACCAATTCATCTGGGGATTTGTGACAGCCTGATATCACCTCATACTTCCCACGTGACTAGAAGACAGCAAGAGAAACTTTTAAAATGGTTACTGTATATTATTTAAGCTTTCATTTTAAACTTTTGCAGTACTTGTTTTGGGTGAATGTGAGAATAATAATTTCCCTGTTCTTTCTTCCCATCACTCACATAGTCCATCAGGCCGTGTGCTGCACAGTTTATAGCCAAGCGCAGGTCTGAACCCAGAGGCAATGCCAGGTTAGCACATGCCTCTGTGACCAGATCAAGAGCCTGTTCTGGATGTTCAAACCCCACCTGTAACGCTCCCTCTTCTGATACACCAATAGGCTGAAAGACAGAGAGAACAGGTGAGTGATAGAGAAATATCATATATCATAAATGAAATACTGGCAACATATGGCAAAACAGAAATGGTTCTGAAAAGTTACAGACAGTATACTAGCTTGGGACCATTATCTTGATTGTTATTAGAGCTATCACTGAATTACTTTACATTAGTGCTGTCAAACGATTAATTGTGATTAATCGCATCCAAAATAAAAGTTTTTGTTTACATAGTATATGTGTGTGTACTGTGTATATTTATTATGTATATATAAATACACACCCATGCATGTATATATTGAAGAAAAATATGTTATGTTTATATATTAACTATATTTATATATAATAGAAATTATATGAATATAAATATATACATGTAATTAATTATGTAAATGTAAATATTTTCAAAATATATACTGCATGTGTGTGTATTTATATATACATAATAAATATACACAGTACACACAGATATATTATGTAAATAAAAACTTATTTTGCATGCAATTAATCGCAATTAATCGGTTGACAGCACTAAAACTTTACATACACTACTGTTCAAAATTTGCGGGTTATTCATTTTTTTTTTTTTTTTTTTTTTTTAATGGTTGCTGTTTTTGAAAGAAGTCTGTTATGCTAAACATCAAATGAAACTTCAGAAAGTCTAATATGCTGATCTGGCTTTCAAAAAAAGATAAAAAATATATCAAAAATTGTGCATGGGCTTTATTATTTATTCATTCATTCACACGTTTATCATTATTCAATAATGTTCTTTGTCAAAAACATAAGTCATTTATAGGCACTAAATATTTCACAGGATTGTGATGGATGAGATGAGTCAGTTTACATGTTTATTCTTGCATTCAAAAATATATTTTGATATAAATTATAATTACTGTTAATGTTGTTGTCATGAAAACAGGTCAGACAAACCTGTATTGAGGCCTGTTTATTTAATTCAGAACTGACTTCTTTCAAAAGAAACTTTTCTTATTATTAATTTTAATTAATATGATTCTGTGATGAAAATTTAAGTTCAAAATATCAGCATTTATTTGAAATATAAATATTTTGTAATATTATATATGTCTTATATACTGTCACTTTTGATCAATTTAATGCATCTAAATATAAAATATTCAAATTTTAGACACCAAATTTCTGAATGGATATGTAGCATTTAGTCTTTTATATTTATTTCACAGTTTGTGTAAATATAGCCAAAATGGTTGTCTAATTTGCATATTAATATGTAATTATAACTACAGAAACAATACATTTACTTCTCTCCTTTCCATAAAATTGACTTTTTGATGTCAGACATTTTTAAAAACCAAAGAGAGGCAGTAATCACAGCCAAACACCTATCTCTGAAAAGCCCAGGATGTGCTCTTCTACAAGGTATATCTACGGCATGTATGGTTTTAGAGAAATTGATGAAAAGCAAATTACACCAATTGCTGGATCCCAGGAGGTTATACCAGAAAATCGTAAGTTTGTGTGTTTACTGGGAGATGATATCCCATTGATAATCCATTATGCATCCTTACAGAAGCCATTTCTCCACTTCTGGCAGAATTCAGTTCCACCTGTGAATAAAACTCACCTGAACAAGCTCAACTGAAAACCAGGGTACATTAGAACTAAACCAAATCCAGCACTCCTACCCTATGTTATGAAGGTCTTTACAGAGGCTATAACATTAGTGCTCTGAGGTTCCCACAATGCACAGTGCAACAGTAATAGCCTCCCATCTAAACATAAATCTATATTTATTGTGTGACACGCTGATAAGTGGTTCAATCGCCATTCATAAGCCCTGCACGTGATTGAGGCCTGTTTATTTCATTCAGATGGTGATGTGCAGATAATTACCCCATCAAAGCATAAAAAACACACGTAATTTATGTGCTGCTTGATGCTTTTGTGTGAGCCGGAGCATAGAACATTATGTCCCTTTGTCAAAGAGTCAAACCCTATGAGAGCGTCCTTACCCCAGCTTTATATGCAGATCCATTCAAAATTCTCGTCATTTCACACTGCAGCTCAAGGCCCATGCCAATGACCTGCAAGGCCAACACACACACACACTAAAGATAAGCGGTATGGACACTGGAGCAGTGAGCAAAGCATTAACACTTCTGTGCTGAAAACAGCCTACTTTATTAAAAGAGTGTTTGTTTGTGTTTAAGTGTTTTTATACTTCTCTGACTCTTTGTGATGAGCTGGGCATGAGGATGACCTCCTCCAGCAGGTTGAGTTTACCCGCAGAGTCCTTTCCACAGCTCAGAATTGTAATCATGGGTGCAGGCAGGTGCATCTCACTCTGAGCCTAAAGCGGTTCAAAGGAAATGAGGAAGAGGATAAAAGGAGTTTTACATCGGTATAGTGTTCAGTGTATTTCTATCTAACAAGTTAGAACAAGTCTTCTCCTGTAATGCAATTCCTCAAGTACTCAAGTTCATTTCATGATTAACATGCATGACGTGTCTGTGTATTTACATTCACTTTAAAAATTAGTTTCTTCATTGGAACAGATTCTTGAGAAATTTAGTATAGAGAAATATAGTATATATATTAATATTATAGTACTGCAGTGAATGGGTGCCGTCAGAGTGAGATAAAAACATCACTGTAAACCACAAGTAATCCACTCTTTTGAAGTAAAAAGCTGTGTGTTTATGAGAACTTGAATATGTTCACATGGCTTTTCACTTTATAAGACATTAATTGATGAACTGGTGACTTCTGGATTATTGTGGTGTTTTTATCAACTGTTTGGACTCTCATTCTGACGGCACCCATTCACTGCAGAGGATCCGTTGGTGAGCAAGTGCTGTAATGCTAAATTTCTCCAAATCCTTTCCAATGAGGAAACAAACTCATCTACATCTTGGATGGTTAAGATTCGAAATTTACTTTTATATGAAAAGTGACAGTAAAGACATTTAGAATTTCAAATAAATACTGTTCATTTGAATTTTCTGTAAATCAAAGAATCCTGAAAAAACTGCAGAACATATGAATGCATGTTTAAGCAGAACAACTTTCAACACTGAAGATGATAACAACACTAAACCTTTCTTGAGCACTAAATAAGCATATTAGAATGAATGTGAAGGATCAAGACTTGAATAATTTGGCTTTGCTGTCACATTAATAAATTACATTTTAAAATAGAAAAGTTATTTTAAATTGTAATCACGTCACAACATTACTGTTTTTACTGTATCTTTCTTTAAATAAACGCAGCCTTTGTGAGCATAAAAGTGAGTATAAAATCTCACCAATTCCCAACTTATGAATGGTAGTGTACCTTTGGGACTCTGACTGATGTGATATGTTGGTATAAGGGTTCTCCTAGAAGTCTGGCAGCAGTTTTTGCCACAGCCAAAGAAACCACACCCACTGCCGTAGCCCCTGGCAGTTGTGGCACTGGGGTCTCTGCAGGAGGGAGGGGCTTCTCTGTGCTGTTTACTTTTTTACCTGAATATAAAAAGAGTGATGGCAGAAAAAAGTGCAGGGGATGGAGAGGTCATTGAAGGATCTGCAGTTTAAAGTGCACCGTATTGTCTTATATCATCTAAATCTTAAAGGAAAGCTGAAACATCAAAGTTTTCTGTTCCTGATTATTTCTCTTGCAAAAATGTCCGATAATGGTGAGGTTACGGAGATTAAGTGAGAAGCATTTAACTGAGTGTGCGATGTCGACATTGCGGCCACCACAAGAGAAGACCCACTCCATGCAGTATAAAACAGCTTTTTCTAGGCCACTGATATAACTGAAGGCCATCATTTTAAACTTATTTTTCAAAAGTACTATTCATTTCTGTAGGGGTAAAAGGTTTTTAAAAATAGAAAAGGTTAGCTGGGGCACCTTTAAATCTGTATACCTTTGAGTTGTCTAAGATTTCAAGAAAGGCTGGATTCAATGAAAAGGTGAAAACAGTGTCACCGTCACAAAGAATGATACACATGTGATTCAGTACAAGCTGCTAATGTATCTGAGAGCAGCTCCCAGTAGGCTTTCTATGAAACAGAGAAGTGTGGAGTCCTTCAGACTGCTTTTACAACAGGTCTTAGATCAGTGAGATGACAGGAGATTGGCTAGAATCCTGTCTTTGAATCCCACAGGGTTTTTGTTTTTTTTGACTTGCTGAACTAAGATGGGTTGTTGTCCTCCTGTGGCATCCTCACTTAACCTGACTCTGATCCCTCTACTATTCTGATGTTTTTATTGTGTGATCTCAAATAATATGTAACATCAGTGATGTTTTACTCTGCTGCTAAATACCCTTTAAAAATGGCAAAATAGTAAGCTTCTTTACCTTTATCACTCCCTTTCTTGTCTTTGGTAGGGGCAGGTGTGGGAGTGACCTGGGGCGGAGCCTCAGACACTGATTCAATCCTAAGCTCATCCTCCTTCTCTATGTTAAGACTGTCCTTGTGCTCCAGGTAACGTGCCATGAAGAAATCACTGCAGGCAAAAGACACAACCTCAGTCGTGTCTGTGTGTTTTAAAGCATGTCATATCATTATCATATCAACCTTCATGTTCTTTGAGTGATGCTTGTGTATTTTGCGATCACCTGAGTAGTTTGTCTACATTGGTTTGATCAGTGGGGTTGAAGCCTTGCAGCATTGGACTGAGATGCTCTCTGATCCACTGCAAAGCTGTGGTGATGGACAGACGTTGCTGGTTGCTGTTAGAAAATGGCTCCCCTGACTCTTCCACACCATCAGCCTCCAGATCATCACTAGGGCCACTCATCACTGCACTGCATACCACCTGTGATTTACACAAAAAGCCACTGAAAATGTGCCCCCAATGAATTCTTCTGTATTGTATTTGGAAAATCTGATATAGTTATTCAAATCTATTGTAGGCTTGTTCAATTATAGTTCAAATTCAATTCTTTTTAACCAGCTAACTAAACTATTTGACATAAAATAAGCAGTGTTATTTTGGTAATATTGATATACTGCTATAGTATTTATTAATATTTTAAATTTGTTATTTTATATGTTCAGTTTTAATTTATATTTAAAGTTTTTGCAATGTGCTTTTGACTGAGTTTCATGACTTTTTTAATATTTCTGTATAACTCTCATTTTTATTGATTTAGTTTTAGATGTAGTAATTTTAGTCATTTAACTTAAACCTATTTCAGGTAGTTACCAAGGCAAAATATATAATTTTAGTTTTTAATGTTATTTATTTATTTATTTGTCTATTCAATTATTGTTATTATTAGTTTTGCTTTTTTAATTACCAAAAATGTTATTTAAAACTAAAACTATTTTTAAACTGTTTGTAATGGTTAGAAAAAGTTATTTTCAGGGGCCAAATGTTGCAATGGAATATAATAAAAAACTTATTTGCACACACACACTGCATGATATTTCAGCTTAAAATTCTCTAGCTCATTGAGGATGGATTCTGATTGGCTGTCAATGTTTGTATCATTCATCAGCTCGAAAAAATCGTTCTGAAAGTGATTCTAGCGATATCATTTCTCTGTGGCTTTATCGTTATAGCTGTGTTGTGGACTCTGCTATTCTTTAATATTGAGAATGATTTTAAGAACTATATCTTTATTGTTATCTTTATTGTTCTTGGAGTGAACGGGGCTTAAGCCTTTTAAAAACTATATACAGCTATTTCTTCTAAAATGAATGAATCAAGAGGCTCATGGTCGGGAATGCAAGCCATTTCAAAATTCAAGACTGAAAAGACCAAGGTCTGAATATAGCAATCTGTACATGAACTGTTGGCCCTGATGCGGCTATGTGCTGAAGTTCACCACTTGATCTTTGCATTTCAATGTCAAAATGTGTGGATTTCATATTGAAAACAATGCATTTCTTGCACCATAAAGGGAGCAGCAAATATTCTCTGCAAAGATGACTGAGTTTGTGTTGGACCAATGCTAAAGCAAGGATCAGAAGAAAGAAAGCTCTGTTGAAAAGTGTGACATTACGCTCCAGCACTGCCCAAACACTGATATGAATCTCAGCTCTCCCAGCTCATGCCTACAGCTGGCCTGTTCCCTGTCCCAATGTATTACTATCATAATCTCTAAATGTGCCAAACTAAAACAGCAGTACTCTCAACTGCAATATGGCCATGCCAGTAGGCATAATGCTTACTTAGCAAACATAAACAGAGTGATAGAGAGAAGGAAAAACAGATGGAGAATGAGAGTCAGAGAGTGATCTGATGCTCATGATTTGTTGTGAGGCACGTGCGTCACAGTACAAACGCGCACGCTCTCCTACTCTAATCGTTCTGTGTTGTCTGTGTGTGTGCGTGAGTATGTGGACCTTAATTTATTGTGTCACTACAGATTTCTCCTGCGAATTGTCCAGCATGGTTCAAATGGCACGAGGTGAAAGGTTACAGGGCGAACAGCTTCCAGTTTCTCATAACCATCAAAACAGACACTTAGATCTGATATTCACCTTGTTGCCTACAAAAATCAACCTTAATTTCATTATTTTAGGCCTACTTACTACAACACCTAAGGGACAAATTAATAGCTGCTCCGCAATGTAGGAAACGTGGATGATTTCGGAAAATACCTTTTCCTCATTTCTGATGATGCAGTACACTTGGGTCTTAACTGCTGTCAATCCTCTTCCGTCAAACACCCCTCTTCCGGTGATTTTACTAATCACAGGAGTATAGGAGAGACTGGAAAAATAGTTCGCCTGAAAAAGAGCAGCGGGCAGTTATTGATTTCAGTTCATTATGTTGGTCTGTAATTATGGGGATCTGACCAACATCAATATTGACTTAACCGGACAAGACGCGATGGCAGAATTGTCATTTATAATTTTACAACAGGTGCAATTATAATTCTAAAATAAAATGTTTACAGCTTTAATATCTCAAAAGCGTATAGGTTTGTTACCAGATAACCGTAGATATCATCCGGCTTCTGACAAAACATCTCGTTCAGGACGTTTTCTATCTTCTGCGGGACCCCGTTGGACCTGTAATACTCTGCGGCCTTGTTCTTTAAGTCGTAAAACTCCTGGTCCTCTTTTGATACATTGCTATGGCTCAAGAATGCTTTATATGACATGTTTGTTTGGTTCACGGTGTTTACAGTCATTCGCTGTCATGTGCGCGTCCTCGCAGGCTTTGTTGATGATCTGCGGTTGCTCGGCAACCTCAGAAGTAACATCGCGAGAACTGAGTCTGCGTTCCTCTTTCATAGTTTAATATAAATTTTAACGCTGTTGTGGCCTCCATAAATCTAACAGGACCCTCAAATCCTCTTGATTTTAAATTAATTTAATAATAAACCTGATAACGTATTATCAGACATAGAATATTTAAGAAAGAAAAAAAACGTTACAGAAAAGAGTAAATTAGCACGTCGCATTTACAATTAATATAGACTAAAATAGTTTCATAGAAGCCTTTGTAGTGTATTTTTAACATTTTTATTTTGTTTCAGAAAAAACATGATCCAACATATTTTAACATATTAATCAAAATATTTGGCCGCATTATGATTTGGTTCTCAGTGTCCGGTTGTTGGTTAAGAGCTTTATGAAACCAGTGGATTTAACACTTTCTAACATTAATCTTACACTCGAGGCCCATGTGTTTCTGTAAAGTAGACACGATATATTTTATGGAAACCCCTGAATGTACATGTTAAAAAATAAAACAAAAATTAAACGAAGGATGCGGTAGGTAGTAGGCTAATGTAAATAATCCTCTATGGACATTTTCGTTTTGAATAAACAAAATTATATTCATCCACTTAATGAAGAAAAGACAATTGGTCAACTAGCCTATTTTAAAAATAAAAAACTACTACTAAAGATTATAATATTAATATGAGTATTTGTTGAAAAATAATAATAATAGGCCTAATAATGTAGGCCTATTAATATATTATTGTTTGTAGAAATGCTATAAAGTATGGATGCTGCTGCGTAACCCATAAAGACTGTTATAATAATGTAGTAGGCCTAGGCCTATTGCATGAGTCCACATTAATTATTCTGCTAAGTGCCCAAGTGCAAAAGTTGTTGCCATTAAAAGGTATTTTGTTTGGATGGAAATAATAGGCCTATACGGCAGGGCGCTACTGACCACTAATGTTAACCGAGGCTTTAATTTGATATAAAAGACAATCTGTTTCAACAATCTGCCTTGCAGCCTGCTAAAACTAGCATTAATGACAATTTATTGTGTTTATTTATTTACAGCCCCTTATCTCTTTAAAAACAGAATGCATGTGAAGTCCTGCTGAAATTGAAGCTATTTTGAAATAATTCAGATCATTTAAATATTTTAGGACATTACAGATTTTTTTTCACAGTATGAAAGAAAGCCGAAATGGAAATAAACATTTGTTTTAGCTCATTTACAAAGTTCACTCTTTGATGTTGATGGAACTAAAGCGTGTAATTCCATAGTCAGCCTACGCAGTTTTGAAAAGTCCAATACAAAGTAGAAGCTAATTTATATAATAAAAAAGTAGACCTACTATTTTAGTGTTTAATGTATATTTTAATTGAAATTGCATACACTTCTTTCGAAATTTATATTTTAAATCTTGCTTTTGTTTGGTTTTCTAACATTTAGCTGTGGGTGCGTGGGCTCTTTTAATATTTTCAATGCAATGCAAATGATTAAGCTAATTAAGCGCATATGGATATATTTGGAATGTTTTGATTTAAGGGTTCAAAGTGTGTTTTATTAAAAATTTATTTTTCCAGCACACATATTAGATCTTTTTCCCGCTGTTGACTGTTTTATTAAGCAGGGGGGTTTTTCTGTGCTCATTGCCGTATTAATAAACCGTGTTCTGCCGTGTTTAGGCTATACTTTCTCTGCATTTTAAAAATAATTAAAGGGTGAGTCTAATAACTGATGAAAGAGCGCAGCAGTGTCAACGGTAGTTTCTATCCAGACCTGTCTTTTTTCTTTTTTTTTTAGCATATAGGCCTTATCATATGTTACGAGCAAACGTGAGAATTAATTTACATTGTACATATTTATTCATTCATTTTACGTTAGGTAATTTTCTCCCAAGTTTATTGTAGTATTCGTTTGCGAAAACATTATTTTCTATGCTGCAAAGTAACTTGTGTTGCTGTTAGCTCAGTCAGCCAAAGGTTGGTACCTTGTCCAGATTAACGAGGGAAAACCACTAGTTTATGGTTTTGATTTTTTTTCCCCTGTACATGCATTAGGCTTTAGTAATTTTAAGTTTGGTTATTAAAAGAGATTGTAGGCGGAAATTAACGACATTTTACAATAATCCTCCTGTTAAACTAAACTGAGAGCATTATTTACATGGAACAATAAAAATCAGTTTCTCCCTTTTCCAAATTAAACGCCTGTGTGACTGTGGCACGCGCTTCTGCTCGGACTAAACTAAGGTTCACGCGGAGGTCAGTCGCTCCAGGACAGGAAGTCATGAGGGCGCACCAGCGTCAATGACACAAACAATATCTGACACAACAAAATATGCCTGCTTAAACATGAACCAAGCCTCCATCGCGTTTCCGCATGGAGCAAAAGTAGTATGATTTTCGAAAGACAGGTATCGATATTGCATTTAGATTTTTCAGCGTATCGCTATAGACTAAGAGCAAGGGGAAACACAGTAAACATTCACACAAAAATGAATCAAAAATAGGATTCAGTCCAGTAGCGCGGTTAAGTTCCGTTCTCTAATGCAATGCACTAGTGGGGAAACACTTGCTCATAGGCTATTTAGTGAAATAGGTAAATTTCACTCAGACAAAAGTGATGTGGTCCTTGGAACATGGTGTTTTCAAATACATTTCTTGATTTAAAATCAATTTAAGCAGATATATCTGAGCATATAGCCACTGGGCTGTGCGGTCACCTCTGAGTTGAAGTGATCATGCCTGTATGTTATTGTCGCCACCAGCCGGCCGCGTCTGCGCACTCAAGTTCAATCTGTTCTCGAAACATTTATATTCTTTTCATATATTATCCCACCAGAGAACACACGTATTTTGCATTGACTACGAATCACAAAATTCAGGTTACTTGCCAAAACTATAGGAAATTAAAACATTTATTTAATCTACGTTGCAGTGATTTATTAGTTTTACAGCTTACTAAGCATTATGATGTATATAAAATTCCTAATTAACAAAGTGACTATAATGCAAAACTTAAGACTATAAATATGTGAATCATTATTCACTCAACTACTTTTATTTGATTAAGAATGTTTATTGACTTACATTTTGGAGAGGATACATCCATAAACAGTTCCTTTAGGACAACCCGAACGTAACCTATGTGATAGAGACAAACCAAAGCCATATCTCCAGCTCTACATACTGCATAAGAGAATCATAAAAAGCACAAGAGGCATTAGTAACCAAATAAATAGAATCGTAATACCCTGCTAAGCTGTGGCTAAAACACCCTGTTTAAACAGACCTGTGCCTGTCTTGGGGCGACCGCTGGGCCCTGTGAAGGAGTCCAGGTTTTTCAAGAGCGTTAAGGCTGGAAACATCCACATTGTCAAGACATGTGACTGCCAGTATGTCAGACACTCCCAGATAGATTTGTTGTCTGTTTTGTTCCTCCTCGTAGAACTTCTTGGAACAATATGTTGTCACGTTTGTATGTTGTAGCAAGTAAATTGAAAGTTTTATGAATATTTATTCATGTCAGATACAGACCAACCATCTCGCGCTTAGCCACTTGTTGCTTTGTTATCCCTTAGGCTAAGGCCAATAACTGCGTTTTTGTCGTGCCGTCATAATGCATTGTGACCTCATAAAAGTCATGCATCATGTGGATCATAACAAACACAGAAAATAATGCACTTTATGCCACGACCAGAGCTTTCACCAAAAGCTACATTTGCATTCAAACGTTTTAATTGCTTAACTAATGTTAAACAGCTTGCTAAGGGTCACGGGGAATAAGGGCCATTTCTACCTAATTAGCGCGTCTTGTCCCATCCTTAAGCCGCCAGCTGCACACTTGCCCAGTCATGTTTTCAAACTTTGCCAGGTGTCATCTGAATGAACACCAATAGATTTTTTTTCATCCTGAATTAATACGACCTCGAGGACTTAATGCGCAATTCCTTGCAATTCACTAAAGATTTATGGTGTTTTATAACTTCAAAATTGTGCTTGTTTGATTTGGTAATGCAGACCTACGCAAACCCATGTTTAACTGATAACTTTTGATGATTTCACGCGCTTAGCTTGCGATTCTAACGTCAAAAAAAACTTTATTTGTGTGTAACTCAGTGTTATTCATATATTCAATCGTAAACAAAGTTCCTGCCCAAAAAAAAAAAAAAAAGGATTTGGCTAGCCATTTTATCACAGCTCGAACTAAAATAATTTTATTTTAAGGAAATTGTGATTTTTTTTTTTTGTTGTTGTTGTTGTTGTTTGTATGCACGCAATAGTTAATTTATAGATATTTTACGAGTGCTATAGGGTATGAATTAATATGCTAATCTTAATAATAAATAATTAACACATTATCTGTTCAGAAACATCACCTCTTCCGGAATTGTTTAAAACTCCCATATTTACTAACAACTTTTGAAAATGTAAAGTATTTTAGGTTTGTTAAATATTGTGTATTAGAATGCAATTCATGTGCAGTGATCAAACATATATTCGGCCCATGAATACGGTTTCAAACAGACGAAAAATAACTTATTTTGTTGGTATGTATAAAAAGTGATTACAGAATGTATTTGAAATAACTTAGTCTTCAGGTTAATAATGAGTTCTTGCCTGAATGAAACGATCTCGTTTAAGTCACTCTCTTAAGCCCACTATAGAGGGTTCACGGACAGGTCGCGCGCATTGCTCTGATACCTGGACCAAAAGAGAGAGAGAGAGACAGATTTGTTGAATTATTCGATTCTTTCTTTGCCTGCTGCCATCTGGCAAATACATAAGTAAGATCAAACCCTTGACCTTCGCATGTACACGTATGAGTATGCATTTTCTTCTTGGGAAATTAAGAGACAAGTGTTATTTAACCCTGCCTTGTGCATAATAAAGGCTGGGGACAAAAACAAGCGCTGATGTATGTATGCGACATGCAGGAATAGTCATTTACAGAATCCTTCAAAGCATCTCCAGGCTATAAGCTTAGCCTTGTTGCGTTGTGTTTTTATTAACTTAGTGTTAACTGGGAAGTGTACTAGACTATATATAGTTTAGCCTATAGTAAAGAAGAAAAACAGATACTTTAGTAGCCTATCATAAATAGCCTATATAAGTAATTCTCGTATTCGTAACAGTTTATTTTTATATAGCCTCGGCCTATAACCGTCTTCACAAGAAAGAAAGTATGAACTGGCCTACGAATTCAACAATTTGTCGTCTGTCTTTTGTTTCTTTCTTCAAATCAATGTAGTATAAAATGTAGTCTAGGGTCTCTCACATCAAGCAGGTGTCAAGCAAATGACATTAAACTGTTAATTGCTGATAATTAAAGGTTTGGCCTAATAGTAAAATTTGCATGAATTTAATAAACGCGAATTGGTTACTCAATTATTAGCCTATATTCTGCACTTATTAAACATCTCACTCTATTACTGTAACCATCCGCGTTGTATATTTTAACACGTAGGCACAGAGCCAACATTTCCTATTGTTTGCAGTAATGTAAAGTTAAAATGTCTCTTTCACACCGTCCACAAGTAAATATAAACAACCGGACTTTAATCTGCAGATGAGCGTGGCCCTAGTCAATTACGTAGCCACGCATTTTGCGTAACACTGCGCAAATCTTTGGAGCAAAAGAGCTCCGACTTATTGTGTGTGGTCAAGGGTGTATATGGTACTGGTCGAAGCGAACTTAAACAGTGAAATAACAATTGTGTTTGCAGTACCCTACGTGCATTGTTCAAATAGGCTATCTCTTTGCGCATGACAGCCAGCCAATCATTTGAGAGAACAGAGCGGTGATGTTAGTCCATGAAGATTACAACTGTTCATAAAGCGCAATAATTATATATTGTAGTTCGTAACCTTAAAATATTATTAATACCCTTACCTGCACAGACGAAACAATGTTATTTAGCCTATTGTAACACTCTATTGCTGTTCATCAATAGGCTTAAATATCCTTAATTTTCACTCTGATAACTGTTGCTTAATTTTAGTTCTTCTGCATTTGAAATTGTGTAAAAAGTGGTGAACCCAAAATGTCCAAAGTTTTGTAGGCTATACGGTTTTGACATTCTGTATGAACACTTCCCCCTTGTGGACTTGAGGGCATGTTGTCCCATCGTCAAGGCTTTGGAGATATTTTTTAAGAAATCCCTTATTTTCACCAGTTACTTATGTTTATTGCCTATTCTGAATTATTTTAAATTAATTTAACAATAGCACTTTCTAGTCTTGTGCAGAAAACGTTCATTGCACATATAACTTTGAACAGCTGTCAAAGCTTGCTTGTGTGTTTTACACCCTATTATGAAGGCAGTTGTAATTTTTCATGTTTGCAAAACAACGTGTCAAGAGTGATGTACAATAGGTACAAAACTAATCCAAGCCAACTAAACTAAAGTCACTTTACAATCTTCCCTCATTGTGTAATTTTTAATAGATTATCTAGAAACAGAGACTATGAGAAGTCACCCATGCAGCAGCATAAATTTGTCAGTGGTGGCCAAAACTGTTAGAACACTTGGCATATTTAAGAAGTTTCAGTTGTTTTTGTTGAACTGGCCTTTACAAAACTAACTATTGCCGCAACTATCTGCAACAGACGGAATCTGCTGCAACACTGAAAATGATGGACTGGCCCCCTCCAGATCTCAACCCCATCAAGCAAATTTGGGGCGAGTTGAAAAATAAACTGAACGGATCTTGTACATTCAAAGGAAAACCTTTAGCTTGAGTTGCAGAAGGCATGGGACAACATTAGTGTTGAAGTTCTCAGGAAATATATTGACACTGCCAGAAAGATGTTCTTCTGTAATTGCTGCAAAAGGTGGACATACCAAATATTAAAGTTAAAAGTGGATAAAAACAGTACAGCTCACTTCATCTGATATTTGTTGTGCTCAGAGCAACCATCTGCATGTTTCATGAACATTATGAAATGAAATCATGTTTTGAAGGAAAAACAGGTCAATATTTTCAGATCTGTCAGATGTACTAACAATTTTGGCCACCACTGTAAGTGGGATCTGATTGGTCCACAATAATACGATGCAGGTCCCTCCCTGTGTGCCATTCTAATGATATGCATTGTTTGTATTTTGGTTACATATATGAAAGGAGGTCATTAACAAGAGTGAATGACCTCCTTTCATATATGTGACCCTGGAGCACAAAACCAGTCTTAAGTCGCTGGGGTATATTTGTAGCAATAGCCAAAAATACATTGTATGGGTCAAAATTATTGATTTTTATTTATGCCAAAAATCATTAGGATATTAAGTAAAGATCATGTTCCATTAAGATATTTAGTAAATTTCCTGCCGTAAATATATCAAAACTTAACTTAATTTTTGATTAGTAATATGCATTGCTAAGAACTTCATTTGGACAACCGTAAAGGCGATTTTCTCAGTATTTTGATTTATTATCTCAGATTCCAGATTTTCAAATAGTTGTATCTCGGCCAAATATTGTCCTAACAAACCATACATCAATGGAATGCTTATTTATTCAGCTTTCAGATGATGTATAAATCTCAGTTTCAAAAAATGTACCCTTATGACTAGTTTTGTGGTCCAGGGTCACATATGTAACCAAAATACAAGCGTATTCCAAACTGACTGACTATCATTGCCTTGACATATCCATATCCTGGACAAAGGTCTAAACATAAGTAAACGTCTCAAAAATTATCATATGGATAATACAAACAAGAACCAGTCGATTTTGCAGCATATTATGGATGATATAGGACTGTTTTCAGACTTTTAATCATTGAACTGGCTGACATGGTTTGTTATCATCAAAGGGCCAATTTTTAAGATATACCTGTACTTTCAAAAACCAATGTTCCTACAAAAGTAAAAAGAAATTTATGCAGTTGATATTTGTTAAAAAAAACAATAAAGGCTTGCAATCCAGTTTGACATGACTCATTCAGTTACTTTTTGAGTTCCAGCTAATATTTGGCAGTAATGGGGCAGCAATTTGATTTTAGTATTGATGCAACATCACTCCGATTTTTGTGATGGTTAAAGCCGTGAACAGGAAGCTTGGTAAAGTGTCAAAACAAGCTTGTTGGACTTCAACAGGAAGAAATGTGTCCTGTGTTTTTGTGCAAGACAGGAAATAGAAAATCGTCAAATAAAAATATGCCTACTTTTTCATATCACCAAACATATTGTGATTTTAGTTTCCCTCCATTTTCCTTCTACATTTTTAAACAAGTTTTTGATGCACATATGAGTATAAACAAAAAATATATGGGACACTTTGAACATTTTTAAATATTTTAGATTTAGATTAGGATTATGTTGCAATGCTTATTTTGGGTTTGATTGGCAGGTTTGGGGTCCGGTGGGTCAAATTCAGATTGACCACTAGATGGGGCATTGAACCTTTTTATAACCCAGGCAATGCCAGGGGACTTGACCAACACTGGCCATTGTCAACTGAAGTTTAGTTTACTAATTCATTCAGAAAATGTGTATGTCTAATATGTAATCTAAAATGTATCTTTATGTCTGAATTTACTTTTTCTGTCAGTAACAGTATATTAGTGAAATGTGAAACATTTGTCCATGTTTCACAAAAAGTAATTCTTCTGTGATAGTGTCTACAGCAGAGACGCATATGTTCTGCTGTATGCTGTATGATATCATGAATATTCCAGTGCCTTTGGCATGTAAACTCCACCCTGGCTGAGAGATCACACCCATATGTTAATTAAAAAGAAAACAATTCCTCCTCAGATCTACACAAGCACCATTTCAGTGCATCTAAATCTCATATGTCACCCTTTTAATCTATGAAATGACAATAGGCTACTACATAAGAATATGCACAATATTAACAACGCACAATATTATTTTCCATGCAATACTGTGTATCGTGGGATGCAGTATATTATTTGACCATGTTTGTCATGGGATATGATGATTTTATATTTGATAAGTTTTCACAGAACAATTTTTCACCTACAAGCCTAATTAAGATAGATGGATGGATGGATGGATGGATGGATGGATGGATGGATGGATGGATGGATAGATAGATAGATAGATAGATAGATAGATAGATAGATAGATAGATAGATAGATAGATAGATAGATAGATAGATAGATAGATAGATAGATAGATAGATAGATAGATAGATAGATAGATAGATAGATAGATAGATAGATTGCCCCAGTGACAGATTTGTAGGCTACCAATTTTTTTCTTGATGGTAAACAAACATTTGTTACACAATCCATGTATTATATTGTATTTTATCCTCAAAGTATCTATAGAGATAAGAATGGCTATACAGAATAAATTAGGAGTCACATTAGTTCTCAGAGGCCTGTGTTTACTCTGTTAGTGTATTCATTAGTCTTGCACATGGAGTGGAGCTGAAGGGCGGGGCGGGACGTAAAGTCTGGATCGGTACACTTCCTTTCTCTGGGTGTTAGACAGCCTGAGAAAAACTCAGCTGTGGGTCAAAATCGAAATACTTTCTTTTAAATGCGCTCCAAAGTGTTAGTCTTAAAGAGGTTAGGGCTGGAAGTCTGGTGGGTGTAAGCGTAGTGAAGAAACAGCACCGGAGGAAGCACTTAAGAAGTAGGCAGCTTTTCTGTGAAGAATCTAATGAGCCGCGCAAAAACTTAGACATTAAGGTTGGATCTTAAGAGGAATAAGGAAACTTGAAGATTATTTAATGATGACTGAGAAAGAGTTGGTGATTGACGACATCATAACAGGTAAGTTAACTCCCATTTGTTTGAGCCGTTTATTACCGTGCAACCCGTTATCAACGCCCACAGAGTCAGAGCCCATGATATCATTACTGTAAGTGTAATTATTCTCAAAGACAGATCCACACTCAGCCTTTAATCATACGTTTGTGTCTCTTTACGATGGGTTAGCTTTATTTTGTGGCACAGCCTAGATACACTGTCAATTTTAATTCTTTTTTTGGGGGAGAAATAGTCTAAAAATACTATAGGCTACAATAAAAAGCATTATTATACTTTATAGTCCTACGTTAAAATAATATTTTAAAAGACAATAAAATTAATATTGTGTTTGTTTGTGTGTGTGTGAGTGAGTGTTTATAATATTTTTATGGTAAATTATCGTTAAAATAGGACGTTATATGATTTAATGACACTGGCGTCATAGTACCTATTTTTGCGATTCTTTTCTGGCCAGTTTTACAGGCTAAATTGAACATATTCTACAGGGTATTCCTGGAAAGCCCATTACTGTAGCCTATGCTGCACGCAGTCTGTACTGGATGTGAATATTATATTCCATCTGATGTGTGTGTGTGTGTGTGTGTGTGTGAGGAGGGGGGGGGGGTAGACTGGGATGATAGCGGTGCAGATTTGGGTCACGTGGTCTCGCTCCTGGGAGCTTTGAGTCAATGCAGCAGAAGTCTGCACGCTCCATCATCATCATCCCAGGTGAAGCCGGACCGAGGTAGGGCTCCTCAACCACACCACCGAGCTTAAAGATACTTTCATAACGCATGTTAAAGCGGTTTAGTGCTCGTTTTGACACGAAATAATAGCATTGCAGAGAAATGTAGTAGCCTAATACGACTGTTTACAGCGTGGCTTCGGGATCAAAACAGCATTTCCTACAGTACCGCAGATGTGTGTTTTGCTTGTTTTAAGGTTTGGCGTGTTTCTGACAGTTCTGCGCATTGGAAGGTAAATGAGCACATGCTGCTGTCTGTCCTTTAGGAAGGACGCCAGTTTGGCTGCTGATGTGATGTAATGTGATTCAGGAGGGGCGCATCTCTGACACCGCAAGAACATCTGAGTTATAGTCATCATAAACATGTTTTCCTAGAGGTTGTTTGTGCAGTAGACATCCTTACACAGCATCAAGGTGATATTCAGGGAGAGATGCGTTACATCTTTACGACATTGCCGTCTTTTCGAACCAATCGTGAACGAATCATCCTTTTGAATCGGATCTTTAAAAATTCGTTGAACCGGTTCACAAACCCTGATTCGTTTACAAAGATCCGAGCTCATCCCGAGTCAACTCGCTGACTCATTGAACTGAGAACCGATTCGCTATGAACCAAAGATTGAGCTGATGCATCCAAAAGTTACTTCAGTAACCGAATAGCTGCAAAGTTATAAAAAGAGGCGTATTCTAGACGTATGTTGACTTGATTGTGTGACAGTTTTATTGATACACATACGAAAGTTTAATTAACTTAATTAAACTTAATTAACTTAATAAAGTTAATTTTTTGATGTCTAAATTACTTCTTTTTCAAATAAACAGCAATGTACCTTCGTACAGATTTATGAAATATTTTAAATTTCCACGCCTAGATACCAGAGACCACGTGATGACGCAGTTACGTCGTAGCACATTTTTGAATCGTTCTTCGAAAAGAGCTATCCAAAAGAATCGATTCGCTGAAATGAGTTTAAATAGATCAGGATGTTGCAGATCTGACACAGACGTGCTAATTGCACCACGCCAGGAAATTTGCATGGGAGCATTGAACTTGCTGCCAAATGTTTTTTGGAACATTTGGCTATTGAAATGTGCACATTAACTCTATAATGACCTTAAATTGACAATTTGTCCACACCTACTACCTTGAGTATTTGTGTGTAGCAGTTTTAACCTTTGCGTCGCCAGCCTCTGGTCAGGGTGCCAATAGCAGAATAAAAACATGTCCTCCCCCTCAGCACATTCCCACGGTGGCACTTCGGGCCTTGAGTATAAAGCAGTCATTGTTTGAGTAAAGGGGAAAAGGCCTCATAGGTAGCATGTGGAGGCGGGTACAGAAGAGACGACTAGACCCAGAAATGGTTTATTAGATGGGTAGTAGTGCGTGTTGCATGTGGAGGCCTTATGTAAACAAATATGGCTTTCAGACCTTAGGTATTTTGATATTTTATGTATTCTCACTCTACTGAGATTCCGAGGTTAATTTGCTGGTTTGGTTGATTTATGCAGTTTTATGAATATAAACTTTAAGTTAATGATCACATAAAGCTCTATTTGATGCATTGTTCACCGTACAGCTTCTTTTTCTTTTTGATGCTTTGCATCTGGCCTCTGAGCAGTAAAAATAATTCAATATGTAATGTAATTTTAGAAATAATAAAATCACTAGATAGTTTGTTGCAAAACAAAATATTGATAAAGATTATCACACTGATACATATGATTGCATTTGTCATTTTAAATATTTGGTTTAGGAAAAGTTCACTAAAAAATTTGGTGTATAAGCATTTTTCACTCAGACATTGCTATTAAATTTCGCCAAAAAAAATCACAAAGAAATGGCAAGTAACCGGTTTAATTAAACGTGAAATTTTGAAATAGAAAAACTGAAAAAATATTTTCTTGTAAATTGTGTGCCAATAATCAGGGTTATGTATTATATTTAACTAAAACTGAAACTAAAATAAAAAATTATTAGAGAAGCAAACTGAAAATATAAAAAAAAATTAAAACTGTGTTTCGAAATAACACTGCCTAAAAAAAACTTTTGAAAAATAATGTTTTACAGTGTATTTGAATCTGTATCTGTATTTGAACCTTTGTAAGGAATCCACTTGTGTTTGTGACCATGTGTCACACAATAGCATCTCTTCTTTCTTGGCAAGCATGCACTTGGAGGCTGACAGCAATGGCGAAGATGGTTGCAGTGCAACTGCACCAGTCTGATGCACGTGGCTGGGGCAGGACTGCTTAGTCAGCATGGATAGGATACGGGGTATTCGTGTCTGTCTGCAGCATTCATGCATGCAAACACACACATAAACCGTGACCAGCTATCGCCAAATACACAGATGTTTAACAAATACACACAAACTAACACATGCACACCCAGAGACCTGTAACTCAGCAGAATAATATGACCAAGAGAGCTGAGATAATGTCCCCTGTCAGGGTGTGGCCACAAGGTGTGATGTAGATCCACATCTGTTTAAATAGTTGAGACACATGGCCGAGGAGAGAATATGTAGTGATGCTATTTGTCTTTAGAAATAGGCCTAAATGAGCAAAGAAACCATTCACTCGCTTCACATGCACAAAAATGAAAACACATTTTTTGCTAGATCTAAAAATGCATGTGCGTTTTATTAACCAGTGCAGTGTTTACTGCATTGCATCATGTGTCCTGTGAGTAAATTTCAAGGCTTGTCCTTGCAGTCTAGGAGATCCTTAGCTAGTAGGGGGTGTCTGAGTCCCTGGGTGTGTGTTTGGAGAGGTGGGATGACAGGGTGATGTAATTTAAAGCGGAGCCATTAGCGTCTCTGTTTGAGGTCAGCTCAATTGCTTTTAGCTTCACGCACACGTTCGCTTAGAACGGCTTAATTTGATGAGAGCTGTCTGTGGTCAGCATGTGTGTAGGTCAGATTCGCTCTCATTCTCTCTTGTTTGCTGTTTCCTTTCCTTAGAGTTCTTCTGTAATACAAACCGTGCAAGGTTTTGATCTCCAAAATTTGTGTGCTTCAAGGGTTAGACTTGGGTCTTTATACTTGGATGTCTTTTAGGCCTTAATCGCTACTTGAAAGTCCTTTTTAAGTGAGATTAAATCTCTGGCTTTGACTATAAATCATTTGAAGATAAAATGCATATCTTAGTGACTGCAGAGTTTTGAGGCAGGAGAACTTGCAGATGGGACGGAAAGCTGTCTTTTTTTCTATTTAATTGAAAAACGTGCTGTGAATGATGTAGACTTTTGGAAGCCTGCTACGACACTCACAAAAGCCCAAAAATTCCATTCTGGCATTACGTCATGGTATAGGTATTAGCTGCGATTGCCTCGGTTCCCAAAGAGAAGGAGAGGGAAGTTATAGAAGGGGGAGCAGGGGCGGCTTTAGTGTCAACAGAGTATCCATGTGATAATGAGAATGTTACACCTTTGGAGTGTTACATTAACAACCCATATGAAGCCTCACAGCTGAAAATAAATCACTTTTTAGCAACCCTTATACACTCAGTCAAGCTTTTATTTACAATATGTGTCTGCCAAGAGACAGTCAGTCAGGCCAAGTAGACACCACCCAGCACATATGTTCTCATCTGTTTATTAAAAGCTTTATTTGCCCCCTTAAACTGAACTTAAGTGCTACTCTACTCTGCTATTCAAATGTATGGGTTCAGTAAGATGTTTAAAATGTTTTTCAAAGTCTCTTATGCTCACCAAGGATACATTTATTTAATCAAAAATTCAGTAAAACAGTAATATTATGAAATATTTTTACAGTTTTAAAAAGTGGTTTTCTATCTTAATATATTTTAAGTTAAATTTATTCCCGTGACGGAAAAGCAGAATTTTCAGCAAACATTTTTGCAGTCTTCAGTGTCATGTGATCCTTCAGAAATCATTCCATGCTAATTTGATTATCATTTTTGAAAACACTTGTGGAAACTGATATTTTTTCAGGATTCTTTAATGAAAGTTTAAAAAAAACAGTGTGTGTATATCTGTGTGTATATATATATATATATATATATATATATATATATATATATATATATATATATATATATATATATATATATATATATATATATATATATATATATACATTCTGTGTGTCCCATATATATATATATATATATATATATATGTATGTATTTATTCATTTATATACATGTATTTATTTATTCCAATGAGTTCTATCTAGATAAAAGTATTAATTTCTTAAAAAAAACAACAAAAAAAACATTTGGATCAAACTTTTAAACATTGTATATAACAGCACATTATTTATATAAGAATATATTAGAGCAAATAATTTACATTTATTTCATTCAAATTCTAAGTCTGAACATTGTAACTGTTAACTTTGAAATCAAACCAAACTTCAAAAACAAGCTTAGTAGACATAACGTAATAGGTAGCCTAATGCATTTGATGTAACACAGACTCTGTATTAGTATTGTCACTAAACCTATTACTAGATAGGCCTAGGATACAGTAATATGAAAAATATAAATGTATTATATATTCTCTCTACAGGAGAATTTGCAATTTCTGATATCTGGGGTGGTGATGGCGCAGTGGATAAGACACATGCCTTTGGTGTGAGAGACCCAGGTTCGAATCCACTGTGAGACACCAATGTGTCCCTGAGCAAGACACTTAACCCCCTAGTTGCTCCAGAGGCATGCGACCTCTGACATATATAGCAATTGTAAGTCGCTTTGGATAAAAGCGTCAGCTAAATGAATAAATGTAAATGTAAATCTTTGTTTCAGACTAGTAAAGGGCACATGTTTGTTTGTGTTGTGCAACCTGCATGAGCAAATTTGCTTTTTATGACCTAATTCAGTTCTGATCCAAATCTTGACTAGTTCTTACAGAGTTACTAGGTCTGTCATGCACTGTGCTGATGGTTCACTTTGCTTCGGAGAGGGTTTGAATAATTTCACATTTGTTTGAATTATTCATATACCCCTTTCGTTAGTATCTGAAGAGATGTGGCCAGGCACACAGATGTTACTCATAGTCCGGAGACTGATGTATCTTCAGGTTGGATAGAAAAAGATGTTGATGTGTTTTGCCAGATCACAGAGATGGCATTCATGTGAAAATGTGGTCTTAGTTTTTTAGTGTTCAGAAAAAGGGTGGGCATAAAAAGAATTTACATGCCACCAAGAAGCCTTGATTCGTTGTAGTGAATTCCCCGTGGGCTTGACTGCACTATGTGAGGAACCCGACCCCACCAGTGTGGAGAGAAATGCCAATAATCCAGTCAAGCTGTGTCTGGCCTTCAGTCTCAGGGGCAATGGGGGAGATGTATGTATATATCTATATATCCTCTGTAGCTAATATAGTGGCATTAGAGGGAAGCGTGTATGACACAGAGTTTAATTTGACCTTCAGAGCATGACTGCAGGAATCTAGACTATTTATATGGATTTTAGATGGATAGAGGTGGAAATGGGCCTAATTTAAGATCTCTTTAGTCTATGCTATGCAGAAACTAAACTTTATTGACTCTATTTAATGACTTTATTTCTTCTGTGGAACAAAGAAGATATTTTGAAGCATGTTGTGAACTAGACAGTTTTGGTTACCTTTGACTTTCGTTGTATGGACAAAAAAAATTAATTTATTACGTTAACTTGCATAATGGCACTTTATAGTCATTCAGATGAATGAAAATTGACAGTGTGTCAGATAGTAGAGCTTGACTTGTTTTGAATGCGGAACATTCATTGAATTAAATGTTTTTCAAGCAAACTCATGGTCTATTGAAAGTTGCCGATTGACCGTTTTCTGTGGATTGTGCCATTTGTGATTGTTTGAGAGGTTTTCCTTACACTTTGTGCAGCAGCTGTAATCAGTCTGTCCAAAACCAGATGCACAGGAAGGAAGACCATTGTAACTCCAAGAGGCCATTTTTAGGATTTCCTCAAGGAGACACAACAAGTGCATAAGCACACATACAAATACAGAGACTTTCAACTTTGGGTTGCCTTCCTCTCTTTCAAAAGACTATCTTTCTTTATTGTTCGTCAGGAGTCGGTGCACGTTTGACAGTTTAAACCATCTGTGTTCTCCCGGGAACACAGGCCAGTACTTTCACCTTCATTCAGAAAGGTTAATTACCTCAGTTTTCATCATGTTACATCTTTAAGTGTTCTTTTTATTAACAAAATTTAATCTGCTGTTCAGGTAATAGCTTTGGTAAGGTAACTATCTTTGCTGAAAAAGCATCCTAAACCAGCCTAAGCTGGTTTGCTGGTCTTAGCTTGTCAATAGACATGCATTCCATAGATCTCTTTGTCTGTAATGTTTATTCTTTACTCATTTGAGTAAAGTATTAATCGTTTGACAGCACTACTCTAAACATGTCACTATTGATCAATTTATTGCATCCTTGCTGAATTTCTTTCAAGAAATTGTAATTACCTGACCAGAAAGGTATAAATTCCAGTCTGTGAATCAATCAGACAGACAGGTTTTGGAACCCAGAACAATTTTAATAAGTTTCATTAGTTTGCACCAGACAGACATGATTACAGTGATAAAGAATCCTGATGTCTTCCATTTGAGCCCACTAGTGAACTGATGGCAGTTTTGCAGTATCATCCCACAGAGCTTACACCGCTCCATTTGACTGACACA
Organism: Barbus barbus; assembly: GCF_936440315.1. Lineage (NCBI taxonomy): Eukaryota > Metazoa > Chordata > Actinopteri > Cypriniformes > Cyprinidae > Barbus > Barbus barbus. The sequence continues at coordinate 19,668,866 of NC_136758.1, forward strand.
GCTGTGGGATCTTGCTGAGTTCACAGGTGACTCTGATCTCTCAACTTTACTGGTATAACCTTACAAAGAGAAAGCCGCTCTACTGTGTAGATGACTGCTGGATACAGCTCCATCCAGCACTGCAAAAATCAATGCTCTCTCTCTTTCTGCTCCTGCTCTCAGTATGTATCATGTGTCTCTGAGGTAGTGGGACACTGGCATTGATTTGGGAGGAGACTGTTGGGATGAGATGATGCGTCATATGCCCTTCTAAACAGTCTTAAAAGCATTTGTGATGCTATTTATGATTTATGGCTTGCGGTTTAGGGGTGTGACGGAGTTGTAGATGCAGATGTTGAAACACTCGTCTGCTCTGTGTCTTTGGTAATGTAATGGGAGTTTACTGCACTCTTCGAACCCTCTAATTTTTCACCAAACTTCACATTCCGGCATTATGAGATGAGAGGAAATCCTACAGACACATTCTTTCATATTATTTATCCTGTCTGAGACTGAAACTCTCAGATATATTCATTAAGGCCTGTACCAAGCTGACAGAACTGTATTCTATAAAAAATCCATATGGAATGTAGCTTGTTTGTCTTGGATTTTAGCATCTAATAGCCAAACATTTCAGTGCTTGATTCAATGAAGCAGCCTTATTTTTAAAAACCGTTGTTTAGGATTTTGGCCAGTTGTCATCTGGTTTGTTTGAAATGGTGTCCCTTATTTTCCTATGAAGAAAGGGAGTGTCCCTTATTTTCCTCTGCTAATGTTAACAACCCTAACCGAGAGAGAAACTAATAAGATTGCAGCTTCTCTCACCCACTGTGTGTGGGATGTGTGTTTGTGTATGAATGTGAGTGTTTGTTAGTGTGTTTGTGAGTGAATAGGGCCAGCTGGAGACAGTGAGTGCGAGCGAGAGGACGGCTGGCTGTGTTTGGTTTTTAGCATTTGCAGTGCTGCGTGTCTGAATGGACCTTCACATACACGTGAACTGGAGCAGTTCTGCCCTGTCAATGGCCCCTCTTTGAGACGGCTTGCCTTGGTAGCTGTTTGTGGTCTGTTTAGCTGAAGTATATAACTTCAGTTCATTGTGTTTAGCTTAGGCTTGAAAAATCATCTGTAGACTGTAATATTCACACAGAATTCATTGGAAAGTTCTGGTGAGTAACATTGTCTAATAAAATCGATCAAAAACACTTGCTTTACAGCTTGAGATATGCATACGTTTTATGTTTTCCCTTTTCTTGATCTGGTTTCATTTACTAGAGAATTCTCAACTTGACATCATGATGGATTCACTTTTTTTATCTCTGCATTTGGTTATTATTTTTGGAAAACATTCAAACCAAAAGTTACAGAGCAAGCAGCCATTTGTCTCAGGCATGGTGAGATTTGATTTAAACTGTGAAAAAAATCACATAATTCAAAATAGAACAAAACTGTAGTGCGTTATCCAGAGTTGTAATATTTTACAGATTGGTTTGTCCTTTCTCTCTGTGTATCCCATAATATTGTTAATCATACCGAAGGCACTTGTAGTTTGAAGTTCTAAACTGAGAAATAGATTAAAATACCCCAGTTGCTCCCATAATGATCTGCTGAAGATTTTAAGTATATAAACATAAACTCAACACTGAAGACACTGAAACGTTTTCTTTAGGTGACATGGAGTTTAATGAGGTTGTGATTAGGAATTAATGAGTTTTGACTTCATAATATTGCAATTAATTGTGCAACTAAATCAGTTAATCTGTTTTTTTTTTTTTTCTTTCTTTCTTCAGTCTTGCCAAATTCCCTTTGGCCTACTTCAGTTCTGACTTTTGCTTTGAGTAAGAAAATAATGGTGCAATGAACATTGTCCAAACCATTGTTGTATTTTTATTTATTTATTGCCCTGCATTGTCAGACAGCAGTGTTGGAAAATCACTCTACATTATTATTTGTTTTTTCTTTCTGTTTAATTCTCTTTCGTCTGGGGAATTGAGGCATATGACCTCAAAGGAAATAAAAATTCCTCAGTGAGGAGTGGGGGAAAAAGAAAAGGAGCAATGCTTTTTGAGAATGGCAAAAACAAATCTTTCACATAACTTCCTTTTTTGGATATTTAATTATCAATAATAAAAAAAATAGGAAATTAACATTTATGGTTGACATTGTATTCAAATAGATCTAATTCAAATAGAATCTCAGATTCTCTCTTCACTTTGTCTCAAATATATCAGTTTTGCATATTTTATAGATAACAGATTCCAGACCTAAATCCACTTTTGTCCGTGCATGTCAGTGGTCCATATGTCTCTTAGCTCTATTATTTCTGTGTGCTGAGCTGCTTGGAATTCCTCTGAATTTGTAATTCCTCAGAGGAGGTATGACCTCTGACTCCTCCTGCTTCCTGTCAGAATTTTGTATAACATTCCAGAACGGAGCTTGAACACCCGTTCATTTGCTCCCTTTCTCATGCGGACAAGAGGAGGGGTGAAAACAGGATACCGTTTTTTTTTTTTTTTCACTTCATCTCTCCATCCTCTCTCTGATTTGTTTATTTTCACTGTTGGAATCGACACATAGGTAATGGTACTAGCATGTGTGATCGCCTTATTGAAAGAGTCTTTTTGTGTTCAATGTTTTCAGAAACTTTAGATTTGAGCTGGATTTGAACCTTTGCAAAAAACCTGCTGAGCAAATCATTCCAAATCTAAATGGCCAACAACTTGAAGTGAACACTTTTTTTCTATATTTATTGTGTTGATATATTGTGTTAAAACAACTGTATGCCGATTTATATGCATTTGTTTTTTTTTTTTTTCTTGTTGACAATAATTTGTGGCACATCTATTCAGGTCAGACTGCAGATAAATTCATTGTCATGTGTAAGGCTTTAAAACAGCAAGAAAATCAAAGGAATTGGCCCGTTTCGCACTCTGGCCATAATTGCAATAATTTTCCACCATTTATGGCCATTTTCTGCTTTCCAATTCCCACACATGTTTGGATTCTCTGTTGTGACTTAGAGTCTCAGTGAAAAGCTATGTAATACACACACACACAAAAACACAATCACAGCCCTAATCAAGTAGCTCTCAATCAGCCGCCAGGGAGACGGTCGCCATTGACGTCGAGTAATTACCCTCACGCAACTTTAATGTGTTATAATGAAGTCCCCGTACAGTGAGCCGTGTTGCCATGTAAACAAACTTAAGTTCCTTTAACCCGCAAATCCATTCGCGGAAAAGTATAAAAAGACGGTCAAGTGTGTGTTTCTGAATAACACTTCACTTATAGGCATTTATCATTATAGACTATCATTTTACTCCTTCAGTACTGATTTTTTGACGTTCCATTGTCCCATTTTAAAATCAATCTCGGTAGTTGGAGCGCGTGTATGCGGTGAGTGGTTGAAATGAAGTGCGAGCCGCAGGTAGCCAGTCACTCAACCCGTAATTACTCTCTGAAGAGAGCCATGCTCATTCTGTTCACTCTGGCGCTCAGTATGGGGTAAAGGCGGGAAAAAAGCATGAACGCTCAGAAAAACGTGGCGTCCTGTGGAGCGAGGAACCGGGGTGCTCGTTTAGCGTTCAGGGTGCTCAGCATCTGAGTGTTTTAGTGAAGCTATTAGGCCCGGCTAATGAGGACGAAGGGAATGGACAAATACAACCTCTAATTCGATTCAAATGTCAGTGTGGAGGGGAGCAGCTGTTGCTGTAGTGGTCTAAAGCTCTTAAAGGATTTGATGATTTTATGACCAAATAATGTAAAATGTTAGACATAAGCGATGCTATAAAAGAAAAAAAAAATTATGGCCAAATGAATGGTCTTTCAGACAAATTCGTTGGACATTAATTGAGGCTTTTAAGTCTCGTTCCCACTGATGGTGCCACTTAGTCCTGTTCTCCATCTGTGACCATGAAACTGAGCCCTAGAGTGCTTCTGAACGCCATTTAAATGGATTTTGAGAGTGTTTTAGAAGTTCAGTTGGCATTGGTGAGGTGTTCATTTACAAAAATGTACCATGGTAACTGTAGTTTCTGTAGGGCAAACAAAAAACATTTTCAAACTTGTCTTACAAATGACCCAACATAAAGCGGAGAAACACATCGAGAACCTGTTATAACTGTGTGAAACATCAGACTGTATTCTGCTAGACTAAATGTGCGGCCACATTTACAGCGGTTCTGTGAATTTCAAGCAAAATGAAGTCATTTCAATAGGAATCCTCACAGGAATTATGCAAAAGATTTTGCAACGGGTTCAAGCTCGTAATGAACTTGATAAAAGAATGCTGCTTGGTTTGATTCTTCTTTGTGAGCTGTACTTCATACATTTCTGTACTTTTGACAATTAACATTGAACATTTTATAGAAATTTTGCGAATGGCACCTTAATTCAGCCACAACAAAATACCGTGTTTCTCAACAGACAACCCAACAGAAAATTGCTTGTATGAAGGCGAACAAAAAGGTCCTTAAAACATTTAAATTAATTAGTATTATCATAAGCTCTAAAAGAAACATTATTAACATGACTGTATGCTTGTTTGAATGTTTGGTTTCTCTTTCTTTCTTTCTTTCTTTCTTTCTTTCTTTCTTTCTTTCTTTCTTTCTTTCTTTCTTTCTTTCTTTCTTTCTTTCTTTCTTTCTTTCTTTCACTTTGCAGATGCAATGGCCACTCCATCTCCAGCCAAGAGTATGGGCGACCCAGGCATCACGCCACTTTCCCCCACACACATACTGGTGAGCTCTGCTTTTTACTGCCAGCATGACATCACCCATTACATGAGAGAAATGTCCAGCGTGCAAATGTGGCTTTAATGGAACATCTTATTTACACTGAACTGCAATTACATGCAACAATTTAATGCTTGACATATACTTGAGAGCATCTTTCCCTTTTTCCATTTCCCTAATTTTCCCTCTTTTCTTTCTACAGAAGGACTCCGAAGAGAATGAGCCTACGAGACACCCCTATGTGGTGGTGGTGGCCATTGACTTTGGCACCACCTCCAGTGGCTACGCATACGCCTTCACTAAAGAGCCAGAGTGCATTCACACTATGAGGTGAGACAAAAGGTGCAGAGAGAGGGGGGTGGGGGTTAATGTGAAGGAAGAGATAAAATGAGATATAAACAGGCCCTTTTTGAATTTTTTTTGAAGGGGGTAAAAATAAAATTTTAGATTCTTTGTGGGGTAAAAATAAAATAAAGTCTAATAACAATAAAATATACAAAAATCTTCTAAAATAAAAATTCTAAAACAAAATAGACATAATTTTTAAAGTAATTATTTTTCCTTTTAGGTTTTTTAATTATTTTTTTAATATTACAAATAGAAATGGTCTATAATAAGTTTTTTTTTTTTTTTTTAATTAATAAAAATTTTACAAATATATATAATTCTATAATTTTCAACACATACATGCATACATGCATACATACAGTGGGGAAAAAAAACATTTGATTTGATTTTGTACGTTTGCCCACTGACAAAGAAATAATCAGTCTATAATTTTAATGGTAGGTTTATTTGAACCGTGAGAGACTCCAGAAAAAAAAATCCAGAAAAATGCATTTCAAAAAAGTTATTTCACTCATTAAAATTTATTTGCATTTTAATGAGTGAAATAAGTATTTGTTCAATCAGCAAGATTTCTGGAGAACTGGGTGAAAGTGTTGTGGTCAGATGAGACCAAAATCAAGCTCTTTGGCATCAACTCAACTCGCTGTGTTTGGAGGAGGAGGAATGCTGTCTATGACCCCAAGAACACCATCCCCACCGTCAAACATGGAGGTGGAAACATTATGCTTTGGGAGTGTTTTTCTGCTAAGGGTACAGGACAACTGCACCGCATCAAAGGGACGATAGAGGGGGCCATGTACTGTCAGGGCCAGGGCATTGAAAATGGGTCGTGGATGGGTATTCCAGCATGACAATGACCCAAAACACATGGCCAAGGCAACAAAGGAGTGGCTCAAGAAGAAGCACATTAAGGTCCTGGAGTGGCCTAGCCAGTCTCCAGACCTTAATCCCATACAAAATCTGCGGAGGGAGCTGAAGGTTCGAGTTGCCAAACGTCCGCTTCGAAACCTTAATGACTTGGAGAGCATCTGCAAAGAGGAGTGGGACAAAATCCCTCTTGAGATGTGTGCAAACCTGGTGGCCAACTACAGAAAACGTCTAACCTCTGTGATTGCCAATAAGGGTTTTGCCATCAAGTACTAAGTAATGTTTTGTGCAGGGGTCAAAATCAATACTTATTTCACTCAATAAAATGCAAATCAATTTATAACTTTTTTTTAATCTGTTTCTCTGGATTTTTTTTTGGCTGTAATTCTGACTCTCACTGTTAATATAAACCTACCATTAAAATTATAGATTGATAATTTCTTTGTCAGTGGGCAAACGTTCAAAATCAGCATGGGATCAAATAATTTTTCCCCACTGTACATATATATTCTTATATATATATATATATATATATATATATATATATATATATATATATATATATATATATATATATATATATATATATATATAATATTATTATTATTTTTTTATTTTATTTTATTTACTCTGCATAGTTCATCTCTTCTGCAGACATTAATATGATTGTCCATCCATTAGACGGTCATGTCTCTATTTCAGTCAAACTCACAGGCATCTTTCTGGGCATTTATGCCCCATTAAAAATGATTAGATATTACAGTCCCACTGTGTATATAATGGTCTGAACTGTGTAACATAAATGTGTATCTGCGTGTGTTGTATAAGAGGATGAACCCACAGCTGCTCTGTTACCCTGACGTGACCTACTTGGTCATGTGACCTTTGATTCAAAGGCCAGCTCTCCAGAGTAAGTGTTTCCCGCCCAAACGGGCATGTGGGCTTAATTTTAGGCATCAGACTCATGAAAGTTAGAAATGGGATTCTGTTAAACAGCACAAGTACATCTATATAAGGTGTACTCTACTCACTATATATTCACATGTTTGAATAAACAATTGTTTAAGTATGAGTGTAAATGTAAATGGAGGTATGAATAAATATAAAGATGCCGTTTTACATTTGAAGGCCATTATATATATATGGATATATTTAGAATTATCTGACAAGCACTCTTGGCAATTAGTTGTCCATGACTATAGTATTCATATACGATCATGATTTATGAACGCAGCAGAGTGGGAGAATTGCTCTTCTTTAAAAAAAATAAAATAAAAAGTGGCTTGTTAATTTGAACTCTGGTTAGAAATTTACACACACAACACAAAAAGCCCAAGGGCTCTGAGATTATTTGGGTTTAAACCAATAGTCTAGTCCCTTAATCTTTACATAAACATAGCTTCCCTTTTAAAAACTCACAAAACTCTTTTACTAAATCTGTTTAGAGTCAAGAAGACAGCTGCTTTGAGTTGGTTAACAGGAGATGAAAAGATCGACTCCCAGTCTGTCCTGATTTCACAGAATCCCGGAGTCATTTTTTAGTTTGTTTACAGAGACTGAAATGGTTCATTCTGATGAACTGAAACCTTGTGGACTATTACAACTGTGCCTATAATTGCCAGTTGACTTGGTTTTTAATATATTTAGACATCTAATATGTATAAATTTTAGTGCATAACATAACAAAATATCAAATCAAGTGGCAAACATATGATATCTGTTTCTCAGAATTAACTTTCTTTCCATTTTTGAAGAGCTAAATTGCCATTTTTGGAAAAAGAATTACTGGTTAGTCTCAGTGTAAATTTAGTGGGTCTATAAAATCACTTTATTATTGTAGGGTGTATGAAGTCAGTTCTCTAATATGATCCTTTTGGCTTCTCTCTATGCTCAGACAGATTGTAGTCAGGCTGCTTGTTCTGTTTTGCACTGAGGTGCTTCGTCCTGGAAGTAAAAGCCCATGAATATTTGAAATGCCTCTGTCTCTGTACGATGCTTGTGCTGGTTTTACCAGCCTCGATATGGATAATGAGAATGATGATGCTCAGTTGGGTTGAGTGATATTTTAGGTCATCTTAGGTCAGTTCTTTCCTAATTAGGAGAAGAGATGAAAAGCTACAGCAGCTCCAAACTCACCCTCTCGTTTGTTGATTTCTCTTTGTTGCTAGGCGCTGGGAGGGTGGTGACCCAGGTGTGTCCAATCAGAAGACGCCCACCACCATTCTACTGAGTCCAGACAGGAAGTTCCACAGTTTTGGTTATGCAGCACGAGATTTTTACCACGACCTGGATCCCACCGAGTCTAAGCAATGGCTCTATCTGGAAAAGTTTAAAATGAAACTACACACCACTGCAGTAAGGACACACTCATACAGCATTGATTCTTTTGTTAGTGTTGGACCTGAGGGGACTGAGAGTCCAAGCACATATACGCATCAAGGATATTATTGATCATAAGTGTGAGGACATGGCCTCCCTTTAATATACCCTATATGCCCAGTAATGCCAGGATATATTCAAACATTAGTGGCTACTGCATAACTTATATAACCAGTAATGCAAACTAACTTTTAACTCATTACTAATAGGTTAATCATTCAAAGCTTGAATAACTGGAATATTGCTGTAAATGAGTTTTCTAATTTATGACATTTAACATAAGTCTATAAAATGGATTTCCCTTGCAGAGTATAGTTTATTCGTTGTGAATATGGTCATAAGTCTATCAAGTGTACAAATAAATATTAATTGATATGTCATTCACCTTCTTGTATCTAAGAGGCATTATTGTCATCTTATCTTCTTTAGAATCTGTCCATCGATACAGATTTACATGCTGCCAATGGGAAAAAGGTGAAAGCTCTGGATATTTTTGCTTATTCTCTGGCCTTTTTTAAGGAGCAGGCTCTTAAGGTATGTTTTGGTATCATCATCATCATCAATATTTAGTTTAAATTATTTTTTACATGTACTCTACCATTCAGACGTTTTGGATTGATAAGATATTTTTCATTCACTTATGCTCATCAAGGCTATATTAGTATACAGCAAAAACACAGGAAATTGTAATATGTGAAATATGAGTAAATATTGAACATTAAAGTAATTTATTTCTATTTTAATATATTTTAAAATGTCATTTATTCCTGTAATGGCAAAGCTGAATTTTTAGAAGCCATTAGCCCAGTGTTTACCGTCACATGATCCTTTAGAAATCAGTCCAACATGCTAATTTGATGCTTAAAGCATTTCTTCTTATTATTATTATTATGATCATTGTTGAAAATAGTTGTGCTGTAATTTAATTTTTTAATTTATTTTTTTTGTATTTTTGTAATTTATTTATTGTGCTAAATTGTATTTCAGGGTTCTATGAAGAATAGAAAGTTCAAAAGAACATAATTTATTTGAAATACAATGTTTTGTAATATTGTAAATGTCTTTACTGTCACTTGATCAATTTAATGTCTCCTTGCTGAATAAAAGGATTAATTTCTTTAAAAACTTTCATACTGACCTCAAACTTCATCAGTGTGTCAAAAATGGATTTTTATCATTGGATACAGGAGCTGAGTGACCAATCAGGGGCAGATTTTGATAATGCTGATGTTAGATGGGTCATCACAGTACCGGCCATCTGGAAAATGCCAGCTAAGCAGTTTATGAGAGAGGCATCATATAAGGTATAACATTTCTTTCTCACAGCCACATATGCACGAAAATGCATGTCTCACTTTAATTAACGATCTAGTTTGTGTTTTGAAATTGGAGAGAGGTCTGTGTATAATGTGCTTAATGTGATTTCAATTAATGTAATGATTCAAGAATTTTCACACAAGTTTGAAGGATGGGTTGTACAAATAGAACAGAACAACATAAAATGGAACAGGAAGGAGATACAGAAATTCAGGATGTAAATGAGTAGAGAGGAAAAGCAGAGGGATTAAAGGAAAAGGAAAGACAGTGACCTCACCTCTTAGATACAGCCACTGTTTGTCTGTTTTCACCGTCTCTCGTTGGACCCCCATAGAGACCCCGTACATGTGGAACTGTATCTCTTACGCTCTGTTTGACTCTGTCACTGTTGGCGTCATTGTGATTTGTGAGCGTGTGTGTGGACGATTAAGCTGTGTGTGTGTGTGTATAGGATATGTATTTGAGCTGTATTAATAACAGATGTAAATCTCATTAACATCAGTCACAGGTGACCTGATTACAAGTGGCTAGGCAGATTGCTGTTTATACCAGATATTAATATATCACGTTACAAAATTTAAATATTATTAACTAGCAAAGTCTTAGCGCAGTGGTTGGTTAACAATTAAGTAATGCTTTACTGTTATCCAGGATGCATCAGGACAGATTAGTGTTTCCCATATAAATGTGATGTGGTCACAAGTGTTTCCCCATTTGCGCATGTACTTCGTATTGAACGCTTGTGATTGGATGCCACTGGTGGGTGCAGGTGTAAATGAAGGCAGTAGGCAAGTCCAAAGTGAAGAGAAATGAGCTGCTTATTTTTGCTGCTTATTCCGTGTATGAAATATATAAAACATACTTAAAGCGTGATTTATGTCATTTGTTATTTAAACACACTAAGAAACATTAGCTACCTTAATGTGCATTCAAATTCTAATAATCACAGCACAGTAGTAAGCTGAGAGATTAATGCTCTTATGCTGAAGAGAAAGAGAGACAGAAAGGGAGGAAGAGCAGGGTGTGGCCTCAGCTTCTTTCATCTCAATCCAAAGCAAAGACAAAATGAGGCGGGGAAGCCACGAGCGAGTGAGCTACATGGATACCCTAGCGAGAAATCAGAGAGAACAGCAGGAGAAAGAGCGGAGAAGAAAGGGGAGTTTGCAACACCTGATATCTGCAGTGGGAATCCCTGCAAAGCTTGCCTAAGGAGCGTGTTTGTGTGTGTGTGTTTGTGTGTGCGCGCGCGCGCATGCAGTGACTCAGCTCTCTGTCTGCAGGATCAGGAGAACAGAAAGAAAGGACACTGCATTCCCTCACCTCTGTCTCTCGCTCTCTGCATTTTGCTCACACTGTTGCCCCATAACTCACTGAATCCTGCAGCGCACTCGGGATAAACCATGTCACTCAGCATTGTGTGTGTGTGTGTGTGTGGTGTTTCTTTTATATTTTTACACTTCCTCATATTTGAAGTGAGGTAAAATGATCTTGATATATCTGACCAGCCGTTTGTATCATTTAAATATTCCTTTACACAGCAAGTAAGTTATGACAGTTAGTATTCTGATTGGGATGTTTAAGGTTGTGCTGCAATAGCTGTTTTAGGTTTATACGTAGTTCACTTCAAGCAATGTCCTACAGTGTGATATACTAATATGACATTTATTTATTTATGCTTTTTGTTTAGATATTAATATGTATATGAATTTTAAAAAATTAAAAGTAAGAAAATATTGAAAAAATACACACTCAGGTCAGCCCTTATTATACTTAGCCAAAATATTAATGTTTTTTGGGCCTGTCTGAAATAGATTTATTAGAAAATATTTGTAAAATGTTCATGTTTGATTAACTACCAACTTTTCATTCATGTTTAGATTTTGTCATATTTTAAGTTTAAATGTTACATTTTAGTTATTTTTTGGTGGATTTTATTTATCTTTTTATTTCAGTTTTAATTTACTGTTAGAAATGTAATGCTTCAACTTATGTTAGTTACTCAAGGTAAAATCATTTTCATTTATTTAAAGTTTTTATCTAACGTTCATATTTATATAATGTTCAGATGAGTAAATGTGAATTTATTGGAGCCTTAAAGTTTACTGAGAATAAATGTTCATATTAGCTTTTATTTGTAATCATTTGTATATGTTTTATGTATAGTAAAAGTCAAGATGAGCCTGGGTTTCAGACTCCTGTTTTAATGTCTTGCCACTGTGCTCTGTACTCATCTAGGCTGGTCTGGTTTCTCGTGACAACCCTGATCAGTTAATCATTGCTCTGGAGCCAGAGGCTGCGTCCATTTACTGCAGAAAGCTCCGTCTCCACCAAATGGTTGATTTGGACAACAAAACAGCCCTGAACGGTTACAGCCCAACTGAGAATGTTGGGGTGGGAATGACCCAGGGTAAGCCACCCATATTACATCTGCACCACAAGCATTCTGCTGTGAGAATAAACCAAATCATACTCATATTGTTCCAGTCCTGCTCAAGTTTATGTCACAGTACGTAAATGTTTGTTGAGTGTAATTTTGTCTGTGTGTTTTGATGGCATCAACCTTTGGCCAGTGATTAGTTCTTCTTCAAAAGGCCAAATAGGCTGTAGTAAGTTGTTGGGCCGTTCATGATGTAGAGTTTTTTTTTGTTTGATTTTTTTTTTGGGGGGGGGGGGGGGGGGGGGGGTTTGGAGAGTGAGAAAGGTCTCTCAAATCTATCAAAAATATTTGAACTGTAAAGATGTTTTTCTCATTCTTCAACATAAAACTACCCATTTTTTCCAACATCCTCACCTTTCTAAAGCAGAGATTAAATCCGATTAACAACGCTGTAAACTGATATGGATATCAATCCTAACAGATTAAACTAGCACTGAAATGAGGATTGCTCCTAAACTAGAGCTGCAGGACTCCTGCAGTCCAACATGCCTATTAAACTCTCACCGCAGTGAGGGAGAGAAGGTGATGATGCATGCAGAAAACAGTGGGAGAGAAAGAGAGAAGGAGGGAGGGAGTTAGAGATGAATAGCTTTTAATTTAAATTAATTTTAGATGTCTAATATATCTGTGGCCTTTCCTGACTTTTATTTTTTTATTTTTTTTAGAGAAGATAAAACTTTTATTCAGTAAGGACAATTAAAGACACGTATTTGGCCTGTCCTAATCAAGTTTTTGCTTGCATATGAAAATATATTGCATATAGGCTATATTACTGTTCAAAAGTTTGGAGTCAATAATTTTTTTTTTTCTTTTTTTTTTTTAAGATATTTATACTTTTATTCAGCAAAGACACGTTAAATTGATCAAAAGTAACAGTAAAGATGTATAATGTTACATAAGATTACTATTTCAAATAAATGTGCATCAAAGTATTTTTATAGATTTTTAAACATTAAAAATATTAAAATTGGTTTAAACAGCTGTTTTATCGATCTGTTTTACTGTATTTTTGATCAAATTAATACAGCCTTGGTGTGCATAAGACATTTCTTTCAAAACGTAATCTTAAAGGTCCCAAACTTTTGAAACTTAGTGTATTTGCTACCATGCATGAACACATGATGCTGTTTTGTGGTATTTCAACTATGGGCACCTTTACTTTCCCAGGGGTTGATGTTTACATTTTTAAAATTCTATTATTATTATTATTATTATTATTGTTATAATCATTTATTATTTTAGTAATCTCATTTATTATTCACTTTGCACATGCCTTTTATGCATATTTATTAATTGATTCTACATATAATGTCTACAAAATTAGCCATACGACAAATGGACAAATTAAATTAGCGTGAGTGTGAATAGTGTGACGTAAAGAAGTCCACAGGCTCAGAAGAGCCCATAGTTGAAGAAACAGCCTATTACGTTTCACAGTAAATATGCTGTGAACACATCCATTACGTGGTATGTCTTGCCAGTTTACGTCACACAACAAAGTAAAATGTAATTGTCATAAATGTGTTTTGTATAGAGGCAAAGCATTTTTCTGTATTCCTGCCTCTCTCACAGGAACACAGAACCACTCTGTCTTCCAGTCCATTCCAGTTCACCTCCATTGCCCTGCTCATGTCCTTATTACAGACTGATAGCGCATGCACTTACACAGTGGGCTTTATATATATATAAAGAAAATTATTTATATAGTATTTATAGTAAAATAGCATGCATAGTATGCTTAATATACTTAGTATAAGTATATATATTTTAGAAATGTCAATAAAGTCATTTTTCATGTGCGTTCAGAAGGTAACAGTCATTTGGAGCACTGCTGCATGGTGATGCCAGCATGAGAAACTGCTTTGGCAAATTCAAAATCATAAATTTCTCTCTCCCTCTCTCTTACTAAGTTTGCATGCACATTTATTCATAATCATGTACTGTAATTGTTTGAGGTCATGCCTTGCATTCCCTTGAAAATAAAACAATTTAAATTATAACAAAAAATGTTGGCAATGTTTCTTAATCTGTTTCTTAACCACATTTCTTCAAATGCTAATTATTATTGGTTGATGTCAACATTTAAGAATGTCAGATTTTGTTTTGTCCAGATCTAAGACAGCGTGTGTCCAAGACCACTAAAGCACAACTATCATTGCTGTAACAAACTATATCAGTGTACATGCGATGACCTTCATATGACAACAGTGACCTCAGTCTGATGATATCAGCAGCTCTGTAGTCATCAGCAAGCACATCTGTAACTCTAAACCTCTGCACGAACAAAAAAGGAGTGACCGAGAAAGAATTTGATCAGATGGTTTTTGTGCTTTTAAATTGACAATAACAGTTGAAGTAACAATGCAGTGACAAATAAAAGAGGTAAAATACAACTAAATGATCATGATGCATCGAAAGTAAGTCTGAAATGACATTTGACCTCTCTGCATATGCTGTTCTATAGATAGAGAGAGGGAGAAAAAGAATGGATGAAGGACAAAAGGAGTAGTATGTATTGATTATTTTCACAGCAGTAGTATTTGTGCTCTGATAGCCTGTATATTTGATATTCAATGGTGAGCATTGAAAACGTGGTTCATTTTGCTTGGCAGTGAGAGCCTGAGACAGGAAGCAATTGTGTGTGGCGACCCGTTATGGAGCAGGGCAGCAATGAGCAGCACAGAGGAGCTGTCTGTCTGACAGCCATAGATCTCCTCTCTCTCTGTACAGGGCAACCAGAGACTGACAGGAGATAACAACATTTCCCAATGTCTTTTGAACAAGGATGTTCAAAAGACATTCGGAAGTTTGGAGTCGGTAATATTGTTAAATGCTTTTGAAGGAAGTCTCTTATGTTCACCAAGGCTGCATTTATATGAGACATGAATACCATTTACATTTATTCATTTAGCAGACGCTTTTATCCAAAGCGACTGACAGTTAAGGAAAATAACTTTCTATTTTAATGTATTTTAAATTTATTAACATAAATGTAAAAATGTATTCCTGTGATGCAAAGTTGAATTTTCAGCATCATTTCTCCAGTCTTCAGTGTCACGCGATTTTTTCTGAAATCATTCTGATATGCTGATTTGGTGCTCAAGAAACATTTCCAATGAATATCAATGATGAAAACAGTTATGTTGCTTAATGTTTTTGTTGTAGTAATTTTTTTCAGGGTTTTTTTGTCTACTTTTTTGATAAAATTAGCATATCCTTGCATATCCCCAGACTTTTGAACAGTAGTGTATAATTTTAGGATGAAATGTTATCATTTAGGAATCAATGAAGAATCCATATTCTTCTGAACTAAATGACATTCCCTCAAACTATCTCTTCTTGAATCCACAAATGTAGTTTTCACTGCCTTGATATTTAGATAATAGATTAATATTTAATCTAAAATAGTCTGTGGTTCCTTGTGAATGCAGCTAATAAATTGTGGTGGTGGTGTAGGAATTTCAGACGAGGGTCTGTTGTGTGGTTAAAACACTGTTAGATTGAGTGGTTAGGTCTCCCACGCCCCATCAGAAGCTGTCATGTACTGAAAACATGCCTGCTGGTCCATTTAATTGTTTTTTTGTAGGCTGGAGGAATTCTCAGTCTCCATGCGGTCACTCTCCCTTAGAGTTACAGTTCCTGTTTGGGAAATTTTACAACTGCCAGGATGGCCATTATCCTCTGATGTCATCAGACCAACTGCCCTTTATCAGACCAGGACAATCTCCCCCTCCAAAGTGAATGAACAGAGACTTTTACATTCCGCTTGTAGTCAGGAAGTTCAAGAAAGTGAAAAAGAGAGGAAGTCATTGTGGAAAGATGTACTGAATATTTAAGACTTACTGGCTAAATAGCAGCATTGAGCAAAACTATAAACATCAGGTGTTTAGTTCAAATTGACTTATTTGCAAACATGAAATTGCTGGGCTGGTGTTAATAAAACTGAATAAACTAGATTAAAATCAGATAATCTAGTGCAGGTTATTTCATTTCATTTGATTAACATTGTCTGTATTACAGGAAAAATGCACAAAAATATTTTTTTCCCATAGAGGACAGTTATATATTACTACCATATCCGTTATTTTCCAATATTAGACATTTTCTTATTTATTGACATTAGTTAATATTGGATTTTTTTTTTTTTTTTTTTCTTCATTTTTATGTTGCTTTACTATCATCTAACACCCTTTTAAAGTTATTCTTAAAAATGCATAATACAATAACACTGTTAAATGTAAATAGTGCAAATATAACAATAAATGTTCATACTGTACATTATTATGTTGATGCCTATATTTATTTTTAGCATTTAAAGTTATTCTACTTTTTAGTGTTTTTTTTTCAGCATAACATGAAAATAATTGAGCTCATCAGTTTTAACCAGAATTTTAATATCATGTATCCCTTAAATTTAAGTTCCAAATAAGCAAATAATATTTAATTACAGCATTTTACTGTTTTTTTTTTTCTTTACATTTTATGAATTTGCCTAAAATTACAGAAATCTTGCATTCCACTAGAAGTTTTTTTTTCCAGCAGCATCCTCCTGCTTAAAGAAAGCACATTCAGCCCATATTCCTTTCTCATCCTGTCGCCTTGCCTATAGAACTGCCACATACACACACATAAATAGCTTCACGCTGCCGTCCCTCTCACACACACTTCCTGTCTCTCTCTGTCAATAACCAGCCAAGGAGCATGTGCGCCGTAACCGACAGAGCCGCACCTTTCTGGTGGAGAATGTCGTAGGAGAGCTCTGGTCTGAACTCGCTGAAGGTAGAGTTTGTCTCTTCTCACACGTTTGTTTTTTTTCTTGTAGTATTTTGCTCCTGCTGTTTCTAATGCTGCTGTCATAAGTTAAGAAACCCTCAAGTCTGAAGCTCTTAGGAAGGATGCACACTAGTCTCATCTTAATTGCACAAAGAAAGCTATGTGGAAATGCGTTTTAGGCATCATGTTTAGAATATTAGCACATCTGTTGATACACTGAAAAACAAAACAAAAAAATATTTTGTTGAACTTAAATGTACATTTTTTTAAACGTTTTTTTCCTATATTTCATGAGCTGAAATAACTTCAAATTTTTATCACTATAACATACTGACAACCACCTTAAAAACACAGGTGGTAAAGAGAAAATTAAATGTTTAATCAAAGTTCATCACAAGTATCTTCCACAAGCTGAGGTAAATACATATATAGAACGTGCATAGTGTCACACACACAAATACAAAACACCATCATGGTGACAAGAAACATAACATAAGATGTCCCTAAATGTGCATTACTGATAAGAAAAAACTCAGAAGAATCATTTATTTCAGTGAAAACCCATCAGCTATCACATAATTCAATGAATTTCCTGTGGGTTTGTTTTTTCACTAGTGACAGTAATATATTGTAGAACTTAAAGGGAACTTACCATAGTATTTTTATAGTTTATTACCTTAATTATGATCAAAGTACTGATTATTTCAGTAGTCAATCAGATTAGAAGTTGCGATTTTTGTGTCCATTATGCATAGGACAGTTAGCGAACAGACTTTGGGTGGTCCTTGAATGTGCCTACTGAGACTAGATGCACCCTTGCTGAGAGGATAAGAAGATGCTTAGTTTGAAATTCCTGCCCTTATTCTGCTGTCTGAATAAGCAGCTGCTCAACCATTAGTATTGGCTTAGCACATTTTGCCTTTTCACCACTGCTGGAATAACCCTCACGCAAAATAATGTTTTTCAAAATCATTCAAATTTGAGTAAATTTTCAGTGTTTTCAATGTTAAAGGGGCAGTTCACAATTTTTTTTTAAAATAAATTACTCTCTTGTAAGTGGTTCAAAGCCTATAATTTTTTCCCCCCTTCTGTCAAATACAAATGAAGGTATTTTGCAAAACGTCCAATATGCTCTATTATGGAAAAAAGTCATATGGGGTTGGACCATCATGAGAGAATAACCTACCAACCCCCCCCTCCCCATTTTTGGGTGAACTGTCTCTTTAAATAATTTTGTGAATTACAAATTCACAGTTTGTGAATATTTTACAGAAACTACATAGAACTTTAATTCCAAAGGCGTCTACTTGAGTTACCAACCAGTGAATTCTGAATGTAGGTCACCGTTCCCCTGACACCTTGCAAAAGCACTGTCACATCCAACATCTGCAGAGAGTTCCTGAAAGAGTGTAAAATGTCACCAGATGAGATTTAGATCCATCCTGATGAAATTGTTTTTGCTGGTGACCCTCAAATGCTGTTTCTGCTGCTGTCTAGGTGACCGTTATGTGGTGGTGGATTGTGGAGGAGGGACGGTGGATCTTACTGTGCATCAGATCCGCATGCCTGAAGGGCACTTGAAGGAGCTTTACAAAGCCTCAGGTACAAGACACAACCCTTATGACCTATGCTCGAGATTAACATTTTGCTTAAAGCTTTTATTTCCTGTAAAAAATAGTCTGTTATTCTGAAATGTCATTATTTCTAAGAATTTGAGATCATCTTTATCTTTCCATCCTCTCTGCAGGAGGCCCGTACGGCTCTATTGGTATAGATTATGAATTTGAGATGCTCCTGTGTAAGATATTCGGACAGGATTTCATTGACCAGTTTAAGATCAAGCGTCCGGCTGCCTGGGTGGATCTGATGATTGCGTTTGAGTCTCGTAAGAGGGCAGCGGCTCCTGACCGAAGCAATCCGTTGAATATTAATCTGCCCTTCTCTTTCATCGACTACTATAAGAAATTCAGAGGACACAGCGTAGAGCATGCGCTGAGGAAGAGCAAGTGAGTGTCTAAACCGTTGTAATAGAAATCACCCATTATACAGTCCAGTCAAGTTGCACCTGTCACAGATTATTTGCTTCAAACTGGCAGTTTTGTCATTATCTGCCCTTCTTCGTGTTTCTTGAAAAATGTATGTTTATTTATTTTTTTTTCCCTTTGGAATGGAAAAGAGTGCAAATGAAAATGTCAAAGCTAGGTTTTTTTCCTGTAGAACAGAAATGCATTGAGAAAACACGAATATATAAAATCACAATGCATTTCAGTTTGAATATTAATTAACATCATGAATGCTAATATGAATGAATATATATATATATATATATATATATATATATATATATATATATATATATATATATATGAATATTTACATAATATCCTAATATATTGTTATTTTGTGTTTTAAAAGTAATTTTTTTTTACTTATTTAGGGCTGTAAAATTAAATAATCACAATTAATCGCTTCCAAAATAAAAGTGATATTTATGTATGATTTCTATTATATATAAATATATATTTTACACGTATTTCCTAAATATATATGTGTGCATATTTATATATAAATATCACCTCACCTCACAAATATAAATGTACACACACACATTATGTAAACCCATAATTTGATTTTTTAAGCAATTAAGCCATATTTATATTGGATAAAATGTTAATAAATAATGTGTATTATTTTAACTAATATTTTCATAATATCCTATCATTTTTATATAAAGTCGGTAATATATATATTTTTAAATTTATATAAAAAACACTATTACCAAATATTCTCTCTCTCTCTCTCATATATATATATATATATATATATATATATATATACACACACACTGACCAAAATTATAAACGCAACACTTTTGTTTTTGCCCCTATTTTTCATGAGCTGAACTCAAAGATCTAAGACTTTTTCTATGTACACAAAAGACCCATTTCGCTCAAATATTGTTCACAAATCTGTCTAAATCTGTGTTAGTGAGCACTTCTCCTTGATATGCCACACCCCTCACAGGTGTGGCATATCAAGATGCTGATTAGACAGCATGATTATTGCACAGGTGTGCCTTAGGCTGGCCACAATATAAATATATTAATTTAAATTTTATTACATATTTTAATAATCAAATGTATAGTATTATATATACTGTAAGTCAGGATTTGATTCTTTTCTCTGTAGTCATAAACTGGTGACTATTGTGAGTCCTGCTGACTCTCCGCCTTTGCAGTAATTGTTGTCTGTCTCTTTTGAGGTCAGGCATGTGTGACCTACAGCCCCTGGAAAGTTAATCTGTCTATTCATGACTGCTGTCAATACCGTAAACACAGCCATTCAATAAGCCATCAGGCTCTGTATAAAGATGGCCAAGTCAGCTAAATGAATGCCATGTTTGTTTGTGTATGTGATCGCTGACTATGTGCTAAACACGCTCATAATCAAGAGGCATAGGTGCAATCTAAAAAGGGGAGAGATAGGGCACATTATGAACTATTATCAGCTTGTCATGAATATTAATTTATGTAATTTCACCCAGTAGCACTAAGAGATTTGTTCATCGGCAAGTAAAATTGTTAATTACATAATTGCTTATAGAGTCTTCTGTTTGGTAGCATCGTAATTTTATGCAATTTCTTACCATTGCAGCAAAGCGAGACATTTCTCAGAAGACTACTTTAAATATCAGTCTTCTAAAACTAGTTATAATGGCTGCTTCTTGAGCAAAAGTATCAGATATGACAAAATGTCAAATTAAGAGGCAAATTTATCCAGTTTTATCTCTCTATTTCAAAAATGTAAGCCTGTTATATTATTTGCATTGTTTAATGGTTCAATTTTGGCTTCTTACCTAACATAGTAATGAGATAATCATTTGCGAGTCACGAGTAAGACTACTCAGACTTGCATATTATGGATTTTGAGCTCTTATGTCTCACAGGGGGCAGTTTTTCCAACAAGCCTGCGAGTCAGGCATCTCTGAGCACTCGTTCAGCCCTGCATCATACATCTTGAACTTGAACATCTGTTTAGTGGAAACCACAACTATTAGCACACATGGGCTGACTTTTATAGCAGTGTAAAACCTAATAATGTAAACTCAATAATATCAAGCTTCTCCGTAGTCTTCCATATGTGAAGAAAAATTTTATCCTGCACTGAGGCCAAGGATAATCTGTTATTTATTTCCGTCTCTAACTCTCGCTCTCTCTGTTTTCATTTCTCTGCAGTGTTGACTTTGTGAAGTGGTCTTCACAGGGCATGCTGAGGATGAGCCCAGATGCAATGAATGCACTGTTCAAACCAACTATAGACCACATTATACAGCACCTGAGTGAGTAATTGTGCAGTTTTACTGGAAGAATAATATTATATTGATTTCTGGAGTTCTTAGTGAGATGGAAGTGTCCGTTGTCTGGATTTGGGTGTTAATGGAAAGTCATGTGCTCTTGATACAAGGGCCATTTATCCCACTAAGACAATAATTATGTATGTGATTTAATTATGCCATTTTTAATTGCATGTATTTAATTAAAGGATTTAATTATTTGGGATCAGACCCGCTTTATTAATTTTCTATGTCAGATAAAATGGCAACAATACTTATCCAGAAGATTAGCAACAAGGTATAAAACCATACTGAAGGTGGAGGAGAAAATAATATAAATTCCTGTCTTTCTTTCACAGACATTCATACTTAGACTACATACTAAAAGTATGGTTTGATAGACTAAATTGTAACTGTAATATTCTTTTGAATAGTTTTATTTATTTTGTTCATAGGCTGTATAACAAGTTACATAATCTTTCAATAAACCAATCTCATAACATAACAGCAACATGACATAGTATAACATAGTATTTCATTTTTAGTTTAAGTTTGTTATTTTGATATGCGTTTTTGTCATTTGTCAAGATTTCTTTTTAGCTTTATTTTAATTTTAATTCAGTTTTAGTTAAAGTACTTCAACTTGAATCTTATTTCAGTTATTTGCCAAGGCAACATTTTTTATTTTAATTTACGTTTCCCCATCTACTATTTATATTTCATTTTATTGGTATAGTATGTCATCCCAGAATATCAAACATGGAATCTTACTCTCAAGCTAAAAGAATAGCCTAAAATCATTTGTGCCCATCATATAGTATATGATTTTCTGTGAAATCTGCCCAATATTAGGAGAACTAGTGCCAACCCCTACAGACTGCAAATTGGGGCAAAAATCTGGGCAAAAGTTTTGTGTATTCCAGTCTTAAGTAGAATGTGTAAAGCTTTATAAACCAATGAGCCATTGGGAGACACAATTAGGGCAAGCGTTGGTCCAGTCAGGAGAGTCTTGACCATCTGCCCAAAATACTCGCACAGAACTGGGTCAGAACTCAGTCCCTCAGATCTTATGGTCGAGCCCAGCTGTGATCTGTATCTGTTCAAACAAACTACAAAACTACAAGCAGGGACACCACTGCTAGTAAACTGCATTTCTGTCTTTGTCATTTTGATGAGAACTGTAGGAATGCATAACGTTCTTTGGTTGAATTCCATAGTGTTAAATTGTTTTGTAATAGACTAATGACTTTTTTTTTTTTTTTAAATCCCATTTCTCTTTCTCTCTCTGCTTTCATTCTTCTAAATGTTCTCCAGCTGAGTTATTCGAAAGGCCAGAGGTGACAGACATCAAGTTCCTTTTCCTGGTGGGAGGATTCGCAGAGTCTCCGCTGCTGCAGCAGGCGGTTCAGAAGATGCTTCAGGGCCGCAGCCGAATTATTATTCCACATGATGTGGGCTTGACCATCCTCAAAGGGGCAGTGTTATTTGGCATAGATCCCAGCGTCATAAAGGTGCGCCGCGCTCCGCTCACCTACGGCGTGGGAGTCCTGAACCGTTTCATAGAGGGGAAGCACCCGCCGGAGAAGATGCTTGTGAAGGACGGTACGCGCTGGTGCACTGATGTCTTCGATACATTCATCTCCGCCGATCAGTCAGTGGCGCTGGGGGAAACGGTAAAGCGTAGCTACACACCGGCAAAGCCGTCACAGCAGGTGATCGTCATTCACGTATACTGCTCAGAAAAAGAGTCGGTCAGTTTCATCACGGACCCAGGCGTGAGGAAGTGTGGTACGCTGAAGCTGGATGTGAGCGGTACTGAGAGTCCAGCGGCACGAAGAGAGATCCAGACGCTCATGCAGTTCGGAGACACTGAGATAAGAGCCATGGCTGTCGATGTGGCAACCTCTCGCAGTGTCAAAGCTAGCATCGATTTCCTTAGTCAATAGAGGAAGATGAGGGATGAGTAAACCACACACTGCAGAAACTTAGCATTTTAGCTGTTTTCCAGTAGAAATATCCAAACATCCTTAAAAGATAGATTTGTTACTTTTAAAATTATATAACATATATTAAAACTTGTTTTTAGATTTTTGTCTGAAAAAAGTAATATATGTAATATATAAAAAATGGTAATAAACGTACCTTAAGCACCAAAATAGCATATTCAAAAGATTTCTGAAGAATCATGTGACACGAAAGACGGGTGTAATGGCTGCTGAATTCAGATTATTCACAGGACTAAATTACATGATAAAATATAAAAATTAAAACAGAAAACCGAAAATTTTTATTGTAATAATATTTCACAATATTACTATTTTACTGCGTTTTTCACAAAAATGCAGTCTTTGTGAGCATAAATTATGTCTTTCAAAAACATAAAAAATTAACTTTTCAACAGTGGTATAATGAATTTATTTTCTTGTTATAAACATCAACCACTAAATTCTGGATTTATGCTTACAACAACAAAGAAAAAAAACTATAGGGCAAGAAAAACCTCATTCAAGATGTATTCTTTAAAATAGTCTTAATATTTTGCTTCTGAAGTTATTAATTCTTGTTTAAAGGTTGTTTGGATATTTTGCCTGGAAATGAAGACAAAATGCTGATTAAACTAGTTTTGCAGTGTAGAAGGATAGAGAATAGAAAGAGAAAACTAAAAATAGAGAATGAATGAGGGATGAAGGTTTGGAGTCTCGATTAATATTCCATGTTTGCCGACCTTCCATGTGACATTTTCTTGAATAGTTGTGCCATTCATGTTATTTTATTTGGTTGCTTCATTTTCCAGATCCACAACTGGACTCAACTCAAGATGAAACTGGCCAAAGTCGAGTTCATTTTGTCTCATCGCCACTCATCCAGGCTCAGTCCGTTATTCTCTGTATGCTTCTACTATAGTCTATTTGTAGTCTTAGTGGCTTTTTTCTGCACAGAGATGCAAACTCTGCATGGATATAGCCAAAATACAGCTGCGTATTGCTAGTAGTGCAGTTTGGAATAGCACCCTGTAATAATTTAGCAAGACAAGTTCAGGTTAAGGCAGCTACGTTAGACTTCTGTACACATTCTGGCAGAAATAGAATATCATTCTCTTACAAAAACATACTGCTTTGCTCTTAAACTCTGGTCTGTTACCTCCCAGGCCCAGACCAGTTCACTCATTTAGCTTATGAGGAGGAGGTAAAGCAGATGGTTTTGTCTTCTGGACTGGTGAACATTTTGAAACTCAGTATGTTCTTCATCTGAAACATTTAGGATGGTACCGAAACCTGAGCTACACATCACAAAGGTGCTGATTCCTGTGACACAATTACCATCAGTGCTACAGGACTACGTGGCAAAACACTTTTTTTTTTTTTTTTTGTATTCTTATGTCTCATGTTGACTTTTTGTCTGTTTCTTTTTTTGTATGTCAAAGAGTTCTAGACAGTGACTCTGTTTGGCAGGAGATTAAGGGCGCCATTTTTTTTGTTGCGAAAATCTTCATATCGTTGGTCAGTATGTTGCTCTAAGCAGAATGAGAACGCATACATCCTAGAATGTGAATCTTAATCATCGTTTGAAGTGGCAGTGACAGAGAAGCCGCTAGCTGTACCTGCAACATGATTTGAAACAATAGCCATTGCTATATGCTAGTTGCCTTTAATCCTGCTCCTTAGAAAGAGAAGCCACTGATTTTTTTCAGTTTTTTTATTTAGGAGATTATTTTGGAGAATGTGACACATGAAAATGTTTATTTCTGTATATACAGTATTTAAAGATATTGTACAGATTTTTAGCGTTGTTTTAGCATTAGCGGCTTTATGAGCAGTGTGTGTATGCAGGCCTTAAGAGCACACATTCATTCTTCCACTCTCACCAGCCTTCATATGGATACTAAATTCAGATATTACCCTAATCCAAATCCAAACATAACCCCAAAAACTAAAACATAATCCCATTCCCAAAACCATAACCTTACTTTAACCCCAAACTACACCCCTATGTATAGACCAAAATAATCCCATTTGAAACTTTAACCTCTAATTTCCCATTCCCACTTTGCAATTCTCAAATGCAGTTGTGTGAAATGCCTTTGTTGCTACAGCAACGATCACAAGACTTGAAAACCTTTGACCTTAACAACTTTACTCGCAGTTATCATTTGGAATAAGAACTTTGTGGTATATTTTTTTGGTTTGGGAAATGAGGTGACTGATGTATATGTGGTCTGTAGATGACGCCACAAATGACTGGCCATAGCTGTGAGTTTGGTTTGGAAGATATTGAGATAAATGCGACACTAAAAAAAAAAGAAAAAGAAAGCAATAAAGGTATTGTTCAACATTTTATTCCCACTTATTCCATCACGCTATTCTGCCAATGTGAAGTCTGTGTGTCAAAGCTTCAGCTGCAAAATTGTAATGCTGCTATGTATTAATCAACCATTTTAGATCATTGAGGTGATAATAAACTGATCATTTTTATTATTTGAAAGTCAGCATGTAACTCAACTATGGTGTTCTTTGAAAAATCTGTCATGTAGTTGCTTTTCCATAGATTTGAATAGCAATACAAAACAAGAAGCGCCAAATAGTTCTTGCACAGGACAAATAAATTTTGTGATAATAGCACAGATCATAGATCAAAAGTTTCCCTCTAAAAATCATACCGTTCGTCTGCCAGGGTGACCACCGATTGTGAATACAATATAATCAAACTATGTAATAAAAATAGCAAGATGCACACAGGATAAAATTCTAAAGCTTCTCAATGTAATCTGAATTTGCTGCTCATGTGATTGTTAATTGCAAATAATTGCATATGCTCTGCACGATTCGCATGAGAGACCAACAAATGAGATTTTTTTTTTTTTTTTTTTTTGGTAATGTTCATTTAGTCTGTTTTAAATAATCTCTGGATAATAAAACCCAAGCTACTACAGATAACTCTCTCATTGGCTGTGCAAGGCAGTAGATGCAGGATGTGATGTCATCACATGTGATATGTGTGCATGCACTTGTAGAGCAGAGCGCACACACATAGACATACACCTTTACAAACGTGCACCTTTTTATTGCTCTGAGAGTGTTGATAGGGTGAATGATGTTTGCTGGTTTAAACTTTTGCTTTTGTTCTTCACTTGATTTGCACCATACCAGTTCATTGGCAGCTTTGCTATTTTTTATTGATAACACAATGTGTAGCCTCTTTATAAAATGTTATTGCTATTATATGCTTGTATAAGCACATAAAGAGCACTATCCGTTTGTTCTTCTGTTTTTCAGTTTCATTTTGATCACTCTGTCTGGGGTATTAAGACACTCATTCCTGTAGTGGGACATTTGCTAATAATTCACTGTGAATTTGATTTTGAATGGCTTTTCAGCATTATTTTATTTTACTGGTTTTAGCTAGAAGAAAATGGACCAGAAATGGAAAATGGAACTGAAAAGAATTTCACTGTTTGCTAGATTCTATGCTTTAAATGCTTGAAAGTCACCTAGTCATTCGCTTAGATCCAAGATTGCTGCTCGGCCCTAGAGCTGACGTGGACTTTCACTCACTGTGTAAACTCACAAACTATATCTAATAGGTTGTTTTTAGACAATGGAAACATTGTCACTGCTCTTGCCATATGCACATCCAAAAAGATTTGCAACTGTATTTCAATCGATGCCAAGTACTAACAGCCAAACTGTCACCCAATAAAAAGTATGTGTATTTCAAAAAATGTCTTCGTGTTCCTTGGGTTTGAAATGTTAAGTGACCTTGTGCTAAAGTGTTCTTCTCTTTTAAATCCGAGGGAGTCTAATTTATCATTGAAATGCTTACTTAGGAGTTCAAAATGTCAAATATTATTTGATGAACATTGTATTTAATCTTTTTTATAATTAAAAATAAAAACCAGGCTGAGATTTATGAATAGAGCAAATTATTCGATGGTGGTTGCAGGAATTGGAGTCATGCTTGCAAAATGCCTGTTTAACCTTTTGTTTCCACTTTGTTTGTTTTTTTAAAGAAATCATTAATATAAAATTGTATTTTATGAGGCAGTGATTTCCTATTCATTTGTTTGATGTGATTTATACAGAAACTAGGGCTGTCAAATCATATACATATAAATATACACAGCTCACACATGTAAACAAAATTTAGTTGTGGATGTGATTAATCGCAATAAATCGATCTGACAGCCCTAACAGAAACATATGATTTCTACCAAATCATATAGCTACCTCATAAATATGGCGTTCCTGTTATTACATTTTCTTTACATTCTCTGTTCAAGCACTTCTTATATGGTAAAGAGAAAAACATGCATATAAATGCTGATTTAAACTGACCTTCTGCACATCAACAGGTGGTTTTTAGTCAGAGACCTTGACGAATTCATGGCAGTGCTACTTCAGTTATGTACATCCATCTAAAATAGTCCTTTAATTGCACTGTCATATTTGCTATCTGCAAATTCTACCATTTTACGCACAAATAAAAGCAATATTCTCACAGACTTTGATTTAGTTCATTGACACATCAACTTAAAGTACATAATGGCACCAGATTTTAAGAATTTAGAAGGCCTTTTTCATTTCTATGGAGCCATCAAGAGTATATGCTTTTTTTTTAGAAGGAAAAGGGTCCTTCATTTTTTGGTTTGTTTTCACAGACTATATTTTAGGTCCTTCAGCAATGAGCTATAATGCATTATTATTATTAGAGACATTGAACTGTAACCTGTTCTATTCAATGAGGTTTTTATACTCAGAAGTGGCCACTTAACTCCTGTGTCCTGCGAAGAAAGCCTGATTCAGTTCAAAAGAGAAATGCCAGTGTTTTCTAGTTCTGGTGAGAACATATAATTGCTGGATTATTTGAAATCGAGGACATTTTGGTCCTCTATAGACTGGCTTGACTGAAATTTGAGCGTACATTTTGAGCGTAACTCTTAAAGATCTCAGGGCCTGACCGTGTAAGACATCGCCCGGAAATGAGAAGAGGGAAAGAAAAGCTTCTTTTCATTGATCTCATGTCACACTTATTGTACAATTATTATGGTTAAGCAAAATATTAAATGACAGCAAAATCAATATATCAGACATCACAGTCTTGTCTATTTAAAATGCCTCCTGTGGCCTACTCCGACCTAAACAAAAACCGAAAACTACTAGGCCTATATACTAATGTGAAAGCACTCCTATTCAAAACACAAAATCCAGTCTGTATTTATGAACTAAACTGCCTTACCTTTAGGAGCTTTTTAAAGTAATTTTAGAGGCAGTTCTTGCATTAGAGAAATAAAATCTGATAATGTCAGCAGCGAAGCTACATTTTAGTGCTGGAAAAATAATAATAAATAATAAATAATAAAATTAAAGAGTCAACATTGCCCCCTAGTGTCTATTATACGCGTAGACGTTTGAATCAGCAGTTCGCTTCAGTATCGCGTTGACTTCCAAGAAATTTTACAATTAAAAAAATTAATAAATAAATGTTTATAAAAAACTATAATAATGTAACATAAATTATTTATTAATATAAATGAGTTTACGATATATTTATGATATATTTTAAATACAAACTATATTTTCATTATTAAAACAAACGGATGGATTCATTTTTTATATTTTAAAATGCTTGCCTATAGATTTAACTCACATATTAAAAGTAAACTGAACAAAAGAACCGAGTGCGTGAGGTAGTTTAATGACATTCACTGTCCATCTGTGGGTCCTTTTTCCAGTGCTGAGAGTACTTTACTCGCCACTAAAACATCATCCTCACTAGTCCCCGCCCATACGCCCGGCAGGTAAGTATTAATAAAATGATTTTATTATGAAAACCCAGCAATTATAGTTAGTCTCAAGCACCCTCGTCCAGGATCCCAGCCCATCTGAATATGAGTCTAAACGCAAAGCACTTCTGATTCAATTTGTACAAGCGGCAGGGGTGTATGTGTTATTTTAGCAGAGGAGAGAGTGGAGGACCACTCAACTTCAAACAGGACAGGGTATCTCTCTCTGTGTGTGTGTGTGTGTGTGTGTGTGTGTGTGTGTGTGTGTGAGAGAGAGATTTTGGAAGCTTATCAAAGAGGTGAGATCATCAGCATGGCGCATCAGTCAGAACTTGGCTGGTTGCTAGGTGATAGTGAGAGGGTATCTTCAGAGGTACCGCCCACACACGGCTCTGTCACCAACAGAATCATGATCTGCAGAAGTGGCCGCTTGACACATTTTCTGCATTGTGAAGCACATGTTCCTCGCCCCTCTATCAGGTAATCCTGTAATTATTTTATTGTCTGATTATTTGTTTATTTAACAGAAACACCCACAACTAAGCCATACAAGGGCCTTGAAAACTGAGATGAGGGCTGAAATGATTCAGCTGGGCATATCAGAAGTCAAGCTATACACCATTAAAATGTATATAGACCTACTGTGTCCAGTGGATTGACATGTTCGTTATATCATATCATTGATCACAAAATGACAGTAGAGACGTTAACATGATAACAAAACATTTATATTTCAAATAAATGCTGTTCATAAAATGTTAAACAGTACAACTGTTTTCAACACTGATGATAATAATAAGAAATTATTTTTGAGCACCAAATTAGCATATTGATTTCATGAACGATCATGTGACACTGAAGACTGGAGAAAATGACTGCTGAAAATTCAGCTTTGTCATCACAGGAATAAATTATATTTTAAAATATATTAAAATAGAAAACGTTTTTTTAAATTGTAATAATATTTCACAATATCACTACTCTTACTGTATGTTTGATCAAATAATTGCAACTTCAGTAAGCAGAGACTTTCAAAAACATAAAAAAATTACCAACCTTTAACTATACATAAACAGTAGTGTATATAAGTATAGGCCTTCATACAGTGGCCCTAATAAGTATTTGGACACTTATGAAATGAATTCTTTTCAAATATCAAGTGGCATTTGCAAATATGTTTTTTTTTTCTGAACTACAATAACTTGCAGACAGTAACTTCAAACCATTAACTTTGTTTTAGTGAATATATCACTAATGTTTAGTCATTTTAGTTTATATTGCATGCACTGTAAAAAAAAAGTCAGAGTCAACTTAAAATTTTAAGGCAACCAGCTTCAGCAGATTTTTGAGTTTTCTCAACTTGTTGTTTTAAGTTTATTCAACAAAAAGTTGAGAATCTCCTACAAAAGTATAAGTTGAAAGAACTCAAAAAGTCTGGTTGCCTTAAAATTTTAAGTTGGCTCAAATTTTTTTTACAGTGTGTATCACTCCATCATATTATCATTAGAAAGTGTCCAATTTTTGTCCACTTCTTTATCAGTTTAGACAGTTTATCTAGTTTAATGCAATAATGTAGTTAGCTTTAACAGTATAATATAATATAATTTTACATTTTTTAAGTGTGACATCAAAATTTGGTTGTTTTGACAGTTTATCTAATGTTTTAAAATTCTTAAAACTTTTTTTGTGAAATGTTCTGCTTGAAAAGCACACTCGTCTTTCTTTAAAATGAATGCTGCTTATTCCTTGGTTTGATATTTCAGACTTTATTGCAGTGATATTATTTTTTTATATTTTCCAAGTGTGGCTAAAGCGTCAATTTTAGCCTTCCACCATACAGCTCTTGAGCACAGACCATTAAGTTTGATTAAGAATATACTGAAACTGTAGCAGAGCTTGGACAAATCAGCCTGAAGCTTGTTTTCAAACTTTCCATTCTGCTATTCATCATGGGAGCATGCTGTCATCCGGATATTCCTTCTGATAAACTACTGTAATTACTGGAATCAGAGATCTATGTTATCATTAGCTTTGTGCACAATGAAGAAATAAGAAAAGATGAAGAGAAAGAGTGACAGAGAGAGAGATGAGTGCGTATTTGAGGGCATTCAACCCCTCCTCTTCACTTGCCACGGTTTAATTCAGATTCTAACACCATAATGCAGTTTTACTCTGAGCTGAAGCCTGCAGATTGTTCTGATGGGTATTGTGAGTTTTGATGGCTTAAATGAGTAAAAAGTCAGTGTGAATGCAAATGTACTTTGTTAGTGTCACCATGAAAATGGCAGCATGCCTTTTTAATGCCTTATTTTTACAGCTCTGATTATAGGTTGGGTATTCAAACAAGTGAATGAGAAAACAATGAGCAGGCAATCAGGACTTCATAAAGCAGAGAGCAGCATGGGACAGATTAATGAGAGTGAGTCACACACATACGCACTCAAGCAGCCTTTAGAAATGACACTCAAGCATGTGACATATTAAAAGAGGGCTTGCACTTTGAGCGGAGATGTGAAAAGGATCAGAGGACCGTTAACGTGTAATTTAGAGCCAAATCTGACTGCTGTTTGCACAAAAGCAACAGAAATTCTGTCAGCATCAATATGGAGAGACGTTTCACGAGTCACGTCGACCCTAGAGAGGAGGAGAGGCTTCGACGGACGTGGATGCCTCATACACCCACATGTCACATACAATAGCATTCAGATGAACAACAGTAACTGCTTTTAATTTGGGTGTTAAAAACAGTCCCAATGAGAAGAATGGCTTCAGGAGAGAAAGGCACTAGAGCTAATGGATGGGAGACATACGTTCCTTATCTGTAGACTGAGTATTAGATGACCCTATAAATCATAAAATCATTCAACATGTATTCATTCAGACTCTGTATTTAACTGTGGGCTCTGACAGGATTTGTTTTTTGTTTTTTTTCCTTTCCTTTTTGGGCTAACATAAACCAATTGTATCACTTAGTAGAAGCAGTTTAGAGTGAATATGTTCACCGTATCATATTGTACATTTGGTACACAATCAGGAAAAAGGTACAAAGCTACCAATGGGGCAGTACCCTAAGAGGACAAAAGCTAAAAATGTTCCTTTGTACCTTTTTTGACAAAATGGCACATATTGGTTTTTAAAAGTACATATGCCTAAAAGTCCTTACAAGTACATAAGCGATTGGGTGAAATGATTGCCCTGCTTCACGGTGGATTTGCAGACAGAAGTGATGGTATACTGCCGCCTTTTGGACAAAACTACTCAAAACATACAATGTGAGTTTAGTAAAAAGTGACACTGTTCTGAAAATCTAATCTAACCTGTTATAGTAGTTTAATCTGTTACACCATGGATAGAACATTTTCCCTGTTATTACGTTTTTTAATAAATAAATTTAAATTAAGGTCATAATAATAAATATATTAAATAAGGTTAGAGGGGGGATTGCCCTTCTACATCTACATAAAATATTTCTAATATATTTTCTTTGACATAGACTTAATAAAAATATAAAGAATAGGGATTTTTATTTTATAGAAAAAATAAAAAAATAAAATGTTCTATCTATCTATCTATCTATCTATCTATCTATCTATCTATCTATCAATCTATCAATCTATCTATCTATCTATCTATCTATTTTTTTTTTACATATTATAGCATAGGCCAATCTAATTTAATAATCTTCATATAGCCTACACCATCATTCATTCGAAAAAACGTGTCAACCACTTGGGAGTGTGGAAAGAAAAAGCTTGCACGCTCCTTCCGCTGCATTAATTGTTGTGTTTTGGTCACGTGAGAGGAAATGCACTGGAAAAATTTACTAGTCCACGCGTCCTGCCAAAACATCGACGATGAAATTCCATCATAATAAACAGGTTGGATTTTATGATTCATATAATACAGATTTCATGACTACAACTTCATATGCATGGACTCGGATACTTATACGAATGTTTTTATGCATTATTTTGATTATCGTGCTGTCACGTTGAGGCTGTTTTGGAAGTAATCTTCCCTAATATGTGCATTTATATTTTTACAAAATTTAAAATACAGTTTCCTGTATCCCTTTGCAGTTTAACTTGTACAGTATGTGTTTGTTTATTTTGATATGGGCAAGGGTGCGATGGTTTTGCTCGATAGTTAAACTATCACAGACCATTCGTGTTATTATATATTTAGCGCATGCACTAAATTACACCGAGAAAGAGGAAATCTAAGACTTATTTGTTTAAAACGTGGCAAGGCCACTTATTGTCTATAATTACACTGCAGCTGACATGTTTTAAGTGGCCCAGTATAGCAGGATGAGCAGGTTTGGTCTGTACGGAAGTAATCTCTATAGGACAAATGCGATGTTGCCAGATCTCTTTAAATAAATCGCTTAATTTTTTATGTTAGGTAACATTTTTACATGAAGAAAAAAAAACGTGCAGCGCCCTCTGGAGTTAGAAGTTAAGCATTAACTCTTGCTGCATACTTATAGAGATGTAATTAAAAAAATTTACATTACATGTTACAACCCAGAACTTTCCGCTGATCTGGCAACCCTACACTACACGATTTAACTGAACGAGAGAGGGCGCTACGGCTCTGTGTGATTGGTCGTTGGCGGAGCAGAGCGCTGTGTGATTGGCTGTTGAAGCGTCGGAGTGGGCTGAGCCGCTGTCTGTGATTGGCTGAGCGGAACCACGGAGGGGGGAGAGGCTGCGCTGAATCAGCTGGTCTCTGCAGATATCCGACTCCAGCAAAACAATGTAGGGAGAAAAAGTGCTGAATGTAACAATCGCCGGGAGGAGAAACACCGGGTCACACACACCGTCGCGGAACAACCGTTTTTTTCCCGCAGCTCTTCCGCTCGATTCAGCGAGGATACGCGCGGGACTGTAGTATAATACCTCCAGACTCATCTGTGTGTGTGTTTACCTGTGCTGTTTCACGTTTCAGTGATGCGAAAGCGAAAAGGCAGTGCAGACAATGACAGCTCGTTCACGGGTAACGTTACACTACTGGACGGCAGCTCCGATCTAAAGCAGTGCCACAAAAAGACAGACGCTGCTTCTGATCCAGGAGGTCCGGGGACAGCGATGGGGAGACGCTACAGGAGGTGAGACTGACAGCTGCCGCTGCACAGGTGGCACTGATGTTCTCTGGCTATATACCCGATTTTACCAGTATAAGTTTCTGGCAAGCTTGCAAAAACTTATCTTTGTGTTTTCAACTTGTACAGACCCAGTTTTAAACACAATCTAGCCGTATAATAACTTTTATTAACAATTCTGCATTAGTTCAAAATCAGTTCATAGTTAAAATTGGCAGGTAACTGTGTTATATATAAATGACCAGATGCATATATTCTACATTGACTCTTAAAGTTAAAAACCATGGCTCTGTGTTGTTTTTAAGTTATGCATTTTCAGCATCATCTAATGTATTTTCAACACACAGTCCTGTTTGATGCTTATTAATATATTACATGCATTCTTGTCAAATCCAAGTGGCTTGAAACTCTTTTGAGGCATGAAGCTGCATAGATTATTCTCTCTGATTGAATCACAGTCTCATGTGACTCTCTTGAGACTCTAAATAGTTAATTTAGGCTGTCCCAAACTAAATCAGCAACTTCTGGGTGGGGTGTGAAATGATTGTTTCATAGTATGGCAATCTTATGGCAGATGTGTGTAAGTTTGAAATATTTGTGCAAAGTTTAAAAACCATGTGAAGACTAAATAAGAGTTTTGTGGCCTGTCAACATCATTTAGCTTTAAAGCCATCTGTATGGTAATGTACTCTTAAAGTTCGGGAAAACCCAAAATATTGATGACTCATTTTGCACTAGGTTATTTGTTTATTTATTTATTTTTTATTAATATGGGACAAAACCATTAATATATCTTGTCTAAACTTATTGTTTCAGTAAAAAAAATTGTAAACACAAGAATGTCAGCTTTCTTGAGGTCTGATCTGCTTGTGGGAACTTTTTTCAGGCATTTTTTACTGTAAATTAATTTTTTAATTCAGATGACAAACCCTGAAATATGGTTTTATATTAACATTATATATACATCTGAGGTACAGTTGTCACAACAAGTATTGTGCTTTTTGAATAAAAAAAAAAAATCTCACGACCTTGTACATAGTAGCTCCTTTGCTTTAGTTCTGTCTCAATCGAGTGGAAAAATCTAGAAAGCCCTGTTTAGAGCCCATCGGAGGTCCCTTACATGCAAAGAGAGAGTTATTTTTCTAATGCATGGTTAAATGCTAAAGTGGAAGCAAGGTGATATCTTTTGTAGGTTTCCTCAAAGCAGAGCTGAGTCATACAATTCATGTTTTTACTGCTATATTATAAATAATGTAAGATTGCATCACTGTAGGAGGATGCATGGTGGGAACAGTCGTGTTCAGCTGTTGTCCAGGCATATTGTTGCACATGATTCATGTTTCAGCCACAATATTAGGCCTTAAATACAAAGGCTCTAGACACTTTTCCAGTTTGTTTGGTCTTGCCAAGGCTGAGTTTAAACAGGTGTATGTTTAGTGATGTCATTCTTCTCAGCCAGGGCTTGCTCTGCAGATCAAAGTGGGAGGAAGTTGGACATTCTGGTCCAGCAATATGGTGGTATAACATTGTACGCTCAGCAAAGAAATATTATGTACTGCCAGAACATGTTGCCAATTGGGATCCTGGAGAATTTCCCACAGATCAGTGCTTCTCAGCTGGTGGGGGTTGCAACCCCAAAATGCTTTTAAGATAACAGGATTGTATTAGGTTTCATGGTTGCCATGTCACATGGAAATAGTAACTGAGTGAATTGCGGTCAGTTAGAGACCTGTGTCTCATGTTTGCTTAATGTACACTACGATTCAAAAGAGTTTGAGAAAAAAAAATATATTGCTTTTATTCAGCAAGGGCGCATTAAATTGGTCAAAGTGGCAGTAAAGACATTTATAATGTTACAATATTTTCATGTATTTTTGATCAGATAAATGCAACCTTGGTAAGCACATGAGACTTCTTTTTAATAAATGGGCCTGAGCTGTTATATGCTCTATTTTATGTGATTTATAGTGGGATTTAGCTGTATGTGGAAACACTTACAGCTCTTAACTACAATATTGTTACATAATATTTCAGGTAGGGGCAACTGAGCTGATGTTACGAAACATTCCAGTATAACAAACCTGGAAAATGCCCTGTTAAATAAGACGTTGTTTGCCAAATTAGCATGAAACACTAGCAGGAAATGGTACTGTAAAATTCTACCATCACATCTCATTTGAACTGAAATGCTACTCTACTATTGCACTGTATCTGATGGCGCAGTAATCAGACTCTCCTCCGGTGCTGTGTGGGGTATTGGGTGCTGGAACCGGTCATGTGTCCGACACCGGAGCTGCCGCTGGTTAGTCTGGTTGCAGTGACCCTTGTGTGGCAGGCCGGGTTCAAGGTTAAAAGGGTCAGTTTAGCTTTAATTCACAGAATCTGTGAAATTAAATTAGCTGAAATCCCCTGTAAAATTCTGTATATCAAATGTTAAAGACAGCAGTAAATCGACAGTGACAGAAATAGACAATGATGGCACATTTAAATACATGTACCTGCTCTCTTTTTATTATCAACAGATGACTTAAAGTTAGCATGAAATGAAAATTCAGCATATCTCTTTTCTAAATTCATGTTATTGATTTTATTGTGAATGATTCATCCAAAAAGCATTTTATTTACATTTTTTAAAATGTCATAATTTTCTCTCTCAGTCCTTTTTTATTTTTGATTATCCGTTTCACCTGGATGTATGTGACAATATGGAAGAAAAGATCTGTTGCTATTTCTGTTTCATCAAGACTTTAAAAGCTAAAAGACAAAAACGTTTAAAAGCCACAAAATGTCAGTTTTGATTTGATGGGATCTTTTAAAATAGGTTGGTTTGTTGCATTCTCTTGTTCTTTAAGACATCCATTTAAAAGAGGGGTGGACTAGCCTTCAGCCTAAATAATGAACCCCTGCTTCCTTCTAAACCATGTCAGTTATACACTGCACATTTCAACCTGAAATTCTGGTCTGTTCTTACATTCTGGGAACAGGAGCTCTAGATCAAACATAGGCCCAAGAGGCATCTAATCGTGACAATTTGGTGTCTTATTTTAGCTCTTCTTGGGAAAGTGTGTCAGGTTTGATAGGAAAAATAAGTCTTGACAAGGTGTCATCCTCTGAAATCTTTTTTTAGATTTCAGGAGGACTGAAAACATATCTTGACAATAACTTATCTTGAGAAATAAATCGAGGGTGTGTTAATGTAGTGAAGTTGCTGTGAGGTCACCTTGGGCAACTAGTCATCTAATATCCACTAGTTCAGTCAGTTTTTCTGTTCTATTGCTGTAGTTAGCATGGTAACAGTGTGCTGTGATTTCACTGTTACACAGTTTGCACCTTCTCAGAGAAGATTTCACAGCCATACAAATGTTCACAAACAGTGCAAACCTCGATTCCCTCCATTAGATGAATCTTAAACCAAACCTTTGCAAGCTTCCTTAAGGTCAACTAGTCATTGAGGTACCCACCCATTTGTTGATATTGAATATAATTATGTAGTTTTCCACCGCTCTAAACTGGGTTGGTGGTGGTCCTTCCTGAGGCCGTTTGAAGGAGACTGATCTTTGGTCGAACAGAGCCATAACTAACTCTGGCATCTCTGTCAAAACTGCTCTTCTAAGCTCCGCTGAGTGGTCAGAGACACTCATTAGGATGAGTGAAAGAAGAGAAGAGTGTAAGGGAGGATGAAAGGAGCGAGGAAGGAAGTAGAGAGCCGGAGAGATAGCTCGTGTCTATCTCTTTTTTTATCCTTAGGAGTGCAGTGTCTACAGTTTCATGTATCCTTCGCATGTCTGTTTTGCCTTATCTGATTCCATTTACATAATTATTACATAGTTCGATACGAGGGCAGAATGTGTGCCATGCAATTCCAGATCAGCTGTTGTTTAAAGACAACAGGAAATACTTTCTTAATAAATGTCTTTGATCATGTTTGTGAATATTATTTTAAATGTTATGTTGTTTTCAGTTTCCGATGCCTTTATATAAATTCTCTGATTCACGTCTTGATTCATTTATTCCAAGAACCGAAGTATTCAGTAAGAGGGGAATTACCACTGTAAAGCTAGTTTCCCCTGTAAATATGTCACATTACCAAAGTTAAATGCATTATGAATGCCATTTCATTTTGTCTAACAGGGGAAACTATCAGAGTACTTCCTGTATTATGTTATCAGAAGACACCGATTTTTGCTGTGTTAAAAGCAGGAAGCATTAGAGTCCTCTTCCTCCCTCAAA
The DNA here is from genome assembly GCF_936440315.1 of Barbus barbus. Lineage (NCBI taxonomy): Eukaryota > Metazoa > Chordata > Actinopteri > Cypriniformes > Cyprinidae > Barbus > Barbus barbus. The sequence continues at coordinate 19,707,143 of NC_136758.1, forward strand.
CTGTGTTACCAGAACTCGGTTTCTCAGTGTCTCTTAGAGAGTCTGGTCCGTCAGACCTGTCATAATCTATTACATGTAGCTGTAGCTGCAGGTTTTTGAAAGTGCTCTGCTTTTCTCTACTTCTACTGCTTCTTCTTGATCATCTTCTTTCTGCACAGTTTAACCAATGATTGTAAACCTGTCCTGGTCTCACATCTAATCCTTTTTTACATTTTTGTTATGAAAATCTGATGTTTTCTGAAATAGAGACAGGTTTTTATTTTTTTGCGAGTTTTTTGGGGTATGTCTGCTTCACAATAAGTAATTGAGAAAAGCTATTTTAATGGGCAAACTTGTCACCCTCACCTTGTGGGGGCTTTGAATTCCAACGGAAAATGGATATGTATGTTTAAATTTAGGTCAGATGTCCAGATATGTATCTGATTCACTGTCAAACCACATTTGGAAGTGGCTCAGAATGTATGCAAAAAAGCTGATGTTTGTGGAACAATATCAGATCTATGTTAGATGCTAAAAAATTCTTCCCAACCCCAACCTTCTCAATGTTAGTGTTTCTAGCTAATTATTTGTTAGTGTTTTAACTACTGATCTGTTAGCATTATGCAATATAATGTAAAAATATTTATGTTCTTAACTCCGTCCAGACGTTTTTTTGGCAGTCAGGGCTTTGGCCGCTAATTGATCATGGTCATTGATAGAGCTAGTATTTGGCAGTCGGTGCTCTACAGCCATACCAGGATATTTGGGACATTGATCCGGGCATCTGCAGCTAAGAGCTCTAAAAGCATATCCTATGCCAACGTCTGCCACTTAGAAGCTGTTGTCTGGTACCCGCAGACATGAGGCAAGCCTGTGGCGTCAGACAGAAAGAGAAGGAAGAGACAAAAAAAGTTTTCCTGTGATGTTTTCAAGTGGAAGTGATCTAACTGCAACTTTCAAGATCAGAGTAATATGCTGGTTTTATTTGGTCTTAAAAGATACGTTTGAATCTAACTCCCATGAGATGTGTCAAAAACAAGTCTTAGGAGAACTTAACCTGAATTTCTTTCTTCTGTGGAATACAAAAGAAGATATATTGATACAGTATTTTTTGTCCATACAGAGAAAATCACTGGGATCTAATAGTTGTATTGTAGAATGGGTATGAAATGTTTTTTTTAGGTTGTTTCTTGCATACTTCAGTGTTCTTGCATAATTCAATTAATCCTAAAGTAGGCTTATCATTCAGTACAGCAGGATCTTACTGCCTGTCTGCTCTGGTAATACACAGAATTATGCATCTGTTCTTTGCCAAATACGCTGACCTGAAAATGACCCAATCATTCATTCATGTAGAATCAGACGTGCATTTAGGGTCTAATTGTTCCTGCATGGTTAATGCCAGGTATATGCAATTACACTAAAATGGCTAAATAGTAGTCAAACAACTGCTTAGTTTTATTGGTTGAGCATTGATGATGTCACAGTAGGCTTCAGATTGACTAAGGAAATGGAGTGAGGGGGAATTCTCTTTTATAAATTCTGAATTAATTGCTAATGGGTTATTAATAGGTTAATAGGTAACTACGATGGTCTTCTCAGAGTTTGATGTCTTCATAAATATGGTATGAAGACTGCTGCCAATTTGCGAATTCTGAATAAACTCATTAGTGGTTTTTAAAGTTTTAAGAGCTCGTCTCTATTTTAAGATGCATGCCCTTGACTTGGTGATTTCAGAGTGTGTTTCTGAATGTTGTGGTGTATGAGTGTTTGGGTGTGTAGGAGTAGTGTGTAGGAGGTTATTATTTTTAGAGAGTTGCATCCTGTCAAATACAGAGACTGACACACACAAACACACACAAATGGAAGTAAATGACCAAGGAGGTGCACTAGAACAGAACCAAAACGCTCAAATTACAAAGTTAATCAGCACTGAAAAATGAATCAGTGCAGTGATTCATGATACATGTTATGCTTTAAGACATGATTGTAAACTGAGTAAACCTTCCCATCTCTCCACGCACAGTACTGTTCAGAAATTTGGGGTTAGTAAGATTTTTTTCCTTTTTCTGAAAGAATTGTGTTCTGCTCACAAAGGCTACATTCATTTGAAATATTCTAATAATTAATATATTTTTAAAATGTAATTTATTCATGATCTGGAAAAGTCAGTGTCACATGATCCTTCAGAAAATATACTAATTTGGTGTTCAAAATTTCTTATTATTATTAGTGTTGAAAATGGTTGTGCTGCTTAATATTTCTGCAGAAATGGTAACACATTTTTAAAGATTCTTTGATTTGAATAGGAATTTCAATAGAACAGCATTTATTTCAAAGCCTTTACCGTCGCTATTAATAAATATATGCATCTATGCTGAATAAAAGTATTAGTTTCTTAAAAAAATAAAAACTGGCTGACCGGTAGTGTACAAGCACATCTGTATGCTACAGTATATTATGTGTGTAATATGTTTCATTTCATTCAATATATGAACAAACTTTCTGTTATCCAATCTGTTAAATATATTTCTGTTAATATTTTTTGACCAATATTTTTAGCCTGTTTTCTCTCATTCCTTCCCATCTTTTTGCTGGATGCACTAGTCAGAAACACTCTGTCCCAGTGCAGTCTGGACTCCTGATGACCAGACAGCCGTAATAATGCCCATATGGCATTGGATCCGCATGACTTAACATATTAGTGTTACCCTGAAGGTATTGAAGCTCTGGTTCGGACGCTCTGTGCAGATATGTACCTGCAAAAACAGTGTACAAGCACAGAACTGCACAATCTTATAACCTAACCAGCCACATAAACACATAAATGGCTTATTGTACTGGATGCAAAAGTATATATCAACATCAAGTTTATGCACACGCACACACACAAACAGCATGAGTCTCAGTGCAGCCTGTGTGTGCTGTATTTAGCTCTGCTGTTGCACAGTAGTCTTGCTCTCTTTCTCTTTATCGCAATCATCTTGCACTCTCACTTACAAGCAGAAACTCTCACACACACCACATGGACACACACACACACACTCAGATCAAACCTTCTGTGACTCACTGCCAGGTGACCATACCGTCTTATCTCTGCAGGGAACTCAAGATCAGCCGCCTGCTGCATTAATCACCTGGAATAAGTATAATACAAGTTACAAGTGCAGTTAGAGATATGGGTTATTGGTTATTTGCATGCTGACACATTGATATGTGGGTCTGAGTTCTCTATACTCTTCTTCCACCATTTCCTGTCTTCTTTCTACTACTCGTTTAAACGGAGAAAACAATTTATTCTTTTTAGTTTGTTCCAATTGTTTACATTATAAATTGAAATTCTGACCTATCTTTAGTTCTTCATGTTTAGGTACAGTATTAGTTGATCAAAGTGAGCAGGTGTACTCTGAAGGAGTCAGAGGAAAGGTCGTACTAGGGATGTTAAATGCCATGGTGGAACTGATCCAGGGTCAGCCGGATCAAACAGGATGCTCAGCTTTGGCTCACTTCCTGGATTATTGCTTTTACTCCTCTTTCACCCTGTCTGGGACATTCTCTATCTTCTTCATGTCCTGTCTTTGCTGACTCTCTCAGTTCTGAATTATTAATAGTTTTAGGAATATTCTCGAGGTTTCATATGACTGCACCTTTATGGTTGCCATTTACCGTGAAGAAACTAAAGTGTATACAGCATATACACTGCTGTTTAAAGAAGTTTCTTATGCTTAAGCATTTATTTTATTAAAATACTTGGTAAAAAAAGTAATATTGTAAAATATTAGTATGTTTTGAAATGTTTTATTTCTGTAATGCGCAGTTGAATTTTCAACATCAATTTCTCCAGTCTTCATTGTCACATGATCCTTCAGAAATCACTGTAATATGCTAATAGGGCAGTCATGGCCTAATGGATTGAGAGTCGTACTTGTAACCCAAAGGTCGTGGGTTCGAGTCTCTGGTCCGGCAGGGATTGTTGGTGGGGGGAGTGAATGTCCAGCGCTCTCGACTGAGGTGAGACCCTTGAGCAAGGCACCGAATCCCCAACTGCTCCCCGGGCGCCGCAGCATAAATGGCTGCCCACTGCTCCGGGTGTGTGTTCACAGTGTGTGTGTGTTCACTGCTGTGTTTGTGCACTTGGATGGGTTAAATGCAGTCCACAAATTCCGAGTATGGGTCACCATACTTGGCCACACGTCACGTCACTTCACTTTCACTTTCTTTCACTTTTTAATTTGGTGCTCAGGAAACATTTATTACTATCAATGTTGAAAACAGTTGTGCTCCTTAGTAGGGCTGTGCAATTAATCGAATTCGATTATCGATTTTAGGCCTAGCTTGTCAGAGAACTACGGCTCTGTGTAGTATCTGAAAGCAGCCGATGGCGATTTACTACTAATCACGAAACCGGCTTTACTGACGAGATGCGCATGATAATCAAATTCAATTAATTGCACAGCACTGCTCCTTAGTATTTTTGTGGAAACTATTATACAATTTTACATAAATATAATATGTATGAGAGAGCTTGCATGTGTATACCTGTGTGTGTGTGTGTGTGTGTGTGTGTGTGTGTGTACGTGCGTGTTTTTGTGACATGAGGACACAAATTTGTATAATGACATGGGTATGACATAGGTATTACAAGGAGAAGGTGATTAATGAGGACATTTCCCCATGTCCCCGTATTTCAAAAGGCTTATAAATCATACAGAATGAGTTTTTTTGAGAAAGTAAAAATGCAGAAAGTTTCCTGTAAGGGGTAGGTTTTGGTGTAGGGCAATAGAAAATACGGTTTGTACAGTATAAAAACCATTACACCTATGGAATGTCCCCACAATTCACAAAAACAAATGTGTGTGTGTGTGTGTGTATGTGTTAGTACCTGAGTGTTTAAGTAATCCCCTGCTCATGAGTTGGGTTGGAAAAGTTCCTTATGCAGGTTAAGGAAATGAAACAAGCTTAACAAAGCAGCTTTTCACCACAAACCTCCTAGAATCGGAAAGGCACACTTTAATTTGTATATTAGGCACACGCAAACAAGTACAGTAGAGCTCAGGGCAGTAAGTCAGACAGGGTGAGTTTGTTCCACTCAGTGATCTCTTGCTTTCTCTCTAATTTTAATCATGACACTTTATACTCCCGGCACAATCTAGAGGTCACTGCTGGCTGCAAAATAGTAGATGCAGACTGTCTGATCTCTGAGTGTGAGAGAGACCGAGAGAGGACGGGCTATGTTATGAGGACCGTTAACCCTTCAGTTCAAAAGAGAAGAGCATGTCTGAAAACATTCCCAAATGAACACTTTTGTTCACATCTTGTACTTACACATGACAAACCTTCCATGTGATTTTCATTAAAAAACAATTTAATATTGCCATAATATATGCTTCAACTGTCTAATGTCTTTCAGCCGATTGAATTTGAGAGAATGTTGATCTTAACCATTCACTGCATGTCTTGTTGAATAGGACAAAATACTGATTTAATTATTACTTTATTTACTATGTGTGTTAAATTAATCCGTATTTTATGTAACCAGTTCTTCTCTGTGTCTGCAGGGGTGGTCTGATATGGAGGCTAAGGAGGATACTGATCTGGCTGTTGGGAATCTACATTGCCATCCCATTTATCATCAAAGTCTGTCCATCAATACAAGCAAAATTAGTATTTTTAAACTTTGGTGAGCATTTGCAACCAATTTTTATTTAACTGGAGAATATTTTGGCCAAACATTGTGTGTAAACATTGATATGTATGCCAGTGTTTATATACTTTGGCATTCAGACATGTCAGAGTTATTAAAGGTTTTCTTTTTTTTTTTCATGGACATATTTTTGTTATCTTTGACTAGTGACTTGGTCAGTCTTAGTAAACTTATGTCAGTGTTTTTAGCACTTTGAACATTTAATCTAGTCTTTATAAATATTTGTGAGTGTCTTTGTTAAATTTGACAAGTATTTAGGCCTATCTTTGTAAACTACTGATTTATTTAGATTATTTACGTTTTAGTTAATATATATTTTTTTAATTTTGACTATCTAGCCTGACCTGTTTAACCTTTTATATTTAGACCAGTCATTTTGCCATTTGCATTTTGTTTATTCAGGCTAAACTGCCATGTAAATTGTCATTATTTTGGATTTACCGTATTTCCTGTTGATTTTTTAAATTTAATACTGTAACATGAGTCAGTTTCTATAATTTTCTGCTGCTGCATATGTAGTGAAAGGAAGAGCTTAGGGCGTTTAGCCTCAAGGGAAATGTAGTATCCAAGGAGATTGTTACTCTGCATTTTTCCCTGTGAAATATTCAACACGCTCAGAACAATTCTTAGACACATCCAGCACGCTTTTGTATTCAAGATATAATAACTGCACACTGTAGCAGAAAATTAGTAAAGAAACTTTCCGGTTGCTCACGTTTGTAACAATGTGAAAGTTTTTACGGTCACTTTTGATCAATATAATGACCAACATTCTCTACTTTGTCCATAAGAACTAGTGCCTCAGCACCTGTTTTGCAATATAAATGTCTTTTGGTTAAAGTGATGTCCATCACAGAACAGAATCTGCTAGACCTTGTGACATTTAATAAGACATTTTGAAACATTAAAGTTTGATGTACAGTTGCCGTTTGCATCTATCAAACAAAGCCATCATTCATCCATCAGTCCAGATAAATGCCCACTCTGTTTGCTGCTGAGGTCCTGTCTCATTTCAGCAGCCTCTCACACACGCCTCTCAGTTTTATCAGATAATTCCTATGTTGTCACAGATATTAGTCATGTTCTGTGGTGTTTTGGGCTGATGTTAGCATTAGCATTGTCAGCAGTGACACACTGTTTCTGTCAGCTGATGTGTTTCGCCACACTAGATTGTGCTTCGGTTTGCAGTCTGAGCTAATATGGACAAAATGTGTGTAAAAGTGTGACTGTAAGCATCCACATGTCTGCTGTAATCAGAGAGAAATCTGTCTCCTGAGAAAGCTTGTGGCACACTTTCGGTTCTTAAACTTAATGTTAGTCAGGTTTTTTTTTTTTTTGTCGCAAAAACAGTCATAATTTAAATTTGCATGACTGTTTCAAATTCTCTGACCAGACATGGCAGTTTGAAGAATTTACCAGCATGATAACTTTATTTGTAATTTAAATGTTCTTTAATATTATAAACACTTTTGTTATTTCGTCAAGGTGTATCTTTATTGAAGAGAATGTAAAATCTCACCCATCTTAAATCTCATCAGGAGCTGACTGAACTGTATTTTACAGAACATCTTTACACTTTTTAGCGTTGTACAGAACGTCATGTGCTTTGTGTCAAATTAGAATTGATAATTACAGTAGAATTGAGCAATTTTTAAGCGTATCTTTTATGACCGCTGTATGTACCTACTGATAAAAATTTTGGTGTCTGTGAATTTAAAAAAAAATGTTTTGGAAAGAAGTAATTTCTGCTCACCAAGGCTGCATTTATTTGAAAAACAGTAATACTGTGAAAATATCGTATTGTAATATGTGACCCTGGAGCACAAAACCAGTCTTAAGTCGCTGGGGTATATTTGCAGCAATAGCCAACAATACCTTGTATGGGTCAAAATGATACATTTTTATTTTATGCCAAAAATTAGTTGGATATCAAGTTCCATGAAGATATTTTGTACATTTCCTACTGTAAATATATCAAAACTTAATTTTTAATTAGTAATATGCATTGCTAAGCACTTCATTTGGACAACTTTAAAAGCGTTTTTTTTTTTCCTCAATAGTTGGAAATGTCATTTATTCAGCTTTCAGATTACGTATAAATCTAAATTTCAAAAAATTGACCCTTATATTGTAAAATGTCATTTATTTCTGTGAGCTGAATTTTCAGCATTCATTACTCCAGACTTCAGAGTCATATGATCCTTCAGAAATAATTCTAATATGTTGATTTGCTGCTCAAGAGCATTTATTATTATCAATTTTAATAACACTTGTCAAACAGTTGTGCTGCTTTGTGGGAACCATGATACATTTTTTTCTGGATTTGTTGAAAAGAATAGCTTTCATTTTAAATATAAATCTTTTGTAACCTTATAAATGTCTTTCCTGTCATGTTTGATCAATTTATTGCATCCTTGCTGATTAAAAGTATTAATTTAAAAAATTACAATTTTATAATTGAAATACAATAACTTTATCCATCCCATCAATTCCCGATGGAAAATACTTTTTTTACTCTACCTGTTTAACTCAGAAATACATTGGATTCAGTTTCATGTTGACTGGTATCTTTTTGTCTCTCTCTTTCAGTGCGAGTGCCGTATTTTATAGATTTGAAGAGACCACAGGATCAGGGCTTGAATCACACTCACAACTTTTACCTGCAGCCAGAGGAGGGAATCAACATTGGAGTGTGGTGAGAGCACAGACACAGATTACAGCTAAAATACAGACACAGTCTGGCCTGCCTCCACTCTTCATCTCTCTGCCTGTGCCTGTCTGTCTCTCTGTCCTCACGTTCTCTACCCTACAGGTTTCTGTCCCTCTTTATCTGCCTTATGGGCATGGCTGTCTTTCTGAAAGGCGTAGAAAAAGTGCTGCACTTATTGAAACATAGCCTATGGCCCAAAGTGTGTAAATCCGTGGTGACAGAGGACTGCAAGGGCCTGTGGCTGCTGGCCATTGGGTGTGAATGTGTGTGTGTTTGTGTTTGACTTTTACTGAGTAACAGTGGGAAGGGCCACATTAGCTTCCTGCAGCTGATGCTGTAGTTTTCTCTGCATAAATAAGCTTGTCTGTGCACTTGTCAGATTCAGTATTGATAATGAAGTCTTGGTGAAGTGAACAGTCCTAAAAGAATACGCTACTGTTCAAACGTTTGTTTTTTCCTTTTTTAATTCAGCAAGGATGTATTGAACTGATCTAAATTGGCAGTAAAGACATTTATAATGTTACTAAAAAGTCTATTTCAAATAAATGCTGTTCTTTTGAACTTTCAGAAGAATCCTAAACAAAATGTATCACGATTTTCCACGAAAATGTAACACAGCCTAACTGTTCTCAAAATTGCTGCTCAAGAAACATTTCTTATTATTATCAAATCAGCACATTAGAATGATTTTTGACATTACATTTTAATTAAAATATATTAAATTACATTTTAAAATATATTAAAATAGAAAACAGTTACTTGATATTGCAGTAATTTTTCACAATATTACTGTTTTTACTGTATTTTTGAACAAATAAATGCCTCATGAACAAGAGACAACCTCAAACTTTTGAATGCTACCATGTCTACTTACTGTCCTCTTTTTCACCATTTCATGTGTAGGAAGCAGTGTTGTAACAGCTGTGTATCTCTTTTGTATATCCTGTCATCTCTCAGGCACACAATACCTTCAGTGATGTGGAGGGAGGCTCAGGCAAAAGATGCTGAATGGTATGGCAAAAGCTTCGAGTCCAGTCATCCAGTCATCCTGTATCTCCATGGCAATGCTGGAACAAGGTACACAAACTCTCAGGGACCTCAGGGGATCAACACCACTTTATAAAACCAACTCGGTGTCAAAAATAATTCAGTGGGAGATAAGGCTGGAATGCACTTTTGCAGAATATACAGATTTTTGCCCCTGGCTGGAAGAGACAGGGGCCACAAGTCGTGTAATATATGATGTGCACAGATTGTGATTGTGTCCAGTCGTCGGAGATCAATCCTGTTTGATATTTTGAGCTGATTTTAGAAAACATGTTTCCTTTATTTGTCATGTGTGTTCTAGCAATAAGCCACATGTTTCTGTGTGAGTCTGTTGTGTTTGGAATGATTTGAAAGTCTGGTAGAATGTGATGCTCAGTCGGTTAATGTATGATGCCCAGTGTTTCCTCTGTAACCATTTTTGTTTTGAAAGATTTGCAGTTCATTGAATGCAGTTCTCTAGTCACTTTATTTAAGTGTGGTTGTGTGTGTTTCAGAGGAGGGGATCACAGAGTTCAGCTGTACAAGGTAAAACATTTGAATTTACGCTATCCTTCAAAAATTTGGGGTTAATAATTTTTTTTATGTGAAAGAAATCAGCAAAGAATTGCATTCAATTGAAAAAGTAGCAGTAATGTTACATAAGATTTATATTGATTTTGAGCACCAAATCAGCATATTAGAATAATTTCTGAAAGAGCAACATGTGACACTGAAGACTGGAGTAATGGCTGCTGAAAATTCTGATTCGCCATCACAGGAATAAATTACATTTTTAAATATATTTCAACAGAAAACAGTTATTTTAAATTGTAATAATCTTTGACAATATTACAGTTTTTACTGTATTTTTTGTCAAAGAAGTGCAGACTTGGTGAGCAAAATAAAACATAAAAAAAAAAAAAAATCTACCAATCCCAAATTTTGAAAGGTATTATACATTTAAGATTTGAAAGAACTCCATAATGTTAGACACTTTTTTTTAATCATCTTGTCTCTGCAGGTTCTCAGTTCCTTAGGCTACCATGTAGTCACATTCGATTATAGAGGTATGTTGGGAGTCAATTTTAATGCACTGTCCTATCATTCAAGTCAGAATCCCATTCCCAGTCTCGGAGTGAAGCACCATATGGGTTTGTTTATTTTTGCAGGTTGGGGGGACTCTGAGGGCAGCCCTTCTGAGAAAGGCATGACGTCAGATGCTCTCTTCCTCTACCAGTGGATAAAGCAGCGGATTGGCCAGAAGCCCCTGTACATCTGGGGTCACTCGCTCGGCACAGGGTGAGATGAACTCGCCTGAGCCATCTGAAAGAGCACTGTTGATGGTGTTCTTTTTTCTAGATGTGGATTTTCTAGTTCTTGGAATAACATTTTAGTTGTCCTTTGACATAAAGGAATTGATTGTGTAACTCCCTGTGGTATTTTTGAACTCTTGCTGATGCTGTACATTCCTGTTTTTCCAGAGTGGCCACTAACCTCGTGAGACGTCTGTGTGACAGGGGTACGTGAACATACATTCATGTGTTTTCTTATAGGTTGAGATGTTGCAACTGAAAACAAATAGTAGTCAGCAGTGTGAAAATACAGTTTAAAACCAAGCAGAAACTCCCAATAGTGGCTTTATCTGTAAGTGGCAAGCAACCATTTACAAATCACTTTGAATGCATGTATGAACACTGCCACCTAATTATTATTCATCAGAACTCATGCATAATGTCCCCAGAAGAAAAGCATAACCTTCTTGTGGATATGTCCCCACGAGGAAAATGTGATCATAAAGGGACTAAATAATGATCAGGATTTACACAGTCCTGGAAAATCTTGAAAATCCAAAAGTGAGATTTAAAAAAAAAAAGGTCATGGAAATTTCTATAGTCAATATACAGTACTTTTCAAAAGTTATTACTATCTTTTTTTTTTTTTTTTAAGAAATGAACACTTTGTTTATTAAAGATGCATTAAATTGAACAAAGAGAATGTTACAAAAATGTCTAATAAAAAAATAATAAGAAGAATTTAATAAGAAGACATTTATTGAGCACCAAATCAACATGTTAAGTTATAAAAGTGATTTTTAATCATCAAAAAAAATAAAATTGGATAAGTCCTGAAAAAGAAAGAGTTTAGGAATATTACATTTACATTTATTCATTTAGCTGACGCTTTTATCCAAAGCGACTTACAATTGCTATATATGTCAGAGGTCGCACGCCTCTGGAGCAACTAGGGGTTAAGTGTCTTGCTCAGGGACACATTGGTGTCTCACAGTGGATTCGAACCCGGGTCTCTCACACCAAAGGCATGTGTCTTATCCACTGTGCCATCACCACCCCACAATATAATTTCTTCGTTTCTTGTTAGTACATAAGCGTCGATTGTGTTGACGTTTCAGAAATAGACGAGCTTTCATAGGCCCTGTCTTAACTAGATTAAGAGTGAACTAATGTAATTGCCAAGCATTTCTAATCAGTCTTTAAGTTACATAAGCCTGTAGGTGAGCCACTGTTAAACATGAAGTTTGGATGCAGGCTTCCTTCCTTTGTGCTTACAGGAACACCCCCAGACGCCCTAATTTTAGAGTCACCCTTTACCAATATCCGAGAGGAAGCCAAGAGCCATCCCTTCTCTATGGTGAGAAATCAAGTTCCTGTTCAATCTCATATAGCCTATTGCCTTTGTGCAACAAATCAACATAACTAATCTTGAACATTTATATATTCATTTGAACAGGTTTACAGATATCTACCTGGCTTTGACTGGTTCTTCCTGGATTCTATAACTGCAAATGATATCCGATTTGCCAGTGATGAAAAGTAGGTTCTTATAGTCTTATATTTCTCTGTAAGTTTATGTGTGAGTGATTGTTTACTCTGTGTCCACCTACGAAGACTTTTGCGTGTTTATACAGCACGGTGTCCTTGCAGCTGTTTTGAGATAATCATCTCGGTTCTCTGTTCTGTAGCGTTTTCACATGCTAGCGATTTCATCTTCCTCTGAGAACTTGTTTTAGAAACAGAATTAATGTGCATATGTATAAATAGATCGCTTTAGTGTTCAGCCACATGTGGGCATTGATCCTTGAGTCATAGATGAAGTGATCATGTAATTCATTACACAAACCTCTAGTGGAAGGTCCTATATAAAAAAACAGATCTAAGTCCTGAATCTCTATAAGATCGTACATATTTTGAGTTTGGAGTATCTCAAACCACTGAATTGTGTCCGTTTGTCTCTTAGTGTCAACCACATATCCTGTCCGGTTCTGATACTGCACGCAGAAGATGACACAGTCGTACCTTTCCAGCTAGGAAAGAAGGTAAAACATTGGTGTCAGATAATGAGAGGGTTCGTTTAAAACTATAAGATGGATATTTCAGACTCTAAATTCAGATTGGATGAGCCATATTCAGAGCTATTGTAAAATGGCTGATAGGCTCATTATACTTGGACCACAATAATTTGATCGCTTGTTATGATGATGCTTGTGTTGGTAGATTTGACTGTTTTTAAGCACATATGGCATGTACGATTTTATTTTTTTTAATTAAACAACATTAAACAGGAATATTTTGACAATATACAAACACAATAATAAAAAGTTAGATTCAGAAAGAATCTAAACTTATAAACCATTCACTATAAACCATTGCTATCACTTTATTACTTTCATTAATATTATCAAACCTTATTGCACTTTATAAAATAAAACAACAATGCTACTCATAGCTAGTATAATAATAACTGTATTATTTATTAATAAATATTATTATTATTATTATCAGAACAAATTATTGCTATATATTATATATTGTAGCTGTCAATGCATTTTTTTTTTAAATGGTCTGTTCTTCTCTGTAGCAGTAGCAACAATAATAATAATAATAATATTTTATCCACAGCTATATGATTTGGCGGCTCAGAGCAAGAGTCTGAACAGTCATAAGGTTCAGTTCATCCCTTTCCCCAGCTCTCTGGGCTACAGACACAAGTTCATCTACAAGAGCCCACAGCTACCAAATATACTCAGGTGTGTACGCTTTACAAACTGCTGCTATTCATATTTTTCCCTCTGCTCAGTGCTGACAAAACAGTTTGGCTACATTCATCTTTTTATTCTGTTGGTTGGGAATACAAGCTATTTTTAGGATTGTGCCAGGTGGTGTAGTTTTTGCATTCTGCTCCAGGTCCCTGACCATCAGCTGTAACGATAGTAATTCAGACTGAAATCACAGTCTTTGTGTTCCAGTTTGTGCTGATACTGAACCAACAACCATGTCTGAATACTGATACGTATACGTTTTTATTTGAGATGGGGTTGTTTCTAATGATCTTTCAGGGAGGCAAATTACATTATAAGTAATAATGTTTAATTTTATAAAATCATTATTAATTCAGTTTAATTATCGTCAAATAAGATATAAAGTGTTATATTATATATATTATATAAAATAAAAAAACATTTGCACAATGAGTCCACAAATGAATTTGCATTAGACATCAATATACATTTTTGAAGACATTTTTTTCAATTAATTTTAACCAACTGGTTGCAAGGTCATTTTTACTGGATATATATAGTTCATCTTAATTTTGAACATTTATATTTGTTGTTTTATAATTGTAAATATACTAACTTTTCATGAAGCATTTTCTTGAAAAGTGTGCTTATTTTGTTTAAAGAGACAGTGGCACAGATGTTTAAACATCAAAATATTTAAGGGCCACTATATGTATTTAATGAAATTTATATGAATTTAAATGTATCTTTTTATTTAGTTTAATTGAACATTTATATTTTTTAGAAAAGTGTTGAAAACAGCAAAAATTGGTTGCATTAAAAAAGTTTCAGTTCCAACAGATGGGAATTTTAAGAAGTCTAATGTGTTGTTCTCTTTGTCTCTGTGTCTCAGTGATTTTCTCAGTGCGCCGCATCCTCACATGTAGTCAGGACCATTTCAGCCGGCTGCCCTCTCTCACACACTCTGTTAAACACACACACACACACACACACACACACACAAAATCTACATGATCTGCATGTTCTGCACTGTGTACATCATGTGTACAAGCACACACGAGCATGGACTGAAGACGCACCAGTACTTTTGCATTCCTTTGTTAACTTCAAATCTGGAGGAAGAAAGTTATCATCATTAAGAGAGTGACAGGGCTGGGTGATTTCTTATATCGCCTCCTGTTGCCATGGTAACAGATCTGAAGGGGCAGCTGGAGCACAAAATATGCAAAATAATATACAGATATGCACTTAAATAATGCTTAAGTCAACAACCCTCTTCAAAGGAGAGACGTTCTGATGAAGTTTTAGCGATGGCACTGCAAAGACCACACGAGGATTATGGTCAAAGGGACAAACAGGACAACATGCTATAATGATGTCATTGTCAGTGCTTGCTGACTGCAATTCACTCCTTTTTTTATGAACATATAACAATGACAATATCATGGACCTTATTTCAATTCTGAAATCCACTCAATGTGAACAGCAAGTTGTTTTAGGTTGAACTTGAATTGTGTATAATAAAATGTCTTTTCTTTTTTCTGTCTTTATTTTTCTTCCAATCATGATTTAAAGTGCAGAATTTTGTGCTGCTTGGCATTAAAACTCTGTGATATTTTTATGCGATGTTTTGTGTATCATGCTAATGCTGTTGTGTTTGGTTGGTGCAACTGAATGAGCTTTTGAAATGACATCACCCTCCCCAAATTGACAGATGTTTTATTATTGGTTGCTTAATACTAGTTTGCATGCCTGTTACTGGAAAAAAAAAAGATTGTTGCATAGTTAAAAGACAACAGAAAACTGTATGAAAAAATCCTTTTCTTTACTTGGTCATGTGGGTTACATATTTTCTTTGATCTTTATACTCTCACTTTGCACATTCCAAAAAATAAATAAGATTGATTATTACCATAATATGTTGAATACCAAAATCAAAAACCTTAGTGATAAATGTTAAAAGAATTACTTGATTTATTTGTATTATTACATTTAGTACCCAGAAGTCAAGAAGTCTTTTATGCTCACAGAGGCTGCTTTTTAATTGATCAGAAGTACAGTAAAAACTAATGTTGTTAAATATTATTACAATACCAGTTTTTTATTTAATATATTTTCAAATGGAATTTATTCCTGTGATGGGAAATCTGAATTTTCAGCATTATTACTCCAGTCTTCAGTGTCACATGGTCCTAATCATTCTAACATGCTGATCTGGTGCTCAAAAACATTTTTTATTATTATTAATATTTTTGGTGGAAACCTTTATGCCTTTTTCAGCATCCTTTGATTAATGCTTTTTTGAAATAGAAATGCTTGGTAACATTATAAATGTCTTTACTCTCACTTTTGATCAATTTAATGCCTCCTTGTTGAACAATATTAATTTCTTTCAAAAAAATCTTAATGGCCCCAAAATTTGGAATTTTCTGTAACAAGCCCATTGTAATTGATCCACAATTACATTCTTGCAACTGTTTAATAATTGTTCTTTAATTTAGTGGAATGAGTAACATGCACAAAGTGAATGAGGCAATACATAATTCAAGGATTTAGTTGGATGCCAAGATCCATGACTCTACGAAACAATGAGCAATAATGACACATCTTTGATTTGCTCTGTCATGTCATGTATATATGATGAATATTGTTTTCTTCACCGTGTGCACTGGCCATCTGACATATTTAAAGTAATTTTCACTGTAATACAGCTCTTTTGAGATTCAGGATCTGCTGTATTATTGCTCTGTGTGTCACGTTATATTTGTTTTTTTATTATTTTTTTAGGGCTGATAATAAAGTCATGTGATCTAGGCTCTCTGCTGATGTTATTCTCAGAAAGAAACTGTATCATAATTTTTGTTTTCCTCTGCTGATTGTAACTGATGCACTGAAAGGAGAGCACAACCAAAAGTTTATTTTGTGAAGGACTATGTAGAAATGATCATTTTAGCGAGACCATCAGGTTCTAGAGTGCAATAATATTATCTAAAGCTGAAGGACAACCATGTGTAAGACCAAAAACAACTTTATATAAAAAAAATGAAGATGCTCACTTATATATTCCATTGTACTAGAATGTAAAAATAGACCACAGAATATTCAGTTATTGATCTGAACACAGATTTTATTCTGCCGCCTTTGTTGATGTTGACCAAACTTTGCATATTTGAATTCAGCACTTATATTTTAAAATTATTTTTTTGTAATGAAATACTGCCCAGTTATTTCAACAGCAACTGTTACTTTTTGCAGAATATATCATGAGTGGTTTACAATGTTTTCTTCTAAGCTGACACATGCACAGATGTAAGTACAGTATGTTTGTTTGTAAACAATAAAAGAATGGAAAAGAAATGCATGCTTTCTGATATCCATTATTTAAAAGACTTTCATACTGAATCCCAGGAGAACAATTTTATTTTATTTATTCTTTAGTTTATTTTCTTATAATTTCCTCCCTCTATAATTTTTTTGTATCTATTACTGTATTTTTCACTTTTTTATTTTTTTAACATCAGAAACAAATGGGAGGCTATAAGCTAAGAAAACCTTGCACTTGGATCTCAATTTGGAGAAAGTTCAGCTGTCTAGCCCTAACCTGCTCTTCTTGCAAATACAATCCCCTCACAAACCATAATGACCAGTTGAATTTTACTAGGCAGGGACAGACTGGTCAAATCTAGTTAAACTAAAGCAGTGCAGGGAGGCACGTATAGGAAGCTTGAGGTATTTTTGCTGAATTAACTTGCTGATAGGCTGTTTTACTATGTATCGGGTTCATGCAATGCCTCATTCATGTTCATTTTTACCTCGCCTGGCACCTGTTCAAGCCATTCGTTACTATTCTGAATGATATGAATGCTGCGTTACAATATGACATCAGCATTCAATCTTCAAAACAATGAACAGATTATACATTTAGTTACCTTTAATCATTTTAAGTCAACAGCATACTGTTTTTGTTTTCAACATTTTTATTATTTGTTAACATGGTTTTAACACCATTAATTGTATACAGTACTTTTGTAAAACGTAGCAAGAAAACAAGGCCTCAGTACAATGTGTGAATGTTCAAAGGCAAATCCATAAGCATACATTCAAACAACTGAAATGCTGTTTAATGTTCAAACTCAAGACAGGGTTTGCTTTATGAATTTGCCAAAGTTCAAGCTGCTTTGTGAAATGAACAACAGGACAAACATCTCATAATTTGGTAATGCTATGTGAAATAGAGCAAATTGAATCAGCTTCGACCCTGCCAAAAACAAACAAAAAAAACCCCAAAAAGCAACTACAACATTATTTCTAGGACACACATGATGAATTCCCATGAGTTTACATCAGCCAGCTGCCATACATCCTCTTTTATTATTATTTTATGAAATATAAATCTCTTATTGTTGTTAATATTGCACAGTGTGCACACAAGGCAGCCTTTAACCTGCATTTGAAAGCTTGAATAAAAAGATAATTTGCATTCTGGAGTCATTACATCAATGCTGTTTGCATTTGTTTCTTTTAAGGCTATCGTTTCTAACTACATATATCACGTATTTTAAGGCAAATATACTGCTTCTGCTGAATTTAAACATGACAAAATATTTGACCTGCAATCACATTTAGTCTATTTAAGAAATATTCCTAGGACACGAATGCTGATTTGGCTTCATAAAATACTCAAATCAGTCACAATGGCCACTTTCAAAAGGACTGCAACAAGGAATGCATAAAAACTGAGAATTTACACCAATTGATGAATAAATGCCTCTGAAACTGAAGCTTCAATAAATTAGTCTCAGATGACCAACAAACTGAATTTTCATAATGGAAACCATGATGATAGATAGTTAAGTATAGGCATGTGAAAGTAACTGATTTCAAACCTGTTACAGTGTAAGTGCACATGGAAGAGTTAGTTTTTTTGCGTGTATGTTGAGGGTACACTACAGTAATGAAGTTCAAAGAGGTATTATGCATAGTGAGAGAAACCTGAATCTGAATCAGGTGAAGCGAGTCAAGGCACACCGGCACACTGGAAAAGGTTGAGGAACAGGAGAGCAGACCCAGTGGACACCGTCAGACCGTCATGTTGCCCACTTCCTCATTCACGTGGTTCATTAGGTGGCGGGATCTTGACATCGGACGGCTCTACGCCCCAGATCTCACGTGCATACTCTGCGATGGTGCGGTCGCTGGAGAACTTTCCAGAAGCAGCAATGTTTCTGATGACCTTTTTGGTCCATTCTTTTGGGTTCTGAGGAAAAGAGTGGGGAATTTTACACAAATTTGAGCTTAAAAAGCTGCTATTGGAAAACAGCTGTGAAAGCAGTTTTACCAATATATCCGTTCATCAAGGTCAACTATACATTTTTAGTAGCGGTAGACTATGTGACCCTGGACCACAAAACCAGTCTTAAGTCGCTGGGGTATATTTGTAGCAATAGCCAAAAATGCATTGTATGGGTCAAAATTATCAATTTTTCTTTTATGCCAAAAATCATTAGGATATCAAGTAAAGATCATGTTCCATGAAGATACTGTGTAACTTTTTTTACCGTAAATATATCAAAACTTCATTTTTGATTAGTAACATGCATTGCTAAAAACTTCATTTGAACAATTTTAAAGGCAATTTTCTCAATAATGTGATTTTTTTTGTACCCTCACATTCTAGATTTTCAAATAGTTGCATCTCGGCCAAATATTGTCCGATTCTAACAAACCATACATCAATGGAAATATCATTTATTCAGCTTTAAAAAAAAAAATTGACCCTTATGACTGGTTTTGTGGTCCAGGGTCACATATAGAGTCGTGTAATTATTGTAGATCAATCAGTCAGTGAACACTGGTCATTTTGACATTTAGCGCCCTCTTATGACAGGTCCAAACACTTTCTGTAATATACCTGTGTAATTAAAAGAGGAAAATGTTCAATCTATATAATAGGCAATATTTTTAAATGACATATATTATATCAGAGCCTTGAAAAATAAACTATTTAGCATTTAATGGAATAATTTTCAATGATAAAATATTACTACGGACACCTTGGGCTCAGCAACTGGAAAGCCCATATTGGTAAACCATCAGTAAATATCCGAACATCTGAACTCACCCTGTAGAGTTCATTAACTTTTTCTTGACAGCTGATATATGCTTCATAGTCTGCAAACACCTTGAACCTGAGAGAAAAACAGAAGTCAGACACCTCCACTAAAACGACTAAAGCATAAATAAATCTGATAATGGTTACATAAAATAGCTATGAATTTTATAGACGTATTAGGGTAAAATTTTAAAATAAACCCGTAGCAAGTTTCCCTTATGTATAAACAAAAATTGTATAAGCCACACAAGTAAATGCAAACTTTTTTAAAAGGGAGTAAAACGGGTTTTACACAGACAACTGATCTCTTTAACACTACCTGTCATGATTCATGAGCATGTTGACAACATCTTTGAAGAGTTCAGGCTCTTTGGGGTTGAAGAATCCAGTGCTGATCTGATCCATCACCTGCTTCAGTTCAGGCAGACGCTCGTAGTATTCCCTGGCATTGTATCTAGATCACAAACAGTGTTATTATAAACTACAAATAAAACCATTAAAAAAATTTTTGGCAACTGAAATGAAAACAAAATGGATATATGTTATATAGAGTCAAAAAAAATTACAAAAAAATAAATGCCAAAAGAGAGAAAACTGAAAATATCAAAATATTGATCAAGTCAAGAGGAGTAATTACTCATTTTAGCTTAAAATGTTCTCACAAAGACAGAATATAGAATAATCTAGACTTGTATTTATGTTCTTGCTTCATTTTTTGATTACATCAGTCCTCCAGCCTAAAGCTTCCTTGTCCCATTTCTATCCATTCACTCTCGCACCCCTTTTTGTCCATGGCCTCCACATCCTCCACCCTCATGCCAAAGATGAACAGGTTTTCCTCTCCAGCTTCTTCTGCCATCTCCACATTAGCACCATCCATGGTGCCGATGGTCAGAGCGCCGTTAAGCATGAACTTCATGTTCCCTGTACCGGAGGCTTCTGTACCTGCCGTGGAGATTTGCTCGGACAGGTCGGCAGCAGGGATCACTGAAGAGCAAAGCGTATGACACATTCAATCACATACTCAGCGCATAATTTATAACATTAAAAAAAAAAAACTATAACGCATCTATAGCAAAAATATTTATTAGTTTAATCACTGAATGTTATCTTAAAAAACATAATAAATCTCATCTGATCTTTTTCTGGCTATACATCAACAGTTGTTTATGAATTTACTCACCTTTCTCAGCTAATGAGACTCTATAGTTCTCCAGGTAAATGACCCTGAGTCTGTCTCCCACCACAGGATCATGATTCACCACCTCCCCCACTGATGTGATCAGTTTAATGATCATCTTTGCCATGTGATAGCCTGGTGCCGCCTGCAAGAGGCAGTGCAGGACAACACAAAAAATACTTTTTAGAACTTTTAAAACTCTTACAGCAGTGGCTCTCAACCTTTTTGACTTGAAGGCCTCCCATTGTCCAGCACAATATTCAGAGGCCCCTCATATGAAAAAGCAGCTAGTTTTCAAACTCAAACTACGAGTGTCCATTAAATGAAATAATTTAAAAAGTACTCCACGATTTCAGACGTTTCAGGAATAGTATGTTCTTGAATCTCACTTGTTTCTGAGGGCGAAAAAATCTGTTTGTTTTTTAACATTTTCAATTAAGATTATTTTTATTATATCTTCATTTCATATTTTGTCAAACTGTAGACCCTTCTGAAGTCCACTGTGGCCCTCTAGTGGTTTGAGAACTCCAGCTTTTGTCAAATACCATTATGACCATTATCTAAATAATAATAATAATAATAATAAGCAATTTTCAATTGAATTAAACTGAATACACATACCTTTCCTCCAATCATTACGGTCCTTGGAACAAATTTCTTGTTTGGTTCTCTCTTAATCCCTAGAAAGTGCAGAATGAAAAAAGATTTATCATTTATAAAATCAATCACTAATTACTCATTAAGTGGAGTTATTTAAAAAGGAAACTCCTACATAATTCTGATAAACAACAAAAAGTTTTATTTCCTATAATATTTTATAAAATAATTTCAATACAACTCTACAAAACAAGAAAACAGCTATACCAGTAAAAGACAAACCAATATTAATAAAAGTGCTATATCTTTGGTCAGTTCCTCTGTCCTGATCAACCCAGTGTGAACACATTCCTGTGTTTTTCTGTGTGTAATTCTTACTGTTGTATAAAGTGATGACATGCAGGCAGTTGAGCAGTTGTCTCTTGTACTCATGGATTCTTTTGACCTGGATGTCGAAGATGGACTCAGGGTTTATCTTTACTTTGTACTCACTCTCCAGATACGCTGCAAACTTCAGCTTATTCTCCTAAAAAAAATGAATAAATAAGTCAAACAAGAAAAGTAAAAACATTTTAAAAAATCATAATGCATAAATACCAAACACCAAAAATCATAGAAACAATAACAAATGTAGACCTGTTTCACTTTGGCCACATCCCGAATAAACATTTCATCATTGACAAAGTCCAACAGTTTTTTTAGCTGGAAAAGATCTGTCAGGAAGTCCTCACCAATTTTCTGAAAGGAAAACGCGCACAAGACAGTGAGGGACAGAAAGAAAACCTGTGGGGGAAGAGCAAGAAAGAGTAACTTTGTTAAGAAGGTCACCTCAGCGATGATATCAGCCAGGCCGGGGTTGCAGAGCAGCAGCCAGCGACGAGGTGTGATGCCGTTTGTCTTGTTCTGAAACTTCTCTGGCTCAATGTCACAGAAGTCCTTAAATCTTGAACCACAAAAAATAAACATGTCTCCAAGTTCTAAATGTCTAAAATGTCTAATATCGAAGCAAAATCAATGGGGAAAAAACTGTCAATATATAGCTGACCTAACTAGTATCTCTACACGAAAATAAAAAAATCATGGCTCCCTGGAAATGATTAATTCTGCTATCAAATATTTTTGTATAACAACTGATGCACTCTACGCACACAGTGGTTTTGACGATGTCTGAGTGAATCCGTGCGACTCCATTAACAGCGTGCGAGCCGACCACACAAAGGTGGGCCATGTTGATCCTCTTTGGATCGCCCTCCTCGATCAGGGACATCCTGCGCAAACGATCACTGTCGCCTGGATACAGCGCAGCAATTCTCTACAACAGAGACTCAATCAGACAAACTGGTTCATTTAACAACATCTTAATGATCTTGAGTGTATGTGTGTATCCTCACATCCAGATGTCGCTGGTTGATCTCGTAGATGATCTGCAGGTGTCGTGGCAGAAGTTTCTCAAACATGTAGATGGGCCAGCGCTCCAGAGCCTCAGGTAACACCGTGTGGTTTGTATATGCACATGTCTTTGTAGTGATCTCCCATGCCTACCCACATACATGCATACATAAATGCTAATTTTGATAACTTGTCAAAAATAGAAGTTCCATCAAATAAATAAGAAAATTATTTTGATTTGGCTGGTTGTGTGCACAATACTTTCTTTACATTAGCATTACTATGCCTATTACTCATGTCAGCATGACTAAGCAGAAAAATTCAGCACAACAAAACGATCAAGGAATTAGTTTGCTTTTCATTTGTGCCATAACGCATATCAACTAATTTCAGTAAATGCACGTCTATGAATAATGTAATTATTAGTAAATATTATTCCATTATCTTGACACACAGTGTGACAGCCTGAACATCACACCTTTTCCCAGTCTAGCTGCTCTATATCCACCAGGATCCTCACGAGTTCAGGAATCGCTAGAGCTGGATGAGTATCATTCAATTGGATCGCCACCTGAGCGAGAGTTTTGAAAGCATTATACTATTTTGAAGCATATAGGTTCATTCGAACAAAAATTCTCTGTCAAATTTAAAAACATCAGCCAATTGAATTTTTTAAAGCAATATCACCTTTTCATGGAAAGTCTCAAAAGAGGTGCGCACGGGATCCCGGCAGCCAAACTTTGAAGATTTAAAGCGTCTGATGATATCCTGCAGAGTAGCAGCCACCACAAAGTACTCCTGCTTCAAACGGAGCTCCTTCCCTTCAAAAAACTAACACATGCATATACAAAGAATTTAATTCATATTAAAGATATACATGCAGAAAGCTTTGCAAATAGCGAAAAATTTCATTGTGTGTCATTTTTTCTGATAGAATAACCAAGCATTCTGGTTTCTGGCTGTTTAGTTCAGTAGCTGTGTGAACAATAGCTATATACACTAGTGTATCATGACCTAAGCCAACTGTTGCTCAGGACGCCATATTACAGTTTCATACTTCCTTTTTGCATTACACCTATCTGTGGTACTGTTGCACAACATACGAGTTTTCAGTCTGCTTGTGCCAGGCCACTAAACCCTATGTTGCATACCAGCATCCACATACACAAATTATATTTTGGTAACTAATACACATTCTTGCTCTCTGTTCTCCCTCTCTGCATATTCACTCCATCTGGCGCACACACACAGGCATCTCACTAAGAGTTTTATAGTATTGAGAGGTGTGTGTACTTGCATTGTCATTGGGGTAGAGCACCCTGGAAATGTTCTCTGCCAGGTTTCGGTCCAGTACAGCCTGGATGTAATCTCCCACATTAACTACAAAGAAAAAAAAAAAAAAGAGAACATTTCATAATCTTATTGTATTTTTTGCATTATAAATCAATGATACAACAGACAAAAAAATACTCTCAGCATATACAGTAACATTTTAGCCACACTATTTTTGTTTTCACAGGCTAGTGGTCACAGACCATGTTTTTTTTTCAGGATTCTTAAAATAACAGAACAGCATTTATTTATCTTTTGTAACCGTATACTTTGTCACTTTTGATCAATTTAATACACCCTTGCTGAATAAAGTTAATTTCTTCTCAAAAAAAGAAAAGAAAAAAAGAAAAGAATTGTCTCTTACAACTATTTGCAGAGGACACTACACATTGGGAAAATGATAGCGGAAATATGACTTAATTTGGATGCAAAACATTAAGCGTACCATATGTCTATTATAGAATGAGACATTCAAAGCAGAGGCCCGACAATCATGAAGGACCCTCTCAAAAGCAGGCGTATCTATTGGTAACGCTGGCCTGCTGCCAGCTGCTCTCCTGTTTCTGTGCTGCTGCAAGAATGCTATATTTAGTATTCTACACAGAAACCATTCTCCCAGGAAACAAGTTTAACTCAAGGAAGAAGGTAAGTTTAGACTAGTTCACTCTAACAGTAATACAACACACTATTTCAATGATACTAGGAAATTTCGAGCATACTGTAATTAATTTTAGCATAACAATATTGCAACAATCTTAGCTCACACAGCAGCAAGGATCCTCCACACAAACCAGGACCAAGTGATACAGCCGAAATAGTACCAAAACACAGATGTGTCATACTGGACCAAGGACTGAATATATGTGTGTGTGTGTGTGTGTGTGTAAATGCATTATCATTGTGTGGACTCACATTCATGCAGGTTGAAATCATTAGGAGCTTTGGCAGACCACAGTCTCATAGTATTCACAGTGTTGTTTTTATAACCAGGCACAGGAGTGTCGTAAGGCATCGCAAGCACCACCTACCAAAGAAAAGATGGTATAAATAAACTGATTTTAATTAAGCTTAATTCAAATTTAATTACATTTATAGAGAACATATAACAGACACTTCAACTGATTTTGCTTCAGGATCAAATTTTTTAATCAACCCAACCCAGTGCTAAAATTGTATACAAAATGTCTTTTAAAAAATTAACAAATGAAATCTATTACCAAGAAATTATGAACTTGTGCCTGATGCACCAAGTAAGATTTGATTGTACACAACCTTTTGTCTTTCCCTTCTCTTATCTTATCTTTTAAAAAATTACATCCACATTCATGATTACACAACCATCCAAATGTTTGGGGTCAATGTGATTTAAAAAATATATATATATATTATTTTTATTTAGCAGGGATGCATTAAATTAATATTTTAATTTAGCCATGTTTTTTCTCCTGCTATTTTATCAGAACAGGATAGTTTCAGAAATTAGTTGAGAGTCATTGCACTAGATCATGACTGACAGACCTGGGTGTCAACCCACTTTGGTCCCTCATTTGTATGCTCCACTCGGCCATAGAAATGCACAGGCAGCATGTACTCTGGACGGGCCTTCTCCCAAGGGTTACCATAACGCAGCCAATCATCAGCTTCCTCCACCTAACAAACAGAGTTTCAGAGTCCCAGAGTTAAATGGTTTTGATATAAAAACAAAAACAAAAAAACAATGAGGCTTTTTATACAACTAACTCAATATAAGGCTAAGGTAAATGTATATCTGTGTATGAATGTATTTTCAGTTTTGGTTTACCTGCCAGCCATTGGTGATCTTCTGATTGAAGATGCCAAACTCATAACGAATGCCATATCCATATGCCGCCAAACCCAGAGATGCCATTGAGTCCAAAAAACAAGCTGAAGGAGAAGACAAATGCCCATTATGATCAGGTTGTGTACTCTACCACAAGTGTAGGTTTTTTTTTTTTAAAGTTAAGTTTGGTACCTGCAAGACGTCCGAGCCCTCCGTTTCCCAATCCTGCATCCTCCTCGATCTCCTCCAGCTCTTCCAAATCTAGTCCAAGCTGAAGATCAGCACCATCATGTCAAAAAAAAAAGAAAAAGCATCTCATTATAAAAACATCTACACAACACAAGTTGCATGTTGGGAAACAAAATTTAAAATGACTATGTAAACTTTGCACACTTTAAGGTTTCAGCAACTTGTGTTTTCACATTTAGTAAAGGAAGGGTTTAGACAGTTTTGCAAGCCTGTGGCAATTGGTCTACATCCTCGATGAGCTCTCTGTGGGTGAGCAGGGGAAAAAACAACTGTTTCTAAATTATCAGGATGTTTAAGTAATAGAGCTGTAGCCCAGTTCTGCAATTAAATAACAAACGCTCTACTAAAATATTAAGTTTTCCAAGTCATAGTGATGCACTTTACCTGGTAGATGGCCTCATCACAGGCATTCTGCAGCCCAAGATTTATCATGGTGTTCTGTAGAGTTCTCCCCATGTAGAACTCCAGAGACAGATAGTGGATGCGCTGCAACAGAAAACACACCGAGATAAATCTGACTGCATGAGCATTCACGTCTACAGAGAATCTGTATCTAAACATACTCTCCCTCTTAAAGTCAAACTCATGCTCTAGTCATGTCTCTTTCAGACTGCTCAAGTGCAACATGCTTAATTTGATGTCTTTGGCTTGAGATCAACTTTTCATAAGATGTCTGCAAAAGGAGTTCACAGCCTGCTGAAGGCCTCAAATCCACAGTGAACACCACAGTAATAAATAAATGCTTGCTTCACTTTCATGTGCTGAGACGGTGCTTAATGACAGCATATTGTAGGTTTAAATAAAGTGACACAGTGTTTTACTGTTTTTCCAAGGGTCTGAACCTCAACAAGCTTAATGCTTGACTAGAGTGAAGTTCCTGGAAACACTTCACGTATTGGTGTGCTGTGCTCAACCATATAAAGCTATGTGGTTCCATTTAGAGATATCTAGATAGGAGGAAAAAAACTGGTATTTTACTGGTTCAAAGGACTGCTGAAATAAAGCACACAAATCTCTGGAAAGCAGTTGAACTCTCTGAATTTTGGGTAGTGCCCAGAACAGGACCACTCTTGTGCACTTAATAAAAAAAAAAAAAATAAAAAAAAAAAAAAAAAAGTGTTAAATAATAAAATCCTAAAAGTCATAAAGTATAGAATGTTCCCATGTAACGATGCTTTAACTCAAAATACATGGCTATGTTTCATGTTTATCAACAAGTAACAACTAGTTTCACAGAAACATGAATATATAGTGCAAGCTACACTGGTGAAACCACAAAAGGCCTGAAGAAAATACACTTTCAAATTATTGCTCTCCAAAAATTACCTCCCTTCATAATAAAGCACCCAGGTCACAGATGTCTATTAATAGCCATGAGTGATTCTGCACATGGACCATTTCAGTGCATTAGATAAGGCCTAATATGTTCTACTGGGTTTGACAGTATAGTGTAATCTGTACTTTCCCTAGAGAGCATACAACATCAAGTGATTGCAAAATACTCAGTTACTAATGATGGCCTAATGTAACAAGGAACAGATCACACTTTGCACAGGAAGCACAAACTAGCAGCTGACCCCATGTTAAAGGATGACCAAATGGATGTCAATGCAAAAAACACAAAGCTGAGAAAACAAATTAATGTCCAGGTTAAATTCAATATGAATCTTCAGTATACAATGCACTATGCATATGATGGTTTATACATCAAACTATTATTCATTTATTCAAATACGCATTTATTACTACTATGCAGTTACGAATGTATGTAAAAACAGGCACTTATTAATTGACATGCATTTTTATGTCTCCCACTTCCTGGCTGCCTGCACAGGGAAGAGGAGGAAGAGGAAGAAGAGATCCGTACCTTCGGGTCTTTCTCGTAGTAATACTGCTGAGTGCGGATCCAGCGGCCCACCAGGTGATCCCGCACCGTGTGCGCCAGCGCGAAGTAATAATCCCGCGGGGTGGCCACATTGCGGTCCTTCACTAGGGTAAAGTGAAGATGCCTGTTGAAGCTCTTTTTGATTTCGGCAACATCCCCCAGCCCAGCTATACCACGAACACTGATCTGCTTGCGCTTCTCTTGGTCGGTCAGAGGTTTGGACATGTCGACAACGCGTTTAAAAAGCAAAGAATGAAAGTTTGTACCCCTCGACTTGCTGTGCCCAGGTTAGTGCGGTGTGCAAGTACTTTACACGCACTGTTCCCTATGAACTTGACTTGACACACCCCTATGTCAACTAGAGAAGAAAGTGGGCGGGGCTTTATTGGGCAGTGCTGCTTTCGTAATTGCATTGTCATTGGCTACGTGAGATGTCAATCATTGCTATTAGCAACCATTAGGCCAATGTAACATTTTAGCATAGCCTCTTTTAGCTCTAGTAAGGATAACTTGTAAAGACTTGCCCATTTCCTTACGTTTCATAAGAGCTGAGTTTCCATTATTATAGTTATACAGACTTTTTATTGATTGGATTGAGAGCCAGAATCTGGCCGTATATGGAACGAGTTTACAAGCAACCAAATTGAAAACATGTAAAAGTGGGAGGAGTCTGATTTAGAAGTAAAGACTGAGTCTGAGTCCCAATGTGCATATTAGCCTACTATCCATCCTAAATTCTGTGACTGGTCGTTTTCAATATTTTTTAGGGCAGATAGGGTGGATAGTACGCACATTGGGACGCATGGTGAATACTGCACGTATGTATGCGAGTAGTTGACATGCAGAGACAAAGAATTCTTGATTTAAATCTATTTTTAAACAATTATTATATACTTTTTTATATTATGCAAGGTGACCTTGAGTGTCTCGAAAGGTGGCAATAAATAAAACAACAAACAAATTGCACAGAAAACTTATGTTCCTGAAGACCAGGCACAAGTTGCTGAAAGGAGATCACACAAGAGGTAATATTAATGCAGTTAATTATTTTATGGGGTTCAGAGAGGAATTGCTGTGGGCAAAAAACACTGTGTTTTCATACTGTTTTCAATATTTATACACAACGGCTTCAACTGCCATGGGGAGATTGCCATCACTTGCCCCTTAGGCTTCCCAGAGATACATGTTACTTCAGGTACACAGACAAGGAAAAGGAAAATCATATTGTGTAAAAGCAATACAGATTTGGAAATGAATTGCACTTTCTAAAAACCTCATCCTATGAGTAACACAGAGTAATAAATTGTGACATTTGGGCTGCCCATTGTGTGCCCAACCGCCTGCAGGCTTTAATGCTGTGACACCTGCTGGTGCCAGTAAAGAACAGCAGCAAGTCTGAAGAGGTGAAAGATGTGATGGGAGCACACACAAGACAGACCACATCCTGTTGTCTCACTTTATGACCTTCTTGTGAACTTTATGTGCAATAACACTTTTTAAATACTTCACACAGAGCACAGTTTTCAACTTTTTTAGATTATATTTATATGGCATTTTATATAAACATAGGAAATATGTTTAATAATGGCACATTTAGTTTATAACTACAAGAGAAAAGTACACAGTAACAGCTCTGGTTTGTTTTTCTTCCATCTGAGAGTAGATAACATATATTAAGTACATGATTTGTTTGAACATACTGTGTAATATATTAAATCAAACTAGAAGCTAGAGAATAATTAAATATAAAATAAAAATGAAATAACTTGAACTTTGAGCTTGAGACAATCAAGTGTTTTTGATCAGTTTTATATAATTAACCCTGACTAAAACGATTCTGACACACTGTAAACACCCAAACCAGTATAGATATTTTTACCTTCACACATAGCTTAACATACTAGTAGGAAAACAGAAACATTCAGAAAGTCAGAGGTATGTATAAAAACTCACATTGTGAATAACAAAATGGCAAATACAATCAATGTTGATATTTTTCCCAGAGCATTAAAATCAGTCAGTGCTTTACTGGGTTGTAGAGTGGTACAAATGTTGCGAGTGTCTGTTTTCAGCACGACCCTTGCTTACGGAGTGACTCTATGCAATGGAAAGTGGCACCGAGGGCCCAGCTAGTCTCCACGTTATTTATTTGTCTTGCCAGCTGAAATTCAAACAGAACAATAGAGTTAAACAAAAATCACAGCATCACTATTGTTCTTTAAAATATTACAGATAAATCCCATACTCCTGCAGTTAACATGTTGCAATCTGTATCCAAAAGTCACAACGAATTAACTATTTCACAGTTCTTTTAAGTCAGGAATCATTAATCAAGAGTAGCACACCTTCAGCTCTTTATCAGGAGGGAAGTCAAGCTCCTGAAGAAGTACCGAGATGTAGGTCAGATCCAAACACAGGAACGGACTCTCCTTTATTCCTCCAGCTGCCATGTTATTGCACACTGGAGCAAAAGAGAGTTAGTTAATGTTTTGTTAAGCAAAATTATATTTATAATATTATTTATATTATATTTATGCATTCGGCAGATGCTTTTATCCAAAGCGACCACATTCAAGGTACACATTTACATTTGATCAGTTCGGAGTATGACTAATAATCTAATATTATAGTAATAATGACACCATGACATGTTATTTCTTTTGCAGAACTGGAAATTCTACACGGCCTACTTCAAAAATTTGGGATCTGTACTTTTTTTGTGTGTGTTTTTTTTTCCTGAAAGAAATCTCTCATACTCACCAATGCTACATTTATTTAATAAAAAATACAGCGAAAACAGTAATATTGAGAAGTATTATTCTAATTTAAAATATGTTTTCTATTTTAATATATTTTAACATTTAAAATGTATTCCTATGATGGCAAAGCTCAGTTTTTAGCAGCCATTACTCCAGTCTTCAGTGTCACATGATACTTCAGAAATCAGTCTAATAATATTCTAAAACAATGATCATTATTAATCTTGAAAACAGGTGTGCTTATTAATATTTTTGTGGAAACCTGATATGATTTTTGTTCAGGATTCCTTGACGAATATAAGGTAGAAAGAATGGCGTTTATTTAAAATGATTTTTTTTTTTTAAACAATGCAAAGGTTTTTTATTACTCTTGATCCATTTAGGCATCCTTGTTTAATAAAAGATTTCTTTCTCAAAAAAAATAAATTACTGACCCAAGTTTTAAAATGATAGTATACATATTACATTTGTCAGATACTGACATCATAAAATCAGACAAATAAACCTACATTCTGTTACAAGAACACACTTACCTTTTTTAGCACCTTCAATGTAATCACTGACTCTGAAAGACCCCCCTGTGCTTTCATCTGAATCAGAGACAGAAAGTGAATGAGTGAAATTAAAGTTCAACTCATTGTTTGTTACTCTTAAATCAAAAAAAAAAAAAAAAAAAAAAGTTTGACTCAAATCAAATGACAGCAACCAGGCTAATCTCATACCAATGAGGCCCAGATCCACAGCCCTGTCGTAGTAATAGGAGAACGCATAGAAGTCCATGTCTTTTACTCCCTCAATTTTTCTCACGCGTTTGTAGATAATCTTTTCCACTTTTGTAAGGCAAGTCTCATAGATGGGCTCCCCTATAAGAGAGCACACACAAGTGAATATAAAATCAAATATCATATTATAATGATACAATTCTGGGGAGTAAAACTGAATGTATATAGAATTGAACATACAAAAACCAGGCAGAGTGTTTTTCATACCTGCTTTCTGCCCTTTAACAGTGTAGAGTACTTCAGCATGCTCCCACTGTCCAGAGTAATCTTGGGCTAGACATGGACTAACCAGCTCTCGGGGTCCTGCTACTGAAAATACACACACAGCAATCAAATGATGTATTTATGCACATCACAGCATTTTTACTGCTACTATGTGGAATAACCGTGACACTGCTGGAGGACAAATCCAAACACGAGCTCTGCAGGGCCACCTGGTGGCCAAACACACACACAAAAACTGCACATGCATGTCTTTGCTCATAATAACCTTAGAACCCACTCAGAGTGAAGCGGGCTTCACTTATACAACGGACAAAACTATAAACAAAGAAATCTGATTACATTTGTTTGTAGTGTACTAAATGTAAATCTCTGTAGTAAACTGCAGGCGGAAGCTATTGCACTGATAGCAGTTTCTCTCTCTGGCCTCAGCTAAATCAGTGCAACAGCTGGCCACCAAGGAATTAATCTTCAGTGCGTTATTAAGAGATTAGATAATGGCTTATTTATCGAGCGAATGAGGTCTTTAAAAGCCAAAGATGAAGAGAGATTGTGGACCACATACAAGGCTGTCCTTCAATCCCTCCTAACACAGCAAGTCTGGCTGACATCAACCCCAGGCCAAGGTAACTACAGAGAAAGAGAAAATACATTAAAAAGAATGAACATACAAAACACAAATATTTTATATAGAAATTAAAATATATATGCACATATTATAACATTACTATAAATATGAAACATTTCAGCATTTCATATGAGAGTATGAGATATGAGAATTGCACACTTCTGAAGCAACTGTCATACATCATAAGTGATGCCACATCCAATCCTCACCACCATCTTGCCTTTTAAATGTCAATGAGCACAGACTTTGCTTGGTTGGTCCCTGCTGGAGGTTTTGTTGTGTCAAATCTCCTGCCATGAATAACTAGTAATTCTAGTAATCTGGAGATGAGTCCCGCGATGGGATTGTAATTGGAGGCTTGTGTGATTACGCTCTAATCAGGAGTGCGAGGCGAGGCGAACACACACTGCCTCAAACACTTGTGCTGCCCGCACTAAACACTGAGCTCACATAACCTCGAAAGCCCTGGACACCCCTGACCAAACACAGGAATCAATGGGCGGCGGTGTCAAACATCGGGCAGAGGTTTCACCCTAGTGCTAGAGGACTGCAAGTCACGTAACATCACTGGAAAAAGCCACAGAGAAAGATGAAGTCTTTAAAAGGATGGAGTAATATGGTAATACTGTATTTCTGAGTGTTAAGGATTCTTCAGTGAGATGGAACGAAGACCAGCCTGAGGAATGCATGATATTGTCTCAGTTATTGGCTCAAACTGAGTGAGAAAAAAAAAACAAAAAAATTAATATCCACTTTTGTTGCTGTACAATTAATAATGTTGTGATGCCTAAATTCAGCTGTAGCATAAAAAAATAATAGATTTATTATTTAATTTAACAAAATAACATAGAATTTTACTATTGGGAATTTATTCTGGTCATTTATTGACTAGAAATTATTATTTTTCTCTGACTGCTCAGTGAGATGACAAAAATACATCTGGCATTATTTTTTAAATGTTAAAATGTTTTTCAGAAGTAGGGGTGTGCGGACAAAAATTATGTCTTGACTCTTGATTTCTTGGAGGGATTTTTTTAGTTAATGATAATTTAACAATATTTTGTGAAGTGTGTTTTTGTTCTTGTACCTTGGCTGGTTTAGGCCTGTCACGGGAAAAAGATGACAGTAGGTGGTGGCAAGTCCGCCAGTAGGTGGTGGCAAGTCCTTAATTCATTGAATCATTCATTCAAACGATTCATTCAAATTGGCCGATTCATTTAGAAATGTCTTTATGAATGGATTGAATCCTTGACTCAAATGAGTTGTTCAAAAACTGCTTCAGCTTTGTCTGGAAATATTTTCCTTGGCGAAAACAGAAAAAAACCCCAGACAATATAGTCTCTAAAATGTAAGACCCACTTTACAAATATCCACTCACTTTACCTGTATGAGTAGAGAGCGTGACTCATGTTGAACATCTGGAACGATGTCACGTAATCAATGGGTAAGGTCTGGATGGCTTTCTGCACAGGAACAAAACACAAACAAGCAAACATTGATACATTAAAAGTTGCTCTCTTCACTTCATAAAGGGTTAGTTCACCCAAAAATGTTCACCATCATATTCTTTGGTTATTTTTGGTGTTTTTTGGCGCAAAAAAAAGTATTCTCGTAGCTTCATAAAATTACAGTTGAACCACTGATGTCTCTTGGACCATTTTGTCGATGTTCTTGGTACCTTTCTGGACCTTACACGTGGTAGGACCCTTGCTGTCTATGGAGGGTCAGAGAGACTCTCGGATTTCATAAAAAATATCTTAAGTTGTGTTCCGCAGATTAAAAAAAAGGTTTTACAGGTTTGGAACGACATGAGGGTGAGTAATTGATGATAGAATTTTCATTTTTGGGTGGACTAACCCTTTAAGTGGGAATTTGGTAGAATGACAAATATTACATTTATTCATTTAGCGGACTGTTTTATCCAAAGCGACTTACAATTGAGGAATACAACAAGTGATTTATCATAGAGAGGCAAATAAACATAGGAAGTGCTCGTAATTCAGACATTGTTCAGATTAGTAAAAGCTAGACCGGGAGGGATTACAGAAAGTGAAAGCAAAGGTTTTTTTACTCTTCTAGGGTGTATTAATCTCATCATAGACTGCTTCCGCAAGGTTCTTGTCCAGTATACTTATTTAATACAACATTAATCAGCAATTGCCTACTGTGGCCATTTTAAGTACATACTATTTATTTAACACAATATCTGTCGGCAACTAAGGTCCTGCAGGGCAGTTCTCATCTGAGCTCATGTTTGGAACTAAAGCTCTCAGAGAAACTGTGTAATGACATGATAAATTGGTCCTCAATCCCCCTGTACAAGACCTGACCTAGTTCAAGACCAAGAATCTCTCTAACTCTCTCAGCCCAATGTACAACAATCTTTATTTACCAGGCCTATAGGATTAGCAGGACATTTGCGGATTAATGCACAGGATGGGAGACCATCACGGTAGTTTGTTAGGAATGTCATGGCTTCATTAGCAGGAGGATACAGCTATATGTGCATATATATGCATGTAAATGGCTTACTTCATCCTGCAGAGCAAAGGTGATCTGGGTCGAGCCCCCTCCTAAATCCAGCATGCCTACTGTAGCAGTCTCAGTACCATGAAGAACACCTATGAGAGGTAGAGAGGTTTTTTACAGCACTTTAACTAATAATACTAAGATCAAACCAAACATTGTCAAGCAACAGTAAAAAAACAAACCAAACAAAACAAAAATGGCATGTAGGCAGGGAAATAAATTTGTGTCCAGATTAATCGGTTGTTCTTTTGTTCTGTTGCTGATGTCAGGAAATATTACGTGACTACTAAAATTTGCTTACCTAATAAAAAGTTGATGGTAATCCATGCTGACATGCCTGTGTAAATACAAATGTGCATTTTAGAACAAGAATTCTGCATAACACCATTGACCATATAAAGTCAAATTTTCCTTGAACCTTTTAGATAAAAGATTTTAATGTACTATAAAAAAATACTAGTTTCATGGTACAAAATGTCATCCCAGCCCAAAAAGAACATCTACTGAAGCTAAGCTTAAAAAAATAAATATTGTTTTGAACATGTGAAATGTTGTCATATTGGTCAAAATGTCCCAACCTCAGGAACTAGCAGCAGACATTTTTTATTTATCAAGATGAAATAAGTCTGACTGTAAGAGTTTGTGTAGCACATTTCAGCACACATCTTTGAGACTCCACTTTGCAAGAGGTTATCATTAAAGGATGGGGAAAATTTTCATAAATATCCTGAAGGCACAGCAGCTTAAAAAAAAACAGACTTTAATTTTAAGGGCCAGAAACCAACAGTATGGCCAACTTTATCAGTGTGCATTTAGGTATAAAAAAAAACAAGAAAAAGATCATCATATGACACCTTTAAAGTATAACAACTCAAAGCTACTCTACCATTCCAAAGTTTGGGGAAGGTAGGATTTTTTAAATGTTTTTGAAAGAGCCTCTTATGCTCGCCTAGGGTGCATTTTATTTGAAAACAGTAAAATGCTCATGAAAAACAGTAAAAAGTCAATTTATTTGAAAACAGTGTCACATGATCCTTCAGAAATCATGCTGATTTGCTGCTAAAGAAACATTTCTTTTTATTAGCAATGCTGAAAACATTTGTGCTGCCAAATATTTTAGTGGAAACCATGATACATATTTTTCAGTATTCTTAGATGGATAAAAGCATATATTTCTTTCATAACATTATAAATGTCTTCGCTGTCACTTTTGATTAACACAAAAGCATTCTCACTGAATAAAAGTATTAATTTCTTTAAAAAAAAGAAATCTGACCAGAATGTCTGAACCATAGTGTACAACATATGCTGGTGAATTTAAAGAGTTTAGCATTAACATAAAGTTAAGGTCCAGCTAGATCGCAAAGACTCTCTGAGTGAGTGCATCATCGGATCTTTATGCTAAAACTCTATGTTTGTTTTGAATGCAGGTTGCATCTTAAAGTAAGGGGCTTTAGCCCTCACTTAGTGTCTATAAACTCCATCCCTGCCGTCTCCCTCACACATACCACTTACGCACAGCATTAACAATAAATCTGTATGATTTGCTGTGATGGACTAATCTGGTTGGGTAAGCTTGTGCGTTCAGGAGAGTTCAGACTCGCACTGATAATGAGACTCAGATTATCCGGTTATGGGACCTGCGGAGTTTAAGTATTAATTTTACAACAAAATCTCAAATATGATTTGCTACCCATTAAGCAAAAAGAACTTGTATATCAACAAAAAAGTAGTATCAACTTGGCTTTTGCTAAACACTAGAATTGACTGCATAGCAAATTAATGGGTGCTAATCTGTTTGCTGAGATTATAGTGCACACGGGACATTATCCCCTGGGCTCATTATTACTTGTGTGAACTATTTTAAAGGATTGGATTAAAGTCCCATATACGCATTATCCATCGTTAATATACACACAGCTCAAGCTATTACTGAAGAAAATTTCAATTTACAACTTTTATCTTTCAGGCAGGAGTGCAAATGCTTGACCGCAGTGACCAGAGGCTTTTGACGAGCTAGAGATGTACAGTAACATCTGCAAAACACTGCAACATTACAATCATTTGTTTGAATAGAAACTGTAAACTACCCCTACTTTTCCTTTTTTTTTTTTTTTACCATCTTTAGTAACAATGGTATTTTGGTGGGAAATATATTTACTGCAGTGTTATTTCAGTGTTATTCATACAAAAGTATTTAATAACATTTTGAATTAGCTTTTGTTTTCAATTTAAGTTTAGTTATTTTGTTATGTACTTTTGTCTTTTTTGGGGCCGATATATTAATGTTACAAACATATATTATTAAGGTCTTTATTTTTTAATCTTTATTATTTAAGTCTTTATTTTCAAATTAGACTTAAAATGAAAGTGCTACTACTATTCTGAAAAATATTTTAATATTAATTATTCAAATACTCTGTCAAAATACAGTAATCAAAAGCATTGTATTGTTAAATGGAATACATGCTTAAAAAGTGACTGTGGAAATTCAATCAGGGTAGACACAGTAGGTTACGCAATGCTGAAAAGTTGCAGTACAATCTATTACAATTTCAAAATAAGTGCTCTTTTTATTACGAACCTGACATTATTAACTTACAGTATGGCAAAGAAGTAATTGATATAAGTACCTTCATCTGTGCCATCCATGATTGACACACTGTCTGGTCTAAACAGGAACAAGGATTCGCTAAACACCTCCCTCACCTGCAGAAAAGAGATTTTGGATTTAACATGGGCATAGCATGACATGTTACAGATACTGAAAACTGTGACATAATTAGGAAATACTAAAAGGACAGGCTAAATAAGAAATGCCTGAAGGCATAGCTCTCTTCTCAATAACCTTTAACACACGTCTATAATCCTTACTGAATTTAAAAAAAATAAACAATAGATTTTACTGCACCCTTGAAAATTTACTTTTGCTTTGGAACTGTGCATCACAGCATTTCTAATGTTACTGTGTCATTTAAAACCTCCCAAAATTAAATTGTAGTATTAAAACTATATAGTGAATGTTCACTTGGCGACTGATGGTTCTCTGACCTTGTCCAGCAGGATCGTGGCCTTTTCACCAGGCAGCAATCTGAGCCCTGCTGTGGCTCTGAGCATGAGCGGGGAAGAACTCCATAATGTCTCAGGAACAGTGTCTTTAGCAACATTTAACAGTTCCAACAGTCCTTCCTTACTCTGTAAAACAACATTAATATAATCATTAAACTGCAGACAAAATGATACTATCACAACCCTGAGGAATTTGTGATGGGTTCACAATTATAAAACTTGAACACATTTTCCTGGTTACCTTTTCTGGGTCATCAGCGTATGCAGACAGTCCAGGTTTTATAGCTCTAAATGTCTCATGGGCTAATTTAGGAGCTTCTGTTAACACATAAAGATTTTAAAAACAAACTTTTGACACTTTTGTAGTGTTTATATAAAAAGACATTCATAAATGTACATTCCACATGGCTTGTATCATATCAACCTTTGCATAATAAACATAAACAAATGTTTCAGCCTCCATAAAATCCAACCATACTCTCCAGCATGACCGTTGACCCATGAGGCTTAGCTAGGATGTGAATGTGCATGTGTGTGCATGAGAGAGTGTGCCTAATAGCATAGACTACATGCTGTCCATTATAATATGACAATCTTAGGTTTAACAAAATAATTCTAAAGCAGCACTTAACTGATTTAGCTCTGAATTGGGATGCGATAACTAAGCCATTAGACGATCAGTGCTGTGCTAGGCAGTAAACCTAATATCTGTGGATAATGCCCACACAGTCAACATATACATGGTTTTTACTATAGTAATACTATGGTATTTGGCAGTCAGGTAATATAATAAATAATTAGGTGAGTAAGCATTACGGTATTTCTATGACAGCCACAAATGTCAAAATACGTTTTTGGCTACTACTAGTTTTCAAATACCTGTTTGTTTTATATTATATATATATATATAATATAAAACAAACAGGTATTTGAAATATATATATACCAGCCAATACAAAAATTAACCACCATAACCATAATTTCCTCCAAAATATCATAGCTATATTTATTGATACTACCATAAAAATCATCATCAGTTAATTTTTTCAGTGAGTTTTACCCTTTACCATTGACTTTAGTAACTATGTATTTTGGTGGAAAATATATTTAGTGCTATTTTATTATTATTTATAAACTATTATAGTATTTTTTGTGCCTTTGTTCTTTTTATTACTATTTTTTAACATTTCAATTTAGCTTTATTTTTATTTCAGTTTGGTAATTTTAGTTTTTCATCTAACATTGACATTTTATTTTAATTCAGCTTTGTATCAATTAACAAAAATATTTTTTGAAGTTTTAGTTAATAATAATAACACTGCTTGCTAGTTTGTTGTTATACATATTTAAAGTTACCGGACTACATTTACGGAAGAAAACTCTGTAGTCATTATTATGAAAAAGCTCTTGTTATGAGGAAAATTTGGCAGTGTTTCTCTAAGTGGACTGAAATGGACTAGTGGACTCGAATACCTACATACCATTTGGCTCAATCTGAAATTTGAAGATGTGAATCCGGGTTCCAGTGCTTCCAGCATCAAACATAATACCGTACTGGAAATTTTCACTGACCACCTGAGCTGAGGTCGACTGTTTATGGGTGTCCATCCTATACTGGGGCAGCTGGTCAGATGCTGGTGGTTTGGAGTCATCATAATGGCGTTTGACGTAGGTGAGGTAGACCACCAGGCAGCCCACAAACATAAAGACGAAAGCTAGCTTTGGGAACCTCATAATGGCAGCCAGAGGTTCATGATGTGGAGTCAATTTCCAAATGCAGCACCTCCAGAATAATAATAATAAAAGAGTTTTAATTTGCTATAAGACAAACAAGTATGAAATATCACTCACCCAGCTGACCTACAACTAACAAAGAATTACATGTAACGTTAGACATATTTATATACCTGTTATAACGCAATACATGAATAATTTAAATATAGGGCCTATAACAAATTCTACTTACATTCTGCCACAACTATGATATGTCAACTTCATCACACAATATGTAAATAACAGTTTTTTGTTTCGTAGATAACTGATTTTAATTAGTTCCTACTAGTACCTAGAAACACCTGAAAACAAACAGCTGCTACATAATATATTGCTTTATATGAAAAATACGGTTATTTTGTCAACATCGACAGTGACGAAAGTTCAATAGATATAGCTGCAGTTATACATTTAAGTGAATTATAGATTTGCCAATATTTATAATCAATATTTAACACATTAATTTTGTATCTGTCTGTGTTGACCCAGGTATTTGGGCGATATAAGCGGACACACACAAGAAAAGAAAATACTAGAGATGCCCCTAAGCAGATATGGTGAGCATAATAATACAAAATAACAACTTTATACTTCACTTTTACTTTATTAAAATGAAATGTTGTCTCATTTCTCAAGAATATTGTGAGTATCAATCTCAATATTATGAGTCAACAATGTAGTAAATATATTTGAGACCATTATACCTAGCTCTCTGTGGAAAGATCATACTCCTTCGAGTGCAAGTCGTATTTTCGGTGTCGATGAATACCCATGATGAGATTTTGACACGGTATTCCCTTTAAATGATTGTCAAAACTCTTCCTGTCTCGTTTTGATTACGTCTGTAACGTCCAGCGTGGAGATGACGTGGAGCGCATGTCACGTGTTCCAATGATACACATTGGAACTATTTTCGATAGACAGACTCATAATTGTAGTTTATGATGAATCTGCTTAAATGTTTTTGTTAGGTTGCTGTTTGTTTGTTTTTGTTGCTGTCATTCAGAAACATGGCTTTTCATGCCACTGCTGCCATCTTTTTGTATTCTATCTATTTGTTTTCTTTTATACAATTAACAAAAGCAAAAAAGGCCTCTAACACTAGCTTACTCTATTATTTTTCTATTCTGTTTTCTTTTTATTATATAATTTAAAAAAAACCTTGCTACGTGTGCGTTGTTAAGCTAACTGAGACTTGTTATAGCACTTGCATATCATTTGCTCTTTTGTTGATTTTGATTGCTTCCATTGTCCTCATTTGTAAGTCACTTTGGATAAAAGCATCTGCTAAATGACTAAATGTAAATGTTTGCCAAAAACTAACATGATTAATGCTATTGATTATTATTTTTTTACATTTAGATTGTAAGAAAAGATTGTAATTCGTTCACTGATACTTTTCCCCTTTATTATTCCCATTCGAGTCCCTTAGTTTTGGTTGAGAAAAGCAATTCACTAAAATGAAATCCCAAGGAAAGTAGCCTAATTGGCTCTGAATTGCTGTATCCAAAAATGTTCCACTCACATATAATGGTTTTGCTTATAATTTGAATCCGCTGATTCATTTTATTTGAGCAGATTTCATCTGAATCGAGTTAAGTAGACATTATGTGGCCCAAAAAAGCATTTGGTTACTTATTTCAGTGGATTAGAAAACAAAATATAAAAGCAGTGGCATTAGTCTGAATATGTCTTAGTTTTGAACAGTACACCTATTGTTTTATGATTTACAACCACACAATCTTCTGTTAAAGAAATGTTTTGAAAATAAATGTGTGCTTGTTATAAGAGCAACAGGTTCTGCACAAATGCTTTAAAGTTGCCATTTTCAGCCCATTTCCACTATTTAATGCTTCCCTCTTAAACCCTCCTGA
Source organism: Barbus barbus (assembly GCF_936440315.1). NCBI lineage: Eukaryota > Metazoa > Chordata > Actinopteri > Cypriniformes > Cyprinidae > Barbus > Barbus barbus. The sequence continues at coordinate 19,748,779 of NC_136758.1, forward strand.
GACCCAGAGAGCCAATTACAGTTTCATTGTGCTGGTTTCAATATGGCACCAGCTGGTCTCTCCACCATGGCCCTATGAGTTTTGTTAAAGTTTACCAGGCTGTGGCAGCTATACATGACCTGTGGCGCATCTCCATTCATTACCTTAATTAACCATCATTAGGCCTGCTATATGGGACAATCTGTGGTTCCCTCCTACACTTTCTCATGCAACATGTGACGCCCCAATCTGAGCGCGAATTTCAGCCAATGAGTGACCCATAATGAGGGGGATGGAGATGGTTTTGATGATATTCATTTGGCGCTTCCCATTGAGTGCGTCTGCGAGCACAGTGCGAGCTTGAAAGGACCATATGCTCTCATTTTACGTGCATGTATGTGTATGAGTGTATCTATATAGGACACAAGGTCCTACAGGGGTGAGGGGCAATGGCCCGCCTAATATAAGACCATTCTCACTTATCAAAAATCAGTGTGGGCGGACAGCTTTGAGGGGGAAGGGGACGATGGCCATCCCTCCAAACTGTTGCACTCTGACCGCCCCCCTCAAAGAGCAATGCATACATGACTTCCCCCATTATATCTTAAACAGTCATTACAGATGTAGCAGAAAGCACTGCAGCAGAAAGCACAACCACTCCTCCTTGTCCCGCTCAGCCCTGAATAAATGAGCTGATCTCTGTCTTTTCACTCACCAATAATGGGCTGAGCGGCAGTTTGCATACTGCACAGAGTTTCTAAAGAACTGAGAGAGAAAAAAGGAAAGGAAGATCAACAAAGAGTGGTGCATTGGTGATAAAAAATGACTTGTTAATTTTCACTTCCATAAACTGTACATTTAACAGTATTTTACTCTAATATTACATAAAATATAAGGTTACATCTATTACAGTTTCACATATTACAAGGCAACTTAAGCAATGAATAGGTTTTTACAGCATTTTTATAATCTTTCACAATTAAAATGATTTTTTTTTTACAGTGCATGTAAGCTCTTAATAGCTTTTAGCAATTTAATGTTTAATGGTCCCTTAATCTCCCCTTCACATTTTTAACAATGATGATTAAACCATTAGTTATGTGGTCTGCATAACCATTTAAAGCAAATTCATAGCAATTACATCACATTATTAAGAGCCACTCTATAGTAAGACCTCTAATCCAGTCACTTGGACTCAGTTGATGTAAAATGGGTGGAAATACACAGACAATCACTGATACATCACGAACACCCTGCCCTGATTTCCTTATATGTGCATGTTGCATATTTAAATAGCACATTTGCATATTTATTCTATGCAAACATATTTTTCTCTTAATTGAATGCCGTTCAAAACACGTACTTAATTCTGATATTTACACACAAGTCTTTTAAATGTATTTCTTGATTACAGATTGTTCTGTTTTGTAATAGCATAGATTACTTTTTTCAGGTCTAATGTAAACACAAGAAAAGAAGAAATCTAAGATCCTAGAATGAAACAATAATTTAACCTTTCTCTGTTAATCTGTGAACACAAGACCCCAGAGCATGCAAAATAACATTAGATCTACTGTTATTAGTTATTGTTCCTTATTATCAGAGTGTTTTTTTCTTTTCCAAGCAGCATTGCAGGAAATTCCCTGAAAATCCTATTGAACACACATTTTAATTTCATTTTTGTAGTTTAATCGTGTAGAAGGCAGCATAAATAATCCAATGGGATTAGGTCGTGTTTTCTTTTTTTTTTTGTCTTTTCAAATACTTTCATTTTGGCCTCTTAAGAAAGCATCTATCACTGTTGTAACAGAATGAGCAGAGACTATTTACGCAAAAGCAATTACAACCATTTATACTGTATCTGAACAGAAACAGGCCTGCTTGGTCACATTTAATCATACTGCATCTGCGTGGACTACATATATACAATAATTTGAGGATAAATTGAAGAAATTAGACATTTCTCGCTGTCCAGATGTTCTTGTAATCCAACTGAAGATTTAAGAGATGTAATAGGAGTCATCGATTGACAATAATTCTAATATACTTATTGTGAATTAAATCCTGCTCCAAATCTTTCCTAATAATCCCCTTTATACAGCATCACGTGTATTACATGTATGTGAAAGAGTGTACGTAAAGAGAGCGGCGGAAAATCACATGGTGTAACCTGTCTTTCAGCCTGTCTTTCGGAGTAAGGCAAACTATTAGATGTATTTAAAAAAGCTGAGAGATTTTTAACTAGAACCCATTCTGAAAGCATTTCAAAGGTTTTAGCCACCATTACTTACATAAAAAGGCTATGTAATTTTATATGAGATCATTCGAGCTCCTTTATGAACTAAGAGTCAAATAATTCTAGCAACATTCAAAAATCATGTTCATTGCAACATAATAATGCATCACAGAATAATAAGGTGAACTAATTAATTGTTCATGAATATTGAAAAACACATTTATCCTTAGTTTTCTTGCGGTTCAAAAATTCAATATTTCAAGGTACATGAACTTCCGAAAGTGTTGCTGAAAGCTGTATGTTGGTAAAACTTCAAAAAAGTAGACTTAGATTATTTTCTTGATCACAGAGCTATTTTGGAAGTGTAACATTATATGGTTTTTGAGAAAGAAAAAAAAAGATCCTTTTATCCTTAGTGAAGGTAACAGCCCTGAAATTTCCCATAATGCTCTGCTGCACGTTAAAACCTCATCCAGACTCTCATTTGTTATGGATGGCATTAGCCTGTTCAAATCCAATTCTCATCCACCAACATACTACCTTTTATAGATGGAATATAAAAGGATAAAGGAGCTAATGCCTTTTTTGATTCATTATATAATATTTTTCTGAGAGCAGACAAGGGAAATTATAATAATAATAATGGAATAATTTAAATAAATTTACTTTAGTTAATGTGCTCTGCGTGGGCTGGCTAATCTGAAGGAAATGTTCAGTAAATCACAAAAACAGGGAGAATCCCAACTAAAAGCAAATCCTCTTTGACTCCCTCGCCACCAATCACTTTAGTTCATTTGGACAAGACTAGCAAAAATAAATAAATAAGTCAAATAAAATAATGCACATCATCTATCCTATACTACCAAAAAGCCTGTGCGCAGAGTTTAGCATGTGATAACACTGAGGAAACCCACATGAAGAACAGACTGAATAAAGTGACCTCTAACCTCTGCACATTATACGCAATAGATCTTATAATTCAGCTCACACTAACCAACCAATAACTAGGATCAAACAATAACAGTATTCCTATGCAACTGAGTTTAATTTATGATTAAATATGAATTTGATAAATTGCAATAAATCAGAAATTAATTTATCATGTGTTTGCCATAATGAATCAATATTTTACACACCCAGTTTGTTAAACCCTTCCGCAATTAAAAATTATGGTAATATCCCTCATTTCTTTTGAGTCAGCATGTATAAACTGCACATACTGTATAGGCACTTTAATAGCAATTCTAATTTTTGGATTTTATAAATGTAGCTGCTAAAATTTCATGGTTTTATTTATTTTTAAACTTTTAAATAGCAGTGCATCAGTGCATAACACTCATTTCAGGTATTTATAAAACAGATCCAATGGACTGTCCACTTTAACATCTCTGCTTCACAACAAGAAAGAAAAGAATGTTTTGGTATTAGCAAGAGATTTGATGGTATGTCCTCACTTGAACATCTCCTTTCAATGTCATGCTTTACAACAAGAAAAACACAATGCTTTGGTATTAGCAATAAAAAATTATGAGGATTAGCTGTTCTTTGTTCCAAAATGAAAGGACAGTCAGTGATAAAGGGGATGATTACTGTCACTGTGTAAAATCCCCTTAGCATGCATCAGGAAGCCAGCCGGCGGAGCAAAGATCAGCGCTAAAGCAGCAATCATATGATCTCAACTTTAATCAGAAGTATCCCACATGGAAAGAACCTATATGAGGATATATGCACATATATGAAACCTATATGCAGTATATATGCACATATATGATAACATATATGCTGCATATATGCGTATATATGCCACATATAGGCAAAATTGAGGTGCATATATGTGCATATAAAGGCCATATAGGTCTCCTGTATTGCTTCTTTATATCCACATATAAGCCCTATATGTACATGTAAATGTAAATTTCGACATTTTGGGCTTTTATTTATGTTGTCTAGCAGCTATGGATTTTAATAATTTTACTAATATATAGGTAAACATATAGGTGCATATATGCACACATATATATACATGCATATATGTACATATATTATAGGAAAACGGCCAATTTTATATATGTCACATATATTAAAAACATATATCAAAACCTACATTAAAACATATATGTTTATATAGGTTATTTCCGTGTGGGATAACAAAAACATATTTCTGCTTTATCATTGTAAAGAGTCCTTAACTGTGTTACAGCGCTTATTCAATATTAAAAAGCGACAGAAGAGGAGCTTTTACTGGCAAAGCTGTTCCAATCAGATTTGAGAGAAATAGCATTCAGAGCTTGTTAAAGACATTGTACAGTTCAGCTGACATTTACAGCAGTGGAACAAGAGCTCTGGAGGCAATTTTTTGCTAATTTTTCCCAAATCTTGTGAAATAAATTTAACTGCCATTCAAATAATAAATTATATCAAGCAGCTCAAGTAGTAGGCCTATACTCAAGCCCTAAATCTTACAGCCTTCTCCCAAAGTCTTCATTCTTTTGTTCAGCTGGCTTTGCCACCCTGTTGTCATTAACCCTGATTGAGCTCCGAACAGGAATTGTTTAATATCCGGATAACCTGGTCATTTCATTGTTTTGTCCTAACAGGGCATTATTACAGTAATGAGAGCGAAATCAAATCACTTAATGCATTATGTTGTGGGACAGGCTCTCAGCAAACCTGCCAAATCACTCTTCACATTTGTTTTTAATTTAAGCAATCCAGTAGAAGACTCATTAGTGGGTGAGAAGATTAACTCAGATGTCTGCCTCCTGATGTCTTTCCTTTGACAATTTAATCTGTGTTAACTTGGATTTAATTTGGAAAACCATGATAGAATCGGCTGAAGCACAGACCTTTAGTCTAGCAAATGATAATGCTTGTTATATGCTTAACTGTACAAAAATATCAAAACATAATTTCCATAGTGACTTTAGAATTCAGATTCAAGCATTCTTTTGAACAAAATGGACATACATTATCACTGGTGCATTCCTGTACTTTAAATTATTAGAGCAAGATACAAGCACACATTTCAAGAAAAATGTTTCACAAAAGTAAGTTATTATTAATGCATAGATATTAATACAATGCAATACTTAATGGAACTATTGTATAGCCTTCAAAAGTTTGGAGTCTGTAAGATATTTTTATGTTTTTGAAAGAAAAGTCTCTTATGTTCACCAAGTATGCATTTTTTTTAATCATAAATAAAACTTCTATATAAATATACCTTAAAATCGAATTTAATAATTTAAAATGTGATGATCAATTTATCAGCAGTTTGAAGTCTTCAGAAATCATATTTATATGATTTGGTCCTCAAGAAACATTTGTTATTATCAGTTTTGAAAACAGTTGTGCTGCTTAATATTTTTGTGGAAACTGTGAAACATTTTTCTTAGTATTCTTTGATGAACAGAAAGTTTGATTGATTAACAGCATTTTTAGTTACAATGTTACTTTCACTTATGATCAATTTAATGCAACCTACCTAAAAAAAAAAAAAAACTTTTAATAGTGTCTCAAAAGTCACTATACCCAGAATAGTGAGTATTTCAGTTTCTCCTGTTTTGAAATCATATCTTCCAAGGCCCATGTCATATTAGCAAAATTATAATCACAACAGAATGTCCTTCAAGAAAAAAAAACCTCATAAATTGCCTGATCACCATCTCTCTATCCTGGCAGCTGCAGAGGACGCCGGCTGCCTGTCATCGAGCATATGTGCAAAATTAGCCACAGAGTGCCTGTCTTACCCCAGGGAGGGAGACAGACGGGTCATATCTGCATGCCCCACTGCACCCTCATGCCAACCACTACAGACATGCAGACTGCACCAGTGCCACAACTAGTGCTGCCTCACTGGAAACATGAAGAGGAACCAGATTTATTCTCCAAACAGTCTTCTGATTTTTCTTAACTTAATATTTTGAGCTGTTGAAAAATGGCGCGTTGACGCGATTATTTCTAAAAGTTTTGCCCGTAGCCTATTTTTTTTGCTTTCAACGCGATTAACATGATTTACATGAAATTAATTTTATTCTGCTTCATGTAAACGCTGGTTAGAGGAACTCTATAAATGTTTCTGGGTTCATAATGTTCACTGTAGTGACATATAAACATAACACACCACAAATAAACAACTGATTTCGGTCAGTGATTGCGTTACGGAAGGACATCTTAACGGTAAAAACAGCCTACTTTGCAATTTTTAAGAGGCGAATAAAATTCCACACAGAAGCACATTATTTACGATTAACTCTGAGAATCGTGATTAATTTTTAAAGTTATTTTTTTGGGCTTCTATGCCTTTTTTTATTTGGATAGGATAGTAGAGTGACGACAGGAAAGAGAGAGGAGCAGGATCGGGAATCGAACTCGGGTCGCCGTAGTTGCGCTGTATGTTGATGCACTAACATGCATGTAAACAGAAAAACATCTTATTATCTTAAAACACGTAAAACTGCACAGACACACACACAGAGAGAGACAGACAGGCTATAGCTATAATCAGATTTTATTTTTTAATTTTCAGTAATCATTTCCAGTGATGAAGACCCCACTGGGTATTGAGCATTATTTCCTAATTGTCATGTTTTCCGCCAGTTTAATAAATTATTATTTTCTGCAGAGTTTATTTGACCTTAATTTTGCTTTAATTTAACCTTTGTTTATATGTGACCACACAAGTTTAAACCCTTATAATACAAATTAGTTTAAAAAATACAAATAATGAAATAAATAAATGTAGTTTGAAGTGTAAAGAATAAGCAGTGTCTTAAGTTTCACTTAAAGTTGTGTTTGTTTACCACATACTGAACTTTTGATCTCAAATGAGAGGACGGGATAGTTCATTTGTCATCTATTGTGAATCAATGTTTGCATTTAAAAAAAAAACGATTTTCTTCTTATTTTCCTTTTCCTCCTTTTTTTTCAATCTGTTCTTAGCCTCATTTGGCCTAATCCTGCAGCTGCAGAGGGTGGGGTGGCTGCGGCGGTGAGTGGATGGTGGTTGGTGGTAAAGCAGGGTGAGAGGGACTCAGAGGACCATGGGGACAGGCGCTCTCCCGTGTTTATGGTGGATTACGGGTAATGGCACTTAGCTGAGAAAATGAGCTGAATGTATAGTATGCCCTCATGGGTTGTGGTTGGTTTAAATGCAAGAATTCACTTGCAACTCACCTATTTCTTTTTCTTTTTTTAAATAAAAATGGTTAGATGTTAGTTTAATGCCATATTTACTATTCAGATATTATTTATTTTAAAACCGTCATCACTCCAAGCCTCTTCCTTTTATATTCATTGTTAATTTCCATATGACATATCCATTGTTTTTCATATATTTGTTCTTAAAAGGCACTTTAAGTGAATTTTGAATCTCTAGAATCTTAATCCAAAGGCAATAGTATAGTTATCTTGTCATTCTTGAGGAAAAGATGCTTTTATATCTTTTTAATATAGTCTTTAGGGCTTACAGTATATGAGAATGAGGCGGATGGGATGGCCTTGGGGAAAGGGAAGCCTGTGCACTCATGGAGCTCCACTTCTGCATCCCTGTGACAGATTGGAGCCAGATTGGGAGATGTTCTGACTAGGGCTAGGAACTTGCAAGGCTGTCCCACTCCTCAAGGTTAGTTATTGAATGCTAGCACATGACATCTGCCACTCAGCATCAAACGCCACAGGGCTTAGGACACTTCATCAAGCGCCATGTTTCCCTAATTAATGGAGTTCATGTCTTTTTTTTTTAATTCCCTAAGATTTCTTGTATCTTGTAAGTTATTGTAACCCTCAGAGAGGTGATTTTATATAGTTATTTAGAAAAAAATATTATATTTATATATATATATATATATATATATATATATATATAAAAATGTGAAAATATATTTGTTACATGAGAATGAAATACTTACATTGTGACCTAACAGTTAAAGGCAGTTTTCTTTCTGCCATTAATGTGGTGGATGTTCAACTAGAATATTGAACTATAATCATCATTGTGAGAGTTGGTAATCCATGTGCAAGATTGCTCTTTCTTTCCCCTCCACCCAGATTTGAACCATATGCCTCATAACATATGTGATTATTTTTAAGATGGACATAAAAAAGGACAATAGTCTCTCCACTTTTAATAATCCCTTTGTCCGATTTAATATCGCAACTATTATTCAAATCAAAGGCAGATTTTGTTTTCATTGTTCTTTTATAATACTCTTATGATTTCTCCCTATCACTTTCAGAAAAGTCCTCTGCCAGTTAAAGCTAAACCCCTCCTATCCTTCCATTGAGGACAGGGGGTGCGTTTGGTCGAATTAAGTTCAGCGTTTCCAAATTTCTAATATGGCGAAAGTGTACACGTGTTATTTCAATCTACATCTGTTTAGTTCATCTGATCTTGTGTTACAAAATTTAAAGCCACCAAAACTCTGTTAACTTCCAGTTTGTGCCTCTAAAATATGAGGTTACTCTGACCCATGAGAAGCCAACAGGATTTTTCATTTGAAAAATGCAGCTGGCTCCACTAAGGTCATGGGTTTGATTTCCAGGGAACATGTAATATATGTATAACTTTGCGTAAATACACTGTTCAGAGGGTAGAGTTCCATAAGGTTTTCAAAGTTTTTGAAAAGAAATGAATTTGATTAAAAAAAACTATAGTAAAACAAAAATATTATGAAATAGTATTTCAATGTAAAATAATTGTTTCCTCTTTTAATAATTTATTCCTGTGATGGCATTCTTTACTCCCGTCTTCGGTGTCGCATGATTCTTCAGAAATTATTCTAATATGCTGATCTGATGCTTAAGAAACATTTCTTATTATTACCAATTTTAAAAACAGTTGTGCTGCTTAATATTTTTATGGAAAGCATGATACATATTTTTTCAAGATTCTCTGATAAATAGAAAGTTCAAAATAACAGCACTTACTTGAAATATAAATCTTTTGTAATATTATAAATGTTTTTACTGACACATTTGGGCAATATAAACTTGCTGAATAAAAGATTTAATTTATTTAAACTTTTATTAAAAAATCTTACTGACCCCAAACTTTTGAACAATAGTGTATGAATGAAATAAAGAGGTAAGGATAAGTAAGGAATAATGTGAAGTCAGTGAAAACAAAAGTAATATTGATTTGAATTTATATAATTTTCCTATGTGACACAAGAACACAGAAATCAGTTGGGTCATTAATTAATTATAGTTTAGTGGTCATTATATGAAAATATCCAGCTGCAGAATTCCACAATTGAACAATCAGAATCAAGCATTCCCGAGCGTATATTGCCTCATTTAGGTAAAGTGTGCATTGTCTCTTTTTCTCCATGGCATTTCACAGTGACAGTTGGTTGTCTGGACAGACAATGTGTCACTGATCACGACCTCATAATGAGGCCTTATCTTTTAATTGACCTGATTCCTTCTAATTAGCACACTTTAAGGAAGTGGGGAGAAAAAAAAGAGAAAGAGAGAGAGAGCAAGACAGGAGTGACGGGGAAAGGGAAGGAGTGGGAGAAAGAAAAGAGAGTGATCACTGTCTAATAGGTTAAGTGAGTCAGACAGGCCTGTGAATGCGTGTGAATAGTGTCTTTGTTAGCTAAGCTAACTGAACAAGACACACAAAGGTCATTAGTGGACACTTACTCATTACACAAACCTAGCGCTCAACTGGTGGTTAGGGGCATTGTACTTCCCACTGTTAACCTTTATCTTTTCACTTCCGTTGCATTTCCTCCCCTAATAGTTTTTTTTTTAGTCTGAAATTATGAGTCAAGGGTCTAGTAACTAGTAACCAGAGAGTGTAACTATGGCAGTGATTTAATTAAACTACATTTATTTTTATCTTTTCCAAAAATAAGATACATTTTTGTGTGTGTAGCTTTACAGTCAATCATCTGATAGCTATATGTATTCACTATCATTTCAGTTTTTTTCAAATTTTTGGGGTCAGTAAGATTTGTTAAGAAAATTTAAACTTTGTCAGCATGCATTAAATTGATCAAAAGTGACAATATAGACATTTATAATGTTACAAAAGACTTCCATTTCAAATAAATGCCTATTCACGGGAAAATCCTGAAAAAAGCACAGTTTCCACAAAAAAATATTAAATAGCACAACAAGAAATGTTTCTTGAGCACCAAATCAGCATATTAGAATAATTTCTGAAGGATCATGTGACATTGAAGACTAGGGTAATGACTGCTGAAAAGTCAACTTTGCCGTCATAGTAATAAATGACAATTTAAATGTATTAAAATAGAAAGCACTTATTTTAAACTGCAATAATATTTCACAATACTGTTTTACTGTATTTGATTGAATAAATGCATGTTTGCTGAGCATAAGAGCTGTCAAAAACGTTTAAAAATCTTTCTGACCCCAGACATTTGAACGGTATAGCCTCCGTGTTGTTATGCCCTTTTTGTTAGTAGCTTGTAGCTAATAACTCTTCAAAAAGGTGGTTTAATTTTAATTGCACATTTTTCGATTATGATTAGCTTGTACCTTGACAAGCTAAAGTAAGTTGCTTTCCCAATACAGGCAGTAAAATACAGACATATGTCAAAACCGCTATTTCAGCTATTATTTGGTTGATATGATTATTTGCAGAAAGAAACTTTCCAGTATTGAATATGTGCATTAATTATATCAGGGTCACAAAGCTTTGCTGATCATGTGTGACCCAAGCTGTGCAGTTTTAGTGAAAGTGTTGAAGATGGGACCCTTGATGGACCAGAGGATTAAGATCAAAACTAATTCCTTGTTTAACCTGTGAGTCTGACCTATGATATTTCATATTGCAATATAAAAAAATAAACATAAGTAAATTTTTTATATAATGATAATAGCATACATTTAAAAGTAGATATTTAAAATGTTTTTTTGTAAATATGAAAAAAAAAATTGTCCATGCAATGAAGTGTTCCAGTGTTGATAGGACCCAAGCTTCTTTAAAATTTCTTCTTTTGTGTCCCACAGAAAAATGGCAGTCATACAGGTTTGGAATGACATGAGGGTATTTAAATGATGACTGAATTATCTTGAACTATCCCTTTAAATTTCAAAACTAGCATCTTACCAGAATCTAGATTTGTTCGGATGGCACGTGGCTTATTTGCATATAAACACATACATAATTAAAAAGGACAGCTAATAGAGGTTTAACAATATTTACAAAATGCCTCTGACCCTGCGCATCCCCTAGTAATCTTTAATCCTAAACTGTTACACATAACGGCGAGTGCAGTTACACTGTTTACGCTTTTGGCAGATTTGTAACGTGTCTTGCGCGCTGCGTGGCGTGGCCTCACTTCAGACGTGAGATTACCACAAGACTATAAAGCTCTAAGAAGACCAAAAAACCCCAGATTTACAGACATCAGAGATCATTAGTGGTCTTGACTAATTTACAAAACTTTAATCTCACGACTACCCATTGTTTACATCACTGAATTAGGTTAATCTACAAGGAGGGCTATTTGCATAAATGTGCATTTTTGAATAATTAGTGGGCCAGAGGCGGTGAATGGGGTGTGATTGGAGGGGGTGACGCGTGGCCAGACTATTGTTGCCCCCTTATCTAGCATAAACAATGGACCAGCTAAACAATTAAAAACAAACTCAGTTGGGTCTGGTGTTTATAGAGCATTGTTGAAGATGACCCAGGACATAATCACTGTCTGGATACAGAATTATAGCAATTACTGCTATCGTTTACAATGTGCCACGCAAACACTCAAGATTCAAATTATGAAACAGTTCCTTTCCCATCTGCCAAATTGCCTTGTCTTTAAACAATTAAAGCTTTTGTTTTTAAATTAAAGCTATTTTAATACATTTAATTCGAAATCATCTTGAATTGTCAACCCAATAATACAAATTCTGTCAAAATGTATCCACCCTCATGTTGTTCCAAACCCAAAAGGCTTTTTCCTGCTGTGGAACATAAAAGAAGATATTTTGACAAATATTTTCATTGAATTTTTGTTGGTAACCAAACAGTTTCTGCTCTCACTGATGTCCATTTTTTGTTTTGTCAATACAATGGAAGTCAATGGGAACCAAAATTTTGATTATCAATATTCTTCAAAATATCTTTTTGCTGAACAGAAGAGAGAAAGTCATACGGGTTTGGAACAACAAGAGTGTGAGTAAATGATGACAGAATTAAATTTTTTGGTGAACTATCCCATTTAGTTTAGTTTATTCACCCTCATGTTGTTTTAAAGCTGTATATATTTCTTTCTTCTGTGGAAGACATTTACATTACATTACATTTACATTGAATCATTTAGCAGACACTTTTATCCGAAGCAACTTACAAATGAGGACAATAGAAGCAAACAAAACCAACAAAAGAGCAACAACATGCAAGTGTTATGACAAGTCTTGGTTAGCCTGATGCAGTACACGTAGCAAGTGTTTTTTTTTTTTTTTTTTTTTTTTAAGAAAACGAGTAGATTGAACATAGAAAAAGAAACCTAGAGTTAAGAAAAGAGAGTTAAGAGAGTGAAGAAAAGCTAGCAGTTAGAGAATACATATGCAATTGATAGAGGGTCAAGTGTGTGTGTGTTTTTTTAAATAAAAAGAAGAGTTAGAGGGTCAAATAAAGATGGAAGAGATGTGTTTTTAGCGGATTCTTGAATATGGCTAAGGATTCAGCTGCTTGGATTGAGTTGGGCAGGTCATTCCACCAGGTGGGAACAGTTAATGAAAAAGTCTGTGAAAGTGATTTTGGGCCTCTTTGGGATGGCTCAATAATGTGTCGTTCACTTGCACAATGCAAGTTTCTAGAAGGCACATAGGTCTGAAGAACTGAATTTAGGTAAAGGGGTGCCAGAGGTAGTTTTGTAGGCAAACATTAAGTAGCATTTTGTAGGCAAACATTAAGCAGCTATTGGTAGCCAGTGCAAATTGATGAATAGAGGTGTGACGTGGATTCTTTTCGGCTCATTAAAGATTAATCTTGTATCGGCATTTTGGGTTACTTGTAGAGGTTTGATGGAATTTCCTGGAAGACCTGCCAAGAGAACATTGTAATAGTCAAGTCTGGACAGAACAAGAGCTTGAACAAGGAGTTGTTAAGCATGTTTCGAAAGAAAGGTGGTCTGAGGAATTCAGCTTATCATCAATCACAACTCCAAGGTTTCTGGCTGTTTTTGAAGGAATGTTGATGAGCCTAACTGGAAGGCGAAATTGTGATGAAGTGATGGGTTTGCTGAAACTACAAGCAGTTCTGTCTTAGCTTGGTTGAGTTGAAGGTGATGGTCCTTCATCCAGCAATTAATGTCTGTTAGACATGCTGAGATGCGAGCAGCTATCGTCGGATCATCAGGATGGAATGAGAGGTAGAGTTGAGCGTCATCAGCATAGCAGTGATATGAAAAGCCATGTTTCTGAAGGACAGAACCTAGTGATGCCATGTAGACAGAGAAGAGAAGTGGTCCAAGAACTGAGCCCTGAGGCACCCCAGTCGCTAGATGTTGGGATTTGGATACCTCACCTCTCCAAGATACCTTGAAGGACCTATCTGAGAGGTAAGACTCAAACCACTGGAGTGCGGTTCCTGAAATGCCCTTTCTCAATGGGGTTAACAGGAGGATCTGGTGGTTGACCGTATCAAAAGAAGCAGATAGATCCAGCAAGATAAGTAATGAAGACTTGGAAGCCGCTCTTGCAAGTCTTAGGGCTTCAACAACTGAAAGCAAGGCAGTTTCGGTCGAATGTCCACTTCAAAGACAAACGTTAAAAGACACTCAAAGGTCTAAGGTACCCTATTGGTAACACTTTAGGGACCAATTCTCAGTATTAACTATCTGCATATTACTAGAAAGTCGTGGCCTAATGGTTAGAGAGTCGGACTCGTAATCCAAAGGTTGCGGGTTCAAGTCTCGGGCCGGCAGGGATTGTAGGTGGGGGGAGTGAATGTCCAGCGCTCTCTCCACCCTCAAAACCACGACTGAGGTGCCCTTGAGCAAGGCTCCGAACCCCCAACTGCTCCCCGGGCACCGCAGCATAAATGGCTGCCCACTGCTCTGGGTGTGTGTTTACGGTGTGTGTGTGTTCACTTCTGTGTGTGTGCACGTTGGATGGGTTAAATGCAGAGCACGAATTCCGAGGTCACCATACTTGGCAGTATTTCACTTCATTTCATATTGGCTGTTTATTAAAGCACATATTAATGCCTTATTTTGCATGACCATATTTTAGATCCCCCAATCCTACCCCATAAACTTATCTAAACAGTTACCTCACTAATTATTAATAAGCAGCAAATGAGGAGTCTATTGAGGCAAAAGTTGTAGTTAGAATTGGTCCCCAAACTGAAGTGTGACCAAACTATTAATGAAACCCCTAAAGTCTGCAACATTTTCTAAAACATATTGCATTGCACTTTACTAATCCACGTTCTAGTATATCCAGCATGGAAGCACAAAAATCCATTTTTAGCAGCAGTTTAGCTTAATTTGGAGTGTCTTCCCAAGGGACAAATTCACATAATATAAGTGATTCATAGCTCTAACTGACTGGCCAATTTCTCTTTGCTTTTGAGTGTAACTGATCAGATGACCTCTGATATCCCTTCTGTGTCTGTGTGTGAATATATGAGTGTGTGTGTGCAGAAGGTTTTTAATTAACCCGGCTCTCTTAGTCCCAGGTGGGCTCTTCCATGCTTTTGTACTTATTCCCCAGAGAGGGAGAAAACCGCGTCCTAACGCCTCACACGCTCTCTGTAGCACACGTCCTCGCACAATGCATCTATTTGAGCGTGTGAGTGGGTGTGTGTTAGTTTTTTGCCTTTATTGCTCTCAGTGGTTGGTAACAGATTCTAAAGATGTTTGTCAGTATAAGAAACACATTTAATACTGATTAACAAGTCATAAGGTTTTCAGTACCATGATCTTAAAAATATAGTTTACCCAATAATTCAAATTTTGATTTTGTCATCATTTACTTGCCCTTGTGTTGTTCCAAACCTGCATGACTTTCTTTTTTTGCTAAAAATTTCTTTCCCCCCAATACAATTAAAGTCAATAGTGTTTAGTGTTGCTTAAAAGTCTTATTTTGTGTTCCAAAGGAGAAAAAAAGTCATACAGGTTTGAAACAACACGAGGGTGAGTAAATGATGACAGAATGCTCAATTTTGGCTCTTTAAGTAAACCTTTACAAATTTGTTTACTGTTATTAATTATATGTGAAAATTGATACTTTTTGAAAGAGTATATTCATTAGAGCATGTTTGAACCTTGCAGGGTTTTGTGGCTTTTTTCACCCAGAAAACTGGAAAACTGGAAACATCCAATGAAAATAAACATCAGGCACAGACGAGCAATTATTAGAGTGAATGTAAGGATAGTGAAGCAACAAAAGGCAAACCAGTTTCAAAATCAGAGAAAATGAATGACTAAATCTCATAGATTTGTGCATCGACAGATAAGCTGCTGCGGAGCTAAGAATGCAAAAACCTAATCTCAACATAAATTATTTACCACTCGAGGATGAATACTTTTCTGGTGTGATTACAATTCACGGCATTAATGTGGCATACGTTAAAAAAAAAATGATCATCAGCTTACAAAATATTACCCTGTCAAAACGCAAATCGTTGCCCTCAGTAAATTCTAAATTTTGTGCACAAATGCTGTTAAGCCTGTTCTCCTCTAATACAGCAAAATGATTATCTGGCTGGTCTCCCTTTGCATGTTTGAAAGCAGCCGAATGGACATCTGCATCGGTTTTTCATTATTATTATTATTATTATTATATAAAAGATTATATAGGGTTGGGATGAGGGCATTTCATTTTGCTTACAATTAATATACGCTTTATTTTGTCCTGGTTTGGGACAAATAGGATGCTGGGTTACAGCTTGTTTGTTTGTTGTTTCAGGATGAAGCTTATGTGCAGCTGACCTTGATGATGCAGCTTTCTTCTGACTGAATTTCTTAGACTACTAAGTGATCCTCGCAGAGTATTTGTGGGACATTAAACAAGTTGTAGAGGGATCATCCAGTGTTGTTGAAAAGCAATGAAGTCCAGAGTGATGGGAAGTCATTGCGCACTGATGATTGGTCAGATTGAGTTTAAGTAGCGTGTGTCATGTTCTTGATGATTACAAATCAGCTGGGATCTTAATAGACTGGGTGAAGCATCTGGAGATCTAAGGGCCCAGATGTTTGCACAACAAACACATAAAACCTTCGACCCTTGAGCACAGATACACACAGCTACCCAAGAATCGAGGATTTGGATTTAGATTTGAACATCTGCCCAATGTTGTAAAGTGACAAAAAGCATCCTTGACATTATTGGGTTTTTGAGAAATCTTGTTCCTCTAAAGCCATTCAAGAAACATTTGAAGGTCCTGTGGTCCTTATTCTGGTGTACACTGAAAAAAATGTAGGCTACTTACACATTGCTAATGCATTTCAAAAATAATTAAAAACCTGCAAAAACCACATTACTTTTTTTTTTATGTGCATATACCAAACATTTGTCCTTTTGTTTTTTTTACCTCATTTAACTTCTAAAATCTAATTTTTCCGCATCATATGAAATGTAAAATCTGTATGAAATCCAATTGCTTAATAGCAATTCTGCTGGCAGCTAGTTTCTTAGATGGGTGGGTGATGAGTGCGCGTGCGGGGCTGCTGCTATTCCCAGTGGCGGGATCCTGCTCAGAATTAGGGCACGTGGCATGTCTATTAGTCAAACAACCTCGGCCAGAGAAAATTAGAGCAAAGAGCGATTTTTTGATGTTACGCTCTTTAAGAGATTAATAATCTTGGCGGTGGAGAATCGGCTGGAAATCTTCTCTGGAAAATAATGAGTGGAGAAACATTTACTGATTAGTTTAATCCAGGATTATCCTATCTGAGGACACCATGAAACCCAGCCTTGTAATCTGGCCCTTAAAATAACATAATTTATTTCCTCGCTTTACCGCAAGTGCAGTTTAAGTGTGTTGTTCGCTTCAGTTACTTAGCGCCACGATTTCTATTGAATTTGTTTTATTTGTCTGTTTCCAATGAAATGCTGCCTAAAACAAAAGCAGGACCAAAAATCGACATTCAAGTTTTTTTTTGTTTACTGAAAGATGTTACTTAAATGGTTTCAGAATTATTTAACAGTAATTGATTTTATGGTTTATTTATTTGTTTTATTTATTTCTTATCTTTTTTGGCAGTTTACAAGGCTTTACTCAGTTTACATTGAGTATTACACTGCAACCTGTTGGCCAGTATAGGCTTATGAAGTTAGGCTATTAATCAAACTATAATTTACAGGCTAAATAAATAGGCTGCACAAAAAAAATAAAATAAATAATAATAATTAAGGGCTTGCGTTTAAAAGGAGAAAACAGATTCAGCAAAGAATGCAGTGTTTAACACGCAACACAATTTTTTGTACATTCCATAATGCAGTTATGTGAAATAATGTCTGCAAATAAATAAATAAGAACATTTTGAAATTTTGCTGATTGATTTAAGGAAGAATAAAATTAAATCACATTCATTCTTTAGGCCTATGTGTTCCTAATTAAACACAATACAAACAAAATATTGTCGTTACTTCTGCTGAAATGATGAAAATAATCATCATAATGATTATTATTATTGTTATTATTATCTATTATTATTGAGGAGAAGATGAAAAATAAAATAAACGTGATGGCCAAAAATGATTCTTCAGCGTGATCACTAATGATCTCTGTCCCTGCGTTTTCTCCTGTATGATCACATAGTTTTAGTTAAAGTTATTTTACATTAGGCTACAGTTACAGGAGGATTATAGCAGCTCTCTTAACTGCCAGTTAGAAAGCTGGAGGTCGTGGTGGAAACGGGCCCTAAAAGCAGATTTTAGAGTCGAGCTCTTTATATGACAGATTAATGTTGTAAACGAATTTAATGGACTTCATTTAATTATCTCGTGTAAGACGATTTCTCTAATTGCTTCTTTTTTTTTAAACAGACTGGCTGAGATGTTGCCCGTTTTTCCCCCAGGCCTCTACTGTACATCATGTCGACCTGACAGCATTATCGTAACTTGACCTCATTTTCCAAAATCTTTTACGCTCAAAGAGCTTCATTTTCCCTCATTGCTGACGTAATAATTCAATGGACTAAATAAAGCATGTAATTCCAGTATCTTCCATGCAATTTGGTGGAAGGTGGGAGTAGGCTACTGGATCTAACTAAGGAGACTCTCAAACACTGAAACTATGCATGAGGAGGCGTGTCAATCATGTTGCGAATCTTTCAAACAAATGCATTTTATTCATTGTTAAAAGTTGATTAGCTGTTGTCTTGTATAATTAAATTCAAGATCGAATACGTTATTCATTTAAATTTCTCAATGTTAAAACAACATTTAAGTTGAAATACAGCCAACTAAAACAGTCTAAATAAGTCATAATTGAGTAATAAGTTGATAGATGATACATTATGGTTTATATTTTTATTATAATAATTATAAGTCTTATATACATAGCTATAAAATAATTTATAAAAATGTAGACAATGTTATCATAAATATAATAGGCTAATCATAATTCTAGCCTACTAATACTACTACTACTACTACTACTACTAATAATAATAATAATAATAATAATAATAATAATTATTATTATTCACCAACCTAATCTCATGTTGCCGTTGTTGTTACTGTTGTTGTTTTACATAACGTTTTTAATGCGTTTTTTAAGTAAATAATTTCAAGGAAATTTTAAGGAAAAAAATTCTTAAAATAGCAAAGACGACAAATTGAGAATTTTTTTAATTATTATTATAATTTACTAGCAAACTAGGATATAGTCCAGGACAAGTTTGGCAAAAAAATAATTAGTTTAAAAAAAAATTAAATGAATATTTATGGTTATATTTACAGGAGAAATTACGTTTTTATTTTATTTGATTTTTTTTATTACAGAGAATGTATTTTCTGTCTCTGTCTGTTTTGGCTAATAATTATAGAACTAATTCAGACATTATTTAGAATTAGATTACGGCTATCGAATGATAAAGAAATATCAAGAAAGACTAAATAGTAGCTTAAGTCACAAACATTTTAAATCTTGACCTCGTTCTGGTTTCTCGTTAGTAATTAAATTAGCCTATATTCTCACTCCAAATGAAATATCGCGTATTAAACATTTTCAATAACTCACAACTCTTCGCGTTACAGTCTGCGCATATGAGTGAAATCTTCAATTTAAAGGGAAAAAAACTACTTAGGACCAATTCAGATAGGGGAGGAAAATCCTTATCGGATTAAAGGGAAAATTGGTGGCAATTAATCCTTTGTGATTGAAAAAGGGAAACGCCTCTTCGTGGTTGACATATCTGACGTTGAATCTGATTGGACAGTGCTGGATTGGACAGACGGATAAATGGTCCCGCCAGAGCGCGTAACTGTCCCACCAGCTCGACCTCCTCAGAGAGAAAGTGAATTAATAAACAAACTGCCACCATGACGGGAAGAGAAGAGGCTTTAGACGAAAAACCTAAGGTTAAATTGTATCCCTCATTCGGAATCGACAAATCACGTCTCAATGGATCTGGATTTAGGTCCAAAGGGTTTGCGATCACAGACCTGCTCGGTCTGGAGTCGGATCTCCAGCCGCATCAGTCCGGTTCTGGCGCAGGGGCCGTTGGAGAGGGGCAGAGCACGGCGCTCGGAGGATTTGCTTTCCCGGGAGGCTCTTTGCCGCTCGGCTTGGGTTTTCTCTGCAGTTTGGCGGCTCAACAACCCCCCGGGGCCCCGTGTTTTCTCCCGAGCCACATCCCGCTCCTGCAATCACGGACAGAGAGCCACTTCATGCAGAATCTGGAACAGCAACGGGAAGCCTATTCCGGTATGAATGACTTTATTTGATCACTGAATGAGCCGAAGAGCTGTTCCCAGAAGTTGGTGCTGAAACTGATCCTGAAATCGGCGTTTCTCTATTTGCAATGGAAACTTTTTAATTAACGGATAATATTAATAACGGATTATTTAATTTATTGATTTGATGGAATCAGAAATAGTCTAAAAAATATTATAGTATAAAAATAGCTTTAGATTCAGTCTTATTATATTTTGACTTGAATAAAACCTACTAACTAAAAGAACATTTATGTTACTTGAAAGAGTAAATTTTTAGTCACTTTCTATTATTTTATTTCTTACATATTTGTATTTATTAATTTGCATTGTGTTCCCTTGACCCAATTTATGTCAAGGATTTTTATTTTTATTAATTTTTTTTTTTTCATTACAGATGATGATTGTCTTTCCGGGGATCGCAATGATGGAAAAAACTCAGGGAACTCACAAAAGAGGAAGAAGCGGAGGCACAGGTACTGAAATTAAATGTTACGTTAAATGTTTAATCTTTAAGGATTTAGTGATTCGTTTTATCAACCGTGCATCTCGTTTTGATTTTCAGGACAGTTTTTACCTCGCATCAGCTCGAGGAGCTGGAGAAAGCCTTCCATGAAGCACACTATCCAGATGTTTATGCAAGAGAAATGCTGGCCATGAAGACAGAGCTACCAGAGGACAGAATACAGGTTGGATGATTTTCACAGTTTTTCCCTCTCTTTTTCTTTCTTGGTATTTCTCTCTTTCCAATAGCTAATGCCCAGGTTTGTTTTTGCCAGGTATGGTTTCAGAACCGCCGTGCTAAGTGGAGGAAAAGGGAGAAGTGCTGGGGCCGCAGCAGCGTCATGGCGGAATATGGGCTGTATGGTGCCATGGTCCGTCACTCCATTCCACTTCCAGAATCCATCATCAACTCGGCCAAGAATGGCATGATGGGCTCCTGCGCTCCCTGGCTTCTAGGTGAGCCAGCAGGTGGTTTTTCTATTTAGTACTTAAAGACTCAAATATGTATTTGATCACTTGAATACATAGCTGAGGTGTCTTGTGAATGTCTGTCTGGTGTTGCCCATATTTTACACTTAAATGTACACAAATTGGGCTGTTTTGTAATCCAGCTATAAATATTCAGCAGTTTAAGGTTATTTTTTAATCGCATCTGCATTTGATTATTTCAGGAATGCATAAAAAGTCTCTGGAAATTGCAAAAAAACCTCCCGGCACACCTGAATCAACACACTCTGATTCGTATTCGGAGGAACACAAGGTGAAAGACAGTGACACGACGTGGTCGAGTGGAGCCAATGGAGCAGACGACTCAGAAGACATGGCAATAGATTTGTCCAGCACTTCAAAACAAGAGAGTAAAAGCACTTTGAAAAGATCACCACCTCCAACAGAAGACAGCAGTGATTCTGAGACCGAGAGTTAAATGGACAATTTTAAAGACTACATACAGTATGAAGGACTATCGGTTTATACAGTATCTCACCTTTTGACAATGGTTTTGTTTGTCAGCTTTCCTGTGGATTTTTTGTAGTTGTTTATCAAATGTTTGAATACTAGAGGCTGTTTTATTCTGAATTATTTATCTTTCATGTGTAAAAATGATTCATGTAAAAAGTGTTAAATAATGTTTTATGTTATGTTCATGGGAATTATCCATAAATCTGATTTACAATAAGTTACCCTATTTTTCTTGAACGTTTTCTTTCTTTTTCTCTGTCAAAAAATCTGCAGGGTGACCACTTGTTCACCACTATTGTGAATGTCATAATATTTCCCTATTGTAATATGGTATGTGTCTGGGGAACAGAAAGTCTCCAGAAAGGATTCTAAAGCACTTTACCTACTGTGATGATGAATGTTTTGCATCGATCAATGTCATCAACAGAGCAATATAATACCAGCAAAAGCAAATCCACATCATGACAAAAAATAAAACATATTTTATGCTTTTGATTCCTGCCTTCTGTTTCTTTGTTTCAGCACACCAGATCTAAACATATGTCATCGAAAATTAACTTGACTTGTAACACAGAAGGAAGAAGTTTAAGGAACTGATTAATTTCATCACTGGTCCCAGTCTTCTTGCTGTCAAAGACATGAGAACAGTATACAGATGTCTTCCAGTATAGATACTGCTGACCTGTTAGATGATCTGTTAACACTTCTACCATCTGGAAAAAAAGTGTATTTAAGCCAAACAACAACAAGGTTAAGTAGTTTGTTTCCCAGAAACTGTCAAGACTACTCAACAGCCCAATCATCTTTAATTCATGTCAGCCAGCCCACATATTCTTATTCAAACTAGCTCAACAGAGGCTCTGCAGATATGCAACATTGCAAGAACATCACCTGGAGATCCACAAAATAATGTTCATTTTTTAAAATTCTATTCTAGACAGTTATTGTTTAGATCTCCATGTTTAAAGTCACATGGTCAAAGGAAACTGACAAACACAGGGTTTTGTTATATTAACAGGCTATTTTGTTTATCATTATAAAATCACTTCATTATCCAATTGTTTATTGCAAAGGCTTAACTCTAATATCATAACATAATCATCCTAATTCATATTCTATAATTTTACACAAATGTCTTTGTTTTAAAAGCAACCATTTACAATTCAGCAAATATGGAATAATCTATATAAACAGAAATAATTGTAAACAAACAGAAATGTATTATTATTATTAGCCTACATGTATTGGCATTATTATTACATTTAGGCCTATTAACATGCATTGGCATGTTATAAAAGTATCCACCTTATTTTGCAATGCGGAAATAAGTTATTTTCTATGAATGTGCGAGACTTCCGATTCAATATAGTCAAATAACTGGAAGACAAAGTAAAAAAATAAAAAAATAAAGAAAGAAAAAGGAAATGGTCTGCGCTACAAACACTTGATAACCGATGATAAATGTAAATAATATGATAATTAGATTTTGTATATATCTAGCCTATGTTTTTGTAAAGCTGAAATAATTGGAATTAGGCTACAAATGCCCGCACCTGGCTGCTACATTAAAAATAAGGTGGATACAATTTATATGAAATTTACTGTAATTTGGTAATGGGTAGGCTATATAAACAACTTGATAGTATATATTGTTTTTAAAGGTAATCTCAATAATATGACATTAGGAAAAGCAATTGTTTTGTTAGGGGTTTAAAGAGAATAATAGAAAAAAAACAGATTAGCAGAGGAGAGGGGCATGAAAACAGAGATTAAAAACACTTCAGCCTGAGACAAGCTCAGGACTATAGGAATTAAATTATTAAAATATTATCAATCACTGCTGATCCCAATAATCTTTCGTGCCAACTGCCCTTAACAAAATAACAATTATAGATGATGGGTCCTTTTTAAACTATTATGCCCAGGGTTAGTCAGAAAGATTATCCTGCCTACTGTTGAAAATGGCCATTAATGAAAAACAAAAATAACCTGATTTTAGGGCATACCAAAAAAAGAGTTACATAAACATCTGTAAGCACTGGGTGTGACTTATGACACTGTTATTTGTCTAACAGTTGCCCCCGTTACTTTTTGAATAATTTTGTAAGTGCAACATCTGATACACTGCTGAATGTCGCAATTGGCCAATCAGAGTCAAGTATTCCAGAAAGCCGCATAATAAATGTCTAACAACATCCACGTTTTAGCATACCAAGAGATCTACAGAAAACTAAATAATAATAAAAATTACATTTCAACATCTGTTCTGGGCTGAACCCCACACAATAGATTTTCTGATGCTTCGGAGCCAAGCACCAGTTGTAAAAATTAGCCATGTTTGTTGTACTTTCCGTTTGTGCACGTGTGTGCTGTGATGTTAATGATTATGATGAAGATCAAATATTATGTCCACTGCTAATTTGTAAGTAGCTTAGCGGTGCAGAGAGCTCCAAACATGCAGATGTGCATTTGGCACACAGCAGTCGTTTGGCAAGCCCTGTGGAATCACTGAACAAAGCTGATTTGGTTCAGAATTTTCCTGATGAAGCGAGACCAGTTGGCATTTTAATGCATAAGCAAAGCACAGGCTCTAACCATGTTGTAATTGTCGTGGTTTGGCTGCTAAACTTTCTCAGAACCATCTGTGAATAGCCTACTCACCTCAGCTGGTAAACAAATACACTAAATCTCTATAATAATATTGTTTTGTGTTTGCGATCATTGGGGTGACATATAATAACCTATATATAACTTACTGTACTTTTTTTTTTTTGGTGTCCTTAATCTGAAGGCAATAAAATCCACAATGTCTATAAAGATCTACTATGCAATAACAGGTGAGCATGTTTTGATCGTGTAGTGCTTCCATCTAGTGGCCATATGAAAGAAGGCTGTGCAAGCTGCAATAAATCAAATAAATCAGAGCTAAACCGTTTGCTTCATAATCTGAGAATGTGTGTGTAATATATAATGTAAAATGAAATTGTAAATTATATTATATAAAAAATAATATATAAACATAATACATGTAAAAACAATAATATATGATATATACTGTAATTACAAACAATATAAATCATATTAAATAATGTTTTTAAATAAATAATAAAAAACTGAAATTTGGCACTGAACCTATATAATATAATATAATATAATGAAAATATAACATTATATTATTATGAATAATTTAACACAAACAAAATGTTTAAAATGATCCTGACTCTTCCCTATACATGTGTGTATACAATTATAATATAAATATAATTTTAAAAATATGGAACAATTAGCCTATATGAATTTCAAGTATCTCATGAAAGTATCTCTGAACAGGCGTGATATGAAAGATATGGACACAAAACCACAAACAAGCAGATTATTTTCATCAAGTAAACATGTAACTCACACACCACAATGAAGTGGAGCCCACTGCAGATGATGCAGGCAGTAATTCTGTTTGATATGTTGTTTACTGGGATTAGCTCTAATTTGCGATTAGCACACAGAACATCTGCATCCTGCATCAAAAATGAATTACAGTAATCCCTCGCCTAAACACTCTGCCCTTCCAATCCCCTTCCCTTCCTGCTTAGTACATTTGGGGCTATATTTACAAGTACATTTACATTCATTCAGGTGCTTTTAATCACATCACTGGGTCTGTCCTGTGTTTGTCTATAACTCTTTGGTTTGACTCAGCTACCGAACCAGACATCAAGAGACTACACAAGACAGTCAGGACTGCTGAGAGGATTAGTGGTGCTCTCCGTGCCCAACCTCCCAGATCTGGTACGAGCACACTTCCTCTTCAAATTGTTGCCTTCTGGACGGCACTACAGAGCACTGAGCACCAAAACAGCCAGACTCAAGACCATTTTCCCCCAAGGCCATATCCCACCTGAACAACACATAACACACCTCAGTACTGTACATCTGTAAATAACTCATTAAAACTTGTCTGTAAATAGCACATACACACATTCACAATTCTGTCTATTGCTATTGATATGCTCACTGAATATAAACCGAACAGACCACTCAGATCATTAGGATTGAGTCAGTTAGAAATACCAAGGGTTCACACAAAACAAGGGGAGTCTGCTTTTAGCTATTATGCGGCCCGCAGTTGGAACCAGCTTCCAGAAGAGATCAGATGTGCTAAAACATTAGCCACATTTAAATCAAGACTCAAAACTCATCTGTTTAACTGTGCATTTGTTGAATGAGCACTGTGCTATGTCCGAACTGACTGCAATGAATTTTAAGTATAATCATTTTCTTTAAATTTATTTTAAATCAATTTCTATATCATTTTAAAATTCCTTGTTTTTATTATTTTTATTTCCATGTTTTTATTGATTTTTAATGTCTATTTCACTTTCTTTTATGTAAAGCACTTTGAATTACCACTGTGTATGAAATGTGCTATATAAATAAACTTGCCTTGCCTTGCCTATTGATTTTTTTTTTATTGTTAATTCTCTTTATTATTGGTGTTTTTATTACCTTAAATTATATGTATGCCTGCACTTTCTGTACAGGAAGCTCCCGACACCAAGACAAATTCCTTGTGTGTGTGAACACACTTGGCAATAAAGCTCTTTCTGATTCTAATTCTGATTCATAGTGTATCATTTATCATTCCATGGGAACATACACACACTTAGTGAAGGATTTTATACTTCTTATTAGTTGCCAGTACTTAAGTTTCCATGCAATGACCTTATTCCTTTAAGACAAGGACACTGTTTAGGTTTTCTGTTTAGAAGAGCCTGAAACCATTGAACATTTATTTTTTCTTGTCCAGTCGCATTGCAGTTCTGGCAAGATCTTTACAGCTGGCTAAATATTGATATTGATACTGATATTCTGTCACTAAATTTATTTCAGGTTTTGGTTTATACAGATGGTCTTTCTTTAACCCTCTATAGTAATAAACTATTAAATTCTACTTATTTCCTTGTTATTCTTAAAAAAAATACAATATATTGCAATATGGTAATTAAAAGGGCCGGCCTTAAGGTAGTCAATAATATGTTGTTTTTAAGTCAAATGACATTTAAATGTTCCTCCAAAACACTTTTTCCCACTGTCACCCTCACATGGAGGACACCTGTTGAAGTGCTCCAGAAATTGCTCTGTTAACCTCATTTCTGAACATCTCTTCTCAAGGGGGATTTTTTTGCATCATCTTTGGTTAGTAAATTATTTATTTTTATTCACAAATCAACATCGTCTAACATAGTTTTACTGTAAACTGAGAAAATATCAATGTTACCAAATAGCAACGCTGTACCACAGTGGAAGAAATGTACAACCCGAATTCTGGAAATGTTGTGACGTTTTTTAAATTTGAATAAAATGAAAACTAAAAGAATTTCAAATCACATGAGCCAATAATTTATTCACAATAGAACATAGAGAACATAACAAATGTTTAAACACTACAGCACTTCTGGACCATGTTCACATATGGCTTCCTTTTTGCATGATAGAGCTTTAGTCGGCATCTGCAGATGGCACAGCGGATTGTGTTTACCGACAGTGCTTTCTGGAAGTATTCCTGGGCCCATTTAGTAATGTCAATGACAGAATCATGCCGATGAGTGATGCAGTGTCGTCTAAGGGCCCAAAGACCACAGGCATCCAACAAAGGTCTTCGGCCTTGTCCCTTACGCACAGAGATTTCTCCAGGTTCTCTGAATCTTTTGATGATGTTATGTACTGTAGATGATGAGATTTGCAAAGCCTTTGCAATTTGATGTTGAGGAACATTGTTTTTAAAGTATTCCACAATCTTTTTACACAGTTTTTCACAGATTGGAGAGCCTCTCCCCATCTTTATTTCTGAGAGAGTCTGCCTCTCTAAGACATCCCTTTCATAGCTAATCATGTTACAGACCTGATGTAAATTAACTTGCTAGATGTTCTCCCAGCTGAATCTTTTCAAAATGTCTTGCTTTTTCAGCTCTTTGTTGCCCCCGTGCCAACTTATTTGAGACCTGTAGCAGGCATCAAATTTGCAATGAGCTCATTTTGTGGATAAAAGTGTAAAATGTCTCAGTTTAAACATTTATGTTCTTTATGTTCTGTTGTGAATAAAATATTGGCTCACGTGATTTGAAAGCCTTTTAGTTTTAATTCAAATAATAAAAAAAAACAAAAACAACATCCCAACATTTCCAGAATTTGGGTTCTATTACCCATTGGGAGTTTTTACAGATAGCAACATCAGTAATATTATTGCAGTTATTTAATTATTTAATTATTTGAAGTGTTTATTGTAGTATAGTTGTATTAATGTATCAATTAGAAAATTACTTATTCTTTTCAGAAAATGAATACAGCAGTATTTCACAGAAAGGGCAATAAGAAGAGTTGGCTCTTCCATGTGATGACAATGAGGATGAGTTGGCCTTCAGTGACTGTAAGGATGTGTGTGTGTGTGTGTGCATGTGTATATGAGTCTGTATGTGTGTGGAAGATTTTGATGGGATTTAAGATTGGATGCATCAATTTCTAAAAGAAATGTGCATTTCAATTGAAAAGAAAATCCTAATTTAATAGAAAAACTACCTTTTTTGGCCATTTTCCATTGTGGCACACTGTTGCCATATGGCAGTGGTTCTCAAACCTGTCCTGGAGTCCCTGCACATTTTGTATGTCTCCCTCATCTATCACACCTGATTCAACTCATCAGCTCATTAGTGGAGACTGCAAGACCTGAAGTGGGTGTGTCAGATATAGCGAGACATACAAAATGTGCAGTGCTGGGGGTACTTCATGGAGAGGTTTGAGAACCACTGCCATAGAGGGTTAAATTATAAAATTAAAAATAATTAAAAATAATGCAAAAATTACTTAAAATTTAAAAAACTTATCCAAAGATAAAAAAAAAAACCCTTGGTGAATTGTTTAAAACAATGTATGAGTCTCTTTCCCTTTAAGACTGTTATTTATGAGAAAAGTGTATATTTATTTCATATGCATATGAGTTTGTAAAATGATATTGTTCAACAAAAAAGAAGTGTCTAAGTGTAATCTCATTCAAAAAAAGTATTATCTAAATTATAAATTATTATTTAGTCATAGTAATCCTGAATAAAATCTAAATAATTCACATCATGAACCTCACAGAATGAACCGTCCCACACATTGCTTTATTTTGCTATTTGAGCACAGGTCCATGGCAGGTTACAAAGACTTTTATTTTGAAATAAACTACCCTCATGTCCGCCCTTACATTGTTGTTCCCTTCACATCCTCAGGCGGAGAAAAGAAGCGGAGATCTGATGGCTTTGAAAAGGATCCAGAAGGTAATATGTTTTATTTCTAAACCGAATAAATGTCTTGAAAGTAGAATAGCATTACGGCGATCCAAAAGATCTATAAATGACTGATACAGAGAGTCATCTCTCGGTTCACATTACTATATAAAGTCGGCAGGTTAGAAGAATTTATTTCTCGGCCAGATGAAAAGAGCTTGATGTCGAGAACAAAGCGGACTGAAGTCTTATAGCACATCAAAAATATTACATTATAATTGCTATAGGTATGCCATTGCATTGATTTAGATTGTCTACGAATGTTTTAGCAGCTGTAGTTAAAAAGGTTAACCTTGTTTAAACAGTAGGTTCTTTATAAATTATGTGAATGTCACAAGAACATTGATTATATAATGTATAGTGTGTGTGTGTGTGTGTGTGTGTGTGTGTGTGTGTGTGTGTGTGTTAAAAAAATCTTATCGTTAAGTAAAATAAGGCTGCAATGAAATTTAGTTATGAAATAAAAAACTTAATGTTGCCTAAATAAATAAATATTTAAACTAAATAAAAAAGTAAAACAAATATTTTAAAACAGCAACCAATAAAGATGACAAAAGCATGTAACAATGTTTACTGAACAGGTATAACTGGAACATTTAAAAATGAAAATGAATAAACAGTAAGGTATTAATAAATACTATTTTTATTACACATTCTTTATGACAAAACCTTGCTTTTATAAGTCACGGGTTTCAGCTCATAAATTTTGATAATATCAAGACTTTATATTGTGTTTTTGTCACTCTGAATTGTCAGCTCTGTTGTCAAGTCTGTTTTTGAAGCATAGAAATTTACATGTGCATTTATACGGTATCTGTAGGAGCTACAGGACTTGCAACGGGATCCACCCTCGCAGTGCTCCGCTGGACCACTCGGAGAAGACTGTAAGTGTGTCTGCTAACTGTGTATTTAATACTGGCCTTTAATATTTTGACAGGACATTCAGTTCAGTATATTCTATTTGCACTTTCAGTGTTTCACTGGCAGGCGACAATAATGGGTCCAGTAAGTACACATGAATAATTCCAGGTTCATTTTCTGAAATAAGTTATTGGCTCAGTAAAACAAAGGAATTGACTCCTGTCATACACAAATGCTCTCGTTTTATCTCCCCTAGAGTGATAGTCCATATCAGGGAGGGGTTTTCTTCCTCACAATCCATTTCCCGACTGATTATCCCTTTAAACCACCAAAGGTGAGTAGAGAATTACATCTGTTCTTACCTTTTCCATAAATTATTTGTTGTAGATATTTGACACTATGTTGCTGACAGGTTGCCTTCACAACAAAAATCTACCACCCAAATATCAACAGTAATGGAAGCATCTGTTTGGACATTCTGCGCTCCCAATGGTCACCCGCCCTCACGGTATCCAAAGGTTAGAGAGCACAAATATGGTCCTTTCATCATAAACATGAGCTTATCATTATGGCACATAAATTGACTTTATTTAATTCACTATGATAAATATTCATGTTACTTTTATAAAAGCCACTAAAATGATTCAGGTGTTTTCTATTGCTATTTTTTTTCAGTTTTATTATCCATATGCTCCCTCCTTTGTGACCCGAATCCAGATGACCCTTTAGTTCCAGATATTGCACACATCTACAAATCGGACAAAGATAAGTAAGTCACCTTATGTAAATGTTTTATTTGTAATATGGCTACATTTGTATGAATCTGTATGTTCCTCTTTCTTCTGTCTGGTTTAAACAAAGCTGCACTTC
The DNA here is from genome assembly GCF_936440315.1 of Barbus barbus. Taxonomy (NCBI): domain Eukaryota; kingdom Metazoa; phylum Chordata; class Actinopteri; order Cypriniformes; family Cyprinidae; genus Barbus; species Barbus barbus. The sequence goes on from NC_136758.1 coordinate 19,779,382, forward strand.
CATATATTTTGCACATTTTCTTCTTCTATTACTATCAAGCAATATGCAAAGTGTTTGAGTACCAAATGACTCTGAATGCTTCATCAAGAGTGCTATTCTTTTGAATTAAAGTGTCTATTCTTGTCTTTTAGGTATAACAGACTGGCAAGGGAATGGACTCAGAAGTATGCGATGTAACTGGATGGCAAGTTTTTGAAATGGTTGCACATGGACACTATTACTGCACACGACTCTGCAACGCACCTGTACAGAGACGAGACGTTTACCAACAGATGAACCTCCCCCAACACACACACACACAGACATATACATGTATACGCGCACAACTTTACAGAAAAAACTTGTTCAGGAGACTGAGTCACTTGTCCCTGTTCACAGAGGCATCCTGGAACAACCTGTCAGTTAACACACAACAAAAAAATATTGTTTTATTTTCCAATGGATTAGTTAAATTTTAGTAATTTTATTGTATAGAAATAAATACAATACTGGATCATTTTTATTGTTTTTGCATTAAAAGGTATTATTATAAAATATGTCTCACTGCAGTTGTTTTATGATATTGTTTGAGAACTATAAGTTTTCCATATCTGTGTGATTTTGGAATTAGTTGATATTAGGGATGAAACTTCACTTGCTGTGCTCACATTTCATTCTGCGTCGTAGTTTAGTGCCAATAGATGGCGATATTCATCCGTTTTATCCCTACCATAAGGTTTTTAGTACTCCGTACTAGTTCAAGTACTCAACACTGGCCAGGACAGCTCAGTATATTATATTTGCACTTCAAGTGTTTCACTGGCAGGTGACAATAATGAGCCAAGTAAGTACACATGAATAATTCCAGGTTGATGTTTATTTTATAAAATTAGTTATTGGCTCAATAAGACAAAGGAATTAGCTTCTGTCATACACAAATTCTCTCTTCTCATCTCCCCCCAACTTCTCTAATGTCAGTAAAATTAAATATTTGGTTTAAAATACACGTGAAAATTTCCTACAAATGTAAACATCTTTGTCCATGTTCATACATTTGGAAAGAACTTGTTTTCGACAAAAAGGTTGATTTGTTGACTAAAAATGTCAAGTAATGTCCTTATGAAATAAACAGTTTATCTTACAGAAAATATCCTAACAATACAAAGAAATTTAAGTTAATTTTTAAGTGGATTACCTTTTCATAGAATTTGCTCCATTTAATCAGAATAAAATGAGATTTTATGAAAAAGGTTTTGCTGAATTTTCTGTGCTCTCTCTTTTTAAGGAATTCATGTAACATGACAACAAATGGCTCCCTGTATGATAGTTTAGTTAGGCCACACTGTAAAAGTTCATTGAAAAAATGATTTTTTTTTAAGGAAATGTCTATATTAAAACATTATGCCAAGCAATACCAACATTTCTCTCGTCAAGAATGTCAATCTTTTAATTCTATCTATCTATCTATCTATCTATCTATCTATCTATCTATCTATCTATCTATCTATCTATCTATCTATCTATCTATCTATCTATCTATCTATCTATCTATCTATCTATCTATCTATCTATCTATCGTCTGTCTGTCTGTCTGTCTGTCTGTATGTATGCATGTTTTCCTAGAGAGTTGCAGTAACTGGACATTTAACTGTAAGGTCAAAAATACATTTTTATCTTAAAAAATAAATAAAATGCTTTTAATTCCGGAGTTGAAAACTTGCATCCCAGAAACAAAGAAAATGTGCATGCAAGTCGTTTTGTAAGTAACTTAACGTCATTTCACAGTGTTTTCTTTTGTGCGCGTGCAGGGTAAACTGGATATGATGATGAGAAAGTTTTGGGAGGAGAGTGGGCGTTGATCCTGACACGTGAATGCTCCCGCAGGAGCATAATCCATGCATCCATGTCCTCCAACTATAGTGTGTTCTGGTCGTGGAGCCAGAGGAAAAGTGGAGGGGTGAGGAATCGAGGGGCAGATTGATTTTTTCGGGGGCAGTAACTGGCCAGAGGAGCTTTAAGGGACTTCAAAGGCAGGATTGGCAAAACTTGCCTGGAAATCGGAATGTTTTTCTCCTAATGTTGACTTGCCGTTTGCCTCTTTCACATATAAACCCCGTTTAGTAAGTTTGAAACACTTTAAAGGAGCAATGGCTGAGCTGTTGAGTTTCATGCATCATGATCAGGGCTCCAGCAGCGAGCGGAGTGACGACTCACCGTCTGCCGTGTCTGAGGATGACTCTAGCGGCCACTGCGGCCACATCTCCCCGCTTGATCCAGACTGGACCGAGGAAAGGTTTCGAGTTGACCGCAAGAAACTAGAAACTATGTTACTGGGTATGTTAACATTTTCTTAAACATGAAGAACTGGGAACACAATTTGATATCTTGAAAATACTTTTAGCTAACCTTGCAGTGTTGCTTGGCGTCGAGAATCATAAATAGTTCTGTCTAAAAATATCACAATGTTTCCTCGAAGTCCATCTTGAAAGAGATGTGTTGAGGACACTGCTTGTTGTGTAGGACATGAAAACCAGCACTGGGATGTTATTTAGTAGCCAAATTCCTCAAACATTCACATGAACTAGCAACAATTTTTGGGTAACTTTGCACTGAATCTAATAATAAGCTTAGGATGATGCATGGACTCTGTATATGGAATATTTAAGCTTCTTATGTTCATTTTGTACAAATATGTGGATGTTAGACATTCATAACACACCATGGTTAAGAAATAAGTATATTATTGGAGTGTCATCAAAGTTTTACATGAATACTTGCCAAATTCCAATCATTTCAATGCATTAAGCAGCATTAAAATAAAATGTCAGATATAAGTTATGAATATGAGATCAGTATTATTGATCCTTTAAGGGCATCACTGCCACAGTTACACACATACTGGGTTCACTATACCAGTGAGAAGATCCCATAGATGCAATGGTTTTTATACAGAGGTGATCAAGTTTGCCCTAAATTGAAAGGGACAGTTCATGCAAAAATGGAAAGTCTGGCATCATTTACCTCATGTCATACCAGAACCGTATGAATTTCTCCTGTGAATCACAAAATATATTTTTAAAAACCAAACAGCTTTGGTTACTATTGACTTACATTGCATTGACAAAACCAAACATTGAGATATTTCTTAAAATATGTTCTTTTATGTCCCACATAAAAAAAGTCATACAGGTTTGGGATGACATGAGGGTGAATAAATGATGACTTTTCATTTTTAGTTGAACTGTCCCTCTTAAAAACCTGTTTATGCCTTTAGATTTTGAAGCAATCATATTTCACTATATTTGGGCCACACACTATAGCCAAACTTGTGCATTCATACAAACACAAGACTTTTGAAGTTATATTAGTGAGGAACTCTCATAGACAGTGTTTTTTTTTCATACTAGGATAATGGTATTTACTATTCTAACCCTAAACCAAAACTTCATGCAAACCTGTTGACATGACATTTGTAAAATATAATTTAGCTGATGTATGATCATTTCAAATCATAAGGACCACTTCACAAGTCGGTTTTCACCATGTTTAACTAAATTTGTGAAGGCATTTTCACAAATTTGGCCCTCACAAGTACAGCCAAATCTGTACACAAACATTTTTCAAGCAGCATCATCTGATTAAAGCTTATAATTCAACACTTGCGTCATATTTTACAGTCAGTCTGTCAGCAGTGGACAGTTAACTTCACTGCAGAATAATGTTCAGTTTGTTTTGTTTTTCTTTTGTTGTAACTTCAGCAGAGGAGAATTTTAAACAGTTTAAGTATTACAAGTTGAGGTCAGTGGTTTGGTACTGGCATATTTTAAACATGTACAAAATGTTTGGTCCTTTATAGAAGGCCCTCTAGTTTACAAAGTCTCTGCTTTTGTTACCATACCTTAAAACCAACCAAACTCAAGATAGTTATATAGACGTTGACTTCATAAATGGTATTAGTTTTAATTTTTGGATAAACTATGCCTCACATCTACAGACATAAACTGTTTTTTCAAAGTAAAACAACCACTTAAAATACCTTCACAAGTCACAAATGTCACTGTACTTGTGCAAATAATTTCAAATCTTTCATCACAGGTATATCCAAACCTGTACATGAATACAAACACAGACTTTTGAAGTTATGTAAGTAAGGACGTCTCATAAACACAGTGTTTTTTTTTGTACTAGGGTAATGATATCTATTATATTCTATTATTTTGTTGCATTTTACATATGCATTGTAAAAATGTAGTCCCCCCCCTTCCACCACCTTTATATCTTCATGTGTGCAATTGCGTGAGTGAATGCTTCCTTGATATTTGGACCCCAAGGTCAAAGGTCAGTTCAGTATAAGAGAGCTTAAGAGCACCAGGAAAACTTCCATAACCAGGCTACCACATTTTCAAGACGAAGACAACACCTTTCACATCACACACACTCATATACTTACTCTACAATCATTGTTGTAGTGATGTGGGCATTTTTTCCCACACCTATGATTCAGTGACTCGTAATCATCTCTTTGCTCCGGATGATGTGCAACATCTGGAGGTGTTTTGAACGGCTGTTGTTTTGATTGGTCGGATGCAGCAGTAGGCGTGATCATAAATCCAGCGCTGTGTGTTTTTTGTGTGAAGGTTTATTGTGTGCCACAATTTTGCTCCCCTTTTCCAGGAAATGGGAGAGCGAGTGAGAGAAACGGGGCCGAGAGAGTTACAATTCAAATCATTTTTCTTAAAAATAACTTTGAAGAACATGGTGAGTGAGAGACAGAGGGGAGACCCAATCTTGTACTTTTCCCCTTCGGCCAGACCACAACTAAATTAGCTCATTTTTATAGGCTTATTCAGAAAGACTAATGCAGAAATGTGGATCACCTATGATTCATGCTCACGTAAGGGAATCTGAGCAGCTTTAGGATTTCATCGGAAAGCTAACTTTTATGGGAATAGTTTGTACATTAGGATTTAGTTTTTGTCTTTACCCTAATGGCTGTTACATCAGATGTCTGTATTTGATTAAAAACAACGGAATGTGTGCTGGCCTGACCTTATATTCCGTGTGATAAGGAATTCTAAAAAGAATGCAGTGTGAGTGTTTGTTTAGCAGAGTTTATTCCGGCACTTTATGGAAATCATATGTCCCCCCAGTGGCTTTTTGATCAAGATGTGTGTTTTTGTAGGTTTTTCTCTGTTGCAGCAGGATGTGAAACTACATATTAAGATCTAAATTTCAGTACATCTCACACCTGCTAGTTAAAGGAATAGTTCACCCCCAAATATGAAACTTTACTCGCTCTCAGGCCATCCAAGATGAAAATGAGTTTGTTTCTTCACAGTTTTGGAGAAATTTTACATCACTTGCTCACTGATGGATCCTTTGCAGTGAATGGGTGCCGTCAGAATGACAGTCCAAATAGCTGATAAAACATCACAACAAGCGAAAAGCTGCGTATTTTTAAGAAACATGTCCATCGTTAAGACATTTTTATCTTCCAACTGTTGATTCTGGCTAAAATACAAGTCCTCTGTTTATAATATTGCTTTCTCCAGTGAAAAGTTGTTTCTTCTGAATCAGGAGAGAAATATATACAGATCAAGCACAGTTTACAAGCAAAAACAATCCAAAACATTTGCAAACAAATGTGTTGGTGGATTTTAATGTGAGAGGACAACAGAAGCTAGACTCTTTCACCAGAGGAAATGTTATTATTGATAATGGACTCTTATTTTGTCTATAAGTGACAGTTTAATGTTAAAACGCCTTAACGATGGATTTGTTTCTTACAAACACAGCTTTTCACTTCACAAGACATTAATTGATACACTGGAGTTGTGTGGATTATTGTGATGCTTTTATCAGCTGTTTGGACTTTCATTCTGACGGCACCCATTCACTGCAGAGGATCTTCTGGTGACCAAGTGATGTAATGATAAATTTCTACAAATCTGTTCCAATTATTGACACAAACTCTCAAAGTATGAGTCATTTTTCCATTTAATCCTGTTTTTTGTGTGTGAACTTGTGTGTGGGTCAGGCTTGTTACCACCAAAAGTGTGCTGTGTGTTTTATTAATTTGCTTATGCGTGCAGCGTGTTTTCTGACGTGGGTTTTATTTATTGAGTTTAGTCTGGGTGCATGTTCACTGCATGATTCTTAATATGCTACATGTGTCTGGGTTGGTGAGTGAAGCAACAGGAAGTGCGTTGTGTTTTGGGAATGTGCTCATGTCTCAGCACACTGTTGCCAGGGAAACACAGGTCTTTTGCCTTGGATTTAGATTTTTTTATATGCATACATGTGCAGTTTGAATATTAAAGGCACACTTGTGTCTTAATTTAGACATTTACCAATAAATCAGTAGCCTATATCAGATATTGACGTGTATTTACGAGTTATAAATCACACGTTGTAGAATTAAAATGAATTTTGAAGAAGTGTTGTCTTGGTAACAAGACTTTTATGGTTTGACAGATGCAACAACAGTATTCTGATGTTGTTGTTTTTTTTTCATTTTATTATTTTATTCATTTTTGGCAGTTTCAACTGGCAGGCCATTTTGTGCTTGTGCTATAAATGCCTACACTGCCAATATTGGTGCAGTTTTCTTCCAAGTAGACTTCTGTTTATGTTTACAAATATAAATCTATTTCTTGGGTTTAATGCATCAGGTTTTACATTGTTTTTATGAAATACTTCAGACTTGAGTAATAAATGTTAAAGAACTGATGTATTGGATTATTAAGATGAGTGTTTGGCAGAAATACTCCAAATGTTGGGAGAGTTTACTTTGGCTGAAAACTGTTCATAACCTGTCAGACAGGGATAAAGTTCCTTATCGTCATGGAGAGATGAGATGTTCACCTTATTTAATTCACATTACAGACAAATTCTTTTCACTCATTACCTTTGGAGAGGTCTTGAATGTGTTTTCAGCACATCTGTATTTTATAATCCCAAATAGTTCTGTAGTTCATATTGCCTGATTATTGCCCTATTTTTCCATCGTATGCTAAATAGTTTCGCAGACTTGTGCCGACCTTTTAGTGGTGGGTAAGCATTGTTTCTGAGAGGCATTCGGGCCTAAGTGTTAGTTTCCCATGACCAGATGTTTCACTTGAGCTCTACATTTTGAGTTTCCTTTCATACAGACTGCATGCTTTCAGAAGTTGCAAAAGAAAAAGTTACAGGAGATTGTACAACCAGTCTGCAATAGATGTTATGACATGGCACAAAAACTGTCTGAGAAGATAAAAGCTCTGAATCATTTGCACAAGTGTCTGAGTACTTTAGTTTGGGCATTGACTGGGTTGTGCTTATATGTAGAGTGATTTATGTTTCCTGTTGTAAGAGGTTGATGTAACCAATCAGATTACACTACCATGAACTACCAGAAGTTTGGGTTGATCAGTAAGATTTTTGAAAGAAGTCTCTTCTGCTCATCAAGGCTGCATTTATTTGCTGAAAAATACAATAAAATGAGAATATACTGTGAAAAGTGATTACAATTTAAAATAACTGATTTAAATTTTCATATATTTTAAAATGCTGTTTATTCCAGTGATGGCAAACCTGCATAGCAGCTGTTACTTTTTCAGTTTCACATGCTACTTCAGAAATCATTCTAATATGCTGATTTGGTGATAAAGGAACTTATTTTATTTTTTAGTTAATGTTAAAAACATTTGTGTTTTTGTGGAAGCCATAAATGCTTTTTTATAGGTTCTTTGATAATTATAAAATTTCAAAAGAGTGGCATTTTAGTAAAAATATGTGTCTTTACAGTACAATTTACTTCACATCACTTCAGAACAGATGGCTTCAAATCTTAATAGTGAAGAATAAGATTTGAATCCAGATGCTAGTCATGGGTAAGTTTCTCTGATGTCTCGCCCACTCACTGAGCTCTGGAGTTGAAGGGAAGTTCCAGGATTATCCAGGAGAAATGCACTCAAATTATACAGTTTTGTTCTTACGCTCGCTTATTCATCACATTCCTAACACACACATAGTTTACAAGAGCTGTGCTATAATCAAACACTACTCTGGACGTGTGTGTGAAGCTGAATTTTTCAGAAACTCAAAAGTTGTGGAGTTTTTCTGACCCACATCCTAAATAGAGCACAGGAAAGGCCTGAAATCAACACACACACACAGACAGCATTTAACATTCTGTCTGGTTTGAGGCTTGCTATTTTCATATTGTTCTCTGTGTGAGCCTGAGTATGTACATGTTTTCTATTGGATGTGTTTCAGTTGTTTTTGTGAGTGTGAGAAAAAGAGTATCAAGAGTGTTTTGAAGGGACATTTTTGAAGTTCACATGGAATTCTAAGCATTTATGTGCTAGCGTGTGAGTAGTGGGGACAGGTTTAGTTCAGAGGTGTTAATCTGTTGCATGCTGTACTCATTACTGATGAATGACCACATGTGTATCCGTGCTACAGAGATACAACATCTGCCAAACATCTCACGAAACTGTTGATTCAATTTACAGCATCTGATAGGAGAGATGTGAAGTGAGCTTTCACTGATTTCACAACTTCAGAGAGTGAACTCAGTCTTCCTCTGTCCTCACTTCACCCAACATCAGACCGTGTGAGCTACAGTGATGTGAATGGTGCTTAGTTTTAATCTATCTATCTATCTATCCATCTATCCATCATCTATCCATCTCTAATTGAAATTTTTATTTTAAATAACAAAATAATAGAAACATATATTAAACTGTACAGACATGTCTCAAATTTGAGTATAAAAGGGTTGCAAAAATTGTAAACATACAAAAAATTGTCTGTTTGAAGAATTGTATTTATTTATTTTTAACACTATTTGTGCATGTTACCTTGAAAATAACTTGTTTATTAAAGCCGAGTACAATCAAACTGTTTCTGCTTGCTTAAAATTTAAGTGGAATCAGTAAATGAAAGTATTTTAACGGATTTAGTTTTGGGAACACAGGAGTTTCAGAGATTAAAACCACTTCTCTGTCTATCAATGTTGTTTTCATCCCTCTTTCTCCACCACATTCCAGACACTGTTGAGAAATTGTGAGGATACCATTTCTTGGTTTTCCAAAAGAATCTGTAAATTTCATCATTGCCATCCATCCGTGCAATGATGTGCAGTGAAGGAGGGTTCAAATCAAACCAAACTTTGGTGTAATGAGATGGGCACTTCTTGTAATTGTAGCTCTTCCTCTCCTTGTTTGGATCTGGAAAGTAGTGAATTTCATGGAGAGATGGGTGGATGTGCTTTTTTGTGATTTTAGGGTCATTAAGAGGTTTAGATGACAAGATTGTCCCATTTCCAAACCATTTATTTCCTCCCATTTTGGGGTTTGTTGTTCTGACCTCTCCATGAAATCCATATTTCAACTTTAAAGGTGAAGCAAGTGTAGGAGAAGGCTTGGCACTATTAGATGAATCGCCCTCTATGTAGACACGTATGCGAAACATAAAATGTTTCATTTTATGTGATAGGACAATCTCAACCAAACATCTGGAGACCCAGCGTCCCACCAAAGCAAACAAATTCTCAGATTTTCCTGTGAGCCCAATGTTTTCTTCGCACCTGACTGGGAGTCTTTGCATGTTTTCGTTTTTCAACATCACTCTTTAATTACATATTTGAGTGATCTGAAGTCTGATAATGGCTGGAAAAATGATAGATTATTTTACTAGTTTTAATGGACTTTTTCTAGTATCAAAGAGCAGTTTTGACGCATGCTGTACATGTATAAGCCATATGCAAGCATCATACCCTGTGTGGGATTCTGTGAGTGTGTTTATTAAGATTTATGAACTGTTTTTTTGTCATCTATAACTAAGTGCAATAGTGTGAGCTTGCATACAGCTGCTTGCGTGTGTAATAGACAAGCATATGTGTGACAAATGAAATATATTTAGTTTCAGCAGGTTGTGGGAATGCTGCCTGATTCTTATACGTGTGTGTTTTGTGGTTGTCTTTAAATACGTCTTGAGTATGCAAATCTGGCATTAAAGCTTTAATATCATTCCTGACAGCATCCTTAAAATGTTGTTCATTCACAATATAGCATGGCTTCTCCTTATTCTCCTTACTTATATAAATATCGTTTAGGAAGTTAAACATTTTGTGAACAGAAATAATTGTAAAATACAGGTGTCTCTTGCTAATGGTAAATGTTTCTTTTTCTCACATAGCGGCCAGTGAGGGGAGCATAAATGGAGGAGAGGATTTTTTTCAGAAGGTAAGAATTTATTTACTTTATTTATTTATTTGTTTATTGACTTTGGGATCAGTAAGATTTCACTTTTTAAAAAGAAATGAATACTTTTATTAGAAATCATTTTATTAAAATATTTTATTTAAAAGTGACAGTGAAGACATCTATAAAGTTTATTTATTTCTGAAAGATTGTGTGACACTGAAGACTGGAGTATAATTCAGCTTTGCCAGAAATATGTTATAATACAAAACAGTTATTTTAAATTGTAATAATATTTCATAGTATTAATGTTTTTACTTGATTTTTTTTATCAAATATATGCAGCCTTGAGCGTAAGAGACATCTTTCAAACACATTTGACATCTTACTAACCCTAAAATTATAAACAGTATAGTTTTTGATGTTGTGATGTCCCACTTTACCTGTATATACATTGTTTGGTGCGCCAGCACTTTAAGCTTCACTGTATTATGTTTAAATGATCAGAACTTGATTGTTGTGAGCAGTTTCAACATTAGTTTCAAAGCAGGATGGAAGTAGATCTCCCATCTCCAGCATCACATACTGTAGCTATTGAACACACAAACACTATTACAACTATCATCCATATTCCAGTAGCATGCCGGTCTTTCCAGTGTGTTTTTATTTTTTATTTTGTGTGTGTGTGTGTGTGTGTGTTTGTGGTGAAGCTTCTTCAAACACACTGTAAATCTGACCAAAGATGCTCGATGGAGGAGCCAATTCAGATGTTTGATTGATTTGATCCAAACAATTATCCCTGCTTAGGTTTCTAATAAACAGAGATAACAAGGGCCAATGAAATTGTCAAAGTATTCTTGGTTTGGCTCAGATGATTGTGGTTTGTGTATAGTCTACTCTATGAACAGTGCTTCTGTAGTTGCAGTATTGATATGATTGCTGTTTTCTGTCCTCACTTGCACTATTGCTGTCTTTCCATGGTTAATCCAGAAAGCCTTTGTGGTTATCGTTTTTAGTGAATGCCAGCTCGCAGGCAGTTCAGAGTTATACAGCTAGACATTTTTATGCATCTGAATATATTTTCTTGTATTCATCTTTGTTAGAGATTAAATTACGGCAGACTTGATGATTCAGCCCTTCATGTATGATACAGTATATAAACAATACAGATGCAGAGAGTGCAGTTTATTTGGTGTGTATGTGACTTTTTTTAGTTGACGTAATAAAACGAGTAGCAACAGATCTTTTCTTCTTCACTAAATTATCAAGACATTTTGATAATATTTACAAACTGAATTAAGAGAATTTTCATTTCCTGCCAACATAAGTAAGTAAGAACTGGACTTTCTGTGTCTCTATGTCTAATCTACTTTTGCCTTGTGATGTCTTTTAAATTTTTTGATACCCACTTGTAAAGATAAATGGAGAGAGAGAAAGGCAAATGTCTGATGCTTTTTGATAGTGGTGACATGGGAAGCCATATCACTGGGATTTCTGGGAGGCAGGCAGTAGAGAGTCATCATTTCAGTGATTAAACCTTTTGATGAGGTTTCCTTCCCTGCTGGAAAAGGTTGGAATTATGCCTGTTGCTCATTCTTGCTTTTCAGCCATTCTTTGTGTCTCCGTTTCCATATCTTTATCGTTATTATTATCTTGAACATCACCACAGCAGTAGTCTCTTCCAATTCTTTCACTGTTGTTTTACCATTGTTTCACACAATTCCTCAACATTTTCTCAAAAGTCACTCAAAACATGTAAGAATAAACTGACAACAAAAATATTATACTGCAGCCATAAAGTTTCAGTATTTATAAACAGCAAATAGACAAATACACACACACACATTTTAGGTGTGTGTAAAAATAAAAGTAATATGAATAAAATTAAATAATATTACAATTTAAAATAAATGAGTGAAAATAAAATAATAATGAAATAGATTTTTCATTTTAATATATTGTAAAAAGTAATTTATTCCTTTGGCAAAGCTGAATTTTCAGCATTCCTTCAGTTTACAGTGTCACATGATCCTTCAGAAATCATTCTAATATGCTGATAATGCTGCTTAAGAAACATTTCTTATTATTATCAATGTTGAAAATAGTTGTGCTGCTTAATATTTTTCTGGAAAGCGTTTTAAATGTCTTCTGTCACTTTTGATCCATTTGAGTAAATGATGACAGAATTTTCATTTTTGGGTGGATTATCCCTTGAGTTCCTATCGTGCCATCTTATGGATCAGTAAATATACTAAAGAGTTTGTAATGGATTTGTTTTATTTTTTCAGAGTATTGCACACACCTGTACAGTTCAGCCTCCAGTCAAAGTGAAGGCTTTCCCAGCCCTTTCTCCTTCCCTTGTTCCGTTTCCCTCTTTTTCTCCTCCTCGCACCTCTTTTCTTTGCTCGTTCTTCTGAGTGCTCCTCAGCTGAATCAACAAAGGAAACAGGAAGCAGATCTCTATACACACACTCTTGCACATCCACTCTCTCATACACATCATTTGTCAAATATAAACACTCTGTTCTCCATCACGGTGCCCATTTTAAATGACTTAATGAAGATCAGAGTTTGTGTGATTCCGGTACTTTGAAGTCAATGCCATTTGAAACGTTCTCTCCTGTTAACAGTGAGTGTATAGATTCCTGTGACAGGGTGATATTGGGTGTGGGGTATAAGGAAAGGACATTTTCAAATGTATAGTTAACCCAATTTTTCTGAAATCGTCTGACCCATTTGAGAGGTATGTGCTGTTCCGTCACAAAAATAAACCACAAACCCCAAAACTGCTGTGTGGTCTGTCAGAAATCTCCCTCATCTGCAGATTGGAGCCAAAGAAAGCAGTCGGGAGAAAAAGTGAGAGCAGGTCGGGAATAAAGACCTATAGAACGCACAGCAGAGTGGCAGCACAACGTAAACACACAGAATGGAAATGGGAACTGGCGCTCCGCCTGTACAAACTTTAAGCACTGTTCACCTTTTCATCCATCTGAAATGTTCGGGGTACCGTCAGGCATGTTTGATTGTGCCTTCGCTTGGTTCAAGGTCATCAGTGGAGAGTGCTCTGACGTTGTTGCGTTGCTTAATGGAAACACCATATTTCAACTTAACTGAAGAGAATGTAGCAAATATTATAGAATGACTTTTCCCATTGCCGCAATAATAAAGCTGCTTTGTGTTTAGCTTACAAGTGTCTTGTTTCTAGTGTGTGCAAGTGACTGATGTTTTGTGCAATAGATTACAATACAGAGGATTTAAAAAAGGATTTTTTGTTAAAAAAAACAACTGTTTTTGTTAACATCACAGGAATAAATTACATTTTTAAATATATTGGAATATAAAACTGTTATTTTAAATTGTAATAATTTTTCACAATATTACCGTTTTTACTGTATTTTTGATCAAATAAATTCAGCCTTGGTGAGCATAAGAGACTTCTTTCAAAAACACACACACACACACATATATATATAACTGCATTAAAAATAAATACAAAATAACAACAATAATAATATATAACATTACTTACATTCTTTTTGTTTTGTTAATGCAATTTAGCTTGTTACATATTGTGACATTTGTGGCATTCAAATCAGCAGAATGGTACAGTACATGCAAAAAATTCAAATACTTATGTTTTCAATACATAAAAACACATGAAACAAAGTTCAGTAAACATAAAATGTAGTTTGTTTTTGTCACATATGCAAAAGAGAATTGAGAATGAAGCATGAATTTTGGACTCTTATAAAAACCATGTAATTGCTGATGTGCATTTTGGGAAAGTTGTTTGTGATGTTTTGCTTGTTGTGACATGGAAGGAAACTTGATTCAGGCTCACTAGAAAAGGTGTGTAGATTGTTGTTTTATTGTAGTCTTGCTGAACTTTGCTGTTTTCAAGCCATAATTTCACAAATCTAAATCACTGGATGCGTCACAGCTGTGCGTATGATTTACAGACTTAAGAAGATCTGGGGAGATTAATAAACGTGTTCCCTTAAGTTAAAAAAAAAACGTTCTCATGTTTTTTGTCCTTTAGGGTGTCAAAACAAAATAGAAACTGAAGCCTGCTGTTGAACCACAGATCCAAGGCTAATGAAACCTGGAACAGTATGGGCCGTAAAATTTAGTAGAGCATGCGGGACTGTTTCCAGTTTATGAACAAGCACGTGTAGCCTGGGCTGTAAACAAGCAAGAAGTGAAATACTGAAGTATTTACACTGCATGTCCATAAATGTCATGATTACTCACTGCTGCCTATCCTATCCAAGCTTCTCTGAAGAGATGACACAAATGACTGCTTGTTATATTCAGTCAATCTGTCAGAGACAAGCAGGTGCAAATCTATGTTATGTTTAATTAAAATAAATGTAATTCTAGATAGTATTAGTCCAGAGGCTGAAATTCTCCTAAAGGTCATGTGGGAAAACTACACTGAAGGTTTTTTTTTTGTTTAATTGCTGCAGTTTCATGCTCAGATATTTTTTTCTGAAAGAAATTGGGTTTCTTGCCAAAACTTCTCATGAGAACTGCTGTACAGTAAAGCCTCGCTGACCATGAAAGCCAAGAGGTTTTTATAGACATGAAGATAGAACGTGCACCACAAAACGGGTACAGAAATCTGTTTTCTATAGAGACAAAGGAGTGTGTTGCCAAAATTGTAGTTCGCTCTAAAAAATGAATTTACATGAAAGACAAAACCACTAAAAATAGTGAAGCGCTCTGCCTTCTTCCAGAGGAGGATTGAGCTCCAGGCAAAATCACAGCTGAGTTTTAATAAACATTGAACCTGTGTATTCATGTAACTGCAAATTACCATAAGTTTCTCTTTTGTGTATTTTATATGCGCACAAAACACATTACCATTCTTGTTTTCTCTCTCTTTTCCTTCACATATGCTACTGGTTAGCATACTAGGCCTGTCAAAGACTCTCTGCCAACTGGCAGTTCCATGTTTCACGGGTTTTTGAGCCAGCTGTGTGTATATGTGTGTGAGAACAAGAAAGTGGGGCATGTTTAGCCAGAGAGATGATTGTAAGACCTCTACTGAAACAGACTGAACATTTCTGTCAGTGAGAATATTTTAGCATAAGTGAAATGTGAGTTCTTGTGTGTTTGTGTTTTGAGAACCAAATGGACCAAACATGGATTTGCTAATATTAGTGTAGCAGGCTTATGTGTTTTTGAATTCATACTTTGATTAACATGCATTGGTGTTTGTGTTTAAGGTCATGGATGAAACCAACACTCAGATTGCCTGGCCGTCCAAACTGAAGATTGGAGCAAAGTCCAAAAAAGGTATACACAACACACAGACAGACAGATAGTAGTTATGGCAGAAGTCACTGTGGTAGTGTACTATGCAAACCTGCAATCTGCTCATAAGCAGCTGCCTCTGATGGAGAATTTACTTGTATCTAGTATCTTGCTGTCTTTCTCAGTTTGTCTTTGTCTGTCTCACAGCTTTAAAAAGGTAGTTCACCTGTCATTTACTCAGCTTCATGTTGTTCAAAGACCTGTATGACTTTCTTTCATATGTGGAACACAGATATATTGACAAATGCTTTTTTGTGCAGTGAATACATATTGAACCCCAATGGCTTTCCTAATATGGACAAAAACTTTTTCAAAAATTATTTTTGTTTTATGTTCCACAGAGGAAATAATTTACTCCCCCTCCTGTCTTTCATGAAATTATGGCAAAATAAAATTTTTAGTGATCTATTCCTTTAAGACTTTCGATAGGTACACAACATTGATTTCCCATTTTGAAACTGATCAGAGATTTTTGATGAAAGATAAACTACCAACTACCAAAATATTCAGCAGCACAACTGCTTTTTAACATTGATAATAATAAGTGCTGTCAATATATATATAATAAGAACGAATATATACACATCAGGGCTCCAGACAAAAAAATCGAGTAAGGAGCCATTGGCTCCTATAAAAGAAAAACTTAGGCGCCAAATTATTTTTTTAGGTGCCACAGAATAAAAGTGGTTTATTTTATTATTATCATTTTATTTTTCCCCCCTATTTTAACATTTCAATCATTTTGTCATGCGTTTATGTCTTATCTTTTCTGGGCTTTATCAGCATTTTAATCCATCTTGTAGATGATCAGGTCGACCGGGGGACTAAGGTTCACTTAAAGTGTGAATTAAATGTCTTTTACAACTTGAAATATACAGTCACAAAGAATTGTTCGTTACACAGAATCTGTACCAATATCATGGACCATAAGCATCACTTGGCAACTGAGTGCAGTGCATCCTATAAATGTTGTCACGTCTTTCACACATTCAGTCTGTTTTTCTTCATTAGTAAAATGCAATTTTATAGGAGGAGTTGAATCATGTACAACAGAATAAGTAAAAATATTAATATGCAACAGCGCATAAATATAGCAAAACGCTCCTCTTTATAGTTATTTTTCTAGCTGACTGATGAGTTTATGGACACTGAGTGGTTATTCTGAGGTAAATGTATTACAATGCAATGTTTACAAGCTTTATACATTTCCTCAGTTTGAAACACTGAATGAGTTTTTGCATAAAACATTTCAGTAAGTTGTACTATAGGTTTTCTTATTGCCTACCTTTTGATCATGTTAATTTAATACTATAGTAGTAAATCGAAATATATAATGGGTTCACTTGCTGCTTTAACTGAGGTGCTAAAGAGATCGCGCCTGAGCATTAAGTGCGATACTCTCCGCTCGCGCGATCCGGACGCATACACGGACCGTGTGGACGCGGGGTACTGGTGTTTATATTACCGACAGTGTGCGCTTGTGGTCCGCATTAAAGAGCACCCAAACCGCATCATTTGAATTTCGTAGCATTTTAAAACTGATACTTTGTTTATTAAAAAGTAAGACAGCACAAAGCTTTTTGCGATTACTGGATGGCAAGTGCGCTTCAAATAACAGGAAGTTCAAGTTCAAGTTCAAGTCAGCTTTATTGTCAATTCTTCCACATGTACAGTACATACATACAGAGAATCGAAATTGCATTACTCTCAGACCCTTCGTGCATACAGTTAACATTAAACACGTTCAGATACAGATAAATACAGTTTAAACATATGTACATACAACTATACAATTATACAAATGAGGATATTGTAGAAAAAAATAAGATTTAGATCGATAAAGTGGCATAAGGCGCATGGCAGATAGAGTGCAAAACCAGTTAAATAAACAACACTGTGTAGATATATTTGTAGTGCAAAAGAGCTTATCAGTCTGAGGACATTGTAGAAAATAAAAACAAGAGAGATAGATAAAGTGCATAAGGCACATGGCAGAATAGATGGAGTGCAAACCAGTTGAATGTACAAAAACAAAACTGTGCAGATGTTTTGTTTTGTTATGAGTGTAACAGGAAGTCCATGCATTAACAGAACACAGCATATAGACTAAGATCTCGATAAGAAGATCGACCGGACACGTGTAAATGCATCTGGTTGTTGAAACCACATATGGTAATTTTACTCCTCCCATAATATTAAAATAATAGACATGTGAGAGCGTTTTATAGGCTATATGGCATGTTATAGTCAGATATGACAGCGCAAGCATCACCGCGGATGAGAAGCGGAGTATTTCTTCAGCAAGCGACGCGCAAACTGAATGAACCTGAAAGTAAGCTGCAGACGCTCAACACACAATCTTCTTCATTAAAAGTAGCGAGACTAGCCTATCTTTCCAGTGCTGATGCCGCGCGCTCTCTTGTTGCGGTCTGTGATATTGAAATTAACTGATTATTCATTGCTTTCATTGACGTGAACTCCGTTATATTTGCATATGAAGCGGGAATTGAAGAACGGATTTATATCGTTTTGCGAAGACACATTTATGTGGCCAAGTGTAAATGGGGAAACGTTTTAACAAATCATATAGATATCCGATCAGAGAAAATGCATGAAGTGACCAGGTGTAAACAGGCCCTAGTTTCAGGTCTCTCTCACTGCGTTCAGCAGACTGTGTGCGGCAGAGACGAGGACTGTTTGAAACTCTTTTCCAGTAAAACTTTGATGCGCATCGTCTTATGTAAGTTTAATACGTGAACATAACAAAAGATGTGAGCGCAAAACAATCGGGAAAAAAGTCCTTTCATGCAAATTATATATAGTCGCCAGTGGCGACCTCAGCAAAAACTTCACTCGCAAATTAATATTTTTGGTCGCAAATGCGACCATTTTAGTCGCAGTTTGGAGCCCTGCACATACATGTATATACAGGTCCTTCTCAAAAAATTAGCATATTGTGATAAAGTTCATTATTTTCTGTAATGTACTGATAAACATTAGACTTTCATATATTTTAGATTCATTACAACACAACTGAAGTAGTTCAAGCCTTTTATTGTTTTAATATTGATGATTTTGGCATACAGCTCATGAAAACCCAAAATTCCTATCTCAAAAAATTAGCATATCATGAAAAGGTTCTCTAAACGAGCTATTAACCTAATCATCTGAATCAACTAATTAACTCTAAACACCTGCAAAAGATTCCTGAGGCTTTTAAAAACTCCCAGCCTGGTTCATTACTCAAAACCGCAATCATGGGTAAGACTGCCGACCTGACTGCTGTCCAGAAGGCCATCATTGACACCCTCAAGCAAGAGGGTAAGACACAGAAAGAAATTTCTGAACAAATAGGCTGTTCCCAGAGTGCTGTATCAAGGCACCTCAGTGGGAAGTCTGTGGGAAGGAAAAAGTGTGGCAGAAAACGCAGCACAACGAGAAGAGGTGACCGGACCCTGAGGAAGATTGTGGAGAAGGACCGATTCCAGACCTTGGGGGACCTGCGGAAGCAGTGGACTGAGTCTGGAGTAGAAACATCCAGAGCCACAGTGTACAGGCGTGTGCAGGAAATGGGCTACAGGTGCCGCATTCCCCAGGTCAAGCCACTTTTCAACCAGAAACAGCGGCAGAAGCGCCTGACCTGGGCTACAGAGAAGCAGCACTGGACTGTTGCTCAGTGGTCCAAAGTACTTTTTTCGGATGAAAGCAAATTTTGCATGTCATTCGGAAATCAAGGTGCCAGAGTCTGGAGGAAGACTGGGGAGAGGGAAATGCCAAAATGCCTGAAGTCCATTGTCAAGTACCCACAGTCAGTGATGCTGGTGTTGGTCCACTGTGTTCTATCAAGGGCAGGGTCAATGCAGCTAGCTATCAGGAGATTTTGGAGCACTTCATGCTTCCATCTGCTGAAAAGCTTTATGGAGATGAAGATTTCATTTTTCAGCACGACCTGGCACCTGCTCACAGTGCCAAAACCACTGGTAAATGGTTTACTGACCATGGTATTACTGTGCTCAATTGGCCTGCCAACTCTCCTGACCTGAACCCCATAGAGAATCTGTGGGATATTGTGAAGAGAAAGTTGAGAGACGCAAGACCCAACACTCTGGATGAGCTTAAGGCCGCTATCGAAGCATCCTGGGCCTCCATAACACCTCAGCAGTGCCACAGGCTGATTGCCTCCATGCCACGCCGCATTGAAGCAGTCATTTCTGCAAAAGGATTCCCGACCAAGTATTGAGTGCATAACTGAACATAATTATTTGAAGGTTGACTTTTTTTTGTATTAAAAACACTTTTCTTTTATTGGTCGGATGAAATATGCAAATTTTTTGAGATGGGAATTTTGGGTTTTCATGAGCTGTATGCCAAAATCATCAATATTAAAACAATAAAAGGCTTGAACTACTTCAGTTGTGTTGTAATGAATCTAAAATATATGAAAGTCTAATGTTTATCAGTACATTACAGAAAATAATGAACTTTATCACAATATGCTAATTTTTTGAGAAGGACTTGTATTTAAGAAAAATATGTTATGTTTATATATTAAATGTATTTCTATATGATATAAATGTAAATATTTTCTAAATATATACTGCATGTGTGTGTATTTATATATACATAATATGCACAATATGAACACAAACAAAAACTTTTATTTTGGGTGCGATCAGTTTGACAGCACTAATATAATAATAAATGTTTCTTGAATATCAAATCAGCATATTAGAATGATTTCTGAAGGATCATGTGACACTGAAGACTGCAGTAATTACTGCTGAAAATTCAGCTTTGACATAAAAATAAATGGAAATATATTAAAATAGAAAACACACATTTCAGTTTGTAATAATATTTCTTATAATCACAGTTTTACTGTATTTTTGATCAAATAAATGCAACCTTGGTGAGCCTTCTTTCAAAACATTAGAGACTTCTTTCAAAACATTAAAACATTTTCAGCCCCAAATGTTTAAATGGTGGTGTATATAAAACGGAAATGTTAATTAGCATCTGATTTTGTAGAGGAGATTAGGTGGAGCAAGTCTGTAAATTCTCTAATTTTATGTGGCAATAGTTCATACCAAAATGTTGGCTTTCAAAAGCCATAGAACATAATCAGGCCCTTAAGGCTTTTTCCTAAATGATTAATGTGAGCGGATCTGGCAACACTAAACACAACTGAATCTAGTGTGGGTGACCAGTGACATGAAACTGGATGGATTTGGAGTCTCAAAAGAAGTTAGTGTTCTTTGCTACCTTTAATGTTTCTTATGAGTTTAAAAGACAGAGGCCAGATTGCTGTAAATCTCACAAGTCTCATTCAAAATATGACAACCTCTTAATTTGTGATTTTCCATATAATTGATGATGGATGTACATATGAATGTTGTTTTGAGGCTAATATTTCATGAACCTGTTTTTATGCTTATCTTTATGACTGAATGCTTGCACATATTTTTATCTATGTGGCTCATTGCCACGTGACTGAAAGACTCAAAGAGTGTGTTATTGGAGGTGTTATTTTTTTCTATTTAAAACCCCTAAAGAAATTAGTCATAATAATCATTAGACGAAGACAGTCCTATCAGTAGACTTATGCTGATTTAGTTCACATGGTGCTGGTCACCTCATGGATGCCACCATGATAAGATCCCCAGCCAAATTGCTTGTCTAATTTGATCATGGCTGACTTGTTTTCAGCATTTCTAAAATGATATTGGTAACTGCAATTTTTCATTTTTGTCTGATGCTGCATTCATGCAGCTAAGTCAAGCTGCAATATTGTCTAGTGCAACAAACAAACAAAAATACCGAGTGCATGCCTTGTACCTAGGGGTGTGCGATATGACGATTTTTGATCGTGGACGATAAAAATGTCTCCACGATCTGCTTTTGAAGAAATATGGTAGTATCGTGCTACAGCACACATTGTCAAATACAGTTCTGGCGCCTCCGTCTCTATATACTGTACAACACGACATACAGCAGTAGAGTTACTCTGACAGGACACTGCACTTATTCGCGATCGCAAAAGTACATTATTTGCATACAAGCCGTGCTGGTTAAATGTTTAATTCACGCGCTGGTCTGACTTGCGCTTTTTCTGAGCACATACACCTGAAGCACGCGCACTAAAAAGCCTGTCTAACAGCGCCTGATTACTCAACTAACTTATCTTTTGCGCTAATACTGTCAAAACACACAAGGTTTACATACAGACTCAGTTGGTTATCTCTAAAATAAAAGTAAATAGTTAAGAGAGAAACAGATGCGTGCCTGTATATTAGATGCGTGCAGCTCTTAAAGGGACAGGACACTAAACATGCTGTCGACTGCCATTAAAGGGATAGTTCACCCTAAAATTTTATTTCTGTCATTATTTACTCACTCACATGTTTCCCAAACCTCTATTAATTTCTTGTGCTGAACTCAAAATAAGATATTTTGAAGAATGAGGGTAACCAAACAGTTGCTGGTCTACATTGACTTTGATAGTAGGAAAGAAAAATCCTATGAAGTCACTGAGGAGCAGCAACTGTTTGGTTTTCCACCTTCTTCAAAATAGCATTCAGCAGAAGAAAGAAACTCATTCAGGTTTAAAACAACATTTGAGTAAATGATGGTATAAAAATAAAACATTATGACAGAATTGACAGACAGATGACAGAATATTTATTTTTGGGGGAATTATTAATTTAACGTTAACAATATGGAGGACCAAACCTGCATACATTAAATATGAATAAATATATTAATGAATAAATAGATAAATAAATGTGATAATAGGAAAATGAATAAACGACTTGATAAAATAAATATGATTAATTTGTAATAAAGTAACCCCCCCCCCCCCTTAATTTATTTTCTGCTTTTATACATTTATAAACATTTTTGTAACTTTTATTTTTTCACTAATTCTTTTTAATGTATTTTTATTATTTATACATTTATTTATATATTTATTTATATATATATATTTATTTTCCGTGTGTAACATGTAAATGAGGAAGGTGGTCCTTGTGTAGCTTCAGTGCATCATTGGTTGAGAGCTCACGTGTCGCATCGTCACCCCAGCTAAGTGATAGAGGTGAGTTTTCAAAGAAAGTAGTAATTCATTGTCCAATTTGCTACGGGATGTGGCAGATCAGCTGGAGAGTTGTAAGTTATTTTCACCGAACGTTATTCGCATTAGTGCCGAAATATTTAAAATATTTTCCAGAAATAAAAACAGGAAGCTGAAGCCTGGAACCATCGACGTCAGACCCTAGGGTGATGACACCCAGTTATTAGACTAGAAACCAACCATCCTCTGGGTGTCTGACTCTGACTATATATAAATAAGTCTCAAAATAAATGTATAAATAATAAAAATACATTAAAAAAGAATTAGTGAAAAAATAAAAGTTAAAAAAATGTTTATAAATGTATAAAAGCAGAAAATAAATTAAGGGGGGAAAATTTATTTTATTAGAAATTAATCATATTTACTTTTTAAGTCGTTTATTCATTTATTTATTTTCCTATTATCACATTTATTTATTTATTCATTAATATATTTATTTATTCATTCATTCATTCATATTTAATTTATGCAGGTTTGGTCCTCCATATAACAAAACGCAAAGAGAAAAATCACTCACTATTCTTGACTGAAAAACTTTAATACAGTTGCTTTAGGAATCAGTCTATGTAGTGTTTTATTTTTATATTTGTTCATTTAATTTCATTGAATGCTCCTGCTAAGTGCACTTATTGTACCTGAAAATAAAGCACTGTTTGTTTTATTTGTATATTATGTGTATTTGTAATGTGTATCTTTATTCTTATTTTTTAATAAGAAAGATAAAATAATGACAAAGATTTTTATCTTCGCCCACTTTGGCCTAAATATCTGCCATGTCTTTTTTTTTTTTGTTACCTTGAAAGGCTTTGTCTTTCTAGTTTGGCTGTAATGCTCAGACAACTTGTAAAACCAACATGACAAAGAATCGTGATAAAATCGTGAATTGTGATATTTCTAAAAAAAATCGTGATATGATATTTTTTCCATATCTCCCACCCTATGTTGTACCTGCTAAAATCAGTTAATATAAATCATTTGTTGGTGATTGTTGTAAATTCAAAGAATTTACATGTACATATCATTCTGTCTTTGTTTGTGACCTTAAAGGGATACTCCACCCCAAAATGAAAATTTTGTCATTAATCACTACCCCCATGTTGTTCCAAATCCATAAAATCTTTATCGTCTTCGGAACACAATTTAAGATATTTTGGATGAACACCGGGAGGCTTGTGACTGTCCCATTGACTGCCAAGTAAATAACATTGTCGAGGCCCATAAGAGTATGAAAAGCATTGTCAGAATAGTCCATCTGCCATCAGTGGTTCAATCTGAATTTAATGAAGCAACGAGAACACTTTTTCTGTGCAAAGAAAACAAAACAACAATTTTATTCAACAATTTGTCTCCTCTGGTTTAGCGTAGTGCCATTTTGGAGAATATCCGCTGGGCTCAAGTAGCGTATGCTCTTCTGTGTCAGACGCATACCGGATACGCTGTTTTCATTCAAATCAAAGCGTAAACAAACGTAGAAGACGTATCCGGTATGCGTCTGACACAGAAGAGCGTATGCTACTTGCGGATATTCTCCAAAATGGTGCTACGCGGAACCAGAGGAGACAAATTGTTGAATAAAAACGTTGTTTTGTTTTCTTTGCACAGAAAAAGTGTTCTCCCTCCCGGTTTTCATCCAAAATATCTTAAATTGTGTTCCGAAGACTAACAAAGCTTTTACGGGTTTGGAACCACATGGGGGTAAGTGATTAATGACAAAATTTTCATTTTGGGGTGGAGTAACCTTTTAAAGTACCATGTCTCTCAACAGTCATTTACCACAGTTCATTCAGAATCAGTTAATATTTCCCTCTCATATATTCCTTTTGATGATGTGCCCAAGAACTCTTTTCTTTGTTGTTTTTTTCATGCTTTCTGTATCTTCTGTAAAGTCCCCTGTTCATCTTGTTGTAAATAATGCTCAGTGTTTGTGACTCGCATTCTAAACTATATTTTACTCTCCCAGCTCAAACGGTTTTCTAATTTTCTGTCTATTTTTTCCTTCTTTCTTTTTTCAGCCTCTTTAACAGATGTTATCAATCTGAGAGATGTCTGTTCCACTCTGTCCTGAGTCAGTAAAGCACTTTTAAATGAGGCTGTCTGTCAGACAAAAAAGTCTATCTCAACTGGAGTGTAGAAAGGCCAGACACTTTGGTTGAGAACAGAAATAAATAACTTGATTGAAGCCATGTCCAAGATACTAACATTCAAATGTTTGGGGTCAGTAGGATTTTTTTTTTAGACTGTGTGTGTGTGTGTGCAAGCACCTGACTTCACCTTCTGCCAACATGAAGCTGCTAAAAATGTCTGATGCTCCTTTAAACATCTAAATACATTTAGTGTGCACTAAGTCATCTGTACTGATTCAAGAATTGTGCTTATGTAAATATATTTATACATACAAAACATATTATGAGTTATATATATATTGGTATACATATATATATATATATATATATATATATATATATATATATATATATATATATATATATATATATATATATATATATATAAAATCAGCAAAAAATGAAAGAAAAAATCTATATGTGTTTGTATTTTATATGTATACC
Organism: Barbus barbus; assembly: GCF_936440315.1. Classification (NCBI taxonomy): domain Eukaryota; kingdom Metazoa; phylum Chordata; class Actinopteri; order Cypriniformes; family Cyprinidae; genus Barbus; species Barbus barbus. The sequence goes on from NC_136758.1 coordinate 19,804,560, forward strand.
AACTCTGTCTCATCTACATGTTGAGCACTTCAAATGAAAAACAGATATTGGCATTGATATCATATCCTCATATATGCACCCATGAACTATTACATTCCTCACAGACATGCATAGACATTCTCCATTCATAAACATGCTGGCCACACATGCAACCCCACACACACACACACACACATACACACACACACACACACACGCTGGAGTTGATGAATACCACATGGCAGGAAGAGGATAGTGGTGTGGGTTGGAGAAGGAGACCCCTACTGGTGTTACTCTAATACCTCCCCCAATAACAATGTACTTTGTGTGTGTGTGCGCCTAAGACAGTGATCCTTCCTGTTTGATTCCCCCCTGCTCTTCTAGGCCCAAACCTGAAGTTTGTGGGAGTGTTTTAGGGAGAGTGAGACAGTCAGAGAATATGTGTAGAGAAAAACAGAATTCCAAGAAGTTACATTACACAAGCTATTTTTAGAGTATAGCAGTAAAGCAGCTATTTTTCTCATGATGTATGTAAGGGTTGTCAGTGTGGTAAACTGACAGAGACAAGCGTTAACTCTTGAAACCACTGGTGTTGAAACCGCAGTTGTAGTTTAATTCATCAAACTGAATGTAAGCATCTTTATTAATGTATGACTTTCTTCTCTTGTCCTGCACTCTTCTGCTCTCTTCCTCTCCTTCTCACAGATCCACATATTAAAGTCAGCGGAAAAAGGGAAGATGTGCGAGAGGCAAAAGAGAAAATAATGTCCGTTCTTGACACAAAGGTAACTGATAAGTTTATGACTGACCAATATATTTTATTTTTCAGAAAAAAATCTAAAGATCTTTAAAAGATGAATTGCATGAGAATTTGGGAATGTTTATTTTTCTAATGCTAACTGCTTAATGCTTATTTACCCCACCGAGAAATATTTTTTATTTTTTTAAGCATAAATATTATTTTTTTTTAAATCAAAATGTCTAAAAAATATGCTATGAAATGTGATACAGCCAGTCAGAATGTATGTAATGTTAAATGTACAGTTATGTAGAGAGAAATGTTTGGCCAATAAGATTTAATTATAGGCAGAACTAGCCAGGCTGTAGAAATAGAAACTACACATATTTACATGGAAGATATTCTACCTTAATTAAGTCCTTGAAACAGACATACACTACCAGCCAAAAGTTGTTGAAGAAGTCTTTTCTTCTCACCAAGCCTGCATTTATTTGATTCAAAGTACAGCAAAAACAGTACGTTTTCTATTTGTAATTTATTCCTGTGACGTCAGTGCTGTATTTTTAGCATCATTACTCCAGTCACATGGTTCTTCAGAAATCATTCTAATATTCTGATTTGCTGCTCAAAAGCATTTATTATTATGTTGAAAACAGCTAAATAGAATTTTTTTCCGGTTTCTTTGATGAATAGAAAATTCAGAAGAACAGCATTTATCTGACATATAAATCTTTTGTAACATTAAAAATGTATTTATCGTCACTGATCAATTTAAAGCATCCTTGCTAAATAAAAGTATTAATTTCTATAATTCCCCCCCACCCATCCAAATAAACCAAAAATAATAATCAATTCTGACTCCAAGCTTTTGAATGGTATAGTGTGTAATATTACAAAAGCTTTTTATTTCAGATAAACGCTGATCTTTTGGATTTTTCTATTCATCAAGATTCCTGAAAAAAATATATTGTTAATAATAATAATAATAAAAATGTTTCTTGAACAGCAAATCAGCATATTAGAATGATTTTTGAAGGATCGTGTGACACTGGAGACTGTAATGATGCTGAAAAATGTGCTTTCTCACAGGAATAAATTACATTTTAAAACATATTCAAATAGAAAGCAGTTATTTTAAATAGTAAAAATATTCCCAATATTACTTATTTTGCTGTATTTTGGATCAAATAAGTGCAGGCTTGGTGAGCAGAAGAGAATTCTTAAAAAAAAAAACATAAAAAATCTTACTGTTCAATAAATTTTGACTGGCAGTGTATATAGGCCTATTACTCTTTTGATAAATTAAATGCATTCTTGCAGAATTTAAGTATTCATTTCTTTTTATAAAAATCTTTCTGACTCCAGACTTTTAAGTGGTAGTGTATCTGAATGCAATCTTAGAGTAAAGGGTTTTAATTCAGCTCTAATAGATTTCCATGAATGCTCTGTTTTTCTAAATTGTGACCATTGACACCTATAGAGTAATCGTGTGACCCTGAAGATGGACGTATCACACACAGAGCACTCGCATGTTATTGGGAAAGGAGGGAATAACATCAAACGAGTGATGGAAGAGACGGGCTGTCACATACACTTTCCTGACTCCAACAGGCACAGCCAGGGGGAGAAGAGCAACCAGGTACAGACACACACACACACACACACACACACACATGCGCGATAATCCAACAAACCCAACCAAGATCAGCAGATCAGCCATATGCATTTTCACCTTAACATTTTATCATATCTATTTTCTAGACCTTCATTTTTATTTTAGTAAAAGTTCACCCTAAAGTGAAAATTCTTTCTGGTGCTTTTGTTTTTTCAAACCTGTAAGATGACGTAACTGATGATGTCATTGGTTCTAGCGTGTATTACTTACATTTTGGTCTTTTCCTCACAAAATAATTACGAAAAGTCATAACATTTTATAGCATCTTTTGGTGTTTTAATGCGTAAAATTCATGGCTTTTATGTTCTATGCATGAAAGAAATTTAGGTTTTAAAAGACATGAGGGTGAAGACATGACAGAATTGGTCATTTTCTGTGAATGATCCTTTATATGGGAGTATGTTTAATTTTTGTGGAAATTTTGCGAAAAGCACAGCAAATTTTCTCCATCCAGGCAACATTTACTATCCAGCAGTGGTTGAACTCTAGCTGAATCATTTTATTGGCTGAGGGACATGAAGCAGTTTGTATTGGCTGGAGGATGAGAACGGTTTGGAGTATGATGGATCTGATTGGCTGTTGGACGGCTCTCAGGTTTAAATAGACTGCTGAGTGGTCTGACGAGGCGTGCAGACAGTTTGGAATGTTAGTAGCGTATACAAGCGCACGCATGGACAAACATGATTTAAGAGCCAAACCAGATGCACTCTCTGAACTGGGCCGAATCACCTGGTTCCAAACCGGGGATTAATTCTCGCAGGGCGTGATTAAACGTGTGGTTGTCGGGATGAAATGATGGAAACAAAAAAATAAAACTAGCTGGACTTTAATTAAGGCTTTTTGACTGGCGCACTGCCACACACATACTCCCATTTAATGTTTCGATGGGTAATAAATCAGGTTTCTGGACATGACACTGTGTCTTATTTAAACTTAACAAAAATTCTTACAGGATGAGAGAAAGGAATAAACATCTGCACATGTTATAAAGAAAGATCATGAAGTACAATCATTTCTTTGTTTCTATATTTTTCTCTCAGGTGTCAATAGCAGGGCAGCTGACTGGCGTAGAAGCAGCGAGAGTTAAAATACGGGTGAGAATTTGTTTACCTGTGCTTTGCAAGCATTCTTCTTTTTCTGAGTTTATATAAGTGCTAGGCTATTTTAGAAAGGAGCATTTAAAAGATGGAAAAGAGGAATCAATTCATTACTATTGTATGTGTATAATATGTAATCAATAAAAAAGTAACTAGTCTGATTACAAGTATTTTAAAATGTAATTTAATCAAATTACAAGTACTTAATTTTTGGAATCTATATTTTCAAATATAAATGACCATTGTAGCAAGGATTATATTATAAAAACAATGTCTCCAATATGAAATAATTGTCTTTTATTTGTGATTGTACTACATCCCACACAATTTAAAATATTATCTGTAAAATATCTACTTGTAAATATGTAAAATTAAGTTGACAGCATATCTTTTTCTACTCAATATTAAGAGATGTAAAACCCGAAGAGCAACTCTTTCAGTTAAATTTGAATTCTAATTTTACCTTAAACCTTCTTTTGTACAATATAAAGGCGAAAGATACACTTAGAAAATACTGAAAATTTTTCACAAACCTATATATTTGGCTATTTAATTAATAACCTTAACCCAGAAAGCCTAAAATACACAGTTTTTCCTGTCTAATTTTCCGCTAGCGTCCCCTTGTGGTCCAGTTTTAAGGAGCCAACCGTAGATTAGGAGCTTTATGTGCTGCACCCTAGTGGTTGTAATGTCATCATTATTTGTACTATGTTGTCTTTAACCCATGTGTTGTTTTTCCTCAAAAGCATCATTCTTCCCCATCCTCTCTGTAGGAGCTGTTACCGTTGATGCTGATGTTTGAATGCAGTGGTTTGGTGCAGCATGTGGACTGTAGCTCTCCTGTCGTTCAGCATATCTCCCACACTTACAACATCTCCATCTCCTTTAAACCTCCCTCCCGTCTCTATGGCAACACCACCATCGTCCGTGGCAACCAGAACAATGCCAGTGGCGTTAAGGTGAGGCATGAAGTCATAGACTTATAGCCTAAATGAATGCTGCTATTGAAATGAATGTGTTTAATAGCATTATTTTAACATTTTACTTAATCTATTTTAATAATTGTTATGAATGTAATATATATTATTATGCTTGTATTATTTAAGCAGTGAACTATAGATGATTACATAATAAAAACTTATTATTTAATTTTACAATTTAAAATTAAGTTTTAAATAACTCTTCTATTTTAATATATTTGATCATTTATTTTATATCTGAATTTTCAGCATTATTATTATTTTCTAGTCTTCAGTGTCACATGATCCTTCAGAAATCATTCTAATATGTTGATTTGCTGCTTAAGAAACATTTTTATCATCAGTGTTGAAAACAGTTGTTTTTGTGGATACATATTTTTAAAAAATTCTTTGAACAATATAATATCTAATTAATAATATATAATGACAATTTAAAAGTCTTTGCTGTTACTTTTAGTCAGCAAGAATGTTTAACATTCTTAAAAAAAAATCTTACTGACACCAAACTTTTGAACAGTAGTGTGAAAACCATTTCAAGTGAAAAAAACGAATTATAAATGATTAGTAAAAACGTTTCCAAGACATTTTAATATGATGATCTTCAAAATGGTCAAATCTGTGTTTTTTCAATGAAAAGTAATCTGCAAAGTGCATGTATTTGACCCAAAAACAATCATAACTCCTACTGAAGTCGCATTCATTAGCAGATATGAAATGAGTAGAGCTCCTGAGTAGCAGAAGTACTGAAACTAGGTCATTTCATGAAATGGAGAGATTTAGTTTTCGAGTAGAGCTGCCAGAAATTAAACCAAAAACAGCAGCCTCCACCACATAATGTAAAATGTTACAGGAGATGGGTGATGGTTTTATTAGAGTGTGTATGTGTAAGCTCACATGCTGGCATCCCTGTGTGTGTTTGTGCAACTGCAGATCTATATCAAGTGTGTGCTAACATATTTGTGTGTGTTTCAGCGCGGTACAGCTTTGTTATTGGAGCACCTCGCTGGCTCTTTGGCCAGCTCAGTGCTGGTCAGCACACAACTGGACATCGCACCCCAGCACCACAACTTCCTTCTGGGTCGCAACGGAGTCAACGTCAAGAACATCTCCCAGCGCACTGGAGCCCACATACACTTCCCCGAGCTCAACACTCACAACACACACACTAGCCGCTCCGCCGTTTACATACAGGGCAGCATTGACGCTGTATGTGCAGCTAGACAGCAGCTAATGGTATGGCAACAGTTTGTCTGGATTTTTTCTCTTTAATTTACTATCTCTCTCCATGTTTGTGGCCAATCTGTGAAACAGAACACGTTATGTTGAGAGAGATGAAATTGAGAGAGATGTTTGGATGAGAGTCTCTGTAAGTGCTGACAGATGATGAGACTTAAACTGGGCTGGCTGAAGACCTTGAGGCTTTAGCAACGTGCCCGATCAGAGGGATGTCAATACACATGCCAAACTTATTCTTCTCCTCTGCTCTTATTTTTTAAAAACAGGAAATGTAGATTTAGCCATGCTGCCAGTGATTTGACACAATCTGTATTGTAGCGCTATATAAATAAAGGTGACTTGACTTGCCATTGCAGACTATAATCTAATTTTAGAGGTCTCATAATAGGCATGTGCAAAATGACATATTTTCTAAATCAATTAGTCTGTGAATTGCTTCTAGGACTAATCAGCATTTTATTTTAGTATTATTTATATACTATTATATAATATATTCAGTTTTCATTTTAGTTTAAGTTTTTTTTTTTTTTTTAAGATTTGTATTTAATTTATTTTTCTGTTTTAGTAATTTTAGTATCTGAGCTGAATGTCATTTTATTTAGTTGCCAGGGTAAATTTCTCATTTCCATTTAAGCTTTTTAGAAATGTAATATTTATTTTTTATTTTACAGCAACTTTATTTAAATTCATAAAAATGATTTAAAGGAATATTCTGATTTCAAATGTTAAGCTCAGTCAACAGCAATTGAAGACTAAAAATGATTTCCTCGTTTCCTTTATTGGAAAAGCTAAATAAATTAATAAATGAATTATATCAATAATTGAATGTTATAAGTAATATTAATATAAATAATAAAAAATATATATGTTTATATTAATTCATTTATTTTTCTGTATATATATATATATATAGAGAGAGATTTGTGTTATTAATATTACTTGTAATATTAAATTATTTATATTTCTATCATTTAATATTAATATTTAATATAAGTAATATTAATATAAATGAAAAATATTAAACATAATTATAATAGTCATAAATAATTATAGTATATTAAAATCTAATAATTATAAATAATATTACATTTAAAAAAAATAAGATACTGAATGTGGAACATACCATACATAAGGAAACTTGGTGTAATTAGCCTGGTTTTGGGCTCAACATACAAAGATGTGTTTTGGGGATTAATTGTAGATATGTGTCTATATTTCAGGGCTGTCTGCCATTGGTGTTGCTGTTTGACATTAAAGAGGAGATGGAGGTGGCATCTCAGGTCGTCACTACCCTTATGGAACAGCTGGACGTCTTCATCAGTATTAAACCCAAACCAAAACAGCCCAGCAAGGTAATAAATATCCATCTCTTTTGTGTATATGTGGTACATTTAGCCTCGGTCACTAACTATATGTCTCTTTCTCAGTCTGTGATAGTGAAGAGCGTGGAAAGGAATGCTGGGAGGATGTATGAGGTACGCAGGATCCTGTTGGGACTTGAGTCCAGCTGTGTGCCTCCTCCTATCAACCATGTGGCTGTTAACGGACATGCTCCTGCCTCCCCTCCCCTGATTGGCTCCATTGGACTGGACACCCTAGCTTCAGCTGGACTGAGGCTAAGCACTCTGGGTAATGTAGTTGTATATTTAGATATTTTTTAGTTGTATTTAATGGCTTGTGTAAGGTACATTTATGATCTAAAAGTAATTCCTTGAATATGTATTCTAAGAAAGGCCTGTTTATATCAATACAACATACACAGTCCTGCTTTAGCTCTGCAGTCACTATAATTACTACTGTCTGTGATGGTAGATTACAACTCACGTTGCCAAGCAGATCCATAATTAGCTACAGCTGTGTGTGTGTGTATTTGTGTTTGCCTGTGTTCCACATTCACTCACACAGTATTAGCGTGACTTAAAACAGTCCCCTCAGTTGTTCTCAAGACTCAAGCCTTGTTGCTCTCATTCACATATTGTGCATATTTGCAGTACAGTTACATTAAGGATTCATGCCATAATAGTGATTAAAAGTTAACAATCTTGCTGGTAACAAACCTAGCAAGCTTTTTACCTAGGTAACTTTTTAGGTATTGAAGGTTAAATTATGTTTCCTTGTAATAAATCTATTTTTAGCCTAATCAAGCCTACATCACGGCAAAATGAGGAAAATGAGGAAGTGAAAAAATAAAAAGATTAAAAATAAATCGCATAATTATGTTATTCTTTTGTTATTCAACCCTTTGTGTGTGTGTGTGTGTGTGTGTGTAACATATATGGTGTGACATAGCAAAAATGTAGAAAACAAAAAACTTATCTTCATTCTTAGAGTAATAAATAGCATGAGAGAGGTTTATCGTCAATGTTAGAGGTTTGTGTGTGTGTGTGTGTGTATATGTGTGTATATATATATGTATATTATAATTTTTCATCCAACATTTGAGTAATATACATTTAGGAGTATCAAATTATTAGCTTAGCAGCATGTAACATTTCAAAGCAATAAAGTCAGATAATAATGGTATTTAGCTAAATCATGTTACAAATTGTTTTTTCAATCAGGTCCAATGAGGCTTATTATCATTAAATAAAACCTAAAGATAATTTTTTGTTACTGGAAATAAAATAAAATAAAATCTTTCTGAAAATTTAACATTTCTCATTTTTGTGTAGTTTAGTGTTAGGTTTAAAGTAAAAGCAAATAAGCTAAAATAAATTAAAATTAATATAGGCATATAAAAATGACAAAAACATCCAAATTACTTAACCATTTATTAAAATTCATGTGAAAACAGAAGCCTAAAAAAAAAAATCTAAATATTAACAAAAAGTAAATCAATGATACTAAAATAACACTGGGTCTAACTGGTATGCTAATTGTTGGCTCTCAACATTTCTTGTGGTGTCTCTTATTTGAAAGTTACATCGGAGCAAAATAAATTAATAATAACTGAACTGTAAACACATTATGGACAAAAAAATGTTTTTGGTATTTATGTTGCACTCTTTCTTTTCTCTCTCTTTCATCAGCTGGTCTTCTAAGTTCGTCTGTCAGCCCCATTCCTAATGGTTCCCCAAACCCAAACTGTGTTCTTAATGGGCATGGCTCTGTGTTAAACATTCAGAACGGAGCAGTGAACAACTTACAGCACATTCATACACCCTCACATACACCTGCTCACACACATTCACATGCTACTGGTCACACAGCTTCACTCTGGGCCAGTGCTCTCAGTTCAACAGCTAACACAGCAGGTGAGTGTGTGCTCTTTTCAACCACATATATTATATATGTGTGTTACATAACCTATCTCTGTCCCTGGCTCAGGGTTTTCCACAGACCTGATGCTGCAGTCAGTGTCTCAGTCGACTCTCAGTGGTCTTCTGCTCTCTGGGGTCCAGACTCAAGCACACACTCACACACCTTCCCCCCCACCTGGACTCGCACCACTACACAAACCTGCCAGTGCAGAACATCTCAACGGACATGTGAGAAACTTCATCAAAGTTACTAAACTGTATACGTAGGCAACATTTTTAGGCATTATAGATTAAAATATGCTGCCTATTAAGATAAGTCTTTTTGACAAATCAAGTCAGCATCATATGTGTCCTTTATTGATTAGGCGATGCCAAAATGAGTGCATCTGTTTTGTTTTAAACTCATTGTTCTCCCCACGTGTGTTTCTGCTGGATGTTACAGCTCGCCAGTTCTGTGTACAGTCGAATCTCCTCTGTATCGCTGAACTCCGCCCACTGTGACACATCCCAGGAAGTCATTGGACACTCCCAATCAGAATCCATTTCCAATAAATCTGCAGATGAAGGTATAAAACACTTTTTATACATGATGGACAAAAGTATTGGCTCACCTGACCATTGCACCAACAGATACTTTAATGACATCACATTATAAATGCATAGATATTAATATTGGAGTAGGTCTTCCCATTGTAGCTATAATAGGGTCTTATGAAAACAATTTTAGTTTTTCCCAAATTCTGTTTTAATCAAAAATCATGTCTAATTATTTGAATTCATGAAATTTACACAATTTAGCAGCACTTTTATTCAAAGTTTAACAAAAAAAAATTCCATTAATTTTCTGCATTCCATTTTAATGGTTGAATTGTTTTTTTAATAATCAAAAGCATTTCTAAATGAGTTTATTTAAAAAAAAAAAGTTTTTTTTTCTTTTTTTTCAGAAATACTGTGTTGTGTATTTACATTTTGTGGTAAATAATTTCTAGTAAAAACTATTTCTGGTAAATATTCCTGAAAAATAGTGTTTTAATAATAATTTAATTAGTAGTAGTAGTAGTAGTAGTACTGTCATTACTTTAAGTCAGGGGTGCCCAACCCTGTTCCTGGTGATCGACTGTCCTGCAAAGTTTAGCTCCAACTCTAATCAAACACACCTGCCTTTAATTTTCACACGATCCTGAAGACCTTAATTAGTTGCTTTAGGTGTGTTTGATTAGAGTTGGAGCTAAACTTTGCAGGACGATCGCCAGGAACAGGATTGGGCACCCTTGCTTCAAGTAATATATTTATGTCACAGTTACTTCAAGTTAAACCAAACTATTATTTTGACGGGTTGTTGTGAAGACCTACAAGTTTCTTGGTTTATACGATATGATGATAGTTTTTCTCAAAAGAAATGGTAAAATGCTCATGAAGTGACTCTCTGAGCAGTTCTAGAGATTATGTTTATGTACTAATATATTGAGGCGGCAGAAGCTGACAACAGCAAACGTCATGCATGCTTCAGTAAGTGTGTAGTAAACGAAACCGTGCATCTGCGCCATTCATTCACACAGAGACATGCAGTCAGAACATGCAGGATTCATATTTAAATTGTACTCTACAGCTTAATATTCACCAACACTAGTCCATATCGCATTTTGATACAAGTGTACTGACCTACTTTTGATTTATTCATCTAAAATTGAGCAAAATCCGTGAAATTCCACGTTATACAGTAAAATTCAGATTTTATAACTGGATTCCGTCCGTGTTTTCCACATTGCAGAAATCATAGGACCTTCCACTTTTCTGGGAAGGCTTTCCACAAGATTTTGGAGTGTTTCTGTGGAAATGTTTTGCCTACTCATCCAATAGAGCATTTGTGAGGTCAGGCACAAGACGTCCTGGCTCGCAATCTCGGTTCCAGGTGTTTGAAGGGGTTTAGGTCAGGGCTCAAGTTATTCCACATAAGACTCATCCAATAGTTTAGGGCACAGATATGCACAGTCATGGCCTTCCCCAAACTGTTCCCACAAAGTTGGAAGCATAGCATTGTCCAAAATGTTTTTTTGAAATGTTCTGAATCATTAACATTTCCCCTCAAATGTAGGGGGCCTAGCCCAACCCGAGAAACAGCCCCATACCATTATCCCTCCTCTATCAAACTTTATACTTGGCACAGTACAGTTGCCATGTAATGACATTTTCTGCTACCCTAATTCACTGTGCACAGTATTAATGCATTATTCTGTTATTCCACCATTTATCTGTGTATCAGGCTCAGATACATTTGTTGAAGTGGGTATGCCCAGAAGCCCATCTCACTCAGCCAATGGGAGTGATCTGAAGCAGATGCTGGCCTCTTGCACCATGTCATCAGGAAAACGACAAATGGTGGAACTTCTGCAGAGAACCAAGAACTCACTTCTTCAGTATGTTTAATCATAAAATGACTGTAAATCACCATGGAAATTCAGTTAAAATTCAGTTTTTTTTTTTTATTTAAGGTTACACTGCAGCTGTTAAGTGCTCATTAAATTTTCTTTGTTTGTGTGTGTGTGTGTGTGCGCAGTGTTGAGTGTGTGTTGGCCGATTCTGATTGTGAGAATCCAGTGGCTGATAAAAGAGCGCCAGGAAGCGAGAGAGCTGCAGAAAGACGACTTGCACCACATATGCAGGTTTATATACACGCACACACACTGCACTTACATACAGGTGTACACAAACTAAAACATATTCACACTGTCTTTGTGTATCAATGTTTTTCAGGCTTTTGACTATGAGAAAAAGAAGCTAATGGCCACTAAAGGTGAGCATAGACTTGCTCTCTTAATTTAACATCCTAATGTGAAAATAGACATAAAATCACATCTGAATATAAGATCACTAGTTAGGTTGTGGTTAAATAGTTGTGTTGTTTTTGTATAGCTATGCTGAAGAAGCCGGTTGTGACGGAGATTCGGACCCCCACAAATACCTGGAGCGGGTTGGGTTTCTCTAAATCAATGCCAGCGGAGACCATGAAAGAGCTGCGCAGGGCACACCATGTGCCGTATAAACCCAGCATAAGCACTACTTATGAGGTACAAACTCTCCGGTGAAGTATAAAATCTAGTTCAGTTTATATGAAGCTGTTCTCTTCAAAAAATTATTTGAAAAAGTAGGCGTTTTGTGTATGGTTTCAGGACTCTCATCTCTCTGTCTCACACTCTGGGAGTCAGGAGGGTTTGGGTAATGACACCAAATCCGATAATTGGGGGGATTTGAATGGAAACATTCACATCAATGGTAACGGACTGCCAGGAAATTCTGAATTTTCCACTGCTGTCAGCAGCCCAAAGAGAATCAAGAACAAATCTTGTAAGACTTAAGATTTTGCACTCCTTTCTTTGAAACCCAAAGCAATAAATATACTGCCTACTCACTAGTTGTGTCTTAAACTTTATCTGTGTGTTTGAGTCAGTAGGTGAGCAGTATCTTAGCAGCAGTAATTATATGGACAGTATCTCCATGTCTGGCAGCAATGGCTGCTCTATCAGTTCATCTCTCAAAGGAACAGATCTCCCTGAGCTGTTCAGCAAACTTGGTCTCGGCAAATACACAGACATCTTCCAGCAGCAGGAGGTAATTCATTAATGCATTGTTTGATGAATGAATTTAGATTTGGATGTGTCTGCAATCATCAAAAATGTTCATGAAGTGCTCATTTTTTTATATTAAAATGTTTTGGTAAAATATATATTTAGGCAGATATTGATATTTACGTATTGTCATATTGGTGCATAAAAATGTAATGATTAAATATTATTCTTTCTTGTGTTCATTTAGTACAAGCATTGTGGAAAACATGACTTGATTGTTTTTAGTAATTTTTTTAAACTGCATAAACATTTTGAATCTATAATTAAGGAAATAAAGTAAGAGGCTTTGCTAGTTCACCTAATAGGAAAAATCTGGATTAGTGGATTTATTTGTGGTTTTTGCAAATGTTTATTTATATGTGTATGTCTGTATTATGGTCTAATAGATTGATCTGCAAACATTTGTCACACTAACGGATCCAGACCTAAAGGAACTGGGAATCACAACATTTGGTGCTCGCCGGAAAATGTTACTGGCGATCTCAGGTCAGTAAGCTATGTGTTTATATCTAAGCAACAGATCAACAGGAGAAAAAGACAAACCAAAATAAAGGATGTGGAAAGAATAGGATGTGAAGTCACTGCTTTGTAAAGTAAGCAATTTCTTCCCAGATGACCTCTCCTAGATTCACAGTCTATATATGAGCAGCCTACCTAGACATCACTTAACAATGCTGTCAGCATTTACTTGTGTGTGATGTGTGTTGGTGACTGTTAAAAGAGTATCTACCTATGTAGTTTCAAATAAGTACCTTATAAAGTTCCACTTCATGCTCATGTTTACTTGACGGATTACTGATGATATTTGAATGTCTCCTCAGAGCTGAATAAGAGCAGGAGGAAGCTCTTTGACACGCCCAACATTCGCTCCTCCTTCCTAGAAGGCGGGGCCAGCGGTCGTCTGTCGCGCCAGTTCCACTCGGACATGGCGAGCATCAGTGGTCGCTGGTGATCTCTTACCTGTGGGAATGTGGACCACAAACCACTTCATACTGGACTGGACTGATTGATACAGAAGGGCATAAAGTGATGCAGATTCTCTCAGATCTAAAAAATGTGGGGAGATGTTAAGTTTGCTTTTTGTGCCTAAAATATATGGAAGGGAATTTTAATCATTATTGTTAAGGGAATGTGCCATTAATTTTGTCTTGCATTTACTCTGGGTGAACAGGCAAAGCACAGAGTTAAAAACTAACCGTACTGTTAGCAAGAGCGCTTCAGTATTGGTGTCTAGCACTTTAATCTGTAAACTCTGCTGTTTCTGCCGGTAGGTTGTATCCAGTGTCTGTCTTTTGTAACGTCGGACTGTCCAGTATCAAAGCCAAACAGGTGCACTTATTTAGCAGGTATTTCCAGATCACACACAAAGGTCATCAGCTTGGTAATCACAACCAGCTGATGCTCATGTTGTTTACCAGACTGTTATATTCATGTTCAGTTTAATTACTCATTGTGGTATTTTAAATCTATTTTATTTTATAGTTTCATTATGTTCTCATATTTTATGTTAATCTTTTAAAAGGCATTATCAGTTTACGTTTTTATTGTTTTGGTTCTTTTTTTATTGTTTAATCTGTGGTCTGATTTGTCAGAACATGCAATAGTCATCTCAAACAGATGTCAGCCATTTTTTGGTGTAAATGAAGTCTTTTCTAAAGGAATAGGTTTGAAAATATTATCCATACAATTCCAGTGATTTGTTTAACAAAATCTGTTTAATCAGTATTTACATTATATGTGTAGCACAGACATCAAATTTAAGCTGCATTAAGTACTTTTCTAGTCTAAGTGGGGTGTTTGTTGAAAGTTTTGATGTTGGCATGTACAGTATAATGGGATATGTTTCCTTCGTATGTGCAAACGTTATGTATCTGGCAGGTGTTTTTCAGGTTTGTGTGCATAAGTATGTATGTGTGTTATCCTTTACTCATAGCTCAAAGCCATAAATTAAACTTGAGGGCTACTGTTGATAAATGTTTGATTTTCCAAATTCATGTTTTTGACCAGCAGTTACTTCTTTTAATCATTCTGTAAAGTTTTTTGTTCTTTTTCAGCCTGACCGTGTATATCAATAGAAGCATTCACAGTAAATCAGTGTTACCTTGTCTTTAATTTGTTTACATTTATGTTACATTTGTAGTATATTCACGGTACAGCCTACTACGAAGAATGTATAACGCATTGAAAGAGCTTTTTGAAACCATTTATTGGTAAATACATAAGAAACCATGCTAATCTCCTTTTTTGTTTGTTAGTTTTTTTGTTTAATGGAAGGAAAATAATGCCAGTTTCTGAAATATTGCACAGAATGCTTGTGGTACTCTTGTATTTTTGCTCAGTGATATTATTAACTGCGTGATTGTAGGTCCAAAGTGAAAATCTCATAAGATTCACGTGCAAAATATGGACTTTTCAGAGATGCATAGTATGGAGATAAAATTCCTCACCTCTTTGGAACCAGTATATATGGTTACTGAGCTGTTTATGTCAAATCATGTGTGTTCATTTCCACTCTTCACTTGAAATACCTTCACTGTTTGAAGAGTGTCATTCTTTTTTTTTGTCTTTTCTGAGGGAACAACTGAGTTGTTCGGTCATTCTGATTGTGCTTCCTCCTGGAGTGGAGCATTATGGGAGAAATGTTTTGTTTTGGATGTGACAGTGGCATTTGTATCACATTTAAATCTTTGACAAAGGGAACAATGTTCATGTTTTTGCCTTGTAAGAATGTTCTGTAAATCCAAATCAGTGTCTCTTAAAATGGACAGAAGCCATTTGCTGCCTGTGATTTTGAGTGTTGCCAGAGTATTCATCTCTGAAAGTAACAAAAAGGGATTTAAAGTAAAAGTGAAAGAACAAAATATTTGAAATGTTTGCCACTGATTTGTGGTTTTGTTCTAGAAAATAAAAATGTTTTCAAGCCAAATCAAATTTGTTTTATATTATGTATTATAAATTCATAGTAATTCAACATAAGCTACAATTTCTTCAGGTACACAATCAAATCAAAAAGAGTGAGTGAAAATGGTATAAATGTGTGGTTGTTGTCCAATGAATGCAGATAAAATGAGACTAACTGGCCAAGTTAAGACCGTAAGAGCACATTTAAGGTTTATGATAATAGCAATCTACAGTGGCACTGCGAAACCAAAAAATCACTATCCACTTCACACATCTCAAAGGATAGGCACTTCTCTTTTGAAAGTAATAGCAAAGACATGCGTAATTATGTGTGATTTTATGGTGTTTTGCATATCAATGTACATCTGCATCTAAATAGGGAAACTGGTGTGTGTGTGTGTGTGTGAGAGAGAGAGTGTGAGAGAGACCAGGGAGGGTGAAGCTGTCAGCATGATGTGAAAGAGTTCAATGCAAAAATAAAAGTGAGTAATTAACAAGCAACAAAGCTTTGAACTACCATGCTGTACTATTTTTGAACTAGCTAATTTAGTGCCATGAGACATAAACCACCCTTAGCTACCGAAACTGGAGACAGAGGATCTGATGCATGAAGGAAACATGATGCATGTTCTATATTGTGTTGGTTGGAGTAGTTTTGAGTTTGTACCAAAGAGAAATACATGGAGCCTTTTAATGTTAAAACAGAAAAATTCTGGTGCAAATGTGACTGTGCATTTTGGCAATCATATTAAATGACTATAACATCTGTTATGTGTGTGTGGTAACTTTTTTTCTGGATTTGTACACAGTAGGGGGCGCCATTTGCTTTATTTCTAGCTAGATTATTTTATTGTACATCAATAAGAAATGCAAATATGATAAGAGCCTTGTGGGAAATAATGTTAATGAATCTTAACCTTTGATTTGTAACTAAATCTGATTTAATGCAAAAGACCAAATGTGACTTTAATTTCTAGCCCGCAGGACTACTGGGAAACATGCATATCTATTAATTATCACTTAATAATTATGTGCCCCCCCCCCCCCCCAACACTTTTCCACAAGTGGTCTAAGTAATCCATCAGTTTGTACAGTTTTAGCAAAAATTGTGATGTCGCCTTAAGCAAAATAGTGCACTTAAATGCAGTGAGTAATATTTTTCGATTATGAATATGTAAAAATGACTGATGATAATACACAATTTAGAAATGAGTTTTAATCAAATATAGGCCTAATAGAAGTTGTAGTAGTCGTCAATGACACTCTCAGTGTTTGTTTTTTTAATGGAATCATTTACTCGTTATCTGATGTAAAGGTCCACTGACTGGACGAAGCAGTGAAGGAATCTGAACGAATCTTTTTGGTGCACGAGTTCAAAAGATTCGAATCTCTGGGATGAATCGATATCCCCGCCCTGTTCATGCAGCGGCCGATTCGGTACCAAATAAGGACATGAGCTCGACCGCTTGAAGTGGCGTCAGTGAGATGGATGGTGGATAAGGAGGCGGGAGCAGAGGTACAGGGGGTACACATAGAGGCTGCTGAAACTGAGAATTAACGGTAGTGTAGACCGTAATCTCGTTTCATAACCCATCACTGTTCGTTCATTCATTCGCGTTAATCCGTTTCTCCTCAGAGCGAAAACACTTGTGGCGTTCGTCAGAGCGAGGGAACTCAGATACATTTATGTTTTCTCAAAATTAGGACAACTACATTAATTTTATTGAGCCACTAGAATAAAATAATCTTCCTTATATGTGTATATGATTCTGTACTTGTATCTATGTCCAGGTGGTGCTGACGCGGTTTCCATCACAACGCCAGGGAAGAGAGAGAGAGAGAGAGAGAGAGGAATCAAGGCGACAGAGCACAAGACTCACCTTATTGGTTTCAAAGCCGAAGCTGAAGAATATTTCCAAAGATATCCAAGCGCCTCTGCAGACATGGAGGCGGCGAGTTTGGCACACGGGGTCGCGAGCCCGTTAAACCCGCGCGAGGGCATGACCAAGAACGTGAGCCTGGAGTCGCTCCAGCTGTGCGAGAGAGACGGTAAGAAACCGCTGTAGCACAGTGAGGGACTGTAAACTTGACAGGTTTATCCACGCCTGTTATCCCCTATTAAGAAACCTTTTTAAATATTTTGAAATGTATTGAGCGCTTAAAGACTGTAGTGAAACGGGATTATTCATTGCTGCAGAAAATAGTCGCCTGTCACATCCATGAAAAGCGGAATATGAGACATGGCAGGCTGCCTTTGTGTGTGCTGGCTGTGGTATCTGATTGTGAAATCTCTGCTGTCTGTGCGAGGCTTTCGTTTCAGCACCATGGACACTACCCTCTTGCAGTCAGATACCTTTTCTCTTGCAGTCTCGTTTATGCGGTCAATTAAGATGAAACCAACAAACTTGTATTGTAAACCAGTAGAGAAAATAAAATAATCATAATAATTTCAAGAGCCCTAAAGCAGTAAAGTATGCTCATGTGGCAGGGGGTGAGGCTTTTTGACAGTGAGAGAGCTTCTATAGATATTTGTTCATTTTTATATTTTATATACATGTATTATGCAAAATATTAAGCTTTATGAATAACTCATAATATAAACATAACTCAGGCTATATCACTCATGTTTGCAAGGTTATATTTCATGTTATG
Organism: Barbus barbus; assembly: GCF_936440315.1. Taxonomy (NCBI): domain Eukaryota; kingdom Metazoa; phylum Chordata; class Actinopteri; order Cypriniformes; family Cyprinidae; genus Barbus; species Barbus barbus. The sequence continues at coordinate 19,822,705 of NC_136758.1, forward strand.
CTTTGTATATATAAATATATATTGACAATTGTATATATACGATTGTAATGTATCAACATATTTAAGTGTATTTATGTTTGTTAATACTTCATACAATACACACAAATTACTTAATGTTACTTTTTGTTTTTCCTATATTTAATATGCATGTTACGTAACAATATATATATATATATATATATATATATATATATATAACTCATAATATGTTTTGCTATATATATTATGTTTTATATATATAAATATATTTACAATACAATGCATAAACACATTTCTTGAATCAGTACAGATGACTTAGTGCACACTAAATGTATTTAGATGTTTACACGGAGCATCAGACATTTTTAGCAGCTTCATGTTGGCAGAAGGTGAAGTCAGGTGCTTGCACACACACACACTGAGCAAGACACACATTGGGAGGAACCTGCTCTAGCTTTTAAAGGTATACAAGCTTGATGTAGAGGCTTACTTGAGGATACAGTCTTTGCCTTTCACCTGTTTCCATCTAATTTTTTTAGTGGAATTGCAGGCCTATAATAAATGCAAATCCATTTTAACTAGCAGAGTCACCTTTGTCTTATTAATAAGCATTACAACCATCAGTGTTTCAATAGTGAGTGTATGCTTGAAAGTGTCAAAATGTGTCATCCTCTTTAAGAATGACTGAAGCAAAAAACTGCAAATACGCCATTTGGCAGTCTTCAGAAGAATGCAGCGTTCCTCTAAGGCTAGCACAATGACTCACCAGGTTTTTGAGAGGGAGGCAGAGTTTTTTTTTATCTTCCCTACATTAATGTATTTGAATCAGCATTAATTAGCCTGAATAGATTGCTGTGCTGGCAGCACAGTACCTCTTATCTCTTTGAGTTACCACATTTACACATCAGCGCTCGTTTCATTTTGTTTAATTGCAACAAACTGAGGGAGTGCATAATGGACTGTTTTTGAGGTACTAATTGAACTCTCTAGTTAGCATGAGTGTGCTTCTCAGACATGAAGGAAAACATTCTTTTTAAACATGGACCAGACTTCTCATCTGCTCAGCTGTCCTAAACAGACACAGCTGTATCTGCTTTTAAACACACTTATTTAAAATCTTTGCAACATGATGTTTTGGATATTTTTATCTAAAAACTGATTTCAGTTAAAGTGCATTCAGATGATGATTGAAACTGCTAGCGTTGCCTAAAGCTAACCCATCAGCTAAGTGCCGTGTAAATATCTAAATCAGATTAGCTAGAAACCTGAATCTGTTCCATGCAGGACTTTGCGCAACCTTGGGGATTCCTGACTACAGTCTGTAACACCTGAACAAATATATTTAGAGAAATGTTGCACAAATAACATAAACGGTTTAAGATGTTGGAGTGAGCCTTTCTAGTAAGGACCTGGATTTGTAATGAAGCGGTTGTAGATTTGATCCCAGTTAGAGGCAACCGGTGAACCGTAAACTTTTGGTGCCCTTGAGCAAGGGATACGAGTATACAGATGCAATACGAAGGCTATTCTATGATGTATGCGATGAGTGAAATATAAGAGAATTAGCAAATGTTAAACTCTCTAAACAATTCACAACTGTTTAAAAACAAAAGCATCACATTCCCAGCTAAGGAAAGACACTTGTTTTTAATTGATATTGAATTACAGATAGCACATGTTTAATTAATAGGTAGACTGCTTGTAACATCATCCCTAATTAAATGGAAATATTTAATTCTGAATGATTATGTGCTGTAATGATTATATGTTGCTTGAGGCTTGACTTAAGTTCATTTTCTCTCCGCTAGAGAAGCTGTGGGCTCATAAACTAGAAAGCAGCAGCCTGCTGTACCATTTTATTATGTGCACAGTGCTCGTTGTGAGCTCTGCTGCTCATCTTGGCAAAACTTAATTGCAAAGTAAATGTGTTGTCTTTATTGCAGGCGGAGAGAACCAGATTATGCTCAGAGCAAATTGTCCCACACACAATTAGAGCTCAGATGCCAAGAGAATCATGTAGAAATATGATTTGATTTGATTTGATTAGATTTTTTACTCTTATTAGGTCAATTAAATAGCATACAGACTAGCAGGCTTTTGTGGTAATATTTGAATGGTTTGCTTTAGATTAATATTAATATCCTTTTAGGTTAAAAGTGCAGTTATTTAGTGTTGATAGATATTTATAATAATCAATAACCAAGCTTGTTCATGTTAGTTTTGTGGCAGGTTCTGTCACTCTTGCAGTAGAGATCATAAAACACATGAAGCCTGGCATATAAAATAAGTAAAAAAAATATTCAGAAAAATAAATTTTTAAACCAAACTGATTATTAATAATAATAAAAATAAATAAATATGAAAGACATTGTTATAGTGAAGATTTATCAATGCTCAATATATAAATATATGCGTATCTCTTTTAATATAACCATGTTCTTGTTTCCATAATTGTTTCCATATTTAAAGTTTTAGACTATAAATGACACCATAATTTGTAATTAAGAATAAATTAGCCTTGGACTGAAAACTGTTAAAAATGTAAATATACTGCCATGCACAGCTTGCTGTTCTGCAAATGAGAAACGTTTGTATTAACATGCAATTCTGTGTGCATTTTGGAGTGGATCCAGAGCTCATTAAACAAACTCTAAACCCTAAAGAATTCAGAGACATTTGCAGTTTGAACCTGTAATCTTGCTCTGTGTTGGAGCTCATACAGGAGAAAAGCATTGTTTTCATGCACAGGGACCAATTCTATTTTGTAGTCACATGTTGCAGTGCTGTTTGGATTTGGGAGTGTGTGGTTTTTCTTTGGTTTGATTTGCAGTCTGTAGACTCTGTACAGTCTGGACATTTCTGTTTTTTCTGTAATGTAATACTGCAGTTTTCTGGGAAAGCTGCTCACACAAACTGCTCCCCTGATGGATATTCTTGGTTGTTTAGGTGTTTGTGAAGGAGATATTTGGAGTGGAGTTTGGTGATAGATTTATTTTATTTTGTGTGTTTGCATGGCTTTAAATAGACTGTGGATTGCAGTCTGCAGGAGGCTTTTAGCCATTATTAGAGTCGATATCGAACCAGGCGCTCCACGCTTTTCCTTCTTCGTGTCTTACTCTCTCATGATTCAGCAGGTCTGTCTGCGCTCTCCTACATGTTTTGAGTCTGACATTGTCTATATATACCCTTCAGTTCAAAAGTTTGTGGTTGATTCAATGTTTGTCTTAAGGGTGCATTTATTTGATTGACAGTTTCTCAAACTTTTCAACAGTAATGCACGATAAATAAAAGGTTTTATCTGTCAGCTTTTCTGAGAATTTTTTTTTCTATTAGAATTACATAGAACAGCTAGAAAATAATTTATCTTCCAGCAGCTCTGACTTTTGTTCACGATCACTTATCACTGTGCATATAAAGTTTCTGCCCATCTTCCTCTTTACATTATGCTACATTGATTAATGGCCTTGATTTGTTTCCATGGAAACTGTCTTTGTTAAAGCTTGTTGAAAGACCTGTGGGTGTGTCTTAAAGCTGGAAATTTTGTAGAGAGATTATGCATGGTTTAGTACTTGTTTTTAGGTACAAATAATCTCATTTATACAGACTTGCTTTATGATTTTGTTGTGAGTTGTTGTTGTTTTTTTAATGATTCTTTGACCAAAGCATGGATAAGATTACATCAACATTGGCTGGAAGTACGGTTGTTTGTGTATCCTAAACGTATGCAGCATCAAACCAGTTTCTTAAAGCGTGAAGGAAAGCAGATTCTGTAGTGAGAATATGTCAGAAATAAAGCAGAAGTTGATGAACAGACATCTGTTGTTTGTGTAAGGGAGGCTGTTGGCAGTGGCAGGGTTTGGAGGGCTTCTTCTGCCAGAGCTAGTGTTGTGGGAGGGCTAGTGTAGTACAGGAACATATCTATAACTCAGCTGAACGTTGTGAGTACTATTATTTTTTATTATAGTTTTGTTTGTGCTTTTACCTTCTTGTGCATTTGTCTTCTTTCTTTTTTTTACTTTATATTTCATAAGTGCAACTTCTTGTAATTGTCACTTTAATGTCTATGATTAGACTTCGTCACAAATATTTTTTACAAAACAATGTGACTTTTATTTACAAATTATGACTTTATTTCTTATTATTAACTTTATTTGTTGTAACTAAAACTATTTCCCATAATTGTGACACAATGTGACTTCTCACAATGTTGAATTAAAAAAAAAGTGTTTTATCTCACAATTACATTTTGTATTTTTTATTCTAAGACAGTTATTTAGCAAATAAAGCAGAAGAGCTCTGTATCAAAAATACAATAAAATAGCAATACTGTAAAACATTATTATAATTTAAAATATCTGTTTCTATTTTAATATAGAAATTTTTCTAATGTCATTTATTTCTGTGATGGCAAAGCTGGCTTTTCTGTGTTACTCCAGTCTTCATTTTCACATAATCCTTCAGAAATCATTTTATTATGCTGATTTGATGCTCAACATACATTTCTGATTATCATCAAAGTTTAAAACATTTGCTTTTTAATTTTCTGGAAACTGTGATACATTTTTATAGGATCCTGTGATTAATAAAGTAAAAAAAAAAACTGTATTTAACTGAAATATATATATATATATATACATATATATTGTAACAGTAAATGCCATTACTGTCCCGTGTATGTTCTGTTTAGTTTTCATTGTGTTTTCTGTTCTACCTGCCCTGACCTAGTTTTCCTTAGTTCCCTGATTATCATCACCTGTTCCTAGTTAATTTACTCATTAATTTACTGCCTTTCCCTCTGTTTCTTTGTCCTGTCTGACGTTGTTTGAAGAGGTTGTGTTTGATCGTTCTGAGTGAATTTTCCTTAGTGGAATTATTAAAAGACTTTATTTGATTGACTCTCTGCCTTCTTCGCGCTCCTTTGAGCTCCCTACTCCAGCAACCCGTGACAATTACTGTCATTTTTTTTAAATCAATTTTATATGTCCAAACTTTTGAATGTTAGTATAACCTGTGTTCAGTAATTAATTTAGTGGTAATTTATTAATATTCAGATATTTATCCTCCAATAAACAGATCTTTTGTGCTGATTTATCCATAATAATCTTAAATCCATATTAGAGTATTAGATATATTAGATATATATTAGACCTATTAGAGTAATTTCTTTCCAGAGGAATATGTCAGCAGTGGTAAAGAATTCAGTTTAGGAGAGAAAGGGCTCAGTGTTTAGTGAACAGTGATCTGAGGGTGCTTATTGTACAGTAAAGCTTTATCATGATCCTATTCATGGTTTCAAGAGGCAGTTCAATGTTCACTGTGTTCTGTGTGTGTGTGTGTGTGTGTGTGTGTGCCATTCAGGAATCCCACATTCCTGTTGTGCATTTCTAGACACTAAGATAACACAGTGCCCACACTGTAGCCAGCAAAGCACATTTCTAACTCTGATGGTGTATGTGGGTCAGTGTATCAGTGTTTACAGAGAAAAACTTAATATATCAAACAAATCAAAGGATTTTAGACAATATGCTTTCTTTCTTTCTTTCTTTCTTTCTTTCAGGTAAGGCTGAGGATCCTGGAGTGGTAGGAATGGAGTTACCCGTTGCTCGCAACATCAAGATCAGTAACATCACTTGCGACTCCTTTAAGATCTGCTGGGATATGGACCCTCACACCACAGAGAAGATCACACATTACTTCATTGACCTTAACAAGAAGGAGAACAAGAACTCCAACAAATTCAAACACAAGGTGCTCAATGATTCAGTTCACAACACAAATGATTTTATTCTGCATAGTCTTGAGTATTGCCAGGGGTTACAAAGTTTGTAATAGTTTATAATACAAATGTGCTTTTTTTTGCATATTTGTGATAACGTTTTAGCTAAATTTTGTTCTGTTGTTCATTGTCATAAAAAAGATTCAATTGATTAAATGTCATTAATTAGTCAATTCATTCCTTGATGACTCTCTGTCTTTAGGATGTGCCTACGAAGCTTGTTGCTAAGGCAGTCCCGTTGCCCATGACAGTGCGAGGCCATTGGTTCCTGAGTCCACGGACAGAATACACAGTTGCTGTGCAAATAGCATCCAAACAGACCGATGGAGACTACGCTGTATCAGAATGGAGTGACATTGTGGAATTTTGTACAGCAGGTAAATCACCCAAACACACACATACAGATAAAAAAAATGTAAGACAAGACTGTATAACACATTTGATACACAAAGTTAATTAAAAGTGCTTTAAATTGGCATTAAAAGAGAGAAAAAATACAATTTGAAAAAAAAGTGAGAAAGATAATATGTAAAATCACTTAGGAATATACATTGAGAGAAAATCTTTAAATACCTAAATACCAATAGGAGAATGAAGACATGGATCTTTTAAATGTTATGCTGCTGATCTGCTTTTTATGTGGATAACAAGGCTAAAGAAAATTGATGACAAATAAAAACATTTCCTTCAATTTTCTAGATTATTCCTCGGTGCATTTGACGCAGCTGTTGCAGAAGGCTGAAGTCATTGCTGGCAGGATGCTCAAGTTCTCTGTCTTTTACCGGAATCAGCATGAGGAATACTTCCAACACTGCAGGTGATTCAGAGAAAAAAAAACCTCAGTAAAAAATGCTTAGGATATGAAAGAGGGAGGGAAAAGAGAACTTAATGCTGGTTGAGGAAGATAATGACAATCTTTCTTTACTGCTGAGATTCAGATCTGCATTAGAGAGCAAACAGCTCCCTCTTGTGGAATCATTTCCTAATTAATTAGCTGGGTTTACTTTCTTCTATTTTCTCCTACACTAATGTTCAAAAATTTGGGGTCAGTATGAAGGGGGGGCTCATGCATTCTGAGTTATTCACACTGTTAAAGAGTTTGATTCTCTAACGAAACATGGCCAAAGTTTCAAAAAATGATTTGGACATATGATGGAGTATTTCTGTGCCAAGTCCACTCCTTCCGGGTTCGTACAAGCATCAGAAAGTTTTTATTCAATCATGGCCCTTCGTGACATCATGAAGAAATTAAAACTTTTATCAGCAGAGATGCTTTAAATTCATTACAGGTGACAGTAAAGACATTTGTAATGTTACAAAAGATTTCTATTTCAAATATCAAATGTTTCAAATGTTTTTTCTTTCCACAAAAAGAAGCACAATTGTTTTCAAAATTGATAGTAATAAGAAATGTTTCTTGAGCACCAAATCAATAAATTACATAGAAAGCATTGTAGTAATATTTCACAATAATACTGTTTTGCTGTATTTTTTTAAAGACATGCTGACTTCATGAGCGTAAGAGACTCCTTTCAAACACGTTAAAAAATCTAACTGACCACAAATGTTTGAGCAGTAGTATAATGAAAGTATAAAATGTGATTAAGGGATTTTAGAAATGTCTTTTTTTCTCTCACAGAGATGTTCTTGGCGGTCGAATGATGCCCTCAGTAAAGGACAACAGCGGTAGTCACGGTTCACCTCTCAGCGGTAAACTGGAGGGGATCTTCTTTAGCTGCAACACTGAGTTTAACACCGGTCAGCCGCCACAGGATTCCCCATACGGCCGCTTCCGCTTCCAGATACCCGCTGAGGTTCTGTTCACCCCTGATACACGCCTCTACTTCGGGGACTTCTACTGCATGTACACTGCCTATCATTATGTTATCCTCGTCCTGGCTCCCCGGGGCTCACGCGGAGACCTTTACTGCAGAGATCGCCTTCCGGAGCTGGATGTGACGAACAACCGCTTTCTGACCCGTGTCTGTGGGGAGGATGGGCGGGTGGTGTTTCAGCATGCACAGGATGTGATTCTGGAGCTGATTTATACTGAGCCGGTCCCGCTAGCACAGGGGACTGTCTCTCAGATCAGTGGCCACCAGTTGATGAGCTTGTCAACTGTGAATGCTAAGAAAGACCCCAGCTGCAAGACCTGCAACATCAGCGTTGGGCGCTAACTTGGGCGAACATTCACACACAAACCCAGTTGTGCATATAACAAGACCTCCTGAAAAACCTTTGAATGCTACGTTACAAAACAAGATACAGATGAATTCTGAGACAAATGGCCCCAGAATCCTTCAGATATGCCCATGTGGCTCTCAAACCCCTTTAGGGGGCTTCACAGACCCCCAGCTAGTAGTGCTAGAAAATTATGTCTTTGCTCAATGAACTGAGAAGTGTTTAAAAAAAAATAGAAATAAGACAAAAAAAAAGATTCAAGGCATAAAAAAAAGATTTGAATTTAGAAAAAATTGAGAACAAAATGTATAGCTAAGTTTCCAAAACCTTCAATCCCACTGTGAAGTTTTCATGTGTTTTTGGTGCTTTTTCTGACCGATAATCAGACCCCAGCAGTTTATCCCCAAACCATTCGTGAGGTTTTTTTAACACAGTGACTTTCAGACAAGGATGTCTTGCTCAGTTTCCACTGAGGCCGTCAAGCTGCCTGTGTCTCTTATGTTGGACTTGTACTGCATGAAGTCTGATCCTTTAAGCATCTACATACGATGATAATTACAGATCTCTCCATTCTTTGTAAGTGGGAAAACTTGAAAAATCGGCAGTGTATCAAATACTTATTTGCCCCACTGTACATGCCACCTCAGCCTTTAAACCTTTTATATAGGGATTTTCTTCATTTACACAGATCCTGTGGTCTACATGCCCACTGAGCTTCTATTCACCCTTGCCATTCACCTCTGCATGTATACTGCCTATCATTACATTATCCGGATGGATGTGACAAAAAAATCCAAATGCTTTAAGAGTTTTAAGCCAACTGATCCTTTAAGCACCTACATTCCACCTCAGCCTTTAAACCTTCTCCTTTATCCTCAGTCTTTTCATTTTCTACTCTGATCGCAGTTCTCCTTTAACCTTTCTTTCTCATTAAACATTATTTTGATGTTCTTGTGTCATTGTTCTTGTTTTGTTTTTAGAGACTGTGTGATGCAGTATTGATGGTGTATGATGATTCCTGATAGAACATCAAGCAGTAAGTAGAACTGATTTGTATAAAACATATCCTAAACATATCCACTGCAGGACACAGCTATGTCCAGGTTCTTAAGGAGTTTGCTCCGTTCTATCAGAGGCCTGATGGTTTCGTTCTTGCACCCTCTGTTGGTGAAAACGTTAAATTTCACAGATGCATGGCTAAGAGTTTGTGCTGTACTGTATATGAACTTGTTACTTACTCCTTAAGATCCAAATATAGAAGCCAATCACATCAGACATGTATGCACAATATTTATTTTCATTTTTTGAAACCTTTTAGCTGCCAGTATCCTAAAATCTGTGGTCAACATGTAGCTTTTGCTCAAAATAAAAAAATTGAATTTTATTTTTTTTGTTCACTATGATAAATTCTACACTGTATGTACTCATACTGTTCAAACGTTTGTGGGCATACCAATGCTTCGTTTATTAGATCGACAATACTGCAATATTGTAATGCAGTAATATTATGAAACATTATTACAATTTAAAATCAGTTTTTTTTTTATCTGAACCTATTTTAAAATGTAATTTATTCCTGTGATTGCAAAGTTGAATTTTCAGCATCCATTACTCCAGTTTTCAGTGTCTCATGATCCTTCAGAAATCATTCTAATATGCTGATTTGGTGCTCAAGAAGCATTTATTATTATTATCAATGTTGAAAACGGTTGAGGAAACCGGAGGATTTTCAGAATTTTTTCAGCATTTATTTGAAATAGAAATCTATTTAAAATCATACATTTCATTATTGTTATTTTAAAGTATTAATTTCTTTAAAAAAAAGAAAAAGAAATCTAACTAACCCAAACTTTTGAACAGTAGTGGAAAAAAAATAATAAAGCCCAGTGAGTGTGTTTTGTGTTTTCTGGGAGTCCTGATTATATATGAGGGGGTGTGTGTTTCTCTGCATGTTAGTAAGTGTGTGAACTGTTTAGATTCGAGTGTGGTGTGTGTCAGCTGGAAATATGACTGTTTGACTGATAAAGCAGCACTTGTTTGCTCAGTTTAAAAATTTGAACTACGCTTGTCTTTTGCCAGAGGAAGTCTGTCATATCTCTGTGCACTTCATTAGTGAAGAAGGGATGAAAAATGAACAAAAAAGCTGTTTATTGACTGTTCATGACTTTTATTGCCTTACTCTAATCTTACTCTGTAGAAAATGTTAGTTCAAATTTGTACTCGTGCACAGGACAGGATCCCAAATCAACTTCTCGCTGTGTGAATGTGCCTCAGACTGACAGATATGATCAGTAAACATTGTTTTTCTTGTTGCCATGTTTATGAATACCAAATGTGACCGTTCATTAAAGATCATTAAGAATGAGACTACTGTGTGTGTGTTTAGTGAGCCAGTCTTTGGAAAGTCTTTCAAGAAAAATGACCTGTTTTTTCATGCATTTATATTTTATAGGCTTGACGTATTTATATAGTTTGTAGGTTTCTACTTTTATTCAGTTCATCAATTATAAAAGCCTTTTAAACACGGAATTAAATGTTCTATTATTTTGGAATTTAAAAGGGTTTCTGGTAGACTATGTCTAATTTTTGGGGGTTACCAAAAAGAGTAGAAGAGTGTGCTGGAGAGAGCCCGTGGTTAGGTTCACAATATATTCTGTATATATATATATATATATATATATATATATAAAATATAGTTGCTTAATAGCGAATAATAAGAAACGGTGGAGTTTGGGAGATGGAATGTATTTCTAGTTTTTGGGTGGAGGATTAGGATTTTTGTGAAGGCTTGTATACAAAAATAAAAAGCCAATTGTGAGTTTAAACTTATTACGGTACAATTATTAACCAAAAAGCATTTTAAATTATATTATAATGTTTTAAAATAATAAATAAAATGACACCATTCACATTGTGAATTATAAAGTTTATTCGCGTAGCGTAATAAAGCCAAGGTGACGTCCCCTCCCCCTCCTTCACACACACACACACACACACACACACATACACACACCTTGCTCCATTGTTATTGTCCGGTGACAGCATCTCAGTGCTGACTGATTCAACTACCATAACTTATTTCAAGAGAGCCTGTCGCTTTTTAACCCACACATATGGGCCTAAATATTAATTCTTTTTGTAAGTATATATATAAAAAATTTAAATCTTAATTATTTCTATAGCATAAAATATATTGCCACATACACAGCCCTCCAAAAGTTTGGAAACACCTGGAAAAGTGGGGTTTTGGACAATATTGGCATGACTCCTTTTAATTTGTGATAATTTTGCACTGATAAGAGACAACACAAACTACGAAAACATATTTTATTACATAAACAGTTTATACATAGAAAAAACTAAAGTTTTCGATTCATCAAAATATCCACCATTAGCAGCTATTACAGCTCTGCACAATCTGGGCATCCGAGCTGTTTATTCTTTGGACTTTAGACTTTGACTTGATACAGTATATTACTCCAAGCCTCCTGAAGGGTTGCACGTTCTTCTGTGACTGATCCGCGCTGCTGGCGGATGCATTGCGTAGCGCTTCACACTTTTGGAGTATTTGCTTTTTGCAGTTTCGCATGAGCTGTAATGTGAAAATTTACGCTAATATGACTTTGCAGCATAGACTGTAAAAACAAACAAACAAACAAACAACAACAACAAAAAAAACAGTCCTGATATGGGGGAGGTCCCTCGCTTCTGCGATCGACCCAACTACTCGACCGGCCGGCCCACCGGGAATGTCCCGGTACTCCCGATGGCCAGTACATCCCACCCTGTGTGTGTGTGTGTGTGTGTGTGTGTGTTGCTAAATTGTTTGCTAAATTGTCCTTGTTGCTGTATTGTAACAGTCTCTTTAAGAACATTATAAACTTACTGATAAGATTTTTTTTTTCAATCACATTTTTAAATTTTAATAAAAATAAAAATAATAAAAAAACAACAACTGCAGATTATAATCAATTTGGCTTGATTTATGGATGCATAAAAGGTGTTTTTCCAGTGGTTGTGTAGACAAACGGACACAGTCTTTGGGGTGTATTCATTTAAATAACAATAACAAACAGTGTAGAATTTAAACTATATTCTCCCTATCGCATACACTGCTAAATGATATAGATCAATAATCGTATTTTACCATAATTTACAGAAAACGCAATATATGTATGCCTTTTTTATAGGCATGTAGAAATGTTTAACGAATGCTGCCCTCTACCGGCCACTTTCCTTTCCTTTGTCACTGAAAGAACTTAGAAAAAAGTTTTTCTAAACTGTAAAGAAAGAGAGTCCAGATATACACTAAAGGCACGTTTAAACTCTACGGTCTTGTACTACATTATGCGCTTTCAGGCTTCCTCCAGCTGTGTCTTCAGGACAAGATTTCACCTCTGTAAGTGATTTGACACACTGACGCTGGTGGGAGGATTCAACACAAACTGGGGACTCTACAAGCACACTTCACACCGCACAAACCCGGGACACCATTGCCTCTACCATGATTTTAGTTAAATTCGTGTGCGCCATCATAACCAGGTTGTTATTTATTCTGGTCTCTCTCATCGGCGTCTGGAGAGTGAAAACAGTGAAAAATGACAACATGTACTGGTTACTGACTGTCCTTTACCTTCCTCTGGTCGTGGAGATGATCATCACTTTAAAACAAAGGAAAGGGAAAGACTACAAATGGTGAGTGACACACTTTCCCTTTACATTTCAACAGATTTACAGTATTGACAGATTCACTGATCTTGCCAACAGCTGTTGATCATGTTCTGCTGGATGACTCACTCTTCTTGGTCCAAATGTCTTGTATTCAATATTTAGCTGAATTTCGGCGTTTATGTGACTTTTATTTGACTTCTTCTTTAGTGGTAGCTTGTTCTTAGGTTTCAGTTACATTTTTAATTCAATTTTCCTAAAAAGTTATCTACATTCCTCTCACCCTCCTTCCCGCCCCCTCACCAACATCCTGCTGGACCTATTGTTACTGCTGACATAGTAACACACAGGGTGTGTGTGAAGAACACTAGTGGTCTAGGATAATCTGAGGGGTCTCCAGCAGTGACTCTAACATTGGCCCTGAAAGGAACATACCAAAAAATAACATTTATTGTTTAGTTCTTCATTGTCTTTTATACAAGGGATCCATCTTCTGTCCTCTTTTAGGTTTTCTCCAGCCATCCTCTTCTTCCTCATCAGCATTATTCCATCCATATGGCTTCTAGAGTTACATCATCAGGAGAACAAAGCCAGTGACCCTCAGGTAATATTCTATATTCACTCTTATGTCGTTCTAAACCTGTATGACCTTGCACTTTCTGTGAAAAATAGTTTTTTTTCTCTACAGAAATGTAATAGAAAAATGCGGCTCTTAAACTCACTACTGCTGCTTTTATTTGATCAAAAAATGCAGTAAAGAACAGAAACATTGTAATACTTTACAATTTAGAATATTAGAATAATTTTGTGAAGGATCATGTGACCGTGAAGACTGGAGTAATGCCTCCTGGAAATTCAGCTTTGTTATCACAGAAATAAATTACATTTAAAATATATTTAAATACAAAAGGGTTATGTTAAATTGTAATAATATTTCTCAAAATTACTGTTCTTACTGTATATTTGATCACGTAAATGTAGCCTTGGTAAGCATAAGAGACTTAAAAATGTATTTACTCTGGGCCTGCAGTTTATATTGTATGTCATTGTGTATATTGTTTTTATCTGTGTCTTCTTATTTTATTATTATTATTTTATTCTGTGTACTGGGGGCTTCACCAATACAAATTCATTGTGTGTGTTTCAGCGTACTTGGCAAAAAAATTAAAAATCTGATTCATTTTAGGATGAGGACAGCCTTTTTAATGTCCCATTAATGTTATTTGTCAGCAAAATGTTGTGATTCTCTGTGCTTTTTTTTGTATCTGGCAGTGTAGGAAACTGGACTCTTGGGACAATGTTAAGAGCATATTGCCTACAAATGGCACAATGGGTGAGGAAACACTAAAGGTAATCTTGAAAAATATTATTTATTAGTTTAGTTTTAAGTTTTTAATATGTGGTTTAGTGCGTTGCTGTACAAAAGTGCAAGTAGGGCTCGCTGCAGTCCACAACATCCAGGGGGCGTGGTTGGATCCACATCTAGGGGGTGGAGATTGGTAGGTTTAGGGGTGGAGACGGGGTGGGTTTAGGGATCAGGGGGTGGAGATGGGTAGGTTTAGGTATAGGCAGGTGGGAGGAGTTGGCTCTGGATCCAACCACAGCCCCTGGATCTTGTAGGCTGCAGCGAGACGCTTCTCCAAAAGTGACCAATGCTCAGACTGTGATGCATCTGCTATATACATATGCACAAATCACACATGCTTCCAATTTGTGATGTCATTCATTTCCTGTGCTCCACCACACAGACAGTTTCCTCATAATGTAGTACGCAGAATGGGAAATGGAGCTTTTTGTCTTGCCTTTCTTTTCCTCTTCAGATTTAAATTGAAAAAATCGTGATGTATCACTAATATTTTGCTTACACCCCAGCTATCCCATCACCCTCTGCTCTAGTTGTGATGGGGGTTCTTTGAAACGTTTCCATTGTTATGTTTCATGGAGGATGTCCAAGATGCATTTTGACACTCATGGGAATTCAAAAGTTCTAGCAAGAAGTCTTTATTATGCTGCTTATTTCATTCTGCATCTATTCCTATGATGAGCTATTATTTTTGGACCTTATTTCCCACTTTCTGTGGATCTAGAAACCAGGAAAACTTGATTTTTGCTTGATTTCCTTCGCAAGTTTGACCACTTTGATGCTTTTATCCAAAGTAACTTGCAGTTCACTCATAGCGGGCAGCCAAAAGTGCTGAAATCTTGTGGTAAATAAGATGATTCATGCCCATGTGAACCTCAAGTCATGTTTCTTGGGAATGAAGAGACTGTTCCTCTTTCCTGTCAGTGGTGTTTTTAACAATTTATAAATATCGGTGTGTGTGAACTATTGTGTCTTTCACAATAGTTCACACATACTATCTGACCTGCACATTTATATTTTTTTATCTTTTATTTTTTTCTACTTTTCTTAATATTTGTATTCTATACAATTGCACTGTCCTTGGAGCGGACCTGACTTACATTTCACTGCTGGTTATACTCTGTATAATTGTGTATGTGATGAATAAAAAAAATCTTCAATTTCAGCACTTGGAGCGCATGCTAACTTCCGTGTGTCCGAATGATTGGATCCTTGGTCTTCATCAGGTTCTGCTCATTCTTCTCATCCTCGGAAAGTGGCTTCTCCCATTAGGAGGAGGAGTGACACGTGACGAGCTGTCTCAGCTTTTGCTCATCTTTGTTGGCACGGCGGCAGACATTCTGGAGTTCACCAGTGAAACACTCTCTGATGTCAAGTGGGTACTTCCTGTACTTAGCCATTAAACTAAAGCTTGACTCAATGCCAGTTCATCAGCTATTGTTGATGTACAATGCTGTATTTCTCGATTTGATTGATAATTATTGTTCGGCCCTCAGGTGCCATTTGTGCCTGAAAAGATCAGCAATTTGCAGTTGTTTTATTACTCACAATAAATTACACATAATAATAATAAATACTAAAAACCAATGACATTTCTCTTTCAAATTGTATTTTGTGTCATTAAATGTCAATCCTGTTACATTTAAAATGTGGGGTTAATGTTACTGGCATTTACTAGGAAATATCATCACACCACACAACATTATTTGATATTTTTGTACGGTACATATCTGAGGGACAAAGATAATTTTTTTTTTTGTCAGAAAATCTCTAAAGCATTTTAGAAAATAAACAAACACAAGGGACAGACAGCCTATGAAGTATTTAAAAAAGCAGACTTTTTATTTTAATTTAATTTATTTATATTTAATCAACTAAAATTTACAATAAATGGTGACATGCATATGGAGCACAAAACCAGTCATAAGTAGCATGGGTGTATTTGTAGCAATAGCCAACAATACAATATATGGGTCAATAAGAATGGGCCATAATGCCTTCTTGATTTTCAAATTCAGAAAGACTAATATATCAATTTTAACGCATTATTTGATGCAGATCTGCATAACACGTTCTTTACTGTGTGTTGTAGAGAGAACAACAATCAACTGGTGTATGTAATCTTGGCAGTGTGGACTTGGAGTATGTTGCAGTTTCCTTTTCACCTGGCAGGTTTGTGATCACCTATTTATTTATTCTACATCCCACCATCACAGATGTTTCTTTGAAAAGCAGCAAAATGACCTATAAAACAGTTCAAGCTCCCTCAAATGACTGGAGGGGGATCCTGCTGTTCTGTGAAATTTCAGTTTGATGCTCAGATATCGTAAATGTTTCATCCTGCTCCATCAAAAGTATTGTTCTTACCCTTGGAGCTCACATAAACTAGCGGTTTGGGATGCAACTCAATGTAGTGTAACAGCGCTCCAGTCATTTGTAGATCAACAGCATGTGTTTTTGTGGCATTATGCTCTATGCATGCTGTCCTTTGAGGAATGAGAGCTTTGGCAGCTGAATGAATTTAAACATTACCAAACCCCATTGGAAGAGGAGAGGGGTGGATTTTTTTGGATCTTTTCAATCATTTGCCAAAAGTTCAACTGACTGTTCACTTCTGCAAATCTACTCTGCTCACTGGTCTGTAAACTATGGAAACGTATTTCTGCCATGAAATAAAAAATAGAAAATGTAATTACAAAACATTCATACTTTTGTAAATTAAAATGACGAATTTACATCTCACAATTCAGACTTTTTTAGATATGCGAGTTATGTAAGTAATAAACTCGTAATTGCAAGTTTATATAGAAACACTTCATTCTGAATTGAGAAACTCGCAATTGCAAAGGAAAAAGTCAAATTTGTGAGATAAAAAGGTGTAATTACCTTTTTAATTTTTTATTGTGTGGTGGAAACAAGAAAGAACAGAATTTTGAAATGTATCCTCAGAATTCTGAGGAAAAAAACAGCTCATAGCTCAGATGTCTGAGGAAAAAACATTAAAAAACCCACACATTTAGAGTCATTGATTTTATGGAGCAAAGTGCTCTGTAGTCATAGTGGCCCTCTGCCAAAACTGAAGAGATCACCATTTAAACTCTAGTAAAACCCTTCAACTTCAACTTTATGAAAAACAAACACTTTCACAAATGAACCTTTTATTGAAACAATTAAAACATGATCCAAAACAACATTTCCTGCAAAAAAACTGAGCTGTTAGCTTTGTCTAAACTTGGCCAGTGTAACATGCAAATTGATTTTGTTTGGCTTGGAGTTATAATATTCATATCTCTGTGTCTGTATTGTTTTTGTTTCTCTCTTTCATGTATGTTACAGTTGTGACGTCCCGGCCGCAGAACTCAGATGAGCCCAAGGGTGGAGACGGCTGTTGTAACTTGGTCTTGTCAAGACACAGTACAGATATTTGGAACATCGTGGAGAGTTTGTTTATCCAGGATGGGCCCTTTCTCGTGGTACGTCTAATTGTGATGATATACTTTGACGTGTTCCACCAGATGTTGGTCTTCTTCGCTATTAAGAACTTTCTAGTGGTCGTCCTCAACTTCTACAGACTCATAGTTATCTGTCAAGACTTTAAACCAACATCATCATCATCACCACCACCATCTATCTCTTCCCCAGTATGAAGGAAGCAAAGAAAATAAGATTAAAATGAAAATTTAGCTTCTTCAGTACAAATACATTCCATTAACTGTGCCAGATGGTTTACTTCAAACTGGGATCTGGGGACCCCCAGGGGGATGCAAGGGAGTGCTAGGCTCTGAGATACTATTAGAATATTTATTATTATTTTAAATTCGTTTCTGTTTTTATATTCACTATCATTTTAGTTATTTTATTGTGTTTTTGTCATTTTTTATTAGTGATTATCTACCTTATCTATAATTAGTTATTAATTTTTAATTCGGTTTTAGTTTTAAATAAGAAATTTTGCTTGGGCAACTAGCTGACTTATAAGCTAATTTATATATAAAAAATATATATTTTTTTAAATAAATTGATTTAAAATAGATTTAAATAATGCATATAACAGTACAGTACTGTATTTTATAACATAATAAAAACTAAATATTTCCCAAATAATGTTTTTTACATATTTAAAATATATAGGATGGGTTAAATGCAGAGCACGAATCCCGAGTATGGGTCACCATACTTGGCCGTATGTCACATCACTTTCTCTTTTTTTGTACTGCTTAAAAACACATTTATGGGTGACAACAGTGTTATGTATTTTGAATGTGTCTGAATATGTTATGTACAACCAAACTAGGATCAATAGATGTTATATTACGCCATTCATTAATTGGTTCCTAATTTTAAAATATTACTTTTATTGAGCTTTTTTAATGTTTTACAATGCTTGTATGCCAGGCAGTGTTGTGAAGCAAGATCAAAAACAGTCAGAGAACTCTAGTTTTGTTGTATTGTGAAATGTCAGAGGCAGACAAACATATATCTATTGCGTACATGTGTTAAAAGGGGTCTGCTCATGCATGATTACCCTTGCAGTGCGCATTCAGATATGACTCTGATATCAGACTCTTTGAGTCACTCTGACATGCGAACAGGCTGAAATAATTAGTTGAGAGAATCTGTAGTTGATCTACCGCAGTTCCTAGATTGGCCTTTTCAAAGGACTATGAATACAGCTGGAACCAGCGTGTCTAGTAATGTCCAGTTGTGAACCTATTGAAATAAATGTTGTTTTGTCTAGTTTCTATCTATCTGGATTCTCTATATTTTTGTATAAGGGTGATTTATTCTGGTTATCTGACCTTTTGGTTTTCATTGCTATTTTAACATTGTGGGAAAAGATGAGACTTTCTTTTCTTTTTTTCTCTCTCTTCCTCTTTTTCTTTCATACTTTACATTCACACAGTATTGGGTGGTTGTGTCTGTCCACATCTGTTTCTGAAACATACACGCATCCCTAAAGCAGGAAAACACACATTACTCCATTAAACATTTCATAAGAGATACTTTTCTATTTTTACCAGTAGAGGAAACAGGAAATAGCCACACAAGAATAAAACAGGATACCAACAAGAAAGTTGGATTTAAATAGACATCAGGGACAGTTTGACCTACTACACATGCTTACTGAGACCTGTACTGTGACCTTTGATTTACAGATCAACACTGTTTTGTTGGGTAAATATTAACCAATGGATGCAGTTTAACTAAACAACCTCCCCAGTAAATCTCATGAATACATTGATTAATCTAATTGATTAAATGGGACATTTTGATGAAGGTAATGCAAGATATTTTACACATTTTTAGTGCCTTGATTTTCAGTGTTCTTAAAAAGTTTAAACGGTTGATTGTTTTTGATAAACCATACTTTGATTGTAACATTTCTGCAAGTACCCTGCATTAAAGGAAGAGTTCACCAAAACTGAAAAGAACATGATGCAGTGAGATTCAGGCAGAAGAGTATTGATGTCAGAGATCAATTTTAGAAGGAATAACAAATTTATTAAATAATAAGCCAGTGATGAAATGCTTCATTTCTCCAAATCTGCTCTGATGAAGAAACAAACTCATTTACATCTTGAATGGCCTGAGGTTGAGTATATTTTCATTTTTGGGTGAACTATTCCTTTAACAATTTCAAAAAGTGCCTATGGGCTAATGATTTGTAATGCACAAAATGTTTTCTTGTGCTGTAAACAAAAAGACAGTTTACAGTACAGTGTGACCTGCTGTGTGCTCTATGAATATTCATGACAGTGTCTTTTCTCTATAGCACCCTTTGTGAAGCCATTATATTGCAGAGCTCTAAGTAGTCAAAAATACTAGTAGGACTGACCTACATGACTAAATATTCAGACAATACACAAATACATCAGTTTCATAGAGTATAACTGATATCAAGATATATAATAGGCTTTGGTAGTCACATACTGACGAATAAACTGGTTAGTTAAAATAGTGAATTATTCTTTTTATTCTCAAAGGTTTTTGTGTCCTATGTTATTCAAAAAGGGGATAGTTTATGTACACAGTCATTTAGAGCTTGCTGTGCAATCGCATTTGGAGAGATATCTTTGGAGTGAGTATAAAGCAAGCTTACACACACTCAATCACTGTTTATACAAAGAAACTATCTATTTCATTAGAAACACCATTAATATTACATGAAACGTGATCTGCAAAGAAATAGTATTTAACGGTTTACAGAGTAGACTTGGAGAAGGAAAAGAAATCATGAAGCAATAGTTTCAAATGCCTTGGATGACATTTTCTTTATATTTTTCTGGCAAACACTATGGGAAACTTTCTGGAAAACACGGAAAGCAAGTATGCTTTCATGCTGAAAGAAGAATGAATGGGTCGAGTGTTTGTTGCCCAACGCTTTCTTTCATTGCACTGCAGAATGCTAGTTCATTACTAATGATCAAATAGTGTTGGACATCAAACACTGAGCTCATTACATTAGGTCAAGATGTTCTTAAAAGACCAGACTCTCAAACTAAAGTTCGGACTTTTCTACATTTACAATAATTCTAGACACGTACTATCGGTTTATGGAAATTAATAAATCCTTTGTCCACAAAATTGTCTCACTTACTGGTTATTTTTTGTTCCTGTAGCTGTAAAAGTAAAGCATGGTGCTACTAGCACCAAAGTTATGGGTTCAATTCCAGTGAAATGCATGAACAGGTAAAATGTACATATAAAAATAATATTTTACCCAAAAATGAAAATTGGCTTAATTTATTGACCCTCAGGCCATCCAATCAAGATGTAGATGAGATTGTTTAGGAAAAATTTTGCATTACTTTCCTAATTTCTTGCTTACCACTGGGAGTGAATGGGTGCCGTCAGATTCCAATCCATCAATTAACATCTCATAAACTGAATGTTTGAGATAAAAAAATCCATGACTAAGGCCTTTTAACCGTTGCTTCTGGCTAAAATGATTCCTCCATCCATAATATTGCTTTCGCAAGTGAAAAAGTAATCTTGTCTGAATCAGGAGAAATAGGCACAGATCAAGTACTGTTTACAAGCAGATATTGTTCTAAACAAATGTCACTGGATTTTGATGTGAAAGGAAAATTGGGGCAGATTTATTCGCTTGAAGGTGAACTCTAATTTATGGCCAAAATACTAGTTCATAATCCATAATAATGCTATTATGGACTAGTATTTCGGCCATAAATTAAGAGTTTAGGGGTTAAAATACCTTATGTTTTAATCAGCTGTTTGGACTCATTCTCGCGGCACCCATTCACTGCATAGGATACAATTAATACAAGGTATTAATGTACATGAAAACAGAAGACATCAGTCTATGATGGGATCCTACAAAGTGCTCTTTATTATGAACAGTTTATCTTTGTAATATGCCACTTCAGGTCCACAAAAAATATATACGTTTTATTTACAAACGGGTGTTTGATGTAACATAAAACAGGATAGGAAAAAGACATACAAAAAACAAACCAAAAGTAGAAAAAGTACAAAAGCCACCCAATAAACAAATGAGCAAAAGGTTAATTATTGCATGTCGAAAGACTAAGCTTACATCGCTTTAGATCTGAAGTCTATATCTTGAGGTTACTGGCTGGAAGAGTGCTCTTGTCTAAATCGTCAAAATATGGATGTGTCATTGCTTGCCGTGCTGAGATCCGCTTAGGAGGGTCATAAATCAGCATTTTCTAAACACAAGACACAAAAATAAATATGTGAGGAGAGAAAGAGAGACAAAACCAAACAGATAAGTAGGACACCAGTACGTTAGGACGCCCTTTTACCGTGAGCAGGTCGATGCCATTCTTGTCCAGGTTTTTCACGGTACTGGCCAGATTCCCAGATTTCCACTTTGGGAATGTATTCTTATAATCTGGCAGCGACTCAACATCTGGCCAGACCTCATTGTTAGGGGTTCCCAGAGTCCTAGATATAAATAGAAGATGTCTCATTTGATTGTAGCTTTCACAGTATTGTAGCAGTACACTTTACCTTGGGATAACTGACATTAATATTCCGAGTTATGCTGAAGATTTTTAACACTTATTTAGTAAGGACCTATTAAATTGACCAAAAGTGACAATGACATTTATAATGTTACAAAAAACTATTTCAAATCAGCATATCAGAATTATTTCTGAAGGATCATGTGACATCGATGACTAGAGTAATTTCAGTTTTGCCTTCACAGGAAAAATTACATTAAGATAAACTGACATAGAAAACAGTTAAATAAATGCAGCCTTGGTGAGCGTCACATTTAAAAATGTAAAAATCCTGCCAACCGCAAACCTTTGAATGGTAGTGTAGTTATTTTCATGTTATTGCCAATATTAAAACATTTTAAGTGAATTTACCCCAAAAAAAAAAACAGTATGAGAAGGATAGATGTCAATAGATCACAAAACGAACATCTATCAGTCCTCTTAAATTATAATATTAGTGACTTAAAGTGGAATGGCAAATATACTCTAAATAAAAGTAAAAATATGGGAAAAGAGCAAGCATAAACATCTAATATTTATACATTATGCTTTAATACTGTCTGTCAACTGATGGAACCAATATATTGTGCAAGTCTTGGGATGTAACTATCAAAATTGTTCCAGAAGTCTGTTTACCTGAAGATCCTGAACAACTGGTCTATTTCTGAGTCTCCATGGAAGAGTGGTTTCTTTGTAGCAAGTTCGGCAAAGATGGTACCAATACTCCAGACGTCTACGGGCGTGGAATAACGTGAGGCCCCCAGCAAGACTTCTGGTGCTCTGTACCACAAAGTGACCACCTGTGCCATCAGACAGTGAGAATAAACACATCAGCCTGATTGCTTACCGAACGCTTTGAGAAAGGAGGAGAAATTACTGTAATGTACCTCATGCGTGTACACTCGGACCGGGACTCCAAAGGCACGTGCCAGCCCAAAGTCTGCCAGCTTAATCACACCTTTATTATCAATAAGCAGGTTCTGCGGCTTTAGGTCACGATGCAGAACTCTGCGACAGTGGCAGAACAGAATCCCCTCAAGGATCTGATACAGGTAACTCTACAGAGAGGACGGACACACACACAGCTACGGTTACTTCAATTAATTTAAATACATGCTATAATTCATTTAAATAAATGTGGTTTTTCATCTCTGTGTCTGATTTGAAGTTGGCAGAATGCTAGCGCTAACGAGCCTTAACTGACTAAAATAACTGTAATTTTTACCCTTCCGGTCAAATATTGCGCTGCAAAGAGCAATACAAGTTTTAACTTGTCTATAATTTGGCAAATGACCATGGAATAAGCGGGATAATCAACGGCTAGCCGTGCATTAAAGGATTTTAATGCACTCTGCTTCGGGCGGTTCTTTGCCTCCACGTTGTGCATTAAAATCCTTTATTGCATGGCTAGCCGTTGATTATCCCTTACATAGAAGATGTGATGTAAATAAAGGAAATATTTCAATTTTGCACCGTTTATTAATCAATAAGATAAGGTTGTATGTTTTAATGCTGTACGATATTTAATGCACCTTGACCAGCATGGGATCCATGAACTGGCCTGATGGGATGGAGTCCAAGTACTTCTTCAGATCCATGGACAGAAATTCAAACACCAGGTATAACTTTGACTCCTGCATCAATACATCCAGCAGGCTGTAAAATGGTAACAGAGAGAAAAAATAAAAAAATACAGAGTTGAGTCCATACATGAAACTGGAAACCATCGTTTTCCAAAGCAGCTGTGTGTTACATTGTAAAATATAGTAAAATAGAAAACAGCAAGTTGTAATAATTTGACAATACTGCTGTTTTTACTACATTTAATAAATGAATGCAGCACCTGGGGAGCATAAGAGATGTCATTTAAAAAACATTACCAAAAGAAAGAAGCTTTTAAACAGTAATGTAAATATAGATGCCATTTTGTTGGTTAGGACAACTATATAAAGCACAAAGTTGAACTCGGCAGAAAACATGATGAAATGTCACAATATATACATATTTATCAACACAACCTCTTGCAATATATAATTTCAAGAAGCACAACTTAGAGGTTTTGGTTCTGTTTTATGTAGATAATGTCATGAAAACTTACCGTACAACGTTGGGATGCTGGAGCTCCTTGAGGAGGGAGATCTCTCGGACAGCAGTGCTGGGAACCCCCTCCTCCTCACTCTCCAGGCGGATCTTCTTCATAGCAACCACCTGTCCAGTGGTTTTGTTTCTGCCCTTATATACAACACCATATGTACCTAAGGAACAGACATGGATTTCCATTAGACATCTACAGAAACAAATATACCAAGGACTGTCATATTCTGCCTTGAAACAAACTCTGAGAGAGAGACACATGGAGAAAGAGGTCAGAAGACAACACTTTAGACAGCTCTACACAAAGAAAAATTCAATTTACCTTCACCAATTTTCTCTATCTTCAGATAGTCATCCATTTTCTTAATACTGAGTGGGGGGAAAGGATTGAAAAAGTAAATTTATAACAGCTGAACATCCCGATACTACAAAAAGAACGTGTCTTCAAAAATCTAGATATTGTCAAACAAATGTTTCTTTTTCTTTTCAATACACATTGTTTTGAACAAACTTGCTAATGTAAGATGTGCTAGATGTGTATGTAACGCAAATACACAGACATGAGGTATGAAAGAATGAACATTTCGCAAACATTATCATAAAATACAGTGACATTTCTGACGATTCATCATTTTGTGCTTATAAAACTGTCGTATTTTTATATCCAAGTTTTGCAATGCGGCCACTTAATGCATCAGAAATGTGTTAAACCGACTGAAAAGCAATAAAGACACTTATCTGCTTTTATTCAGGACCTATATTTGTAAATCATATTAACCAAACGATTATTCTGAAATTAAGATTACAATATAAAGTGCGTGTTGAAGTTAAATGACTCAGGAGTTTTTTCCCAGGGGCCTGAGCAAATTCAAAACGTTCAACGATCAGAATCAAAATTGAAAACAGTCCATTTTTTTCCATATATTAAAACTCACCTTCTCTGTAACTCTATCGAATCTGGAGGAATAACCAAACTCTTCTATTTTCCTCAGATATCTTGATGAAGGTCTTTGAGAACAGAGAGCGTGCGGATGTTGTGTAGTTCCTTGATTCAAACTGGCCGCGTCGACGTAATTCAAAGCAGCCAATCGGAGTTCTCGGTGGACTTCAAACTAACCAATCAGCTGATAGGGCGGTTAGGAGCCGGCGCATGGCCTCTGTCCGAGTGTGAGTGCGCATGCGCGGTTTGTTCATTTAATAATGTGAAGGTACAGTCATCTTGCACTTATTTCCCACTATGTTCATTGCTACAGAATCACTGGTAGTGTGTTCAAAAAACATTTTCTCGTTTCACTCGTTACTGAAGCCGCCTTCCAGTTCATGATGTTCAGTGCTACTGACTTTGTGAGTGTTTTTAATTCCACAAACTTTCCAATGACACATACAGCGCGTATAATTACACTGTTTATACCAAGCATATGTTTTGTTTGTCTGTGGTCTGTCAGGGTCTGTTAGGGTTGCCACTTTTAGCGAGGCGAAATAAGGGACACCCATTCACGACCCCCCCCACCCCCCCACCCCCAAAAAAATAAATAAATAAATAAATACATTCCAAGGACAACTCATAACTCAACCATGAGAAAACATGTTGAAGTATGCAAACTTGCAATAGAGCACATTAATACTGATATTTTAAATTTGATTGTTTATAATAAATAATAATTATTAGTCTTTTTTGACAGTTCTGCAGCTGTTACCTGGATGAGATTTATTTTTTATTATTTATTGATTTTTTATTATAAATTAGGACTACATTATTGTGTAGTTATTTGTCCCATTTTTATCTAAATAATGTAGCATTTGTTTTTTACTTTTTAAAATGCCAAATTGTATATGACGTTTCTGATGATTTATTATGTATATACTCTGTTTCACCGCGTGGCGTCGCTGTCGGACTGCTGTATTTAATGAGTGTAAATCAGCTGTCCACCAGTGAGAGCGCTGTTGTTATTTAATTTTTATTTTACTCGCCCTCCAGATATTAGAAAGAGGTGCAAAAGTGTGGTGTACAAAATTAATGAAATGAAGATGCTATTCAAATGTGCATATATTACTAGTCTCTTTAGCGTTGTCTATACAGAAAATGTTGATGTTTGATTACAAAGTGAAAGCAAAAATTATTATTAAGTTTTTTTTTAACTCCTCAAAGAACTATTAAAAACAAGCTCTCAAAAGGCCAATGAAGCTTAACTAGGCTGTCTAATTACAGAGAAATAAAGGAGGCCTAGTCCCCCGGATAAAAATCTCAATTCAAACCCAAATCCTCAGAGGTAGACACTTTAATTAAAGAAGTGATTAGTGGCAAATTATTAAGATGCGCATTTGAGCCGCCCTGATTGGCTGAAGGAATGAGCACTTTAAGTGGAAATGGAAAGACTCAAACTCCTGATGGGTGTTGTCGGCATTATTCTTATATAATGTAAGTATACATGTATGTTACATATACATGTAAGTGATAATGTATCCTGTTGTAGTTCAGGTTTTTATCACCCTGTTGGGGTGTATTTTATGATCATGACCATCATCCCTCTTATTACATGGCTACTTAACAAATAAATAATAAATTGACATTAAATATTGATTTGAGTTTAAATAATTTTATTATAAGAGCGATATGACAAACATACAGTAATACTATGTAGGATTATGGTCAATGCATTTTAGTGGTCATTGTACATTGTGACTCATTTAGATACTGTTTAGATTGTTTTTATTATCATTTTGAAATAGTTTTTATTTTTTATATTTTCAATTTTAATTTTAGGTTTCGTCATTTTATATGATTTTTGTTTTTAAATATGTATATTTATTTTTTAATTATTAATGTATTTAAATTTTAGTAGTTTTATTACATCAAGTTAAACTAAAAAATGCAACTAGTTGAAATGAGTTTTCATTTGAAATATTTTATAAAAAATAAAATGTATATTTTATTTAAAATGTAAAATAAAATCCTTGATTAATTTTTTTATTTTAGTTCAGTTAATGTTTATTTTATTTCAAGTACCAAAGATTTTTTATGGTTTTAGTTTTAGTTAATATAACTCTGTTCCAAAGAGCTATGTAACACATTATTGCCTCTTTCTTTGTCTGTTAATACACTAGAGTCTAGTCTGATATCTGCGAGAGAGACAGAGATATTGAAACACACACAGACACTGTCTTTCCAGTCCAGCTGTGAGAGACTCCTGCCTCTGAGCCATATACTCAGCAGGAGTCTTCAGGGAGGAAGATGAACCTTGTGTTACTGCGAGAGAGAGAGACAGGATGTGTGTGTGTTTGTTTACATGAGTGTGTTTTTGAGAGAAAGGTCTGCTCAAAAAGAAAGAGGTCATGATGAAGGGGGTTGAGAGTGGGGTACTGAACTAGAGACGGAGGAGTGGGCAAATGCTACAAATAGTTTTTAGGACACTGAGATTTTGGGGCAAGGGAGGGCTGTTGTGTGTCTGAGTGACTGTGTGTGTGTGTGTGTGTGTGTGTGTGTGTCTGTGTGTATGTCATATGTAGGGCAAATGCAGGACCAAAGAGGATTTCCTCACCTAGATTTCATGTTTCACATGACCTTCATGTGTGATTTACAGCTGCAATTAATGCAAATGAATTTACACGGGGGGAAAACACTGAGAATGAAAATTGTCTGATTGATCTGATTGTCAAAACCTTCACTTCAAAACATTTACATTAAACTGTTTATATGACTTGCATGCATTGTCAGTTTAATGAACATAATGGACAATATTGAGCATGCAAACACACTCAGTAGCCTCTTTCACACATACAGTCTTTACCGGTAAATTACTGTTGTGAACAAGACCTTTTCAAAAATGCCAGTAAATTCATTCCGTCAACTTACCAGTAATGGAAGTTGTAACATGACCAGTAAATAACCGGTATTATGCCAGTGTGTGAACGCAGAATGAAGATTACTGGTATGAGCACGTACGAGATCAGACGTAAGATGTCTACAAAAGTCCCTTTCAAAGTCTGTTCACTCGTAATGACTTTACAAATCAGCGATTGGCTCTTTCATTTAGAAGGTGGGACTATTCCGCCATATTGCGTAGTGCAGTTTCCCACATTCATAAGTACAGGAGTGAACTGTCTTTGTATTTCTATAGTCTTTGCGTCTCGGCCAGTCATAACATTCTGATGCAGATGACGCATTTACACTGCTGTGTAGTTCAGTTTGAAGTCGTCTGATACGAGTGGCCAAAAGTGCTGCATGAATGTGAACGTTTAACACAAAAATGAAAAAATCAACAAAAACACTGACCATGTATACCCCTCTGTGGTTACAAACATGACACTGGGAGGTACAGCCATGTAAGCCTTAAACACACTGCACGATTTTCGGTTGTCCCAGACGAAAGATTGGCATCATGAAACAATCGTGGCCAATCAGAAATCACAGCATTTGCGTCATGATGCCAGTCTTTCGTCTGGGACAGCCGAAAATCGTGCAGTGTGTTTCGGGCTTTAGAGGTCATTTCTGGTTAACTATGTCACAGAATTGACCAGTATTTTGTGAATGGTGGTTTACCGGTAAAAAGATGGAACATCGTTGCTTGTGTGAACAGCAATTTTTTTTTATTTACGGCAACTTACTATTATTACTGTGTGAACGAGACTACAGTGTTGCAAAGTGCATTTTATGACTGAAAACAACATTATACATATACATAGCATACTTTTATATTTACAAATATGTGTATGTATATATATATATATATATATATATATATATATATACATACATATATACATATTTTGTTTGAGTGTTTCCATCTCTCTCTCTCTTGGCTCAACAGACTCTCTGACATTAGCATTCCTACACAGGCTTTGTTGCCATGGTGAAAGCATGTGGTTTCCTGGCGTTGCCATGGGGATTTCCTCCTTGAACAGTTCTTCAGCAATCATACACTTGTCTTTTCATGATTTATTCCTTTTCTCTCTCTCAATCACTCTGCCTGCTTTCTTTCCCTGTGATTGTTGGTCTCCCCTGCTGAGGATCCTGGGTGACAGTTGTTGTGACTGTGTGAAGGACAGCTGATGAGTCTTGATTGCCTTGTAACAAGGATGAAGGTTTTCTCAGGGTGACCTTGAGCGAGTGTGACCTCATTGGCTTTCAGTCTCCTGTCACAGACATACGGACACAGATTTGCACAAATGAGAGTACAGCTTGAGCAGAAATGATCAGCTAACGGGCATATTATAGTACCCACTCTCTCTCCACCCCCACACACGCACATTATATGAGATTCTGGTGCCTGCATTTATCAGCAGGTTCCTGAGGTAAACATGCTGTAGTGCTAACGAGCCTCATTATGGCGGCGGTCTTATTAAATGGCCTCTGGGTTATACAACATGAGATATGCCGTGATGTTTAATCTCTCTGCCGCTATTTCCTATTAACTCTGAAGCTAAAAAATATTCAGAAATATCCTGTGGTCTTCACTTCATAGCTGAGTTTGGTGAATATTTTCACACCCTTAAATGAAGAAAATAAGACTATGTAATCTGTAATATGACTTTTTAATTTGATGTAAAATCAATTTATATTTATTAGCCACAAATAATCAGCATGATGTTTTTTCCTAGATGTTTAATGTGGTTGTACAAATAAAAATGTGTGCTGTGATTATTAATTTTATTTAATTTATGCATTTGGTAGATGCTTTTTCTGCATTTAAAGTCTTGTTCTAAATAACACTTTGTAACTTTTTTGATTTTTATTTATTTATGAGAATTTAAAAATC
The DNA here is from genome assembly GCF_936440315.1 of Barbus barbus. Lineage (NCBI taxonomy): Eukaryota > Metazoa > Chordata > Actinopteri > Cypriniformes > Cyprinidae > Barbus > Barbus barbus. Next base: position 19,852,510 of record NC_136758.1, read on the forward strand.
CATTTCCTAGGAAAAGTAATTTTCTTATTGATTATTTAAAATTAAACTCACACAGCATTGATGAGCATAAGAGATGAAAAAATCTTACCCAAACATTTAGTTTATCCTTAATGCATTTTAGAATACACATTGGCATTTGGTTATATCTGAAAATAAGAACATGTTTTTACAGTGTTGAAGTTACTGAAAATCCTGCTTCAGGGTCGTTGATACATGCAAGGTAATTTGAGTGAGATATGTGTTAATTGGCTCTATAAATAATTTTCCCAATGCCTGCAGATTAAATTGATACAATCTGAAAGACACGCAGACAGACTCTGCTCTGGTAATTTCCAGCCTTGTAGCGCTTTAGCATGTATGTTTGTGTGTGTGATTTGTAAAGGCTCTTCACAGCAGGTGTTCTTACATAATATTACTGTGAAGTGGACAGAAATAAACCTGCGTACCTCCCCCAAACCTTCTACATTGAGGAAAAGCTGTCACGCCCGGAACTAATTCATTAGTCTCTAAATCAGTGTTGTTTATCTTTTTTCGGCTTAACTGGATTCTTCTTGCCAGACGGTTTCTGCCACAAGACAGTTCAAGGTCTAAATGTGTTGACAAATACCACTGATCATTGAACAGCCTTTCTAGTTGGTGTATGTGTATAGAGTGTGTACATGAGTATGTTGTTTATGGTTTGGAGTATATGAAGTCCCTGACTATGCCAGATCAGCGGAAGTCCTTTCAACACCTCTATCAACACATAGTTTCTCTCCACCTGTCTTTCTGTCTTGGTTTGTCCATTTGACCTCTAATAAAGGTCACTTCCTCTTCAGTAATCCTGTAGTATGCAGTGTATGTGGGCTCAGGTTTTGTTTGCGTATATGAGTGTTTCCCTGCTGTGTGTACATGTGTAAATATGTATTTGGAAACAGTGACTGTGAGAGTTAACAGTGAAGACATAGATTTAAATTTAAAAAGGCATGCTGCTTTTCATGTAAAATGACAAATGTTTTTTTGTCTTAGAATGACTTACTACGTCTGTGAGTCTATACTGTATTATTTATTGTTGATGAGATGACTCCTTCGTTGTAAAATGACTAAATACACAATGTATAATATGACAAGATGTTACTTTGGTTAGCATAATGAGCTAAAATATTTGGCATTAGAAAAATACACTGTTCAAAAGTTTGGGGTCATTAAGATTTATTTATTTGGAAAGAAATAAATACTTATATCAATGCAAGGATGCACTTAATTGATCGAAGTGGCAGTAAAGACATTTGGAGTGATACAAATGATAATACTCTTAAATAAATTCTGTTTTTTTTTACTTTATTTTTTTATACAAAAAAAGAAAGAAAGAAAGCATAACTGTTTCTTTGAACCTCAAACCAAATCTGCATATTATTTCTGAAGAATCATGTGGAGCAATGCCTACTAAAAATTTAGCTTTGCCAAATTAAGTTACATTTGAAATTATATTAAAAAGAAAACAGTTATGTAAATTTGTAATTATATTTTACAATAATACTGTTTTCTTACTGTATTTTTAAATTAAACAAACACAGCTTTGGTGAGCATAAGACGGAGACTAAAAAATCATACCCAAACTTTTAGTATGTTATCCTTATTAATTGCGCATTTTAGAATATACAAACACTAGGAAACTATAAAACAGATTGCATTCCTGTATCTGTCTGTGTATCTTCAAGAATTGAACTAAATTAATTTACTTAATGATTTTTCTTCTAAAATCTGTTTTCTTAATATTTTTATTATGTATTTTTACTACTCAGTGCCTCTCATATGTTAATGATTATCTGCAAGTAACTAAGCATGCACTTATGTTAGGTTTAGAGATGTTGTCCCCTATTTTTCTCTCTTTCGTGTCTGTCTACTGTTTTTCATTCCTTTCCTCCTGCTAAAAATTTGTCTGTGCATGTAGGCCTTAACCCCGCTCTACTCTCTGACCTGACAAAACACATTTGGCTAGCACACATTAATCAGACTTGCTTTAGCTGACTCTTTCTCTCTCTCCTCTCCTCTCCATCTCTCTTGCTCTCTGACAGAACAGACCAATGGATTTCGTTCTGTGTTCTGCTGTGGTCAGCCACTCTGTTTTATCTACCTGGCCTTTGTCATGCACACTTACACAGTGCTTTATTAGGTTGTTCGGAGCTGTGAGAGAGTTGTGTTGCATTAGCTTTGGGTCAGCAGGTTGGAAAGGCTTTGTTAGGGTTCTCATACTGACTTTCCCACTCTTTCCCTTAAAGCGCCGCTCTGAAAACTTCCCCACCCACAGAGAGTTGGCCAGCTTTATCATTTCGGCTCTCATTTTTACACCTCATATTTATGATGAATTATTGAGGGTTTAATTAGCCTGCTAAAAGCGAGCAGAACAGCTGAGGAAGCAGAATCCAGTGTTTGGACATTGATTATGAGAAATGCTTGAGCTAATAACATGCTAAGTATGGAAGATAGCACAGAGGTCACTGCCACTGGAAAACATTATTAGTTGCAACTTAACAAAATGGACATTAAAAAATAATGGGCTGCTCATCCCTAGTCTCATTTTAGAGTCAATATGCCACAAAATAAGCATTCTCTTAACTACATTTATCAAAAAATTAAGTGCTTTAATCGTACCATGCACTGCATTGAAGGCCCTTTCACATGACTCGGGACCAGGGCTTTTGTGCATCTTGCAATGCACAAATTATTTTACTGCTTATTCATTTGAGAAGAATATTTAATGTGTAATACCATGATGATTATTCGGTCAATCTCATAAAATGTATTTGATGTTGTGTTGAACATCTTAATGTATATGCATCAACACACTCTCATGGCAATTTGAAGCTATTTTACATTTTGGCCAATTGGAGTTATTTGCACATTTTCTTACAATCTAGGTTTTGGAGTGAACTAATTGCGAGGCTTGTTTGAGATGCATCGGCACTGCGCAGACTGATCGTTGTGGCATCAAAGTACTGCGAGAGCGATTGGAGAGCAGGCGACTCTTTTCACTTTTGAATTGCTCTTGCGATACTTGTTGCCATATACCGATCGGTCTCTAACGATGCATCTCGAACAAGCCAACTGTGTTTACAAAGATACTTGCAAAGACGGGCATTTTGACACATACAAGTATGTGTATTTAACTGTTAAAGGCTGCGGCAAAAATAACTCCATACTGTTCCATACTCGCGCTCTATGTCAAAAATAGTGATCACAATGCCGGCTAAACCTGGTGACAACGTGACCAGCAGCTCTGATGTGTGAGGCAACCAGTGGAAATAAAAGAGCTTCTCACCACTGTGTATTAGTGATGCCTATTGCCACGGTTACTTGTGACATCTCTTTTCCTGGAAATGCAAAAGCACAGTCACTGGTTTCTTTCTTTTTTCACTCTCTTTCTTGCAGCATCAGATCTTCCAAAGGAGGTAAGAGCCATCTCTTGTTCACCCTGACACTCTTTATGTGACTGTCTCTTTCTCTCTCTCTCTCTCTCTCTCTCTCTCTCTCTCACGGCTGATGGTGCTAAGGGAGAATCACACATTATTCACAGGTTCCCAAAAGCGTACAAGTGGGCTGGCAAGAGAGTGTAACCATGGTGATGGGGTAATGGAGTGATCACCGTAGCAGCATGGCTTGAAAGATGGATGGAAGGACTAACAAGGCTTGTGATTATGTCTCTCTCTCTTTCTTTCTCTCTCTGTCTGTAATTGGCCAATCCCTGTCTCCCACTTAATCAGACACTGCTATATTTTTAACCAAAATTAGCAGCACAAAAGGAAATTAGACTATCAGCACTGCTTAGTATGCCCTCAAGACACTACATGACCACCAAAATACATTGTAATTTTGAACCCATGGTTATAGTCATCGTAGTCCCACTTTAACAGCTCATTGTACTTATGCTATTTAATATAGTGGTATCCAACTTACTTTGCAGCTGTTATCACATAATAAAGATCTATAATGTGCAGTGGTTGAATATTAGATATTTGCTGGAAAGATAAACAGAGAAATAGGAAGATTTCTGAACATAAGGATGAGTTCATAAGTAAAAGCGAGATATATCTATATATATGTGTGTGTGTGTGTGTTTGTGTGTGTTTGAGAGTGTGTGTGTGTGTGTGTGTGTGTGTGTGTTTGAGAGCTGACGGGGCACTTGAGCACTGAGGCAGAGCCAGACGGTCACTTTGGAAAATAAGTTCTGGATACCCACACTCCCAGAGAAGGGGTGAAAAAAGCTGAATCAAATATAGACGTTCACCGGAAAAGAAGTGGGCAGCGCAGACAGACCCAGAGGTCTGGTGCTTATTGCTGTAATGCAAATCTTGGACTCCCCACAGAAATCGTGAGGCAAGGTGTCATAAAATATTGCTTATGAATTAGGACATTATGATGATTTAGAATAAATTAATCCACTTTTATCCTTTTTTTTGCTAAAATATTTTTATTACGAGCTTGGTAACACTTTAGTATAGAGACCAATTCTCACTATTAACTAGTTGCTTATTTGCTTGCCTATTATTAACATAGCCTATTGGCTGTTTCTACAAAGCACATGTTCTGCATGAACATATTCTACATCCCTATTCCTATACCAAATACCTAAACTTAAACTACCTTACTACAGTAACTATTAATATACAGCAAATTAGGAGTTTATTCAGGCAAAAGTTATGTAATGGTTTGTTATAGCGAGAATTGGACCTTAAAATACAGTGACCAATTTAAAAAATATTTTCATTGTATTTATTTTAAATTATGTATTTTTTTTTTATTGAATATAACAAACATTGGCCATTTAGCAGTTATCTACCACAACATGAGATTAATTATTGACTTTTTGGTGACAACAAGAATTTTAATATCACATCCCTTCTACTTAGGTGGTTTTTTCAGAAGAAATTATTTTTTTAATGTTTTAGAAAGAAGTCCATTATGCTCACCAAGGCTGCACTTATTAATCAAAAACATAGTAGAACTGTAATATTGTGAAATATTAGAATTTAAATATTTTCTGTTTGAAAATATTTTAAAATGTAATTTGTTCCTGTGATGGCAAAACACTAATATTCTAATATGCCATTTTTTTGCTCAAGAAAATTTTTATATTTCTATCACATTTGAAAACCTTTTGAAAAATTGTACTACTTAACATGCACTCTTAAAGGTTCTTTATTGGCACGGATAGTTCCATGAACCTTTCCATTCCACAAAAGGTTCTTTATAGTGACGAGGATTCTTCACACTAAGAAAAACTGGTTATTCTGTCAAAAGAACCATTTTGGTTCTGGCATCACTGCAAAACCCTACTTTTTGAACCTTTACTTTTAAGAGTGTGCTACATTTGTGGAAACCACAATACATTTTTTATTACACTTTGTTTAATCTAAAGTGTCCTTGTTGAATAAAAGTAATAATTTCTTCATTTTTAAAAAATTGACGGACTGGCATAGAAATTCTGTGGAGACATGGTATATTTGCCACTTTAATGAAGCTTCTATGCAGTGTAAATCGTTCCATAATATAACCATAATGTAACTGACTCATAGTGCCAATGAGAGGGTCCTGAAAGGGTCAAGAATCCCTTTAACTGTTGATCAAGAGGATCGTTCCAGATCATGAGGCAGAGAGATGTATCTGTAGACCGAGAAACTCAGAAACATTTATGTAGTCTAGTGTTCTGAAGAGCTACAGTAGTGAGCAGTTGTCAAGCACTATTATAGACTGGGCTTCTTTGTGTTGTGGCGTTATGCTGCTAAAAGCAGCCAAGCTGATTTATATCTGATGTTTTGCTTTGACCTCCATTGTTTGAGATAGGACCGAGACTCACTCGATTTGCCATGGCGGCAATTAATTGTTCCTGTTTGAGCAAGATAATGTCACAAAGTTAATTTTAAATAAAGTTATTTCCAACTGTAATGATATGTAATGGGACCTTTTCAGGACGAATTAGCTTTTTATGGCTTTGTACAATTGAATATGTTCGAAAATGCAATTACAGTATCTGAAGTCAAATTCAGTCCCAGTTTTGGATATATTAGTCATATTTGACTCTTAAGGCCAATGAAGAACAGAACAGAGTGTCACTTATTTCTCTGATTAGTCATGTTGTCACGGCAACTGTGATTGGGATGCCCAGGTGGCCGCACTGAGTGGGCTGAAATTCATGAAGCATTTTTATACTGCAAAGCTTCCTAATGTTGGTATGAAAAGATGTGAACAGGATTTAAGTGTCTAAATGAAGGTTTTAACAGAGCTCAGCCAACCACAGCACAAGCTATGCGAAAGCACACACTAAGTGTGCATAACTGGCTTGACTGTGTCAACACTTACAAATGACAGACAGGAGTGTAGTACTTTTTAATCACCCCATGTTCATCCAACTTGAGACTCTTTTGTGTGACTTTCGCACGATGAGAACCACACAGATAGATATGAGTATTTTAACACACTGGTCACGTAACTATATTTACTTGCTTCCACTGACCTCTTACAACTCCTGTTCCTTCTATTCGTTCTGGCCTTCTGTCTCATTTTATTCTCTCCTCTCATTGTTATTATATTTTTTTTATCGCAGATGTTCATATTTGGTCCAACAGCACTGGGAATTTTCACTGTCAGTATCACTTTGCTTATTTGTGTATGAGCTATATAAACAGACTGCATTAGTGTGTGATTTTTCAGTGAATCTCTCTATATTATCTCGTTATGCCAGTAGGTGGTGACATTTGACTGTCTTAGTGAGTGAGTAATAAATTAATTCATTCAACTGATTCAATCAACAAGACTAATTCATTCTGGATTCTCTATGGAGGGTCAGAAAGCTCTCAGATTTCATCAAAAATATCTTAATTTGTGTTCCCAAAGACAAATGAACTTCCTACGGGTTTGGAACGACATGAGGGTGAGTAATTAATGACAGAATTTAAATTTTTGGGTGAACTAAGTCTTTATGGCCCGATTTCACAAACGGGGCTTAGCTTAAACCAGGACTAGGCCTTAGTTAAATTAAGATATTTAAGCAACTTTTACAAAAATGCCTTAGAAGAAAACATTAAGGTGTGCATCTTGACACAGAACAATGACACTGACACATTTTAAGATATTTCAGAGGAAGATATTTTCAGTTGATACAGCTCAAACATGCATTTTAGTCTGGGACTAGCTTAAATCTTGTCTGTGAAACCGGGGGTATGAGTTAGTAATTTAATCATTCTCTCAACTGATTCATTCAAAAACATCTGATTCATTCAGGAACGAATCAAGTATTGTTGTTTCGTTAGACAGACAAAACAATACTGTGTCTAAAAAATGTAAGTTCGACTTCTTATTATTAACTATTAACTTGCTGTTGTGTAAAATCAATAGCACGCGAGCAGTCATGTTGATCTGAATATCAGCGTGGCTATGATAAGGCCAAATTGCTCATGCTGTGATATTTATTTATCGTTATGTTAAATCATTATCACAGGAACCGTTTGATAGATTGGCATCTGGCTGGTCTAAATATCTTAATACTGTAATGGACTGGCAGAATGTCGCTACACCACGCATTTTAACAAAATAAAAAAAAAATCAACTCACGTGATCATTAATTATACAGTGAAGTTGCTGTTTGGGAGTTACACCCTGTAATTTGTGGCAAGTTCATTCAAAACCGCAGAGACACCTGAAGAGCAAATATTTACATCTGCACACGGCAGTGTTTGTTCATGTATTGTCACATTTTCCCCATGATTTGTCAGAAACGTATTGTATATTAGGGGAATGCATGACACTTTGACGCTGGTCTTGCACGTTCAGTCTTTATGTCCTAAAATAAATTTACTGTCAAACAAACCCTAATGATTTTTTTTAGCAATAAACCCCAGAACTTAATCTAGATCTGACCCTTTCATTGTCCCTAAAATATGATGTTTTTCATGTTCAGTTTCTCATTGTCAGGTATGGCTTAGTTGGGATTTTAAAAACATACAGAGATAATGTTGTATTATATATTTGTTTATATTTTACAGTTACAATCTACAGATGGATGTCTGGGTGTGAAGTCCATAAAACAGCTGGGAAGCGTTGTAGACTGCAGATCAGTGCTTATACACTTGTGTCGGCATGGAATGAAAGTCTCTGAGGCCGTTTCAAGCTCCTCTACAGCTCGTCACACTGTAGGACAGGTCAGTTTCAAAGAACGTTTATTATTTATGGTGCTAACCACCAGAGGGCAGAACAAAGAGGCACCAAATTTGTGGGCGCTGAGTTTGTGTGTGTGCCTGAGAGCAGAATCGATCACTGCCGACTAGAGGTAGTTCCTCACGTCCCAACAATAAGCTGTGTACATCACACACACATACAAAGACATGCAGACACACAAATACACACATTATGAATTATTCATGAGAGAGGTGTAAGTCAGTCACAGTGACATGCAAAATCACTGACTAACGCACAGCGTCTTACAGAAAGACAGAGCTTGTTTTATTTGGATGGTGGCGATCATTGATGTGTGTGTGAAACTTTGGGTGGAGCGTCTGTGTGTGTGAGTGTGTGTTGTCAGTGATGTACTGTATAGTGCTAGAAGCTTTTGCTTTGGCCAAGCCCAGCAGTCTGTGACCAGATTACTGTCTCTCTCCTCATCCCCCTCCATTCCTCCCACTTTTTTTTCACACTCGCATACTCTCTCCTTCATTTTCCCTCCTCCCGCTCCCTCTCTCTTCTCTTTCCCTGTATTCATCGGTCTGTGTTGATGATTCCGTTATCCAAATGGAGAGGAACAGAAAGAGAGCTGGCTGTGGGTCCGCCATGTCTGTGCGCGCTCATATTGTACGCTGAAGAGCTTTGTATCACAAACCCTTTGAGAAAGACACATGCCATCTGATGGCATTGCATGTTTTTCTAACAAATAAAGCAGGGATGTAACCACCATCCACTAAATATTCCAATTCTTAGAGGGATAGTTCCTTCAATAATTAAAATGACGATGTTCCAGATAATTAAGCTCATGCTGTTCCAAAAATGTGAATGCTTCTGTTTTCTGTGGAACACAAAAGAAGATATTCTGCAGTATGTTCACGCTGCTCTTTTCATTACAATGCAAGTGAATGGTGTCCAGGGACTGTCAATCAAGATAATAGTAATTGCCTTTATTAAAAATGCTAGAGACCGAAACGTGTGTGAGTATGGTAAATTTTTTTTATTGGAAAATTAATAATTGATGAAAATAGTTGGATATGTGTTGCCAATATAAATGCTCACCTAAAAGTTAAAGAAAATACTGTAAGAATAATATTCTGTTAAATAATAAAAATAAAATTGAAAATTGAAATATTTAAAAGTGGTCTTAAGTTTTTGGACCTCATTATACATAAATGCATGCACATACACTACATTTCAAAAGTTTGAAATTTTTTTTTAATTAATACTTTTAATTTATCATCATTACAGCATTTTTTTTATTGACAATTCTTATAATTAGAAATGTTTCTTGAACACCAAATCAGCATATTAATGATTATGTTAATAAAATATATTAAAATAGAAATAAGTTATTTGAAAATGCAACAATATTTCAAAATATTACTGTTTTTACTGTTTTTTTTTAATCAAATAAATGCAGTCTTGGTGACTTTAAACAATATTTTTACCAACCCAGAACATTGAACGATAGTCTGTATTTACAATAAAATAAAAAGATAATTCTATTAATAAATTAAAAGTAAAAATAAAACAGTTTATGTTTCACAAATGTTTCCAATAGCGCTCTCTCTCTGTTCCCTGTCTCTCTCCCTGTTAGTAAGCTGATCTCTTGGCACCGTGCTGGAGGAGTCTTCCTTTTCTGGAAGGACCTGATGCATGCTGGTCGAGCCCTGCACATACACACACGTTTACACACCCTCACACACACGTACACACACACAGCACAGAGGTGTCACATTTAATATTTCACTCTGTGCACACTTGCAAGCGCACACACATTCTCAGAGAGCATATGAGCAGAGTATTGGCAGCAATCTGAATATATCTCTGTTTACTCTGTGGGAATATGTGTTTCTTTGTCATTTTACAGCTATTGTTCTTTCTTTCTTGTCATTTAATTTTTCCTCTACACCTCCTCGTTTTGTTTCACTCTTGTTTAATGTGTTCTCCCCCCCATTTCTCTCTCTCTCTTTCTCTTTCTCTATGAATATTAGGATCGTCTGTGTGGGTGTGCTTAACAGATCAAAGCAGGTTGGCTATTCAACAGGCTTTTCTCCTTTCTCTGTTCTAAACTAATCTGTCCATCAACATCTAATTTCTCTATCCCTGTCTCTCCATGTCCCCTCCTTCTCTCTCTCTCTCTCTCTCTCTCTCCACTATCTCTCCACACCCTTTCTGGGGAACACCAGACAGAAGAAGGCGAGTCTTCTGGAGCACAGAGGGAGAGAGTTCACATGAGAGAGCGTGTGCGCGTCTCTCAGCATCTCTCCCATCAACAAACACCATCAGAGGAGCTTTAATGGACTTTTCTGCCTGGTCCACGTTGATCCGAGTGGATGTTGGAATAAGGAGGATCGCTCAGGGAGTCTGATTGGTTCAGCTTCCCAAAATGAGTGAAGAAGCCAAAGAAAAAAGTAGCTCCAAACCAGCACACCGTAAAAAGAAAGGCAAAAAGGTAAAGGTAGAATTGCAATATGTTGTGTTATTATGGTTTTAGCTGTTGTTTGCTCAAGGGCTCGTGATGGATTGATGAAGATGCTTTAAGCCACTGACAGCTAGAAAAGCCAATAAGGGAGGTGTATGTCAGGCTTTTGATTGGAAACTATGGGTTTTTGATTTTTAGAATTGATTGTTTTTGGTTTTTTATTATTATTATTGATCTAAAGACTGCTATCCCAATGCATTTACTCTGATGTCATTTGTGTTGGCTGTCAATCACAGCATATTTCTGATTTAAATATATTTAATTTTTATATATATATTTATAAATTAAATTTTTGAAACCATTTTGCTTTGTAATATCAAAAAATAATATTGAATCTTTTTTTTTGGTGCGTGTTTAACTGTGAGGCATATTTTGCTAGATGATTCTTGGTATGTCAGAAAATGGTTATTAGTGGGTGTGGTTTAGGTCAATAGGTCGATGTGCCTTTTCTGACTGTTAAACCATTTGAACCAGTTTTTTTGGACTTAATTTCAACGACTTTTTGGAGGTCTGTGTGAGTGAGATGAAAAGAGGACGTGCAAACGGTCATGCATTCATGACATCATGTCCATCTTATGAAGCTTTGTATGTGCTGAGCTGGATGCCGTGTGTTTGTTTATATGTGATATCAGACTCGTTTATATGTGATGTTATCAGACTTTTAGAACACTTTGTTGTGTGTGTGACTGTGTGCTGTCCTCAGAAGCGTATGTTTAGGACTTTTGCTCTTGTGTGTGGAAGCACAAATTTGTGCGTGCTTGCTTGTGCATTTGTGTGGTTGTTTCTGAATTAGCATGTTGTGGAATGCTGAGTGATTGACAGGTCCTGTCATGCAGTTATATGGGAATTTGCAGAAAAACAAAAACATGTCTTTTGTCAGAAGTTATGTATGTCACATACACACAATGAAATGGAACAAACATTTTAATATCATATTCAAATCTGATTTTCAGCAGTGCCTGATTGTTAGTATCAAACATGTATGAAGTCTGATGTTTGACACAAATACTTTAAAGCAGTTGCTCTCCTTTGACTTTGAGGCTGATGGTATCTTTGAACCCTCAAGGGACAAACTACCCCCTCCAACACACACGTAAACTATTAAAGGATGTTCACGTATTGCCAATGTCCCCTCCATTTTTGGCTGTGCTTCTGTGTGTGTGTGAGTGTGTATTTGTTCTTTATGAGTCATGCCATGTGGTATGTAGAGATTCATCTGTAGAAATAGCATTCATATCTTTTAAAAACATACACACACATAGTGATGTTCTTGGTGCACAAACAAATGTTGAATGATATGTAGTCTTTGTAGTTGCAATTTAGTTTGGGCAAAGATCAAAATGAAGCTACCACATTGCAAAAATATTTAGGTAGTCATTGTTTTTGTCTTGTTTCCATCCCTAAAAGAAGTTTTGAATTTCAGATATTTAAAGATATTAGCACTTATTTTTTTACAGAACATAAATGTTCCTTGAATGTAATTGTGTTATTTGAATGAAATGTGTTTTTTTTATATATATATATATTTTTACCTTACTGGTAATAGATTTTTACAATTAACAAAATGATTTTTGTAGTGTAGTACGGGTTCCAAGAATATTTCATTACCCCTCAGGCAGGCATCATTTACCTCAGCCCATTAGTAAAAGGTTTTGGCAAGGAAGGCATTTTGTCAGCATTTTAATGGTTTCGCCTGTGCGTGCTTGTGTCTTGGCCTGCTTTGTTACTACACTGTGAGACTGTGTTAATGATTGTAGTCATGGAAACAAGAGAAAGAAGGAGAGATTTAGACAAGACAAACCGACACAAAGAACAGTATCTTTAAATAACACACTGACGTCATATGGAAGATTTTGCATTTGAAAATTCAAGATTGATCTCAAATACATTTTTTTTTCTTCATTGGCCCAATCAACAGACAGTATCACACGTGTGACAGCTCTCATGTCACTTGTCGCTATGGTGCTATCCAAGATCACATTGAGTGTCTAAAAGGGAGTGAGAGAGATGTTGTCTACTGTCAAATCAAAATGAACGTCATATACGTGAAATCGTATAAAAACCTCCTCTATTTGTGTGATTTCACTATTCCTACTTCTCCTCATTTCCTTAATGGATGGTTCCCGAGTTCCTCATTTGCTCTGACTCCTTCTGTTTTGGTCACACACAACTACACTTTTCTCACATGCGGTGTTTGAGTGAGCGTGTGCTTTGACATTTGTGCGGCCATAGCTGTGAGTCTGTGTGTGATGCTGACATGGGGTGTGGTGCTCCATTATAGCCCCTCTGCCACCATCATGTCTTTCTGGCTGACACACACAGACACACACTTACAGCACACATGAACATCGCAACAGAATATCAGCAAGTAAGAGAGATCCGTCCACTTCGGCCAGAGAGATCAGACCTGTCAGCAAGAAAGGAAGGACAGAAAGTTAGATATGGAAGGAAGTTAGTTATGGAAGGAAGGAAGGAAAAATAAAGATTATTGGTATACTGTAAGGAAGTAGGGAAGTGAAGGAAGATTGTTAGTATAGAAGGAAGAAATTAAGGAAACAAGAATGGATTGTTGCTATGCTGGAATGATGAAAGAAAGTGGAAAGAAATGAAAGATTGTTACTGGAAGGAAGAAAAGATTCAAGAAGGAAGGAAGGAAGGAAGGAAAACATTAGTAAGGAAAGTAAGAAAGAAAGAGATTGTTAGTATGGAAGGAAGAAACGCAGAAAAAAATAATTGTTGGTATGCTGAAAGAAAGAAAGAAAGAAAGAAAGAAAGATTGTTGGCATACTGTAAGGAAGGAGGAACGAAAAAGAAAGATTGGTACTGGAAGGAAGGAAAAACATCCAGGAAGTAATAAAAAAGAAAGATTGTTGGTATACTGGATGGAGGGAATTTAGGAAGGAAGGAAGAAAAAACGTTCGGAAATGAAAGAAGAAAAAACATTTATGGAAGCAAGGAAAAATGAAAGAATATTGGTATGCAAGCAGAAGAAATCAAGGTAGGAAGGAAGAAAAAACCTTCTAGAAGGAAGGAAAGTAAAGAAGGAAAGATGACCCAGTGTGAGAGCAGAATGAGAATATCAAGCAGAGATTTCTGAAAGATCTTGACTTAAAGTGCTGATAGAAGGCATGGTAACATAAATGTGTGAGAGCAGGAGATGATGTAAACAAAACGAGCGAGGGAGGGTTAGTCTAAATGGAGAGACGATGTATTTAAAGGGGCTGAGGGCACTAAATCATAACAGAGCTAGAGAAACCGTTGCCATGGAGCTTTTGGCAGAGGGGTAATCCATCAGTCTGCTCAACTACACATGCACAGAACACATATGTTCACATGTAAACACGAACACATAGATTTGTGCACACAGAAATATTCATTAGAGCTTCCTAACGAAACATAACTGGGAAAACAAAACATCATTAACAAAAAATATTTTCCTTAAATTTAAAATCATTAAGTTGTTCCATTTTCTGTTTCATTTGCAATGAAAGAATGCATATTTAAAGCTAAGGGTATCAATAATACATTTCTAAAAGTGTGCTAGTGTTTCTCGGCCAGGACGGCAGAACATGAAGGTTAGAAAGGAAAGTGTGACTGATACTCGAGCAAAACTTTCAGTTGCTCTCTCTGTAATCTTAATCCCACTTCTGAGCAAACAGACAGATTTTCCCAGTCTCTCCGGTGTCTGCAGGAGAATCCAACACACAACCGGTTCCAAACGCCAGTCTGGGGAAATATTTAGCACGAGGAAGGGCATCCCGAGACAGATCGGAGAGGAGCGAAACTGTACACCTGTCAAGGAGAGAGACAGAAGGAGAGCAGACCCCATGCTGACTAGAGTAGCATATGCAAGACAGGTCATACACTAGAGAGGTAATGTATCTTCAGGCGTTCAGGATACATTTTAACCTGACAGCAATTAATATTAATCACCATGATTGATTAGCAAATCCATATGAATAACTTTTGTTATCAGTCCTGTGGTGTTAAAAGTGTTTACAGATAGATTGACAGTTGCTCTAGATATCCTAGATTGTCGTAGTGATTTGTGTGAGTATGCGTGCAAGTGTAAATCCATGTGTTATGTGTGTGTGTGTAAGTAACTGATAGAACTCAGGAAAGAATCCTTAGCATTAGTGAGCTGTAACATTCTGAATTGCTGATGAAGCAGTCTGGGTACTAGTGTTGCTGGCTATTTGGCTCTGCAGCGATGAAGCTCTTCGGACCATATCACACATTCTGGACCTCCCCCTTCTCTTCTGAGAACATATTTAAGTACATATTTAAATATCTCTCCGATGACACACTCTAGACTCAATATTGGGACGTATCCATGTATGCAGACATCCAGAACATGTGTGGTACTCTCTCACTCTCTCTCTGTCTATCTCTATGGACTAAAAATTATAGTAATAATACATATATTAAGCAATTACATGTATGCAGTGACAACAGTGCCAAAATGCCTTCTTTGTGTGATTTGTATAAAAAATATCATTCTGATATTTCTGATTTTTAATATTCAAGATGTTCCATTTTAAGTTGATAGGAGTTTTTTTATGCTCCAGAAAACATATTTACAAAAAGCCTTCATTTCCATTTATTCATGTAGCTCTCATGTAAAACATTTCACTGTGCACTACATTTACAACAGAAACAGTCCCTTTGTAGTAACCTGGGGTTAAATTCCTTGCCCAAGGGCACATGGGTAATAGGGAAACCCTCATGGGTGTTTAAACCAACAACCCTTGGGTTACTAGAATTAATCAATAAACACATAAGCAAGTTACCATCACGCAACATAGTATGTGACATGAGTTTAAAACACACACAATAGAAAGCTTTGAGTACATAACAGATAATTATAGGTGTGTAAATCGTCATGCAACAATGCATCAGCGCAACGGTTGCTGTTGACTGAGGTTTCCATACTTTTAATTCCATGCGGTTGTAATAACAGTAGTTAAACACTTGAGCATAAGAGAGGAAGAACAATTTTACCTGATTTTCCATTACACGCCCTGTTTACTAAAACTAGCACTAATAATTACAGGAATAGTTGTTTGTGCCTTAATAATGAGTTGTTTTGATGGGCATTTGCTCCACCAGTGCAATGACTAACTCATATCTCACTTCAAATCAACAATGTCTCATTCACTAATTGTGTGTATGCATGTATTTGTGCATGTAACCTCTGAACATTTTTAATCAGGAATCGTGATTCATGATTAGTTTGTACTATAATTTATTCTAAAGTTAGAGCAAACTAAACCCACATATGCAAACATCAGATACTCTCTGTGGAATGGGTTAAGATGGAATGTTTCTTATACAGTTACACTTATTTGAGAATGAATGAAGCAAAATGTGTGTTTGTGAGTGTGATTGTGGGTGTGTAGTGTGATATACTTCATTTATATATGATGGTGTGAACGTGTAAATGAAACACCATTAGAAACTACAGATACTCATAACAGGTACATTTTGCATACCTAAGTGTACCGATTATGTGAAACGTAGTGTGGCAGAGACAGTTGGAAAATCTAAGTTGTGACACTTAATGTTTTTACAATTTTTTGGTGACTTTTATGCACTGTTGCAGTTATTGTAGTGGGTATGATATCTTAAAAATATATAATCTTAACAATTCAAAAATATTGTTTATTACTATAATTAGTAATTTGTCTCTAACAGTCTTCATAATTAGATATGAAATGAACTAAATGTAGAAGCAGAACATAATGAATTCAAAATGTGATGGAGGCGAAATGTCCTGTGACAGCCAATGGTCTAATGAGATTAATAAGAGAACCGGAGCAGTAAAAAGACAAAATGATGTTGTTTGAAGATGTAGACGTGATTGAAGGGCTTCTGCTGAGCATGTGTTTAGAGGGCTCTATTTCAGAAACATCACCAGAGAGATCTGCCTACATTTGCCTGTTCCTCCCTCTCTCTGTTTCTCTCGCTCCATCCGTTGGCCATATTCCAGCACTCAGATGCGCAGTTCAGAAATGCACCTGAGACCAGCGATCACCCTCACAAAGAGAGCGTAAGTTCAAGAGAAAAAAATGGCAGTGCTAATGGTGTATTATGTTGGACTAAATTAGGAACTCCTACATAACTGAAGAGAGTTATATAAACACGACTTGTGGATGGGATTGTGTGTATTCACACACACATATGCACATATTTCCTTTTGCTCTCTTAAAGTAGTGTTCGGTATTACTGTATAACTGTGCAGACACAACTTGAGTTAGAAGTACAGTAATGTCAACTCATGCACCATTAGAAGTTTTGGGTGTGAAGTGCACCGGAAATCTGACAACTTGTTTTTGTGAACTTGATAGTTGGTTTCCCAACATTTGAATGTTTAACATGTAACATTACAAGTGGACACTTTATTTATGCCGAAAGCTTATTACAGGGACAGTCTGTGTAGCACTTAGGGTGAAGTGACTTACTCAAGGGCACGATGGTGATGGCGGATTGAACCAACAACCTTACAGTTACTATCACTGAACCTCAGCCTCTACACCACACTATGCATTTTCTTGAAGGAACAGTTAATCTTTAAAAACACAAATAATAAAGAATACTGTTAAATTTAATCTTTAGCAAATCTCAAAATTAATATCCACTTTTCATACTGTACATTATAATGTTGTGATGCCTAAACTCACTTGTAGCACTAGTAAATTGATTTTTAATGATTTTTATTTTTTATTTAATTAGATTTTTATTATTTAACTTGTATGATTTAAAATAACTTTAATATTGTATCTTTATTGTTAAACAAGAGAAAAAAATATCTTAAAATGTAAATCACATCTTTAGAGGGGAAATTAAAATTTCTGTGTGTCAGCAAATAGCAAACTGCAAAATAACGATTGTTTACAAACAAGTTTCAGATACTTAATCTTCATTATTTGCCAGAAAAATAAGTGGTCCCACCCCTATTTAATACAAAAAGAAACAAATAATTTTTAAAATTTGATTCTCCTCCACTTCTTTCTCTGATGAAGTATAGAAAATTCTGATCACAACCTTTGTGTCTCTCTTTATTTTTTCCTCCCATCTTTTGCAGACATATTGACACCCTTTCCTCTATGACTATCTGTCTAATCCATCAGTCACACACTCATTGTACGATCTCCTTTACACACACAAATGAGATATTGAATTTTGGTTAAGAATATGGCAAAAACATCAGATTATGCTCTCCCACGTTCACTTCATGAGCTGAACGGAAGTCAGATCAGGTTTGGCCTTGAGCTTTGATAGAGACTTGCTTGAGATCAGTGATTATAGGCTAAATGAATGCACAGAGAGAAGGATTGGTTATTAATCTGCAATTAATCATCAAAGGTTTATGTCAGAATCACCAAATGAAGCATAGCTTTTCATAAGGGATTATCAGGCCTGTGTGAGAGTGTAGAGGATGGAGTGAGAGGATGGAGCAGAGAGCTTGGAGCAGAAATGAGAACTGATGAAGAATTGCACTGATGGGAAGTAGCAGTAGATTTGGTCTGATGGGCGAGCATGTGTCTGCGTGTACCAGCAATTAATTCTTGCCTTCTGGTAATACCGTGGTTCAGACCTGGATGATCTGTACTTTCTGGGTATGTCAACAAAAAACAGTGTTCATAAATCAGTTTATTTCCATAATGTGATGTATTTTAGAGTGAAACAGGATTTTCAAAAAAAAAAAAATATATATATATTGGTTGGGCTTGATTTTATCTAGAATTGATTGTATTGTGAGAAGTATCTAGGGGACTTCAATCAGCCAAGTAAAGACTGCGTTGAGGAGTGTTGTGTTCAGCATGTTACAGAGTTCTTGAAGTGCGTGCACATGCATGAGTGCGTGCGCGAGACAGAGAGTGAATAAAAAAAGAAGCATCCGTTTAAGTTCCCGTGTAGAACTGAGTTCTTTAGCGTTCAGTAAGTTTAAACATAACAAGCAGCATCTGTGAAAAGATGCAATATTTTTTTTTAAATCCATATTTCTATTCATAATTGCATATTTTTATACAGTTAGTTATCTATACAGTTTTTGCATATACACATCCATTAGATAGATAGATAGATAAGAAGATGACGTCTGCCAAAAAGTCAAGCTGTTAATGTGCATACTTGGCAATAATTTAGATTTTTCATTGACTGTTCATGCTAAAAGCAGTTAAATCACTTGAGGCCAGCAATTTGCTTATCAATAATCACCATATTGCATAATGCTATCATGTCGCTCGCAGTCTATCGCTCATGTTGTCACCTCAAACCACAGACTTGCGTTAAAAATGAATGACTTTTGGTACCTTTGTCGATGACAATCACTGTCACTGTGAACGAGCCATTAATATTCATAGGTCAAGCCACCGCAAGGCTCTCGATTCCTTCTTTTTTTATTCCTTCTTTTTTGACAGTGCTATCTGACCCCGAGAACAGCCATCCCAGAAATACACAGACACACACAGATGTGCAAACTCGCATAGCTCACTATGCGAGTTTGGCTTCAGATTCATCTTCTTGGCAGGTGGAAGGAATGGGGTGCTTTGAAGTCTGGCTGCACGCAAACACGAAGACGCACAGACACAGGCGCTGAAACAAGCAGTCTGTCACACATGGATAGATGGCAGCACACTGGCAGCCATATTACAAGATTAGAAATGTGTGTGAGACAACAATAAAAGGGCAAGTGTGTGAAGCGGGGACAGTTGTGACCTGTTTTTATGTGCGTAGCCTGGGTGTGTGTTTGCGTCTAGATGAGTAGTATAATGTCTATGTAGTATAATGTTGCATAAGGTCAAAATAGAGTGAGAAAGAGGGTTGGTAAGTGCATGGTGATCTCTGCTTTAAAGCTGTCAACGAGTGTGTGAAATGTGCTTAGCTTATGGGAGGAGGGTGTATATGTGTTGTGCTCTTTTCTCAGAGTGAGGCTGTTTTTCATGGTGCTCTATTTGTGTCGCCATTGGTTACTCTCCTGTGTCCGTTGCCTTGACGACCCCGGGCGGGGTTTCAGACTGAATATCAGCAGTCGCCCCGCTCCTTTTGCTCTTTTTCTTCCCTGTCTCTTTCTCTCATATATGAACATACTCATATGAAAATAAAATCCTGAATTTAGCAACAAGAATACTGATGAAATGGTTTGTATGCATGCATGAGTTTACGTCCACATGAATGCCCACATGTGATGCAACTGTTCCAATACTTATCCTCACATCAGATAGGGGGATGAAACTTCTTAGCTGGTAAAACATCTATGTGTTGAATCACCCAATAATAAAATGTGACATTCTGTAGTTTTGTCTCATATTCATCTTTTAATCATATTTGTATATGTCTTGACTCCACAGCCAACAGAGCAATTTTGTCTTTACTGTTCCAATACTTTTGGAGGGCACTGTATATGTTCATCATAATATGGTGGAAAATATCTGTTGCTACTTCTGTTTAATCATGAATTAAAAAATGTGTAGTATTACGCTGTTATTTTTTGACCACAAGTACTAAATGCTATTTTATTGGTTTTGTAGAGTTTAGGAAGCAGTGCCACTTTCACTTGTGATTTGCTTTGCCATGTTTCTTCCATTAGAAAACGTTTGGAGCCAATGTACTGTGTAAATGGCCATAATAACCTGAATTGCTTTTTTCCCTTTTCCTTTCATTAACAGGGAATGAAGTAGGCCTAACTCACAACTGATTTATTTTAACAAGAAACGTATGTAGTGGCTTTATCACAAAATTATCTTAACCTTTTGAGCGGTACGGTCCCACATATGGGATTTAGAACGTTTGGTGACGTCGCATAACTGCCAAATTCAAACTGTGGTTTCGCGTGTTTTTATCACATATTATCACAACTATACAGTGTTCTTAACAACATAGTGCATATTTTAGGTTTCAGACATTTAAATACACATAAGTACTAGTAAAACAATACATTTAGAGCTTGTAAAATACACACAGATGTCTATGGAAGTAACAATAACAATCCATTCAAATTTAATTTGCCGATGTCTTTTATTTATATCAGATACACATATAGTGTAAGTAACTATAAAGTTCACTCTATTCTTCTCCCAATTGACCGGCCACTTACTTACATGAATTTCGGGAGAAATTGATTAATTCACGTGCTGTAAATCCGACTGACAGGACTCTCTGAACTGCAGCGCGAACAAACATGGTGGCACCCATCTGAAGTTACAGATCAAGATCATTTAATTATAAAGGCAAAACACACTCATTTACACATATTTGTGAATTGGAATATCAGATTGTCCATGACATGGTAAACAAGTCTGTGAATATATTAAATAAAATGGAAAGAACAAAATAAAAGCGATCCATCTGGCATACAGTGTTATTGTGGCCGCGGTGTGTCACCTGACAAGTATGATGTGTCGCCATGGACAAAGTAAGGGGAAACGTTCTAAAATAACGTTCACCTTAAAAATCTCACTCTGGGGGGACTGCTAGAATATTTTAAACTCACCACTAAAAGGGTTAAAGGAATAGTTCACCCAAATGAAAATTCTGTCATTAATTACTCACCCGCATGTTGTTCCAAATCTGCAAGAACTTCATTCATCTTTGGAACACAATGAGAAGAAATGATTGAATGAAGTCATTATTTTTGTTTTCTTCGCACACAAAAAGTATTCTTGTAGCTTCATAACATTACGGTTGAACCACTAAAGTCACATGGACTCTTTTAAAGATGTTCTTAATATCTTTCTGGGCCTTAAATGCATCAGTTGTATTGCTGTCTCTATAAAGGGTCAGAAAGCACTTGGATTTAATCAGAAATATCTTAATTTGTGTTCCAAAGATGAATGAAGCTCTTATGGGTTTGGAATGGCATGAGGGAGAATAATTAATGACAGAATTTTCATTTTTTGGTAAACTATCCCTTTAACCATTCAACAGTATTACTGAATCCCTATTTTTTTCTACAGGTAGATCTGCATGTACTTTTGTGTCTCTTCTCTGACTACAGCAAGTGAAATTAATCCTCTGATCTCTTAAACTGATTAGCGATTAGCACGCTAACAGTGTCTGAGCTCACTCTGGTTGCAGTTAGCGTGTATGCTAACTCAGGCTCCAGCTGTCAGTGAGTCACTACCAGTGTGCTTAATTAAGCAAACTAGATTGATCTGTGACACAGCAGAACACAAGATGACAGGATGGTAAGTCTGACTCACGAACATGTTTAACTATTCTCATAATTACAGCCTGGAAGTATATTTGTGTGTGTGTGTGTGTGTGTGCGCGTGCATGCAAGTGTGTCCATTGAAATGTTTTTGAGCACCATTAGGAAACATCAAAGTGATGTTCCAAGAAATAAACCCATTATTAGATAGACAAGCAAATGCAAAAGTACTCATTTGAAGCTGAGAAATTACAAAGAATTAAAAGCTAGGAAACAAAGGAACAGTCAGGTCACACTTTTTTGTAAATTTGCATTGTAAATCAGACTGTTTTTAAGATTATGCATCTTTATTATACAACAGTTTTGAATTGCGTATCCTGTTGGCGGTGTTCATATTTTGGAATTCAGAAAAGATGGGACATATTTAATTATGAACTTTTAAGTAACTTTTAAGAAATACTAACTTTTACGACTTCATGCATATAGAGTTTTAAAAGTTCATATATATATATATATATTAGTATGTAAATAAGATTCGTGTCTATCTATCTATCTATCTATCTATCTAATTTACATACTAATATATATATATATATGAACTTTTAAAACTCTATATGCATGAAGTCGTAAAAGTTAGTAAATGGCAAAGAAACTACATTTGCTGTGCCATTAATTAAGCAAATTTTAAAGCAAAATTATTTTAAGGTGAGAATTTTTTGCAATAAATACAATTTCATTTGTATATTACTTTTGCAAGGATTTTTGTGTACTTTTCAATATTTGTTTGTCTTCTAAAATAAACAATGAGTATTAATTATAAGAGTTTTGTTAAGGAAAGACATTTGTGCCCATGAAAAACTTTACAAAAACTTAAGCTTTAATTCTGAGAGCTTATTTGGGACTTGTGGGACATTATTTGGGCCTTGTGGGACTGCAGAATTGTCGGTGGGGGGTGTGAATAACTAGTGCTCTCTTCTACCCTCAATATCACGACTGAGGTGAGACCTTTGAGCAAGGCACCAAACCCCCAACTGCTCCCCGGGCTGGTGTGTGTTCACTACTGTGTGTGTGCACTTGGATGGGTTTAATGCAGAGCACAAATCCAGAGTATGGGACACCATACTTGGCCACACGTACTTTTGTCACTTTTTCACATCAGATCCAACTTGTGGCTTGCCAGAGGAAGGAGGACTAACTGGTTTTCGTATATTTGTAATCCACGCTCTGTGCTCATATCTGTGTGTGACATGTCTAAATTCAGAAAACTGGCTGTAAACATTAACTGCCTGAGGTGTATCACTGTCATGTAGTCGTCTTTGAAGTGGTGAAGGTGATTGACAGCGCTAAGCTTAGTGTGTGTGTGTAATGTAATACTGGTTCAGTTCCCCCATGAGATATAAAGAACATCAGTTACAAGTGACCTTACTCAAAATCTACTGAACATACACTTTATACATGTGTATACAAGGAGCAGAGGTCATATGGCAAAATACTCTTAAAGTTTTTGAAGTTTGTTTATAAAGCTTAGTCTGTGAAATAGCAGCCGCGTAAGTGTGTGGATCAAGGCTGTGAAATTGACAGCTTAGAGAAACTCCTGTGCTAGCACAAGCAAGCAGATGGCATACAGACCCACTGATGGGCACACACATATGGCCACACACAAAGATATGTCACATGCACACACACACACACACACACACACACACACAGACAAACTGCAGAATTGCACTCACAAATTCATTCTTATATTTACTATATACAGCATATATTTAGATTCAACATACTAGGATTGGAGCTGGGTTGCATAATATTTTAAATGTCATCAGCAACACAACTATGTTCTGAATTTTATGTCATTCGAGTACCTTATAGGCTTTTGCATTTCCTCCCTTACTGGATCTTTCCACAGACACTAACCCCTCTGAGTTCATCATTATGCACTGAAATAACCAGCTCCACCGGAGCGTAAAAGCATTCCTTTTTCCTCATCCATTTTTCTTTTTGCCATAACAATTGTGAGAACTTTTCTCTTTCCACTTGAGATTTTTCATCGTGATGGTTGGGGTGGATAATTTAATCACAATCACTTTTACATGCCCTGCTGAGGTTGTATATACTGAAGTAACAGGTTAAAAAAAGATCAGGAATAAATATGCTAATCATTTAAATCTGTTTTTGTCAATGGGTCATCCTCATTGATATGAAAACATATTTTTCATGTTGTAAACATAGTTTGGTAGACCCTCGAGCAAAGCTTTTGAAAGTTTTGTAATATTTAGTTTTGTTTAGCATGGATGCTGTTCTTTTAAACTTTCTATTCATCAAAGAACCCTTTAAAAAAAATCATATCATAAATCATGGTTCTCACAAAAATATTAAGCAGCACACTTGTTTTCAACCTTTATGTTAAAAATAAATGTTTCTTGAGCACCAAATCAGCATATTAGAATGATAACTGAAGGATCATGCGACACTTAAGACTGGAGAATGGCTGCTGAAAATTCGGATTTGCCGACACAGGAATAAATTACATATTCAAATGTTTTAAAATAGAGAACAGTTATATCTGTAATCCACAATATTACTGTTGTGAACATAAGAGACTTATTTCAAAGACATTTAAAACTATTTTCAACCCCAAACTTTTGAATGGTAGTGTAAATATGGTTGTCTCAAACTTTGCAGTGTTTACATAGACAATCCTGTCACTTTGACCTTAAGGTTAAAAAAAAAACACCATTACCATTTGAAAGCCTTTGAGTGGCATCACTATGGTGACACATGTATTTTGTTTTACAGCTGAGACACTGAAAGCCAGCCATTTGCAACAATTACAGGCTCCACTTTGCGATCGATCTGTGCCTCTTTATGTTGCGTAAGTGTTTTTCAGGGATCAGATTTATTTATACAGCTAACTTGAGCTAAAAGATGGATGCCATGGGTATGGTGACATTTACACAAGAGAGGATGGATTTAACTCAGATCTCTGCATCTTTATTGTGATTACTTATGGATGTCTCCATATATGGCAAGAAGGCTCTCACTGTCTTTTATGGAGTCACATATAAATGCTATTTAGAAATTTGAGCATTTTAAATGTGAGGCGTTGAAGGGTGTATTATGATCTAGCGTGTAGTAACAGTGACATTTACCTTGTGTAACTCACTCTGTCCCCTTGTGGTGAAGTAAGGTAATGCATTCCATTTTTTAATCTTAATTTTTTATTGAAAATAAATGCCTTTCTGATCTGGTATGTGATGGAAAAAGGAGTTGCACGAGTTTGACAAAAGCCTGAATCGAACTCGGATCAACAGCACACATCACACGTCATTTACTCACTGCGTCACTGATATTACAGAAATATGCGTGTCTTTTGTAGTGCTGTTTATCGCAGACAGGCATTGGTGGGCAGAGTTAATGTAAATAGCCTCTGCTAACAAATTGGTCTATTTGCCCTTAGAGTAACTTCTTTTTAAAGCTGCTTGACATAGAAATTTAATTATGTTTGCTTAATTGAAATATTAATTCTATTTATTTTATTTATATATTATATTACTGCAATATTAATATTATTATGTAATATCTTTGAAACAATGTATAAAGTGCTATAGAGATAAAAGTGACGTCATTTGACTTGATCGGAAAAGTGCCGTAGAGGTTAAAGTACAATTTGGGTCCTACAAATGATATTGTTTTTAGATGCACAGTGATAGTTTGTAGTTTACATGTATATGTATATACGTACATATACAAGTATAACATTTATAATTGCTATTCCCCCGCCTCCAGTTCACTCACGCATTTGAAGCGTCACATGGAGTGCGTTGCGTTCTGGGAAACAGTATCCCATGCAGTGTCTTCAGATGCATACATCAAAATTCAGCAAATATAGCAGGTAATCCGGGCATTCCATGCATACAGAAAATTCACATACTATTCACAGTATTCACACAACATACTGCAGTATAGTAGGAGTTGTATGATAGAATGCCATTCGGAACATAGCTTCTGTACTGATTTCAGTGTACTTGAGTTATATTTAGCAGATTCTGGCAAATATAGTAGGTCATCCGGGTATTTCATGCATACAGAAAATTTGCATACTATGCGCAGCATACATACTGCATGCTGCAGGAATAGTAAGAGTAGTATGATAGTATGGCATTTCGAACACTAAGTCTCCGCTCTTATTTAGTTTTTACTTTGCGTCAGATTCTCTTTCAAACCACTAGAGGGCAGTATAGCACCACTTTAAGCACTAGGATCAGGAGCATATGTGAATATTGCAGTATGCGCAGCAGCTCAGGGAACTGACTTGCATGCATATATGTGTTGTGCGACATATGTATATGTTATTGTTGTTCTCAGTGTTCAGATCTCAATTTGAAACTTTTAATGGAAATTTTAAATGATTTTTACACTGACACTGCTTCATTGTGTCTAAATGTGGATTGAAGGCAGGATTGCCACTGAAATCACAGCAGCGAGGACAAAATTTTATAGGAGGGCCATCTCTTCTCTGGGCCTAGTAAATGGGCAATGCCGTAAAGGACACACATTTTTCGCAGATGCCTGCCAGATGACACAATGTCCAGGATAACTTTCCCGGATGTCCCCATCGACAGTGGCCCTAAGCCAGGGTTTAAAATGAACATTTTGGCAAGAACATTTGGCTTTGGCCAGTTTCTGACCATTGCCTGGTGGCTTTTTTTTAATTGCATGGTCTACGTCCATAGCCCTTTACTAGTGACTGTCCTCAGCTGTGTAGACAGGGAAAAATAGTTCCACTAATAAATGAAAAAAATGTGATTTACACTACTGTTTAAACATGTTTTTTTTATTAATTTCTTTTTAAAATAATTAATTTTCAAAATTCATCAAGAATGCATACAATTAACCAAAAGTGATAGTAGACACATTTACATTATTACAAAAGATTTGATGAAAAGATGGAGCTTTTGGAGCTGGAGAATCCTGAAAAAAATGCATCACAGTTTCATCACTGAATTATCATATTAGAATGATTTCTGATTGATCATGTGACACTGAAGACTGAAGTAATGGCTGCTGAAAATTCATCTTTGCCGACACAGAAATAATTTACATTTACAAGTAGAAAACATTTATTTTAAATTGTAATAATATATCACATAACTTTGCTGTTTTTAATGTATTTCTATTTAATGCATCCTTGGTGAACATAAGCAACTTCTTTCAAAAACACTGAAAAGTCTTACTGACCCTAACTTGGATAGTAGTGAGTTATATATATATATATATATATATATATATATATATATATATATATATATATATATAAAATCAGAATACACATTTTGTGTTTGAATGCCCATCAATGGGGAAACTTGATTTCAAAACACAACATGCACCTCATTCCTCTTCATAATCTGAAAATATTGTACTAAAGAAGGTTTCATGGTAGTTTCATTACAGTATGTCTGCACTCTGATTAATCAGCACTTCCACACATATATTGAAATTGATTTCAATATTTTGTGGAAATAGTTTTTTTAGATAGCTATTGATTTGTCTGGTCTGATGGGTTCAGCTTGGTTATCTGATCTGACTGCTCTGGCTGTTTTGACTATTATCTCTGTTCAGTTTGAATTTACGGCTGGACTGGTCGCTGTTGGTGGAGATGGAGGGTGTGTTTCTGTGTGTGCATGAATGGAGAGGTCACTGGGTGCAACAACTCAGCACAGATGCATCGTGGGTAATTCCTTAAGGTGTGATGTGGTGGAAATGGTCTCTTTGGTGATACGGGTGAGCTGGGAATGTGCACGCTGTCCTGAGGGAGGAAGGAAACCGTGAGTACATGAGCACAAGCTCTCCCCTAGTATGCCAATAAATTATGAATCAGCTTTTCAGGAATCGTTTGGACTCTGATCTGCTGTGATCAGCTCTTTGGGTCGAGCAGTGCTGTCATCTGTACAACCAATCATTTGGTAATTCTCATAGTTTTGATGAATGTTTCGGTGGGATTTTGAAGAGTAGGGGTACAAAAAGTTGCTGGGTTTGTGTGTGTGTTTTTAACGTACTGCTTTTGTTTTTATACAGTGTTCCCAGACAGAGGTAGTATATGTGTTTGGCTGTTTGCCCAGTCTGATGGGTAAATGGACCCTTTTGAGCTGTATTTGTGGCAGTAACAGTGGATCCAGAGCAAAGGGAACTGGGCCAGGCTGAAAGTGAGCCAAAACAGACCACTCTCTCAGTCTAATCAGGACTTTAAGAAAATGTAGGGAAGTATTATAGACAAAGAGTTTGTTTTTACACCAAGCTTTTTCATCTGATGCCTTTTTCCAAAAATATACATGGATCCATATTAGTACAAATCACAAAATGAAGATGATCATCACAAATATAGTAAAAATATTTTATTAAAAAATATAAAAAAAAACACTTTTAATGAACAGAAAGTTTTATATAAGATTAATGTAATTTATATAAGATTAATTTAAAATGTAACTATTTATTTTATGCAGGCATCATATTCTTTTGTGAATTTTTATAATAATAATAATAATATATGCAACTCAATGTATTTTATGTAGATTTATATTATTTTTGTGGAGACCATCATCATCTTTTTGTGATCTTCGTTGTAAAACCGCTGTAAATAATAGTCTGTACTCAAATAATATAAATCACTTTTCATTTATAGAACCCAGTTGTTTCTATTAAATAGAAAGTGATTTATTCTTAAATCTTAGTAAAGAACTAGTAAATATTAATTTACAGTTTTTTTTTTGTTTGTTTGTTTTTTGGTATTTTCTGAACAATTCATACCAGCTAAATATGACTCATGAACTGCATGTGAAGACCAGTATTAGATATAAATGATTAAAGGGTCAGTATAACCTAAAATAAAACTCATTATTTATTCACCATCATGTCATTTTTAAACCTGTATGAGTTTCATCTGTGGAACACAAAAAGGAGAAGTTAGGTAGAGTGTTCACGCTCCTCTTTTCCATGTATTTTTTAAACATAATATTGTACACTGAGCATGCTTATATTTCATTCAAAAGAGCAATGTGACCTTTCTGCCTGACATGTCCTTTGTTGTTCCATGGAAGAAAGAAAGTCACTCAGGTTTTACATTAAGTACAGAGGTTTTTTCTTACAGGCAGTAACTGAGACAGTCTCAGAGTTGCCGAGGACCCTGCTGCACTCAGGTGGTTGATATGCAGGAGAAACCAACATGGCTGCCGTCACTCCATACTCCATGATGTCAATGACATCAGAGAGAAGCCGAGAGCTGTTTCGTGTGTGAACCACGATAATTTTTCTCTTCTGTTCATTCATCTCTCATGTTCCCCTATGGGAAACACGTTATGGCCACATTGATTTTTGTTTTCCTTAAACATGAATTCACCCCAAATCCCCCAAAACATGATCTAAATATAATAATACATGAAATATTGTGTTCATATCTAAGTTTGTATGCCCTCAAATATATATAAATATACCACCTCCTCTATTTAGAGTGGGTCAGCTGGTAACATAATGGGATTGGAGTAGGAATGGTACCCTCCCTCACATCAAATTATGTGTGTGTGTGTGTGTGAATGAGAGATCGCACATGCATGAGCTAAATTGTGCGACACCCCTCCCCTACAACCACCATCCACACACAGACACACACACACATGGTGCTAGTGGGGGGCTACACATATGCGCATATATAGTCACACTCACACAAATGCTGGTTGTCGTGGCACATACACATTTCAGGTAGGACCGTTTGGGGATGGCTGAGGAGAGAACGTGGTTTCCGTAGTAACCACCCCAGCTGCCCTCCTCCACCCCTCTCCCTCTTTCTTTCTCTCCTTTAGTCGTTCACTTGTGCCTGGTGAAGATGGTGTCACCATCCATCTCTCTCTCTCTCTCCCACCTTCTTTCTCTGTATCTTCTTCTCTCTGGATATGGTTCCTTGAGCAGCCAATGACAAAGGCTGGAGGAGAGCAAACGGAGTAGTCTTTTTTTATTTTTTATTTTCTGGACGGAATCCCTCTCTTCCACTCTTTCTGGTGGAATTTTTTTGGAATCTTTTAAAGAATTGGAATTCTTGTTGCATATTCTGGACGTTTATTTGAGTGTGTTTGTGTGAGTGTGTGTGTGTGTGTGTGTGTGGTTGCTGTGGGGACGTGGCTGATGCTTGATAATGGCTCATGCGGCGTCTCAGATTAAGAAGAATAAAGATGTGGATGTTAACGCACTAGAGGACGAAAAGGAAAGGAGAAGGAAGAGCAGGAAACAGTCAAAGGATCAAAAGAAAAAGGTACATGTGCACACATACATTTTATTAGAGGGAGAGTGATTGGGTTTGTGGGACGGCAACATCTCGCCTGTTACTGCTAGTAAGTTCAGCGTGTGTGTGTGTGTTAAATCTGTGCTGCAGTGCCAAGGTTACACTTTACATTTACCGCTCGGCATCCTTCTCACATTATCACACACATGCGTTCCATAAACAACCAGCCATGATGTGTGTGTGTGTGTGTGTCTCTTTTTCTACGTTCAGGTTAAAAATGAGAGCAACACACTGCAGCATGTTCTGAGAGATTTTACTGTCCTCTGAAACCTACGTGTGTGTGTGTGTGCGCGCGCGTAGACACTCTTGTATTATACATCACATACTGATTTATTGATGTTTGTTCTGTACAGAGTGATGGAATGAAGCATGCGGATGTTAGTCGTGCTAACTGTCTATCATTTCATATCATAGAGACACATATAGGCTACACACAGCCTATATCCACCACACCCAGACAGATCTTCTTCAGCGCTACCTCTGCGGTTCCTATTTGTTCTTATGTTGCTGCTGTGATATTTTAAACCGGAGTGTGTTATGTGATCTGGTTTAAGACGTGAAGGATCCCTGTGGAAGTGATGGCTGGCTGGTTGGCTGGCTGCCTCCTGCCTCTCATAACATGTGTCTTACCTGTGATCAACACACTGAGCTATGATCACGTCTGTTGACCTTTGCTGTTTATGATGTGTGTGTGTGTGTGTGTGTGAGAAAGTGACACACAGAGTGAGTTTCACCCACTGTTAATGTACTATAATTTGTCATGCCAATAAAACATATAAAAACACTTAAAAATACAAAAAAAGGTTGAGTGAAAAAAAAGACATTCAAGAATATTAATGTTTTACTTTATTGGAAATATTTGTAAGTTTACTATATTTTATAGAATTACTGGAATTTTTTATTAAGTATTTGTTGTATTTTATTTTGTGTTATCATTTTCAGTATAGTTACTGACACATTATTATATCTATTTCTTTTTTCTTTTCTTTCAGTTTTATTTTGTTATTTTTTATTATTTTATGAATTTCTATTTTATTTAGAGTTGTTATTTTTTTGTTTATTTATTTATTTGTTCTTTTCTTTCAGTCTTTTTGTATTAATACTTTGGAAAAACATTTATACCAATCAAATGCTTTGAATCCAAAATGAGAAAGATAGTTTTATGGATATGTATGGGTTGCAATACATAATGGTACAGGAAAAAGGAATTTTAACATGTTTTTGAAATAAGAATATAAGAGGAGAAAGTGAGATGAAATGAAATTATGAGAGAAAAATCTTTTTAAAAAATCTCATAATAGGTCTCTTTATACCTCTGACTTACAAACAGAGAGACATCATAAAGATGGAGGTTAATCTGTGCTGCACTCTTGTATGGAGGAGGTAATTGCCTTGGCATTGTGGGACAGAGACACACATGTGCTTTCACACACACACACACACACACACACACACACCAGTACATCACATGCATTTAATAGGAGAGCAATTAGGAAGTCTCGTTTGCCAAAGAGAGAGTTTGCTTTATGTAGGGTTCCGGGTTGGTCATTTTGTCTGGGTTTCTCATCAGAGTATCCCAGTACTTCTGCCACAAAACATTCCATGGTAATACCTTTTTGGACATGTATCATAGTAATACCCCAAATTGGGGACCAGTTGTAACAGTTGAGGAATTGGCTATTGAAATCCCCATTAATCAAGCTTTGACTTTAATATTCTGGAATATGTGTCTCTTTTGATGTCTATGGTGGATGCGACCCTGGCAATACAATGGTATATGAATATGGTATCATTTTAGTACAATGGAATATATTAAAATGGTTCACTATTGTCCTCATGCAATGGGATTCTTTATTTATTTCAGTGGTTAGCTCCTCTGAATTTTCTTGGTTTACAGATCTCATGGTTTTAAAGCTATGTCACACAATGTAGATTTCTGCATCCCAGGTTACACTGAGGGTTGCTGTGGAAACAGGGAACCATCTGTTGTGTTTTGGGAGTCAGGCCGTCTGAGTGTCACTGTCCTGATCTCAGATCAGTCCCAGGGGTGTTGTTGTGATTTAATAAAAGGCCTCATCTTTAAGGGGCAAAGTAGGTGTCCATTTCGTGAGGAGATCACAATTTTTTGTACATATATTGATTGTTTGTTTGTTTTTTTACTACAAAAATAAAATAAAAAATCTGTTAAGAGAGAGTCAGGAAAATAAAATAATCACTGAATTATGAAGCTGTCATTGTGGTCTTAGAACTTCATCCTCCTCTTTCACAGCTGGTATAACGTCTACATCTTACACAAATGGACTGAGTAAAGAAGAGAGTAAAAGAGCAGAGAGAGATAGAGGCAGAGAGACCAGCTGATTGCCATTGGCAGAGGTCATGTGAAGGTTAGCTGGCTTCACTTTTGTGCTCCAGGACAGTGTATCCTGCTACAGAGCATGGAGAAGTGAAGATACTGGATCCTCCAGGACATTTCAAACAACTCGCTGACTATTTGTTCATATTCTCAGTTGGGTTTGAGCAGATTAGAAAAATTCAGAGACAAACATTTTATTTATTAAAATTTTATAAAATTTTAAATTTGATCTCATTAAGATATTGGGGAAAGATTTTTTGTTTTGTGAAAGATTAACAAATATATGGTTTGCTATTTTCTTTAAAACATGTTATAGTATAGTCTCATATTTAATACTGTTTTAACATTGTGAGTTGTAGTTAAAGCCAAAACATGCAGTGGAGTAAAATGTGTGGTCAAATTTAACATTTTAAATATGTTTAATGCAATCATTTTAATGCATAAACCAAATTTGATATTATAGCTGTTTTATTTTTCATCTTTCTAACTTTCTAAGGATGGCTGGATATCATGAGATTTATCACAATTATTTTATACCTTAAATCAGGAAAGTATTATATTATTGTAAATATATCATAAATGTGTGAAAACTATATTAAAATAATGCAACATACAGTTAATTTTCATTTTTTTATTCACATTTTGTGAAAGATTATCAAAATAATTATATATGTATTTATTTTATTAACAGCTATTTATTTCATGGATTTTCTCATGAATGGAACAGCCTGGGTTTTCTAATAGTGAACAGTACAAATCATTTTAAAAATATAGTTAACTTTAATTTTGATTCACGTTTTGCTGAAGATTATCAAAACAATTGCTTCCTCTTTCTTCCTCTGCCTTTGGATAAAAGTGTAAATGCATAAATGTAAAATCTTTTTTTTTTTTTTTAATTTTCATAACTGTTAAATGGATTTTCTCATACCTTCAACAAACTGGGCTTTCTAGTGCATAACTATAATTTTACAATGTTTGTGCACTGGGCAGTGAGAGGTCAGAGAGTTAAATGCTTTTTTTGGGTTTGTCCCTGGTGAGCACTCGTGCACCATGGATCCCATAGCAGAATTCACAGTCGCACATGCACGTAGCCTAT
The DNA here is from genome assembly GCF_936440315.1 of Barbus barbus. Classification (NCBI taxonomy): domain Eukaryota; kingdom Metazoa; phylum Chordata; class Actinopteri; order Cypriniformes; family Cyprinidae; genus Barbus; species Barbus barbus. The sequence goes on from NC_136758.1 coordinate 19,886,124, forward strand.
GTGATGAATGAGCTTCGCTTCACACCATTAATGAGAGAAGCCATGTAATAGTGTGTCTTTCTCTATTGCTCACACGCACAAACATGAAGAAGGAATGATGTGGGGGAGGGGAAGGGGGAGATGGAGAGAATGAGAGAGAGACACACATCGAGGGGGAGATGAAGAGAGTGATTTTGTTGGAGAGGTGGAGAAGGGCCCATTATCCATCTATTCAGATGCTTTGTTCTATATGTGATCATCAGTAATGGGACTGATCATCTCAGTCTTTCTTTCCTTTTTTTCACTGTCATGCTTTGTAACCATATTTGCTTGCCTGCACAAGCAAATTTGTGTTCTGCATCTGCGGCAGTTGCAAGATTGTTTTTCATTCATTCAAAGCAGAAGCACATCAGCAAGTAACTGCATTTGTGATTGTAATTCATAATAGATGATTCCAGGACTTTTGTCTATTATTCAGTGATACATGAGCACCAGATGTTTAAGGTGTCCATGGTAGGAGAGTTTATGGTAATAATTGTGTGTGTGTGTGTGTGTGTGCATGCAGATCAGGTTTTGCTTACATCCTGGGCACCGAATGTCTCCACAAGCATATAGTAAAAACCGAAGTTCCAATGAGGAGAATGGCACAAATACACACAAATATACGTGAATATACTGGGAAATATAATGCAATATATTAAATAATACATTTTCATATAGGAGAAACTAGTTATATTTTTTTAGTATACTGCCTGAACCATGTATGGCTATATATTGATAAATATAAAAATACAATTGTAATAATATTACACAATATTGTCAATATTTTGGATCAAATTAATGGTAGCCTTTTGAATGTTATTGTGATTTTATTTAAAATATGCTTAAAAATTATTCAAATAATGTACACACGAGACAAGACTTAAGTCAAATCAGTAGTCTAGAAAAAGTTGTTACATAATGTTTTCTTTCTTTCTTTCTTTCTTTCTTTCTTTCTTTCTTTCTTTCTTTCTTTCTTTCTTTCTTTCTTTCTTTCTTTCTTTCTTTCTTTCCTCTATGCTTATTTCACTGTCTCTTTTTTTAACCTATTATTTAGGAAATTCCCACATTTACATTTTTGGAATAATATCCAACTACTATTAATTGTCATGTCAAGTTCAATATAGATCATATTAAGGGTGTATGACATGAAGGTGTGTGCAAGTGTGTGTTTTCTTGAAACGTGTGTGTGTGTGTGCATGAGAGAGTCATGTGATCAGAAATGAGGTCGCCCTTCTCACAGTATATTATTGCTTCTGCTTAGTCAGCAGCACCATGAAAGTCTCGCTGTGTGTGTCTGAATAGTCCATGACACCACTTGTTTGTAAATGAGTTCACTGCTAACCTTGGAAATAAGTCTCTTATGCACACCAAGACTGCATTTATTTGATCAAAAATATGAAATATTACAATTTAAAATGACTTTGTTTTAATATATTTTAAAATGTGATTTATTCCTGTTCAGCAGTCATTACTTTAGTCTTCAATGTCACATGATCCTAATATGATGATTTGACACTCAAGAAACATTGCTTATTATTATCAGTGTTGAAGACAGCTGTACTGCTTATTTTTTGCGTAAACTGTAACACTTTTTTTTAGGATTCTTTGATGAATAGAAAGTTTAAAAGAAAAAAAATCCCACTGACCCAAACCATTTTAATTTTAGTCTGTGTAAATTGGCCTAAATGTTTTTATAAGATCTATTAGATTCATAGTTGCTCTATAGTCTTATTAAGAACAGTTTATATTTTATCGGTCTTTTTTTATCAGTCAAGTTTGTATATATAAACTTGACTGATATATATTTCTATATATTTCTATATATAGAAATTTATATATTTCTATATATTTTCTATATATTTCTCTCGCTCTTTCTGTCTGTTTTATTATGCTCGTTCTTTCTGCACTGTAATTCTTTTTAGATCACATTTACTTCTGTCCTGTAAATGCCAGTCAAAGGTACTCTGCCTGATAATGGTCTATTACCCAGCAGCTCTCTATTGATCTTGTTCAGAGTGTTGTTGTATCTCTGGTACATTCTCAGGGTAGCAGGCAGACTGTCTGCCCTTATAAAACTCCTTTACTGTAAACTCAACAGAGATGTGTGCATTTGTGTGTGTGTTTGAAAGGCTCCAATATAATGTCTGTTTAAAGTTTTATGGTGTGCTGGCAGGTCCTCATAGCTTTAAGTTGTGTGATATTACTTGGAATGACAATATTGTATAACAGGGTTCTGGTTAGATTTGAAATTAAACGGTTTAATTGTTTTTATGAATTATATTATATAATATTAATAACCTGTATTATCTCTTGCAGTAATTTTGATTTGTCCCTCAATTCTTTAACACAAAGGAAATAGATTCATATTTTACAGATCAACCGTTAGCTTAAAGATTAAAGTGGATGACTGATGCAATATCTTGGTTCGTGGTCTACAAACAGCATGTGTGTACATTTGAGATATTTTGAGGTGTGTATAATGTGTGTGTGTGTGTGTGTTTGGGGGGTGTTTGAGGGCACAGGGGGGAGTAATACAGGCAGATGGTCTTTCCTTCCTCTCTCATCTGCTACAGTCTGAGTGCCAGATAATATCTCACACATACATTTAGACGGAAGAGCATGTGACAGTCATTCATCGAGCATGTGCACTGATTTGATCCTGTATTCTGCATTGGAATATATTACAAACCAAGCTTATCTTTCAGTACAAGGCATGATTTTCGGCATAGCATTTGGCACACAAACATACTCTGACTCTGCCGAAGCTTTTGTACTGGTTTTATCCTTTTTTTTGTAAAGTTGGGGTAGTAGTTCAGATTTTTACCCACCTTACCACAAAAAATGATGGATTTATGTATGTATGTATAATATCGTACAAAAAGTACTTTCGTTCAAAAAAGATTTTTAAATGTTTTTATAATAAGTCTCTCATGCTCACCAAGACTGCAGTTTGATTAAAAATACATATTTGGTTAAAAATACAGTGATAAAAAATAGAATAATATTGTTAATATTATAGAATTATACAAATATCACACAATTTTAAATATTTTTCTGTTTTAATTGAGCAGCTAATATGTTGATTTGTTACTTAAGAAACTTATTAATTATTATTATCAGTGTTCAAAATGATTGTATTGAATATTTTCATGGAAACTATATATTTTTTTCTAGATTTTTTGATGAATAGAAAGTTACAAAAATGTATTTAATAAATTCTGTGATTTGCAGTATCAATTTAATGTGTACTTGCTAGATGAGAGCATATAATTATTATTATTTTTTTAATAAAACAATCTTTCTGATCCTGCAAACTGCAAAAAACATTATTAAACAATGCAAAAAAAAAAAAATATAAATAACTTAAAAGAAGCAGTGAGCAGCCACCTACAGCTAAATGATCCAGCACCTAATCATTTCTGCTGTTTGTTTGTAAATGCAGTACTTCCCGAGGAACTGGCTCTTATTTAAAATCAATATTACAGTAAGCATTAAATCATGGCTATTGAATGCTGAACAGTGACATTTTTTCCGACCCTTTGGACTGTTTGTCGTTGTTCTCTCTCAGCAGACTTGTATCATACAGGACAGTGATGCTCATGATACAGAAATTTCACATGGCTCTCTTTCACTCTCTCTCTCTCTCTCTCTCTCTCTCTCTCTCTCTCTCTCTCTTGCCTCCTACATCTTGTACTGTCTCACTAATTCACAAATTATTAAACACACTGTCATTGTTACGGCCATGGTCTTGTCATTATTTAGTTCCTTTATTACCTAATTAAACCAGATTTACAGCATTTATGTGATACCTTAAGATACTTGTAAGCCTGAAGAGCTCTTTTACCTCCAGATGACTTGAGGTTTTGCTGTTCACTCAGACTCTCTCTTTTCTCTCTGACCTAATGATGGAGTTGGGATTATCCTTCTCACCTGACTTTAAATTCTCAGTGAAATTATAATCTAGGAATCCAGCTAATCTCAGTCCCACAGCTGGATGAAGATTGTGCTGAAAATGACAATCTGTATGTATTTTTAAGGTATCATCTGTATACCATACAATTAAACCAATTATAAATAATTCCAGATGAAGTATGAATGAAGTATCTACAGAAACATTGTAGTATGTTATTTGTGAACATAATAGTATGTTATTAATTATGTGGCAGTTGCATGTTCATAGTCATGTTTGTGTTATGAATATCCATCGAGTAAGAAAATATAGGCTATTGTAGACAAAAATAAAAAAAATGACAACATATAAGATTTAAATATGTGCATGTGTACAATATTGCATCCAGGATCTGCAGACCCTCTGCACCTGGGTGCTGAGGCCACACACACATTTCAGAAAATTAGTTTGAGGTTTTTTTTCACACTGTATGTGTGTCAGATGTGGTTTTATGGAGGATGGTGTGGGTCTGTAATCATAAATGCCTTGTAGAAGCATGATTCTGGGTCACACGCTGCTGTTCTACCCCCAGAGAACCACAGACACACACACTCACAAGTTCATGCATGCCGGCACACATTAACTGCTGCCCCTCAGAGAGAACATGAGAGAGTTTAAAGTGATTCCAGCTGCCTGAACTCACATCAACTATTCACAACATCTATGATCGACTCTTTAATTGACTGTTGATCTGTTGATTGGCTGATTGTAGACTTAGTAAATCATTTCATTAATACTATTACTACAACCTGAATTCCGGAAATGTTGGGACGTTTTTTTAAATTTGAATAAAATGAAAACTAAAAGACTTTCAAATCACATGAGCCAAAATTATATTCACAATAGAACATAGAGAACATAACAACAAATGTTTAAACTGAGAAATTTTACACTTTTATGCATTAAATGAGCTGTAATTTGATGCCTGCTACAGGTCTCAAAAAAGTTGGCATGGGGGCAACAAAGAGCTGAAAAAGCAAGAAATTTTGAAAAGATTCAGCTGGGAAAACATCTAGCAACTAATTAAGTTAATTGACATCAGAGATGTCTCAGAGAGGCAGAGTCTCTCAGAAGTAAAGATGGGCAGAGGCTCTCCAGTCTGTGAAAGACGTGCAAAAAAAAGACTGTGTAAAAAGATTGTGGAATACTTTAAAAACAACGTTCCTCAACGTCAAATTGCAAAGTCTTTGCAAATCTAAGTATCTACAGAGCATAACATCATCAAAAGATTCAGAGAAACTGGAGAAATCTCTGTGCATAAGGGACAAGGCCAAAAACCTTTATTGGATGCCCGTGGTCTTCGGGTCCTCAAGACGACACTCATCGGCATGATTCTGTCATTGACATTACTAAATGGGCCCAGGAATACTTCCAGAAAGCACTGTCGGTAAACGCAATCTGCCGTGCTATCTGCAGATTCCAACTAAAGCTCTATCATGAAAAAAAGGAAGCCATATGTGAACATGGTCCAGAAGCGCCATCATGTCCTGTGGGCCAAGACTCATTTAAAATGGACTGTTTCAAAGTGGAAAAGTGTTCTATGATCAGATGAGTCCAAATTTGACATTCTTGTTGGAAACCCTGGATGCCGTGTCCTCTGGGCAAAAGAGGAGGGAGACCTTCCAGCGTGTCATCAGCGTTCAGTTCAAAAGCCAGCATCTCTGATGGTATGGGGATGCATAAGTGCATACAGTATGGGCAGCTTGCATGTTTTGGAAGGCACTATGAATGCTGAAAGGTTTATATAAAGGTTTTAGAGCAACATATGCTCCCCTCCAGATGATGCCTACTTCAGGGAAGGCCTTGTATATTTCAGCAGCAAAACCACATACTGCAGCTATTACAACAGCATGGCTTCATACTAGAAGAGTCCGGGTGCTGAATTGGCCTGCCTGCTGACCAGATCTTTCACCTATAGAGAAGATTTGGCGCATCGTTAAACGAAAAATACGACCACAAACTATTCAGCAGCTGGAAACCTATATCAGGCAAGAATGGGACCAAATTCCAACACCAAAACTCCAGAAACTCATAACCTCGAAGCTCAGACGTCTTCAAACTGTTTTGAAAAGAAGAGGAGATGCTACACCATGGTAAACATGCCCCCGTCCCAACTATTTGGAGACCTGTAGCAGGCATCAAATTTGAAATGAGCTCATTTGAAATGATAAACATTTGTTATGTTCTATTGTGAATAAAATATTGCTCATGTGATTTGAAATGCTTTTAGTTTTCATTTTACTCAAATTTAAAAAACGTCCCAACATTTCCGGAATTCGGGTTGTACTACTACTACTACTACTACTACTACTAATTATTATTATTTTTATTGTTGTTGTTATTATTTCATTAATAATAAAAATAACCATTCTTATTAATGTTATTATTGTTATTTAAAATATCCAGTATTATTATTCTTATTAGTAGTAGTCCTAGACTTGTAAATAATTTAATTAATAATGATAATAATAAGAAGAATTATTGTTATTATTAAATATATATAATACATATTAATATTATATATTAAGTATTAATATTAATTATTAATTAGTAGTAATTATAGGATTGTTATAAATAGACTAAGTGCAGGATATAATAATAATAATAATAATAATAATGATGCTTCTTCTTATTATTATAATTATTATTATTATACATATACATAATTTGCAGGCTTAAAGTCAACCTGAAATGTAATTTGCAACCTATTTTATTTCTGTAATATGAAATAATTGTGAATGAAATAAAAAAAAACAAAATGTAGGGGCAGACTTGATTTTATCTGCTGTTCTTAAGTTTGATTAAAAATAACAAATACCTTTTTAATAACTTGTGCTGATTAATTGTTCATAATATGACCAGTACCGTACATCAGCAAAGTAAATAGAGTCAGTTTTGATTTCATGTTGACTTTTGCCATTTCTTATGTAACAAAAAAGGATGCTTTTGTTGATCTGTTTCTGTTAGGTTGACAGGAGTATTGAATCTCTCCACTAGGGCCCAGTGTGAGTTTGCATATCAGGCATATTCTGATGATGTCATGATTTTGGAGGTTTCTTTGCAGTCACTCTGTGTTTGTAGCACTGTTCACCTGATTTCCTCTGTGTCTGTCATAGACCTTACATGTTAGAAGACTGTTGCCGACAGGCATTAAATGTCACCATTTCAGCAAACACAGTGAATGCACACAAACACAACATCATCACAAATAACACACATACATCCATGCAGGCACAGTACTGACAGCCTGTCAAATCCAAACTAAGCAAAAATGCAAAATTAAATACTATATATTGCTACATCCAGAATCTGTGTTGGTATTTCGTCATGCAGGAGCGGAGCTCATTTGTCCTTCTAGAATGTAAAATTCTGCCCTATTTCTGAAAGCCTGGAAATCCTTCAGTGCCCAAGGGTTTAAAATAGGTGTAGCCCTTGTGAACACCTCTGTGTGTCTGACTGTATTTGAGAGAGAGAGAATGATGGCTCTCATACACTCTCCGTGATTGGCTGATGAGGTGGAGGTCATTGAGGGAAACCATCACCGCAGTTACCGAACATCTTGAGCTTCTTCAGATCACATTCTCTCTCCCCTCCTCCTCTGTTTCCATAGCAACGCCATCATCCCAGAACGAAGAGACATGTGATGCACCCCAAAACATCATGGGATGCCTCTTTGCATAATCAAAGGGTGTGTGTGTGTGTGAATGCCTGTATGTTCAAGTTCATCTCTATATTTCTACATCTATGTTTTAGAGAGCTTACCATGAAACAGGATCAATAGCATACATGAATAATTTTAGGAAAATAGTGTTGCAGATGTGATGTGTATTAGGAAATAGGTCTAAATATTAAATATTCTGGAAATATTTTAGGGGTTTAAAGAAGAAGCTCTTTGGTAAATCACAAAGCTTTTCAAAAACATGTCCAGATCATTTCACTCACAAAATAGAAGAGATAAAAAACTATTTTTTCATTACATGATACATGTTTTTATTACTATTAAGATTTTTAGTTCAGATTATTGATCTATTTTTAATTTTCATAGCTGTAATGCAAAAAACGTTTTATTATATATTATATGAATGAATATTATGAATGTTTTTTATGTTTTTGAAAGAAGTCTATTGTTCTCAACAAATCTGCATTTATTTGATTAATTATACAGTAAAAACAGTAATATTTTGAAATATTAAAATGTAAATGTAATTTATTCCTGTAATGGCAAGACTAAATTTTCAGCAGCCATTACTCCAGTCTTCAGTGTCGCATGATCCTTCAGAAATTATTCTAATATGCTGATTTGCTGTTCAAGAAACTTTGTCTCATTATTATCAATAACTCTGCTGTCACTTTTAATCAATTCAATGCATCCGTGCTACATAAAAGTATTAACTTCTTTAAAAAAAAAGTGAAGTATGGTAGTATGTATTTGAATTAAATAAATATAATTTAAATTATTTAATTATTAATACTATTATTTAAATTGTAAATTATCCATACACGATGGTAGTATATGTTGTACATTTAATTTATGCTAAGTTAGAATTTTCTCTTTAAGTAATTTTCTTTGCACATTTTTAAATTATCATTAAGAATGTTTTTATGAGATTGACCTGTTTTTGTAAAAAGTTAGCATCTCTAAAATATATTTCTATATTTAAAGTCTCTTAATGCAAGCTTTAAAATTTATACGGTTAAACTCGCTGTTGAAAAGCAAGAGTTAAATCATTTTATAAATCATTTATTGTAAAATCAAATTGTCAATGGCAGTTAGCGCTCCATATGTTCACACAGTATGTGTCTGTCTGACACACAGGTCTAGGCCACTCTCCCTTTCCATAAACACATGGACACAATACTGTCGATACACAACGGAAAAAAACAAACACCCAACGGTACATTCAACAGAACAGTATATTCAAACAGACACCAAGATACACAGAGCAAGCACAGTATGTAAACAACACAGCTTGTGTCACTGTATAAGGGGGGACACACTTCATCCCTTTGTCAGAGCTACAGAGGGTGTGTTTTTATGTGACTGTGCGGTGGCCCTAATACTGGGGGGAAATGCCCCTAATCCTTTTTTGAGTTGCACCATGAACCTTGCATTCAACCTAATAAACCGACCCCCAGCAGTCCTAAACACACACACACATGCTCTTTTTGTCCAAAAAGGGAGCAGATAAGCACACAGACAATACAAATGCACACGCACGTGAGGGTTTGCAGGGAGGAGGAGACTGCAGAACGGAGGGAAAGGGAGTCCTACTTGCAAATGCATTGGATTCAGCTGCTATATTTGGACCCCCTTAACACCTCATATCACTATTCGAAAGACCCCCACCCTCTGTGTTCAGTGTGTATGACAGAAAGAGAGAGAAAATCAGAGAGGAAAGCTCATAAAAACATGGCAGCGATGTAAATGATGCACATTTTGTCTGTGTTAAATGAAGATTGGAGCTGGTTCCCATTGAATGAGGAGGAAGGGAGAGGAATAGGATGAGGAAAGGAAGAGATTGCTTTGGCAGAAGTTGTGAACAGAGAAAGAAAACTGAAAAGCCGATATAGTTTGACACAGAAGGAGAGGTCAAGCTGTAAACGGGAATAGACAAACAGAGAAGGTTGGATTCAAAGTGACTTTGTGTTTACTGTAGTACCAGAGATCATCGTATCTTGTATCCGTACTTACGCACACGTCAGGTGGAAGCGTGTCTTTGAGCATCCTGCTGCCTGGGCATTTTTTCCACACGTCACATGACTGAATGGCACCTTGCTGGCCACAGAGCTAGAGAAGTAAGTGATCGGGTTTCTGTGGGACTGCAGGAAAAATGGCGGTGGAAGAGGCTGCTGACTATTTTTCACCCGTAAGTACTCTACAAACATGACTGGGAATGGTTGGGAAGTGTATGTTGTTTTAAATAGGCGTTTTGGGAATGGTTGGGAAATGAAGGTTGTCGGTTGAGGATGCTTGGGATCATGAGATCCTGAAATGCTCTTGCTCTTTATCTGCTTCAACCTCAGATTTTGTCCTTCAAACCTTTTATTAACATATTTCTTGAATACATGATATATTTGACACTGCTGGGTAATTTTAAACCCCTCTGTGGGCTAAATGGTGCAAAGTCTGATCTGTTGGTCTTGCTGGGCTCAGATTTCTAGATTTTGTTTGCAGAATCCTGCAGCGCTAAAGGTCCTCACAAATGTCAGAGGACAACTTAATGTTTATTTGAAGAGCGGCTCTGTTGTCAAGGTTGAATCATATGCAAAATTAGATCTGCTTCATGTGTGCTGGTGTTATTACCACCATTTTGACATTCACGCTAGTCAGGCACTCCAAATCTACCTTTGCTCTAGTGCTTTTTTACTGACCTTGGTGTGTGTGCATGCATGGTAACACAAGCGCAGAGTATCCTGGTGCTTCAAAGCTCTTGTTCACTACTAGACCACTTTATCTAATTTACCTAACACCGCTCTATACATTCATGACTGTGTGAATCTACATCTTGACGCTATTGTGACTATGGGGCTTCAATTTTATTGTGATGCCGAGGCTGGAGAAACTTAGTCTTGAATTTGTGTTTATAGGGTGATTAACTTAATAACAGTTTAACTTAACTGCAATAATGGCTAGTTTTCGAATTTAAAGGGAAAGTGATAGATTATGGCAACAATTTAACCCTTTAATAACCCTTTAATCTTGTGAAGAGCGCTTGCCCTTTAAGAATTGCTGTGCTCTTGATAGTGTTTAGTGTGTTTAGTTTCTTTTCTTTTTTTTAAACAAAGTAGTATAGATTTATAATGCTGGTTGTTTATCAGTTATCAACCATAACATGTTGGTATAATCCAGAATTTCAACACTGGTGCATCTGTACTCTTTGAAGCCTATAGCATATGGTAAATAATTTGACTTATTTTAATTTTAGAACAATGGATATAAATCAGTTCCCAGTTGGAGAATCAAAACAGACATGCTGAAAAGGAGGGATGTTAAAACTAAACAACCAAGCAGCTTCTCTTGTAGAAAAAAAAAAAAAACAGACAGTCTGAACTGACCCATCTTCTGCAAAAATCAACCACAAATGGTTCATTCTGTCCGTAAATCACAACATGTTATCTTTTACATTATTTTCAGGACTGTATCTGCATATAGTGGCGCTGATGTTCAGAGGACAGGAATGTGTGTGTGTGTAAGTCGCCTCGTCTGCAGCCACACTGACGGGTAGCTTTGTTTTTTTGCCGATCATGCAGTATTTGAGCTCGCTGCTTATCTAGGACCTGAAGAGACACTGAGACAGAGAGGCAGAGACTAGAGTATTATTGGGTCAGCTGTTTAACTGCTCTAATTCTTTTATGAACAACAGCTGTACAGACATTAACATTTTGTTTTCAGATGTAGTGATCAGTTTTATCAACTATTTCCTTTTCTCTCCCCTTTCCTCATGTTTTTCTTTCAGTCCAGGTTCTCTGATGTTTTAATAACAGCTGTACCCTAGAGAATGTCTTATGTAACTCCACTGGGTGTGTGTTTGTGTGTCCGTTACTGTGTGTGTGTGTGAGGTAGCACAGAGTGTTTATACTGTGCGTACTGTACATGCATAGTGTTCACAGAATTCCCCACACTGAAATATTGATGCTTGCTATTCTAAAACAGAGAGGCCTTTCACATCTCCATGCTTGAGATGAATTATAAAGTGTGAGCATTTATAAAAATTCAGAGCTTGACCCTTGATACACAGGTTGTCACCACTATGCTTTTTCACACAGTAAAAAAAAAAAAAAGATGTTGGGGAAAAAAAACTGTAGGGAAAAAAAATCCCATAGACAGATTAGGTGGTAGCTGTTTAACCTTGGCAAGTGCATAGCAAGATGCAAAAAAATGTTCTAAATACCTTAGCAATGTCCTGGTAGTGTAGCAAAACTTGTGTTTAGTAAGCGCTCCACTGTGCACGTCTAAAACAAATACCTCTCGAAATTGTCAAAAAAACAAATCTAAACCTGAACATATAAAGGTTAACGTTTACGGAATGTAACACTTCAAGGTTTTCAAGGTGCAACCAAAACTACGCAATTCATGATCTGTGTGTGTGTGTGTGTGTGTGTGTGCGTGTCCATTATGGGACTTCTTAGAGATTGCATTCAGTCATACAAAAGACATTTTGCCTAGTTTCTCACAACCTCCCACGAAAACCACTTTTATATTTTACTTAGTGAGAAAAAGTTTATCTTCTGTGGTTTCTGGAGCATGTATGGTTTTTGTGTAATACAAAGGAGATACAGATGATAAAGAGGATCTGTTCAGATGAAAATAAACATTGGGAATCACAGAGTTTGAGTGAAGATTGTTATGAACAGTGTTCAGGTATGGAGGTTTTTTGTGTTCTCTGATACTGTTTTGTAGGTTATGAATGTTTACATGTTTTGGATATTATGTGTGTGTGCATTGTGTCAGTGCTTTAAGATAGCATTTGTTTAGCATTAGTTTATACTAGTGTTCAAAAGTTTGAGGTCAGTAAGTTTTTTTTATTTAAAGTAATTAATACTTTAATTCAGCAAGGGTGCATTAAATTAATCAAAATTACAGTAATAACATTTAAAATGTTACCAATGAATCCTGTAAAAATATATCCTAGTTTTCACAAAAAATATTAAGCAGCACAACAGTTTTCATCAGTGATAATAGTAAGAAATGTTTCTTGAGCATTAAATCAGCATATCGTGTGACACTGAAGACTGGAGTAATGATGCTGAAAATTCAGCTTTGGAGTATTTTTGGTTAAATATAAATCAGCATAAGAGACTGAGCAGACTTTCCATCTAGAGCTTTCATTATAATATCCTTATTGTACAGACAATCCCATCGGAGTAATGAGGGTTTAAGAGTCTTGCTCAAGGGCACTATGATAACAGGACATGGCAACCCATGCTTTGGATAAACCTACAACATTTATGTTTGAAATCCAGATCTTATACATTAGTACACAAACACTCACTTTATTTAATACAGATTTTCTTTGTGATTATATATATATTTGTGTGGGTGTGGATGTGGATGTGGGTGGGTGTTATTTTCCCAGCTAGAATCCTCCAGGGTAGGAGTTATGGGTGACAAGCTGGAAAAACTCATTAACTCAGAGATAAGAGAGAAAAATCACAAAAAGACCAGGACACACATACAATATCCTTTCTCTCTCAATCTTTTTATTGTGTGTGTGAGGGGCAGAATTTGTTTACTGTAAGCATTACCCTCTGAGCAAAGGCATTTTTTTGCATGTGCTTTTAATCCATGAACAGACTGTAAGTGTCTGATGATACAAGCTCACACTCACACACACAAAAAATGGAGGTTTTCCCAGAGGAACAGGTTGAGTAAATGACTAGCTAATGAACTTCGAGTTCATTATGAGCCGTGAATCTGATACTAGAATATAGAAGCATACACACACCATCACAAAAACACACATTTGTCCTTTTCTGTGCAATGTGCTCTGGTTGCTAGATGAATATGCATGTCATTTATCTCCGTAATACACCAGCATAGCCTCTTCTTGTCAAACTCAGTTGAGTTACTTTTGGAAAGTGAGCCTTTCTTTCCAGATCTTCTTGCCAGTGCACACACATTGATGCTAGATATGTGGAGGAGTTTGTCCTGGGTTTAGTGAGAACTAAATATAACCTCTCATTTAGAGGAATTCCCCATGTGAGCATGTGTCTCTGAGATAACCTTCTCCTATTCTTTATAAAATTATGTGTGTTTATGTGTGAGTGAGGTAAACTGTATTGAAATTTTGCTGTGTGTCTTCTTATGTCAAGCGCAGTGTCCCCGAATCAAACTGAGGCTGACAAAAGAAGACACATTCACGTGGCACACACACATACACTCCTCGTGTTTTCTCCCAAATCCTGCTCTCTTTCTCATATACGCATGAGAAGAGAAAACTAATTCTGAGTGAGAGACCGAAAGATCATGAGGGAAAGTGGGCAGAAACCTGTGTCAGAATAATAGCCATTATTTAGTGTTCTGTTCCGTATCCGTTGATGAGAGACAAGAGCTGTTTTTGGCTGGATCTTTAGCTGGAACGCTGGGATATCTGCTGAGAGATGGACTGCCAATGTTTTAGGTGTTCTGTGCAACTTTGATCCTTTGTCACGCTGTGATGGTAGTTTCCCTGTTGGACGTCGACTGGTAGACTAAAGCTAATGCTTCCCTGGATATGTGTGTGTGTTTGTGGAGACAAATGGCACTGAGTAAAGATGGAGTTGGTATGATTTTTTTATTTTATTTACCTTTCATTGATTTAATGAGCTGAAAGCTGGAAATATGTTTGTTTGGTTTGTTTATTCTTGATCTGGATTTGACCTCAGTTGCCCTGGATTTGACCTTTGACCTTGTCAATGGAATAATCATCTTGTGCTTTTTCTCTCATTTCTTGCAGTCAGACAGCAATGCCTGTTACCTGCGGGCAGCGAGGGCAGGGAACCTTGAGAAGGTCCTCGACTACCTGAAGACTGGTGTCGACATTAATATCTGTAATCAGGTATGAATCATTTCTGTTACCATGTGACAGGATGTAACAATATCATTATCATTACTAAGAATGATGGAAGTAAACACTGAACAAATTTCCAGTGTGACAAAATGTCATTTTCATCAGTAGCTAGACTGTGTTGCTGTTGGTTTTGCTGTACTGCACAGTTTTACTTTCAGAATACACCAATTATCTTCCATATATCTATGATAGTTATGTTATAATACTGTTAAAAAGTTTGAGGTCATTTATATTTTTGGGGGGGGAAGAAAATAATACTTTTATTCAGCAAGTATGCATTAAATTGATCAAAAGTGACAGTAAAGAGATTTTACAAAATATTTCCGTTTTAAATAAATTCAGTTTTTTAACATTATATTAAAAAAACGTTCCATTAAAATTATCCTGAGGATAAAATGTTTAGCAACACAAGTGTTTTTAACATTAATAATAATTTAAAAAATGTTTCTTGAACATAAAATCTACATATTAAAATGATTTCTAAAGGCTGGAAACTATTACAATATTACTGTTTTTGCTGCATGCTTGATTAAATAAGTACAGCCTTGGTGAGCCTATAACAGACTTACTTAAAAAGCATTAAAAAACATACTGACTCCAAATTTTGAACAGTATTGCATATGAGGATTTTGTAATGTCGTGTAGTGTTGCTGATATTAAGGATTTGAAAACTGAAAAGAAAAATCATTAAAAAATAACAAATATAATGTTGGAATCAGAGGAATCGGTCTTTCGGAAACCCTTTAACTTTTTGCCATGGGAAAGTGTCACAATTGTGTGATATCAGCCATATCTAATGTTGTTCTGTGTGGTGTAAAAGAAAAGTAAAATGCTTGTGGTTTTATTAAAAAAGAAAAAAAATTAACCTTTAAAGAGTAGTTTCATTTTAATTACATTTTTGTTTTTGTTTAAATACATTTTGTCCCTTTAAATATAAATTTAAAGGGACTGTTTAATATTACTTTTTCAAATATTTTTCAAAAGTGTCTCATTTTGTGAAAAAAAAAATCAATAACAATATTTGATCAAATTCTTTTAAGCAGTGATTTGTGACAGTGCCTACATGTGATATGTGTGTATATATTTCCTTTCTGGTCCAGGCTGGTGTATACTGGTGTGCTGCTATGTAGCAGTATCCCTGACAGACAACCACATCCATACTGTTTACTAGCAAACCCTGCATTTTGTGTTTCAGAATGGGTTGAATGCATTGCACCTGGCATCCAAAGAGGGGCATGTGTATGTGGTGGCCGAGCTGCTCAAACTGGGCGCCAACGTAGATTCAGCAACCAAGGTCAGTTTGACACACACACAGAGCCTCCAGCTCAAGGAGATGTTTGTATCTGTGTCTGATATCACATGGTGTTCTCTGCTCCTGTGAGCATGTACACACTGGGTATAAAAAGCCTCTAGTGCTGCATTCACTCCGCAGGAATGAAGTGTGTGTGCGGAGGTAAATTACAGGCCAGCGGAAACAACACCTCTCTGGCAGAGTGGAAGGAATGGTGGCTGGGAGGACGCCAGTGGGACAAAAGCGCCTGTTAGATGGGGTGATACAAACAGGTGGTGGAGAGATTAATCGAGAGATGTCACTCATTCTCTCTCACTGTTGTTTCTCCATCTACTCTAATCCAGAAAGGAAACACAGCACTTCACATCTCCTCACTGGCGGGACAGACGGAAGTGGTGAGAGAGCTAGTGACCAATGGAGCCAACGTCAATGCACAGAGCCAGGTACATATTTCAGACTCCACAAAACTTTATACACACACACACACACACACACACACACACACACACACACACACATAATCATTGAGTTGGATCATCTAGCTTTTCTGCAAGGCAACTCACGTACACTCTTAATCTGTTTCTATTTTAGATGACCAATGAGCATCCAAATACACACACACACACACACTGTTTTAAACTTGAGCTCAGTAAGTTATGAAGGCCATCTACATTACTAGAGTGCCTGTAATAAAAGTATTTCCTGCACTGAGCTCAACACAGTACATACAGATGTAAACACTGGTAAAATGGACATATTCTATACTTTTGCAGCATTTTATTGTCTTTTTTGTGGCAGCTCAGATGCTTTTGTGCCAAACAAGTCATATTAGGGGGCAGTCGTGGCCTAATGGATAGAGAGTTGGACTTGTAACCCGAAGGTCGTGGGTTCGAGTCTCGGGTCCGGCAGGGATTGTAGGTGGGGGGAGTGAATAACCAACACTCTCTCCACCTTCAATACCACCACTGAGTTGAGCAAGGCACCGAACCTCCAACTGCTCCCTGGGTGCCGCAGCATTGGCTGCCCACTGCTCCGGGTGTATGTTCACTACTGTGTGTACACTTGGATGGGTTAAATGCATCCTAATTCGGTTTTTCATTAGCAGTCATATAAGAGATATTTTTGCGTGGGAGTTTGTCTACTTGTTTTTTTTTTGTCAAATGAGCAAGGAAGTTACTGTTTGCCATCACAGAACTAATGGCATTTGAATGAGACATTTACAGATTTTGAACTCAAATATAAAGTGCTAAGAGATAAACATGATGATGAAGGGAGACTGTGTCTGTTGATGCTCCATCATCACAAAGTATTGACCTCTTCTACCTGCACTGTCAGCATGTCTGTGTTGCGATGGGAACAGGGTCACTGAGGTTATGTACGGGGGGTGTAATGGAAGTCTGTCCTCTCTGGGGAAATCTCAGATGATTTCAAAAATATTAATAATGACAGATTTGCTATGGCAACCTGGCTGTTTGGTTACCATCATAAGCTTCATGCTTATGATGTAATTCAAACCAGACTTTTCACTTCTGATTGATTTGTCTTTGCTGAGAGGAGGGGACGGGATGCTCAGCAGAGTGGAGCTGTGTCTAATAGAGCAAATGAGACACTGGGTTTTGTGCATTTCAAATCAAGTCTCTAGTGTCTGTTTGATGGCTTAAACATGCTTTTGATGGCTTATGTTTACAGTTTATATATATTATAGGGCGTCTTGAAATATAACTTTATAACATTTTTCAGTATTAAAAAGGATAAAATGGGGGATAAAAAAATAATTAGCTGAGATATCCCGTTGTTTTTTAAATGTGTCCCATTTCTGTATCTGTGCTGTAGTAAAATAAAAAAAAATTCAAATGCATATAACTTTTAAATGTATACGTATATAACATTACTGTAATGCTTGTTTCAGAATGGCTTTACCCCACTGTACATGGCTGCACAGGAAAACCATCTGGATGTGGTGCGCTTCCTCCTGGAGAACAACTCCAGCCAGAGCATTGCCACAGAGGTTTGTGTGTGTGTGTGTGTGTGTGTGTGTGTGTGAGTCTTTTATTGATTACTGAGGTGAGCCGGAGTGACCTTGAACAGTTCACAGATAAGTGCTTCCTACTCCTCACATCCTTTTTTCTCACAGTATACAAATATATATAATGGTAAAAGTGTTGGGGTTGGTAAGATTTTTTATGTTAATTTAATAATATTGCACTTTAAAATAAATATTTAAAAATGTAATTTATTCCTGTGATGGAAAAACTAAATTTCAGCATCCATTACTTGCATGATCTTTCAGAAATCAGTCTAATATGGTGATCACTTTTAAATATTATCAATGTTAAAAGCAGTTCTGCTTAAAAATTTTTTGGAGACCATGATACTTTTTTTAAAGATTTTAAAAAAAGGTATATGTCTTTAAATAAATAAAGTATTCTTTCAAACAAGTCTGACAGACCGCAATCCTTTATTTTACACTAGTGTTAACAAATGGTATTGTATATATTGTAAAACAAAATACAGTAAATACAGTAAAATTAGGTATATGAATTAATAATTAAGCCTGTTTGTCTTCCACTCTTTAGGATGGCTTTACGCCGTTAGCCGTAGCCCTGCAGCAGGGTCATGATCAGGTGGTTTCTCTGTTGTTAGAGAATGACACGAAAGGTAAAGTCCGTCTTCCTGCACTCCACATCGCAGCCCGCAAGGACGACACCAAATCTGCAGCTCTGCTTCTTCAGAATGACCACAACGCGGATGTCGAGTCCAAGGTCTGTCTGAAAGTCCATTACTCACAATTATTTCTCTCTGTCTATCACTAAATCTTACCGAAACAGCAATGTTCTGGTCTAATAGATGTATTAAATATATGTATACACACACACTTTCCTTCACTCTCATCTTTTAACATATTTTATAATGTAATCAAGAGCAGTTTATCATATGCTCTATATTTTTGCTTTTATTTTTATCCTCTAACTCACTCACCCACACTTATTCCTGTCTTTAGATATGTGTCTTTTGTTTCTTTGTTTTTGTTTACCTGTTAGTGTTCACTAACTGCCCATTCTCTCCTTTCCTCACATCTCAACGTAGATGATGGTGAATAGAATGACAGAGGTATACCCACGATAAACATTAAGCTGTTGACCCCCATCTCCACCCCTGCTTTGCCTAGAACACCCCCACTGTTGCTCCCGCCCTTGTTGTACCATCTCTATTTTTGTATCATTTCCTGTTTTCTCTTCTCTTATTTGCTATGTGCCCTCCCTCTCTGGGGATAGAGGAACGAGACCATGCTTTGGGTGGAGGGCTGAAGCATGCTTTGATTTCTGCAGCTACAAGCCGGTGTTCCACATCTAAACATTCAGCTTTCTGATTGGTGTAAAGAGTTTTGTGTCAGTGGTGGTGTGTGGTTGCTAGTACTGATGTTAATATTGGTAAATAGAAACTGTTGGTTCAAGTGTTCCAGTTTTTAGAGCTCGCTGATGAGATATTGCTGTTTGTAGAGAGGTTTTCACAAAAGGTTACATCAACATGTGAAGTAAAATAGCACTAGATCTAGGCTACTTTTGCTGGACAATATGTAGATCAAACATGATTGTTATAGACTGTTATACCATTATATCAAAACAGGAATGTTGTGGCTTTTAGTCACAAAAATAACTTTAGCCAATTAAATTAAATAAAATATTTCTCATACTGAAAACAGGCCAAAAATATTGATCCTGTCCTCCAAAATATTTATTTTTGTCCAATTAAATGCTCCACTTTACTTATAATTACTTATAATTTTTCAGTCAAGAAATAGCTAGAAGTTAATAATTTGATGAGTCTATATTGCAGGAATTAAAATTCCATTTGTCAAACCATTTAATGGAGTCTTAAAGACCTATAACACTATAAAAGATAGTATAAAATATTTTTGTTATGTATATAACTTTTTGTTTTTGCAGTAAAACTATTTACTATTTAACTATTATAAAAATATCTGGCTTGATTTTCTTATGTCAAACAAGAATCATTGCAGTCCAGTTCTGTGTGAAAAGGTTTAAAATGTTTGTGAAAGTCCATCTGGCCTTTTGGAGATGAAGAGAAGAGAATTCATTAGAATTAGAGTATTGCATAATGCAAAGGCCACTTCACTGGCACATCCTGCTGTAGAAGTGAGAAAATGGTACATTTTAAGTTTGACCTTTTACACAGCTTTTATTACTAACTGGATTTAGCATGTTGTTCATTTGAGCATTAGATGTTGTGAGAGATCTATTCATTTGGTTTGGCTGTGAAATAGGAACCCGGCTGGCCAGCTGCAGAGATGAGATGGTCTGGTAGTTTAGTCCTCCCTCTCTGGGGCTTGTGCATGGGCCTTTAGACAAATACCTCCCTCGGTTTCAGTTAAACAGCTGGAAATCTTGCAGTTTAGATTTTTTGCAATGTTGCAAAAAGAATCTGCACATGTGCATGGTTAGGCTTCCCCACACGGCAAGCAACAGCAGTTTGGCCGTGTAGATTTATTCACAGTTTTGCATGATAGAGAACATTGCTAAATTGCAAACTAACAACCACATGTAAAGAGCAAAGTGCCATGTCCATTAATTTAAAGCATTTAAAGGGTGTTCGGAGTGAATAGAAATGTGAATGCATTGATCGTGATGACTGTATGTTGGTAATCTATGAGAATGTTTATTCCATTCCCCCCATAGGTGACAGAATGTGTTGTCTCTTGTCTAGAGTTAGTTCTGTAAATATCATAGTCTATTAGTGTGCAACTGGAAATGTTTAAACCCCCACTGTTTTTCCATTCACGCCTGTGGCTAATAATTGCAATAATTCCCCTCAAAATGGGTGGAGCCCTGTTCCCTTGGAGAAGAGAGAGCAAACAGAGGCGGGGAAGGGCTATGCTGAGCATCACCTGCTTTGTGTCGGATTATTGGCTAATTAAGATGGAAATCTCCATGACTGGAAGGCCTTTTCTGCAATGCAGCCTACTGGACACCTCCATCTCGCTTTGACAGCTGCGTTTCATATTCAAAATGTTCTTATATTATATAAAGAATTTATTTCCGATGTAACACACTCAGATCCATTGTCATTTACTTAGAGTTTTTATTGATTGAATGTAAAGAATATGAATTCAATTATTTGTGATCATTTGTAATGGGACGATATAATTTAATTTAACCAATAAAGAGAGGATCATAATTAGTAGTAAGAGAACAGAGATAATCCCAAGTCTAAGGGAGCATGGGTAGCTAAATGGACTCGTAAATAATTGTTTTAACAATTATGTTCTTTGTCTTTCTTGTCATCAGAGCGGTTTCACTCCTCTCCACATTGCTGCCCACTATGGAAACATCAACGTAGCAACACTACTGTTAAACAGAGGAGCAGCAGTGGACTTCATGGCAAGGGTGAGATCACAACACCATCTACTGCTTCAGCGGACTAATTTCAACAGATTAAAGGGAAATTATCCTCCAAAATCTGTTAAAATCTTATCTTTGACCTTATGCTAATTCTCTGTAGTACGCACTTTTGAATATACCATTCAGGGGAACTAATTCCCATTCAAAATGCAGCAAGACCCAGTTTCACTATAACTATGGTCATGCAGTTCCTCTGATCATCAAATGGAGGCAGTATTGCATTAATGTTGTACAGTATTGTCACCAGATTTGAGCCTAAAATGCTCCATAAGTGTTTTGATGAATGAGCTAAATGATCTGCCTAAGGCTCTTTGTGTATGTGTATGTGTGTGTATGTCTGCCACATGCCTTCTCGGCTGAACTCTCTAAACTGTCATATGGCTGGCTCAGTCCAAACAACCTCATGTATGAATCTGCTTCAGCCTGAGGGTCACATGCACACGCAATGCATCTCATATGCCATTCAGAATATTTTGTATTCTTTCACAGAAATATATATTATTGTTATTTCGTACGTAGTTATTTTGATTTAAATGTCTGTGGAATGTGATTGTAATGATCTCTCTTGTATCTGCGGTGTGTCCTATGGTGTTTGTGTGGGTTGCATACAGAATGACATCACTCCACTGCATGTGGCGGCTAAGAGAGGGAATGGAAACATGGTTAAGTTGCTGCTGGACCGAGGAGCCAAAATTGATGCCAAGACCAAGGTAACACACACACACACACACACACACACACAAACACAAACACACACAAACACACACGAATGCTATACTATAAATTACACTACCATTTAAATGTTTGGGACCATTAAGGTTTTTTTTATGTTTTTGAAAGAAGGTTGCATGCATTTGATCAAAATTTTAACTGTAAAAACAGTAATATTGCAAAATATTTAAAATAACTGTTTCTGATTTAATATATAATTCATATAATGGATGTCATTTATATCTATGATGGTAAAGCCGAATGTTCATTAATACAATCTTTAGTGTCACAGGGCCCCTCAGATATTATTCAAATATACTGTTTTGGTGCTCAATAAACATTGCTTAATAAAATAAAAAATTTTTATCAGGATTCCTTGATTTTTCTTTTGAAAATTTTAAACGAACAGCATTTATTTGAAATAGAAATCTTTTTAACATTATACATGTATTTATTGTCATGTCATTGATAACCATTTCTGTCAATTTAATGCATCTATTTTGAATAAAACTATAAATTTCTTTCAAAAAATCCTCAAAAATATAATCTTACTGACCACAAACTTTTAAATGTGCAATTATGGAAATGGACATATAAAATATACTATTATAAGTATAGGAATAACAAGACAAGACTTTTGCCCAAATTAATATGTGATTCAGCAAGCTTCGCCTTAAGGAAAATGTCAGGCAGCTTCTTAGGACGTTCCTGCAGTTATATATAGTAGCTCACCCTTTGACCTTTGACCTCAGTGATATCACAGATGAGCCCAAGCTTCAGAGAACATTATGCACCTTGTAAATACTGTAAGTCAACATTAGCTTAGAATTCCTGTAATACAATTTGGTGACTAAAAATGTCAAAATAAAATAAAATTGAATTAGATTAGATTAATCTCAATAAATTGATAAATATACTTAAATAAATAAATACATCTTCAGTGTATGCGCGTTAGTAAAGGTAACTATCAGGCAAGATCCAAAAAAGTATGAACTGCAATACTTTATACTGCCTAACGTTGAATAGCTTTGCAAGAAATATCAAGCAGGTCAGCATATAGTGTCAGTGGAGCATCTGGAGGTGCTGCGGTTTGTCTGTGGTATCAGCTGTTCTTAAGAGTATGATCTCAGAGGGTACTTTTCTAATATTATGTAACATTTTATCTTTGTGTTTGCCTGTGTGTGTGTATGTATGTATGTAAAGGATGGTTTAACCCCTCTGCATTGTGGTGCACGCAGTGGACATGAGCAAGTTGTTGAGATGCTGCTGGACAGGGGAGCACCCATCTTGTCCAAAACGAAAGTAAGACCTCTGCTTCTCCGACCCCAAGAATTAATTTGCCCCTTTATGTGTGTGTGGGTATGTTTGATCACTGATTTACCCATAATTTCTGCACATGCCTAAGACTGCCCTCATGTGGCCATTATTTCTACAGAAGCAACATGTTTATCAGGCCCTCTTTGCTATCGAATTTTCTCCTGACTGCAGGAATCTGATATTTTGCCATAGATTGTGGTTTTAGGTGCCAAAGCAAGAGAGATTTCCTATCACACTTACAAGACCCTCAAAATGATTTTTCATGTAAATTCATCAGTCCCTTAAAACTGAGTGTAACCTTCCTCAAACACTGGCTTTCTTAGCACATGATATTTTAAGGCTTTAAAGGTTTAAATTTGTTAAAATAGCTGCAGTATTGGAATTACCAAGTTGGTTTTGTACAGACAGTTAATGTAATTTCAGTAATTTCAATAGAAATCAATGCAATCAGGAATTTCATGTGAGGACGAAAGATTTCCCCAAGCAGTTGTCAAGTGAATTTGCAGCGTGACCAACAGACAGTTGCTTGGTTTGAAAGTGACTGTGTGAGCTGTGCTTTATACATTGCTACACTATTGACAATATACAATGGACCATTTTTGCTCATGAGAATGCTCTTTTATTTTAATGGATCACTAGTGGTCAACTGATGTATTGCCATGGCTGATATTTTGACCATTATGGAATTGGCATCTGTGATCTATTTTTTTTTTTTCTTTTTCTTTTTGGCTGATAGGTGTTAAAAGCTTTTATTTTGATAATGCCAGCATCTTCATGTCATATTTGTAAAATTAGCATTACCTGGTCTTTATTTAAGAAATAAATTACAGTTTACAGTCATGTTTTATTGTTTATTAATGAAAAATACTATAATAGGATAACAAAATGATGAAGTTGCTAAAGTATAAATCTTTTTAATCAGTCTTTTTAATTTTTCATCAAATTCACATTTTTTTATTTAAAATGTAGTAAATATTATATAAAATATATTGCAACAAGTGACTTATTTATTTTCTTTAGGTTTCTATCTTTAAAATCTGTAAGTGTGATATCATATATATTGCTTTTATAGCGGCCATCAGCCATATCAGATTATCAGATTTTGCCATCAAAAAATCCAAATTAAATATACCACTATCCATTAGCATTATTCTTGTTAAATGCAGTTTTTTGGTTTGCTATAGAACGGTCTGTCTCCGCTGCACATGGCGACCCAAGGGGATCACCTGAACTGTGTCCAACTGCTCCTTCAGCACAATGCTCCCGTGGATGATGTCACCAACGATTACCTGACGGCACTGCACGTGGCCGCTCACTGCGGACATTACAAAGTGGCCAAAGTCATCGTGGATAAGAAGGCCAACCCTAACGCTAAAGCCCTGGTGAGAGCAGAGAGAAAAAGAGAGCCATACACATTGAAATTTAGAAAGTACCCTCTTGCTGTTTCCTTTCTCTCTGTGTTTCTTTCTTGGGGCAACTGGGAACACCTGTGTTAACATATGCAGCTGTATGAATGTTAATCTCTCACTTCACAAAAACAGGCATAGAGGGTGACACAATGTGTGCGTGTTGCCATAGTAATACAGAGACATTCTTGTGACATTTTAAAAATAAACCTGAACCTTAGAAATAACTTGATTGGAGTTTAAAACAGATCAAATGAACAGCAGCACACAGCTTCATTACAAATTACCGTGGGTTCATTCAACCAGAGGAAGCTTTTTGTGGTTCCCCACTTCTGGTAAAGGTGGGTGTGGTGGCATCTCAGTCAAGCAGAGCATGTTTGTGTCTACATCAACAGAATGGTTTCACACCGCTTCATATTGCCTGTAAGAAGAACCGAATGAGGGTGATGGAACTGCTGCTGAAACACGGGGCATCACTGCAGGCAATCACTGAGGTATGAGAGAAATATGAGGATTGAATGTTTATTGATAACTTATGTGATATGATATTGTACCATAAAAGCACTAAAAATTAGTTTAATCATCAGAGTTTTAGTGTATATGCTTGGGAAACATAGTAGCACAAGCTGTTTTCTATATGTTTCAATGTTTGGTTGTGTTTTGTTTGGTTGTTTTAGTCGGGGTTGACACCCATCCATGTTGCTGCATTTATGGGTCATGAGAACATAGTGAAACAGCTCACGCATCATGGAGCCTCACCCAACACCACCAACGTGGTACGTTTCCTCTTTAAGTACAGTGTCGCTCACAGATACAGTATTTGTACTGTGAGTCATTCCGTGAGACTTAACTTTTACTTTTGTAAATGCAGTTCTATTATTATAAACATTCTATCAGTCATGGAATATCTTCATTTGTTAATACAGTATATGGCTTTGTGCAACTCAAGCTAAATGAACAAAACTGAAATGATATAAAATTATATATTATGTAAAAAATAAGCAACATACAAAATTAAACTGATATTTTAAGTGACTGGATGGACATATTTTTGTTTGATTAATTTTGTCAAGCATGAAAAAAACAACAAATTATGAATGTTGAATGAGAGCCAACCTTTGAACTTGGCCCTGCGAAGACTCAAATGATTTCACTTCCTCTTCCCCATGTCATTCAAAATAACTGTTCTTTATAATTTTGAGTTGGATATTTTAAATTATATTGCTTTAATAAAATGTTTTTTCTTAAGTGTGATTGTAGTTTGAATGAGAAAATCAATACAAAATTTACTAAGTTTTGGTTAAAATCTATTAAAGAAAATATTATTTTCTTTATATTTAATCAAATTTATAATGGCTATACTAGAATAATGAATAATATAATTCGTATCCTCCTTTGATTTTTTTCATTTAAATTATTCCATCACAATATTATTATGTAATAATGAGTTTAAAATTAATTTTGAATTAATATATTAAAGCTTACAACTCACAAGCACTGCATCGAATCTATGTTGTAGAGAGGTGAAACAGCATTGCACATGGCAGCAAGAGCCGGCCAGGCTGATGTTGTCAAATACCTGCTACAGAACGGTGCTAAAGTGGACATCAAAGCCAAGGTGAGACACACACCTTAGCTCAAATTTGAATAAACCACTGTCCACATCCCATCTCATGACAGATGAGCTAGAACATGACAGATGAGCTTTTCAGTTTTGCCTACCATTGCTCTGTCTCTCTCTTTCACTCTCTATTTCCATAATGACAAATTCTAGGATGACCAAACAGCCCTGCATATAGCTAGCCGCCTGGGAAAATTGGAGATTGTACAGCAGTTGCTGCAGAAGGGGACGTTACCCAATGCTGCCACCACCTCTGGCTACACCCCTCTCCACCTCGCCGCCCGTGAGGGTCATCAGGAGATAGCAGCTCTCCTGCTGGAGCAGGGGACATCCCTCTCTGCAGCAACTAAGGTGTGTGTGTGTGTGTGTGTGTGTGTGACCAGCAGTGGGGTTCAAAGTGGGGGTCTGAGACCACATTGAACATTTGGAATTTAAATTCTAATTTAAATGAGTATAGAAGCAAAGTTTTAGGACTTTGAAAAATGTAACTAAAGAATAGTTATGACGTAAATTGAAGAAAACAATACTTCATCGTTTGGTGTCACTACAAGTTTTTTGGTAAGAAATGGATACTTTTATTTAGCAAGTATGCATTAAATGGAACAAAATTCACAGGAAAGACATTTATAATTTTACAAACAATTTATTTTTCAAATAAATGTCTTCCTATTTATCAAATACTCCTGAAAAAAAAAATATGTCATGGTTTTCAGCATATAAGTCAGCATATTATAATGATTTCTGAATGGTCATGTGACTGTAAAGACTGGAGTAATGGATGCAGAAAATTCAGCTTTGCCCTCAGTAATAAATTGCAGTTTAAAATATATTAAATAGTTATTTTAAATAGTAATAATATTTCACAATATTACAGTTCTTACTGTATTTTTGATTAAATAAATAAAGAGATAAAGTGAGCATTAGAGACTTCTGTCAAAATCATTTTCTGGACTCCATTATATGTGGTTTGTGCGCATAGTGCTTTATTCGCCTTATTCTGTCATAATGAAAATAGCAGAACTATGCATCTTTTCATTTTTTTGTTCTCTCTCCTTTCATTACCACATATTCATACACAGAAAGGATTCACTCCCTTGCATGTGGCTGCAAAGTATGGGCAGTTGGAAGTAGCCAATCTTCTGCTGCAGAAGAAAGCTGCGCCGGATGCAGCAGGAAAGGTTGGTGAACAAATGCAAACATTATGCACACAATAACATGAACAAGTACATCTAAAAATATGGCCATTTGTGCATGGTGATTTACATTTGTTTACATAACACAGCTTGGTCCTGTCCCAAACTTTTATGTGGACTTCACTTATGCTTGTTCGTGTGGTGTCCCATTTGTCATTATGATTCAAAAGTCAGAACAAAATAGGCCATTGGTAAAACATTTATTCTAATGTAATGAAATATTTGTGTTTAAACTATTTAGAGAATATTATTTTAAATAAAACAGCTATTTTTGAATGGCCTTCAATGAAGAAAAGGGATTTTATAGCCAGATGTTGTAGTTACAACTTCGGCCAGCAGGGGCTAACTGGGCCAAGCTAACCAGCCAAACTGTGACGCCTTAGACCACAAGGGCCAAGGGCGTCATTTGGGACAGGGCCTTCATTTGTCTTTGTCTGTTCATCTGTGTCAACCTTTCAGCAAATAGTTCCTCCTCACTATTCTTGCACTACAAAGTATGACTGTCATGACTAGCTCTATTGAGAGATTCACAGAGCTGACAAATTCTGCAGATTTTCCTGTGTCATTAAGTCACCTGTGCTGTCATGAGGGTCTGGTTTCCTTAACATAGATTATGCTTTTTAATAAGTACAACAATGCAGATATGAAAATACGACACAGAAGCTTAAAGGAGAAGGTTACCCCAAATTTTTATTTTTGCTGAAAATGTGCATACCCTCAGACCTTTTGGTAAAAGATTTGGAGAAATTTAGCATTAGATCACTTGCTCCCCAGTGGATCCTCTGCAGTGAATGGGTGCCGTCAGAATGAGAGTCCAAACAAATAATCTATCATCATAGATTATTATAATGATAAAAACATCATAATAATCTATAATTAATCCACACGAATCCAGTCCATCGATTAATGCCTTGTGAAGTGAAAAGCTTCATGTTTGTAACAAACAAATCAATCAAGGCTTCTTTTAACTTCAGATTTTTGCTTACGGTTAAAATATGAGTTATTATGGACTCATATTTTGGCCAGAAGCAACGGTCTGAAGTTAAAATGTCCTAATGATGGATTTGTTACTTACAAACACGCAGCTTTTTTGCTTAACGACATTAATTGATGGACTGGAGTTGTGTGGATTATTGTGATGTTTTTATCAGCTGTTTGAACTCTTATTCTGACGGCACCCATTCACTGTAGAGTATTCATTGGTGAACAAGTGATGATTAATGCCAAAAAACACATCCACATCTTTAATGGTATGAGGGTGAGTACATTTTCATAAAATGTTCATTTTTGGGTGAACTATTCCTTTAATCTGTTAAGGAAAGACACACTCATCCCGGGAAAGTGTTTTTTTCAAGTCATACTATGTCTGAACTCATGCTGCTAGCTTAATGTGGTGCTGGGATTTCTTCCTTCTAACTTTAACATGGTGTGTCTGTGTGTATGTGTGCGTGCGTGTGTGTGTACACCTACCGTGTGCACACTCATGTACTGTATGTGCTGACATACATGCATGCGTCTTGTGTATGTGTGTGTGCATGCTGGTGTTTGTGATTGTGCTGGGGTCTGCGTGTGCGTGTGTGTGTGTGTGTGTGTGTGTGTGTGATCGTGTTTGGGTCTGTGTGTATATTATAGACTGGGTTAACACCGCTGCATGTGGCTGCTCACTATGATAATCAGAGAGTGGCTCTGTTACTGCTGGACCAGGGAGCATCTCCTCATTCTGCTGCGAAGGTACACACGCACCCTTCAACCCAACGAGGCTGGGTTGCTGGATTAACCCTTCCGTGCTGTTTGCCATTGAAATCTAGTGTAGTTATTATTTACCTTACACAATCACATCTCAAGAGTCACAATGTGCTGTTTGTGACTTTGTTGCAATGTACAAATCACATCTGTGGAGGAAGTCCAAGGCTGAAAAGTTGATGTTAAATTGCAGGAAATCTGATAAACTCTAAGTAAATTAAAAAACTAAATTAACTCAAATTGACACACAACAGCACGGAAGAGTTGTAAAACAGGCTGTATTCTTACACTGAGCTCTGCGAAAATCATTTTTTTAATCATTATTATAATTTTGTGGTCCAGTAAGTAATGCATAAAAACAAGAAAGCTTTGCCTGAGAAACAAAGTTTTTAAAGAATGTGTCTTGCATAAAGTATGTTTTTCTTACCCTGTTTTCTAATAGTTTTATTCTTATTTTAAGCAAATCTCACTAAATTTCATTTGGAGTTTGTAAATGGACATGGTAATGGGAAAAAATGTTGATTGGAGAAAAAAATATTTTAACGCAAAAGTTTTCTTTTTTTTTTTTAATTAGCTATTTATTTTATTATTTTGCCTTTATTTAGATAGGCCAGTGTACAGCAAATGCAGAAGCACTGAAATAATTTTTTTCCTGCAATCTCGTATTTTTTCCATCATCATGTCCTTTAGCGACTCTGCATGTTTGATTAATGTTAAAACAAACATTTTTTTTTTTTAACTAAAGAAAAAATTCACAGGTAAATTGATCTTGTTTTAGCATTTTTAGATGTTTTTATAGAAAACAAGACAAATATAAGAAGTATATAATTCTGCAATTCCAAAATCCATGGCTTGCATTTTCCCAGAGTTATTTAGAGTATCTAGTAATATAAAGTAGTCGTCATGGTAACAGGCTAGGAATTTTGAGGGGAGTGATGTGCTTGGTTGCTCCTTACAGTCTCTGTTTTACTAAATTTGAGAAATCCTGAGTGGTTTGTGTACTCAAGAAAAGTACTAGGGAAAAAAAGAAGAATATTATTGCATGCTTGCATAGTATTTCCATTTAAGAAAATTCTGTATCTTTGCATCTTGTTTCTCTCTTATTCTCTCTAGAATGGCTACACACCTCTTCATATTGCAGCTAAGAAGAATCAGTTGGAGATTGGGACAACGTTGCTGGAATATGGGGCGGAGTGTAACACAGTGACCCGTCAGGGCATCAGCCCCCTCCACCTCGCTGCACAGGAGGGCAGTGTGGACCTTGTCTCCCTGCTGCTCACCAAACAGGCTAATGTTAATATGGGCAATAAGGTAAACATACTTGCACATTCATATTACACATACATACACAGCACGTTTGAGAATAAGTGTTAGTTTGACTCGCAGTGTGTGTTTGTAAAACAGAACAGTCTCACGCCGCTGCACCTGGCTGCCCAGGATGACAGGGCAGGCGTTGCTGAAGTGCTGTTGAAAAAAGGAGCAGAAATTGATGCCCAAACCAAGGTCAGGGTTCAGGTTTTGTGGTGTTTCCATGGATTACAGGCTCATTGTGGACTGTACTGCATGTCTGTGTCACTGTCTAATATTCTCTTGTCTGTCATATTCTCCTAATAGAGTGGTTACACTCCGTTGCATGTGGCTTGCCACTATGGCAACATGAAGATGGCCAACTTCCTGTTAGAGAATCAGGCCAAGCCTAATGCCAAAACAAAGGTGAGTCTGTTTGTAGCTTGTTAAAAAATATTTAGAGATATTATCTTGTTTAGCATTTAAATTGACTCTCTTTCTCTGTCGTTCTGTGCATAGAACGGTTATACACCTCTACACCAAGCAGCGCAGCAAGGCCACACCCACATCGTTAATATGCTGCTTCAGTATGGAGCTTCACCCAATGAGCTCACAGAGGTGAGTACTGAGGCCTGCTGGGAATATCTGCTTTACTCAGCAAGCTGTCAACCTTGGTCAGCAGTGTACTGTAGCACACACTCACATATACACATATACACTACCGTTCAAAAGTTTGGGGTGAGTATGATTTAAAAGAAAAAGAAATAATACTTTTTTTAAACAAGGATGCATTAAATTAATCAAAAGTCACAGTAAAGGCATTTACGATAGTGTACCTTAAATATTCAACTCATCTCACTCTTCTGTGCTTATAATACCTACATTTTCAAATTATATGTTTGAAATCCCTCATATACAGATGTGTATATGAAGTCTTTTTTTGTGTTTGTGTGTGGCAGAATGGGAACACAGCTCTCTCCATTGCTCGACGATTGGGGTACATCTCTGTAGTGGACACATTGAGAGGAGTTACAGATGAAAACCTCACTGCCACGGTAACATATTCAACCTGCACCACCATCTGCATCCTGACCTACTTCCATCAACATCCTCTTCATTGTCCACAATTACCATAGAAATTAATACTAGGCAATTTGATTTTTATGCTATTTGCATTCTGAATCCAATCCACACCAGCCAGCCACATCATGCTAATGACTTCTGAGCAAAGAATTGAATTATTATTATTAATTGAATAAATAATTATTTTATAACTTCATTTCAAAACTGTAAGCCATGTTGTTTTTAAAAAATTTTTTCACTATTTCTAATTTTGAATATACTATTTTTCAACCGTTATTGGATATTTAGTCATTCATGCTGTTTTTTTTTCTATTAAGATTAGTTTTGCCATCATCTAATGCCAAAGTAAAGCCTCGTTCACACCAAGCATGATAACGATAAAGATATAGTTCTAAAAATCGTTCTCAGTATTAAAGAATAGCAGCGTCCACACCACAACTATAACGATAAAGGCACAGCGAAACGATATCGTTGGAATCACTTCCAGAACGATTTTTTCTAGCTGATGAACGATAAAAACACTGACAGCCAATCAGAATCCATCCTGCTGTAACGTACTCGAGAATTTAAAGGGGCAGACGCATGTGCACTTAGAATAAACAAACGATATCGTTCGCTGTTGTGGACGCTAATATCGTTATCTTTATCGTTATCGTGCTTGGTGTGAATGGGGCTTTAAAGTTAACCTTTAAAAACAGTAATAATTTAATAACAGTCTCTAAATTAATATGTATTTTTCATTCTGTACATTATAATGTTGTGATTCCTGAATTCACTTGTTCTATTAAAATGATTGATTTTAGTTTTTTTACTGTTATATTTTTAATATATTTGAGCAAATTAGTATGCAAGTTAATATTTATGTTATAATTTAATTTTAATGAGAAAATTGATATTTATAATATAATATTATAATATAATTTGACATTCCTATATATTTATATAGTATATTGGTTATCAGCACTAACATAAAAAGCCAGAAGAACATAACAAGCCAGAATTTTTACATCTGTATTATGTCATTGATTTTAAAAATAAGTTTGTCATATTATGAATATAATTATCAATTTCATGCTATTTATTTTCATGGAAGTTTGAGTATCTCTAACTCATATTTTGCATATTGTCCATTTTTGACCAGCCTGTAACTGAGAAACACAAGATCAATGTCCCGGAGACCATGAATGAGTTCCTCGACATGTCTGATGATGAAGGTAAAGGTGACTGAGTGCTGATCTAAACACACACACATACACACACACACACACACACACACACACACACACACACACGTTTACTTAGCTATCTAAATGGGGACATTCCATAGGCGTAATTGTTTTTATACTGTACAAACTGTATGTGCTATTGCCCTACACCAACCCTACACCTAAACTTAGCCCTCACAGGAGACTTTCTGCATTTTTACAATTTCAAAAAAACTTTGTTTAGTTTCTTTTTAAACCCGTTTTTACAAATGAGGACATCCCCAAAGGGAGGTTTTTGGAGATTTTGTCAGGTTTACCTCACTTTTGGGTACAAATTTGTCCCCAAAATATGGTTAAGTAGGTACACACACACATACACACGCACGCGCACACACACTCACACACACAATTTCACTCTTTCTTGGTGAACTATATTGGTTTATACTGATGTAAAGAACTCTTTACTCTGCTGTGACCATTTGCACACTGAGTCAGTGAGGCAGTTGTTAAAATATTATTTATATTTTATATTCAAGTAATTATTTTGACAGCTATACCCACTAGCTTGCACCATGATCACTGGGCTAACACTATCTGCCTTCATTATTCTGTGTGTGTGTGTGTGTGAGAGAGAGAGAGAGAGAGAGAGAGAGAGAGAGTACATTTAACCTATTACTGTGTGTTGTATGTATGTTGACAGTTGTGAAAGATCATGAAGCACAGACTGATGGGGAAGAAGGTACACACTTCTGCAGTTCTGTTATTTCCTCCCCTTTTTAATCATCCCTCGCTTCACGCACACATTTGCTCGGCTTAGATGCGTTCCTCTCGCCTGGCTTTGCAGTGCGCTGTGTGTGTTTCGTCTGTATGCACATAACCAGAGTGTGATTGCTGTGATTTCCTGTCTATGCCGACTTGACACTAACACACAGTTTCTTTTCATAGTTATAACAACATATTTACAAATGCTCACACATAGAAACACAATAACAGATGCCCACAAAAGCCTGTATGTGACTCATACAGTTGCCTGGGATACAGTGAAGCTGGTGTCAGGAGGAGAAGAAAACACTCCACGTGTAGACTACGATGCCAAACTCTCTCTCTTGTCTCCTGGTGCATGCTGAAATATTCATGAGCTTGATGTCCCTTATTGCACCCCTCTCCATGGTTACTCGGTGGGATGAGGGTGTACGGTTACCATGCGTGTCAGCAGATATGCTCACAATGCCGCAGGTGACACTGACTTGGCCCACAGGTGTCACCTCTTTACCTGAGAGCGAGAAAGACATGCAAAATAGAGAGGGATAGATAGATAGTCTTGGAATATGACAAAGCAGTAAAATCCTGAAGTCTAGTGTTGAAACTGCTGTCTTAGCACTATGCTGAGAGGTAAAGTGTGCATTAGTGCATGTGTGTGCGTGTATTAACAGCAGACGCCTATAATAGATCCATAGGTTATCCTGGAAGTTATCTGTGTTATCCTATTAAGCTGTGCATGTAGGTCTTATGTCGGTCAGAAGCAATGAACACTGCACCTTTGATCCCCGATCTGATTTTGTAACTCATACAGCTGTTTGTTGTCATATTATGGTAGAGTCTACTGACATTTATTGTTTTTATATTGCGCTAATTATATTTGCTATACCCTAAACCTAGTCCTTCCTTGCAGAAACTTTTTGCATTTCTAGATTTTAATTAAGATGATTACATGTACAGGGTTCCTAGACTTTCTAACCAGTGTTATTTTAGTATTATTTACATATAATACTTTTTTAAAATATTTTTTTATTAATCTTTTTATATGAATCTTTTGTTTATTATTATTTATTTTGATATATTAATATCACATTTTTAGGTGTGTTTTAGGCTTTATTTTAATTAATTTATTAGCTTTTGTTGTTTTAAAATATTACTATTTAGCTTTAATTTATTTTTATTAGTAATATTTTGTGTTTTACCTTAAACTTATTTCAGATAGTTTACCAAGGCAACATTTCTAATTTTCATAACATTTTTCAGCCAATGAACTTTCATGATTTTTTCATGACTGTACCAGTTGTTTGTGATGACCGGATAGTGATAATTTAAAAATAATTTATTTCATAGCTATTATTATCAAAAGAGTATTTTCTTAAATTTTTAATGAATAAAAACAGTTTTCAAATCACCTTTAAATAAAATCATAATTATTCAACAGCTTAGCTTTTAAATTGCCTATATAACATTTATATTGACTATAGAAATTTGACCTTTTATTTAATTTTCCTTTTTTTTTCAATTATATATTAAAATTGTTTTCACATGATTATTCCAGGTCTGGAAAATTACACTTTTAAAATTCCCTGACATTTTTCGGGGGTGTGGGAACCCTGTATTTAATCTCTTTATTAAGCTGTTTTCATTATTTTATCATTTTATGTAGTCAGTTTAATGTCTTAATGGTGATATTTCATGTATTAAATATCAAAGCCTGATGCGTGCCACAAATGTCCAAGAGCACAGTACCTAGTTCACAAAATTACACACATGGTTAAAAGGAGATGTTGCGTGCATGCACTGTAAGTACAGTACTTAGAAGAAGGTGAACTTCCTTACAGTTATGTAATGTTCTTTAGCACTTTGTAAGGAGTTTCATGAATGTTCTATAGTGACTCTGAGTGTGAGTGTCTGAGGAGACCTTGACATTAGCTGATAAAAGACAACATTTATCTGTTTAAAGAACTTTCCATATACACATTTATGTCATATGATGCTATATTAGAGAGGGCACTGTTTCACTATTTAATCATTTAGATTCAACCTTTACACAGACTGGGAGAAGTGTTAGTTTTGTATTTTGTACTATTAAGTATTTATTAATATTATAAATTAGATTATCATTTATTTTCAGGTTTCATTTTAGCATTAGTAATTTTGTTTTATGCCTTTGTTTTATTAGTTGTCAGAGTCTGTTAGTTGCCAAGGCAGCACTTAAAATTTTGTTTAGATTATGTTGATTATTATTATTATTATTAGATTATGTTGTTAACAATAACAACGTTGGCACAGACCTGTTAACTTTGTAAGATTCAGGCATGCATTTCAGTCTGAAGGCCTGAAATTGGGGTTTGTCAACATCTGTGATTAGATATAATGTAACATTCGGATATAAGCATTTCAAACAGTGTCCTCAGAGGTCAGTTATCAACAGGTTTCTTTGTATTTGTGAGGAGATTTTTAAATATTTGACCCTCAGGAGTATAACCAAACCAGAACACGCATATATTAGAAAAGTGCTTGCACTGACTCCCTTCATTCTCTTGAGAAAACTATGTTGACAGTACTTGGTGTCTTATTACCACCTTGCACTTGCTGCTAGACCTGCAAAATCTTTAGCAACACACACACAGACACACACACACACACACACAGACAGCTGCTTTGTTTCTGCGCGCGCGGGCGCGCGAGGCTGGATTGTTAAGAGAGCAGAGCTCCCCTGACATGTGAGAGAGCAGCTTTGGTAGAACCTCCTTCGCTTGACCCAGACTGCCATGTGATTTAACTTTTACCGGGTGACTGAACGGATGTAAATCTCGCACATCCAGAGCTACGAGAGTTCTGGTCGACTCGGGACGACCGACTCTCACATGAGCACCCCGAATAGAGTCCTCATCATCAGTCTTTTCTCGGAGGATACAGGCTTCATCTGAGAACTGAACAAATAATCGGAGGAATACGCTAATAACGGATATATCTGTGTCGGAGTGTGATATGGCAGCGCTTTTATGTGAGTCATTGATAGGACTGTCGCTGTGTCAGAATACTGCGGTGTTTTGGGGCTCTGCTGCATACAGCGTTCACCGGCTGGACGCTGCTCGGATATATTATTTAAATATGCACTTTTGAAAACTTAGAATGGCGTCAAATACAGCGTCTTCTGTTTTTAGACAGGGTGATCTATTAGTCTTTGTCATGACTGTTCGTTGTCATTAAGTTGTTAATTCGGTACCGGAGTAGAAAGGTGTTAGGGAAACGGAGGAGTTCAGTAGCGGGAGGGGAGGGGCTGCAGCACGGAGAGAGAGTCGCGTTTATGAGAGATACGAAAAAGATGTTGGCTATGTCTCAAAACCATCAGAGTCATTTTATGCAACATAGGCTAGTCATTGTCTTATAAATATAACGACTGTCCGAAGCCTATCGAGCTTTCTACCTAGACGGTGTTGAATATCTACGATAATGTCTAGTTGGACAGCTAACGCATCCGTTGCTTTCTAGAAGTGTTTCATGATAAATAATAATAAAAAAAACTTTACAACTGTATTAATTAATTAATTTATTAAACTAGAGAGAACAACAAAACTGTTTTGCTGTGTTAAACAGGTCGTTAAGCCTATCTGATCATCTTAAATGTGCCCAAAAACCCATTTGTGAACCTGGACAACACACACAAAAAAAGTCTTAAGGGTAATTTTTTTGAAATTGAGATTTATACATCATCTGAAAGCTGAATAAGTAAGCTTTCAATTGATGTATGGTTTGTAGGCTATAGGATAGGACAATATTTGCCTGAGATACAAATATTTGAAAATCTGGAGATGCAAAAAAATCGAAATATTGAGAAAATCGCCTTTAAAGTTGTCCAAATGAAGTTCTTAGCAATGCATATTTCTATTAAATTAAGTTTTGATATATTTGCGTTACAAAATATCTTCATGGAACATGATTTTTGGCATAAAAAAAATCTTTATTTTTGACCAATACAATGTGTTGTTGGCTATTGCTATAAATATACCCATGCGACTTATCATTGGTTTTGTGGTCCAGGGTCACATTTAACTAGTGAACGGACTAGCAAACAGTCTTAGTTGTCTTTTAACTGTTTGTTTGTTGTAATTAGACAATAAAATCAGATACAGACGGTCATATTTGTGAAAGTGTCAATTGACAATGTAATTTATGAAATTCAATTGATATACATTATTTTTATTGTCATATTATTATTACTAGGTACCTGCTGATAAAAACAGCTTGGTTTAAGCTGGTGTCCCAGTTTGACCTGCATGAAAGTGGCCCAAATCCCTCTAAAACTACCAAACAGTTCATGCTGAGAGACTAGCAAACCAGCCTTTGCTGGTTTTAGCTGTTTGTTTGGTTTTTAATCAGGTATAAGAAACTCTTGGGGGTGTGATTGAAACTTGCTTCATAGCAGGAGGTGCAGTGGTGTCTGATGCAGCCGAACGTTTCCTCTATATGTCAGTGAAATATCGCCACCTAAGTTTCTGTTATTCACGGTGGGACAGAAAAACACCCAGGTGTTACGTGACCTCGATTAATAATCTAGAAGCTGCGAGCTGAATGTTGCGTGACGCAAGAAGACCATGTGGTCCGGTTGGTTCGCCCCGCAAGAGATGAGCTACAAATTATTACCATTGTGCATTCGAGCAAGACACTTAACCTCTGATTGCTCTAGCAGGACTGCCTTGGCAATAAGTCGCTTTGGGTTTTATTTAATTAGAGCAACTAATTGTCGCAGCTGCTGATAGGTCACCTTACCAGTTCACCTTCAAGTGAGCTCACCTTCTCATCCCTGCAGGTGAAGATGCAATGACTGGCGAGACTGAGAAGTATCTTCGGCCACAGGACTTGAGGGAGTTGGGGGATGACTCTCTGCCGCAGGAGGGGTACATGGGTTTCAGTATTGGAGCACGCTCTGCCAGGTAATAGAACTCATTTACATTTTGTGATGATTGCTTGTTTGTGAAGCTGTTTATACCTTATGCTGGTTCTCTATGAGTAGAAAATATAAATGGAGTTGCAAGTTATTATGGCACGAGAGGATGGCTTTTTGGAGGTGTTTAGATGGATGATAATTTGGATAGGTTTAGGTTGTGGTGTTCAGCGGGTCTTCTCTAAAAGCATTACTACTGTCTTTGTGTAATGTATTGGCTTTTAGTCTGCATTAATAAAAATGCTTCAAGAAGAGAAGGATGGTAGAAAACAGATGAGGAATGAGGGATGGTTAAATCCCGGTCGGATTCATTGTGTATTCAGTGCTGTCAGTCTTCATATCCTCTTGTTTACTGGAAATAAACACTGGGATTTTAGTTCTCTGGAAATTGTTCCCACTACACAAATTCAACTCACCATGTGTCATTCAAGTTAAAGTGTGCATGGCACAAGTGTTTTTAGATGACAGATGAAATTATGAGAAATTGTTATGCAAATAATAAGAGAAAAACACCTGTTGTACTTTTAGTGCAGACATTAATATTTTACAGTATTTAATATTTAAAAAGAGGTTACATCATGCAGCTATATGCCACTTCAGCCAAAACTTATGCTCTACAGCTGGGCAACTTTTGCAGAATTTGTAACTGTAATTTGTGCCTCTGATTTTTATCAAATACAAAAACATTGAAATGTTTTAAAGTAACAAAGGAGTACTAAGTTGATGTTGAAACTGAGATATTAATACAATGCACAAGATAAAAAAATAAATGAAATATTTTGTAAGATAATAGACTTTGTAAAAAGGGTTATGACTAAGTTTATTTTAGCTTTAAGAAAGAACAATACACAAAGCCGACACTTGGTCACTTCATGCATTTTGTTTGATCAGAGTTGCTATGCATTTGGGTGTGTGTCCATTTTCTAACTTGAAATTTAAATTTTGATGTAAATTTATATGTGGCCTGTACAACTTAATGCATTGACGCTGGCCCATATTGGTGGGCGATATGACCAAATTGAGTTCTTTATTATGGCTTATTGTGCTTAATAACTCTATTTAACATCATGCACATCTTGTTCTGGATTTTCTCATTCATGCATGTTTTTTTTATCACTCTTATGTGTCAATAACCATAAAGAGTGCAATGCAATGCTGAAATGTATTTACATACCGCAAAATAGGGGTGTGCGATATGACGATTTTTGATCGTGGACGATAAAAATGTCTCCACGATCTGCTTTTGAAGAAATATCGTAGTATCGCGCTACCGTGCACATTGTCAAATACAGTTCTGGCGCCGCCGTCTCTATATACTGTACAACACGACATACAGCAGTAGAGTTACTCAGACAGGACACTGCACTTATTCGCGATCGCAAAAGTACATTATTTGCACACAAGCCTTGCTGGTTAAATGTTTAATTCGCGCGCTGGTCTGACGTGCGCTTGTTCTGAGCGCATACACCTGAAGCACGCGCAGTCGCGCACTAAAGCCTGTCTAACAGCGCCTGATTACTCAACTAAGTTATATTTTGCGCTAATACTGTCAAAACACACAAGGTTTACATACAGACTGAGTTGGTTATCTCTAAAATGAAAGTAAATAGTTAAGAGAGAAACAGATGCGTGCCTGTATATTAGATGCGTGCAGCTCTTAAAGGGACAGGACACTAAACATGCTGTCGACTGTCATTAAAGGGATAGTTCACCCTAAAATTTAATTTCTGTCATTATTTACTCAGTGGAAAACCAAACAGTTGCTGGTCTACATTGACTTTGATAGTAGGAAAGAAAAATCCTATGGAAGTCACTGAGGACCAGCAACTGTTTGGTTTTCCACCTTCTTCAAAATAGCATTTATGTTCAGCAGAAGAAAGAAACTCATTCCGGTTTAAAACAACTTTTGAGTAAATGATGATATAAAAATACAACATTATGACAGAATTGACAGACAGATGACAGAATATTAATTTGTGGGGGAACTATTCATTTAACGTTAACAAAACAACAAAACACAAAGAGAAAAATCACTCTCTATTCTTGACTGAAAAACTTTAATACAGTTGCTTTAGGAATCAGTCTATCTAATGTTTTATTTTTATATTTGTTCATTCAATTTCATTGAATGCTCTGCTAAATACACCTATTGTACCTGAAAATAAAGCACTGTTTGTTTTATTTGTATATTATGTGTATTTGTAATGTGTATCTTTGTTCTTATTTTTTAATAAGAAAAATAAAATAATGACAAAGATTTTTTATCTTCGCCCACTTTGGCCTAAATATCTGCCATGCATCTTTGTCTTTCTAGTTTGGCTGTAATGCTCAGACAACTTGTAAAACCAAAATAGTAAAACTAACAAAGAATCGGGATAAAAATCGTGAATCGTGATATTTCTATAAAAAATCGTGATATGATATTTTTCCCATATCGCCCACCCCTACCGCAAAATAAACAATATAGCAAAACCTCTTATGAAAGACACTTTAATACTGTCATCACAATACATATCGTCATAAAGCCCAGCCCTATTGGCCTAGCTGTGTGTTGTTGCATCTCCTAAGTTGGTATGGTATTTACATATCCTCTGTTTATGTTCATATAGATATCTGATTAGGAAAATGCAAGTGACCAAGTGTAAATACCTGCATAAAAGATGCTCAGATGGACAATTGCAGGCTTAATGTAAATCATAATCAAATGGATCTTTACATTCATAGCAAACATGATGTCCTTTTAAGTGCCATCATCCATATAACCATATGCCAAGTCTGATCAGATCACAAAGTTATATTAAATTGTATTAAATTGTCAGAGAAATCTAAAATGCTGTTGTACTCCTAAAGGTACAATGCTTTTCTAAAAGGGTACCTTAGAGTTCCTTATGTTATAATTGTAAGTTCTAAGTTTATGAGAAAAGTTTAAGGCAGAAGATGCACATCTGTGGTGTTTTGTGCTGAAGTACATCCCGTTCTCTCATTTATAAGGTCATTATCTGCTTATTGTGGCTGATGGATGATGAGCATGGCAGGTGAGGGAGAGGTTGGGACACGAGAATGGAAAGGTACCACTCTTGTCATGCGAGCATTATGTGGCACAATGGAGCCTGATTTGCTCTTGTTGTACAGGACAGTGAGTTCTGATTGGCTAGCTTTTGTGTGCCAGTGGTTATAGCGTTTGAGGATAGGGAATAAATGAGTGAAAACGATTACATCATCACCGGGAAGGGAACGCTGAGTGACAAAGTCTGGAAAGTGCGTGACTCTGTTTGTGTGAATGTGAAGGTGTGATCTGATGGATGCAGACCTTCAGTCTCTTATTGCCTTTAGTTATGATCGATCATTTCAGTTTTGTGCTCAGAACTCTAGTGTAGCTCAAAGGGAAGAAATAGCTTTATGGTTTGCTGCATTTGGACATTGACACTGTGGCTTTCTTGCACAAGAGGCATTAAATAGTCAAATGTGAGTCAAATTAGCTGTATAGATTATTGGTATAATTACGTCATTTGCAAAGTACTCAGTATCCCAGCTGCTTTGCCAAGGTAAGACATACTGTTTCATGTCTGAAAATAAGTTTAGAAATATTTTTGCTGTTTGGATTGTTACTGTTGGAATTTAGATGATCTCATGGATAATATTCTACCGTACAGAGCTTCATATTTTCTGCCTCTTTGTTTTGTTAACATCAGCCTGGCATTGTTTGCTCTTACATAGGGCTACTAATGTTGATTGTTTTTACCAAACGCACACCCAGTCCTGTCTAGGAGCACAACACATGCTGTGGCAGAGCCTAAGTGCCATGCTTAACTCTCACTGCTTCTGCCACGTCCAGTACATTTTACTCTCTTTTCTCTTTCTTGGCTTCTCTCACTCTCTCTAGCCCCAGGATAAGGTAAGAGTGATGTCTTTCTCTCTGCCTTTCCATCTCTGTGCCTTTCGCCTTCTATTGCTGTAGCTGTCGTTTCTGTCTCTG
Organism: Barbus barbus; assembly: GCF_936440315.1. Classification (NCBI taxonomy): domain Eukaryota; kingdom Metazoa; phylum Chordata; class Actinopteri; order Cypriniformes; family Cyprinidae; genus Barbus; species Barbus barbus. The sequence continues at coordinate 19,928,607 of NC_136758.1, forward strand.
CCCCTTTCCATACGTACTACAACTCCCATCATGCCTTGCTCCACTTTGTCATCTGGTGCAGTGCGTTTCTGTGGAGTCTCATTCCTTTCATACACTGAGGCCTGAGCTCCTCGGCCTGATAGAACAAATTCATGCATCTCAACTGGAGTTTTGGTCTCTGAACTTCTCTTGCGTTGACGTTTTATTTGTTCTATCTGGCTCCGAAGCCGAACGCACTTCTTATCGGTCACACAAAAGCCATCGAACATTTTTGAAGGCGGTTTATAAATGCAAAAGATGTGAGGAGTGTTTTAAAACAACAGGAAAAGTGGGCAGTAGTTGTGTGTTGTGAAATATTGTGGTTTTAGATGTTATCGATGTCTGAAATGTTAAGAATTAATGTGCTCACTATTATGTTTTAGTTGCTCTGTCAGTTTTTGTTTAGTGTGGCATGGATTGTGTTCATATATGTTGTGTTTTGCTGTTGTTTCTGTTATGTGGTGCTCTATGTAACATCCAGGGACAAAAGCTTCAAGCTGATCAGTCAGCAGTTGAAGCCAATTACTCTGTCACATTGCTGATGGCATATTTAATTGACCATTACTCACCACATTGATCACAGAAATTTAAAATAGATATGGTGTTCTAAGCATGTTTGATTATGATCGCTAGTGTGCTTTTGATAGAAAAGCACAGAGAGGATAATTAATCCACATTGTGTGCTTAAACACAAACACATTCACACAGCTAGGTCGCAGAATGTTAGGTAGGAGGCATATGATTAGAATATAGCTTAGCCTGTAAGAGAACAAATATTCCTCTTAATTTGTTGTTTGCTGTTTCACATGCACACACAGAGCCATGATACAGCCTTGTTGGCTCTGTTCATAGTGAGATCATTTGAGCGAAGTGCATAGCAAAGAAGTAGAATGATGAAAGGAAAAAGAGATAAGTTAATGCAGAGGAGGGAAATGAGAAGAGTGTGCTGCAGAGAAGGGTGAGTCGGCTGCTGAATGACAGAACCATAAAAACAATGCAGATCAGGACGAATGAAGCTGAAGTGCAAGAGGACAAGAGGAAGGGACGGAAAGAGAGTTGTAAACTCATTCATCCAAAAACTAGCCCACAAACCGACACTGTTTCTTTCATAAACACACTCGCGTGTGCGGTTCTGCTGTGTGTGCCTTTAGCACTGTACCTTTAAATCCTGCTGATTGCTGCAGAATTTTCAATCTCTCATACACACACTGTGCAGCCAGCACAAGACTGCTGTCCTGCAGAGATCCAGGCGTTTCTAAGAGCACTGCAGAATAGTGCACACACTCACACAGTCGTAAATTTGATCTGAGCTGAAAAATACTTATTCAAAGTGTCAGTTTATTAGTGGTGCTTGCTATAGCGGTTCCTCATGGATAATGATAATGTTAAACCTTGCAAAAATAGCAAAACCTGCACTGTTTGTGATATTGACAAAATGATACCTCAAATTGTACGATTGTGCGATTGCTATTACTTTTCAAAGAATTAACAACCACCCGGAACACCATAACAACCACAGATCAATGCATTAAAACACATTTAGAACAGCTTTGCAATGAAATAGCAATAACAATGAGATTCACTCAAAAATGGAGTTAAATGTAACTAGCACTAGTTTACAAAGAGTAAAGCTTCTGTTCATTTAGATATACACTACAGTTCAAATTTCCATAGTTTTGGGTCAGTAAGATTAAAAAAAATTAATACTAATAATAAATTACAAAATAATAAATTAAAATAACACATTAAAACAGAAAACAGGTATTTTAAATAGTAATATTATTTCACAGTATTACTGTTTTGCTGTACTTTTGGTAAAATTAATGCTGCGTTGGTGAGTAGAAGAGACTTATCTCTTCTTAACGATCACAAACTTTTGAATGATAATATACTTTTTACATTGTATTGGTAACACTTTAGAGTTGGGAACACATTTTCACTATTAACTAAGAGTTTTCCCTGAACAAACTCCTTATTTACTGCTTATTAATGGTTAGTAAGGTAGTGGTTAAGTTTAGGTATGGGGTAGGATTAACAGATCTAAAATATGGTCATGCAGAATAAGGCATTAATTTGTGCTTTATAAGTACTAATAAACAGCTAATATGCTAGTAATAGGTATGCTAATAGGCAAGTAGTTAATAGTGAAAATTGGTCCGGAAACTAAAGTGTTACCATTGTATCTGATTAAATCATTTAAATGTTACTGTTACAGTAATGTTTCCCATACAACATCTCTTCTGTTTTCTTTGTACTTCCTCCTCTCTGTCCATCAGATATCCCCTTCTCTCTTCTCTTCTCTGAGGGGTTTGATTTTGTTCTCCCTGGATGTTGCATGTTGTAACTTTTGTGTTTTTGTGTTTATGTTTGTTCGTCCCTTTTTGTGCGTCTTTCGCTTTGTGTTTGTGTGTGTCTGCTTGTACGTGTGCACATGTGTGAACCTCTTATACACTCCAGTCTACACTCCTTCAGCTCAGACAGGTCCAACACTCTGAACAGAAACTCCTTCGCTCGGGACAGCATGATGATTGAAGAGATGCTGGCGCCCACCAAAGACACGGTAAGAACACCCACTCTTTGTCTTGTTTTCATTCAGTACTGTATCCGCTTTTCCACCATGAGATATGGTTATGGATATGGTTTCATTTTCCACTGTGGGGCTGATAACAGTGCTTGTCATACAAATGCATCAGTCGTTGCCTTGGTAAGGCAAGTATTTACAGATGATATGAAATGTAAATAGTGGCCGCGTTATCCCGAGTGGCGACGTCACTGCACTCATTCTACCAACACAGTTCAGCACTGTTAGCCAACCATGCGGAGAATTTTGGGCTGAGAATGGTTTGTAATCGTGCCTTGCTGAACCAAACTCAAGTGGAAATATAATTGTAACCATTCCTTACCGTTATTAGAACAGTTCGCCGTAAAGGTGGAAAAGCGTCTGTGTTTACTCTGCATCATACTTCCAGAAAGCACACACACTACTATGTTGTTACAAACCCTAGTTAGTTTCCTTCATAGGCAGCATTTGAAGGCATTATAGGTTCAAAACCTGTTTCAAAACCAAGGCTAATTACGCTGCTTTTACTTTTAATTTTAAGATGGCTTTATCCTTAATAATGATGGCAATCCCAGAATGCATGAATACATCAAATATGGTGGACATCAAATCTATTTATAATAAGTTTATTATTATTATGTTTTATAGCATTTAGAAATATTTTGACTTAACTTTTATTTTTATATTTTCATTTCAAGTTAAATTTTTAGTCTTTGCTGTGCTTTTGTCGTTTTATTAGTTTTTAAATATTTCTATATTTGTTTTTAAATATTTCTATATATTTTAAATATTCTATTTTGTTTTCAACTTAGTAGTTTTATTTCAGTTCAGTTCAGTTTTTTCTTATATTTATATATTTTTCCACATTTCAAATTTAGCCGTTTTACTTAACAATAAAAATAACTTTGACAATCACCTCTGATTGTAATGTAAAAACATGCATTTCATGTAAAGCTGCTTTGAAATGGTCTGTATTGTGAAAAGCCCTATGTGAATTGAATTGAATTGAATTCAGTACAGAAAAATATTATTAAAATTGTATTTTGCCTCAGATATTGTGTGTGCATGCGCCACTGCACCATTATATGAAATATCACACTTCTTCTGCATCAACACTGACTGATCGGCACTAGAAACTAGATATGACATACAAAAAATAAATGAAGAATTGCTTCCCCTTAACCCTGCACTCATAAAAAGCCATAGATTTATTATTAATTCCGTTCATTGTCTGGCATTCTTCCTACAATTGCACAAAGTCCAGTCAAATGTCTTGGAACATTTGTTTTGGGTCCCATGGGGTTTACGAAAGCCTGGTCCCATTCCACACAGTCACTAACACACTCTTCTGTTCTGTCCAGTGTCACATTCTCATTTCTAAATGTGCCTTTAAATAAACTCTTAGACTTGAGACTTTAAGTCTAATAAGCGTTTAATTAAAGGCACTTTTAGAAATCGAAAATGTTTGACCTCGATCTATCCTTAAACAGTTGGATAGATACTTGAAAAAAGAGAGAGAGAATGATGGAGACTTGGACTCTGTCAGGCTTTTTTCCATTTTGTGTTTTCCTGTTCAGAGTTCTGTCGCTCTTTCCAGTATTCAGGCTAGACTCCTAAAATTGTTCAATTCTTAAAGAAAACAAAGATGTTGTTACTAGTCCACTGATTTTATTTGATTCAGTTTGAATTGTTTTCATTTAGCATGTGTATAAAGACTGAAAGCCATTAACCTTAACTAAAAATAACTGATATGAGGTCAGTATTGCATCCAGAGTATATGACCATGTTAATTGTTTATGGGGACATAGAGAGAGAGAGTGCAGTACTGCATACTAAAGTGCTTTTATTTTTACTAAAGTGCTTTTTGGGCTTTATTCAAGTGTTCAATTCAGGTTTGATCAGGTAGACAGATCACTAGGTGTTGAACAACATGAGAGAAACACTTCACATTACACCTATTTTCTATTTCTTTGTTTGGCTTCAGAATGTATTTAAAGATATTTCCTACATGGTGGACCCTCAGAATAAGGTACAGGTCCTTGATCGTGAACATGTTAGATCATCTCTCTCCATTTTTCCATCCTTTCATTAGACAAAAATCCAAACATGCTATTTTTTCTCATTTATTCGCTCATCTGTATTTGTGTGTTATTGTTTGTTTAGAAATACAAGCATTATCTGCAGTGTTTATTTAGTTGTCTTTCACTCATTGTTTTTTCTGCTTTTTATTTTTCTTGTCGAGTGTCCTGTTTGAAGCCATGTTTCCCTTCCAGGAACTCGAGCTGCGTCGAACGCTACGGGGAACGCCCTCAGCGTGACCGCGCTCTGAACCAGAGTGTAAAATGTCCAATGAAAGGGCGAGACGTCATAGGCGGTGACGTCACTGACCGGAAAGCATATAAGCACGTGCGGTGGAGCCGGCGTTTGCTTTTTGTCATTCAGCAACCGCTTCTCTGTCTGTGTGTATTGTCTTTGCATGTTGTGAGTCTTATTTAGTGTTGTTTGTCCTGCACAATCACTTAAGTAGGCTCCAGCAATATGTGCAAGCACTGGGGCGATAGCAGATCGCATTCTGGGCTGTGTGTTCCTCCCTACACAACATTATATCACTGCTTGGGATACACGCAGTCTGTGTGTGGTCTGCTTGAGAGCAGAGCGCGCAGATTCAGCTCTCGAGGGAGCTGACTGCCCGTTTGTGAGCTTTTTCATTTCTTACGCCTGCTCTCTGAAGGCTCTCTTTGAAAAAGAAAAAGAGAGGAGTGAGTTTCACTAGCCTTGAATGAAGACGGGCGAGCCCGTGTCTTCTTCCTTTCCTAGACCTGTCTTCCTCCGAGGAGGTGGACGCGTCAATGAAACAGTGCTTGCACAAGCATATTATGAATGAGAACGGCGCGCAGTCAGCTCTAAAAAAAGAAAAAAAAAGAAAAAAGGGGGCTGGTTGTGTTTCTCTCCGCTGTACATCTCACATTCCCGCCGCTGCTGAGGCACGGCGGCGAGTGTGAGTGCGGGGATCGCAGCGCGCGTTGCCGAGGCGACGCGTGCGTTATTCTCATTCATATCAGAGCGATGCCCCGGGTGGAACAGACGCTCGCGAGCTATCTGTCCCCTTGCGTGGCGTTGTCTCTGAAGGCTCGCGGCTGCAGGTCAGGCTGGTGCGTGTCTGCACACCGAAGAAAAAAAAGAGAGAGTGTTGCAGGCGCACCAAGCTGACGTACCTGCTTAGAGAGCTGGATGAGGGATTGGGCTCAACTTGATTGAATTATAAATTGGTCTCTGAGCTCCCTAGAAACGCTGTCTGTGGTCGACCCTATCTGACATGAAGGAGAAGATAGGGTTTTCCTTATGGACGCCCCGCTTGCGCCTTCTGGCCTGTTCGGCGACTACGTCAATTACGTCGTCGACAGGTACCAGGAGGCTCGTAGACAAGCGGCGGCGTTTCAGCGGTTTCTCCCTCGCCTTTCTCCAGCTCAGGGGGCTGCTAGGCGGGAGCAGCCCTCGCCGCGTGCCAGCCCCTCTTTAGAGAGGCGCAAAACAGAGCGTGGCTACTCACACCCCACCGAGGTGGGGCCGTGGCAGCTAACGCTCTGGGTCGGGGACCTCTAAGGCTAAGCCGGATCTGCGGACCGTTCTTAAGTCTAAGGGGGTTCTCGGCCAAGAAGCCTACGGGCGTGGGAGATCAGTCTGCCAACCCTGCCAGAGTTCCAGGGCGCAGCTGGCTCCAGCGAGCAATGTTCTCAGTTCTTCCGCCCCGAAGTGTAGCGGAGCTGGGAAGCTCGCCACCCCTGCGGGGGTCCCTAGAGCTCCTGGTTCGGCCGTCTCCTGCCGGTCCTCCGCTTCAGGGCACCGAGCCAGCAGCTCTAGGCACGCCAGAGGCCAGTCTCGAGAGACTGGTTCCCTTAGGAGACCATCAGGCAGCGTGGGAACTACTGCCGATGTGTCTCTTTGGGTCCTGCCTTGCAGGGTCTGGTTCTTCAGCTTGGTCTTCCTAGGAATGACGCGGGTCTGAGGACCGTCATTCATTAGGGGGCTGAGGCTGAGGCAGTCCTGGTGCTGTGCCTAGGACTTACGAGGGCAGACCCCTCTGGGGCAGATCGGGTGTCCGTCTCCCCCAGTGCCCTCGGGAGAGCAGTCTGCCAACCCTGCCAGAGTTCCAGGGCGCAGCTGGCTCCAGCGAGCGGTGTTCTCAGTTTCTTCCGCCCCGAAGTGTAGCGGAGCTGAGAAGCTCGCCACCCCTGCGGGGGTCCCTAGAGCTCCTGGTTCGGCCGTCCCCTGCCGGTCCTCCGCTTCAGGGCACCGTGCCAGCAGCTCTGGGTACATCAGAGGCCAGTCTCGAGAGACTGGTTCCCTTAGTAGACCATTTAGGCAGCGTGGAAACTACTGCCAATTGGATCTCATTGGGTCCTGCGTACTGTAGAGAAAGGCCTTTTGTATTCAGTTCGGCACTCCGCCACCGCCTTTCAATGGGGTGATTCCCACGTGCGTGGTCCCCCAGCAGGCTCTGATCATGGAACAGGAAGTAGACACTCTCTTGGGGAAGGAGGCCATCGAGGTGGTCCCTCCTCACGGAAGAGAGTCCGGGTTCTACAGCCGGTACTTCATTGTTCCAAGGAAGGATGGTAGATCTGCGTCAGTTGAACCGCTCAATCATGTCACTGAAGTTCAGGGTGCTTACACTCATCAGTCGTGTCTCAGACCAAGTCCGAGGACTGGTTTGTCACGATGGATCTAAGGACGCATATTTCACGTCTCCATCCTTCCCTCTCACGGGAAGTCCCTCAGGTTTGCTTTTAGGGGCAAAGCTTACCGATATTGGGTTCTTCTCGTTGGCCCTGCACTCGTACCCCGCATTTTACATCAACGATTGGTTGATTCTGGCTCGATCAGAGCAGGTGGCGACTCGGCATCGAGATGTCGATCTCGCGCACATGAAGGGGTTGAGACTGAACGTCAAGAAAGTGTGATTTTCTCCAGTAACGAGAACCACTTATCTAGGCGTGGTGTGGGATTCGACCACGATGCAGGCACGTATGTCTCCTGCTCGGAGCGAGTCGATCCTCACCTCAGTCAAGAGAGTGAAAGAGGGCCAGTCACTCACTGTCAGGCAGTTTCAGAAACTGCTGGGGCTCATGGCAGCTGCGTCCAACGTGATTACTTTTGGCCTGCTGTACATGAGACCCCTACAGGGGTGGCTCAAGACCAAGGGGTTCTCCCCGAGGGGAAACCCGCTTCGCATGATCAAGGTCACGCGGCGATGCCTACGTGCCTTAGACATGTGGAGCCAAGCTTGGTTCTTGTCTCAGGGCCCGGTGCTGGGAGCCTCTTGTCGCCGCGTAATGCTAGTGACGGACGCATCCCTCACCGGTTGGGGAGCGGTCATGAGTGGCCACCCTGCCCGCGGTCTGTGGAGCGGTCGCCATCTAACGTGGCATATCAATTGTTTGGGAATGTTGGCCGTGTTTCGTGCACTCAAGCACTTTCTCCCGGACCTAAGAGATCACCATGTGTTGTTGCGCACCGACAGCACAGCGGTGGTCTCTTACATCAACCACCAGGGAGGTCTGCGTTCGCGCCCCTTGTACAAGCTGGCGCACCAGATCCTTGTGTGGTCCCAGGGCAAACTTCGCTCGCTCAGAGCCATCGATATCCCTGGGTATCTCAATGTGGGAGCAGACATCCTGTCGAGGCAGGGGCTGAGGCCCGGGGAATGGATGCTTCACCCCGAGGTGGTGAAGCAGATATGGAGGTTTTTGGCTGTGCGACTCGAGAGTCAGCGCTATGCCCCTCTAGTTCCTCCAGCTCCTTTGGACTGGACGCTTGGTACAGACCTGGCCGAGGCTTCGTCTGTACGGTTTTTCCCTGATCGCTCTGCTCCCGGGAGTTCTGGATGGCAACAGGGATCTGGTGAACAGGTTGGAGACGGGTTCGCCCTATCTCCTCCTGCATTCCCCAGATCTAGCGCTCTCGTTCGTGGAAGCCCGCGTGTGCGGTTCTTCCCCCTCTGAGTGAGTGCTCGCTGTTGCAGCGCACGTTGCCGAGGCGACGCGCGCATTACGTGTGGAAGTTCTGGCCTCTGAGGGGGCGCAGCTCATAGCTTCCGGTCTCTCAACCGAGGTTGCTGAGACCATCTTCCAATCCAGAGCTCCCTCTACAAGGAAACTGTATGCCCTGAAGTGAAAATATTTCACTTCTTGGTGCGGAGACCGCCACCTTGACCCAGTTAACTGCCCGTTTGGTACAGTGCTGCAGGTCCTGCAGGCCCGTTTCTCCGCAGGGGTAACTCACTCCACCCTGAAGGTTTACGTGGCGGCTTTATCGGCCTACCACGCCCTTCTCGGTGGCCTTACAGTGGGTCGACACCCCCTGGTTACAGGTTTCCTCCACGGTATGCTGAGGCTGAGGCCTCCTGTACGACGTGTCCCTACGGGGACCTTGCTGTGGTCTCTTAAGAGAGTGGGGATTTGTAGGCCTTTCATGGCCCCTTCTTATCTCGTCTTTGCCCCTGGTCTGGCCAAAGCGTTTTTCTACCCTCGAGCGGGTTATTTCCTAGATCCCCTCTTCTATACCACGGCCTGTCGTGCTGCAGGCCCTCAGTCCTCCTCCCTTTCGGGAGCCTGACCAGCGAAAGCATAACTGTGTGTGTCCAGTGTGAGCACTGGACGCATACGTCCACAGAGCTGCCCTGTGGAGAAGGACGGACCAATTGCTAGTTTGCTTCGGTCCTCCTAAGCGGGGTCTGCCTGCTTCTAGGCAGACCCTTAGCAGGTGGATTGTGGATACTATTTCCTTGGCCTATGAATCTTCAGGCATCCCTTCGCCTCTGGGGCTTAAGGCCCATTCAACTAGGAGTATGGCGGCCTCCAAGGCCTTTCTGGCAGGGGTTTCTATGCAGGATATCTGCAAAGCTGCGGGTTGGTCCACGCCCCTCACCTTTGTTCGGTTCTATCACCTTGATCTTACGGCCACTCCCGGCTCTTCTTTCTCGCCCTCGCTGTGCTCCCAGTGATACACACAGGGCAGGTATTTGGAAGTCTGGTGGCGTTGGCATCTCGTTCCCCGTAGCGTTCGACGCAGCTCGAGTTCCTGGAAGGGAACGTCTCGGGTTACGTATGTAACCCTGGTTCCCTGAAGGGAACGAGACGCTGCGTCTCTAGGCCATACTTCCTGTATCCCTGCGAGCGGTTGCTTCATTCCTGGAAGCAAACGCCGGCTCCACCGCACGTGCTTATATGCTTTCCGGTCAGTGACGTCACCGCCTATGACGTCTCGCCCTTTCATTGGACATTTTACACTCTGGTTCAGAGCGCGGTCACGCTGAGGGCGTTCCCCGTAGCGTTCGACGCAGCGTCTCGTTCCCTTCAGGGAACCAGGGTTACATACGTAACCCGAGACGTTTATCCAGATGCATCTCATGATGTTACAAAAATCATTCTGTTTCATAACTTTATTTTGGTAGCGGTTTTACAAGGCATCTCAGCTATCTCTCTCTCTCTCTCTCTCTCTATCTGTCTGTCTGTCTGTCTGTCTGTCTGTCTGTCTGTCCATCTATCTATCTATCTATCTATCTGTGTATGTCTGTGTGTGTGTGTGTGTGTGTGTGTGTAATGCTAGTTACTCTAACAACCTTCACACTCATTTTGAAGATTATGCAACTGCTCTTGACCCTGAAGAGTATGTTTTTATATATGGATGTGTTTACAGCATCTTGCAGTGACCCGTGAATACAACAGCGAGTGTATGCGACGGTACAGTTGGACCCCTGATACAGTGGACCACTCACATAACACTGTCTGCAGTCCTGTGCATTCTGGGTAAGAATATGTTTTTGTGTTTCGGTTGTTTAACATTAAGTTTGCTAACACATTAGTAACCACAACATTAATATATTTTGATTACATATGATGTATATACACTAAAATTCAAAAGTTTGGGGTTGGTAAGATTTTTGAATGTTAAATAATATGCTGATATGGTGCTTAAGAAAAATTTCTTATTATTTTTTTCTTATTATTATCAATGTTGAAAACAGCTGTGCTCCTTAATATTCTTGTGAAAACATTGATACAGTTTAGTGTACTTTCAGATTATGTATAAATCTCAATTTGTATTTCACCACTGGTTTTGTGGTCCAGGGTCACATATTTGAAATATAAATCTTTTGTAACATTATAAATGTCTTTACTATTGCTTTTAATCAATATAATACATCCCTGCTGAATGAAAGTATTCATTACTTAATAAAAAACTTTCTGACCCCAAACTGTTCAATAGTAGTGCTCATTCCTCCTTATTTTACATAATTGTATTTACAGTTACAATTTTATTTTAGAAGAAAATAAATGTGTCGTTCTGTCTATTTCTGGCACCAAATGAATTGCAATTCTATTCGAATTTCCAATAATCTCAATTCTAAAATGTATTGCTTTTGACCACCTAGATCTCCTAAGGGGGGATTGAGCACCTCATCAGCACATTATAATGATACCATTTATGATTGGTGGAAGATGATTTAATCCAACCAGTCTGCAAACATGATGCTGTTTTGGGCAAGCATGTGAAAAGCTTTTCATTGGCTTCATTGAGTTGTTTGTATAAAACACATTTTGATTTCCTTTAGTCCCCCCCTCACACACTTTCTGCTACATTTCACATAAGATCTGATTTTTGACATCAGCTCCATGTCTTTTTTACATGTATGTCAGCTTTTTTTACCATGACAACAACTGTAATAATGAATGTTGTTTATTTTTTACCTCCTGCTTTCTGTTCCTTTTTCTTTTCGTTAATTCTTCCTTTTGCAGCCCTTCCTCCCCGCTTCCTCAGTATGACTCCAGGTGAAAACTGAGTCCGGTGACATCACTCTTTCTATAGCTTTCTGTCCTGTCTTTTCCCTCTATTTCTCATCTGTCCCCTCTTGTTTTCTTAAATTCTTTATCTCTATCCTGCTCTCTGGTGTTTTACTCCCTGTTTTATCTCCTCATCTGTGTGAGCGCTCGTCCACACTGTGTGTTTAGCCCGTCTTTGGGAAATGGACCTCATCTCATGCAGAAATCAGCAACTTCAGCACAGTCATAAAATAAATTCCAGATCACTTATTACTACACACACTAGTCGCACCATCAGCATATTAGGCATTTTGTGATGAAAGGGAGTTTTTTGTAATGTTCTTCATTTCTCAGTTAGAAATTACTTGTTAAAGCTGCACCATTTCATCATTAGGACTGGGCGATATATTGAAAATGAACAGTATATTGTATTTAAATGGATTCACTACTCTGATTTAAGAAATTGATTGTTGTTTGTGCCATTCATCAGTAATGTTCCTGTAAATCTTGTGGGTGGCATATCTGATAGAGTAAAAATATGTTTTATTAAAAATATGTAAATAATGCAGTTTTTTGCAATTTATTTATTGCAATTTTTAATTGACTTATTCTTTGAAAATAGTGTGGAAAAAGTCTTTATTATTTGTAAGATTTTTACTGTTTCAGTTCTTACATTAAACATTTTAAATGGATATTTTGTCAAAATGGTACCTCTGTCAAAAGAAAAAAAAAAGGAAAGCAAATGCATCAGGACAAACGTTCAAATGAAAGTGAAGACTTCTGTTTTGTTACAAACAAATTCTATTCAAAATAAAAGATTTTAAAGAATATCACACAAAATATCATGCTTAAAATTTTAAGCAACACAACTGTTTTCAGCATTGATGATAATATTAAGAAATGTTTCTTGAGCACCACAACAGCATATTAGAATGATTTCTCAAGGATCATACGGCATTGAAGACTAGAGGCTCCTGAAAATTCAGCTTTACCAACACAAAAATAAAATATATTTTAAAATATATTAAAATAGAAAACAGGTTTTTAAATGATAATAATATTTCTCATAACATTACTGCTTTCATTGTATTTTAGACACTAAAAATCTTTTGAATTGTAGTTTTAATATATTGAATATCACCAATATGTTGACATGCCATTTGTTGTAAAAAATTTTGGTTTATTGCCCAGCCCTTTAATCAGTGTTAGGATCTCATGCATATGTAACAAACACACAATGGCAGTGCACATGCAAATATAAATTGCATTCAGCTCACATTAACAGATAATGGGTGTTTTGGGTTTTCTTGTCCACCTGTGGAGGTGCTTTTGGTCACACTGTTGATCACTGATCAATGCTTCGAAACAATTGATCTTGGCAGTAAACAGGATATTATTTTCAGCTTTGCACACCGAGTCATGAGTACAGTGACTATGGTAATATTTTGGTAAGTCAATATTGAAGGAATCCCTTGTGTTTCCCGTTGGGTTGTCTCTGCTGCTGTTGTATGGGGGACTAAATGCTGCCAGGTTTAACAGCTCGAAGCACTGTCACTCTTTTTAATTGTTTTTCCTCTGCCTTGACTAAACTGTCTCTATCTCTCTCGCTTTAATGGTCTGTTCTCGCTTACTGTTTCTCCTCCTTTTCGTTTCTGCTTAGACCTTTCCCTTCTCCCTCTCTCTCTCTCTTATCACGTGTGTTGGGTGTACAGTGATCACAGCATGGGAATCGTCTCTCACTCGTTCGTGTCTGTGTAGTGGGTTAGCGTGGTGTCCCTCTTTGCTTTCTTTATCCCCTTCTATCCTTCTCTTCCATTAATCTTTTATTCTCTTTTTGCAGGTTCCTAGTGAGTTTCATGGTGGACGCTCGGGGTGGGTCGATGAGAGGAAGTCGTCATGATGGGATGCGTATAATCATTCCACCCAGGAAGTGTCCAGCACCGACGCGAATCACCTGCCGCCTAGCAAAGAGACACCGCCTGGCATACCCACCTCCCATGGTGGAGGGAGAGGGTCTTGTGAGCAGGCTGGTGGAGATGGGGCCAGCCGGAGCACAGTTTTTGGGGTAAGAGTTCCTCCATGGTGGCTTACATTATCTGTAGTTTCACAGTAAAAGCAGATAAATCATGAACAACATAATCTTGACCTAAAAGTTTTTAACAAAAATGTCAATGGGGAATGAGTTCAGATTTAGTAATGTCAGGATTTCCTTCTTAAATTCTCATCAAATTATTGCTGAACGCAATATGCATGGTGCAATTCCCCTTATGTTTAATGAATTCTCCCTTCATTGTCTTCATTTCATTTCAGGCCTGTGATAGTTGAAATTCCTCATTTCGGCTCCATGCGGGAGAAGGAGAGGGAGCTGATCGTCCTACGCAGTGATAATGGAGAAACCTGGAAAGAACATCATTATGACTGTAAAGTGACAGAGCTCACCTCGATCCTCAATGGCATGGATGAGGGTAATGTTCTAATGATATAACTAAAACTTCAGACTAAATGGTTTTCATTAAGTACCTCATGGGTAGTTTTCATTAAATCTTTATGATTTTATTTATTTGTATTTTCATATTTAATTATAGAGATGGACAGTCCAGCAGAACTGGAGAAAAAACGCATCTGCCGCATCATCACAAAAGATTTCCCACAGTACTTTGCCGTGGTGTCACGCATCAAACAAGAAAGTGATTACATGGGACCAGAGGGCGGAGTCCTGAGCAGTGAGGCAGTTCCCATGGTGAAGGCTGCCTTTCCCCATGGAGCGCTTACGAAGAAGATTCGTGTTGGACTACAGGTATAAGAACTTATCAAGATGGTTGTTGTCATTGTTTGGTCAAGCTTTTGTATTTAATTAATTTTATTTTTATTTTATTTTATAGAATACTTGGAAATATTAGGGAATTTTAAAATGGTGTTTTCTATAGTAAATTTCTGTGTATGGTTATTATTAATTTTAAATATTTAGTAACATATATATTGATCTTGTTGTAGAGTTTGTATAGATTAAAAATCGCATGCAAGCCATAATGATTTTTGGTTTACCAGTGATTTTTTTTTTTCTTTTGAGTCAGTTTTTTTTCAATAAATAACTGTAATTGATTCACAAAATATTTTGAAGTATTCGTAAGTGGAATTAATTTAAGCAATTTACGTAAACGTGACCTGTCTTATCATCTCAAGGGTCTCTGAGATCATTCTTTCTCTATCACACACACATACACTCACTATAGTACAGTAGAGTGTTTTCTCACAGAACACAGACCTAATAGCAGAAAAGCATCTGTTCTATGGACAATGACTTCCAGCAGTGGTCAGGATACATTTCTTGGTAAACATCTCATGACCATAGCATAGAAACTGAGAATATATACGTTACACAAGAAATAAGTTAGAAGACTACGGCAATAAAAAGCTATATGTGACCCTGGACCACAAAATCAGTCTTAAGTGTCAATTTTTCAAAATTTAGATTTATACATCATCTGAAAGCTGAACAAATAAGCTTTTCATTGATGTATGGTTTGTTATGAATAGGACAATATTTGGCCGAGTTGCAACTATTTGAAAATCTGGAATCTGAGGGTGTAAAAAAATAAAATATTAAGAAAATCAACTTTAAAGTTGTCCAAATTAAGTTCTTAGCAATGCATATTACTAATCAAAATTATGTTTTGATACATTTATGGCAAGAAATTTACAAAATATCTTCATGGAACATGATCTTTACTTACTACTACTACTATTTTTGGCATAAAAGAAAAATTGATCATTTTGACCCATACAATGTATTTTTGGCTACTGCTACAAATATATCCCAGCGACTTAAGACTGGTTTTGTGGTCCAGGGTCATATATATTCCAAGGATGATTAATTAGTTGCACATTCCTAGAGTGGTTATGCAAAATGTACATGAGACATGAACAAACAAAAAAAAACAGCATTGGTGCAGAAAAATATGCATTGTAGATGCTCTTGTTTTTTTTCCTCCTGTTCATCATGCCACTTTATTCTGTTTCTCTCTCAGGCACAGCCTGTGCTAGAAGACATTATGCGGACTATCGCTGGTAACCGTGCATCCTTCAGCCCGATTGTAACCGTGGAGCCCAGAAGAAGGAAATTCCACAAGCCCATCACAATGACAATCCCTGTGCCACCAAGAGCCAAAGAGGCTGTTGCTAATGGACGCAAAGGAGAACCTGCCCCCTGCCTTAGACTACTCTGTAGCATTACAGGCACGTGAATAGTTTGTGTGTGTATTTTAAATGAAATGGGGAAAATGTCAGGTTGTCATGGCCAAATGAGTGCGCAACAACAACTGCACATTACTTTAGATGCCCCATCTGAATTTTAATTCAACGTTTGTGTTTACTTTGGTGTATACAAAGCTAAAAGTCGGGAAAATCTGAGATAAAACATGCATTTGCAAGTGAAATGAAATTTCACATTAAAACCAAAAAAAAATCATTACGCACGCAACAAAGTATTGTGATAAAAGTGATTCCCAACACCGGTGTTCAAAACTGTTTTGTTTTTAGGTGGAACATCCCCTGCACAGTGGGAAGACATCACTGGGACCACTCCACTCTCCTTTGTCACAGACTGTGTTTCCTTCACCACAAATGTGTCTGCCAGGTTAGTCTCAGCTGATGTTGGAGTGTATCAGATGCAGATTCAAATCATGTGCTTTGGAGTGGGGGACGGTGGAGGATCCCTGCCCTAGATTAATTTATATCATTATAATCATGTTCATCTGCACATCCACAATGTCAGATGCTGATTGAACTCAAATATGACTGCAGACTGTGGCCTGGAAAAAGACTTAGTGAGAAAAGGAAGGTTCACATAGGGTCATTAAAGAACAGACACCTTTTCTTTAAACATTGTGAGGAATTTGCTTATGTTTCTGCTCAAAATCTCTCTAAATTATATCATTCACCGGTTTGTGAGTGTCAGTTCATTACAAAAATGTTCTTGAAATCAAACATTGAAATTAATGAACTGCATAAGCTCAGAAATATGCAATAAGCCAATAAACCATGTTTATTCTTGTTGCAAGTAAACCTCTATTTAATGTAGTTTGGATTGCATTTTATTTTATGTGTTGTCTACTCAATTTTGATAAGCATTTATTTTCCAAAATATGCATGCTTCTATAGACTTATTTTGCTTTTTGCATTTAACATTTTGTCTATGAACATATCGGAAACAGATTTGCAGCCCATTTTTGGGTTTCAACCAACCCGCTGAGCACCATTCGTATAAACATTCAGTGTTTGTGTCAGTGTTGAAGACAACTGACTAAAGATTTTGTTTCCATAACTTCTATCATGTAAACATCTTAGAACCAAGGTTTTCTGTCCCATGGAGTTGTAACAGCGAAAGTAAATATTTGTGAAAATTTGAGAATTGTACAGGATTTTCCTTATTCTAGATGAATTCTTTCCACTTCTTTTGTAGATTTTGGTTGGCAGACTGTCAGCAGATCAGCGAGACTGTGGGTTTAGCATCTCAGTTGTACAGAGAGCTGATCTGCGTTCCGTACCTGGCCAAGTTTGTGGTGTTTGCTAAAATGATCGACCCCATAGAGACCCGCTTGCGTTGCTTCTGCATGACTGACGACAAAGTCGACAAAACTCTGGAGCAGCAGGAGAACTTTGAAGAGGTGGCAAGGAGCAAAGACATTGAGGTGTGCCACTGTAACTCACACGCTACCCTATACACATGCACGCACTATACACACGTTCACATAAATAATTAATGTTGAACACACTCTCAGTGTTTGGAAACAGTTATTCATGAGTTTTTGAATATTCTTGTGTATATATACACACAAAGGAAAATCCATTGAAAAAAACACGACAGAACATGTCCCAGCAAACCTTTTCCTCTGTAATTCACAGGCCATTTTCATATAAACACCCACACACTCATATTCTCCAGTATTCAAACACAATAACCCTTCTGCTCATTTACTGATACCATAGAGACAGAACTATATAAATGCTAATGATTTATCACTCGTTCCTTTGTCAGATTCTGGAGGGTAAGCCCATTCATGTAGACTGCTACGGCAACATCACTCCTCTGGTAAAGAGTGGTCAGCAACTCGTCTTCAACTTCTATGCCTTCAAAGAGAACCGACTCCCATTCAATGTCAAGGTTTGAGAGCCTAATTTTTCCACCTAATAAAGGAATAGTTCACCCAAAAATTAAAATTTTGTCATCATTTATGCAACCTCATGTCATTCCAAACCTGTTTAAGTTTTTTCCTATGTTAAACACAAAAGTATTTTGAAGAATTTTAAGAACCAAACAGTTGTTGGTCCCCATTGATTTCTATAATAGGGAAAGAAATAGAATGGAAGTCAATGGGGACCATCAAATGTTGGAATACCAGCATTCTTCAAAATATCTTTTATTTATGTTCAACATGAGAAAGAAACTTATAAAGGTTTGGAACGACATGAGGGTGAGTAAACGACGAAAATGTTTATTTTTGCATGAACCATTCCTTTAAATATGCATATACAGAATTTCAGTAAACAAGTATTTTCAAGTAAACCAGCTATAAAGTTAAATCTGGATATTGAAATGAAATGCAACATTTATATTTACCCTATTGATCAAAGAAATAAAGTAAGATTTTTTTTTTTCTGTGTTGCATTGGCAGATGTAACAAATGTCTTGGACATTACGTTGATATTTAGCAGTGTAGATGCAGCATCACGCAAAAGTTTTCGGTTACCAGTGCCACTGAAAAAATGCTCTGTTCACAGTCAGCCATAAATGATTAATTCCATGAGCAAAAGTGTCCTGTAACAGGTATAGCAAAGGCATAGCAAAAGTGTACTATAATTTGTATTTGGCTGGTCATGTGACCACAATATAGCAGACCCCACGAGCTCAGCTCAATGTAAAATAAAGCAGCTTTTATTAGATTAGTGATATGACTGGAGATATATGTTAAGGATTTTTGTAATTCTGTGTTGTGCATATGGATGTGTTTTGTAGGTCAGAGATATGGGCCAAGAGCCATGTGGGAGAATCTCATTCCTCAGAGAACCTAAAATCGCAAAAGGCCTGCCACAGAGTGCAATCTGCAACCTTAACTTTTCACTGCCAACACACAGGAAGGTAAGAACAGACAAAAACATGATTGTGTGATATTTTCTCTAGTGTTATCTGGAGTCTATTAAACATTAAACATATCACAGAGCTATTTGTGTTGCTGCTTTAGCTGCAACTTTGTTTTGCCTTTCTTTTTGTCTTGCTCTCTTTTAATCTCACTGCATCTGCATTTATTATCTTTTCTGTTCCTTTACTGTCCTCTTTCCACTCTTTTTCTCTTACTCCTCTCTTTCCAATACCATCTTCACCTACTCACCATCCTCGGCTGCTGCTCCTCCATTATGTATTGCTGCAATGCATCGTGGGAAATTTTAGGAAATGGAGTCGGATCCTGATGATGAGGTACTTATTTCATAACTTGTCCACTTTGCCTATAATGTAGTGCTTATGTGATCATTCGCTTATTTATGTGATTGGTCAAAAGCTTTTGTACCAGCTCCTGTCATTGGTCAGGCAAGTGCATGACTTCTTTTTGTGTTTATGAGCACATTTAAAGCGTTGTGTTATTTTGTGGCTTGGTGGAAACATTTTTCACATATCTCTTTTGCAGATTTAAGTTTTATTTAATTTTATTTCAACGTTAAGCAATTAGGCAGTTTCACTGGAAAATACTAACCTTTCACATTGTTAGCAAATGTGCTGTGCTTGTCTAGTTGACCCTCTCTCAGGAGACCGCATTTCAAAGTGAAATGAAGCACAACATTCCTTACAGAAACTGAAGCAGTTGAAATATTTTACTGATATCCTAAATTAAGTTCACCACGTGAATTCATTTCTTTAAAAGATGCACTGAAAAAAATCTGGACGAACATAGATACAGTGCTTTCAAAACAATCAAAAGGAAGTTGTAGTAGTTAGCCACTTAAAAGATCGTTGCTCTACGATTTTTGTCACTTTGTTCTTACATAGGATTTTTATTTTTGTGTTATTGCAGAATGACAAAGATCGACGACATACCTTTGCTTCATTAGCATTGCGAAAGCGCTACAGCTATCTGGCCGATCCAGCATCCAGTGAGTCCTACATTTTCTTTATTCTTTATTCTTTATCAGCATGACATAATCATACAGTCCAAGCTTCACACGTACACAGGCATCTGATACAGGCATATATGAAGTCGCAATAATCTCATATCTCACCATTTAAAAAAAACAAAGCTGCCGGTATATAATGTCTGTGTACATTAGTCATAAACAATTTAATTTGTTTGCTTGCTTTTTTGCCTTTTCTGTTATTCTTTTGTCATGTGTATTGTTTTTTGTTCTATTGTTTCACATTTCATATGATTTGCTACCACATTGTCTATACAGATTGTGTATTGCTTAATGTGTTTTTAAATAAACTCATTATTATTTGTTATTTGTTGTCGTTATTTGTTTAATTTTCAGAAGAATTTGCTTGCTTTGTAGACACTTCTTATAATTGCTCATGCTGAAAAACCGTGGACTCAATATCAATACTCAGTACTTGCTTCCTTATTCATTTATTAAAATTTTATGCCTTGTAATTGGCCAGTTTATCTGCTTGTTGCCATTTGAGGGTAAAGGAAAGTAGGTTGTCACAATACCAAAACGTCAGTAGTCAATACCAATGTTAGTGAAATTTTGTCATTTCAAAACCATAGCTAGAACTAATAGGCTATTGAACATACTTTATTTAATTAAAAAGCAAATTATTAAGGTAAATATTAATGATAAATCTTCAAGTTTCTCAAAAATTATATATATTCCATAAATGTGACTGTCATTCAAAAATTAGCTGTACCATTTTTTCCCCTGTAGGCCTAACTTGGGGTTTATGTTCGATTGTAGATTGTTTATTAAATGTATTAAAGTTGCCCAGCTGTGATCGGTGAGTGTTTTTTCCTTACCATTTTGTTTGTTTAATATTGATGATATACCCTATACTCACCTGGTCCCATAACACCTCCACTCTGGTCAAAAAGGCACAGCAGCGCCTTTACTTCTTAAGGAGCCTTAAGAAAGTTCACCTGAATCCCAGGATCCTTGTGGAATTCTACCGCTGTACCATTGAGAGCATACTCACGAACTGCATCTCAGTATGGTACAGCAATTGCTCCGCATCTGACCGCAAAGCACTCCAGCGGGTGGTGAAAACTGCTCAACGGATCACCGGCACCCAGTTAACTTCCATTGAGAACATTTATCATAAGCGCTGTCTGGGCAGGGCAAGAAACATCATCAAGGATGCCTCTCACCCCAACCATGGACTCTTCACCCTCCTTCCATCCGGCAGGCGTTACAGGTGCCTACGCTCTCGCACTTGTAGGCTCAGGAAGAGCTTCTTCCCCGAGGCTGTGACACTTCTGAACGCCACACCACCAATCTAACCTGCACCTGCTTATTACTGCACTGGTCACAGTACTTTACACACATGCATTTGCACTACTCTTATTTTGCACAGACTGCACAAGTTATTACACTATAAACTGTATAAAGTTGTTACTACACAAAGCACAGTAAACTATTTCTATAAAATATTGCACTACTGCTATTTTGCATAGAATACATTGTTCTATCAATATTTTGCACACTCATCCAGCTGTATTTATTTATTACCACTGTTCTCACGTTTCTGCTGTTCATAATGTATATAATCCTACATTGCTCTGTTCATAATGTACATACAATCCCTACATTGCATTCCTATTTATATTCTGTATATACTCTGCTCAATACTGTATATAGCAATTCCACTGTACATTCTGTAAATCATATCTTCATTTACTCTGCACTTATATGTATATAAAACACTATATTCTTGCACTTCTGGTTAGATGCTAACTGCATTTCATTAGCTCTGTACTTGTACTCTGCATAAATGACAATAAAGTTGAATCTAATCTAATCTAATATAATAAATAGTGGCAGGTCTATTCGGCTGCATTTACACTGCAAAACCTAATGCACAGATCTGTTTTGACAGGAATATTAATTCAATATAATATAAATTCACTCTGTACTCAGCTCTACCAGTAGTGTAGGATGTCATACCTAAACATCTGTACTTATGACATCCCTAAGCAGAAATTAATAGACAATTAAAACTTTTTTAATCATTTTAAATTTTTGAACATATTTTCAGAACATTTTGAGCTTCTTGGCTTATTTAAGTGGCTGATATTTTTCCCATCATTTTGCATCTCCACCCATGTGCCACAGGCATGTTATGTTTTTTTTTTTTTATCTGTTTCACTTTTCATTGTCAAAAGCCTCTACAGTTTCAGTATTTCCACTGCTGTTTGTTTTTGGATTATCCCCTGACTAAATCTTTCTTTTTTTTCTCTTTTCTCTCTTATTTAACTATTTCCGTTGACTTTGTTTATTAATTTGATTATGCTAGAAACAGCTGAAAGAGGCCATAACACCACTCCGAAAACCACGCCGCAGCCTTCTGGCTACGCTTACAAGCCTGTCTTTACGACGCGCTCCTACCAGGCCTGGGCGACAAGCTCCCCCGTCAATGTCCCCAGCCAGACCAAGTCTGGATTTGGCTCCCTCTCCAGCTCCTCATCCAACACCCCCTCAGCCTCCCCACTGAGATCGGTGTGGTCTGTGAACTCTGCTTCTCCTATCAAATCCATTATTGGAGGTTCACCAGCGTCTTCCATCAAATCTGCCAGTGACATTGCATCACCGATTCGATCCTACAGAACAATCTCCTCACCAATAAAAACTGTAGTTCAAGGTGCCCAGTATCCAGTCCAAGCCTCCCCCACCCTTCTGTCCTCTCCAGGCAAGAGTGCCCCTGATCCAGTTTCACTTAAAGGCCTCACAGGGCTCTCAGCCAGGACATCTCCTGTACCATCTGGTGGAACCTTGCTGGAAAGATCCTCCATTGCTATGACTCCTCCAGCCTCACCTAAGTCTTCACTAAACATGTACAGCTCAAGTTTGCCATATAAGTCTGTCGTAACCTCAAACCCTCCAGCAACCTGCTCCCCTATTAAAACTGCCCCAGGCTTCTCCTCTATCAGAACTAGCACTGATGCCTCTGCCAGAGGATTTCTGTCATCCCTCTCCTCACCATTGAAATCTGGCTCAGCCACTACAGCCGCTGCCCTGATCAATGGGACAGTTTCCCCAACCAAATATCGCTCCTCCTCCCCAACAACCCATCTTACCAGCACCCTGCAGGAAAGAATTCAAGCCACAACAAATGCAGCAACAACAAGTGTAAATGCTGCATTTGATGAAGTGGAAAAAACGTTTAATTCCTGCTCTGCTGGCTATGGCACACTAAAGTCAGTGTCCTCCACTCCCTCATCCTCTTACCAGTCTATCCGTTCCTCTGCATCCAGCTCACTGTATGCCTCCCTCAGATCCCCTCCAAATTCTACCACATCTGTAACTTCCAGCACTATTACAGTCCCTGTCTATTCCATCATAAATGTCTTACCAGAACACCAGTTTAAAAAGCTCCCTGAAGTCTCCATGTCAACAGCTGCTCTCCTGTCCCCCAGAAAGGCCATGCCCCAAGAGGTTAATGCCCAGACTCAGTCCTCTTTTTCCAGAACTCTGTCTCCTGTCAAAACTCCAGTGCACATGTCCCCAGGAACAATAAAAGCCGCTACCTCTTCATCCCCTCTGTCCAACAGCCAGGAGATACTAAAAGATGTGGCTGAAATGAAGGAGGACTTGATCAGAATGTCTGCACTTTTGCAAACTGATACAAATTCAAACTCCAAAGGTTATCATTCTGACTCTAAGGAACATAAAGTTGAAGATGAGGAGCCTTTCAAGATTGTCGAGAAGGTCAAACAGGATCTTGTCAAAGTCAGTGAAATTCTTAGCAAGGATGTTTTGAGAGAGAGTAAGGCAAATATTAAAAACAGCAAAACAGAAGATGTCCTAGAGGATGACATAGATGATAATCCACAAAATGAATGGAGAAGCCCACCTAGATATGAAACATTAGCTCCTCAAGTCAAAACAAAACCAGTATCTGAGAGAGATTTTAACCTTGCTAAAGTTGTTGATTACCTAACCAATGACATTGGCACAAGCTCTCTTTCTAAAATAGCAGAGGCTAAACAAAGAACTGAGGGATCAAGGAAAGAAGGAGAAGAGAAACAAAAACGTGTCCTGAAACCTGCAATGGCATTACAGGAGCACAAGCTCAAAATGCCTCCAACCAATATGCGCCCTTCACCCTCAGAAAAAGAACTATCAAAGCTTGCCGATGCATTGTTTGGGCCTGAAATAGTACTAGACTCTCCTGATGACGTCTCCCATGACCAAGACAAAAGTCCACTATCAGACAGTGGGTTTGAAACTCGCAGTGAGAGAACTCCCTCTGCCCCCCAAAGTGCAGAAGGAATGGGGCCCAAAGGCCTCTTTCAGGAGATTCCTCCTGTCATCACTGAAACACGGACTGAGGTTGTTCATGTCATAAGGAGCTATGAGCCTCCAGAGAATCCTAAGGAGCCAGCTTTGGAAGATGCTAGAATGACAAAGCCTCCACTTCGATGTGTAGACACTGAGCCTCGATCACCTGGTGGGTCCATCAAAGAAAGAGTTAAAGCTTACCAAGCCAGAGTCAATGCCGAGGATGATGTGATGAGCAAAGGTATGCGGGTCAAAGAGGAAACTCACATAACAACAACTACAAGAATGGTATACCACAAACCCCCCATTAAAGAAGTTGCAACTGAGAGGATGGAGGAGACCATGTCTGTACGAGACATAATGAAGGCCTTCCAATCTGGCAAGGATCCATCTAGAGAGTTAACAGGCCTGTTTGAGCACAAAAGCAGCAGTGAAGGGGCAGATTCATCTGTTAGGTCTCTAGACCCAATGCCCAAAGTTGAGCGCATCATTGAGGTTCACATTGAGAAAGGCAGCAAAGCTGAACCAACTGAAGTAATTATCAGAGAAACAAAAAATCACCCTGAGAAGGAAATGTACATATATCAGGGGAAAAGTGGCATGAAAGAACTGCAAAAAAGAATGGGCAGTGAGCAACATGATAACATAGAACCTGAAGAATCTCTTCCTTGTTATCTGGACTCCAGAATACACATGCCTGTCTCTGTAGAGGATGATAAAACCTTGAAAATGCATAGTCAGCAGTCAGTGGAGTACCATGATGATGAATCATCTGAAACGAGGGGAGAATCATACAGATTTGCAGAGAAAATGCTCCTGTCAGATAAGTTTGACTCTTCCCATTCAGACTCAGATGAATCTGTGATTGACAGGTCTCGGTACTTTGGTGAGGGAACACAAGGTGGCTCAATTAGAGAATTCATGCTAAAGACTGATAGGTCAGGTAGATCATCAGAAGATGACAATTATGACAAACTCACTTTGCTGCAGTATGCTTCTGATCCTGATAGTCCAAAAAAGTCTATTTGGATGAGAGTTTCTGAGGACGGGCAGAGTAAAAGCAGAGAAAATAACAAATATGAGGACAGAGTAGACAGAACTGTCAAAGAGGCTGAGGAAAAGCTTAGTGAAGTTTCACAATTCTTTCGTGATAAAACTGAAAAACTGAATGACGAGCTTCAGTCCCCTGAAAAGAAGCATCACAGACGAGATGCAAGGGAGACTCGTTCTGGGCCCAGCTCAACACGTAGTAGCCCAGAGAGGTCAGTGCACAGGACTGGAGAGGACTGGAGTAGAGACCGGTTTAGGGATAAATATGATTCTCATGACAGAAAATGTGCCAGTCTACCAAGCAGTCCTGAAAGACTAGTCTTGCTTCGATATAATGATGACCTGAAAAAGGGAGACAGCTCATCTGCAAGCAGTGCAAGTGAATCGTCTAAATATTTCCAGCCTTCAACATCTAAGGTTAGCTCGGTAAGAATGAAATTTGAATCAGAAGCCCAGAAACAAGATAAAGGTCTACAATTGGGGCAAACTTCAGGATCCCCAGTGAGGAAGCTGCAGGAAAGTAAGATACCCATTTATCAAGTTTTTGCAGGGGGGAATCTCCCAAAGTCAACGGAGTTTTCAGAAAGTGAGAGAAGCCCCAAAAAAGATAGTGAGGGTGGGCACAGTTACAATGTTCGAAAGGCTCAAGCGTATGCCCAAAATCAGCACAGCGAAAGACAGAGAAATAGGTCAGATAACTCTTCACCAAAACATCACCAAAATGTTTACAGTAAGGAGCAAATTGCCAATGAAGACAGGAAAATATACAAAACTTGGGAAAACCATGGAAATGGGCAACTGAAAGGCCAAAAGACAAAGCTCTCTCATACTCTAGTGCATGATAAGCAAAAGGACGACTCACAGAATGAGCAGCACTCATTGAGAGATGGAAACACCACGAAAGAAGAAACAACTAAAAAGATAATTTACACAGAGCTTGTAATTCGAGAAGACCCTAGTAATGCTGAAAAATGCAATGGTGCTCTAAAAAAAAACTCGGAATCACAAATTCCTGTTAGGGTTTCATCTAGTTTTTTAGACCACCATCAAAGTAGTACTTTAAAGTTAGATTCCTCCATTAAATCTGAAAGAACAGGGTCTCACATAGCCAGAAATACGCAGCACCCTAATTCTGGTGCTAGCAAATCACCTAGCGATGTGTCATCTGTAGTGAACTCAGATTCTAGCAGGCAGATTGTTAATATAGTCTGTAATGGTGTGGATGATAACCAAGTTGAGTATATTGAAAAAGTGACCCCGGGTGTCACTGCAGACATTAAACCTCTTCCTGTGTATGTCAGCATTCAAGTAGGTAAACAGTATGAGAAGGAAACTGCTACTGGCCAGTTAAGCACTTACAAAAAAGTTGTAAGCCATGAGAGCAGGACAGTACATGAAACACGAGGAGCGTTTTATTCTGTCAAACAGAAACAGCCGCCATCTCCACAGGGAAGCCCTGAAGATGACACGTTAGAGCAGGTTACATTTATGGATAGTTCAGGGAAGAGTCCGGTAACTCCTGAGACGCCTACCTCTGAGGAGGTCAGCTACGACCTGAACTCCAGAGCTCCTGAGCCTGTCATCGGTTCCATGGCTGGCATGCCTAGCCCAATCCCAGAGGAGTCAGAGGAAGAGGAGCAGCCGAAGACCTTCATTTTCAGAGAAGTGTCAGCAGAGAAAGCCAAGTCTGCCACTCAATCATCAGAGCCTTCTAAAAGAAAACAAGACTCGAGTGGAAAAAGGTCAAAAGACAAACGCATAGCTTACATTGAGTTCCCACCACCACCACCTTTAGAAACTGAACATGCTGATCCTGAAAAGAGGGGGTCATGTCCTTCCTCAGAAGCAGAAACAGAGATGATGGAGGTGAACCTTCAAGAGGAACATGACAGACATCTCCTTGCAGAGCCAGTAATCAGAGTCCAGCCTCCTTCCCCTCTTCCACCTGGAGCTGACAACAGTGACTCTAGTGATGATGAATCTGTTTTTCAGCCTGCCCCCCTTAAGAAGTACACCTTCAAAATGTCTGAGGAGTGTGAGAAATGTGTTAAGCCTAAGAAACCAGAGAGAAACAGCTCACAGCAAAAGGAGTCAGGTATCAATGTCATTGTCAAAGGAGAAGAGGTAGAATGTGAACAGAATGGAAATGATCAATCTATCACTGATTGCTCAATAGCAACAACTGCTGAATTTTCCCATGATACAGATGCCACTGAGATAGATTCTCTTGATGGGTATGACCTACAAGATGAGGACGATGGACTGAGTGACCCTAAAACATCCAGCCTGTCGAATGAGGGAAAAGCAGGAAATCGGTCTTTCAACCAGAGCAAACTTGAAGTGATTGAAGAGGAGAGCTCACCAAATGAGGAAACTGGGGAAAAGGCAAAAACAAAAAGGCCATCTGGGAAAAAATCTGACAATGGGAAAGAGGATAAAATCTATTCTCTGGAGGGAAGACACCCAGATAGACAAGGTTTTGCAGACAATTATTTTAATTACCAACTAGAGGAGGGCATAAACACTACCTTTAAAACTGTGGCTACTAAAGGCTTGGATTTTGATCCATGGTCTGGTAAAGTGGGAGAGGAGGGAGCTTTTGATGCTAAGAACAAAGATGAAGATCCGAAGCCCTGTGCTTTGTCAGTGGAAGACAAATCACAAGCAACCACTCCGGATACCACTCCAGCAAGAACCCCAACAGATGAGAGCACCCCAACTAGTGAGCCCAACCCTTTCCCCTTCCACGAGGGCAAGATGTTTGAGATGACCCGCAGTGGTGCTATTGACATGAGCAAGAGGGACTTTGTTGAAGAGAGACTCCAGTTTTTCCAGATTGGTGAGCATACATCAGATGGGCAGTCAGGGGACAAGGGGAAAGGGGGCAGGAATGCGGGGGTAGTTGCCTCTCACTCAAAGGCAGGGGAAAGAGCTGTAGAGGGAAAGGTAGAGGCAACCACAGATTTAACACCATCCAGAGGCAGCACAGTGCAAGGCAGTGCTGACTGCCTGGACGCACCTCCATTCGCTGACACCACTTCATGCACTGTCACAGCCTCCAAGGTCGACCCCAAATTACGCACCCCCATTAAGATGGGCATCGCAGCTTCCATTACTATAAAGAAAGACCCTGGCTCAGCTGAACTGACTGATGTTAAAACTGAGTCCTCAGACAGTCAGATGCCGGAATACATTAGCTTGGAATCTCAATTAGCTGAAAGTCACTTTGATAGCAGGCCCACTAACTCTTCCCTGACTGGCAGAAAAGATTACCCATCAGAAAACTACAATAACAACAATAACTTAGAGTCCTCCAATGTGCAGGCCAACTACATCCAGTGTGGTAGCGTAGTGTTCAATTTGCAGTCATCTTCTGAACCCACCTTACAGAAAGCTAGTAGAATAGAAGCTCAGTTCTGTAGGGAGTCTTTGGAGAAAGCAGAGAAAGCCAGTACCGAGAGTCCTCAGACTAAAGGAGTCTCAGAAAACAGGCAGCCCAAATCTAGGCTCCCAGTCAAGGCAGCAGGGTTCAGTTTTAACACACTCAGTTCAGGGAAGCAGAAGCCTAAACAGGTTGTGAGGCCAGAGGCAAGGAAAGTGGATCCTGCATCCATAATGCCTGAGCCCAAGTCTAGAATACCTGTCAAGGACATCAAAAGAAATGGTGCAGCTAACTCAGCTGTCACAGCTCAGGTAGTTCCAAGGTCAAGTAAGCTCCCAGAGTCAGAGAGATCAGTCAGACCAGTGGTTCCCTCTAGGCTGCCTTTCAAAGACAGGTCATGTGGTGCTTCCGAGGCAGATAGAGGCAACTTTAGCGAGGTATGTAGGCAGTCAATTGAGTTCTTGAAGAATGCTAGCGGAGAAGCAATAAAGGTGGCCGAACGACTTTCAGACGAGGAGAAACAGACACAGGGAGAGCAGTCGCAATCGGAGGAGGACAGCAGCACATCACGAAGCACCTCACTATCGGACCCCTCTCAGTCCCAGCCCTCCCTCTCCGCTGGCTCCTCCCGAGGGGTCACACCCTCCAGGAAAAAGGTCACAAGGGCGGCGGGCAGTGAGAGGTGGAGGAGTAAGCGGACTGGAGGGAAGGAGGGCAGTAAGAACGAAGGGGCTCGCAGGTCGCCCCCCGTCGCGGAGATCAAGCCTAGTTTGTAAAACTTTATTGAAAACTTTACTTGATCCTTAGTTGCATGAACCGTTGTGACTGATTGGATTGCCTGTGGCGTGAACAATAGCTGTCATTCTTGTCATTCTCTCATCACTGTGCTGTGTTACTGTACCGTACTGTATCTGTCCCTGTCAGATCTCCCCTTCTCTCTCCCCTACCTTCCACAGATAATTTATCCTAATAATGAGGGGTGGGGCACTGAGCAGTCTATCTGTGCTGGGTTGATTAAAGGATCGTTGTTGAGGAATATATATCTGCTTCAGTGTTTGTGAACTTTGTTAGAAAAACTGTACAGTACTATGTTGTCTGCATGCCTCATCTCAACAAAGTCTATTTTTTGTTGATGTTTTGTTTTCATTTTTTATACCGTTGTATAAACTCATAGTTATTGCCTGCATAGATTCTGTTGAAAATTTATTTCACGTACACAATCAGAGCACCAACTGTGTAGCTGAAACATTGTAGATCACTGTCTGTCTGTTCTTCCTTTTCTAGCCAAACACAGTACTATTCGATAAACATCCCTAAGTTTTTATTTTCCTGTTAATAGCTTCATTTTGTTCATTTTTCCTTGTTTTGGCCAGAAAAGAAAGTCATCTGGATTCTTCATTTGAAATGAATGAGTAGCATGTTTGTAATATTTTTGTTCTGTATGTCATGACAGGTCCACAGAGTCCCTGTGAGAGAACAGACCTTCGCATGGCCATTGTTGCTGATCACCTGGGACTGAGCTGGACAGGTAAAGACTCACTTTGTCCCATATGACTGACAAATTTAGAGGTTACATTTTAATTACCAGGCACTAATTGTTTACTACTGACCTTCTGAAACCTAAAATATTTAAATAGGAAGCAAATTATAATAATCAATGGCAAACAATCCTCAAAACAGCATGCCACAGGTGCCCTCTTGTGCCTGTGCTTGGTATTGCAGCTCAGAACTGGATTTATTTTTTAAATAAAGAAATTTTTAAATTCAGTTAAATTCATAATTCTTCACATGTGACAACACACTATGAAAGACTCACAGTATTTTCCCAAATATCTGATTCTGATTAGATTTTTAAATGTTTACTTAACTCAGAAACATGAATTCTTAAACTCAGAACGCAGCAAATGATGGAAGGTTTAAAAATGTAGCAGATTTTATTATTTTAATTGTCTTTACATCTGTCTTCCTTTACTAGCTGACTGCGCAGAGATAATGCTAGTTATAACATGATGTGTTTTTCTGTTTTATAGAGCTGGCTCGAGAGATGAATTTTTCTGTGGATGAGATAAACCACATCCGCACAGAGAACCCAAACTCTCTCACAGCCCAGAGCTTTATGCTCCTTAAGAAGTGGGTCAGTCGGGATGGGAAAAACGCCACAAGTGAGAGTCATTTTCTATCCATCTGTCTTTTTTCTTATCAGTTTCTTTCTTTTTATGTCTTGCATATACTCTGAATGTCTACCTAAAGCAAATAAATATGAGTTACTTTTATTTATTTTCTCAGCGGATGCACTGACGGCTGTCCTGACTAAAGTGAACCGGATGGATATTGTGACTCTGCTGGAAGGGCCCATATTTGACTATGGTAACATTTCAGGCACCAGAAGTTTTGCAGATGATAGCGCTGTGTGCCAGGAAAAGGCGGATGGTAAAGTTTAGCCCCATCTACCTGACCCGCCACCCCACCCCACCCCTCTCCAACTCATCTTTTTTTATTGTCACCTTTGTTTTTTCCTCTACAACCTCCCTGTGCAGTTTGCCAAAGTGTTAATCACAGATGGGCCACAAATAATGACTATTTTTGAACTTTTTGAATTTAGAAGCCACATTTATAAAAGATTAGGTCACAGGCCCTGATCACACACACAGTCTACTTAATCACTCACTATTCTCTTATTTTAAATACTTTCTGTATTCAAAGACTCTTCATTTCTGTTACCCTTTACCCTTCCTCGCAACACCATATGCATGGACCTGGTTTGAACATGCATGTATATGGTCATGTGAAGTGAAGCAATCACAGCATGATGCTTTGCCTCAAAAAGTGTAGGAGGGGCCACTTGAAAAAATATTTTCCTGTTACACACTTTTCTTTTGATTTTAATGAAGGCCCTGCAGTATATTGCCAATGGAACTTGAAACACTGTTCTCTGCCATGAAATAAATTATGTTATTGAAAGGTCAGGAGAGAGTATTTTCTAAGAAAAATGTATGTTATTATCAGCTGTATCCTGATGAAGCTCTTTTGAGATTAGTTGGTAGGAGTGTTACAGGCCAGCTGTTTCTTTACATAGTGGACCAGAGCGCATGGCCGCAGCTAAAAGACTCAGCTGTCCTCTGACTCTCAAGCTGTCGATCTGCTTCCTCCTCCATCTATTCTTCTCTCCTCTCCTCCCCT
The DNA here is from genome assembly GCF_936440315.1 of Barbus barbus. Taxonomy (NCBI): domain Eukaryota; kingdom Metazoa; phylum Chordata; class Actinopteri; order Cypriniformes; family Cyprinidae; genus Barbus; species Barbus barbus. The sequence goes on from NC_136758.1 coordinate 19,960,099, forward strand.
GCACTGGAGCAGGGGATAAAAAGAGAGAGGGGGAAAAAGAAGAGAAAGAAGGAGATCATCCTTCTCTCCGTAGTCTCCTCCTCCTGACAGTCTCCTGTGCCTCCCTCTGTCAGATGCAAAATGAATTGTCCTCTCCTCCCCACCAGTACAATCCCTCATTTCCCCTCCCTGACCCTAGAACCTCATTCTTCTCATTAATACAGCCATTGTCTTGTCTTTCTAACTTGCATGTACTTTTGTGTGTGTGTGTGTGTGTTTCCCCAATACTCCACCACAACACCTCATACAACTGCATCCTGATGTGGCCCAAGACTCGCTATCCAGTTCTCTATTGTCATCTGCTCCTCTTAAGTCTTCCTTCTCTCTCTCCTCTCTCTCTCCTTCTCCTGTCATCTCCTATTTCTGCACGTAGAATTTGTCTCTCTCCCTCACCCTGCCCTTCTTCTCCTCCTTCTTTCTCTCCCTGTGTATCACGTTGCCTGAGTCCTGCCTCCTTCTCCCCACCAGCCACACCTTTGCCCCCTTGTGCATGCTGTCATTACCCCTGCATGCCCCCAGGACCACCCCTCACCACTCCATCCCTCTGTCTCAACTCCTCTACTATTGAGCTCTTCATCTGAACAGACATCATTATCCTCATTTTTATTTAGCCAGATTTTGAGTCTCCCCATACAAGTAGCAGCACACATCTCGACTATGACTGTAAAATTAAGAGATGAAAAAATTAAGAGTTTTAAAAAAAGGTTTTGAAAGACGTCTTTTATGCTCACCAAGGGCGCATTACTTGATCAAAAATACAGTAAAGCCGTAATATTGTTAAATATTCTAATTTAAAATAACTGTTTTCTATTTTAATATATTTTAAAATGTAATTTATTCCTGCGATGGCCAAGCTGACCAGCCATTGCTCCAGTCTCCAGTGTTACATGATCCTTCAGAAATCATTCTAATGTGCTGATTTGGTGCTTAAGAAGCATTTTTGTGGTAACCATTGTTCATTGATGAATAGTCACTTTTGATCAATTTAATGCATCCTTGCTGAACAAAAAGCATTAATTTCTTCTAGAAATCGTACTGACCCCAAACTTTTCATATGTAATGTACATGCTATCACAGTCTCTCTGTTTTTGGAGATCTGACTCTGTTCCATTGTCATTGTGTATTAACTGTGTGTTTGCTGGTCTATATGTCTGCTGAATCTCTGGGAAATACTGTCAGATACTGTGCTTTTGCTCATCAGGGTTGGATTGGGTGGTGATTGTCTATGTTTAAAAAAATTGTTTACCCAGAAATTAAATTGGCATTTACTCACCCTCATGTTGTTTCAAATAAATAAATAATACACTAACGAAATACAGGTTTGAAACAACATGAGGGTGAGTAAACTTTCATGACAGAACTTTAATTTTGGGGTAAACTGTTCCTTTAAGCATGCATATGTGTGTGCTTGTTTGTGTGATTGTAATTGTGTCCTGTCATGTCCATCCATTTGTGTGTGTATCATCTCACCCAGGTTTCCACAACATCCTGGCTCAACTGCAGTCAACTACCAACCCCACCCCCACCCCACCCCCTATCTGCCCCTCTATGTCTGATGACATCGAACCCATCTTTGATCTGCCCTTTGACCCTCCCCCATATTGCCCCTCCTGGGGACTAGAGCAGTGCAATGAGGACGAGTCTGTCAGAATCACCCCAGCCAGACCCTACGACCTGCCCCTGTCCAAACCTGCAAACCAGCATCACACACTCTCTGAAACAACTGCCGAAATACACACACATATACTCTCCCCTGATTCTCAGCTCCCTCCCGACATCCCCAAACTCACAACACAACTCTCAGCTGTCACATGTGACCCTGACTCACACCTTACCCCTGAGCTTTCTCCCCTAGACCATGATGCACCTCCTCTAAACCCCTCGGTTTGCTCTGTACCACTCCAGTCTGTCCCAAAAACAGACCCACCCACAATCAGGATCGAACAGGACCACCTTATACTGGGGAACCAGGGGTCTCAACAAAAGGATCAGAGAGAAGAAAATGGGGAGAAAATGTCTTTTCACTCCCAACAAAAAACGTCTCCTTCGGTGGAACAGACAGAACTAACACACAAGGAAAAAGAAGAGCGTCCCTCATCATCATTACTACCATCACCATTAAAAGAACCAAACGTTAACATGAGGGGACAGGAGAGAGTGAATCTGAAAGAGGTCAAAGATCATGATGAGTCCCCTTTGCGACCCTGGGCAGAGGTCCTGAGGGAGTCTGGCTCAGGAGGAGAGGAGGAGGAGGAGGAAGTCGAGAAAAGACAGGAGCGACTGGAGGTGTCAGGAGGCCACGTCGGAGAAAGGGAGAGGGAAGTGAATGAGGAGATGACTAAGGAGAAAGTGAGAGAGGTAGTGAGAGGTGTTGAACAAATTGAGTCTGAGTTGTGCTCGCTCTCCGCAGGCTGGCTCACTGAGACATCGAACACAGAGCCGCCCGCTTCAGGGCGGAGTCACAGGTCAGACTACATGGACCGACAGGACATCAGGTACTGTACATAGCTACGATTATTCTCCTGACATTACCCACATTTAATCATATCATAAGAAATTCAATTTGAAATTTGTTTTAAGTACTAGAAGACATACTGTAAATTTCAAAGCATGTCCCCCATTACCAAAAAAACCATCTATAGAAAATAAGCTGCTAAAACTGCTGAAATCTTTGGGTTTCTAAAGTCTTATAAAACTTATAAAACATTAAATATGTAAACAGAAGTATTGTTGCATTTCAGCCATGCATTTGAATTTGATATTGTTACAGCGGATGTTTCAAACTTCTTTTGCATCACAGTTGTAAATGCATGTAAATTAACAACCTTTTGAAATGCGCTACCATTAAATTTCCCAACCCCCCCCGCCCGCCTCTCCCACTTCGCTTTCTGTCTACTCTACACTATCTTATCTTAATAAAGGCAAAATGCCAAAAATAAAAATGTAAAAAAAAATTGCAACATTATACAGGTTTGCCAGAATGCATGGTTTTGTTTGTAATACATTCTTACCCTAGTATCATTTCAGTGTACTTGTTCCTAACTAGCTAAATGGTTACATTTCAACCCCTTGCAGTCAGGAGAACTCCAGTGACTCCATGACATCTTCATCCAGAGCGGATTCAGGAAAACCTCGACAAAATGGTGAGCACTCCGATACTATGCCCCGCAGTTCAGCATCTCAGGAATCAGCCAATGGTGTGAAGGCAGGGGCAGGCAAGCAAGAAGGAGCTCTGATTGCTGAGCACAAAGTCCAGGTGAGATAATCGCTAGAATACCAGCATATAATAACTGATTAGATAATGCTGCTACTTACAGTTTAAAAACCTCTCTTCTGCTCTCCTTGCCTCAGCTCATATCATGACACTCTTAGCTTTTTTCAGTGAAATCATTCACATCCTAATACAGTTTACTTACTCCAGAGGAAGAAAACGCTGATGACCATTTACACTAATTAAATGAGAGACCTGAAATCACACACACACATTTTAAGATGTATTTTATATGCATCCATTAGCAGCGCTTATCATCAGAGACCGGCCTGGACGAAGAGCGTACCGTCACCACCAAAGTGTTTCGTAGACGTCTCATTCTCAAGGTATCTGGCTGCTAAACTGGAGGGCGGTCAGGTTAAGATCCGATTTTGTTCCGAGTCTGATTTTGGTGTAGCTGGTGGACTGAATCTGATTCATCCCATCAGAAACAAAGTGTGATCTGATTACATGTTTTTACGTCACTTGGTTCTTGCTGTGTACTGTTTCCTTCTTCCCTGTGCTTACAGGTGCTTTGTTTGGGGTTATTATGCATTGCATGTGTGATAGATACATGTGCACATAGAGGAGTGTGTTTCTACTAATGCTTTGTGTGATTTCTAAAGGTGGTGATGATGGGCATGAAGGCATGTTGGCTCATATTTAAAGTTCCAGCTTTGCTTGCAGGTTCACATGACTGCTCTGGGTGTATGGAAATGCGCTTGTAGGTGTGGTGTGCTGCTTTTGAAGGTGTCCTGGATCTGTTGTGTTTGCATATTGAACTAAGTGCTGTCTTGCTTTAGGGAGAGGAGGCACGCAACATTCCTAGCGAGTCAGTTTCAGAGGAACAGTTTATTGATGAAGATGGAAACATCATCACCAGAAAAGTAACTCCATTGTTCCCTTTATGTTTTCTTTTTCTCTTACTCTTTTATCTATTTCTGATTTTCCAACATATTTTACTTCCTTAGGTTGCTTGTAGTTTTGTAGCGTTGCCTTTTCAGAGCTGATTTAGAGACAAAGATTGAATACAACACATTTTCTTGCAGCTCACCCCTCCAATACCTTAACTGATTCTTCCCAGTCTTTCCTCACATTGCTTTGATTTCCCATAACAAGCATTCATGTTGACCTCTGACATTCGATACCCATCTACAGGTCATTCGAAAGGTGCTTTGCCGAGTGGACACTCCCACTCCTGAAAACCAGGGCTTGGGGAGTGGCATGAGGTCACAGGGAGACCCTGCCACCCTGGGGAAGAGCCACGTCCCCCTGGTCCCTGATATCCAAATCCATCTCGCTACACATGCTGAGGTTTGCACAGTCTGTGTGGAGTTTTTCTCTTTTGTTAAACTTATACTTGATTATATATGGGAAAATGAATCCAATGTTTGGCCAATAAAATGCTCACTACAATGAGAATGTCCCTCTCCCATGATTGTTTAATATTGAAATGAAATATTTAAAATACTGCTCAAATGTTTGGGGTAGATAAAATTTACAATTGAAAATGTTTTTGAAAGACGTCTCTTATGATAACTGAGCCTGCATTTATTTGATCAAAAATACAGTAATATTAAATGTTATAATTTTGAACTGTTTTGTATTTTAATATATTTTAAAATCTAATTTATTTCTGAAGCTGAATTTCTCGTCTTCAGTGTCACACGATCCTTCAGAAATCATTCTAATATGCTGATTTGGTGCTTAAGGAATTTTTTTTATTATCAATGTTGAAAACAGTTGTGCTGCTTAATATGGTTGTGGAAACTGTTCTACATTGGTTTTAGGATGTTTTGATAAATACAAAAAATACAAAATTTATTTGAAAAAGATATATTTGTAACATTATATTTCCCACTTTTTGACCAATTTCATGCATTCTTGCTAAATAAAAGTATTTATTTCTTTAAAAAATATACTACCCCCACCAAACTTTTGAACTGTAGTATATGTTATCATAAAACAATGTTGTAGACAGTAGTACAGTTTTGGATACTATAAATCCTCATTATATCCGCACAGACTGGAGACCAGAACTACCTAATGTCGTTATTGTTTTGTTGTTGTGAATTTGTGGGTTTATTAAATTTTTTAAATTATTTATAAATTAAAAAATGTTTAGTAACACATTATGTATGTGCATAATTCTTCAGCTGTCTTTCTTCTAACCTCCAACTTCTTTTTCTTTTTCTCCCCTTTTATCCTTTTTTGTCTTCCTTCCAGCTTTACACACTATGCCTCCCCTACAGCAATAAATAACATGAACTCAACTGAACTACTTGAACTGTTTAATATTAACTTCCTGTCAATGGTTACTGATAGGCTGTTATATAATGATATGTCTGGCTATTTTCAGGGTGATGTGTTGATTCTAAATTATATTTCATTCCTTAAAGATTTGTAAAAAAGAAAAAAAAGTAAGTATCTTTGATACAGATTGTTCTTATCTTTATGTGTAAACAGGGAGAAGTTTCCAAGGTGAGGAAGAAGGAAGAAAAGCGTTCAGAAAGAAAACATTATTCATAAATGTGGCTTCATGACTATAGACAGGTACAGCACTTCAAATAGCTCTCTGTTTATTATTGTTATTATCTGTGCATTATTCAAAGGTCTGGGGCCAGTATAATGTTACTGAAGATTTTATTTTATTATTTCAAATAAATGCTATTCTTTTTAACTTTCTGTTTCATCAAAGAATGCTGAAAAAAGGATTCAGCATATTAGATTGATTTGACACTGAAGGACTGGAGTAATGACTGCTGAAAATTCAGCTTTGCCGTCACAGGAATAAATTACATTTTAAAATGCATTCAAATAGAAAACGGTTATTTTTAATTGTAACAGAATTTCATAATATTACCGATTTGAATTAAGTTTTAATCAAATACTGCAGCTTTGGTGATATAAGAGACCCATATTTTAACATTACCATTAAACAATTTCACAATACATTTTTAATAGTTTTAAAAAATTACTTTCTTATATGGTCTAATATGGTTTTGTGTCTCTCAAGGATTGGAGGTATATTTTGGATCTGTTTCCTGAGCGGCGGGGCCACAAGAGCTGAAGAGACATTTGGCCTGAAAAACATCTACAGCTTCCACTCTGAAACACATGGTCTTCAAAGAGACAGAACTTTGACCTATCCGCTTGCGCATGAGCATGCATCACACTGCTCTACACACTTCCTGTTCCAAGGGGGTCTTGATGAATTCTACTTCCTGAGATGGGTCCCGGTGAATTCTTCTTCCTCTCTGTGTTAGGTCCTATGTAATTCTACTTACTCTTTCTGGGGGACCTACGAGATTACACTTTATTCTTCTTGATGGTTAATACCTGCGCTGACCTGGACCATCAGGAATTCAGAAACTGTTTTGTGTGCCATGAATATCAGATGAATAAATGCGAGGGGTATATTCAAAAGACCCCTTAAACTCCAAACAGTATACTCACACACATTTCCCTGTGACCAAAGATGGCACAAAAGCTCTTTTTCGTGTTTTAGGGGAAAAAAAGCAAACAATAGATGCTGTTGAACCACACCTTACATTCGCCTTACACGTTACCGTGGACCCATGACGTCAGGAGGAGGATCCCTGTGTTTTACTTTTTTTATTTATAAAACTAAAATAAATTATGTGGTGGACTTTTCTGTACATAAATCACAACATGTAAAAAAATAAAATAAAATTTAGTAGCTAGGTTTGGCGAGAGCACCGCAAACATACACTTTACAAGTGCTTTCGACATTTTAAAGACAGTGAAACTTCACATGCTCTTGTATAATTAATTACTATAGCAGGTATGTTTGTATATGAGAAAAGTTGGTTTGGTTTTCAGGGGACATTTCCTTAAAATCCTCTGCGAATTTCAACAATTCCCAAAATGGGAATTTATCGAATTCTGTGAAGAAGTCATACAGAGGACTAATATTTTGATGCATGCAGTTCACCTTATTTTAAGAACCTTTTTTTCTAAGTTTGCAAAACACTGTATTCAAAGAGACAAATAAGAAAAGACTTTTTCTTGTGTACACACAACTCTACCATGTCTCAACTTTTATATTCCAAAATGTCACCCTACAAGCATCCATCGTGTAGAAAGGGTTAAGTGTGACAAGCTCTAACCAGACTGCTTCCTTAGGAGTTCAGTGTAGTGTCTGTTATCTTTCATATGGAAGAGAGCGTCTGCTGATGTTAGCCTGAGGTGTTCAGAATGTAAATGCTAGTAAAGCAGCATCTCTGTTCAACTATCACTGTATCATGTGTATTGGTTGTACAATGTAGAGGTCTCTCTTTGTCTTAAGGCTGTTTATATTCATTATAGGAATGTCATTTTCCTTTCTTTTTGATCGCTGAGGTTTTAAAATAAAATTTTGGCATTTTGTTTCAGGTTAAGTGAACATTTAACATTTTCCATCTGGAGTCCCACTTACTCGTATGGGATGTCTTTAAACCTTTATTACTTGTAGATTTAATATCTTATGTATTACAAATGACACACACTGGATGGTCATTATAATTTTAAGTATTACAAGAAATCGTTTCCAGTTTCGGAATTGTGTGATATATTTTAGACCAGCGAGTCAATGTGTTGCAGTGTTCTGCATCGGTTTTGATAATATAGAATTTTTCTTTAGCGATTACTTTCTGTTTGTTTGTTTGTTTCGTTTTCCTCCAATAGAGTCTTTTTAGCTTGTGGTGTGTATGGTGTGAAAAATCCTTTAGTGTGCTGAATTTTGCTATGGCAATGAGATCTGAAAGACCTAGGAAACTAGGTCGTGATGGGATGTGGTTCTGCTTCCCTGTTACATGTCAATCAAACTGTGGGAGAGGCCTGACACGGTCCAGTCGGTTGATTTTGTTTAATATAATATGTTTTCACCTGAGCAACATTTTTGATGTACAATTCTTACAATGAGTGAAGCCATTTAAATGTAACTATAATAGCACTTTGGTTATTGGAGGTCTTCTCTTTTAGAAACTAGCAGCTATGATGCCACCATAATGTTTCAAATGTCTTACAAAAATCTGATTTAAAAATAAAATAAATGCATCGATTTTGCAAACCTATTCTATTTTTTTATTCACAGTTATTTCACTGTTTTTATAATATTCATGTTCTTTTCAGTTTGTGCATTACATCAATTCAGTGTATTATAAATGTTATGTGTATCTATATACATAATGAGGTGTCATGAATTATAATAATTTTTTATCAAATGTGAATATAGGTGCCGAGATATTTTAAACTATTTATGTAACACTGTAACAACTCCATTTATAGCTGGATTCCTATCTATAGTTTTAGCATTGAGAAAATGCCCTAATGATTTAATTTTCTCTTTTAACGGACTACATATATGCTTCCTTTGTAGAATGAAGTAAGTTGCTCACTGTTCTGGGAAATTTGTGAAAAAAGGTTTTGTATTTATCTTGTACCGCCTCAAATAGATGCTAACTTTTCTATAAACATTGCTTATTATATCATTACTGAAAGAAGAACAATGAAAACCTGCTGAGCAAACCAGCCATGATTTATCATCCGTGACATTTTGACAACATATCAGTTTAAACTTTAAACTAAACATGCTTTGTCTCTGTATAAAACATGTTACAAGTGATAATGGTCACACTTTTTTACTGTATAGAAATATGATCTCTGTCCCTAAGAGTTACCTTGCACACTGAGTTTATTGAAGACAGTCATATTAAGTCAAAGTCAAATAAGTTTATTGGTTTATTGTTTCTTCTCTCCTGTGTGGCAGTAGGAAAGGTGTCACAGTGTCAATGTATTTGGATGCTTAATAATGTATGAATTTCACTTCATTGCATTTGATAACAAAATATCAAAATAAGTAGAATTTGCAAACAAACGAAGCTAGACCACAGATATAGTTCATCCCATTAACTGGGCCCATGTGTCCAAATACTAGCTATATTAATTTTGAACAGTATATCTGTTGTTTTATCATTCAATATCTAACAAATGTATTTGTGTTAAACGTTTTGCTCTACAAGTGTGCTTGTGTTTTATTTTTTACATACATTTACTTGGTTTAATATTTTGCTATATAGAGCAATGACATTCATACATTTGTGTCAGCTTAAATGTGAGAATATTTTTCAGGATCCCTGTATAACACAAACATTACCATATACAACTGAAAAAGCACTTTAACAGATTAACAGTAAAAGATGTGGTCTATATGAGTCAAATGAAACATAATGATATAACAACATTACCTGGAGAATTTCATACATATCGTTGTAAAATGATTGAGAACCATAAAATCACTGAAGGACATTATTGAGCTTCTTTGGGTTAGTTATTTTGGGTGTGATTTCTACATTTTGATAAGTCATGACAATCCATTGAGAAAACTGCTTGAAATTTGTTGTTAATCATGGAGGGATTTTTTTTTTAATTCTCTTAGTTTAAAAAGGGGTGAGGAAGACTTGTTTTGGTCGTGAATTAATTGGTTGAGTGAATTATTCAAACATTCACTTATAACAGGGTTCACCAAACTTGATCCTGAAGGGCCGGCGTCCTGCAGAGTTGCCTTAACACACCTGGCTGGAAGTATACTTAGCAAATCCTTGATTAGCTGGTACAGGTGTGTTTAATTAGGGTTGGAGCTAAACTCTACATGACACTGGCCCTCCAGGACCGAGTCTGGTGACCCCTGTGACTTATAACAAACAAGAAGACTCAACTGGACGAATCATCAAAACCATTTGAACAAAACCTGTATTCAAAAGATTCGAGTCACTTGGATGAATCAAAAGCCCAAACACACTGTCCTCTCCACCACATGACGGCGCCACCCTCCCTGTTCGCCTGCACTTTCAGCACGCCCAGTCATTTCTTGGACCGTTCCCTCTCCAGTCTAGCCACACTTGCTCCATCCCTCTTCCTCCCTAGCCCCTGAAATCCACGTCCACTCCACTCGAGGACCGTCGCGAGCCCTAGGTATCGAGCGCTGGACACCATGGCGGACAGCGCGAGCGAGAGCGACACGGATGGCGCGGGCAGCAGCAGCAGCTCCGCCACCCCGCAGTCCTCCTGCACCTCGGCGGCCGCCTCCAACACTACCACGACCACAATGAGCGCCGCCACCAAAGCCCAGGGCGTCGTGATCTCGCAGTCCCGCCTGGAGGAGCTGACAAACCGGCTCGCGTCGCTGCAGCAGGAGAACAAAGTCCTGAAGATCGAGCTGGAGACGTTCAAGCTGAAGTGCAAGGCGCTGCAGGAGGAGAACCGCGACCTGCGCAAAGCTAGCGTCACCATCGTGAGTCAGCCCGTGTTTTTATCGCTTTAATCCCCGCGGTACACCTGACAACACCATCACGGCATTCAAAGACGTCTGAGGAACATTACAAACCACATTGGGGTGCACAATTAACTTGTTTGGGGGGGCAAAAAGAAGCGCTTGAGGGTAATTAGTTTGCTAGCATTCGAGCTAACTGTTATAACAGCCAACAGCAAAAGCCTGATGGCACTTTAATAGCATTAGTTCTAATATCACAGGCCAGCTGCTTTAAAATAGTTTACATTTCAATATGGACTGGTATAACTTGCAACGAACGTGTCTTTATATGTTTATTATCTTAACGTTGTTTTTATGCTCAGTAGCATTCCGGTGGTGTTTGTGTGTGACCACATAAGGCGTTTACTGATTTACCACATGCTTTATCATCATCATCATGGTTTTAACGCAGAACTTGTTTTTGCACGTCTGATACTTTTTGTTACGTGACGGGGTTGTCATTAGTAGTTTATATTTGAGGCCTGTGTCAGGGTGGGAAGTTGGCACTCTGAATATTTGGCTCTAATGCGTCAACATCCTGTATGTGACTCAGCCCTTCACTCAGACCATCTGCATTTAGACAAAGAGCCAACACTCAAGTGTCACTGGAGAAACTCTGACACTGATATCCAGTGCATTTGCATTTATGACAATCTTTAATGGTGGAAATTGATAGTAGCAGTGTGTTGCTTGTTGGTTTTGCAATTTCTTTACTGGTAAAATGCATCTAATGCAGAATGTTGACATACGTTTGTGTACTTTTGGTGGATTTTAAATGTTTTATATTGCATAATAGGTTTTTATATTCTCATTGTCAATTAGGTCATAATTGACTGTAGTTTCTTTGTAATTGGTATTTGTGATCTAAAATATGGTAGCTTTGAAATCATGTTTTAAGATCAAGTATTAATTTTGTGTAATTGCTTGGTTACTGAACTATGTGGAAAGATAATGTGAGAGATCTCCAAGAATAATTTACTTTTTTTAAAATTCATGTTTTGTTTATTTTTCTACAGCAAGCGCGTGCAGAACAAGAAGAGGAGTTCATCTCCAACACTTTATTTAAGAAGATTCAGGCTCTGCAAAAGGAGAAAGAGACACTCGCCGTCAACTATGAGAAAGAAGAGGAGTTCCTTACCAATGACTTGTCCAGGAAGCTCATGCAGGTGAGAAACTCTAGAAGGAAAGAGCCCATCAGTGGCATTTGAGGTCAGGGGTAGGAAATGTGATCGCTTGCCCTTAGCATCATCCCTAAGGGTCCCTAACTTTCACGTAGATATACAGTACTTATGTCATTACAAAGTTATTGTTCAACAGCTTTCTTATATAATTCTGATTTTTGATTGCCGATAGAGGTAAGCAAAAAATGGTAGCTGATTAAATCTTATGAAAGGTTGTTTTGGTGATGTGCTCATTACTGAATCTGGCTCTTCTGCTGAGACCAGAAGGCATTTTATGGTGCATGTGTTTAGTAGGTGTGCTGTATTGTGTGGAGGAGTAATGAGAGATGGTGGAATTAGTGTGCATACTAATGAGTCATGCCGATTATATATTTACACTACTGTTCAAATGTTTGGAGCTGGTAGGATTTTATAATGGTTTTGAAAGAAAAATTGAATACTCAAAATGTAAAATAGTCATTTCCATTGTAATAAAAAAAAAAAAAAAGTATTTTATTCCCATAATGGCAAAGCTGGTTTTTCAGCATCATTACTCCAGTCCCATGATCCTACAGAAATCATTCTAATACGCTGCTCAAGAAACATTTCTTATTTTTGTCAAATTTAAAAACCGTGCTGTTGTGGAATATTGTCAATTCTTTCATGATTCTTTAATGATTATTTGATGAATAGAGTTCTAAGGAACAGCATTTATTCGAAATAGAAATTATTAGTAACTTTGTGAACGTCTTTACTGTTTGATAAATTGTGTTCTTAGTGTTAGTATTAATTAGTATTAATTTCTTTAAAAGAGCTTGCCTATCTTTTGAACAGTAGTGCTAAAAATATGATATATGCAGGCAAAGCTCAACAACTAAAGTTTGTCAGAGTTTATGACCAGTTGTTAGAATAGTCTCTTTTGCATGGCTTGATTCTATTGAATTTTGAACATGGTTGCAAATTCATCTGGTTAAAATATGTTGCTATGGTAATGCAACACAAGCAAATATGCATGAGCATTCAAAATAGTTACCATGAAGAATAAATTATGGTGTTATCGTTTGTAAGGACACCAGAAAAAATGTGACACGAAAACGTCACTTTGAATCACAGCTCATTTGTGGTGCCCATCGTGTTGAGATTTGGGTGTGTTGCATTAGTTTGACTTTTATTCTCTTATGTGCTTGCTTGCTTTTTCAGCTTCAGCATGAAAAGGCAGAGTTGGAGCAGCATTTGGAGCAAGAGCAGGAATTCCAGGTCAATAAACTGATGAAGAAGATCAAAAAACTGGAGAACGACACCATCACCAAACAGCTCACTCTAGAGCAGGTACCTTCTTTAAATATCCTGCTGTAGAACAGTATCGTTTCTAAACCACTCATTCTTGAATGCCCACAATCTATTGCACAAATTTTCAAGTACTTCGTTTTTTTGTTAGCTTGGGCATCTGCCAGTACCCGGCTCTGGAACACCGATTCAGCAAATTTTGCAGATTAGAACCAGTTATTCTTGAGCAAACACTCAATTTGTATTTGTGGAAAGTTGTTGTGACCCAACATTTGTCCCTAAGAACATGCATTATTTTAAAACCATGGCCTTGTTTTATTAATTGCACGAAATATATGCAGCTCCGACGTGAGAAGATTGATCTGGAAAACACTCTGGAACAAGAGCAGGAGGCACTAGTCAACCGGCTTTGGAAGCGCATGGACAAACTCGAGGCAGAGAAAAGGTAATGTCCCTTGTGATCTGCTCTGTCTTAATGCCTTTTATATCTTCTACAAATCTTTGTACATGTCCATAAACACATGATCACATGAATTTTCTTCTCTTCATTCTGATTGGCAGGATTCTGCAGGAGAAGCTTGACCAGCCAGTGTCAGCCCCGCCCTCTCCACGTGAAGTTTCCATGGAGATTGACTCTCCGGAGAACATGATGCGGCACATCCGCTTCCTCAAGAGTGAAGTGGAGAGGCTCAAACGCAGCCTCCGCACTACAGAGCTCCAGCGTGAGTCCTTGTCTCATTACGCACGCATGCATTCCTGCACAGCACAGCCTCTCTGCCATCATACTACTGCCAGAGGCAAACAAAAAGTACTGCAAATTGGAATACAGCCTTTGTATTAATCTTTAACAGTAGCTCATGGTATCCACACTATTTACAGTTCCAGATTAGGATTAGGACGTCCCATTAGTACTTTTACATTGTAAACAGTAAACCAAAAGATAACTTGGCTCCCTGAATAGTAAAGTACATGGTTTTATTTTGTAGTAGAGGTATGTGTAGTACAATACAGCCATAGTTTGTAGTATAGTGAGTTACACACACTAGTTTCATTCTTAGTTTGAATACTTTAAATCAGGGCTGTCCAAACTCGGTTCTTTAGGGCCGGTGTCCTGCAGAGTTTAGTTCCAATTTGCCTCAACACACCTGCATGGAAGTTTCTAGTGTGCCTAGTAAGAGCTTGATTAGCTACTTCAGGTGTGGTTAGCTAGGGTTGGAGCTAAACTCTGCAGGACACTGGCCCTCCAGGACCGAGTTTGGACAGCCCTGCTTTAAATTGTTATGGCCACTAGAGGGAGACATTTACATTACAGTAAGATAATCACAGCTTTATTCTAATTTATGGTATCACACAGCATAACAATTTGAGAAGGTTTAACTGGTAAGCATGAATTAACATATGTCTTATTATTAGAGTTTAAAATTGATCACTTCATCCAGAATTTTAAAATATTTCAAAGACCATGTGCTTCATTTTTTTTCTCAAAATCCTGAAACATTGTTTTTGTACAAGTTTATATGTCTTTGTAACATTTTTCTATGTATGTTTTCTATCATCTATCTCTCCCTCCAGACACAGAGAAGCGGGCTCAATATATTGAGGAGGAAAGGCAGATGAGGGAAGAGAATATTCGTCTTCAGAGGAAACTACAGAGAGAAATGGAGAGAAGGGAGGCACTGTGTAGACAGCTGTCAGAGAGTGAGAGCAGCCTTGAGATGGACGATGAGAGGTGCATTAATTACACACAGACACAAAAGATGACTGGACTCATGACCTTATGGACATATATGATTAACTTTGAAAATAACCAGACACACTGGTCTTAACATGAGCATTGTAGGACTGACCTGGTTCATTTTAAACCCTGGTTATAGCAACAATTATAATGAAAAGCATGCATTGCCAGGATGTTTTTGTTGTGCAGTTTGTTTCTCTCATCTCGTTATCTTTCTCTGCCTCTCTAGATATTTTAATGAGATGTCTGCTCAGGGACTGAGAGCTCGTACGGTGTCCAGCCCAATCCCCTACACCCCCTCTCCCTCCTCCAGCCGCCCCATCTCCCCTGGTACATGCCCACACAGTTAGCTTTGAAGATTTATCACTCTTTTATAGCAACAACTGTCTGTAACAGCTGTTTTAAATGGTAATTCTTAACATTTAACAAATGTTTTTACTGTATTTTTAATCAAAGGTGAGCATATAAAAGATTTCAAAAACTTAAAAAGAGCTATAATAACTGTTGAACATTAGTACATGTTCAATAGTACGTGTAGATGATTAAAAAAATTTATGTGATTTGTCTTCGATTCACATATGCATTTTAACACTCACCACAGGCTTTCGGCACACAGCCTTTGGATCAGTTTATAGGGTGATGATTAAACGTGTTTTTATGGAGTGTTAATTACGTAAGCTGTACTGGACAGTGATGTAAAGGTATATTAGGTCAGAGTCTTGCTTTCTTTCTCATCCTGAAATTAAACTGATAAATGAGAGCTAACCTTTGAGGTCTACAAACATAAATCTTTTAGATTGATGTAGATGGTTTATTGTTTTAAAATTAGCATTGGTTATTGTAGATTTTGATCAACACAAAATAAATAAACTAGGTTATAAACTAAAATAATCTTTAAAAAATCCAAACCCATGAACAAGTATATCAAGTTTTTCAATTCAAAAGATTATGCAGTTCAAATGACCAAAGATTAATATTGATAAGGAGTGCTTAAATCAGAAAAAAGTCAACATATTGTTTATTGCTGGTAATGGCATTAATGTGCTGCATCGTTAAAAACGTGTTTTGTTTTTTTTTAAGTGACCTCAGAGTTTAGATATGCATGATGAAATGTATAACACTGCACATTTGATGGTGTGTCACATTTTCTATTGTATTGCTGAGGAAGGCTGATTTTATCATTTGTCTGAGCCAATCTAGTTCTTTCATTAGTTTTCTGTACTGAGACCAGTTATTATACATTTTCTCATGATCTCATAGGAGTGATCTACTGAGCTATTTATATTTGTTCTGCATATTGTCATTGTTTAGAAATCTTGGCATGTTACAAAATAAACAGCATAAAGGACCTCAATAAAACCAATTAGCAGATGCTCTCTTTCCATTCCAGGTTTGTCGTACGCTAGTCACACGGTTGGTTTTACCCCTCCGGCCACGCTGAGCCGAGCACCACTCCCCCACTACACGTCTCCCGGGCTACACATCCACCCAGGACCCTCACACGCTGTACAGGTACACACACTACACACACGTCCAGCATATATATGAACACACTCGCTCTCTGCTCAAGCTCATCTTGATGTTGAGCAAGATGTTTACATGCAGGAAGTGTGTTTCATGGATAGCCTGTTTTCAGTTAAGATCCATTGTAACGCCATTCAGCTGAATTGAAAACAGCACATTTGATGACTCATCTGTGAGTCACCTGGTGACACTTGACCTCAGAACGCTCTTCCTCATCCCCATTGTCTAACATGTCTAAGTTAATATAGACCAGTACTGTGAATCCTCAGCCATTCAAATAAGATAAAGCACAAAAACTGCATCCTGACTTTCTGTGTACCTTGCAGTGTATTCTGACCTGTTAGATGGAGAGAGAGTGCACTTACTCCACCTAAAACAAACACAAAGGTGCCATCTCTTGTACTGTGTAATGGAGATATTCAATTATATTATAATGACAGAAACCCAGGTAAGATAAACTCGCTGAACAAAAACATCTATCATGCTTTAGTGCATACAGGTGAGGGTGGCCTACATTTTTTTTTTTATTTAGTTGTAAAACATGTTGCACAAGTTTGACACTTTAAATTCACTTTTCCCAAGGAACGTTACTTTAAAAAAAAAAAAAAAGTATGCTGATGAATCGACATGGTTTATTTTTTAATCTTGCTACTCTTTTTGGTGCGATTTAAAGATTGACTTTTGATTGTAAAAACACACATTTATTCCTCTCACTCAGTATTAGGTAAGAACAAAAGTCAAATGGCAGTAATGGTTGGGAAAGTCAAAGAAAGTGGCTTAAATTACTTTTAAGGGTGTTTTCTATGTGTGTCAGGACCAGGTTCATGCCAGCCCAAACGAGACCTGGACAGTCTTTCATCACATTTCCTGTCATTCATGGCAGGTCTAGAGTAGTTGAGGTCGAACTGTACTTTTCAAGCCATTTAGTACCATTTGAGATAAATGGTGACTGCAGCGTGGATTTAATGTGTCACTTTATCAGGTTAATGTTAGCTAGCAGATAAATAGGTTAGCTATAAATCTACAGCTGTGAAGTAATAATTTTCAACCGGTCTCAATATCAGCTTATGTATGTTCCGCAACACCCTCTAGATATTGTCCAATTGAGTGAAGGCCAACAATGTAAGACTAGCCATGTTGCAGCAGCAATTAGTCCAGCCTCATGTTTATGTCTGTTGCACAAATATGACCCCTCTATTTACCAGCAGAGATTTTGATGAAGTGACTGACTAGATAAGCACATTACATAACCTCCTCACCCTTGCCATTCCTTAATGTAGTGATATAAATAACTAAAAACATCAACACGACTTTTGCTGAATCCAATTGCTTGTTCATTTCACAAGACTGAGTTTGTAACCAATTGAAATATTCTGTGCACACTTCTGAGGTAGTTAAAAAGAAATTCAAAAGTATTTGTGTAAGTTTTTATGAATGGGCACATGGATCCACAAAAGGGAAGTGGTATGATGAAAAACCTCCTAGGATATGCTTTTGTGATCTTTTGCGGTAGTATTAGCAAATCCAGTCACTTTACCTCCGATCCATGTACTTTACGACAGATATGGCAGCTGAGCTGATTTGATTAGGTAATACAGAACTTAAACTTCTTATTACACAGATGACCACTTCAGGCTTTCAAAGAATAATATTCAATGACAGGTTTGGATTAGTCGCTAATTCATGACACTCATTATTTTTGCCTCTTTTTGCATTGCTAATTGAACAGGGTGGATTATATTTTCCTGATGGGGAGCTGTAGGCTATAGCAACAGTGATCTGTTTGTTTTAGCAAAGAGCGGCTGGCTCACTTTCATGTCCCGCGGTGCCTTGAAAAAGTCAGCTTGTTTTGATAAACCAGGAGTGACAGCAGAGCCAGACTCCTCCAACACATTCAAAGGGGTCACATTTGCACTTTCACACTGTTTGCACATGTAAACACACTCATGTGTCAAATAAACTAGGGGAGATGATACCAATGACCTTTTCATGTGTAAATTTGTGCATAGTTTTGTTTAGCGAAAGCATGATCAGAATTGTCAAAGTACAACTGTTGAATCTTTTTTCTCTTATTTTTTTTTTTTTTTTTTTTTTTTTTCACCAGACTTTTGTGGTCGGGATTTCAAAATTGCCTAAAATGTCTGGGTTTTGGCTTTTTCCTTTTGACATGTTTTCTACAGTCCTCATACATTACTGATGAAATTTAAACCACATACTAGTATGATATTTCTACACAGTAAGCGTTAAAACACTCAGCATGGTATGCTGGTATGTAGTTCTGAATTTAGCATATATGTACCCGTATTTGCTTTGACCATTCTCTATAGATCTCACAACTTCGCAGACCACGATTGGTTAACTATGTGCACTGTGCAGTGCCTGTACACTATTGGTCAGACAACTTTTTAGTCATTACCTCCAGCAAGTATGAAAACAAATCAAATCACTTTTATTGTCACATCACCACAGCATATGTGCCTTCGTGAGTGAAATTCTTGGGTGAAATGAAGCCCAAACCTCGACATCTTAGGCAATTTAGCAGAGGATGTTACAAATAGCACTTCCTTCAAAAGTTTTGGGGTCAGTTTGATTTGTTTTTTTTATGTTTTTGAAAGAAATCTCTTGTGCTCACCAAGGCTAGATGTAATTGTTTTAAATGTAATTTATTTCTGTGATGGTAAAGCTGAATGTTTCGCGGCCAACTCCAGGGGCCAGTTGCATAAATTTAGCCACCATGTTAAGACTGTGTCTTAAGAACTTGTTTGACCAAATAGCAGTTGCCAAGGGTTAATCAGTCTTTCTTTTTCCAATACAAATAAGACATATCTACCTTTAATTAACTGAATTAAAAAAGTTATGACCAGTCTTGAAGAAAAAAAATTAGATGACTAACTTTTTGAGACTAGTCTTAACAGTTTATGCAACCGGCCCCAGTCTTCAGGAAATCTTACTAAAATGCTGATTTAGTGCAAAAACAAACTTATTTTGTCATCATAAGCAGCACAACTGATTTCAGCATTAATAATAAATTTTATTTTTGTACAAACCGTGATATTATTTTATTTCAAGATATTTTGATAAATAAAATGTTCAAAATAACACCTTTTCGTTTGAGATGTATACAGTCAAAATAAAAATTATTCAGACACCAGATATAATTTGTGGGTGCAGGACACTAGTTCATTTATGTAAGTGAGGATAGCAAAATAAAGTAAACTGACATATTATACCCCAAAATTCTTCAGTGGTCTACCAGTAAAATTGTTAAAAATTTGATTTGACACTTTGACCTGACCATGTTTTTTCACATACCTTTCTATCAAATATATCAGACATTATCAAGATGAATTTCTGTTCATATTTTATTACCATTTTCTAAATTACATATATATAGTTTAGAGTATAAAATAGACTTTATATAACTTTAAAAGTCTATTTTCTGTCACTTTGGTGTCCTAGCTGAATTAAAAGTATTAAATAAAATCTTGCTGACCCATCATGAGCTTGTTTTGTATTTCTTCCTGTCATACAGAGGCCATCCCCAAGGAGAAGCACCAGCCCAGATAAGTTTAAGCGTCCGACGCCGCCTCCCTCCCCAAACACGCACTCTGGAGTACAGCACCCTCCTCCACCACCACCACCCGCACAGCCGATGGTGCAGTATAGCTCCTCCCACTCTGTGACATCACAGAATCCCCCCTCTCAGCCTTAATGCATGCACCATGCGCTACCTTAAGCTAGGCTGCTCCAAGCTAGGCTACACTACTACTACAATGACAACAACTCAGTGATCCTCCACTGGGCAAAGGTTGGAAGGGATTGGAGCGGATATGAAATTAGAGGACTATTGAACTGGGGAGCGAAAGGACTGGGAATGTGAAAAGGGAGAAAGTGTAGATGCTTGGCCAACTGATAGATCCATAACCAGCCCCATGCTGTTAAATTTCATTATACTTACTGTGGTTTTTTTTTTTCTGTAAGGTGATCAAGCTGGTTCAGGAAAAGATTAGGAAAGAATAGGAAGATTGCTCGAGAGGGTTGTCAGCTGCGTATA
This sequence comes from Barbus barbus, assembly GCF_936440315.1. NCBI lineage: Eukaryota > Metazoa > Chordata > Actinopteri > Cypriniformes > Cyprinidae > Barbus > Barbus barbus. The sequence goes on from NC_136758.1 coordinate 19,980,460, forward strand.
ACTGCTTGTTTGTTTTTTTGTTTGTTTTTGTTGGATGTTTTTTTTTTTTTTTTTTTTCCTGCCCCCACTTAAATCTTATTTGTTTTAACAGATTGACTGTTAAATGTAATCGAAATTTTCCATTTAATAAACAACTCAACACTCAGTTGGATAAATCTTTATGAGTGCATCTTCACAGAAGTTGAAAAGAAATCCCAGCACATTTGCGGTGGGGGCGGCAGTAAAACCTTTTTCTTTTGTTTTATTGTCTGTCTGTTTGTTAGTTTTAGGCCGTTTTTGTCTGTAAAACAGACGTGTGTGTGTGGCTCGTTGGCAGTATGTAGATGGTAAAGAAGACAAACTGAAATGTACTGAAACAGCACTTGTTGCCTCTCTGCGTGTGTATTATAGTGGGATTATAGTGTTTGTGTGTGCCTGCACAGCCAGAGGTTTCCCACGACTGCTGGTCGGGGACCAGTCTCTCCCTGCTAGAATCCAAACATGACCCACTACGAAAACAAAGTCAGTACTGGTTTCTGATCAGCAGCTAAACCTCTCTCAGAGCCCTCGCTGTAAAGTGAGTGCCCTGAACGCTTATTCAGATGGGGAATTTTGCTTAATGCCAGTGTCATATAACACCTAAACATGAACCGACATGTTGATGCAACAAAACACGGTACTGTTGAACAATTAACTCAACATGATTAAATGCTTGTACAAAAAAAACTGTGTGTGAGATTTTACTATTTAAATTTTTTTTTCCGTACCTGAAATGTGTGCAAGTTATTAAACTTTAGCTTATAATGCTGTGCTTAAACCTCACTGAATATTTTAAGGATTGTTAAAGATTCTGTGATTTTGAAGGTTCTTTTATTTTTCAGTCAGATCCTAGAGGAAGGATTCAGAAGTCACGAGTGACAGGTCACACATCCTGCTATTTTTTTTTTTTTTTTTTTTAAATCAAGAAAAAAAAGAATCTCATTGTAGCCAGGTCTCCTAAACCGGTCTCTTTCTACGAAGGAATACATCAATGAATATATTTCTATTTGATTTGTAGTGATTCGAAGGTGATGGCTTTATTTAAAATCTAAAGATTGAGAGAAAGCGATAAAATCTAACCATTCATATACCAGTGCAGTTAGTATAGCAAAATAAATAGTTTATATAGCATGCACTCATCTTCAAAAAACATGAACCTTACAAACTGACGGAGGCTGTTAAATAGTTACAACAAAGAGAACTTTAGACCTAGCTAATGTTTTGACTGAGATGATAGTACAACCAAGGTTCAAGAGACATTTATGCATTAATACATTAATGCCAATTTTTCCTATTGAGGAATGTCATGTTAAAAATGTTGCATATTATAGGGCCTATACCCTTCTTGGTAATATTTATGCATTTCACTGCTTGATTTTATTTATGTATGATAAAAACGTGACTCTTCTTGTGCTCTCTGGGCTTTTAAATGAAATTAAAAAATAAGATGAATTATTTCTGCGGGTGTTAAATTTCCATTTAGGTGGGCTTAAAAATATGATGTCCTGCAGGCTTCAGTCAATACCAACATACTTTGATTTGTATCACAGAGCACATGCACGTGTCGTTGAGTCAATATGAGTTATCTGTGAGTAGGATTATGTAATATTTAACATGTTATCTGTTCACAGAGCTACAAAGGTGTGTGAACGGTAACCTGTAAAACACATTCCCTATTTTTAATTATGTCTTGGCTGAAGCTGTTGTCGTTTGATGTCTGACCTTCCATTGACATGCAGACAGACGTCTATTCGTGACATCAGCCCTCTTGAGGTGTCAGCTAATATTACACTATTAATATTACAATATTAATAGTTTGGTACTACATCAATCCCCCACCACAGTTATCCAGTCTAATTAGCAAACGCCACACTTATATCTTAGCAAGTGCTCTTTCACTGTCTCTCACACACACACCCATTGAGTCTTGTAGCTGTGTGGTAATCCCTGCACAAGTATTTCAGCATAAGCTGTCTTGTGCTGCTTTCTCTCTGACAACGGCCACTTTCACCTGGTTCAGACTGGTTCTGTCAGGCTCGTGTGGTCAAAGGGGTGAAACCGACCCTCAAGTTCTAAAATAAAGTCACGCAGTTCAGTGTGTGTTTGGGTTCTGAAAAAGCATATATACATGTAATGTGACTGCATTAGCAGGTTGGGAACAACCCAGGGGTGCTTGTAACGATTTACAATATCTTTTGTTAAATGTAGACCTATAAAGTAAGTAATTTTATTTGTCACATACATAATCATACAGAGTATAACCAGCAGTGAAATGTAGGTATTATAGGAAGAGATAGGGGGGAGAAAAAATAATAATTCACAGACTATATTCTTATGAGAGTACAGTGTGAGAACAGAAAAAAACACCCCAGCAACAAAAAGCACATAGTCAATCAACAACAAAGTCACACGACTGCAACAGGGGAGTAATCCAGTTCCGCCAAGCAGCCATCCGGTCCTGCAGCCATGCTCGGCGCCGGTCGGACCCGCTTGTCAGGCTGGCGGAACAAAGCGGCAAACAAGTGACCACTTAATTGTACAATAAAACAAATATAATAATAATTATGACTTAAGCTTGGTTTGCTGCTGACCTGTTTAAGGGTAAGAATGGAGTGACAAAACAAGACTGTCAACGTCAGCAGATGCCATATGTGTAAGCAAGTCAATAACAGAGAACGAGAGGGAAAAGGGAAGGGAGTGTCAGGATATCACTGAGGTCACTTGAGGTCTGTGTTCTCCTGCCATGCTAGTCAAGTTGAGTCAGCATTCCTGAAAGAGGAAGCTAAATCTCATAGTAAACATGGAGATCATGTCACACTCACAGCTTTTGTTTTCCAGAGTTCCTGTAATTCTGCAGCACAGATCTGGTGGACTACTCTCATTACACTTCCTCTGAAATGGGATTATTCTTTTCTTACAAGAAAAACTACTAAAAAGCTCTTAAGTATGGTGATTACTCAACATTACAGCAAATCCAACTAAAATAAATTAAACCATAAGCTATTTCTGCTAAGACATAACTCAATCTTCTCTCACACTCTCACTCAAATTGAAAATCAACATTGAGGGAAAATTAAAGCTTTAGAGGAGAGATGTACAGTAGCTATCGGTGGAAAGTTTGGACACATTTGACTGCTTGATGTTTCTCATAATCTTTGAGACCTTTTATCTAGTTTTGTAGACAAATATAAATTGTGTTTGTGTATGAATTTATTTACAAAACCAACTTTTTAATAAAAAAAAAAAAAGAACAAGAGAGTGAAAAAAAACAACCAACATGTGCCCAGCATGCATGGGAACTACTTCAAGACTGCTGGAAGAACATCTGAAGTGGCTACTTGTGAAGTTTGAGAGATCGCCAAGAGTGTGCAGCAGTCAAATCAAACAGCGGCTATAATTAAAAATTTAAAACAGTCATTGTTTAATATGCATACTTACCATTTAATTAACTGGTATTGCAAAAAAATATAATAATGCCTGAGTGTTTAAACACTTGACTGGTACTGTAGATGAACTTGCTCTGTCCATCATGTCAAGCTCTATATTTTCTTATTAAGCAGACTTTTTAATCCAACTGTAATCTAGATTAGAGCCAAGGGTATGCTCCTTCCAGAAGTATCCCATTGGTTTCCCAGATCTCTGTGGGCTGCAGTCATGCCGCATAAGAAGAGATGTTGTCCAAAAAGGTGATATGAGGCAAATGCAATTAACTGTTCTGTTCTTTCTGTCTTTCTTTTTATTCGCTCTCTTTTCATGTCAGAGGGGATTACAGAGTCAGGGTGGGGGAGACCGAACCTCTTGTTTTATGTGTGTGTGGGAACCAGTACAAGCACAGGGCAGGAACAGGATCTCGATGGGCTTAGAGCCCAAGCCGTCTGACCCTCATGCACTCACCCAGCACAAAAGTTCAGCCGACCACCCAGACAGAGACGAGATGTAGAAGGGTGGGAAGATGTCTAGTTCTGACTGTAGTCTAGTCCTATACGAGGTTTGCTCTGTTGCCGAGTCTAAAACATGTCCTTCAACATATTTAGCTCTGGCATAAAACAGATATTTATATTTATGCCTCCATGCCTTTAATGTAATCTAATGAATTATAGTAAAATTTAAGCCTATTGTGATACAAAACTCCTACAGGTTTCCTATATTTTTAAAATTTGCATATTACCTCAGAGATGCCATGACCTGAAACAAACAACAGATTATTGCTTATTGCTTGCATTATTGCTTAATGCAAATTTATTGCTTTTAGTCATTAATTTGGCATAATTATTAGACATAACCTTAAAATTGATAAAAAAATTCAAAAGATTCACTCATATATATATATATATATATATATATATATATATATATATACATACACATATATAATTTTAGTTTTAAACGTTAGCATTTTAAATAAAAATACAATAATGTAGGCTATTATTATTATTATTAAAAACCTAAAGAAACCAAAAGTAATAGAGACTCTTTGCTTGGCCGGTTGATCTCTCCGTGACTCACGAGTCTGGCCGGTGAGAACAGCTTCAAACCGGTTCTTTACTCACGGGATAGAAAAGTACATGCCCGTGCACTGGCTGCAACGTCCAACCTCACATTGGTGCCTTATCAAATACAGCAGATTACAAATGCCGTTGTAATGTTGAACGCACCTCTCCTGCACTTCTCTCTGCAGGTAAGGCGCATATCTTAAAAGAACAAAATATTCTCTAATAAGCATATGCACAATAAAGTATTGACGTGAATGTTTGACTATGGAATAAAATCGCTGTTAATTATTAGGTGGCGAACTGCAGTTGAGAAACTTCAGCGCGCTTCCATTGCACCGCTCTTGCGCACGCTGGAGGTGAAGATGCATCCGCGCGCTGCTAATGGCATCGGTTCTTCTCACGACTGCGGGATGTCATGTATGAAATGGACGAATTTAAATAAAACAGGGCGATAGGAAGGCAGTCCGGTCAGTGGTCTCTCCACCTTCGAGGTGTGGTTTCTTTCCAGAAGAATTCAAAACTAGGCGGCGCTGCGATGTTGAGCGCGAGAAGGTATTCAGCAGGGAAGCGCGTGAGTCTGGCCTGGTCTACCAGGCACGAGCGGTTCAGTGCACCGCGCTCTCCAAGCAAAAGCAACATCCACATCCACCTGCCGTAAGTGTCACAGTTTTATGTTTTAAGTCAGAATTTTCACATTTTATTCAGGTAGTTGACAAATAACAAACATAGGTTTAGATTCGTTTGAATAAGCAAAAGTGAATAGGCTATTTTAGGTGTAGCCTAGTAACTGGTTAACATTTTTAAGTTTTCACCGTTTTTAATCACCTGTTAACTTTTTGAAGTTAATTTTCTATTATATATTGAGCTTTTTGTATACAGTGAAACCTAAAAAGTTCCTTATTTTTGTCTAAAGTTTAAATATGGGATTGCAGATTATATATTGCATAAATGATAGCATGATAGCTACACACTATCAAACTGATGTTTCTCCCTTTCTTTCTGAAGGTCTGTGTGTCAAGTGAAGTCAGCGTAAGATCAGTGCTGAGAATGGGTGCTGTAAAGGGTGAAGATGCTTTAGATGGTGGATGGGGATGGATGATTGTGGTGGCCTCTTTCATGGCCCAGTTCCTGTCCTTTGGATCCCCCCAGTCTGTCGGGGTGTTGTACCCCGAGTGGCTCAGTGCCTTCCAGGGGGGAAAAGGCATGACGGCTTGGGTCGGATCCATGGTGTCTGGTATGGCACTCATCACCAGTGAGTACTGATCATTTCTCTCTCTTATGTATGTGTGTGTGTGAGAGAGAGTTTGCAGCCTGTACAAACAACAAGCGAGTTCTGATGCTGTTATGTGTGCTGATGCTGTTCTGATGCAGACTGTTTTTTTGTTTTTTTTGTCACATAATTTGTTTTGTATTCTCCTGCCCAGGGACAGCAGATGAAATTTAGCTCTGTAGCTAATTCTGGGGCAGTTTTCGGACTGTCTATTGTCCCTGTCAAATAAAGAATTAAATAAATAAAATGTAATGCACATTATCACACATGCTGACAAATGGGTGTTCAACGTTTTGAAAAAGTATAAGACAAAAAGAAAGAGCACTGAAAAATTTCTTAATCAGTTATAAACACAAATAATTAACTTTGTAAGCAAAACTGTAATGTAAGTTTTAAATCCATTGGATTTTGTTAGATTTATGCTATAAACAAGAAAAAAGCAATTATGGTAACACTTTACAATGTCTCATTTAAAATGAACTATGTGCAATATATATTTTTTACAGCATTTATTAACCACTGTTCATGTTACTTAATAAAATAAATTTTTATTGTTACAATGTTTATTGTTTGTTAATGTTAGTAGAAATTAACATTTACTAAGATTAATAAATGCTGTAAAAATATCAGTATTATCAGTATCAGTATCAGTAGTTTGTGTTAACTAACATAGTTATCTAATGTTAACAAAGGAAACTTTATTGTGAAGTGTTACCCCAATAATGTGCCAGATAAAATCATTTCAAGATATTAATATCTCATGCAATTATTTTTCTCAAGTAAAAATGTCCTGTTTTGGTTGTTTACCTATTTTTAATAGACATAAATTCAAAGACAAACCTGTTTCTTTGTCCTAAGTGTCCTACATCTAATCTGGCATAAAAATCACACACACTAAAACATACTGCTCTTTATTCCCATAGAACGCTGCTGACACAGTGTTCTAAAGCCCTCTTTCATGAAAAGACATGCTGACAGACAGAGAAATGATCTACTTGTTTACATTACAGTTGTATACAGGTCAGTCATTGCTATCTGCATTGCAGGCGTCAAAATGACAAGTCTAGCAGAACATCCTCTAAACTATACTTACAAGAGAGAGAAAGGGTAGAAAGACAGAAACATAGTCACCTTTCATGAGCTAGAGTAAAAGTTCACACAGGCTGAATGTGCGTGTGTAAATGTGTCTCTGTGTGAGTGTTTGGGTTCCGGAGGTGTCAGGTTTTGTTTACAGACATAGGACTATCAGCGACATGGGTGTGTATGTGTGAGCACGAGTAGCATGTGTTTGTGTGCCCTGGTCATGCTGATTCAGAAGAAGAGGGATTTACTGAGTTGTTACTGAGCTAGCATGTGAAACAAACACACACATTTCTTATTCAGTATTGTCTAGTAGGAGATGTCTATCATGCTGCAATTGATTTCTGATCCGACACCCTGTGAAAGGGCAACAGAGCAGATAGTTGTCCTCTTCACTGATTATATTGGATACTTTATAAATTATTGTTTCATTTAGCTTGATAGAGTTCTGGTTGTTTTGGGTTGGATGGTTTTGGTTCAGCTGTGTTTGTCCATCCATACTGATATTGCTGGTCAGTACAGAGCCCTAGGTTGGAAAGGTTTATATCTTTGTAGTGTAGTTCAACATTCAATTGGTTGTTGTTGTGTAATAGTAAGTGTGTTTGAGAGCATTTGGCAGTGATGGTAGACGATATAATGTATCCCATACCAGACAGTACAGAACCTAATGAGCCGTCAAAATAAAGACAGTGAAATTATTTAGTCTGGATGGCACAAACACACACACACTGTTCCCACTAGATGCTCTCCAGAGTCCAGCCATTTTGGCCATATTAGGAGCAACCCAATGCTGAGTAATTTGTTATTTCTAATGATAGATAGACAAACACATTCTCTTCAGCACTATAGTATGACAGGGTCTATATTAGTATCTGTTAAGACCGAGTTGGAGTGAGGGTCCCTTTAATTGGATAAATTGGTTGTTGGTCCTGTGAGGGGACGTATAACACCAATAGTTACCAATAGTTTATTGTGTAACATATCTTAATATAAAGGTCATCATTACTATAGAATAGTATGCATACTTAGCCTACATTTATATTATTCATGATTTCAGGTTATGTTTATTACCAAGACAAATAATGTGCATTTTGTGTTGCTTTTGTATTGGTGTTTTATAGATTTAGTGCTTTAGCCCTGAAAACAGTGAATAATTAAAATAACAGTGTAAGGTAAATAAACTAAAACACAATGATTCAGATCAAATGAGAAGATTCAAATAAAAAGCAGCAAAAATTGTTCATAAGGCAAAGATAACTTGAATGTTTTTTATTGTTTGGTAGGTTGTCAAATTTGTGGTGTGAATGATTTATTTTGCATTCAGTAAGATGTGGTTCCTGCTTCTCTCTCTGTAGGTCCGGTGTGCAGTGCTTGTGTGGATAATTTTGGTGCTCGGCCAGTAACTGTCTTCAGCGGAGTGATGGTGGCTGGAGGGCTGATGCTGAGTGCTTTTGCTCCAAGCGTCTCTTTCCTCATCTTCTCCTATGGCATTGTTGTCGGTAAGATAATAAAAGCATCATTGCCATTGAATGAATAGCAGTTTGCCGGGTAGAAACGGATGCATTTGTATCAGTTTTTTTTTTTTTACCTTCAAAGCTTATGAATATGCTTTGTATTTATCTTCTCACATCATACTATTCGTAGAGAGTGATGGTATGTGTTTATGTAAATGCAGGAAGTGCTGAACAGTTTTTATAATGTCAGAGTGTGTCAGGGTTGCTATTAATTAAGATTATACAACTTTCAGTGACAGTTTAAATTTTGAAACCATGGTACCATCACTGTTTACAGTGCCGACCTTTGGTTATACTCGCCAACTTCCTGAACACACACAGAAATGTGCTACCTACAGATACAATTGCATGATCAAGTTCAGTGGAGTCACTTTACATACACCAGGGTCATCCCTACCATTTCACTTCCTTTGTTGCCTCAATCAGAAGTACATAATATAGGAAATTATTAAAGAATTTACACTATTGATTCTGGCTCAGCAACTTCATACATAGGGATAGTTTACCCCAAAATCATTAATTACTCACCCTCATGTTGTTCCAAACCCGTAACACCTTTGTTCATCTTCGGAACACAAATTAAGATATTTTCGATAAAATCCGAGAGCGTTCTGGCCCTGCATAGACAGCAATGCAACTGAAATATTTTATGGCCCAGAAACGTAGTAAGGACAGCATTAAAATAGTCCTTATGACATCAGTGGTTCAACCGTAATTTTACGAGGCTATGAGAATACTTTTTGTGCGCAAAGAAAACAAAAATAATTGTCTCAAAAGTCTATGAAGGGTCAGAAAGCTCTTGGATTTCATCAAAAATATCTTAATTTCTGTTCCGAAGATGAATAAAAGTGTTACAGGTTTGGAACGACATGAGGAAGAGAAATTAATTACAGAATTTTCATTTTTGGGTGAACTATACCTTTAATTACCTACATCTCATCCTCACTGGCAGTCACAATGCTGACAAGACCTATAATGTATATTTATATTAAGGTTTTTTAGACTGACATTAAATTTATAGTTACAGACATTTTAAATGTGTAAATACAGTTGTGAAATGCTACATTCATTTTGCATTCAAGAGTATATTTATGTTTCTGTGTTTAAGGCATTGGCTGCGGACTTGTCTATGCTGCCACACTGACCATAACCTGCCAGTACTTTGACAAGAGGCGTGGCCTAGCACTGGGCATTGTCACCACAGGTGTGGAATGGAATAAAATGTGTATTATTATATTTTATTGGTACTAAATTTGCATTGAATAACTATCATAAGCATTTTTGGCTTCATGAAAATTAAGTGAAACAAATACAAAAAAAAAAGAGAAATATTTCCCTTTCATTTGAAAACATAAAAAATGTTGCAGATAGCAAAAAGCAGGGATTTTCTTTTTTTTTTTTGATTACCTGGTTCTTTAGTTTAATTATGTTCATTCTTCTCAGGCACAAGTATGGGCGGGTTCATTTACGCCACACTCCAGAATGAGCTCATTGAGTTGTTTGGATTGGAGGGCTGCCTGCTTATCGTTGGCGCGCTGGCGCTCAACTTGATGGCATGTGCTGGGCCAATGCGACCTTTGAACTTACCTGGTTACTACCTAAAACAGAGAGCTGCTCTACAGCGTACAGAGGAACCAGAAGCACTCTACACCAAACCTACTGCCATTATCATTGACTCTGATCTCAAAACCACACCTAGCTCAGCTACCGATAACACAGCCACCATTAAGCTTTTGATCCTCAAGGAACCCACCGAGCTGCAAGAGAGTGAAGGGGAAAGAAAAGGTGGGATATTGTCCTGTTCAATAGTAGCACGAGCCATCAAGAAGCGAATGCGTCCCTATGGACGGTACCTATGCGAGACTGTAGAGCTCCTACAGGACCGTGTCTTCATGGCTTTCTGCATCGCCATATTCCTGTTCAGCTTAGGGGCATTCCCACCTGTGCTCTTCATGGAGGACGTAGCCCAGAGCGAGGGTCTTATCGATGGGATTGCATTAATACCCCTTGTCTCCATCGTTGCAATGACAGCAGGCATCGGTAAGCTGGTCCTGGGCATCATGGCAGATATGCGATGGGTGAACAGCTTGTACCTGTATGCCCTGACGCTGACAGGAACAGGAGCGGCTCTGCTTCTAATTCCTGTGTCTAAAAGTTACATGGGTCTGCAAGTTCTGTCAGCCGTGGTTGGATTTTTCTCAGGGAACTGGTCTCTCACATACTACATCACTACCAAGATTGTGGGCTTTGAACGACTCAGTCAGGCTCACGGCATTCTCATGTGCTTCGGGGGGTTTGGAATCACCCTCGGGCCACCTGTTGTAGGTAAGAAGCAGCAAATGAACAAGCATTGTTAAAGATGAAGACAAAAGCTTGCATGAACAGAAATATCAGAAAAATACAGAAGAAAATATATATGTTCCTTGCAGGTTCCACCAATTTAGTGATTTTCACTGTGGGGAGTTTTCAAACACTTTTACTGGTGGTGTCTCTGTTTTTCTTTTCTTACAGGTTGGTTCTTTGATTGGACTCAGTCATATGACTTGGCATTCTACATCAGTGGCACTTGTGTTTTAGTATCTGGTTTGTTTCTGTTCTTGGCCACTCTGCCTTGCTGGAACAGGACGTCAGAGGAGGGAAATTCTCCTGCAAAAGAGGACGTCAACACTTCTCAAGAGCCCACTCGTGATTGTGACAAAGTAGCCTCTGTGGCTTGAACAATATCTTAAAGATCTTTAACTGACCTTGGCCTTAACAATCTGGTGAACATGTCTTCCTTTTCTTATGGTTTTCTTACCTGGTATGGTTTTGCCAGGGGACTTCTCATGGTGCCAAATTTTTATTTTGTTCAATGCAAAAAGGTTTTATACATTTTTGAGAGGGCATATTCATTTTTCTTAGATGCTTATAAAGTCTGCCTCATTTTTGAGGTTTATATATAGCAGAAGTGGTTTGCTAATAGTATATTCAGTAGATTGTTTACTGGACACAGAAGCTGTTTTTTGTAGATCTTGATCACTTGAATTGTGTAAACTTTACTTTCTTATATGGTCTCGCTGTGTTGCACGTGGATATAACCAACCTGTGAACATGCATTTCCATTAATGAGAACATTTCTGACAGAAAGCTTCAGAGAATTATATAATATTTTATATAATTTGTGAATAGCTTTTTTTTTCACTGCACTTACCATGAAAAGCATTAAAAAAAATCCAAATCCGAAGATTTCTCCGAAGACTTGGAATTGCAACTGCACATTATTTTCCTATTTTGTCTCTTTTTAACAGTTTTGCAAGTTTCCTGTGCATTATCTGCTTTCATTGTCTGTAATACCAAAGTGACAACAAATTTAAGTGGTAGAGAGAGGCCTTGTTTTTAAATAAAGACATACCTCAGCATGTACTGCATCTCTAATTGTTAGTCATTTAGAAATACAAGAACATGCTGATGAAAAAAGTCCAAAAAAAAAAAAAAGCTACAAAGAAACACGAATTTGATTCTGTGACCTGCAATGTATGTGTTTGTGTGCGCCTGATAAGTCTTCCTCCAAAGTTTTTCAACAGGCTGGTACCTGACAACACTGTATCTCTTATTACTGTATATGTGAAATGCCAGTGTCATTATTTCATGTCAGTATATGTTGTAGAACTGTAATATATTATGTATAAATGAATGTTAAGAAACTTTTGACCAAAGACTTGCTTTGTGTCTTGAGTAAACATTTTGACAAGGTGCAAAATAATTCTATATAAAATGTAACACTGTCCCCCTATATGATGTATCTGTCTTGTTTTATTGCAGTGAGTTTGTTTTATACAATACTATGTCAATTTTAAGTGACAATAAAAAGATTTATGACAAACATCCTTGTTCTATCATTAACGTCAGTAACCACATTTTCCTTGCAGGAAAGAAATGGTTTCTGGATTTTTCAGAAACTGTGTTGCTGATATAGCACACGGTCAGATATAGTACTGTTCATATTAGATAATTTAATGACAGCTTCCTGGTTCATTTGTTGAGTCTGTAAATCTCATTGATTATTTGTATTTTAAGACACACAAACAGTTTGCTATAATCGGTCAAGATCTGTCACAGTAATGTAATATCTCTGAATTATGTTTATTTGTGGGATTTATTTACCAGTCCCAATATTTACCAGCTGTAAATGCTGGTGTGTGTGCTGCTGTGAGCGACAGGAAATGTACCTTGCCATGTTGTTGCATACAAGACATTGCTATTGGCATGTTCCATTTGGAGCAGTGGAAAAATAACAGGCAGACAGACAGTGAGTGGGTGTGTGTGTGTGTGTGTGTGTGTGTGTGTGTGTGTGTGTGTGTGTGTGTGAGAGAGAGAGAGATGCCCTTATGTATTTTTATTATGGACTGTCTGGTCGCTCAGTAAACAAACCTATAAATACCGCCATGCTATTAATACTCTGGCCTCTAATACACCCTCCCATAGCACCTGGCCAAAAGCAGAAATTATTAT